>NC_092196.1:19195191-20611118 GCF_043641665.1 Enoplosus armatus | reverse complement strand
TAGTTTTGTATGATATTAAATCAGAGTTTCTCCTGGAGAAATGAAACAGGTCGGTAGTGACATCTTTACGCGCAAAACACAAATCTTTGTGCGTAAAATCGACACAGTTTCCGTTTGCATTTCAGCCAAAGTGTTTATTTTTGTTATTCATATTGTTCTGAACACTGGACTGAACTGAGCCTGGCTGTCCTCACGGAGTCCGTTGGTGGTGTGGATGTAAATTAAACTGCTGGCTTCTCATCAGACCTGAACAGATTAACTCATTAGTTGATAAAATTAATTATTAGCTATTAGCTGTTTTGATAAAGATTCTCTGGTTCTTCTCAGAGATGATGATTTGCTGCTGTTCTCACTTTAGAATAAACCGAATATTTTGGATAAACACTGATGGGCATTTTTTTACATTTTTAAAAAAATTTACAGACTAAATGATTTATTGATTAATCAGGATAATAATCATCACATTAATCGATAATGACATTTTTTTGTCAGTTGCAGCCCTAAGTGTTATTAAAGGATCTTCCATATTCATCAAACAAATCTCATGAAAGAGGTAAAGAGTACAAAAACCTGTGTGTGTGTGTGTGTGTGTGTGTGTGTGTGAGACAGATACATTAAGGCTGTGTGTGTGTGTGTGTGTGTGTGTGTGAGACAGATACATTAAGGCTGTGTGTGTGTGTGTGTGTGTGTGTGTGTGTGTGTGAGACAGATACATTAAGGCTGTGTGTGTGTGTGTGTGTGTGTGTGTGCGTGTGTGTGAGACAGATACATTAAGGCTGTGTGTGTGTGTGTGTGTGTGTGTGTGTGTGTGTGTGTGAGACAGATACATTAAGGCTGTGTGTGTGTGTGTGTGTGTGTGTGTGTGAGAGACAGATACATTAAGGCTGTGTGTGTGTGTGTGTGTGTGTGTGCGTGTGTGTGTGTGTGTGTGAGAGACAGATACATTAAGGCTGTGTGTGTGTGTGTGTGTGTGTGTGTGTGTGTGTGAGACAGATACATTAAGGCTGTGTGTGTGTGTGTGTGTGTGTGTGTGTGAGACAGATACATTAAGGCTGTGTGTGTTCTGACCAGTTTAGGGTCTTGAAGGCAAACACTGATGTTTGAAACTAAAGACTTGTGCTGATATTGGTCAGTGTGTCTCTGGAGGAGGTGGGTGGCCCGGTGGCCCGGTGGCCCGGTGGCCCCACAGATCAACACTGAGCCGCTCGCAGGTGCATGCAGCCGGACCGGATACATAAATAGGATGAACTCTGTTGGTTGAATTAACTCCGTGACGTACGCGTTGAGCCTCAAGACAAACTGTTTGGCTGCATTACTTTACGTTCATGTGTCAGTTGGCTCTCTGGTGGCCGGCGTGCTCCTTTACTGACGAGCCTCTAACAGCAGGAGGAGCAGCAGCTCCAGCCAGGACGCGTTCAGCAACAGCACTGCCGTGTTTAGAAGTGCTTCAGCAGCGCTTACGGTCCAATACACTCGCTGCAGCTTTACATGTAAGATGAAAGAAAATAGACTTAAAACCTGAAAAGCTGCTTCAGGTCAAGGTCACGTGTGTGAAGCACATGTGAGTCATTATGCTGACGAGCATCCTGTGACGTGTAACCATACATGTTGTGGCTGTAACGACCTTCAGAGGTCATTTCTTTCTTCTTTGTCTCCTCAATTCTTGTTAACGCTCCACTGAAAACTCTTCAATAAAGACATTAAATGGCACAAAGGAAAGACTTTGCGCACTAAACCCACACCTGCCGGCGTTTTCACTTGTTCTACCTGATTAGACCTCAGACCCGTGTGGGCGTGTGCAGACGGAGCCTGATTGACTCTCTGGTTATCACCTCATGCCTCATTTCCACCGCATGACACAGCACGACTCGACCGGACTCGACTTGGAACTGTTTGTTTTTGGTTTTCCCTTGTAGTTGCTTGATAGTTTTGACGCTGAAAATCCAACAATGGGAGCCCGCAGAACCACCACATGTACCAACAGTGTGATGAACGGTATCTCCGCCACCTGCTGATGAAGACATGAGGCCACACCTACCACCTCAGATGCCACCTGTGCCCCATTGTTTCCCGCCCCACCCGAGTGGGAGTGCAGGGCCTTCAAACAACCTGTTGATGCAGCAGTTAATGCTGTAAACTGATCGGGAGTCTGGCGTGTGAGGAACTCTACAGGAAGCCCACCGGGAGGAAATATGGTGGATTTCCTGCATAACTCAATGATTCATTCAGCTGTTTGCGTAGTTTTGGATCAAATTCTAAATATATATGTAGTTTATTATTATTATTATTATTAATTAGATGGACACAGTAACCTCCACATGCACCCTGGATGTCTTTATAACATCCTGATGTCAGCATGCTTGTTTTGCATCGAGGCTGTGATGATGAAGCTTTTGGATTTGTGCCCCGTTCTGGAGATTTGAACAGTAAAAAGACGTCTGGATGATGATGTTTATTTTGCTGGCGTTTTGATGACTGTATTGTCAACATGTAACAGGCTCTGAAGGATCTCTTGTCTCTCTATTTCTTGGCAGAAGTGGTTGTAAAGTAAAATCCTTTCATATTTTACAGCGTTATTGCACGAGTTTAGTAACAGCAGCTTGTTTACTTCCTTCATCCCGGATTCGTCTAAACTGATTTGTGGCTTATACGTTTAATGCCTCAAACACATCCATTACTTTATCATTTTATCAGGTTTTAAGATCCCACACAAACCACAAGTCTTTGTAGTATAATCTTACAAAAAGCTTTCTTCTCCTTCTCTTCACTCTCCCTCTCTCACCCCTCCTCCAATGTTCCCTGTGAGGACGAGGGTAGAGGAGGGCGACAGCTAACTCAGAACATGAAATAACTCCAGACTACTCTTGTTTATAAAGTTCTTCATGAGACGAGAAGTAATAGAACATAACTGGGAGTCAAAAGCGCCTCAAAGTTGATCACAACTTGGGTCTTATTGTCATAGATTTGTCCATCGTTCCTGTCAGCAGCAGGGGAAGAAGTACTCTGATCTTTTACTTACGAAAAAGTAGAAATACCACAGTGTAGAAATACTCTGTCACAAGTAAAAGTCCTGCATTCAAAATCTTACTTAATATATATTATATCACTGTATTATAATTAGTGGTGGATTCATGTTAAAGCGTCACTAATGTTGCAGCTGATAAAGGTGGAGGTCATTTCAACTACTTTATGTGCTGCCTGGCAGTTTATTTATCATTTATATTTTATATTAATAATCTGAATCTGCAAAGTAACTAATGTTGTCAAATAAACAAAAACTCAACACTAACTCAAAGCACGATGTGCAGCCATGTTCGCTGCTATTCGCTGCTTTGGAACAAATCTAGTAAATCGTCACGTTTCCTAAAACACGTCAGAGCAAATAGCTCGGTCGTCGTTGTTAGCTCTGTAGCCTCCTTCTGTTGGTTGGTGAAGCTGCTCCTGCCATCTTTGTTTGTCTCCTCCGTTGTTTCATTCTCTTCCAAAGCTGCATCTGATCATTTTATTGCAGATATTTACAAGAATGTCGCTGCAGGTGTCTTTTATCATGAAGGTCAAAGTAAGTGTTTTGAACAGTGTTTGAAAGTTTCACCTGTTGCGTGTTGAAATCATCCACATATTAGATCACTGCCGTCGGTGCTCCAGATATTTCTGCTGTTAAATATTAAACATATATTAATTATTCCTGATGAAAGGAAGCTTTTGTGCTTGCTTGAAAAATGTGCAAACGCTACACAGGAATTATTTATCAGTGTGCTTTTTAAGCAGGGCCCATTTTGGAGGGAAGTTCTATGTTTTTGGAAGTATTGTAAAACAACAAAAAGACATTTTCAGAATGATTTTACATTTTGAATGTTTCACCAGCTGACGTCGTCCACGTTCACAGGCCCAAACACAACGAACAGAGAAAAATGAACTTAACTCCTCTTATAACTGAGAAAAGGTTATAACTTCTTCTTCAGTGGTTATAGTGGATTCCATGAAATCTAACTTTTAATTTAGCAAACTGTAAACAGATACAGGTTTTCATTTGACTGAGAAATGACTTGACTTTCAGTTAAAGGGACAATAAAACAAAGGCAGTCTCTTTAGCTGCGATTTACTTCTGTTAACTTGTGTTCTTCCATTTTAGAACTTACTTACTGACAATACTTTATAAGTACTCTTAATAAGTTTGCAGTTTTAGAAGAAGCTTGATTCAATAAACAGTATAACTTCTTAAAGTGAGATGACACAACTAGCTGACCCTTTAAGACTTTTCTCAACTTCTTCATTTGACAACACATGACTTCCTGTTTACATCCTCCAAAGCATGATGGGAACTGTAGCTCCACAGCTGGAAAACAACAATAGTGACAAAACCCATGATTATCAGTGGGCACAAAATGATATTTTCAGCTCGGGCAGCAAGACATGCAGAGCCGCTACCGGGTTTCATCGTTCAGTATGATGTCGTAGGACTTTACTGCTTCTATTCATCAGCGTCACATCGCTGCTCCTCGTTGTCCCGGTTCTCCTGTTCTACAAGCAGCCGGCTGTGAAAACGGCTTCAGACTCGTCTCCTTTAGAGAATTTAAAAGGACGATTAAAGAGCTCGAGTCAGACTCTCTCTGTCCACTGAACTTTAAAGCTTTGTTACTGTAACTGTACGCAGAGCGACTGCAGGAATCTGAGATAGTTTATCTGCAAATGTTTTGTTGTCGTTCGTCCTGCTGCTGTCACATCTGCAGAGAGAGAGAGGCCACCTGGGCAATTAAAGGTTAAATCAGAGGACACAGTCATGCTGTCGTGATCACTTCAGCGAGGCTTACTAACTTCATTACATCACTACAATCTGGCATGACCGGCGAAGATACTCGTAAGCAGCTCAGCTCGATACTGTTTTAACAGCAGTAATGAGAACAGAGTCTGTTGCTCCAAGAAAAGGCTTTGGTCTGCAGAAAGTTCACTTTCACATCAAACTGAGCTTCTTCTGAACTCCTCGAAGTTACTAAAAGCACCTTTCAGCTGCCAGTTTCATTTCTTGGCGGTTCCTTAAAAAGCCACCGTTTCATTTTCTTTGCGTGTCGTCAGAAGTTGTTGTTTTGGTTCCTTCATGAAGTTTCTCAAAATGAGTGCCATTAAACTAACAGTGTATTAGTCCTCACAGGAGAAGTCATCCTGCTGGATTCTGATTGGTCGTCAGCAGCAAAATGAGGTCAAGCTGCTGACTGGAGGTTTTCCAGTTCACATGCTGTAAACTGACGGGACAGATTTAATTCGGTTGGTTGCAGCTGCAGAGACGTTTCATGAGGAGACTTTGAGGAGTTCACAGGTCTTTTCTTCTGTGAGGAAACGCATGACTATATAACTCAAACCTGAGACGGACTGTTTAAAAAACAAACCTGGACAGACTCGACTGAAGTTACTTGCTGGACTGTTTCTGCACTCAGCACCAAATTATTTGGCTCAAAACCCCCTAAAAACCACGACGTGCCATTTCTCCACTTTACAAATTAAACAAACAAGATATAACCTGTTAATTTAGAGGTGCTGGTAGGTGCATTACCTTTAAACAGAGCCAGGCTAGCTGTTTCCCCCTGTTTCCAGTCTTTGTGCTAAGCTAACGGTCTGTACAAACATGACAGTTTTATCAATGTTGTAATGTACAATAGATGAACACGACGCCCACATTTTAAAACTATTTAAATCAGGTCACCTGCTCTGATTTCAGCCTGACAGAGGAGCAGTTTTTCATTTGAGTGTCTGATTTCATATTAAACATCAGCTGCCGGCTTAATATGGCTGCTTACTGGGATTATTTTTGATTTGCAAACCTGTCAGCAGATTCAGTTTGACATAATTTGACAGTTTTTAATGAACATGATGAGGAAATGTTGTTAATTAGCTTGTTTGGTAAATCGCAGAATGTTGATTCTGAACGTATCAGACATCGTCAGGTCCCAGCCGTCCACACAGTAGTTGAAATGTTGAGTTGCAGAATCGTTCAATATGGACTTAATTCTCAGGAGACTAAGCTGGAAAAAACATTCAGGCTGCTTTATATTATATTTAGCTGTAATTGTAAAACTGGTGGATTATCAAAGCACACAGGAATTATATACAATTCATTCATTTTACCGCACTGCCTGAGAAATGAAGGGAAATCTGCGTCGCTCTTCATCGTGGTCCAATCAAAACTTGTCTGGACCTAAAACACAGCCAGAGTCGAGTCGGGGTCTTTGGTTTTCACAGATGTGGGTCTGCTTTAAAGGGGAACTCCACCGATTTACATCTACGTTAGCCGCTACGCTGTGAATCTCTGGTTCCGCTGCATCGGTTTTGATCCGAGTCCGACTGTGTTGCAGAAGTGTGATGACAAAGGACTCTTTTAAAACCTGATAACACAAACAGGTTAAGTTTACTTGTTTGTATGTGAATAAATGAAGGTACAGCAGAGGAGACTGCAGACTGACACCTCTTCTTCTGCTCAGGTTCGTTCTCTCTGATCCGGCTGAATAAAGCCGACAGAGTCACGACTGTAGAAGTGATGATACGTTAGCCGTTGTTTCACAAAACCATTCATACTCATTACAGCCGCAATTAGCCCGAGTGACATCGGATCACTGATTAAACAGGCTGCAGAGCTGCTGGCTGCGGGGCGAGGGGGAGTAATGAGTAAGTGGTGTGAAAGTGAGAGTTGGGACTGTGAACTGAAAATACAAGGAAAAGAAATTTGAAACCACCTGAAGCCTCTTCAAACTGAATCTATTCCATTACAACCTGGTCGACTGGGAGCGCGATAACTGGGATTTTTTGGTTAATTGACATTTTAGAAGACCATTGTCTCCTATGCGCAGCGGGAAGGTGTAGGAATACTGATGGAGCTGTTAGTTAGTGCTGTCGTCAGGTCACAGACAAGCCCGCTCACTCTTTAATTACATTTTAGATTCATGTCCTAATCAGACGCCGTGCTGCTCACCTTTTGGCTGTTGCACACTCTCACTGGCATGAAGACATTCGTCTGTATCTCTTCACTTCCCTCGAGTTTTAACCTTGGAGAACATGAATCATAACTACCTCAGATGAGTTCCTCTGCAGTATTTGTCGAATACTGTGCTGCATCTGTAACAGGGAAGTCATAGACCTGATTATTTGCATTTTGTTTTAATTTTAGTTTAGGTAAAGTTTGGGTAACAAGGAGGATGACTCATACCAGGATTACAGCACCTGGCAACAGGTGGGCAGCAGGTAAAGGCTGGACCAGTACGGCAGCAAGCCAAGAAGAGACCAGTAAACCAGGAACAGAAAGCGGTCCTCTTTCTAATGGGAAGTTGATGAGGGAATGACTGACAGCTGAGCAGGAAGGTGGGGGGGTTCAGGTTGGCTCACTGAGGGGAAACCAGAGGGCACATGTGACATGACAGGTGGTGCGTTTCAGTAATGGTTCGCCAGGTCCTCCATCATCTTGCCTTGACACCAAGTGGCCACTTAAAAGAAGATTTAAGACGGAGCCTGAAACTGCTGAGCACCGACAGTTAGGTACAGACAGTACCAACAACCAGTGTCCACGCAATGCATGCTGGGTAGTATGCACAGTATCCAGAAATTAAATCTTTATTAAACAACAGATCTCAGCTAAACTGTAACTTTGGAACGACAATTCAAATGAAACCCACAGAGAAAACTAAATGTTTTCAGCATAGACTCAAGTTTCAGTTTGAGTCTATTTTAGCTTCTGAAAGTCAAATTATCCAAACAGAGGATCTTCATCTGTTGTTTGGGGGGGGGCGGGCGGGTTGGGGGGGTTCAGTGTGGGGGTGTTGGCGTTCAGGCTGGTAACGGATGGGCCTGCCTGCTGCCTGTGACACTGCAGAGGCTGAGTTATGGCTCGTGTTGTGGCCACTGATCTGCGACCTGCGGGGTCCCTCCGAGCTCCGATCAACTCTCTGCAGCCTGAGTCTGCCAGGAAACGGCTAATGAAAGCCAAGATGATACTGCACTGTGCAAAACACTCCCTGCATGAATATTGTACTTATACTGTGTTGGAAAATACCGTATATGAGTACAAGTACAACAGTTGAGTATGTTATAGTTGTAAGTATAGGATAAAGTTTGATAATTCACAAGTTCATAATATTATGGTGACAAAGGAGACAATGAGGAATTAAAACATGTGTTGCAGTTGTTGTAAAGTAACTATGCTACCAGATACTTTGAGGTAATTCTAATGTTGTGATGATGATCGTGATTAATCAGAGCATTAACATCACATATCTGTTGTTTTTTAAAAGACGCTTCATGAAGGAATAAAAAAGAGAAGATCCACAACACCAACAACTGAAGTAAACAAAAGAAAGAACCATCTTAGTTTAGCGTGTTAGCATGCTAACATTTGCTAATCAGCACTAAACGTAAAAGCAGAATGTCATTAGTTCTGCAGGTATGTGGTCATAAAGTATCGCACTAATAAAACCTTTGACCTGATGATGGCGCTAGAGGAAAAGTCAGAGGATCGTCAAAGTAATTCATCCTGAGGGAAACGCGAATGTTTAAACCAAATGTTGTGTTGAGTGTGTGTGTGTGTGAGTGTGTGTGTGTGTGTGTGTGTGTGTGTGTGTTATATATTACCTGTGTTGAAAGTGGAGTAACAGCCAAGTGACATTCAGGAGTCTTGTTTTCCAGCCTCATTGTCAGCTTGTTTTATTGACGCACTGACACTAACGCTCATTTTATCCTTTTCTCTCCGCCCCGTACATTCATTTTCATCCTTTCATCCTTTTCTCCTTCTCATCAATCACCTCATCCTCTGCCTTCTTCCCATCCCTCCCTCCCTTTCCTCATTCCCCCTCTCTGCTTCATTCCCAGCTCATTTCACCTTGCGTTCTTCACCTCTCCCCACCTCTTTTCCTCTTCACATCCCTCTCTCCCTCTCCCCCCTTTACCCCCCCCCCCCCCTCTCTCAGGTGAGAAGTGTCGGAGCTTCATTGATCTGGCCCCGGCGTCGGAGAGAGGTGAGTAATGACCGTCATTAGGCATCGCCGCCACTCCCTGCCGCTCCCCACCTGTTCGTCAGGCCCTGGGAAAACAAAAAAATATATATATACACATTTTCATTCTGGACTCTTTCTGTGTTTGTCAGCTCTAAAAAGCTTATTTTCATCTGCATCAACACTATTCAGCCACATTTACCTGCAGAGAAGAAGAACGTCACTGTTTGATTCTGGATTTTGTAACAAACATCTCTCATCGACTTAAGAACAGCTGTGTTATAGTCGTCAGATGGCTGAAACAAAAGCAGTGAAAGATGGTGGTCATGAAAGAAGAAACCAGCGTTGACTGTTGGTCTCTTGTGTCAAAGTTCTGGCTCTTAGCGGGAAAACATAAAAATAGACATCATTTTTCTGGGCCTCCTCAAAGCCTTTTCAAATCGCTGTTGAAAAATAAATCCATTTCATGATGGCACGCTATGGTTAAGGTTGGTTATATGTTATAGGCACAAAAAGGACTGTGAGAGAGAGAGAGAGAGAGAGAGAGAGCATGATTTTGGGTTAAAATGAGACCTTTGTTAAGGTTAGGGAGCCGTCGTTGTCATAGTTACAATAATTAAAACGTGGTAAGATGGTCGGTAACGGGAAACGAACAGCTGACACAGTTTTGTTGATCCATCCATCCGTCCCCGACCCCCGTCTCCTCGAACTACTTCCTCCTTTCTGTCTCGAGGGACAAGAGTCATAATTCCTAAAGCCGATAGAGGACAAAAACAAATCGCTGAAACAACTGATGCTGTTGCTTTTCTTTGGAGGACAGTCTCCATTTCAGGCATCTGAACGAACAGCCAAAGTTGTCGTTTTCTGGTGAGAACAGTTGTTCACACTTACAGTTTCATTTTGGTCTGAACCTCCAACTGTCCAGATTGTCCAGGATCAGCCTGCGCTGCTGCTGCTGCTGCTGCTGCTGCTGCTGCTTCCCTGTTTGTCCTGATTTTATAGGACTCGTCCGACCACGTTTAAAGTGTCTTCAAACCTGCATTGTTTGGTCCAGTTGAGGTTTGACCTGGACTAACAGGAAGTATGCTGCCAGAGGAGGGAACGTGCTTTTAGTGATGCATTGTGGTTGTGTAAAAACTGAGCTTGAGAGGAAAGTTCAAATCCAGCCTACCTTCTAAACCTCCACACACACACACACACACACACACACACACACCAATCACTATGTAAAGCGCCATGAATTAATAGAAATCTTTGGACGCCACCTCTGATCCCTTCATCAGAAAGACGGTTTCAGACGCTCTCAGCCTCTAAAAGCACTTCATCTGAAGCATCCCGAGGCCCTCGTTGTGATTACTTCTGATTTATGGAAGTTATAGGAACCGTGAGGGTGATGTCTTATGTTCAACTTTTCAGCAGATTTTAAGCCAATTTCCCAAAGTTGTCGCAAGAAAATCATTGTCAACAATATACTGAACAGAAGATAAAAAGACTGACCTTATCAGAGGGACCCTGGTCTTCTTCGCGTCATAGTATTTTCAAGCTGATTGATTTCCTCTCAGGAGGCTGTGTTGAGCCTGGACAGTCAATACGTCAGTCCTGTTTTTAATCTGAAAGGTCATTTACATACATATCAGTGTGTCTTCATTCTTCTTTGCTGCCGTATTGTGTTTTTGTCATCGTTATTTTTAAAAAATCAGTTTTCTTTGGCCTGTTTTTTAATATGATCCCTTATGGATCTATTTCTATGTATCAGGTGCTGGGCAGTGAGAGGACATCTCAGTTGGCTTCTCCAGATTCCTCCTATCTGAGGATGAGAGCAGGTTATTTCTACCAGCTCGTGGTGTTTGTATCCTGCAGCTCATGAAAGGAATATTTGAGCGTCCAGAAAAAAGGGAATATTTTGGTGCATGTGGGCGTAGTCTCTAATTCGCTGTTTCATGCAGAGCAGGTAGTTAATAATGAAAGTTCTCTGATGGTTTCATCTGTTAATGCCATCTGGAAGAAGAGCAGGAGTGTTGCACGGAGCAGCGGTGGATGATATGATGTATTGAGTGGGGCGACCTTGCTTCGCACACAAGGATACAATATGTTAATCTGCCTTCCTTTGAGCCCGACATGCTCGCTGCTGTGTTTTATAACACACAGCTGCTCCTCGGTCAGATCCAACTTTGTTTTTAATGAAAACTGAAGAAACAAAGAAATCTAATTTGATTACAAGAAAACGCTCAGAGAGTCAGGGTCATAGCCGGGAATTCAGAAATACTGTTGTCATGAGTGCACCTGAGGAACGCCACCAACCAAACTCAGTGCAATTTTCTTAGTATTTAAAAATGTATAATAATTTAACCGTTCAATTACATTCTGTACACTTTATCTCCCTCTTCCCTGCCAGGTACAGTATGTAATCTGGTGGACAACAACACTATATCTGTTTCATATTCATTTATTTTGTTTTTTACCTCAAAACAAATCAAATTTAACCTGCTTTAACTGATTTTTTGGCCACTTGGAGGCGCCACAACAAGCTGTAACCACAACATACATATTGTCACCTTATAAAGTTCTTATGGTGAATGTATTAATCCAATATTCACTCTTTTTTTTAGCTCTGGTTTGGTCTCCACCAACTCCTGACATAGTCCTGTGACATAGTAATTTGACCCATTGTTAAAATAAAGATATGGATTAGTGCTGATTTACGAAATTTAGTGTCAAAAAGCTTCAAGAGTTTCAGTTTGGTGCTCAGAAAACTTGTAATGGCTGCTTTTCTTTTTTGGAACATTTTTGAAAGTAAATTATTTAACCGATCAATCTCAAAATAAACAGAAATATAAAAAAAGTATTGACGTAAATCATTAGTTGCCTAATTTAATTCACTATGAATGACCTCGGTGCATTAAAACGTCTCCTCTCATTCAATTTTTTATCCTAAATCCAGCACGAAATCAATGAATCAATAATCTTGTCACTGCTGGTCCCTGTGGATTTCTCTTATTAAAGCTGCATTCTTGACTTGGACGTGTTATGAGAAACTCTGGAAGATGATGTCAGAAATGTATAACAGACGGAAACTGTCGACATCACGCACCACTGACACACTTATGAAAACAGACACACAGTGTAATTAAAGATGTAATTATTTAAGATGAGGCTCGGTCTGATGAGCTCCTTCCTTCCTGTTATCAGTTCCTCAAAACACGTTTTATTTACTGTCTTCAGTCTAATGAAGTCTCAGTCTGCTCCTGCTGCTAATACATATTCAATAAGACAGAAACAGGGGAGAAAATTATTTCGGTCAATATATTTGCATTGTGAGTTTCCCTTACAGGCATTTTATACCCCTGGAAATTCGTTTCCATCGACTGGTTGGAAATTAAAGCTGCAGCTAACGAGAAACTGGAGAGCGCAGCTACAAAAAAATGAGACAAATCAGATCTGAGACGTCGAAGATGTACTTCATGTGACTTGCAGGGTCCCGGTTTAAAGTCTGGAACAAGATCTGTGTTGCAGGTCATCCTTTCATTCAAATTCACACATATATATATATATATATTCACACATAATTAAATAAAGTAGCATGTTGTACAAGGTAAAACATGTTCAACATGTAATAAAATAATACATGATAATGTAAAACCAGAGTCTTCAGTCATGCTAGCAGCTAATGCTAACATCAACATGCTAACATGCTGATGTTTAGCAGGTGTAATGTTCCATGTTCACCACCTGACTTCAGGGTCAGCATGCTAACCTGTGCTAATTAGCACTAAACACACAGAACAGCTGAGGCTGATCATTAAGTAAAGTATTGGACAAAGTTTCAACCTGATGATGGCGCTAGAGGAAAAGTCAGAGGATCACCAGTTCATTCTGAGAGGAGGAAGAACAGACAGACAGACAGACAGGCAGGCAGACAGACAGGCAGACAGACAGACAGGCAGGCAGGCAGACAGGCAGGCAGGCAAGCAGGCAGGCAGGCAGACAGGCAGGCAGGCAAGCAGGCAGACAGGCCGTCAAGCAAGCAGACAGACAGACAGGCCGACAGACAGACAGACAGACAGGTAGTCAGGCAGGCAGACAGACAGACAGATAGGCAGACAGACAGACAGACAGGCAGGCAGACAGACAAGCAGGCAGGCAGGCAGGCAGACAGACAGACAGACAGACAGACAGGTAGACAGACAGACAGGTAGGCAGGCAGGCAGACAGACAGACAGACAGGTAGGCAGACAGACAGACAGACAGGTAGGCAGGCAGGCAGACAGACAGACAGACAGGTAGGCAGACAGGCAGACAGACAGGTAGGCAGACAGACAGACAAGTAGGCAGGCAGACAGACAGACAGGTAGGCAGGCAGACAGACAGACAGACAGGCAGGCAGGCAGACAGACAGACAGGCAGGCAGACAGACAGGTAGGTAGGCAGGCAAACAGACAGACAGACAGGTAGGCAGACAGACAGGCAGGCAGACAGACAGACAGACAGGTAGGCAGGCAGACAGACAGGCAGGCAGACAGACAGGCAGACAGACAGACAGACAGACAGACAGGTAGGCAGGCAGGCAGACAGACAGACAGACAGGCAGGCAGGCAGACAGACAGGCAGACACTGCCCTCCATTGAAGCTGCTAGCCTGGCTAAAAGGACAGCAGCCTCCTGAGGAGACGCTGCTCTGTTTGTCTCTCTGGAGGTTTCAGCTGCTGCGACTCTGCAGGTTTGTAGTTTCTCCTTCAGCTCGTCTCTTCTGAGCAGCCGTCACATTGATTTTGCACCTTGACATCGTAAAGTGGTTAATGCCGCTTTTATCACTGATGCCTCCAGAGGTTCCTGCTCATCCTCTCACTCCTCTCCTCTCTCCTTTTTCATTTTCACTGGTTTCCTCCAATCTCTTCTCAGTCTTTCTCTAACTCTGTTGTTTCGTATCATAAACCCGAGCGTTGCTTTTAGATAAGATTTCACCTGTTTCAGATCCATCGCTGCTCCCTCTGACTGTCTGCTGTCATTAGGATTAGGTCTGTTTTCACACTGTGTCTCTGTAACCTGTCCAGGTTCTGTAGCCTTTCTTGAAAGTCTAAATGTTATCCTTGTTTTAACCACCAAGTGGTCAAAATGTCATAATCATTAGGCTATATTTAGAAACGTATGCCATTTCCGTCCGTCCTCGTTGCTGCTAACTCTGAAGCACAACATTGATGAATAACGTGACACCATGTTACACAGTGTTAGATGCTCCTCGCCAGGAAGCAACCTTCAGAGCTGGGTGGCATCACACTGTGTTCACGAGCTTCAATAAATGCTTCTGTGTCAGACCTCCAAATCTTCAATAACGAGGAACCGGCTCCCGGATTTCCACCAGACTTGTGACGCTACTTCTCGTGACACTACAGTGACTTTTCAGTTTCTTAGCAACCTAAAACATTTGTTAAGTTTTAATGATGCAGCCTAATTTATTCGATCACTCTTTTGAAAGCAGTTGGCAGTAGCAAAGCACTAGAGATGGATTTACTCCCCATTACGCGCCTGTAATGGTACGACTCGATCAACCCTCCAGACATCTCAGGTCGTCTGCTACTGGTCTGATTATTGTTCCAAGAATAAAAACACAACCTGACGAGGCTTCACAAACTTCCAGACAATCTGAGTCTCTAAGCCAACTCTTTGCTTTTAATTACACTTTCGGCTGCCCCCATATGTTTTCTTCCTCTTTTTGATTAAAAGAAGTTAGCGTGCTATTTCCTGTTTACTGTATGTTCAGTGGATGTCTGGTGCTGACTAATGGGAAACGTTAATTCTGAAGGACTGTGAGTTAACATACAATAACAGGAGTGTGTATTACAGGCTGATACAGCGTATTGTGAGCTGTAGTTTCTGCGGTTACCACACCAAAGTGAAGCAATGCGGTTCCTTATAAATTTGTGACTTTAATCTCAGAGAATTTCAGATTTTTTTTCAAGCAAACTTACGACTTGAATCTTGAAAATTTGGAGTTTCTCTCTGAATATTACCCCCCTCCAGGGCTCCGTAATTTATTTATTTATTTAACCTACAATGGCCCTAACACGCCGTCGTAATTATTACTCTCAATGTCTTATGTAAAACAGCTAGAGTACAAAAATAAGGTTGTCTTGCCTTGCCTAGAGAGAAGTGAGACACAAAATTAGCTATCAGTTTTTGCTGTTCAAGGATCCCGGAGCTCCTTCAAACTCACTGATCAAATTGAAAACTCAGCCTGGAGGTCGTACTTCCAACTCATCTACATCCGCGACAGAGCAGCGCAGAGCAGATAATCCCGTTTAATGCCGTGTTGTGAGCCCCACCGATTCAAGAGGAGCTTCTGCCTTTTAGAAATTATAAATGCGGAGAGCTGTGGAGGGGAAAAAAAGTTCTAGTAGTGAGACTGGATCCCGAGGGCGGCTTCGGTCGCAGGATGACAACTCCACTCTGCTTTAAAAATGTTCACATTTCCAGAGCGTGAAGAAGTACAGTGAGGTTGTAAAAGTTGTTCATCATCCTGCATAATGTCTCTCTCTGCTCTGATGGGATTTTTTTTCTCCTCTCGGTGTACAGCCCTGTATGACCAGAGGGCCCCGCCGACACAGTAAAGAGCCAATCATTGTGTCAAACAAGCAGGTGGGGATATCAAACGCACCCTCCCCTCCTCCTGTGGGCCGATCAGAAACAAATATCTCACCTTGTTTTGAGCGTTAAATGTCAAGCGGAGAGATGAATCATTATTCTCCACAGATCCATCAAAGTTTCATCAGTAGTTTATGGGGAACCAAACGCTGGTTGAATGAGTGAAGACGGAATAAATGGAGGGACAATTCAACATCCCCGCCCTCAGTTTGTGCCTGGAGGACAAAAATACAACAACAAAGGAAATCTAATATCCACATCCCTCCCTGCACACGGAGGGACCAGCAGTGAAGGTCAACACTGACATTTTATTAGAAAAGGGGGATCAAGGCAGGTTAACTTGTAGGGCATGTTTCATACGCCAAAGCAGTTCAAAATGCTTTTAAAGTGTTAAAATTTAAATGCAAATGAAACCATTACAAACAGTGTAAAGAGAAAATAATAAGACAGGTAAAGATGCAAGTGCAAGGTGAATAATGATTAGTGCTTAAGGTTCAGTCAGAAGTGGTGACTTGTCAATCGCAAGGAAGCCCCGCCCTAAAGTAGACCCTGCTTTATCATCTGTTTGACTCTAAATGGGACCATAATTCACAAAATGAACATCATGCTGTGTTGAAGAAGACTTGAAACTAGCGACTGAGTCCATAAACTCATGAGGAAAATGTTTACTGAGGTCACAATTCAAGTGAGAAGTCGGGTCATTTTTCTCATAGACTTCTACACAGTCTGACTTCTTTTTGCAACCGGTGGAGTCGCCCCCTGCTGGCCATTAGAAAGAATGCCGGTTTAAGGCACTTCAGCGTTGTCTTCACTTCTCAGAGAAATAAAATAGAAATCTTGTGTTCAGCTTCAGGGTTGTGACTGTAAAACCTGTAACTGCCTCAAACCAAAGTGACGAATGTTTCGGCTTAATGAAGGTTTTAGTCAGAGACTGTCATTCACCACGTAGTGAAATGCAAGTGAAGGCAACAGTCAGATGTGCTGGTGCTCTACGCCGGTGAGTCTTGGCCCATTCAATCGCCGGTTTCAGCTGTTTGAACTCTTTGCAAACTTGACTAAACGATAAAAGCATTTCGTTTGCCTGTCTTTGTATAGATTCTGTCAGGCGTCTTATTAACTCACTAAACACTCCATATTCACACACTGCTGACTGTCTGGTCAAATGAACTCCTTCAGTCTGAACCGCGATCCCTCCGGTCTCCGGTCTGCTCAGCACAGGCGGGCTTCACCTCCTGCTTCTTCAGCAGGTCTCTGTGGTTTTTCTCCCTGAGCGCCGAGTGGAAAAGCTTCAGATGTTTGAAACCCTGACCTCCAGAGTCCAGGAGCTCTTTCAACACAACTTTGTGCTTCTTTTTGTGAACTTCTGTGTCAGTGTGCACGCCGGAGAAAGCGACACAGAGCAGTCAGAATAAGAGGAGCGCTATCCCACAAGTCATTGCTGCATTCAGTTTGATGTATTTCCTCTTCTGGCAACGATCCCGGTCTTTGTGTGTCATCTGACTGACAACGCCAGCTACCAAACAGACTCCTGCTGAAGATTTTAATTTGAGAACATGTTCATTTTAAACGAAACCATAAAGCTGAACACTGTGGTTACTTTACACGGTGACCGTCCCTGCTGTGCACCATGCCACGTTTCCTCTAAATGATCACGTCCAAAGAGAGGGAAAACTGTAAAAACAGGAGGTCTATACTCGGGTGCATTAAACTAAGTGTATTATCTTCGACATTTTATGGACTGTAACTTATAGTACAGTATAATGAAAACTGTAAGTTCACACTGTTATTTCAACCCTGTTTAGATTAAAGCAGACAAACATTCATCCATTTCTTCCCTTTTGTGTGAATCCCCTAAATAAAACGTTTATTTGACGGTAGCCTGAGTAGCTGTGTGTGTTTCCGCTGGTGTGTATCTGAGTAACTCAGGTGTGTGTGTGTGTCGTGTCTGCAGGTGTGTTGTGGTTGTCGGTGGTGTCAGAGGTGCTCTACATCCTGCTGCTGGTGGTCGGCTTCAGTCTGATGTGTCTCGAGCTTTTCCACTCCAGCAACGTCATCGACGGACTCAAACTCAACGCCTTCGCCGCCGTCTTCACCGTGCTGTCCGGTAAGATCAGACAAAAAAAACCTTTTAAGAACATTTATTCAACTACATTTATTCAAGTACTGTACTTAAGTACAGTTTTGAAAATTGTCTGCTGCTTTCTCCTTCTACTCTACTACAATTCAATTTTTTACTCCTCTACATTTGTTGGACAGTTGGAGTTGCTAGTTACTTTTCAGTTGATGATTAAAAAGTATTTGATAAGCTAATTATTAAAGATGAAAACAGTGGTTCTCAGTGTTTTCTGCTTGTTTCTAGTTGTGGCACCTTTTCAAGTTTCAGATGAGTTTGTTCTCCCTGTAAACATTTTCATTTAATTAATTGTTTGATGTAGGACTTGATTTTAATTATTTAATTAATCCCTACTGTGTGGCCTGTCGTTTATGTTTATCTTGTTCATGTTCAAACCAGCTGCGATGGCCGAGTGGTTAAGGCGTTGGACTTGAAATCCAATGGGGTTTCCCCGCGCAGGTTCGAACCCTGCTCGCAGCGGAGCTTGATGGGACAGACGTGACGTTTTAAAGTCTAATTTCCCCCCCGGGGGAATCAATAAAGCGATTCTGATTATGTCTTCAACACGTCCAACAGAGAATTTGTAATCTCAGCGTTATCTGGTTGAACATTAATAATAATCAATCATAAGAACAATGATTTAAAGTATTAATTTAGTAGCAGGAGTTTACAACATCGACACATCCAGAGATGCTCTGAGAATAACGAGCGGTGGACGGAGGCTGATGCAGATTTGTGAGAGGTCGTCCAGGGTCAGAGGTTATCCCCTGGAAGACTTCGCCGTGTCGGATGCCAGGGATTAAACCTCTTACACAAGACGTTGGCTCTGTGTCCACCGCGATGCTCGTCTCCTCCTCGGGCCTCTCGGAGGATGTTTCCGACGTGCCGCAGATTCTTTTTGAAGCACATTTTACAGGCTTTTCGCTGCCAACCAGAGAAGCTGTGATCATAATTCCTATTCATCACCCATCACGCCATGAGTGATGGATTTGATCTGAGTCACAGTTCTTAATGACACGAATAATGCATATCCTTCACCAGGAAAATGTTAATCAGCGTTTTGAAAATCAATATCAAGCCTTTATTACTGAAGCAGGATCTATATAGAATACAGCACATACGTTGGACCAAAAAAGGATAAAACAAAAAGCTTATAACAATATAATTCTGACAAAAATAATTAATAAGTCTATCAACATCAATGACTCATTCATTTATTTTATTTTCTGAAAGTGGACAAACAGATTCCCATTTTTAATGAAAGAGGTGAAGAGCTTTCCTCGACTCCATTGCTCAAGTGACTTTTATCGTTATAATATTTAAGATTGCATTAATTCTGCAGTGGCAGGTCCTTTATTAAAACAGATTTCAGTTCAAAGAAGAGGAGTCGGTGCATCTGTTTACAAAGCAGCTAAACATACTGGGCTGAGAGGATTCAGTGCCTCGTTTGAATAAAGAAAAGTGAATAATTATCTGTTCCCCGTCGTGGCACGAGCAACAGCATTCACAGTAAAAGGAGTTGTTTACCTTGATGGAAAGTTGGAGGTGTGCTGCTTCTCCCAAACTGCAGTAATCGCCTGTTCACTGTGGCTGCTTCCTCTTCTTCTTCTTCTTCTTCTTCTTCTTCTTCTTCCATTCCTGCCTTGATCAGATGAAAAGTGCCGAAAATGGCTTCTCTTGTTTTGTATCTAATGCAGTCAGTGTTAAAGTGACAACTACTTTAAATATCCTCTGTTCTCTTCAACATAAAAGCTCCCCATGTTTCGCCAGCAGAATAATGTTTTTAATGTGAAGCAGCAGCATTAGCAGTAAATTAATACAGCTCTGATACAGTGAACAGTGAGGCCGATCAATGAGATCAAATTGCTGCATGCTGCATCGTTTCCTGTCAATCTCTTGTGTGTAGGTAAGCATGGCGGACTCCGCCACTAACTATAAACAATAATATAATGTATATATAATGAATAATGTAACGATAACGCTTCAGTTACAATGGTGCTTAACTTTTATTTCTTTTTTCTAATTTGTTGTTGTGTTTTCAGCTGGTGGCATTGTTATTTTAACTTACAATTAATGTTAATATTATTATAAAATGATAATTATTGCTGCAAAATGTGATGATATCAAACTGCTTTCCATATGTTGGTTTGGACGTAAACATTCGTGACAGGTGATATCAAAGCTACATCACTGACAAACGTATACAGCGAAGCAGATGAAGGACATTTCCTAGAAAAGTCTGTCGTCGGGGTGTCGAGGTCGAGGAGAAATGATGCTCTCTTTATGTTGAACTGTAAATCTGGAGCAGCTTTATATCACTGTGGCACACACACACACACACACACACACACACACACACCTCAGTGAGACTGATTACAAACACACACACGTGGCTCTAACCCATCACACACTTCCACGTGACACACAGAAAACATGGTGGTGATGTATAACCTCTGCATTAATGTCATCCTCTCTCATTGGCTTATTCACATTGTGGCTTTTTGATTGACTGCATGTTTATGAGTGATTATATCCACATCTCTAATTGATTGGATGTCTCATAACTGGCAAGTTAAATCAATTGGTACTGTATAATGACTAATTATAATAGTTACATGTGTTCTGATTTATTACTGATATTATGTTGAGCTGCAACTCAGAGGCGAGGTGATTTACTATTGTTTGGTTAATGTTAATTATCTTGTGCTGAGGGTTAGTGCTGTTATGTAAGAACAAGAAAACATACTGCGGATGTAGTTACAGCTAATAATGTGGTTAAAAGTGTAAGTTTGCACTGACGGTGGTGCAAGAGGAAAGGTCATAGGGTCATTAGAATCAGGGGGGTTCATCCTCTGGGGAGCATGAGCATCTACAGCAAGTCCAGTCATTTGTTTAGATATCCTGCCACAATGAAGGGACAGTTTTGACCTGATGATGACGCTGGAGGAAAAGTCTGGGAAATTGAATCATCATCTTGGGATCATGAATATTCATAACAAATTCTGTGGCAGTTGGTTCTCTAGTAGTTTTGCTAATCCTCACCCAGCCAGCTGCTAGTCTCACCTTGACAGACACAAGATCACACCTCCAGGCAAAAGGGGACATTTAATTTGGGCTTACAAGTGTAGACTCGCAGAGAAGACAAGTCAATACAAATCCCAATATTACAAATGTACAAATGGAGGGCTTTACAGGTCCACGACCAGCGGAGGCTCTGGAAGAAGGACAGTTTTAACAGTCTACAGTCATTCTAGCGGCTCTGTGAAGCTGTACACGGGCACAGCAGTGCTTTTAGCTAAATGCTAACATGCGCACGATGATAATGTTAGAAGATGTAATGCTTACCATCTTAGTTTAGAGTATTAGCATGCTAACATTAGCTAATTATCAGTAAAAACAAAGAACAGCTGAGGCTGATGGGAATGTCATTAATTTCCAATTAGAAGCCAAAGAAAAGATATGAATTCACCCGGGGCGGCGTGATTAGACATGAAGACGCATCCATGTGAGTTGAAAATGTTTCAACTTGAGTGAAAAATGTGTGTGTGTGTGTGTGTGTGTGTGTTGCAGGTCTTCTTGGCATGGTGGCCCACATGATGTACACTCAGGTGTTCCAGATCACAGTCAGTCTGGGTCCTGAAGACTGGAGGCCTCACAGCTGGGACTACGGCTGGTCCTTCTGGTCAGTCCGCACACAAACACATGAACACACACACACACACACACACACACACACACATGCAACTCATTTTGGTAAAACTTGTTGTGTTGAACGGCCCTTGCATTATTAATGAAGGTGTTCCGGTGTAATCACACACAAACAGACCCGTCATCGCTCCTAAATCATCTCTTTAGGATGTAGCTGGAGGCTGCAGGAGGGTTTCAGCTCTCGGCAGGTGGTGTTGAGGTACGTAGGGAACAACAGGGCTGTTGTTTCTGGGATAATTAGCCAGACAAGACGCCCCTTGACCTCCGCTTCTCTCTGCTCGAAGGCAAAGTCGCCGCTGCAGCTGTTGAGCTGCTGAGTTCAATTTGCTCATTTGTGAATCAAGGACAGAGAAGAATCATGAGTCTGTGAATGTGTGAACTTAATAAATCGCACATGTATGTTGGATGTATTTGATTTTTAGAAAACCTTGTAATGTTATCACGAAGTTGCAATTGAATTGCTGACGTTCATATTTCCATTTTCTTTGAGCACGCCGGCTTAAAAGCTGAGCTTCAAAGGTCGCTCTTTGGAAACAGGCTGATGAAGATCATGTGAGACGCTCGAAGGCTCCAGAACAGCTACTAAATTGATCTTGTGGTCCAGGGTCACCAATGTACTTTGAGCCACAGTAATGATATTGTTTATTTACTGTATATAGTTGTTACCGAAGCCGGCATTAAACATGGATTATAAAAGAGCAACATAAAAGAATAAAAGAGAGAAAACACACACACACTCCTGTTAGAGGAGATTTTCTCTGCCAGACGTTCCAGTGAAGGCGTCTCATGAGGGAGTCGTTCAGCTCTTTAAAGTGGAATAAATGCAGCAGGAATGATTAACTTCTTCTGGAGCAAGAGGCCAAAAAGCTCCTTCAGGACAAATAAAAAGCCTGAATGTGCTTCTGTCCTGAGGGATGCTCACATGCTCCGTTTAAACCTCTCTAGAAACTGACTTTAGCTTCAGGTATTAAATATTTGATATCATCTTCACCATAACTTTGTTTCACACAAGCTGGGATCTCCTTCCTCGTGTATGTTGTGGTCCTTTATTCACAAAATCTACACAAAACTAATAAGTTTTACACTTGAGCTGCTGATATGTGTTTCTGAATAAATATCACATAGATTAAATGAATTACAAAGCCGTTATTTCCAAAAGAAAGAGAGAAAAGGTCCAAAGTTTGACTAAATTTGACCTAAAAAATGCTGATTTCCACAACAAGTGTCCCCATCTGTCTCTCTGTCCTTCATTTCCGGTCATTTCTCGCCTGTCGGCTGCTTAATAAAGGCAGAAAATGGCTGAAATCATACTTTAAAACATACATGTATATTGTGATTATTTACCTTCCAATGCAGTCAGTTGCATAATAAACAGGTAATTAGTCAAACTGCATCTCAGAGCGATCAGAAGAGAAAGTCGGTCTTTTGTTGCGTGTCACCGACTGATGTGTATCTGCGTCGTTGTATTGTGGTTCTTCATGATTTATTATTGTATTTTTATTCCATTTCTTGTGTTTTAGTATAAACACTTTGGGCTGAAAAGTGACTGATAGCTGCGACTGACTTCAAACCGAGTAATGTCAAATTACAGTTCTGTTCCGGGAGATAAAGAGTGATGGATTGCATCAGTCATTTTGCTTCGTTTTGGAGTTTTGTTCTTGTCTCTCTTCATGGTTTACTTGCTCAGCATGTTTACGGACATTTTTCTTGGCGCACAGCGTTTGACTCTGCACAGGGGGACTGTTAGCTTCCCTATTAACTACCTAATATCACACCTATTCCCTTCAGAGCCGAGACACTCTCTCAATTAGCAGCACATCAGTTCTGTGCCCGCTAACATTAATTGGAGCAGAGCCCGAGGCTGCAGAACTCAGAGTATTCACCGAATCACCACAGATGTTTTCTCTGAGTCGTTTGAGTCCTTGAAGAAACATTTCTCCACGTGGTCGGTCACCACTTCCTGTCAGAGTATCTCAGCAACAGTGTCGCTCGTTCTGTCCTCCGTCCGTCCACTATTCAGATCCAGAGGAAGATGTCTGAACAACTACAAACCAGCATATACCAGTCAGCAGTGACGTGTCCATCCTGCGTTTTAGTCGACATTGAGGGTGTTTCTAGTTCCACCAGCTCTGACTGGTGGACTGGTTCTCCAACTGGGGAAACTGGAAGAAAATGAAACAAATGTGCCTTTAATGGGACACGTACAAACACACAGTATATTCATAATCCCCTATGGAGGATTTCTAATAATTCTGGTAGCGCCTGACCTTTTCACTAGCTTGACCGTCAGGCCAAAATTAACACTCATACACACTGAAAAACAAACTTTGTTAGCTTCATTTTTGGCTACAAAAGAGCGAAATTGTTCTTTGGGTGTCGTTAGCTTTGCAGCCTCTTGAAGCATCGAGCAGGACTTTAGACTTTTGACGTTGTTTTGACTCTGTTTTGAAACTTAAGTAATAGCAAACACCATTTCTCTGAATAAGTGTGACCTTTGACCTGCTGGTGGTGATAAAGGAAATGTTAGGAGATCATTGAAGTCATTAGGATTCATTCTCCGGTTGAACATGAATACCTGTCCCAAATATCTTGGTAATCTGTCCAATAGTTGCCAAGATATTTCAGTCTGGATCAAACTGGTAGACGAGCAACAGACATAGTGCCAGCGTGGTTAAAACATATCAGTATGAGCGGAGAGATTGACTGCTTCTTCCCTCCATTCTCACCTTCTCTTCACCAACATGTCTTCCTGTCTCTCTCTAACCAGCATGGCCTGGGGCTCCTTCACGTGCTGCATGGCCGCCTCCGTCACCACCCTCAACTCCTACACCAAGACGGTGATCGAGTTCAGACACAAGCGTAAGCTGTTTGAGCAGGGCCTGCGCGAGGAGCAGAACTACCTGGACCAGGAAGCTTTCCACTATTTCCGAGACCGCTCCCTCCAGTCCATCTCCAGCACTGTGGAGGTCTACCCCGGCCAAGGCGGAACCAGAGCCGGGCTCGTTGTCGGGGGCCCCGGTCCCGGCCCGGGTCCCGGTCCCGGCCCGGGTCCCGGACGGGGCAAGATGAGAGTCGCGTCAGCCTCCATAGACCTGGGTGAGAACACAGACTCGCTGGGGGAGGAGCAGTGCTGAGCCATGCACGGGAACGGGAGGGTCATGTGGGATGGGGGGGGGGCGTGGCCACATGAGGCGTGACGAGATGATGAGCCAAACTGCCCCTTTAGGTCTGAACTGGTCACAGGTTCTGTCACCGAACACGAAAGCACAGCAGCCCACATTTTCTGTTTGAAGAAGATTATTAACTTGACAAGAAGAGACGGAGGAAACGTCAGTGAAATGAACAACGTTAGACAGAGGTGTTCTTTATGTATTAAAATCAATATGAAGTGTGAAAAGATCTTTGACTTTGAGATTCTCGGAGTTAAGAATCTTCGTGGAGGCAAAGCAGGTGTTCTCCAGCATATTTCAAGGTGCTATGTGTAGTATTTTAACATCAATATTATCAATTTTAACTTTTGCTGGACAGCGCCCTCTGTGGCCAGAAGTGGCAGTCACAACATAATGGTGAATGCTGAAGAGCAGCGGAACAGTAGCACAAGAAGAGAAACGTTATAAAGTCAGCAAACTGACTCTGTAATGTCAGACACACAGCAACATCTACCTTACTGGTGCTGTAGTACCAGACCAGCAAAACCCTGACAGTACTGAACTACGTTAGGGGGCGTTTTATTGCTTATGAATTAAACTTTTCGTGATGACAAGATGAAATCAGAAGAGAGCATGGTGGGATGCCTCTTATAAGGGAGATTGCGATGAGGTATTATGCATGCTGTTGCTAAAACTTAATGGCTGTAGTTTTTTTGTATGTTGACAAATCAAAACAATGAAGGAGATACTCATTCATCTTGAATATGAATATGAGTAGTACACGACAGGAACATGTGTCTCTTTTTCAGGAAGAGAAACTAAAGAAAATCAATGAGCGTTTAGAGGAACAGGAGCCCAGATGTGTTTCTATAGATATATACGTATATTTTCTTTAAGCCAGCGTGTTGTGGCCACTAGAAGAACTGCAGCTTCAAGTATTTTTACTGTGGTTTTACAAGCTGGATTTTGTCTCTCATCCTTCATCTGGTTCCTTCAGATGGATTCAGGGGGGGTGAAGCAGGGAACAAGGAAGGAGCATGATCTGCCTCGGGACAGGAAACTCTGACAAACACAAAATACTACACATAGCACTTAAAGTGTCCGTGTCCAGGCCAGGTCCTATTTATGACGCTTGATGTGAAAACTAGTGTTGAGAGTTCTATTAAAACTACATGTCCGTTGATGCTGTTGGTGAAACTGGAGTATAATGACAAAATGTTTGAATGACAACGTGCTTCTTCGGTCCTCAGCAGCTTTGTGATGGTTTTCACGTTTCATTCTTGCTTCAGGACAAACGAGACGAGCGAAAGCCTATAGAGCGAAACAAAGATGAGTGTTTTCAACTCTTATCTGTCCTCTAATACTCCATGAGAGTAGGTGTGAATACTTGCCTATAGCCGTTTGACTACTGTACAGAAACTGCAGATGTATTTGAAAAGCGCACATCATGGCAGCATCACGGTTACTTCAACACACTGGGTCCCACGCAGAAACCACTGTAAAGGTGGCCTGTGGAGTCTTTCTCCAAACAATCAAATTCATACGTTTATATTTAGTGTTTCTCCCCCAATAACTGCAAAAAAGAACATTGTGTGTTTCCATTAGGCCTCACAAATGTGTTGAATGCATTTCCTTCCTCATAAAACATTTCAATCTGACTTGTTTACGGTACGTCCACGTTTGCTAGCTCGCTGCGTTTCTTGACGCATTACCACGTTACTCTCTATCAGTGGTGTGCGGTGATCGCATCAAGCCGTAACCTTTAACGTACAAGTGATGCACGAAACCAATCATCAACTTTGTTGTATTCAGATTTTTCTTTTTGACACAAACTAAATTCAGTGTTCCTGGCGAGTCCTACGAGGCGTGAACTTCTTTTGAAATATTTTGTTGTTTTTGTTGGCATGAGGATTTTGGACTGACAGCTTGCAGGTCAAAAGCTATCAGGAAAATTCTGCATCTTCAGGCTGTTTATGCAGGTCACTGTCCAGGTGAACGTCCTCTGTTATTGGACCTGACAGTGGAATCCATCATCCATCTCTGCCTTTCATTTAAGTCGTGGATCACGTTGATTTTTTGACAAAACCGTTCCGTCTTTAATAACAGTTTCTCATTTCTTTGGTCCCCTAATACAACTGTCACTGCTAAATTAGGTTTGTGTTTGTCTGCTGATTTCTGACAGCAAGACGTGAAGTTCCTCTTTTTACTCTTTGGTGACATTTCTGTGGATGAAACTTGCCCACAAATGAAGCAATTTGGGGACACCGATTAAGTTAATGATGAAATGGCGCACCTGCTCATGGACAGGTGGTATTCATTAGGCTGAAACGAGCAAGTTAAGACAAGTTGTGCAGTGAAGAGAGTTTGCTGAATATGGCTTGCAACTCTCTTACAAGCGCAAAATAAAGAAAGAGAGGTTTAGGAGAATAAGACAAGGTTCTTGTATGAGACCCAGTGTCTTTATTCATATCGTCTCTGTAAGTTCAAAAGTATTGAAGAAGCAGCGGAGGAGCAATCCTTTCACACGCAGTAGTTTGACAGTTTCGAAAGGGCTTCAGGCAAATATTGACACCATGCACCCGTCAAAGAAATTATTAGAGCACAAAAGCTTGTCCGTTATATTATTCATAAAACATATTTCACGGAAAGCGTTTGTTGGTGGGACTGTGGGTTATACATTTTGTGGAAACACATGACTGGCAGCTCCATCACCCAGAGGCCAGAGGGTCAGTCCTCTCAGAGAGTTAATGTGCTCCACCATCACGGCGTCCTTGGGGAAGCTGCTGAACCTCCGGCTGCTGCAGGGAACCGTTCACCTCTGACCTCTCTGAAAATTAACTGCATGAATGTACTGTTTGTGAGTCTCGAGGGGACGCACGTCGCACCGAGGAAGTAAATCCTAATAGTGACAGAGAGCTCCAGATTTCAAAAAGAAAATGCTGAAATTGACAGCAGCTGACACTCATAGATCACAGCTGAACGGACACTGAAACGTTTCTTTTCAACTGTTCTCTATTCAGGCCCAAGTCCAGAAGGGAGGGAATCTCTGGCCTGAAGTGAAATGGATTTTGTGCACAGATATGGTTGGTGTCCAGGCCAGGTTCCCCTGCAGGAACTTAACGACCTGTAACCTGGAGCTTCTTCCCAGAACCCGAACTTTTATGAACCTCTGAGGTTCTACAAAGTATTTTCGTTTGCCTTGGAGGAAACCGCCGTTTAAATTCAATGTTTCCATTTGGCGTGTCCTAGCCTGCCATAGCTAGTGCAGCGCAGAAGAAGGCTATTTTGAAATATTGAATTTAAATGGGCAAACATTTTATCATGTCAGGGAGAACAATAACATCTGTAAGATCTCAAAAATAATTGATTCAATTGCTGGATAACAGGTGAAAAGGTTTCATCAGTATCATTAAATGAATGGAAGAGCCCTGCAGCAGTAGGACATCAACAGAGTGAAGGAGGTGGGCTCCACACCAGCTCCCACCCAGCTGACCAGCTCTCCAGAGCCAGCTGCAAAAACAAAATGGGAAAATAGCTCAGTACTGGGAATTTTACATGATTCTGAAAACAGCTACACCACCTGAACATTACATACTCTCCCACACTGTTCACTCAGTCTACAGCTTACAGACAAAAGTATAACAAGGAAGCCAAACATGTCGGATGTTCTGAATCAGAATATCATCTGTTATCTAAACACACGTCCTGAGTTATTCATTGCTGTATTTGTCGTATTGCTGTTGCATTTCTTTCCCCTGAAAGTACCTGGAACTTGGATTGAGTATTACCTCCTGAGTAGCGATGGAATATAACGGCTTCATGTTCAGTTACGGTCGTTAAGTTTCTGCAGTGGAAAAGGCATACATGTTAGAATAACTACGTGTTGAAATGAAGTATTTAAATGTAATGCTGCCTGATTTGAAGTGTCACAACAGTTTGTTCATCAGCTGGGTGGAAATGAACGAGCAGGATGTTTGAACTGTCCAAAAATAAAATAGATATATAGATATTAAGGAAATTACGTTTCAAGACTTGATAAAGGCCGACATGTTTATTCTCTCACTTTGGTTTCAGCTTATGTCAGCCGCATTTTATTTCATGCATTTACAAAAACAAAGAGAAGTAATCTAGTATTTACCAACACGTGTGACTCATGTTTAGGATCAGATATTCTACTGTAAGATGGACAGAAATCCAAGATACTGCTGTGGTCACTACAGTTTCTCCTGGATGCTTACAGTGTACTTCTCTGCTTGTTATGTAAGACGTGGGGATTAAATTGGCTGAGAATTGCGGTAGTAACGGGAAGGTTTTGGGGGTTGACGTAATCCAAATACAAGTTCTAAATCTTTGTGCTGCCTGTCTGTAAACTGGTGGTTTGTGGCAGGTCATGAATCCTCTGTACGCAGATGTAAACACAAAAACGATCTATTCTGTTTGAATGTATTTACTTACATATATTTATCTATGTACTACACATGCTGTTTCCTGTCTTTTTTTCCTGACTGGATTCAGTTTAATCTCTCCAGCTCATCTAGCACATTACAGATAGAGCTGAAAATCACTCAGTGTGATCAACAACAACAACTCATTCTAATTATCAGTGAACCCATTCAGTATTCTATGAAGTAACTGATTTATTATTATTATTTTGTCTTTAAAATGTCTCAAATTAGTCATCAAATGAGCATCTAACAGTTTTGTTTTCTCATGTACAGGAACAGGGAAATTCCAGTATATTTCAAGTTGGGTTGAATTCTATAATTGCGTCCATTATTACTGTTGTTTGTGTTAACTTTGCGCTAGCTTCCTCCATTATACAGATTTGGGAAATGCTCCAAAACAACGCATATCGGGGCAAGCAGCATAAGCCTCCTAAAGCTTTCCCGATAAACTTCAATTTTATAGAAATAGCTTGTTGCCTTAGCAAGCATTGAGGTGCCCTGAAAGTAGATCCCTGTACAGTTAGCAACAACAGCTAATCAAGGTGGCGTCTTTGTTTACTTTCGGTCGAACTAATAGACAATCATGTCTGTGATCTGTTGCACTGAGTTGTTCCTTTATAACTATGAACACACACACTGTAGTTTATTTTGACTCGATCCCACACACACCGTCCTGCTGCCCAAATACTAACTAGAGCACCAAATGTGGATTCATCCACCGCTGAAAATAGTCCCCAGCAAATGCACTGTTTCCTTCTGTTTGAGTAACAATTATTGGGCCTTTTTTAAAGATGAAAACATATGTTTGTGAGGTGTTTTTAAAGAGGAACCAATGAGCTACAGACAGGGAAGTCATAAAGAGAGACGGACCAACACTTTGTTGGTTTGAGTTGATTTCATGTGGTGCTTGGATGTTCTTCAGATTTTCTGTTCTGTTAATTTGTGAACACAAACCACAACCTCTAAAGATAAATCGAGCTCCATGCTGATCTGCAGTTATGGATTCCTTTCCCTCCCATCCCTTACTGACGTGTCAACTGGACTGGCTTTGATCCATAATATCTCCACAGACGGACGTGATGAATGGACTCTCGGAGCCATAATGGCCGGCAGAGATGCAGAGTGGGAAGATTAGGTGAGCAGTTAAAGCTTCTGTTTCACTGCATCGCCGGACGTTGTAAATGGAGATGGGCGATTTATAACAAAGGAGAGACGCAGAGAGTCTCTACCTCACTACAACATACAGAGCTGCATGCTGACACAGGACGTGAGGAAACTTCTCACAGAAAAAGATATTTGAGATACAGCAAGACACCTTTTGCTGGATTTTGTAAGAAAAATTAAGGGATGAACTGTAGCACAGGCATTTGTAGATGTTTTTACAGAGTATGATGAATACTGGACCTTTTATTTTACATTGTCTTGTTTAATCACAGACAGAACAGACGCTGTCAAAGACGAGGAACATGTGGTCAAACAGAGTCCCTGATGTCAATCAGTGTATTATCTCAAAAGTAATTTCAATTTTGAATGTTATTTTAATATTCAAAGTGCAAATACTAAAACTGGCTTGGTATTTAATGGTAATATAAAATACATTCAAAAATAAAATATTTTAGGCCCAAACCTGTCACAAACCCACAACATGCACATTGTGTGCACAAAATGTTCAAACCCAGATTGAATTAGTTGAGCTTAACAAATTGTGTTCCTGGATAAAAAAAAGTTTCCCGTCATGTTTTCAGTAATAAATTTGTTTATAAAAGTTTATACAAATCTGCCTTTTTTGGCTCATGGCAGCAGTAGAACAAGCTTTGAACACAACAAAATAAAGTACTAGTAATACTAACTTTTGATGTTTAATCGTGATGTTTATATTTGAGGTAGAAACCCCTGTCACAAACACACAGAAAATACATGATGCACTTGTACAGCTTCCAAAAAACCACAGGAACCTCTTGTTTGACACTGAGTGAGGTGCAGCACAGTTTCAGTCCTTGGAGAATACATTAGCTGCATATTTCTGCACTGCTCCTGGGCTTAATGGGGCTTGATAACAGTAATGCTTCATCTCAAGGTGGACCTGCATTTCTCAGTCACTACAAATAGGCTCACTGTATGACCTTCTCTATTAATGACAACACAGTGCTTTTATTCACTGCACTGCAGGTTGGATATACATCACTGCGCATGTTTGCAGTGAATCTGTAATACAAATAAATTGGTCACAGAAGAATGGAAACAGGTTGTCATCAGAAAATAGGTGGCATTTATAACGATACAATTCATTTCCAATGGGGCGTCCCAGCAATCAATACCCTTTATTCTCATGACTTGAACCGTCCATCCTTCACCTCAGACTCACCACTTCTCAGGCTTTTCAGAGGGTGATCAATGCATAACTGTGACACTGACATTTTATGTATCTGGTGTTTCTAACTGAAGCTGTTGTGTTTGATGACATCATCCACAGCAACTCACAAACCAAAAACAGGGATGACTAAGGATCCACTTTACGCTCAGAGAGTTTAGCAGTAAGGTAATAAAAAGGTAATCGTGAAAGAAAACACACACTGAAAACAAAAGATAGCAATAGGCATTAAGTGTATTAATCACACATTCAACAGGAGCGTTAAAAAATGCAATAATGCAAAATAGAGTTGCAATGTAAAGTCATGATTCAGACGATCTGTTGTCCAGGACTCTCTCTTAAAAACACATTTATACACAACTAATTAGAAACAGAAAATGTTTTGAAAGAAATAATTAAATATTTTTACCAACATGAAGAAACAGACTACATGCACAGGGCTAGCTGGTGAACTGCTGTAGCTGTCAAGCTAGCCACAAACTCGCTAGCTAGCTAGGCTAGTGCCAGTCGGTCAAAATATCTCCCAGAGTGTCTCTCTGCTTTCTCTCTGCTGTTCTGTTTACTCCTCCTGGTATTTTATTCACCATTTTGTTCAATAAAAAAGTTACTGAAGAGGGAAACTAAAGCTCTCCAAGCTAGCAAGCTTGCTAACTGGCCGTTAGCAAGCTTGTTAGCTTGCTTGTGGTCCATGGAGCTTCAAACCACCTGCGGACCTTCATGATGGGCCTGCAGAAGTTTATGTTTAGGCAGTTGGTTAAAGTTATAAGTTAATTAAATCTAGCTTGAGCTGAGGGAGAGTAAATGTCTTGTTAAATGTCATGTTAACGAAACGCAAATGATTTGTTCAGACGGACCAGGCGGAAGTGTTTCTCGTCATAGCCACTTCGAGAAGCTTGAGGCAAGAGCCAGAAAGACAATATCAAAGACGTCTCTTTATTAGCAGTAAAATGTTTTACTGTCTGAGCGTCTCCGTGGCGTCGCAGCCCTCTGCAGGTACAGTGAGGCTGTTCGATCAAACATCCAGCAGAGAAAGAGCTGAAGCAGTTTAACACAGCTTTGAGACCTTTCTGGTGAATCCCAAAGGTCGTTTCAAAGTCAGAGAGCGGCCAAGAAGCTCGTTCATTAAAAGTGGGACTTTACAAGACTGCTCCTGGTACTTATCAACTGTGACACATCCCGATGGGTACGTAGCTTTTATTGGAGAGGAGACAGTTGTATATCACCTCCCTTCAAACTCAACCTCAGGGACGAGCCTTTGGAAAGCTTGTGTGTCGCTGTGATTTGTGTCCCTCTCCAGTTTATTGTCATTGAGTGTTTTTGTTCTTGTATTACACAACAGGTTGTCACAGACGCCAGAGACACATCCATAAATATCCTCAGCGTTCCTCTCCACCTGAGCAAATAAAGCACTTCAGGGCACTGGTGTGTGCAGGTGTGTGTTCGTATTAAATAGCACACTTGTTACTACTGCTTTGGCACAATGTCAGTAAGCCCTGTGTTGCTACCGTTCCCCCATCACCTGACCTTCCCCGCCCACCTGCGCACCTGTTCCCCCTCCCCATCAGCCCAGTAGCATATATACAGTTCCAGCCTGCTTCCATTTATTCCCCTCCAGATTGTCCAATGTGCTTCTGCCTTCTGCCTGCCTACCTTTTGGACTCCTGCTCTGTAGCCTGATCCCCTATTAGATAAGTTTGCCTGTTTTCCACCTTAAGAATACTTGAACTCTTTATTTTACGAGCCTGGTCTCAGAGTCGTGCTTTTGGGTTACCTTCGATATTGCTTAGATGTATATCTACTATATAATTGAGTATTTCATTTAAAATACATTAAACAAATATCTGTCTATCAAAGGACCCCACAGACGGTCCCAACCCCAAAAGTTGACCCACAGTGCCTCCCTTGCCAACGGTCTGGACCCTACAGAGCTCAGAAACTGAACTGGACTATTACTGTGAGGTTGCATCAGGGAGCCACCCTTTGATTCACTAAGAGTTGTATTATTTAACCACAGACTAGCATGAAAGGTCAAAACAAGAAGGGAAAATGCATCCAGAGATTAACAGCAGATAAAAGCTGTTTCTCTAATGTAGCATGAAATACATTTAAAGCTGCTATTATAAAAAGTTCAAGCTGACAAATACACTGCCACCACATATCACCTGCTGAGAAAGTTGTCATGGCTAACTTAGTATTCAGATAATCGTCAGCTGATGGCTAACAAGGATAAATAAAAGTTGGTTTGCTAACAACAAAAAGAAAACACTACTAAATGAAATAAAAAATAAAATAAAATGGAAGCAATTGGAAATAATTAGCAAATGAAAACAATATTTCTGTTTAAACGAGCAGCAGAGCGGTGTGAATATTACATGACTGTTGTACTGATAGAATTAGCGTTGTGTAGGTGCACGTTACACTGGTAGGTAAACATTGAGGAAGGTAAATAAAGTCTAACTACAGTATTTCCAAGTCCAGCAGACATGATAATCCCATTGGAGTTTGTGTCCACTTGATGAATGAAAATCCAATATTCACTCTCTTTTTAGCTCTGATCTGGACTAATGTCTGTCAATTTAGCTGCTAAATGCTCCACTTTCTTCACCAGCTAGTGTTGAACTGTGTCTGTCTGCTGTTTGGTGCTGAGTAGGTAGCGCACAATGAGTTCATAAGAGCTTGTTGCTGCTGGGACGAACCAGAAATGTGCCACAAAACCAAAACTATTTGCTAAAAGAGGCCAAAAAGCTCAGTAGATCTGCAGAAATGGTGAATATTCATCACTGTAATCTGCATATTAGGGATTTCTTGAAGACTGAAGTTACGTTTAGCGAACACTTTGCTCCATTGATTTGTGTTGCATGTAGTTTTCTGGTTTAAACATCCCCTGGAATTCAATATTTTATATTATTCAGCCACTGAAGAGACACTGTGAGTATTTAAAAAACATTTTGCCAAATTTCCTCATCTGTGTGTAAATAGAGAGAAATGGCAGTTTGCTAATCAGAGTCATCTGTCTGTGACAAATGATAACACACACTCCCTTCAGAGCCAAATTAATCAATTGAGTACACAAGGGGACTGATTGTTAGCCCTGTGTGTGTGTGTTCTTGTCCTTCCACCTTTGTCAGGACCAATTTGAGCTTCCGACATGACAGTGAGGACATTTTGTTGGGTCCTTGTTCCCCCAAAATAGCCCCTCTGATGGACGTCTGAATACCTGATTAGAGTTTGTGCCTCTGTGTGTCTTCATGCCAAACTTCACTTAATAAAAAGCAAAATAAATAAAAGTAAATGTGTTTTCTTTCGTAGATGTTGGCTGGCAGAGCAGCTGCCGCACCGTGATATAGAGAGTAATGGCTGGCACTGTTAGACCAGCACACACACACACACACACACACCATCCACTTTAATTACAGCCTCATTGTTGTGGTGACGGTTTGTAAGTGAAGTGTTTGTGATCAACAGGTTGTTTTTCCTGCTTCCCGCCTGGTCTTTGTTATTCTCTGCATGTCCCTGAGGGGTGAACATCCACATCAGACACAGATTATTACAGTACGTCTACACTGATTTTATCTCATGATAAAGTCGAGAGGGGTTTGATGGTCACTCATCCCCTCTGTTCACCATCAGTCAAGTTTGCACTGGTCAGCACGTATTGTTTATTATGAGTACCTGCCAACGTCACAGATTTCAAAGTTGTTCAGTTTCAAAGGTCATGTTTGTTTTTAACTCTTTCATATTGGTGGTATAATAATAATAATAATAACTAATTCTTTCATATAGCGCCTTTCAAAACAAAGCTCACAAAGGGCTTTACAATAAAAACAAACAATAAAAGTCAATAAGATCCAAAACACAAGATATGAAACAAGATAAAATAATTACAACAAATTCCACAGCCGAGGGGCACAACAACACAGATGTGAGTTTATTTAATACAAACTTGAGACGAAGCCCATTCTTACAGTGAAACTGTACGAACAGCTCGGTTGTACTGCTGAGATGCAATTGTTTTATTACTCTAAAACAAGTCAAAACTACTGCACATGCAAAACATTTTACTAAGTAGTTATTTTGCAGACCTGCTGCCTTAATTTTTAGTAAACCATTCACTCATTGAATAAATCAAGTTAGAATTTAAGAGCATATTTATTCACAGCTCATACATGTCAGTGTGAAGCCACAACCAGACAAACATAAAGAAGAATAGAAGATAAAACATCAGACAATATTTACCGAAAAACAAGTTCAACATTTGACTTGTCTTTATATATCATTAATGAAAGCTTGATGTGTTTTTTTAAAACTATTCAGCAGGAAGGTCAACAGAGAAGAAGAGACACTGCTGCGTTTTAAGCAACATGTTGCTAACGTTGTGCAGCTGAACGTTCATCTGATCAGTTCAGTATCAGACCGTAAAGTCTCCTGAGGCTCTGCATGAAATGTCAGTTAAATATCACGAACATCAGTTCTCACTGACCATAATACTCCCTCAGAGCTCCGTGTCTCATATAAGCGGTGATGAAGTGCAGCAAGCTGAGTGAGCAACAGCTGGCCTACAGATATTACAGCGATCTGTTTCCACCCCTGAGAAAAGAGACTGCTGGGCTGAGATATCTGACTCCGACACAGCCGGAGAGTCTCTGGATTTTATGGTGAATTATTTGGGTGAAGACAGTCAGAGTTCAGTTCAGGAGCACACAGATAACCGCCGACTGTAGTGGAAGTTACTTTAATTCATTATACTCGCCTTTTTATTTGTGGAATCCATCTAATCTTTGCCTTCTAGTAGCAGCATGTAAACATGCGCAAGGTTGCTGTAGATCAAGTCCATAAATGAGCTTTTACTGACATCTTATGGCAAATTCTTACTATTACACCAAAGACAGACCAGGCAGATTTAAACCCGGACCAGTATTGTATGTATATTGGACCAGTCTGTTTATTGGTCTCAAGTTATTAAATGTCATGCATAAATGTTCCACAATATTGAGACTTTTGGGTGAAATGTCTCCACAACGTTTGGATGGACTGACATGATTTCCCCTCAGGATGGAGTGTAATAACTTTTGTGATGTCTGACTTTTCATCTAGCGCCACCATCAGGTTCACATTACCCCATTTAAATACACACTGACATTCCCGCCAGCCTCAGCTGTACTGTACTTGTGTTAAGTTTTGCAAATTTTAGCATGCTAACATGCTAACCTGAGATGGTAAGATGGTGAACATGGTAAACATTATACCTGCTTAACATTAGCATGACAACATTGTCATTGTGAGCATGTTAGCATGCTGACGCTAGCAGGGCTGTAGACTCCTGTTGCTAATAGTTTTTGGACAACAAAGGGGGAATAAGATTTCTCTTTGGACACACACACAAAACTTGTTAGTCGCATACGTTCATTGCTGGTTTTGGTCTTTTCATGTGGCTTCATCCTTTAATAAATTGTCATGACAGGAGCATCCTGTTGAACATACAAATGAACAGATATTCTTATGTTAAAGCTGCAATGTAAGAAGTTCCTGTGAGTGTTTATCATAAGTCACATCAATCTGCCCTGACCACAGCTTCTGTTTTCATGCAGACTTTGCATTAAAGGCGGCTGTAAAAAGTTTCTCCAGGACGTAGAAGGATAATCTGCTTTTCCTGCTGTTCGTCTATATCCTCAGATTATGGCTAAATATATTTCTGCTCCCATTAAAACTTACCAACTTAGTTCAACTTGCTCACATGCTATATTTCAACACAGAAGTGTATTATTGCTCAGGACAGATTAAAGGTGGAGGATCACTTTAAAGGTGCTTGAGGGTGAATTATACGGATACTCGAGGTTTGAGAACGTTTATGGACGACAGGCTTCTGTGTGCTCTTTGTGCTTTGAAAACTTTAACCAAATTAGCTAAAGTCAACAGTCAGCAGTCCTCTTCTTATCCTATTATGGTTGGGCCTTCTCCACTGGATATTTGGAATTTGAATATCCACACAGGCTTCACTTCACCTTATGTAATGCTGTCTGAAGCAAACTGCTGTGTCCTGGCTCCAGCTGAGTCCTTCAAAAGACAGGTTGAAATTCTTCATTTAGATCTAAAAAAAAAAATGTGGTTTGCAGTCAAAACTTATCAACAAGTCATTGTGATTTCAAATATAAATATCTACACGTTCTGAGAGCGTGAGAGTCAATCCCAGTCTAAATGAGACGAAAATATAATCCTGAGATATTTATCGGCCCAAGTGCATGCTGGGATAGACTTACACCATCTTTCTGGTCCCCTGACTTCTCATCCGGTGTCATTGTCAGGTCAAAGTTTTAATTTGTCCAGTTCCCATCAGCCTAAACTGAACTTTGTGTTAAGTGCTATTTAGCAAATGTAAATGAAGAGTAGACGTCACACCTGCTGAACATCAACAACACACTCCAAAGTGCTCTGCATGTTGGCTGCAGTATCATGATCATATTCTTACATATTTGTAAATGTATATTTGTATATATGTGCAACTTTAATTTCATTGTGCAGCCTTGTACAAAGACGGTAAATGAACTTTACACTTTGTTTGGACACAGAACAGGAGCTGGATCTGCTGACAGTCCAACAATAAAGCCTTCAGCAGTCATAAATATATATTTTCTGGTTTTAAGTCAACGCTGGGACTTCATCAGGCTGCTTCACTGCAGCTGCCTGACCAGCTGCTCGTCCAGAGTCTCACAGTCTGAAGGGTTTTGTAGCTCCAGTGTTTTCTTCACCTTCGGTTTAAAGGCCACGGAGAGCAGCTCCTTCTGGATCCTCTGCTCTCTCTGCCTCCCCAGCAGAGCCAGGATCTCCCTCCTCTGGTCCGCCATGGTCACATACCGCCGCCTCTCCTCCTGTCTGTGCCGGGGAGCAGGGACACTCGGCGGCTCCAGGGCGGGGAGTTTGGGACCGGGAGCAGGGGCGGTGCTGCTGCGCTGCGGCCGGGACACCGGCAGTCTCTGGCGGATATCTGCCGACACCAGCCGGGACTCCTGCGGCGGCAGCAGAGACAGCGAGCTCCACAGCTGCCTGGCGTGGGACACGTCCTCCGGAGAGGAGCCGTCAAACACGGTGAAGAGCTGCTCAAAGTCCTCCTGCTGCGGAGGCTCGGCCTGGGAAGACATCTCACTCCAGGACCGGGTTCAAGCAGTCAAGTGTGCCGTTGTTTGGTATGGTCACCATGGAAACGAGACTACTACGGCAAGCCAGAAAGCACAGGATGAATATAAGCTAAATTACTTATGTAGTCATTTTGAGTTTCAGTGTCTGCAGGCTTTACAAGGAACACAATGAACACGAGCATCGCCCCCCTCTTTTACACTGAATACAATCCTTTTAAAGGGTCAAAGCAAACTAAACCAAATAACAAATGTACTCAAAGTATCAAAAGTACAAGTACTCATGAAGTTTCCCCTCTGAAATGTAATAAAGTAAAAGTATGAAGTAACAGAACATGGAAGTACACTGCTTGTGTACATTTACTCAGCTAATTAGTGACAAACTCTTCCTCTGTGTTCACTTCAGAGCTCTTCATGTGAAGGCAATTAAACCTCTCCTCCGGCTGTGATTGGCTGGATAGAGTCGCTCGTGGCTGCTGCCAACTTTGGAAGCGAGGCGGGTCACGCGCGCTGCTCCACCCCCAGGTGTCGCGGGCCGGTTTAAATAGTGTGCAGGAGGAAGGACAGCATCATCATCATCATCATCACTTCATTCACCTGACATGATATTCTCATCTCCCGGGAGTCGAGCCTCCGTCCTGCACTGAGGGCTGAAGCACCGCACGGTGAGTAGGACTCTTTATTTAGGCAAAGACTGTGAGACTACTTCCATGCAATGAGTTCTGCTGAACTTACCCGTTCAATTAGCTACAGAGGCTATTAATATTATCTAAACATGCAAAATAACTCTAAGAAAAGCAGCTTGTTAACAACTAAAAGACACATTTCTGTCACTCTTCAAGCCAAAAACATTAAGAGCATTATGAGTTCATATTTGCTGTTGAAGAGTAATAATTATAATGCTGCATTATCTCTGACTCTCTTAAAGTGCTGGCAGAAGGTTAAAAAAGCTCCAGGATGGTATTTTAATCTTTACTGACTTTTAAAGCATCACATTTCTCAGTAAATCCGTCAGAAATCTTCATTCCAGATGCTGGATGTTGATTCCTGCTCACATACCTGCTCTGTTTTGCCTGTGGATGCATGTCACACATGGACGCACCTTGTGACATGTCACCATTTTGGTGTAAATGGTAAGCTTGGCTGGACACATGAGCTGCACCTTATAAGGTAGTATGCCTGCTAAGTCCCTAGCATCCCTCTTTGGGCTACCAAGCTACCAGGAGCAAAGGGTTAGCCAAACATGGGCATTCCAGCATGGCAGCTCAGTTGTTTGATTATAGGGGTTATCTGTGTGCTGCGTTTCATGTTTTATTGCCTGCTGTTCAATGGGGGGTCAAAGCAGCCTCGTGACCTACATGAAGAGGCAGAGGCACGGATAAGTGAGTAAGTAGCTCATTGCAAACTTAGGGAAATGTGCCGAGGCCGTTATCAGCAGTAACCTGTCAGGCGGTTCACTGAAACCAAATGTAAATTATCTGCGTGACACTCGGATGCAAAGGCAGCAGTTTGAGTCACAGAAGGAGGAGGAAAGAGAGCTAATGTGTTGTATTGACGCTCGATCGTCCTCGTCAGTCTTCTGCGAGACTCTTTAAACATCTGCACAAAGCTTTTTAGAGACGCTTCTGCTCGACCTTATGTGTCATTTTGCTCTTTGCATCCAAAATTGTTTTAGCGGTCACAGTCGTGTTTCCGACTGTCAATCAAATCTGATCAAACAGACCACACAGTCCTGATGAAGGAGATTCATTTTTGAGGATTAAATTCTAATTAGCTACAGACTTTTCTCCAAACTTTAACTTGTATTGTTTTTTATTTAGGCAGAAACGTTACAGAGAAAAACTTGACACCAAAGATCAAAGTTTTTACTTAACGTTTCCTTTAAAGGTCAGTTTCTTCAGCACTTTTCTCTTTGTTGACTTTGTTAATGATTTAATAAGTTAACATTTGGCTGCATTAATTCAAGATGGACTTTAATGAATAGTTCGACATTTTGGGAAATGCAAGATTATTTGCTTTTTTTTGGTACGGTAAATATGAAGCTGCAACCGGAAGCCGATTAGCTTAGCTTAGCATAAAGACTGGAAACAGGGGTAAACAGTTAGCCTGGCTCAGCTAGCGTTTGCTCAGCAGCACGTCTGAAGCTCACTAATTAACATGTTATATCCTGTTAGTTGAATGTGTACAAAAACCAAAATGTAATGATTTTACGTTGGTTTATGTGCCGCTCTATTTCTTGGCCGGGAGCAGTGATTTGTTGGAGTCTTGTGGTCCCTGAGAGGTTGCCAGGTATCTGGTCCTGAAACAAGCAAGCAGGAGTTGTGTTGTTTATCCGATGAACGCAGTGTGTTGTAGTTCACATGTTCAGTGTTTGATTTCTGCCGTCTGTTATGTCTGCAGGCCAGAGGTCAAACCGAGGTCAGAGGTCAACCCGACTCCCATCAACCCACCAGAGGCCGACCCAGTCGCCAGTGACGATCCAGACGTCAGCTCGACCGCCTCCGAACTCCCAGCGATCGACTCCGACTCTGCCGCCGTCGACCCTCAGGTTGATTCAACCGCTAACGGCGACATTTCCAACATGGCTGACCCCGACGACGGCAAGTACCTCTTCCTGGAAAATGACTTTCGCAACAGCGGCGTGGCTCAAGCCGACTGGGCCGCCAAGAAGATGGTGTGGATCCCGTCGGAGAGGGAGGGCTTCGAGCAGGCCAGCGTAAAGGAGGAGAAGGGTGATGAGGTAATGTCGTCACACCCTGATGATGTCATCATTATCAGGTGATGCTGTCTCTGCATGCTGCAATAGTCACGTGACTTTTTACTAGTACTTTTAACGCCTTAATAGTCTTACAGTTTTTTAATCATGAGCTTCTACTGAACAGTTCATTAAAGTGAGATTTTTTTTCATCACCCGTCTCCTCTTATGGGAAAGACTAATAATGAATAAATAAAAAATGAACTAATGGTCGTATAATAATAACAAATCATGGTTTTAAAGATGTAGATGTAAGATTCAAATCACATCCAGAACTGGGCTTTAAAAATGTAGAGTTTTCTTAATTGATTATCTACCCTATGAGTTCTGGGCATTAAGGCCTCCAGAAGTTAAACTATTGCCACTTAATGCCAACATAAAGAAACTGCACAGAGCTGCTTGGCATCAGTACACATTTATTCCGTTTGTGAGTGAAGTTAAAACAGAGCTGTGTCACAGAGTGGGTTTTTGGCTGCAGGTGCTGGTGGAGCGCTCCAACGGTCAGAAGGCGACGGTGAACAAAGACGACATCCAGAAGATGAACCCGCCCAAGTTCAGCAAGGTGGAGGACATGGCCGCCCTCACCTTCCTCAACGAAGCCTCCGTCCTCCACAACCTGCGAGAGAGATACTTCTCCAGCCTGATCTATGTGAGGAACACACACACACACACACACCTCAAACCTGAATCTGAATCTGAACCTAATTTTCTTTTTGAAACATATCTTTATTGTTGAGGCACAAACACATACAACAATAAAACAAGATACTGCAATAAGTCAATGAAATCACTCCTTAGTCCTTGGGAAGGATAAGGGAAAGAAAAACAATAAAAGACAACAATGAATAATCTGGCAGAAAAATAAAGCTGCACAGCCTAAATTACACTGTATAGGAGTATATATAGTATGTAATCAAAGTATCATCCGGTTGCTTCTCCAGTGTCAAATAAGCTGTAGAAGTTATGGACATCATTGTTGTGCAGCTCACATTTGAGCATCAGCATCACCTCATAACCAAATGTTTTAAGCTTCCTCAGAAATTGTTGCAGAAGAAATTTGCAAGGAAAAACAGATTTGATTAATTATTTATTAAGATGACAAGCTTAAACCTACTGAATATTACAAAGAAAACCATTTTTTTTATCCTTTGAGCAGAAAACATGAACAAATACTGTGCTTAAATTCCCCTCTTAATAATATATAATAATAATATAATAATATCACCAACACAAGTATAAACTAATACAAATATTTCACGGTTAGGAAACTTAATATTATGTTTTACGCCTGCACGCCGAAGGCTACAGATAATTCAAATGTAAAATAATGAATGAACCTTTGCAACTGAAAGAACAGCAGCACTTTTAAATCTACATGTAAACCGAAATATAAGGAGAAATACCAAAAAGACTTGATCCAAGGTCAGCGGGTTAATTCTCTTTAAGTTCACACTGAGGTGGAAAAGTCCTTGTTTAGGGACTGTGTGCAGACACTGTGCTCGCTACACAGACTCAGGATGTACTGGAAGGATCAACAGCTTATGTTTTTATTTTTTCAGTCTGTCTTACAAGTCTAATAAGGCACGGGGTGTAAAATTAAAATCCAAGCTGATGCATTTAATACAGACTGCCATGAAGATCAGTGGAAGTTAAGAACTCCAGTCCATATATGAGCAGACGGTAACTGAGCAGCCAAAAAAGTCTCCTGCGCTGGACTCTGAATATGAGCGGTGACCCGGAGTCCCACAATGTCGTAAAAATGCTTTTTATTATTTAAATATAACAAGCTGTAAAGTTTCGTTCAAATGTCAAGTAATAATGTGATGTTTTTTGTATAATATTACAGTTTGAGAGGTTGCGCAGGTCACTATCATATAGATTATATTATTGTGATCTGAGCTGCGTCTGACAATTATTGTCTTTGTCAGTTAATCTGCTGATTATTGTCTCGATTGGTTGATTGATAGTTCGGGCTGTGGGTCTATATTGCCTAAGGTGACGCTTAAAAATAGCTTTTCTTTCTGACTAACAGTCCAAAACCCAAAGATATTCAGTTTACTGTCACATAAGACAAAGAAAAGCAACGAATAAGGCAGCTGGAGTCAGTGAATGTTCGGCATTATTGCTAGAAATAAACTTTTTAAATTATTAATTGAACAGTTAGTGATCATTTTCTGACGGTCGACAAATTGATTAAGTGTTTCAGCTCATCCACAGGGACATTTGTGTCCCTCGTAGTATGTTAGTTCAGCCGGGCCTCTCGGTGATGTTTAGTGTTTCTTATTGTTCTCTCTGAAAAGTTGCTACCTGTAAATCAATATACGTATTTGTTGCTCCAGTCAGATAGCGTAAATGATCATCCTCACAGCCGTACGCTGTATAACACACACTCGCCGTCCTCATTGGAGACAAACCTTACATGCAGGAGCTGGGCCCCTGGTGGTCTTGGCAACAACCCTGAACGGTGAGGATCCTGGATCAAGTCTGGCAGGGACCCTTTGATGCACGTCACTCCCCACCTCTCTGTCCTCTCCTTTTTCAAAGAGAGCTTCATCCGTCAGCTTCTGTGATTCAATGCAGTTTCTCATTGAGCATTTTTTATATTCTGGAAAAAAAAGTCCACACAGTTAATTTATTAATATTATTATGACACAAGTAGTTCATTAAGGATTACTAAGTATCAGTGGTGTTGCTGCATGTGGCTAAACTAAACACAATTAAACCAAACAAAACCAAAAAGCACAAGACTTCAAGGAGGAAGAGAGAGGGGGCCACCTGTAGAGAGACCTGGCCTGTAGAAGGTGAGGCCAGTCCCTCACTGGGGCGGGGGGGGCCGAGCAATCAGGCCGGACCTGAAAGAGCAAAACCCCTAAAACTGTCACGCTGCCTTTCACCCCCCCACAGACGTACTCGGGTCTGTTCTGCGTGGTGGTGAACCCCTACAAGATGCTGCCCATCTACTCTGAAAAGATCATCGAGATGTATAAAGGCAAGAAACGTCACGAGGTGCCGCCACACATCTACTCCATCACCGACAACGCCTACAGGAACATGATGCAAGGTAACAATACTCAGGTCCAGCCCATCCATCGATCACTAATCAATCATTAATTATTCATTTGGTTTGAACTTACCCCTATGTTCTTATTTAGTCGTATTTTCTCTTGTGGACTATATATTTGTATATACTTATGATGTTGTACTTTATGTGTTCTTGTGAGTTTATTGCAAGTACTGCTGCCTCTTGTATTACTACTACTACTACTACTACTACTACTGCTGCCTCTTGTATTTCTACTACTATTACTGCTGCCTCTTGTAATACTACTACGACTACTGCTGCTGTTACTGCTGCCTCTTGTATTACTACTACTACTACTGCTGCCTCTTGTATTACTACTACTACTACTGCTGCCTCTTGTATTACTACTACTACTACTACTACTGCCTCTTGTATTACTACTGCTACTACTACTACTGCTGCCTCTTGTATTACTACTACTACTACTACTACTACTACTGCCTCTTGTATTACTACTACTACTACTACTACTACTGCTGCCTCTTGTATTACTACTACTACTACTACTACTACTACTGCTGCCTCTTGTATTTCTACTACTATTACTGCTGCCGTTACTGCTGCCTCTTGTATTACTACTACTACTACTGCTGCTGTTACTGCTGCCTCTTGTATTACTACTACTACTACTACTACTACTGCTGCTGCCTCTTGTATTATTACTACTACTATTACTGCTGCCGTTACTGCTGCCTCTTGTATTTCTACTACTACTACTACTGCTGCTGTTACTGCTGCCTCTTGTATTTCTACTACTACTACTACTGCTGCTGTTACTGCTGCCTCTTGTATTACTACTACTACTACTGCTGCCTCTTGTATTACTACTACTACTACTACTGCTGCCTTTACTGCTGCCTCTTGTATTTCTACTACGACTACTGCTGCTGTTACTGCTGCCTCTTGTATTACTACTACTACTACTGCTGCCTCTTGTATTACTACTACTACTACTACTGCTGCCTTTACTGCTGCCTCTTGTATTTCTACTACGACTACTGCTGCTGTTACTGCTGCCTCTTGTATTTCTACTACTACTACTACTACTACTACTACTGCTGCCTTTACTGCTGCCTCTTGTATTTCTACTACGACTACTGCTGCTGTTACTGCTGCCTCTTGTATTACTACTACTACTACTACTACTACTACTGCTGCCGTTACTGCTGCCTCTTGTATTTCTACTACTACTACTACTGCTGCCTCTTGTATTTCTACTACTACTACTACTACTGCTGCCTCTTGTATTACTACTACTACTACTACTGCTGCCGTTACTGCTGCCTCTTGTATTTCTACTTCTACTACTGCTGCTGTTACTGCTGCCTCTTGTATTTCTACTACGACTACTACTACTACTGTTACTGCTGCCTCTTGTATTACTACTACTACTACTACTACTACTACTGCTGCCGTTACTGCTGCCTCTTGTATTTCTACTACTACTACTGCTGCTGTTACTGCTGCCTCTTGTATTTCTACTACTACTACTACTACTACTGCTGCTGTTACTGCTGCCTCTTGTATTTCTACTACTACTACTACTGCTGCTGTTACTGCTGCCTCTTGTATTACTACTACTACTACTGCTGCCTCTTGTATTACTACTACTACTACTACTGCTGCCTTTACTGCTGCCTCTTGTATTACTACTACTACTACTACTACTACTGCTGCCTCTTGTATTACTACTACTACTACTGCTGCCTCTTGTATTACTACTACTACTACTACTACTGCTGCTACTGTTACTGCTGCCTCTTGTATTACTACTACTACTACTACTGCTGCTGCTGTTACTGCTGCCTCTTGTATTACTACTACTACTACTGCTGCCTCTTGTATTACTACTCCTACTACTGCTGCCTCTTGTATTACTACTACTACTACTACTGCTGCCGTTACTGCTGCCTCTTGTATTCCTACTACTGCTACTACTTGATACTACACAGTTTTCGGGGTAATTGGTTTAAAAAAGCCAATCACAGCACTTACAAACACAGACCCGTCACTTCAGTTACTGGATAGTTGATTGGTGGCCTGAGCGGCCCTGACTGAAGCCTCGGAGCGTGCCGTCTGGCCTCCGGATGGTCCGCCGGTGACCTCAGACCAACTCCATACTTTCCATTCAGCTCCAGAATGGCCATACATGGAGCAGGGAGGCGAGATTACAGCGACGGAGCCCTGCATCCACCTGCTATTTTTAGATGATATGAGTGACGGAGGCTAATCTCCCCCTGAATGAGACTTCAGAGCCGCTTGCTCTCGTGTCCGAGTGAAGCGGCGCCGCCTCAGAGTTCATGTTTGGTCTGTTCGGCTTGGCTTCAACTAACGCGTTCAGCTCAGTCAACATTATTTCCCCCCCTTTTAACATCTCTCTCCCTCTCCACAGACCGTGAGGATCAGTCTATTCTCTGCACGTGAGTCAAAACATACAACACTTCACCATTTTCCATCACGCCGTGCCGTGCGTGTGAGCACACAATCGCTAAAGGGCTTGCATTGACTTACATTCATTCCCTTAAACCAAGTGTTTGCCCTGAAACTGAATGACGTACAATGAGACTGTGTATATACATCTATGTGAGGCGGCAACTAAAATCATTATCAGTTCATCTGATGGCAAATCTTTCAATTCAAGTCACTTGATCTATAAAATGTCAGGAGACAGATATATAAAATGAAATCTCCTGAAGCTCCAGCTGACATATGGATGTTTATTGTTTTAAAATAGTCAATTTACATCATAGAAAACCAGCAAATATTCACATTTGTTAAGTTGGACCTGGTGAATTTTTGACATTTTAGCGCTGAATGAATTAACAGAACTGTTGCGTATCAATTATTTGATCAATCAACCAGTTGTTTCGGCCGTTACTTTTCATGAACTGAATGTTGTCGCAGAATGTCAGCTTCAATTGACAAATAAATCCAGATGAATTCACATTATTTGTCGTCCTGTCTCCATTTTTAACTCTATTCTACCTCCTCGTGTTTCCTCCCTCTCTCTCCTCACCTCTCCTCCGTCACCCAGAGGTGAGTCTGGAGCGGGAAAGACAGAAAACACCAAGAAGGTGATTCAGTACCTGGCCGTCGTCGCCTCCTCACACAAGGGCAAGAAGGATGCCAACCCTGTGAGTAGAAACGTCTTCGCCGTGTTTTACGATTGCTCCAGAAAACTGGATGTACAGAGCAGCCAAATGATAGGTTGATAAAACAAAACTTATTACAAATAGACGTTAAATATATCACAATAATGAATTCCAAGAACAGGAAGTAGACTTATACGTGGTGTCACTGCCCAATATTTTTGATTTTAAAATCATATTTTAAAAGATGATCATGTTTATACAGTAAAATCTTGATCTGCACAGAAATAGGGATGTAAACAAATATAAATATATTATTAGGATATCAACAGATAATGAACAGTAATATTTGTCTTTCCTTGAGCAACTTGTCGGAGTTTAAGACTTCATCAGCTATAAAAATGATTAAAATGATGTCACGATGCCATTTAATGACTTGCTTTTGGTGAAAATATACCAAAAGATCATTAGAAAGGACTGCGCTGTGTCTGAAGACAGTGTTTAGTTCTGTCACAGAATATTAAATCACATATTCTACTGTGCATGACAGGATTCAGTGGCTGCAGCGGTGGTCAAGGTGAGGACACATTATTGTCGTCCGCTGATGCTTCTGGGGCCTCTGATTTTTCTTTTTTTAACTCTGACTGAAGATTAAAAAGTCATGAAATATCAGCAACGTCAGTAAAACACGTGCAGTTGATGGAGGAGCACCGTACTTACAGGAGATCATCGTGCCAAGTCGTCATATCTTTCCCATAACAAATCCCCCTTAACACTGATTGAGAGTTACAGCTGCACGTAATCCAGTGAAGAACCATCTGTGGTGTGTTTAATTTAAGATTTACTGATGCTTGACCTCCGGCCCTGCTGCTCTGCTGTGTTTCAAGCTGTCATGCGGGTAGCCAATTTTGGGGAAATGCTAAATGTAGCAACAAAACAGTTGAGGATTCGTTGAGTTTGTAAGCAGCTTGTGTTCCTGTTTGTTCCTGCAGCCGCAGCAGGCGGGATCTCTGGCCTACGTGAGTATAAACTCTCATACTGACTCTTTTACTCAATGAGTTTCATGTTTAATTAAGATTCAATGCGACAGAAAGGTTTTTCTCTCACATCTTGGTACGTATTCCCTTTAATGTGTGTATAGATATGTGTAGATACGCATATGTACTGTAATGTATAGGTGTGTAACCTTGTTATGGGCTGTAGGGGGAGCTAGAGAAGCAGCTGCTGCAGGCTAATCCCATCCTGGAGGCATTTGGAAACGCCAAAACCATCAAGAACGACAACTCCTCGCGATTTGTGAGTTTTGAATCGGTGTGTCAGTTGTGACCTTTAGTTGTGTCAGTTATAATGATGTCATGTTGCTGTGTCTCCTCTGTCCACAGGGAAAGTTCATCAAGCTCAACTTTGATGTGACCGGCTTCCTCGTCGGGGCGAATATTGACACCTGTATCCTTTTTCACATCAAATGATGAATATAAAATTGAAAAATAGATTTTGATGCGACAAAATAATCTGTCAAAGTGCCCTTTTTGCTTGAAATATTACCTGAAAACAGACGTGGTTGTCTGCTTAACCCTGTCCTGACCCGATCAGACCTGCTGGAGAAGTCTCGCTGTATTCGTCAGGCCAACACTGAGAGAGCCTTTCACATCTTCTATTACATGGTGGCAGGAGCCAAAGACAAGACGAGGGGTGAGCAGCCACAACACGAGCAAGAAAAAGACCGAAACTCTCCTCTCACTGACAGATCTAATGGGCCTAAAGAGTCCATATGACATATCACAGAAATTGTTAGCTGTCTTACCCAGAATCAGGTAACGTAGGTCTCTGAACGTCCAGTACACAGATCCTCAGGTCTTGAATGTGTTTAGCCTAGCTTAGCATCAAAACTGAAGGCCAAAAACTCTACATTTGACATATGTGTTCTTATTTAATCAAAGCTGTTGTACATGTTTATACTTCCAGAAGCCACCGTGGTTTGTTCATGACATTGTGCAAACCTGGCAACCCCACAACGAGGACACGACGATGCTGCGTGCAGTCACTGCACCCAGTGTTAAGACCACAATGTCTTGTTTTTAAGACCCCCGGCTCTAGAGGCGGCAGACTTGTCGTCTTGTTAGCTTTCTGTTTGTTGATGTTATTTCTCTCTGGGTTTGACAACAAACAAACAAACCTTCACTGTGTGTGTGTGTGTGTGTGTGTTTAGAGGAGCTTCTGCTGGAGGACTTCAGCTGCTATCGTTTCCTGAAAGAGGGTCACGTGGAGATCCCCGGTCAGGAGGATGACGAGCTGTTTGATGAGACTCTGGAGGCCATGGGGATCATGGGCTTCACTGAGGAGGAGAGAATAGGTACAAACTGCTCAGAGAACATTTGAACCAACTCCACAATCAAAAGCCTTTATCTGAACACACTTTGCCATGTGTTACTGGCTCAAACTCCAGTTTTTTTTCCACCTCAAAGACTATCTAGTTATTGTTTTATGATTAATCATCTGCAGGTCAAACTTCATTCATCTCAGGAACAGAGTGGGGAAAGTAAAATCATGAGAAAACCTTCAACTGCTGTCAGTATTTTGTCCATGCTGAGACAAAGAGAGGCTGTCATAACAGATCCACGGTTCCTGGACGCACACAAAAGCTCTCAAAGGAAACCTGGGATGCAGAGCTATGCAGCTGCCCGGCACATCTACCTGAACGTGCTTTGGATGTACTGACTTTAATGTAGTTGGGGGTGTTCACTGTGCAGCTGTATTATGTTGGAAACTAGAAATATGTGATCAGGACTCTGATCTGACTTGTCCCAGCAGGAGAAAAGCTCTTAAGCACTGTTGTGACATTTATCAATCCTTCTAAATGTCGTTCCTTCTTTCCTCTTCCTCTTCCTGGCTGCAGGGATGTTGAAGGTTGTGTCCACTGTGCTCCAGCTGGGCAACGTCAAGATTGAGAAGGAGAGGAACAGTGAGCAGGCGACCATGCCTGACAACACCGGTAACCGTGTTAAAATACCAACACCTGCACTGTCTATTAACCTGTAAACCCCTCTGACCTCTTCTCCATCTCATGTCACCCATCAACCCCAGCTGCCCAGAAGGTGTGTCACCTGCAGGGCATCAATGTCACCGACTTCACCCGCGCCATCCTCACCCCCCGGATCAAAGTGGGCAGGGAGGTGGTGCAGAAGGCCCAGACCAAGCAGCAGGTGACAGCAAACCAAACCTCATTAACACAGAAAATAAAGGCTCTGCAATATTTCTCTCTGAAAAAAAAGAAATTCTCCGGAAAGTAAAGTATCTGAGTCTAAAGTTGAGAGTTGGAAGCCTTCTGTCGCATCGCTTTCCAGCAACACAGAGCGATAAACTATCTCTCTCCATCCTCCTCTTCCTCCAGGCTGACTTTGCGGTGGAGGCTCTGGCTAAGGCCATGTACGAGCGCCTGTTTCGTTGGATCCTGGCCAGAGTCAACAAGACGCTGGACAAGAGTAAGAGGCAGTCGTCCTCCTTCCTGGGCATCCTGGACATCGCTGGCTTTGAGATTTTTGAGGTGAATTCTTACTGAAAACTAACATTTAAATACTGAAGTGTTTGTTTTGTCGTATTTATGTTGTTTTCTGATCGCTGCAACGTTTCTCCGCCTCAGGACAACTCCTTTGAGCAGCTCTGCATCAACTATACCAACGAGCGTCTGCAGCAGCTCTTCAACCACACCATGTTCATCCTGGAGCAGGAGGAGTACAAGAGAGAGGGCATCGAGTGGAACTTCATCGACTTCGGCCTCGACCTGCAGCCCTGCATCGAGCTCATCGAGAGGCCGGTCAGGACGCACGCATGGCCTCCATTCTAACCAGGAGTCTGATGAACGTATAGATATAGTTATTAAACGTAGAGTTACTCAGGGCCCATAGAAAGTGACTGCAAACAAAAAACAGTTGCACAAACGAAGCAGATGTCACAAGTAATGTGAAGGACTGCTTTCATTTTTTGTTTATAGCTTTTATTCTGGAGTTTGTTTTCCACTTAAATCAAAGAGTCGCTAATTAGATAAATTCTCCCCATCATTCTGATCAAAAAGAACTGCAACAGGAAACAATTGTAAAGATCTTCTCTTAAACGGAGCCTCTGTGTCCTTCGACGTCCTGCAGAACAACCCTCCAGGCATCCTGGCCCTGCTGGACGAGGAGTGCTGGTTCCCCAAAGCCACTGATGTGTCCTTCGTGGACAAGCTGCTGAACACCCACACCGGTCACGTGAAATTCTCCAAACCCAAACAGCACAAAGACAAACTGATGTTCAGTGTGCTGCACTACGCCGGCAAGGTGAGGATCACTGACCGCTTCAGGAATGTCAGAAACTGTTTTAATGAGATTTGTTGACCGTAAGAAAAGTATATTTTAACGCCCGCCGCTTCTTTCGATTTTTTCTTAACAAACATGACTTCCATCTACATTTCCAGGTCGACTATAATGCAGCTAACTGGCTGACTAAGAACATGGATCCTCTGAACGACAATGTGACCGCTCTGCTCAACAACTCCTCCAGCAACTTCATCCAGGACCTGTGGAAAGACGGTCGGTCCTCCATGACGGGGCAACATGTCCTCATTTACCTTTTCAACATAGCGATCAGACGCGGTGTAAATCTCTGCTGTGTCTTTCTCCGTGTCAGTGGATCGAGTGGTGGGTCTGGAGACCATAACCAAGATGTCAGAGAGTTCGGCGCCCACTAAATCCAAGAAGGGCATGTTCCGCACGGTGGGTCAGCTGTACAAGGAGTCGCTGGGCAAGCTGATGACCACGCTGCACAACACGCAGCCCAACTTCGTCCGCTGCATCATCCCCAACCACGAGAAGAGGGTAGGTCGCCTGTGTTTGATGTCCTGCGGTTTTACTTGTAGTCTACAGCGATCAGAGTGTGTCTGTACCTGCAATTAGTGCCTGTTGGTCTGCTGCTGTGCTGCAGGCTGGGAAGATGGACTCCAATCTGGTGCTGGAGCAGCTCAGGTGTAACGGGGTGCTGGAGGGCATCCGAATCTGCAGACAGGGATTCCCCAACCGCATCGTGTTCCAGGAGTTCAGGCAGAGGTGAGGGAGCAGCCCGAGACCACGTTCTTCAGATATTTATACTGATTATTCTTATTATTCTTTAGAGGAATCAATAACAACATTCATAGTTCAGTTCAGTATCTGTATGAATAATATACATCCTGTTATTAGATGGTATGAGCCCCTGTGTGTTCTTGTCTGTAGATATGAGATTCTGGCTGCCAACGCCATCCCGAAGGGCTTCATGGACGGGAAGCAGGCGTGCTGTCTGATGGTGAGCTGGATGCAGGGTTCGTGATCCTGACGGTGGTCAGACATGACCCCCGTCAGTGTTATAGACCTGCAGTGTTAAAGTGAAGGGACGTACACAGTAACGCAGTAACACGGCCCCTCTTGCCTCCTCCAGGTAAAGCACCTGGATCTGGATACTAACCTGTACCGTATTGGTCAGAGTAAGATGTTCTTCAGGACGGGAGTTTTGGCCCAGCTGGAGGAGGAGAGAGACATCAAACTCACCGTCGTCATCATCGCCTTCCAGGCTCAAGCGAGAGGCTTCCTCGCCCGCAAGTAAGAGAAACTGTTGTTTCAACAAAGTGAGGAAATAACGCTACCTACAATACCAACTTTTGGGGGTCCACTGCAGTCGATTTCCTGTCTCTCATTTACGCACACACACAAGCTTACATCTAATCCTTCCTTGTGTGTGTGTGTGTGTGTTCAGGGCGTTCAGTAAACGTCAGCAGCAGCTGAGCGCCATGAAGGTCATCCAGAGGAACTGCGCCTGTTACCTCAAACTCAAGAACTGGCAGTGGTGGAGGCTCTTCACCAAGGTTACATATACACACACACACACACACACACACACACACACACGCACACACACACACACACACACACACACACACACACACACACACACACACACACACACACACACACACACACACACACAGTGATTGATTGATACAGGCTGACATTCAGATAGATAGATAGATTAGATTCAAAAGAAAGACTGAGCTGTGGATGTGTGACGTGTGTGTGTGTGTGTGTGTGTGTGTGTGTGTGTGTGTGTGTGTGTGTGTGTGGTTCAGGTGAAGCCCCTGCTGCAGGTCACCAGACAAGAAGAAGAAATGGGTCAGAAAGATGAAGAACTGAAGGCAGCGAAAGAGGTGGCAGCCAAGACGGAGGCCGAGCTGAAGGACATCTCCCAGAAACACACGCAGGTGAAATAAATGCAGGTTTTTAAATGAATAATTTTTGATCTTAAACATAAATGTCCAGAAGCGACTGAAGTCTGTGTTTGTAGCTGATGGAGGAGCGATCCCAGCTGGAGTCGAAGCTTCATGCGGAGACGGAGCTGTACGCTGAGGCTGAGGAGATGAGGGTGAGGCTGGAGGCCAAGAAGCAGGAGCTGGAGGAGGTGCTGCACGAGATGGAGGCCCGGCTGGAGGAGGAGGAGGATCGCAGCCTCTCCCTGCAGCAGGACAGGAAGGACATGGAGCAGCAGCTGCAGGTGGATTATTATTATTGTTTTTATTATTTTATTATTATATTGTTGTTGTTGTTGTTGTTGTTACACAGCCCTACAAGAGTACATTGTATTATTTTCATTATCGATTATTTTTACAAGAAATCAATTATTGTTTAGTCCAAATAATGTTAGAAAATAGTAAGATATGTATATATATTTATATTTACCGTGACATGAAACAGATTCTCTAATTCTCATATTTGAGATGCTGGAACCAACAAACATCTGGCATTTTTGTTGTTGTTTATTGATAAATGATTACACTTAAATATTACAGCTTGAAACTAAATAGTAATAATAATAATGATAAACTATATTTATATAGCGTCTTTTATACCCAAGTACTTTGGACCACTGTTAGAATATAATATATTCATATTATTAATACGTTTAAAAAGGAAGATAATAATAAAATATTATCTTATGCATGTATCACGACCATAACCACTTCCACATCTTATATATAAACGAATAATCGAACATTTTGTAACTCCGTGGTTAAATGAGTCTCCTGTATATTTCACACACATGACGTTTGTCTGCAGCTGATGGAGGCCCACATAGCGGAGGAGGAAGACGCTCGGCAGAAGCTGCAGCTGGACAAAGTGGCTATGGAGGGAAAAGTGAAGAAAATGGAGGAGGAAATTCTGCTGATAGAGGACCAGAATATCAAACTGCAGAAGGTATAAAAACGCAGTTTGGTTTTGCTGTGAGGTCGGCGTTTAATACGCGATAAGCTCGGTACTCGCACGCTCTCGTGTCTTTTCAGGAGCGAAAGCTTCTGGAGGAGAGGATGGCTGATATGAGCTCTAACCTGGCAGAGGAGGAGGAGAAGTCCAAGAATCTGACCAAACTCAAGGCCAAACACGAGTCCATGATCTCCGACCTGGAGGGTCAGTCAGGACAAGCGAATACTCCATCTGCTCATGTCTTTGTTCTCTTCTCACCTCTGTTCACTGTTGTTTAGATATAGATATATATATTTATAGAAGAAAGCAGCTAATAATTTACACTCATCTTTGTTGAAATAAACAAACAAGTAAAGATTCCAGAAGTTAAAAGCTTTATCCCAGGGGAGGAGTTATATATACATCTTTTACAGACTTTAGAATACTTGAATTTGGATTTATAAATGTGAGATTTAGCCAATAAAATTAAAAGATTAAAAAACTGTATACAGATGATTTTATGTATCTTCTAGGATGCCAAATAGTACATAAGTTCTTCTTAAGTCCTCCACTTTTGATTTATCGGCTCGTAAAGTGTGATTTTAATTGTAGGAACTTGCAGGACCTTCGAATTTTTTAAAATAATTTGTGTTTCCATAAAAAAATGAACTTTTATGACGAGTCTGTTCACCGTCTTCTTTCTCTCTGTGTGTAGTGCGAATGAAGAAGGAGGAGAAGGGTCGTCTGGACATGGAGAAGGCCAAGAGGAAGGTGGAGGCGGAGCTGGCCGACCTCCAGGATCAGCACGCCGACCTGCAGGCCCAACTAGCCGAGCTCCGAGCCCAGCTAGCCGCCAGGGAAGAGGAGCTCCAGGGCACGCAGGCCCGGTAAGAGGCACTACACAAGCCGACGATGTTCATAACAGCCGACAATGCTGTTGGACAGAAGAAACATCAGGGACGATTTAACAGTTTATCCTGAGGGAACTGTCTATGATGAAGTTTATTTCAAGCATATTAAGATGTGGGACCTGTAAAATAATAATAACACATTAGATGATAATAATAAATTAGAACCTTTCTTGTGTCCACAGTTTGGAGGAGGAGAGCAATCAGCGTGGTGCGGCGGTGAAGCGGGTTCGAGAGTTGGAGGTTCTGCTGTCGGAGCTGCAGGAGGACTTGGAGGCTGAGAAGGCGGCCAGGGGGAAGGTGGAGGCGGCTCGACGGGATCTCGGAGACGAGCTGAACTCTCTACGCACCGAGCTGGAGGACAGCCTGGATACCACCGCCGCCCAGCAAGAGCTACGGTCTGTACGATCGGTTCTATCCTACATACATGACCTCTGATTGATCCACAGGCTCTGTGGTAGTGTTTCATCAATTGTTGCCACTTTGAGGTAATAGTGGCTCAGTCTCTGCGCTTTGAAAGTGTATGACAGGAGGAAGATCTTTAGTTTTTTCTGCATTTAGAGCAGATCTCTAATGATTTAGTCTGTGTTGACCGATGTTAAAAGCTTCTCTCTGAGGTGGTGCAGAACAGTAAATAATCATCTGCATGAGAGTGGACGTTTGCAGGCCGATCACAAGGCCGTGTTACTGCTGGACGTGTTGTGGTGATGTCGTGTGTGTGTGTGACTGGCAGGGCGAAGCGTGAGCAGGAGGTGGCCATGCTGAAGAAAGCCATGGAGGACGAGGGACGCAGCCACGAGGCCCAAATCCAGGACCTGAGACAGAAACACAGCCAGGCTGTGGAGGAGCTCAATGAGCAGCTGGAGCAGGCCAAGAGGGTATGATGAGAAATTCACGTCAAACTTAACAAAAAACTTCCCTCAGGCCTTCTGCGCTGTGACCGCCTCTATTTCATTTTTAAAAAACGTTCACTCGGCACCACATCTCTCCGTCCAGGTGAGAGCTGGTCTGGAGAAAGCCAAGCAGGTTCTGGAGAAGGAGTCGTCAGATCTGAGCGCCGACCTGCGATCCCTCGCCAGCGCCAAACAGGACGTGGAGCACAAGAAGAAGAAGGTGGAGGGTCAGCTGAACGACCTGCAATCACGCTTCAACGAGAGCGAGCGGCAGAGGACCGAGCTGGGGGAGCGAGTCTCCAAGATGACTGTGAGTCATCAAAATACTAATGAATTGACCCTGAAGTACTAGTCAAATACTGCATGTACCCAAATATATACTGTAGTTAAACAGTAACCAACTGAAAACTAAACAATCAACAGAAAGTGAACAGATAACAGTTTCAACCAGCATTCAAGTTAATCCTGATTTAAATCGTCTATACTGTGAAACGAGAGAGTGAAGGACAAAAGTTCACATGTGGGACTTCACTGTACACCTTCGGTCCATCTCTCTCCTCCTTGTCTTTCTCTTCGTCTCTGCCAGATGGAGCTGGACAGCGTGACGGGTCTGTTGAACGAGGCGGAGGGAAAGAACATCAAGCTGAGTAAAGACGTCTCCACTCTGACCTCGCAGCTGCAGGATGCGCAGGTGAGCGACGCCGCAAGTACACACCAGTTTATAAAGTTGGATGCGGTTCTGCCCACAGTGAGTCCTGAGTGTCGAGGCAAACCTACATCTAACAAGAGTCTGCTGTCATGCTAACCGCTACTGAGGCTGCACCTAGACACAGCGGTACTTTGAGCTAAATGCTAACATCAGCATGCTAACATGCTCGTACTGACAATGCTAATGTGTTGACATTTAGCAGGTGTAATGTTTACCATGTTCACCATCTTAGTTTAGCGTGTTAGCATGCTAATAAATGCTAATTAGCACCAAACTCCAAGTAGGGCTGAGGCTGATGGGAATGTCTTCAGTTTTGCAGGTTTTTGGTCATAAACCAAAGTATTGGACAAACTGATAATGGCTAAATAGTCAAGGGGTTAAAGGGATTGGTGGTGGTCCCTGGTGGTGGTCCCTGGTGGTGCTAAAGGAAAAGTCAGATGATCACCAAAGTCAGCAGGGTTCGTCTTCAGGGGACTGTGAATGTCTGTACAAAACTGCACTCATTGTTTAGATATTTCAGTCTGAAGCAAAGAGGAGGTGGACTGACCGACTTTTCTGTCAACTTTCTCCACGCCTCCTCCCGTCTCCTCGTCCTTCTCCTCCAGGAGCTGCTGTCAGAGGAGACCCGTCAGAAGCTGAATCTGTCCGGACGTCTGCGTCAGACGGAGGAGGACAGGAACAGCCTGGTGGAGCAGCTGGAGGAGGAGACTGAGGCCAAACGGACCGTGGAGAGGCAGGTCTCCAGCCTCAACATGCAGGTCGGTAACTTCAGATAAATCTGACCTGTTAGAGTGAGAGAAGGTCAGTCATGTGACCGTCAGAGACAAATCAGCGGTGTTACAACTAAAGAAAAGTAGCCAACTGTTTTTTAATCTATTTGAATCCAATAAGATTACACAGCAGACTTGTTTCATACATGTAACAGAAACGATTTCTCATCAAGTCTTATGAACAGATACTGAACAAATGAGACCTTAAATGAGACCTTTTTTCGAGCACGATGTAGAAACATGACACCTCTTTCACCTTCTGTCAGCTGTCCGACTCCAAGAAGAAGCTGGACGAGATGTCGGGGACGGTGGAGCTGCTGGAGGAGGGGAAGAAGCGTCTGCAGCGCGAGCTGGAGGCGACCAACAGCGACTACGAGGAGAAGGCCTCGGCCTACGACAAGCTGGAGAAGAGCCGGAGCCGGATGCAGCAGGAGCTGGAGGACGTCCTCATGGACCTGGACAGCCAGCGGCAGCTCGTCTCCAACCTGGAGAAGAAGCAGAAGAAGTTTGACCAGGTCTGACTGTAAATTGTGAACCTTTAATGCTGAAGAGAGTCTGAATCCTGTCCAGACGGCTCCTCGGTGCAGACTTGCCTGTTCTTTCTGTTCCTTTGAATTTACATTACTCTCCTTTGTCCTGGTGTTTGTCAGATGCTGGCGGAGGAGCGCGCCATCTCCTCTAAGTTTGCAGAGGAGCGGGATCGAGCAGAGGCCGAGGCGAGGGAGAAGGAGACGCGGGTGTTAGCACTGGCCAGAGCGCTGGACGAGAACCAGGATGCTCTGGAGGAGGCGGAGAAGACCATGAAGTCCCTCCGAGCTGAGATGGAGGACCTCATCAGCTCCAAGGACGACGTGGGGAAGAGTGTAAGAGGAAACGTCGGACCGTGAATGAATTCTTTTCTTTTATTACAAAAGTTGACATAATTTCTGATCTTATCTTCTTTCCATCCTCCGTCAGGTCCATGACCTGGAGAAGGCCAAGCGTGGCCTGGAGGCCATCGTGGAGGAGATGAGAACGCAGATGGAGGAGCTGGAGGACGAGCTGCAGGTCGCTGAGGACGCCAAGCTGCGTCTGGAGGTCAACAGTCAGGCCCTGAGAGCTCAGCATGAGAGGGAGCTGCACGCCCGCGATGAGATGGGCGAGGAGAAGAGGAAGCAACTCCTCAAACAGGTGGAGTACAACCTCCTGCTGCTCCTCCTAATATAACATCTGATCATGCTACACGCAGGTGAACCAGAAAACTATATTCCCATGAACATGTAAGATTTCTCTGGACTGTATCTTGTGGATGAAACAGTGTGTGTGCTCCTTATGTTATGTGTGTTTATAAAATGACCTCCCGTCTCTCTCCGTCAGGTGCGTGAGCTGGAGGCGGAGCTAGAGGAGGAGAGGAAGCAGCGAGGTCAAGCGTCAGGCGGCAAGAAGAAGCTGGAGGGGGAGCTGAAGGACATGGAGGACCAGCTGGAGGCCACCAGCAGGGGGCGCGACGAAGCAGTCAAGCAGCTCCGCAAGATCCAGGTCAGCACACACACTAATGCAATATCTTTCAATTGATAAGAAATCAAAGCTCCATGACGTGAAGTGCTTCTATTATTGAAAAACCACTTGAAACCCGACACGGCCTCCCCTGCTCTCCTCACAGGGCCAAGCAAAGGACCTCCAGAGGGAGCTGGAGGACTCGCGTGCAGCCCAGAAGGAGGTCCTCGCCTCAGCCAGGGAGTCTGAGCGCAGATCCAAGGCCATGGAGGCCGACATCGTCCAGCTGCACGAGGTGAGGCCTCAAAGAAACAGCGTGTTGTTTCCCGTCAGTTGATCGTGAGCCACCAACATGCAGGACGACCTTTTCTTTATTCCACCATCAACTCCCTCTGTCTGTCTGTCCTCCTGTCTGTCTGTCTGTCCTCCTGTCTGTCTGTCTGTCCTCCTGTCTGTCCAGATGTTGGCAGCTGCTGAGAGAGCTCGTAAGCAGGCAGAGGCAGAAAGAGACGAGCTGTCTGAAGAACTGGCCAGTAACTCCTCTGGAAAGTGGGTGTCATGAGTTACTAACAAGTAGCAGCCAGCAGTAGTTCAGATCTGATGTTTGTTCAAGAATTTAGAAGAAGATTAAATCAATACAACTAACAACTCAGGTTGTTATGATTCAACATGTTTCATCTCCTCTCCCCGTCCTCCTCCTCCTAACTCTGTTCAGATCCCTGCTGTCTGATGAAAAGCGTCGTCTGGACACTAAGATCAGCCAGCTGGAGGAGGAGCTGGAGGAGGAGCAGGCCAACGTGGAGAGCCTCAATGACCGGCTGAGGAAGAGCCAGCAGCTGGTAGGTCCAGGGTGGACCAGAAACTGGACTAGACAGGGTTTAAGCGAGGACTAGGCCGGGCTGTACGTGGTGTTTCCTTCCTGAGTCTCTTAATGTTTCTGTCTACGTCCCGTTGTGCAGGTGGAGCAGCTGGGTGCGGAGCTGACAGCAGAGAGGTCTTCCTCTCAGAGCAGGGAGGGATCCAGGCAGCAGCTGGAGAGACAAAACCGAGAGCTGAAGGCCAAACTGCAGGAGATCGAGGGCCAGGGCCGCTCCAAGCTCAAATCCTCCATCGCCGCCCTCGAGGCCAAACTGAGAGAGGCTGAAGAGCAGCTGGAGATTGAGAGCAGGTAATGGTGCATGCTGGGAAATGGAGTTCCAAACATAGATTTGATAAACTGCACTGAAACACAGTAAGAAGGATTAAATGTGTCACTGATGTTGTGTAGAGAGCGTCAGGCCAACGCCAAGAATCTGCGTCAGAAAGAGAAGAAACTGAAGGATTTAACCATCCAGATGGAGGACGAGAGGAAGCAGGCGCAGCAATACAAAGACCAGGTAACTCCGATAACCATGATGGCAACGTTTTATCGCGCTTTCTGTCACACACCTGTAAATAAACCCGCTCTGTGCAGGCGGAGAAGGGCAACGTGCGGGTGAAGCAGCTGAAGCATCAGCTGGAGGAGGCGGAGGAGGAGGCTCAGCGCGTGGCGGCGGCTCGCAGGAAACTGCAGAGGGAGCTGGAGGAGGCGAGCGAGGCCAACGACACCCTCAACAGAGAGGTGGCTTCACTCAGGAGCAAACTGAGGTACTGAGGGGCCCTCTGACCTGACGGGGGGGGGCAGCAATGTGTGGAGGACAAACATAAATACAAGAAGAAGAAAATCACAATAAATTAGTGATTCATTAGAAAAAGTTCAGCTTGAGAGCTCCTGTTCTGCAGAACTCTGATCGACATGTAGAGTTTCAAAATGTGTCGACCTTTATTTATTCTTCAACATAAACGTGAACAAATGTTTTTGGTAAAGATCGCTTTGGTTTTTAAGAGTTGTTTCCAAGATATGAGTGGAACATTTTGCGGTTGAAACGTAAAGCTGAAACAATTAGTAGACAGACGATGAATCAACTATTTTGATGATCAATAATTAGTTAGTTAATTAGAGTTATTTATAAGTGAGTCTCTGGTTGCAGCTTCTCAGATGTGATTTCAGTCATGGTAAAATGAATATGTTTGGGTTATTAACACTTGTTATGAACTTTTTTCACAGTTTTGTTACATTTGAATGACTAAACATTAATCAGTTAATAAAAATAATCCAATATTTTATCTAATTGATCATATAATTATGAAAATAATCAGCCCCAGACTAGAAATCACATCAAATGAACGATTACAGTTATCCTGTAAAGAAGTCTGTTTCCACGCACAGCTTATCAATTTAATATCGCAATTCACAATTAAAAAGTAGTATAATGATCTAAAATATCTTTCTGTCAAAACTGTAACTTTGGTTTATGCTTTAACAAACTGTGAGGGTAGAAACAAACAGGCTGATGGGCTCCGAAGTGACGAATCCCACACAAGGAGCATGATGGGATGTATTTATTTTTCAACCCTCTGATCAGATGCAGCGACTGCACCAAACTCACTGATGAATTATTATTATTATGGATTACGTGTTTGTTGACCTCGCTGCCTCCTGTGTGTTTCTACCTTTACTCTGTTTGTTTGTTCGGTCTGCGACAGAGAGACTACAGGGCAGTGAAACGCTGGATCCCACTGGCAAACATCCATGTTCAACCTGAAGTGAAATATTAAACGGTCCCGCCTGCTGTAGTAAACGTTGTTTTGCGATGACAAAAAAACCCACATTCGTCCTCATTCTTTATGATTCAATAGTGCCTGAGAAAAGAACTGTGAAGGCATGAGATCATTTGTGATTTTCCATTTCCTCTTCCTCCTTCCGTGTCCTGTTTCACACCTTTCCTCAGACACTGCTGATCTGCAAACTGTCCTCAAAGCTTCCTGGGAATGTTCTCCTCTTCCTTAACGGGCTTTTTACTTCAGTTTCCTCATCGCTGTCTCAACCCTGCTGCAAGATATCAGGGCCTTCAACTTTTAAAAAAAAAATCTCGCTTTGCAACAAGCCACCATGTTCTCGCTGCTCTCTCTTCTTCCTCTGTCCTTCGTCTCCTTCTGACCCTCCTCTTCCTCCTCTTTCTCTTCCTCCTGATGTGACGGTTATTCCCAGGCGTGGCGGCGGGGAGGCGACGTTCAGCAGCCCCAGTCCCCGGAGCAGCAGCAGCGGAGGAAGCCTCAGGAGCTTGGGGCTGGGAGGGAGCATCGGCCGGAGGAGCATCAAAGAGAACTCAGTGGAGCTGCAGGAGGAAGAGCATCGTTCCCCGACTCCTCCTGCCTGCACCTCCCCTGGGGAGTCCTACGGGGAGGCCTACACCTTCTCCCCCGACGAGTAGAGAGACCAGACGCAGCATTATGATCTGGTTTCACACAAGTAAAGTGGGCAGAACCTGTTCCAGAAACATTTTTACACTTTTAAGTTCAATTTGAAAGTTTCCTTTGAAAATGACGCAAATGTTCCTGAACACAGAAACACAGAAGTCTCATAACAACAGCCTTCTTATAGCACACAACCTATTTATAACCTGTTATTCTACACTATCCCTGCTAACCCGATGACAACATGATCATTAAACCACTTTAAAACAAACCCATGAAATTAATTTATATTGAGAATACATGTTTCTGGTGCTGGTTCCAGCTTCTCAGAGAGGAGTCATGTGACAGTAAACTGAATATCTTCATCTTGGGCTCTGGGAAATTATACTGAGCAATGTTCACCACATTTTATAGACGAAATAATGAAAGAAAATATCTACAGATAATAATTGACAAGAATAGATAAGAATATGAACCTGAGTTTAAATAATCTACAAGGATTTTAAGTCTATTTGTGGCTCTATAAAATACAATAATGTTTTTCTTTAGTCCTTTAGTTCTTTAGCAGAAATCTTCAGTTAAGACACTCCACTCCTGTTTTTTTTTTAGTTTTAATCTCAATTATCCAGTTTCAGAGGACACTTTTTCATGTTTATCGTTGGAGAGAAATATCGGCAGCTTCAATCCAGTTTCCCTGAAAAAAGAAACTTAATTTAAAGCGTCGCTAACAAACCAAACTTTCTCTGTTCCATAATTTCCTCTCTCCTCTTTGAAGCTCTATAAAGTCATGTATTGCTCTCTTTAGTTTTTACCCCCCCCTTCTCAAAAATAAATAAATTAATTGATTAAAAAAAACATGACACAGAAGAATGTGTGTTTAACCTCAAAAGTAAACGAGGTTCACTTTAGTTTGAAATGTCAAACTAAAGGACACATGCAGGTCTTATTTTTTAATTTATTACATCATGTGACTTTAACATAATCAGCTGGTATAAACAACAACAATGGACGACAACATCTGTTTATACTTCTCTAACGTTAAACTGATTGATTCCAAATGGTTTAACTTTATTTGGGGAAAATAAATCTCATTATTTAAGACTATAATTATCATGTAATGAGAACAAAGGAGGAGGTATGAATGCTACAGATTTTCACTCCTCAAATAAAGTTTACAAAGTGAAACCGATATAAAATGATAAACATCACATCCAGAATCTAATTCCCAGGTTAGATTTTCAAGAGGTTTTATGAATGAAGCAAGAAAAAGAAGAAACCACTATTTTCAATGTTTGTGGGTTAATAGAACATATAATTTATGTGACTTGAATATATTTAGATGTATTTATATTCCAGGTAGTTTAAACAATTCCCATATATAAAGTCAGTTTCCCTCAGTCGAGTCAAACCATCTGGATGAAACAAATATTCCACAATAAAGAAGATTTTTAACACGTTTCTCAAAATGCGACAGTGTTTTCTATCCAGGCAGCCAGAGATGACATCTGTACAAAATGAACAACAACATGTCATTTCTGTCCACCATCTTTGTTTGGATTAGGAAAACTGAGAAACTGGTAAAAAAAAAAGAGAAAATTTTAATACAATATTTTTTCATCTAAATGGTTGACCTTCAGAGCGACAGGAAGTTTTGGGTTTATTAATAATCAACAGGTTTAGTTTTCGGAAAGTCTGAGGCACAAGCTGGGGCCCGTTGTACCCTTTATTCACGTCCTCAGAGGGGCTTTTAGAATATTTTAGGAAGAATCTGTTTATTTGGAAACTGAATGTAAAACTATATTTATAACCCAGCTGTTGTATATTCGTTGAGATTAGGCGGTGTGATTTAAACCTCACAGACACACAATAAATATATATATATATATATATAACTAGAATAACAGTGAGTTGTGATGCAGGACTTTCTGAAGTGCCATTAAATAAACTGCTATAAATGACAACAGACGTGTCGTCTCAGTTCCTCCACTTTCAGGAATAAATATAATCAAACCCTTTTTTTTTTTACATTTCAAGTTTTATTGCTTTTTCAGAGACATAAGCAGCACTGAAGGTGAACAACAAGCAGAACAGGTCTCAGCACGTACGTACTCTTATAGAGTCATATAAGGCAAAAACAAACACCCAACCTCATTATCCACGTCTGCTTTCACACACTGACCTTTGACCTCTACAGGAGAGGTCCAGAGGGGCTCAGCTGAACCACAACCTGAGACCCTACAGCAGAGGTACAGCACACAACACTACAAGTCGACCTGTTACAGACTTTTTCTTTTTAACATAAAACACAAGTAGCCTTCACTGAAGTATTCAAGTCTCCTCACAAACAGGAGACGTTTCCTATTTCACTCCTGGACAGACAGAAGTCGAGCTCATTTATTCTACAGAGTCTAAAAGGTGCCTCCTCTACTCGATGGTGCAACACGGGAACAAGACTACAAGTACGAGACTCAAATATCAAAGAACTGGACAGAACAAACAACATACTGCTGATCTTCTATCACCAGCAGTGGAGCTAGAAGTTTGTCCTGAGGGGGGTGATACTACTTTAGATACTCCTCGTGTTTGGCTAGAGGAAAGGTCCGGGGGGGGGGGGGGTTAACGAGCATCCTCTGCACCAGCAACTAACTGAGAATTAAGTGTTGAAAGGTTAACTGACGTCCCGGGGATGATCCAGCATATTTCAGTATTCTGTTTCTTGTCCGTCTTATAAAGTCTCTGCTGGTAAAGCTCATATCATCATTGATAAGTGAAGGTTATCAACTTAATAGTTCTGGACCAGGATCTCAGGTATCTGGATCACAAAGTTTGTGCTAAGCTGTGCTAAATGTTTGTATACTGATCATCTTTGGCACAAAAATTCTTATCTCATCTTCAGGTTGTAGCTTGAGCGCTCACTTTAGTCATTTAGGTAAATAGAAGTACCAGATCGGACCGTGTATCCGCAGATGCCACATACTGAAGGGTCGGGTAATCCCTGACGACAACAAAAAGCAAAGAAGTCAACAAATTCCAGTAGAAATTCTGTTTCCATCACAGAAACAGGCGATGCTTCCTGTGGCACTGAGCTCAGTCACACAGAACAAAAGGCAAACAGTCATCTTAAAAAACCACATTTCCTTATTCAGAGTCGGAGAGCTCCGAGTGAATCTTACAGTGAATGAGCCGTACAACCACAACCAGGAGTTCAATGAGGCTAAAAGGCTCCACGGAGCTGCAGAGATGATGATGATGATGATGATGATGATGGTGATAAATGTCTTCTCCTCTCACATTAGATTCATTATTTACACAACATATTAAATAAGGCAGAACCACTGATGGCCACGAGATGTTGCATTCAAAAGCATCTCTTTTGAATTGGAAAGTACAATTTTTATGCTCATTCATTAAATGAGTTCATTAAAACCTTAGAGAGGGGTGTTTTTGAAAGTGTGTTTGTTTGATTGACTTGAGTCTTGGCCAATCACATTCAGCCATGTTGTTTACTGCTTGCTTTTCCCAGATCAGCGCCACACAGGCTCCCTTTGACCACACTAGAGTTAAGCGACTAAAGAATCTGTAATCATATGTAAAATATGTGCTTTTAATATGTGTTCTCTGGGATTAGTGGCACTTTGTTGTTGGTGGAGTTTCAGACTATCAGTTGACAACGAGGACAAAGCAGAAGACTGAGTGTGTTTCACTAACAGTTAAAAAGTAGTATTTAAAGACATTCTCAAACACCCTTCCAGTGTTCAGCACTTTTAAAGTGTGTTCAAACTAAACAGAAAGCGAATATTCACTTTGGTTGAATGGTGCAGGTTTGACCTCCGGTTTAGCCGTCTGCGTTTAACAATCGTGAAACGAGCGCGACAGTAAAGACGTTTGTTGTAGCCGAACAAAAAGGAACTAACTTCATGTGTTTGCATGTCTGCTAACCTTAACCTGACCCTTAACAGGAACTCCACTTGTTTCACTTCGTCACTCGGTGCGTCTTGGATGGATCGGATAGTGATCTGATAACTAAAAAGCAGTGTAAAGTGTAAAAGCATCCATGAAGCATTCAAGACGGACTGAAATCTACCTGCATCTGTTTGTGTCTTTTCATTCACTCTGTTTGTAATCACGCGGCCTCTAAAATTAGCTTTGTGTTCAGTCTTAACACACCTTTTGAGCGAAAACAAAACAACAAAAAAAAGAGCAAAACACTTTCACAAGAAAACAAAGGAGGTGAGGTGGTGACACGCAGTCCAGGAAGTGAGTTCAAGATAAGTGCGAGTGCCAAAAACAAGTCCTGCTAATAAACAAACAAACTGTGTAGTCTTAAGCCGGTAACAGACATCCCAAAGTATCCATAGCAACGTATCCATCCATTTCATTCACTGCAGCTCCCAGAGAGAGCGGTCCGTATGATGTGCAACACACAGTACCGTTACATGTTGGGGGAGATCCGGACCGGATGGACAGGAGGGAGCAGCTCAGAGGAGGATTAAGGATCGAGGTGGAGGACGTTTTCTTTTTCACAGCAGCAGCTTGGGTCCCGCCCCGAAGTCTAACCTCTTCACCAGCCTTTAAAAACACAACAAACACACTCACAGATCAGCTGCTCCGGTTTCCTGTTTCACTCACCGTCAGACATCATTTGAAATCTTACAACCTTCAAAACAATGAAAACACTGATGTATTTGTGTGCTGTTTTCAGCAGATAAACAATCATAGGAGTGATCATTTTAAAGCTCCCAACTTTTCAATTTGTGATTTTTGATCACATCCCTTCGAGTTTTGTCTATCTGGACATTTTTTTCAGTATTTTCTTTCTTTCTTTCACAAACTAATAACAGGTTTGATTCCTCTGCTAGTCCGGACATGAGACCTGCAGCTGACGGCTGCACAGTGCAGGAGGACAGAGCGTCTCACCCCTTGTTGTAGAGGCCGTTGGTGGGATGGGTCTCTGAGGAGTTGTTCTGGCCCAACGTCGCCCCCTGTCCACCAGCGTGGCCTCTGCGGTTCGCTGTCTGCTCGTGGACGTAATCCCGACACGACGCCAGCTTGGACTCCAGGTTCTACAAACAGGCCATTCAGCTTCAGACAGTCATCACTGTGATCCTAATCGCTGGAAGGAATCTAATCTGCACTGGTATCAAACTTAAACAAGACTAAGAGCCACTCTAGCGGCTCTGTGAGACTGTAAAGCTCTTTATAAACTGTTAAATGGATGAACGTTGAGGTTGAGATCTTTGTGGGGAAGTAAATGTAATAAATGTCAGAATAAAAGGCCTAACAGCCTCAGTCAGAAACACTATCTGTATTAATAGTATGTATGGAACTGATTGTCATGTCTGTACAGTTTAGACATCATCAGTGTTTCAATGTGAAGCAGCGCTAAAAACAAAGTACAGCTGAGGCTGAACACAAAATGTCATGGCGATCTATTTCAGTTTGGACCAAAGTGGTGGACCAACGTCTGACGGACAGACCGACACTTTATCATCCCCCAAAAAACAGAAACAAAAGTTTCAGTCAAGAAATATTCATTAAATACTGAAGTGCATCGTGTCCTTTAATAGAAAAGTGCATGAAGTGCAGATGTTTGCACCTCTGAGATCAGACAGTGGATGTTTCCAAAGCTTACAGTCACACGTCTTTCTTTAAGTTGTCAGTATTGTACAAAAATAGTCAAATCTTTTAGGAAGAACAATTACTGATTGTGTTTTGTGCTTGTCTGTACTTGTTGTTGCTTCAGCTCTAGAAAAGAAGTGAGAGTAAAACCAGAAGCACCCTGCAGCGCCACATGACGATAAGTCAGCAGCTGATAAAAAGGCTGATTCATGAAACGCCGAGTTCAAAAATCACAAGCGTGGTTCTTACCCCGACTTTTCTCAGCAGCTCTCCAACAATGTTCAGAGCCGAGATTCTGGCCGACGTGGTGAGAGGAGTCCCTGAGAGGCTTTCACCTGCAGAAACAAACATCCCAAGAAGGCAGAGATAGTCGAGTTTCTAACGATACAAAGCGGGAAAACATCAGCTAACGATCACATTAGAGAATGTTCGGGATCTTTGTTTGATCATTTACTTAACCAATGAATCGATTGTCAATCAATTCATTAGTTGACACTTCAATAATACTTCAGTATTTCATTTAAAATGAGACCTCAGCTCTCTGGAAAATGAATCCTGATGTTCAAATAAAAAACGATTAGGTGGGTTTTTCAGCCCCGAGCAGTGCCTGCAGTCTTCCTCTCAGGCTGCATACAACCTTCCGCATAAGGTATCCTGTAGTGTATTGACTAACAGGCAAAACCCAGGGAAAAGGTCTGAAAATCACTTGCTGCTGCTCGTTAATTGCTCAGCACACGGTGATAATAACTACAGGCTCAGATGAAGGCATCAGCATTTTCCTCTTATCTGGATTTGCGTGAGGACACCGTTTACAGATATAAAACTGAGACTTAAGAGGGACATGCTTGGATCCCTGGTGGATACTGGTGTGTCTGATAATGGGTCCAACAACACAACATGAACACATGCGCCGACCTCTGCTGATGGAGGGCGGCGGGGTGGTGAAGGACTCTGCTGAAGCTGGAGGTCTGGATGGTGTGGTAGCAGAGGGGACGAGCTGGTTAGAGGACGAAGACGTGGTTTTGTCCTCGGTTCTTTTGTCTGGGGGGGTGAGGGGTGGGGTGGGAAAACCAGCCGAGGAGGAGGAGGAGGAAGGCTCTTTGACTGCACTGCTGAGGGACGGCTTCCTGTCCTGTACCTGCTGTTTCTGCTGCACCGCAAGCTCCTGTCTCAGGTCTGACACACACAAACAACACATATGTTACAATATTTGTATTTATTATGATGTTTATGTTTTAACTGACAGCAGATCAGTGGAGCCCTACCTCTGGCCTCGTCCTTCAGCCTCTGGACGGACTCCAAGAGATTCTCCTTCTCGTCCAGCTCGCTCTCCAGGAAGGCGTTCCTCTCTATAACCTGGTTCATCCTCTGCTCAAAGTCCTCCAGTGACATGATGGTCGCCCTGAAACACACACACACACACACACACACACACACACACACACACACACACACACACACACACACACACACACACAGTGTGAGACTGCTAGTGAGGCTCGGGAGACTCGAGAAACTGTTACCACAGTCAAGTCATTGTTAGGCTACTTTCCTGCAGCCTTGCTAGCTAGGTTACTTGTGCTGTAAAAAGGCAGCTGGTGGAGAAGTAGACAGAATAATGGACCTTAAAAGTAAAAAAAATATAGTAAAAAGTACTTTTCAAGGTGAAGGGAAAACACAGTAAAGTTAAACATTTCTCTTTTCTTTTACCTCTATTTAGGTTTGTAAACGAGGCTAAAACGGGTTTAATCAGAATATGAAAACCACATGGTGAATTAATTTCCTTCGTACAATCACAGAGTTTTCCTTCAACTTCCTCCAACAATGTGTGAGTGTCCTCTGACCTCTTGGTCCTCTCCAGGTCATCGTTGGCCTGCTCCAGCTCTCTGATGTACTTGTGAAGCTGGTCTCTGATGGCTGTGGTCTCAGCCAGGTCTCCCTCCAGGCTGGAGATCTGCCGGTAGGCCTCTGAGTGCTGCGTCTCATACTTGTCCTGGCAGGAGGACGACCACAGTGTCAGGAGGAGGAAAACAAACAAAACTCCTGAAGGGGAATTTGCTAGCAGAAGCATTTAAATGATCCCAACAATTGAGGCTATTTAGTTAAAAAAAATCCCCTCTGTGGTTAAAAGCACATCCAGCTAATGGAAGCTTACATTTACTCATAGCTCCTTCACAGGAAACATCATGTGTTATCACGGTCACTCTGTTGCTGGCTTTATGTTTCATCACATGTTGAGTGTTGGATATTTCTACACATTATCTATCTGCAGCTGGAGGCACTGAGAGGCTCGCAGCTGGACGTGGCAGGAACAGAGACCTGGTACCAGACAACACAACACTGTGTCAAGCTTCAGCATGCTTCAGCTAAATTCCATGAAGTCTCTGCATACTGGTCATACATGCTGTGTGAGATAACAGCCCTTTTACCTTTTCAAGTTCACAGTCTTCTCAAAAGTCTCAACGGGGGGGCACTGAATGTTTCTCGGGGAAAACAACTGTGGTCCCAGGTTGATCTAATCCATGTGTATTTCAAGATCAACCTCACTTGTATAAAGAAATAAACACTAATATAAATACACATACACATAGATATGCAAATACAATTCAACGACCTTAAATAAACAACATGGCTGACAATGTCATCATAAACAAACAAAATCAACACAGTTAGCCAAGGTCACAACCATCATCACCGTCATCATCATCAAAGAACAACACCATCACTACTAAGGGAAATGACTGAGTGCTTATATCTATTGCTCTTCACAGCCGGAAATCTGGAAGGTAGATTCTGAAACTCGGAGTGAAGGGGGTCGGCGCTGACTGATGGGATAGATTTAGGATTTTGAGGATTTTACTGCTGACCTTCACCATCTTGTTTCTAGTGAGAGCGCCCTCTAAAGCGAGGAAGACGGAGACAACGAGCTGACACAGCTAAAGAAAGAGCTTCTTTATATGAAGTTGTTTCACAGCAGCAGCCTGCAGCTCAATCATTACACAAGACAGTAAACATAACCTCTGACCAACATACTACCACAGAACAGTCTTTTCTAGCAGGATGACTTATTCTCTCCTGAATGTTGAATCAAAGTACATGCGATAGGCAGAAATTGGGAGCTGCACAACCATGTGTTACAATGGCCTGTGGAGCCCAACACACATGATGCAATGAGCTCACTTTCACCCGGGACGCAGCACGGAGCATAAACAAGGCTTTATGACTGAAATGTTGGAAGTAAAATGTTCTTTTCTTTCTTCTTTTTCTTAATTTAGCCACGTTCCCCTCAAAATGCCTGTGTGCGTCTCTCAGCAGGATGATAAACAAATAAATAAAATTTAAAAAGGGAGAAAAGAGGGAGAGTGAACTGCAACATGACCGGGAGACAGGTCTCATGGGAAGTACTGCCATCCCCTCCAGACACGGACCAACCAAGACACATCAGCTGCCTTTTTCTGCCCTGAATCAATCCTCTGTGAAAGTGTGTGTGTGTGTGTGTGTGTGTGTGTGTGTTCAGTCATGAGCACCAGTGAAATCTATTCAGCACAGGCCATAAAACTCAACTTACTATCAGCTGATGAATATAGAAATACACAGTCAAATCCACTTAAATGGGTCAGTTGGTTGAACGTTATTAAAATAACTTTGCAACCCAGAACATGATACAGCCGCTTTATGGGGGTAGAAGGACATATTACAAGACTAGTACATCTATTCTGGTGCACTGGGACAGAACAGCTTTATTTCCCAACGATGAACCGCATTTGTTTACCTCCGAGTGTTGTCTTTGAGAACCTGAGGGAAAGTTCATCCCAAAGTGTTTATACAGAGCAATCTGAATCTTTGTTCTGCATATTATGTCTGAACGACCTCCAGTTTGCCAGTATCTGATAACTGATAATGTCCTCTGTACCTTGTAGTTTTCCAGTTCCATGCGGAGGCGGTTGTTGGCAGAAAGAAGTTCGCGGTTTCGTGCCTCACACTGTTTTAGCTCCGTCTCCAGCTCCACCTCATAGTCCCGACTCATCTGCTGAAACTCCTGCAGTTCCTCCTGGGCTTCCGCTACACTGCGCACACACACATACGCAGAATATTAGCTATATGTTTGTTACCTTTGGACATTATCACAGCAAATAATTTGAACTATTATTCAATTTCGCTTATTGGATTGGATTTTCTGGTTTTATACAGTAAAAACACAGTAATCACACTCGTGTTTGGAGCAAAACAATCAGACCAAGATGTTGTCTCAGAGGAGGTTTTGCCAGATAATTCTCAAACAGACCAGTTTGACCATTTTCCCACCCAGCCACAGGAAGCTGTGGGCATTATGGTTTAAACACGAAAGTCTAAACATCACAGAAGTGTGTTTAATAGGAAAACACCTTGCGGTTCACAATTGTTAGTGTTGCAGGAGTGTCTACAGACTCATATTTCTAGAAACTGAACTGGAGAGCAGCAAAAGAGTATTGATTGTTTTTTCAGATTTTATTACGGACCCCCAGAAGTCCTGAAAGATTATATTTTTTTTTATGTGGTGTGCACAAGTTATTATCTTGTTGGCACAACGTGTTAACTTATTCAAACAAAATATTAACTTATCTAACTTATATAACAAGATAAAAAATATCATTTTTCAGGACTTCTGGGGCTCCGTAATTTATTCATGGAGGGTCTGTTAATAAAACATAAACAGGGAGGGGGGGGGACACACCTCTGTTGACGCCTGGAAGCCTGCTCCTTCCAGTACTCCAGCTCTTCCTCCAGGGACCCAAACTCTGGAGGCTGCGAATCCCCCATCTCCAGCTCAGCCCAGGTGGAGAGCCGACTCTTCTGTCACACAATGGTCTGTGGTTCAATCAAAACAAGGCATTTAGACAAGGTACCGGTGGGTAGAAATTCCGTTTACAAATCGGCCAATTTATCATCAACGTTACGCCGGTTAACGGTAATAGTTATGATAGGACATGATTGATCAGACGATTCATCAGTATTTTCACGTTAATCCGGCAATTCAAGTAGCACTATATTTCAAATAAAATCTCAGTTTCTAGATTTTTGTAGTCACCGCCATCCATGGCGTTAACGGTGTGCTTAGTTCGGAGAGATAACGGGTAAATCAGGCGAATACGTTTCGACCTAGCTGTGGTAAATAATGTTTCTTTGAATACTGGTTGTATGCCGAATAGAAGAATAGATTACATTGATTCAAAAAACAGCTTTAACGTAAGTCAAATTCACTAAAATGTAACCCAAGCCACTCCAGAAATAAATTACTTACAATATTTATATGGAGTCTGGTTACAGCGACCTGAACTAAACAACGGGAACTGAAAGAAAACGCTACCTCAAAGATAACGGGTAACATCTACCCTCATATGATTTATCATTAGTAACACCTGCTTTTATAAACATTGTAAGTGATTAGCTCAAACTATTAACTACAAAACTAAGACAACACATAATAAAAAATGTAATGTTCTTAGCTTGTAAATGCAAATAAGTTAGCTAGTTCAGCTAACGGAGTTTAGCGTTAACCATTTAAATCCCAGCTGAGATAAACACAACACAGCTATAACTTACGCTCAACAGTTAGCTTCTTTCGACGCAGTGTTTACCAATTTATTCTTTTTCTAAATCCTCTTCATGTGCTGATACTACTACCGACACACTTTGTCGGTTAAATTTAAAGTCGAAACGATTAAATAAAACTATTAGAAGACTTTCCCGGAGTTGGAAACACAAAGTTGCTACTGTCTTGGGAAGACGTCGAACAATACTAGTTGCCATTCATATTGTCCGGACCAACTCACCAATCACAAGTTCGACGACAGCTTCGTTGCCTGTCGCTATTAGTCAACTGTCTGTCAATCAAAAGTTGATAGGCGGGATTAGAATCCTTGTCCAATCAGAGGAGTGATGTCAGGGTAAAAGGGGTGTCTTCATCATCCGCACCGTCTAGACGTTTTGATGGATTACCGGAGGCCGGTGCTGCCTTCCCGTGCTGTCGGAAACATCCGAAGATATGATACTACATTTATCGTCAGCCCTGTCTACAGCTAATGTTAAAAGTAAAATGACAGTAATCCAGAATCACGCTATTTACAGTCATTCATTGCGTCAAATTAAGCCCACAGTAAAATCAATTTATTCCACTCATCAAATTGTGTTCAAAACATGGTAAACAATCAGCTCTTATAATGGTGCCTTCAATGGTTGGTTTCTTAATTAGTTACTGCTGAAAATGAGCTACTATTTCCTTCTTATTAGCTATAATCACATAGATTATAGGTATAATTACACATAGATCACACATCAGATTTGGAGTGACAGCAGAGTTCACTTTTAGTGTTGCGATTATCCTTTTGTTTAAAGGTGAATCAAGGATTGTGCTTTCAAATTACGAACTTGAACCTACAAATCATGAATGTATCTACAAATGCCGTGATACTGCCTTTAATTTCCTACCACAACCTTTTGAATGTGTGGTGCCCAATTTGCAACTTTTGGTCTTAGATTTAGTATGTACAAGGAAGACATTGAATGCAGCATGTATGTGGAAGCAGAAAACAAGACGAAAAGTAAGAAATTATTATAAGGGGTGCTAGGTCAAAACGATGAGATAGTAAATCTTTTTTTTATGGGTTTCCATATACATTTATTTATTTCTCTTCTTCCAATAAAGATTATTCTGTCTGGTTGTTGTGTTTTGGGAAACCTAACACTCAAATACTAACTACCAATTAGTTTATCTAGGTTACAACTTGTTAGTATTGCAATGCACAAAAACAGTAAAATGACCTAATTGTATTACCATTGCTGTTCATTTAAATTTTTAATTGATGTCAAGAATAGAAAGAATGTAAACTTCAAATCTTAGTGATGTTTGATATATTCCCGATGGTGTTTCTCATCATTCTTCTGTTTACTTTTTTTGTAATAGTTGCATTTGTTGCAGTTGTACAGTTTCATTTAAATAACTTAAGTCCATAAACAACCAAAGGCACCTTCCTACAGCGCAACGCTGCACATTAACACAACAGAACAAAGGCTCAAACAAAGCGTCACTGTTTCATTCAGATGACGTGATTAACAGGTGAACAGACGGCATTACGATCATTTATACTTCATATCCCACATTTATTGTTCTCAATTCTTAGACCTGAATATGAAAGTGTGTTGAATTTTAATCCCTCTGCTTCCTGCTCTGCATCTGGCCACTTACATGATGTGTTGTATGATTATGTTTTTGAAGGTTACTGAAGGAGGGCGTGTTACACTAATATCTGAGCGTGGCACTTGAAAGCATCCTTGACTCTGATTGGGGAATTTCGCTTCCTGTTGTTGGGGTCAGAGGTCACACTGGGTCAACTCTGTCCTTTTCAGAGGGATTAACCAGGCCTATCTGATCCTGGTTAATCCACACGCACCATCACTAGAGCATAAAGCTGTTATACACACACTCCAATCCTCTATGTCCTTGCTTCATATCTGGGCTACATGTTTTCAGAAAGTCTGGTCCACACTGACAGCAGATTACAAACATGTGTCTGTGACCCTGGCTGGTTAAAGGTTATTTGTTTTGTTTCCGAGAGTGAAAATGTATATCAATCTTATTCTGTGTACAGTCTGTGTAAGTATTGTTAGCCTAGCTTAGCTGGAAACAGCTAGCCTGGCTCTAAGTTTAAAAAAATCAACCACTAACGCCTCTAAATCTCACCAATTAACATGATGTCTCTTGTTTTCTTAACATGCTTTTAGACAGAAATATAACTACAATATGGGGTTTTAGGGTGGAGTTACGCGCTGGAAGTATTTTTGGGCTAACAACAGTTTATCCATCCGCCCTGTTCTTCCATACAGGTCTTCAGCTGTAGCGCAGGCTGCCAGATATACTTGGTGAGCGCAGGCGTTGGTATGGGTCTTTGAACAGCAGTAGTGGAAGAAGTATTCAGATTCCTTTCTTAAAGTAGCAATACCATAATATAAAGACTCTCCATAACGAGTAAAAGTCTCAGTAACAGTATTATCAGTATAAAAGTACAAATTCTCACTATGCAGGCAAAATGGCCTGGTCAGAGTTGTGTTGTTATACATGGTGTTATTAAAACTAACATGCAAACAGCATTTTAATGTAGCTGGCAGGGGTGAATGTTTTATATACTGTTGGATGGTTTAATTCACTGTATAACAATGCTCATGATAGGCTTCTAGCCAGCGTGGCTCTATGGGTGGTAATGTCAGTCGGTGAAATGTGGTGCACACAATTGTAATAAGTTTTACAGTTTGGTAATCCCTTAAATTTTCATCTAGCGCCACCATCAGGTCAACATTTAGACCTGCTAAACATCAGCATGTTAGCATTCGTCATTGTGAGCATGTTAGCATGTTGACGCTAGCATTTAGCACCACCGTGCCTTTAAATACTGCCAATGGTGAAGCCTCACAGAGCCGCTGGCAAGGCTGTAGACTCATAGTCTTATTGTACTTTCAGTCGCCTGATTTCACCAGTCCACTCCAGGACCTGGTTCAACACCTTAACAGTGCTACAGTCTCATTGTTGATGGCTTAACTGTGACACACTTTCCCCATCAAATCTCATTAAAACCTGTGCGTATGACGTCATCCCATCCACTCGACAGAATAGAAGAGGTCCCATGTCAAAATGACATTACAGTGTTAACACACCCACGAGTGTCCTATTTCTGAAAATATCAAAATACTAATGCAGCAAAGTGGTTGAGGTTCTCACAGTTTGCTGTATACCGGTCATCACAATATCATAATACGGACTTTCACACAAAGTTCTGAACAATATTGAGCATTCTTTGAGGTTTTATTTTGGTTTCATACATGGAAGAACAGAATGCCTATGTTGTTATTCACTTAAAGCTTATCTACAGAAGGGCTGTGTCCAAACCTCTAAACTTGTGTATAAACCTGGTCCTCCTTGATGTGATTGACAGGTGAATTTAATCCATGAAAGTACAATAATGCAGCCATGAGTTTTTCCACTTCTAGTATAATAAGTGTACTGCAATGAAATCTTCAATTCTCTTTTGATAAATATTAATAAAAGTCACAAATCTAAACAGGAGTGAGTGATGGGTCTGGTTTAGGTAAGTGTTGTGTTACATGATAAGGTATCTGGGCTGATGGCAATCTATGTGATGTTTCAAGTAAGAGGACAGGATTAAGAGACTGTAGCTTCGCAGGTCGAACTAGGAGACACAACACAGGTGGGATGCACTGATACATACTGTATCTGCTGGTAATAACACATAATGAGCCCTTTTGACAAGAAGTTGGTCTTAAAACTATAAAACAGTGATAGTCTGATGATATTTTATATTTATCTTATTGCCAGAAAATCCCACAAAAAGACCCACTAACAAGTATTTTGTGTATATCCTGACCTTTCTTCTATAGCACCACCATCACGTTCACTTTTCTCCTTGAACAATACTTGACAAGGTATCTTAAAAACGAGTAAAAGCTGCAGTAAATAGTTTCACGGCTTCCTGAACCTCCCTCTAGCGCCACCATCAGGAAGCTTGTGTCATGTACTGAGCACGTTCTTGCTCCCCAGATGATGAACCCCTTGTTTTTGGACACTTCGTGAGCTTTCAGACATCAGAAACCTGTTGCCTCATGTCTCAGCCTGATACATCAGTGCATCCCAAAATAAATACAGAAACTTCATTTCTAATTGTACACCAAAATATATATATATATATATACATGTATCTTATTGTACTGATGATGACTGAAGACTATCACCAGTCAGCCAGACACTGCTAGCTCGCAGACCTGTGGTCAGGACTCCAGTCACTGAAAGAAGGCACAACTAGTGTACAGCAGAAATATCGAGCCCTTAAATCTGATCTCAGGAGCTTCATTGCACTGTGGACTCCCATCAAACCAGTTCCACCAGCACAAAAACCAGCCACGGCCCATCACAACAGAACTGCCCTTTAAAGTCTGAAGTCCATGTGTCCAGTCTCATATAAAAAACCTCTGGAGGCAAGATCATCATTTGTTCATCACTGCAACTGTAAACAATACGTGCCAGGCGTAAGCACTTAGACTTTACATCCTATTCATGAATGTCACTATTTTAGTGTTGTTCCGTTGGTGGTAAAGGTGCATACCATGTAACCGCATGTCCCAGTTTGATTATGGGCAGGGATTTCAAACCCTTCTATCTTCCCACATGTCCTGTGAACATATACACTCCCAACTACACAAAATGTCAAAACAAATTCTTAAACTGAAGAAAACTGAGTCAAAAGCGATGCAGCAGAGGCCAAAAGATCCTGACCTCTCTGCCTGGTTGATGCCCACGTCTTAAACTTCATTCAGGAAACACTGCACAGCTGGAGGAGCTTTGCTCCTTATAACAAATAAACTAATAAACCTTAAAGAACAATATGTGGGGCTGATGTTATTATTAATCAGCTGACTGTCAGGGCTGTCCGCCTCATACAGTGTGTTGAATTACACATTTACTTTAGTTTGTTCCTGTATGTCACACAGATATTAACTGATATATTTATATATATATTGTTATTAACTTGTGTTTTATTGTCCTCTTTTATCTAAATGCTTCCCCACTTCACCAAGAAAAAAGTTCTGGGGGAAATAATACATATTTTTGACATAGAAAAGGTGAAATGTAATAATAACATTCAGCACAGGAAGAAAATGTCCAGTGATGTTATTAGTATTATTACGGCAGCCTTCAGATTCCATGACAGCTGTTGTGTGTGTGGCAGATAAATGTACTCAGTGACAACGTTTCCAACCAGTAAGCTGCTCCTCAGCTCCTCAGCTCTCCGTGGTGCTTTCAGTTTGTGGGTGCTGCTCAAGCAAAAGTGGGACCCCCTCTGTCCTGCGACCGAAGCTCAAAGGCCTGAAAGACAGAAGCAGCATCCTCCTCCTCCTCCTCCTCCCCTTAGTTTTCACTCTGGGCCTTTTGCTTTTTTCGGGCCAGCCGGGCCTCGCGCATCTCCTCCAGTGTCTTACGGGGGTCCATGACGAAGGCCAGAGCCACGGCGGCAGTGCCATCGCCGCTCTGCCGAGAGAAGCACAGGAAGGTGGCCCAGAGGAAGGCGCAGCAGCCCATGAAGGCCGTCCGCATGTACAACGGCATCAGGACAAAGTTCAGAAACTGTGACGAAAACAGGAAACAGTGAACGCGGTCAGGAGACATTGTAATTATAAATGTACTGTCAGCTTCTTCTGTACCTCTTCATCAGTATAATTAGTGTTTGGCTGATAGAAAAACCAAGACAGTCAGAATCATCCACCTGTGATCAAATGGATAGGATGCCCTTTGACTGTATAACTTACAGCAATAGTGACATTTTAATCAGATATGATGCAGTATTTTTTTTTTTGGCATGAAATGCTCAAATTTATCAGTATTGAATATCAGCATGAAACATTTCGGTCAGACAGCACAACAACAAAGTCTTTGTTATAAGCTATAAATGTGTAAAAAAACAATAAATTGCTTTCATGTTTACCTGCATGAATGGCCAGTACATGAGTCCAGTCTGAAAGGGAAAACAGGATGTGATGAGTTTTTTTGAAGACACAGAGGACCTTTGAAATCCCCGTCCATGCAAATCTGTTATTACTGCCTTGGAACGATTATTAAAGGAGATCAAGGATGAGTTTATGTTTGCAGTGAAGATATTTATAGTTTAGATTGGATGCTTTGGGATCCTTCTTATCCATCTAAATATACCACACCCAAAGTTGTGGAAATGGACTTCTGCCTTGGAGGAAAGGAGCAGCTGTCATAACTACTTGAAGATATTCTGTCAACATCCCATCTTCTTTGATTAACTGCCACAAGAGTCAGGCTTACAGTTTGGATTTAATGGTATTTTTAGGATGATTTATTGCTTGGATTGAGAAATAAAATAATGTTCTGGTCCACATCAGCACACTGGGGAACCATCATGTTCAACCTTTAAGACTTTAAAACAAGAGAAAAGGGACAGACCACTGTACCAAATCAAGAAAAGGACACTTGATCATATAAAATTAATGGAATAAACTGTATTGTAATCCCTGATCAGCAGATCAGAACCAGATACTTAAGTAAAAGTAGTAATACAACAGTTTAATATTACTTAATTATGAGTAAAATTACTGCTTTCAAACCGTGAAAGTACGTTTGTTTCAGCAAAATGTAGTTAAAGTAACTTATAATAATAAGTATACATAAGTATTATATTATTATGCAGCAGAATGATGATGAGAAGAGTATTATATTGGAATATTATTACTGATGTATTAATATGTAAACAGCATTTTAATGTTGTAGGGTAGTTTAATTAAATAAACAATTCTTCATATAAACTCATCGGATCATGTTTAGTATGTAAAATAATGACTGGTGAAAATAAATAGTAAACATATGATGTAGCAGAAAATGGAAATACACAAGCAAAGTACAAGAAGGCTCAAAGTTGTAACAAGGTACAATACTTGGATTATATCTCGCCCCCCCCTCTTCATCCGTCACTCAGACACACAGACTTCTCTTCCAGCCTTGAAATGGTCCTTATTAGAACATGTCTGTACATTTACCAGAATCAATTACAGCAGCATGACACTGTGATTTACATTTGGCAGGACTTCAGCTCCCACACGTCCTGAAACTCGCTGACGCGATTGAATTACCCCGCTTGCTCCCGGGCGTCGTGCCCACTGCGCAAAAGCGGCAGTGACACAATCTGGGTTAATCTGGCTGTGAGCTCGCAGCGGCAGCTCCTGTGTGTGAAGGGAAGGTGACTTTCCCTCGCTTGATGCTGTCGAGGCCTTCCTTACCTTCCAGGTGTTGAAGAACTTCTCCCTCCAGTCTTCAGAGATATCCTCCTTACCCTCCAGGAAGCTCACCCCTGCAGGACAGAGGACACGTTCACGCAGAGTTTGTGGTGATTTGTGCGTCATTACGCACAATCCAAAAACGTGTGTCATGACTCCTCACCTTGGCCCACATGATGTTTGACTGAGAGACGGCCTTAATATGAAGCCTCATCAGCTCACTATTGTGTGTTAACGGTTTTGAATAATTGTAGGGTGACAGCAAGTTATTATAATTATATAATAATCAGTCCACCTGAGTCCTGAGGTTGTGTTGTGCGTTGTTACAGAAAAGAGAGCAAAGATTCAAAACGTTTAACTGATGAGACTTATTTGCTTCTGTGCTCGTGCTCTGGTGGTGTGGTGACACCAACCTTTGGTGAGTTCATTTAGATAACTGGATGTCTTTGGCATCATGTGGTTCTTGGTCTTCCTACAAAAGCGCACAACATTTCAACCCAAACAGAGACCAAGAGCGTGTCTGCCCTTTGCCTCGCAGTAACCAAACTCTAAATAGTTCGTGTCTTTGCTGAGATGAAACCAGGTCAACTTACCCGTGTAGAAGACACTGGTGGCCAAAGGCGACGCAAAGCTTTGGTCCAGCAGGAGTTTGCGGAAAACCATCCCGGCGGACTTTCCTGGGAAACGCCTCTCCAGAGCTCGTAGCCAGAAGTAATTGAAGTTTCCATGGAAACTGATTGCCACAATGGCCACGTTGCGAGTGTGTTTCCAGTCCATTCGCTCCTTCTGAGCTATGAGCTGGTGGACAAGGTCACCGCCGGCGAATAAGCACCCGTACAAAGTGACATTGGCCAGCCAGGGGAAGCGTTTGGCGGCTTCTTTCAGCACAGCTCTCCTCATTTTGGCACCAGGGGGAGGGGTCCCGTTGACGCTTACAAAGTGATGCCGGACTGCCCTAAATGGCTTCAATTCAGCAATCAAGACGCAAGCATAGCGGTTAAATTCATTTGACTAGGCCTTGATATCAGTCGGGTGGCTGACACGACGCAATCCATCGGTGCGCGGTAATCAGGGAGGGATTAAACGCTTCCACCGGCGGCAGGAATATCACACATGATCAGATCTCAGATGTCTAATGAGAAATGTAGACTCCGACAAAAAGTTTCTCAAACACTCCTGCCGGCATATTCGCGCTCTGCGTAAAACCTGCCATGGCTCCGCTTTGGTCACTTGGAGAGGGCCCCTGTAAAGTATCGCGTCCTGGAGTTATGCAGCCGTAAAATGCGTCCGATCTTTGAAGAAGCTTGTGGAAAAGGCTCCAGGGGAACATGAATATAAATCTAGATCATTCCGTCTGCTCTGACTCGCCGTGTCGCTCCCGGTGAATCAGGTGCCTCTCCAACAAATCCTGCGGGTCAGGCGCTAATCTGAGGGATTGTCCCAGGCTGCCCAGACTTAGATCCCCGTAGAACTGCGTCACTGACACCAACAGAAGTAGTTTGCTGTGCAGAGCTCCGTGTAGACGCTGGTTCCGCCAGTCCACGCACTGTCAGATCAGCGGTGCCCCATGAGCTCAGTCACTGCTCTCTCACGACGTGTGGTTATCATTCAGACCGGCGAGCATCGCAGGCCTGACCACACCTTTCACACCACCGCAAAATAAAGCCAAGGACTTCTACCGTGTCTAACGCACGATGAAATAAACTTTAACAGACTTGTGTAAACGGAAATATTAGCGACGACATTGACCCTCTCCAATATGTCTGTCTGGAGGCTTCTGGATCACTGAAATGTCACTGATGTAGACTTTCAGTAGATCAGATCCTGGTCTGGAGCGTCCTCTTTCTTCACAGGTGGATCTTTTATTACAGAGTGCGTCATGATCTCTGTCCGAGGTGCTGATCCCGGGACTCTCCGGGGGACGCAGGAGGTATCTGTCCCGCTCACCGACATTATTCCTGCTGTACGGGGAGGGATGCAGTCTGGAAGGCTGCAGAAATGTGTCGTTTCAAACATCAGTGCTATTTTAAGAGGCTTCGTGATCAGTTCCTCAAGTATCGTGTATCGTTTTGTGGCCTTTTCTTGTAACGCTGATATCAGAAACTGCAATAAAACTGCAAGAAGCTGAATTCAATATGAGAAAAGGATCAAGGATATTTGGGAAGAGCTCAGACAGAATGTCTTTGATCCATCAAACATGGATCTTTAAGAGTCTGGGTACCGATGTGTTCGGTCAAGAGTGTTACTTACCTGCTTTATTCAACCTGCACCATGTTTCACAAAATAAGAGCCCCTGAATGCCATCAAGGCAGAGTGTGCTGACCATAGATCAGCTCCTGTATAAGAGTGAAGCTGTACTGAACTGTAAAGTGACACTGCACTGCTGTATCCACTGCAACCAACAGAGAGCGACGTCAGTCCACTCAGAGTCCATGATCCCAACTGAGACCTGATCAAGGTTTACACTTTTACATTTACGTTTACATTTTTGTTAATGTTTTAATTTAGGTAACCCCATTATGAGGTACTGCATATAAAATACTACAGTATACGTTGCATGTGTACAGTAGCTACACGTACCATCACTGTACTGTCCAGATTTGGACACAAATCAACTAATTTCATCAGTTTCACTTCATCTGAGGGGTCTGTTGATTCGGGAGGGACTAACAGAGCATATCCCAATCCAATTGGCTGAGTTCCCTGTCAATAGAAACTATCTTGTCTGTGATTGGCTGCTGTCTCTAAAGCCTCGGAAGTGTCATTTTTGGACTTGAGCAAAACTTCGGCATATCTAGCGGTGGTGTGGCGGCGGCTACGAGCTGAATCACAAGTTTCGGGACGAAATGGCCTGTAGAAAGCTCTAAAACAGGTACGTTTGGAGGCTTTTCTCCACACAAGAAGGGAGACGTTTAATTTCACCGATTAGCCGTTGTTTTTCTGTCCTAGTTAATGGGAGTGTTGTGTTTGCTCTCTCAAGCATGATCCGAGGTTCATTGTCTTTTGGCCACAAGCTAGCCACAACTTTCCTCCTGTCTTGTTGCGTTATTGAGAGAAGGTGACGACAAACTCCTTTAAAATGCGGTCGTGTTGTCTCGCTAACTGGTAAATATTGCCTTTAACTTCTTATATCAACTACCCACTGCCCCAGTAGCACTCTTTCAGTCTCATAGCTGACACTGACAACCTTTTTTTGCTAGTTGCTAGTTATTGTGATAAACTTCTTCCACCAAAATACATCGTAAGGAGCAGCGCGAACCATCTATTGAAGTTGACATTTCATGGATAAAGTGAACAGCTTCTACGCCGAATTTACTTATATTCATAATTTATTGAGGAAAACATTTATTTCTATTATTGAGATGTGTCTGGGTTTGCTGACAGTAGCGCCAACTTAAAAATACGAGATTTCTTAACGGAGTTTGGAAGTAGCTCTCTCCACACTCCAGATAAGTTAAGATTGGCAGGACTAGATCCACCGATCTGCCTCCTCGTGATATTGCAACACGAAAATGTGAGAAATTATGCAGCGTGAATTATGTAATTATGCATTTTACATTATGGAATAAGACTATAGGGCAGCCCCAATGCTGGTGGGCGGAGGTTTAACTTGAAAATAACTACAAAATACGGAAGTTGCTGTGAGCGAGTTTAGACATGTCTGATGTCTGCTGTTGTCTCGTCTTGTCAGTGGTCTGTTCTAATAATAATAATGTGGGTTTGCTCTTGAGTGCCTTTCATAACTTTCCTGTTAGTCACAACATGTGCAGCATGCTTGAAGGAGTTGCATGCAGCTTATTTTAAACTCCTTGCTGATGACGACATGTATTGAAAGATTCAAATGTGAGAATACTGTTTGTGTCCACTAATATACATTATGGTAAATGCTGTCATAGCAGCCAGTGTGCTCATGGATATGAAAGAAGAATATGAAAACACAGAGTGATGAGCCAGAATAAACAAGCACACACAAAAGCAGCACAACAAAACCTTTATAAAGTCTGCTTCATCAGTCAATGTTTGTTACTTCTAGCATGCAGAAATGTGTGGTTATATCGAAGTTTCTTTTAGGCTTATTTCCCCAGCAGGACTTGTTTGTGTCACTAAATTTGTGGCAAGCACATATTTCTGACACCGTAAACAGTCTGACAGACCTGTGAAAGCGGGACAGTAGGACATCGCTCCATGCAGGTTGACCTAAATACTCTGAAAAGAATCGCCGGCTTTACATCAGAAGCATGCAAGAAATAAAAGACAAAAGGAGATTTCAGTTTGTTTCCAGCCACACCCGTATAATATAGACAAGAGATTTTCTGTGTTATAGGAAAACCAGCTTGTTTGGCAAAGTGCCCTGCATTCACTTTGAGTCTTCAGTGGGTTTTGGAGAGAATGAGGGATTATAAACCACAGGATTAAAGAGATGGAGGGAGGGCCAGCACCCTTTTTAGAGGATGAAACTCTAAGTTGTGGGTGGCTGTTAACGGCTGGACTAAAGGCTGCTGTTTGTTAGCAGAGAGACGGGAGGACTAATGTATATGTGCATGTTGTTCACGTTGGAGGGAGCGAGCGAGCGAGTGCATGCCTGCATAATTCTGTGGCTCTTCATTTGCATTCATCTGTGTATAAATACATAAATAAACTGGGGTTTTGTTTGATGTAACAGTAAATCAGTTCAGTGGTCCACTAAACCACTAAACCACTAAACCTAAACTTAGACTCTTGGGTGGATTGATGACTAGTTAACAAGATACATGTAAATAAGTTGGAGTTGTTGAAACTAAGTTCCTGATGGAACTAAGCTAGCAGATCCCTCTGCTGCTAGTCTTTGTGCTAAGCTAAACTAACATCCTGGACCTACAGCATCTCTGTTTCTGACCCACAGAGACGATGAACTGATCTTCTTATCTGACTACAGCTGAAACCATTGATTGATTTATCGATTAGCTGAGTGCTATTTTGATAATTGATGAATCTATTAACTAATTCAACAAGGAAAAGTGCCAACATTCATCGTTTGTAGCTTTTCAAGTGTGAGAATCTGCCTCTGTTCTGTGTTTTATATCGTTGGCACTGTTAGTCGGACAAAACAAACTATTTGAATACGACAACACGATTGATCTGCAGCCCTACATCAGATTCTGGATAATGGATCATTTTCCAGAATGACAGGCATGATTTTCCGGTGCATAGTTGTGATATTTATAGAGGGTTGTGCTTTGTTTCTACGTGAAATAAATTGGTATAAAACTGGAGCGCTGTAGAGCTCAAGCGGCGATAAGAGGGTGAAATCACACCTTGTGATCATTGGGTTGTTGTTAATAAGATGGTGGATAACTGTCTTCATCCTATAGATAATTGTTTTCATGGTCTAGTGTAACATAAGATGCCCTCCTGGGCCACGCGATGATACTGTATGTGGCAGACGCATGAGGCCTGTCGGCGACTTCCTCTTTAGATGCTGTAAAGGAAACATGGCCGACGGCAGCGAGAACCAGGTTGTGTCACTACTTTCAGCTCTGGGTGGAAAGAGAGTGTTATAAAATGCTAAAAACTATTAATTAAATATCTTTGTTTTGTTTGTCTGTTAATCTGACAGGAAATCAAATTTGAAGATTTCTCTTTAGACTGTGTGAAATTGCGATGGACTAAACGGTTAACAGATTAATTGATCATGAACATGATCTGTTGACGTTCCCCTTGATTCTCTCACCAAAAATAGACTGCGTTGACAGGAAGACATTTAGGGTAGTGTAAAAGGAAATTCATCTCATCTTCAGTTTCATTCTGTCTGCAGTGTGAGCAGAGACTCTGGGTATGATGGCGCTATCAACTTCAAATAAGTGTATCAACAGTGTGTCTGTATATTTCATGCTATGATTTAAAGAAAGTTTGCTTTCGTCAGCCTGTTTTGAGAGTGAAATGATGCTGTGAGAGTGTGAGAAGTACTCTGGTGTTACTACTTTACTGCTGTACTGTTGGAAAAGTGTTGCTGTAGATGCTCAGTTGTAAACTCTCATGTGTTTGTGTGACTGCGGTGACATTAACGCTCATTCTGTAGATGAACTCTACGTGTTGATGTTACTTTGTTCTGTGCTATCAGTGTTCTCATACTCTGGATGACTTTAACATTAACACGCAGCCAAAATAATCATTATTTTAGTGATCTTAGATAATAGATGCTGAGGTCACAGGAAGAAGCTTGTTAATCTGACCTTATATTACCTGCTGGGTGTATTCTGCGGTCAGTATTGTATAATAAGTACACCCATTTTGTGTTTTATCTTTGCAAGGAAGGTTTACGTTGTGTCAGAGGTGGGCCACACTGAGCAGCTCTTATCCAAACTGTACTTCCCACACACTGAAAGTAGAGTTGTTAACTGACTGGTAGGTTTCTGGCTGGTAGCAGTAGGAAGTGGTTTTCTTGTTGCCACACATCCTCTGCCAGTCAAAAGGCTCTGCATGCTGGGTAGTTTTTGTAGTGGAGGATGCAGGTTATTAAGCTCTCAAACATTTTCATTATTCTCAGGGTGGTTACAGAGGTGTATTTGTGTTTGATTCTTTCAGCAAAACACAACCACGTTATTTCAAAACCTTTATAAGGACAGACTACAGCAGTACTAGTAGTAGGACTACTGTAGGGAGGGGGACGGTGGATTCAAGACCTTGAGACTGAAGGTTACAGGAAGATTGTGGTTTTTGGATGAATGTTAGTACAGTAAACACATCTTGTCCCGTGTTAGATCAAGTGCTTTGAGTGCCGATTAAAAAATGTTAATCATACTTTAATTATCAGCGGATATTGTATTGCAAGAGTGGGTGTTGTTGGGAAAGAATTACGCAGTTTCCTGAAGTACACAAGAATTTCTATGAAACAGGACTGAAAAGGTGGGCGGCTGGATGTCAGAGTATAATGGTTTGGGTATTTAATTGAAAATTATATTAATTGATTGTAATTGATGCCTTCTAAACTGATGCAGAGGTTACCCTCAAATAAATGCATCACATAGCATGTTTTATTTTGTTAGATTTAGATCGATCTGAGTCACTGCCAACTTCATCACGTCTAGTCTGATCAGTTTATTTATTTTATAGCTCTTCCATACTGAGACTTTCTAATTCAAAAATCTAAATCTGAATGAATTGAAACCTCGGGACACGAGCTGAGACACTTTTGCACGTCGTGATGAGTCTGGGAGTGTGTTTGTGTCTGGTTTCAGGTTAAACTGCGTCTTGGTTGTGTTTTGTAAATATTCTCCTCCTGCTTGTGTCAGGAGGCGGGAGGATGTCTGTGGAGGTGGACGTGTTGCTGCAGGAGGCGAAGGAAAGCATCGAGGCGGCCCAGAACTACCGCAGTGAACTCCAGCAGCGCCTGCAAGGCCTCAACCAGGCCCGCAAACAGGTACCACATCTGTCCACATCTGTCCACACCTCTACGCATACACAGATTTATGCTCATAACTCCCTTAGAGGTGTCACTAGGGAGAAAACATGGCTCCTGCCCTGAGGTATGATGGATTTTCCTCCCTGATCACCACGAGTAAACTCAGCCAGGCCGGGGCAATGTGAAGTGTGTTAGCCCCTGACCCAGCACAGTCTCAGGGGAGTGTATTCTCCCTCTCCCTCTGTCTGTTATCTCTTCCTTCCTCCTGCTGTCTAGATTTACCCCTCCAGCTGCTCACAGTAAACAATGCTGCTATTTCCTGCTGCTATGGACGCACAGTACGTCTTAGAGGAGAGGGACGAGGACAGATTCATGTCCAAAAACATGAATTTAATTGATCAATAACACTGTGGAATTAAAAAGTAAAGTGGGGTTTTATTCTGGATGCATAAATATATTATTTTCACTACGGTCACTACGGCTGGGTATCATTTCAAAGATGTTTAATATTAGGACTGATAGGAGACTTGAGTTTGGTAAAATTATACTGATCAACATGTTTTTAGCCAACTCAGGTGCTATATTTGATGAATCTGTGCAGACTTTGGATGCTAACTTTCGGTATTTGACGGTTTTCAACACATTTCGGGTCAGTAACTACAAGTATTCAGGTTTGCCCTTTTAGTCACTTATTCAAACATGTCAGTTTAAAGCAGATTAAGCAGCTCTCCTCTGTTTGATCCACAGTGAAATATCTCAACTACTGTTGAATTGATCGGTCATGCAAGTGATGCTAACTGTACGCCTGCTAATACGCTAACTTCAGAATGCTAACATACCCGTGCCACCAAACATCAGGTTGTGAGGATTTAATAGTTGTTAATATGCATGTTAATATGCCAACTGTTGCTCATTAATAGTAGAACATGCTCATGAGTTGAGCCTGACCAGATGAATCTGACATAGACTCCATGACTGCAGACTTTTAGAGTTGCTATTAAAACAATGCTGTTGGTTTCTCCAGGAGGCAGATACAAGCTATACATGTGTTTGTTCCACTAACAGCGTACTTTGCACTTCGTCTAAAAATCCTTGACCGCAGCATGATCCTTGAAAGTCCTTAGTGTTGCAATCCTACTTCAACTTTTACACAAGTAAGATAGATATTACCTGAAATAATATCATTTCATAAAGCTTTTTCACAGCCATCCGCAGCCCCTGACATTGACGATTTATTGGTTTTGTCTGGAGATGTATATTAAGTATAAAGTGAAACATGCTCTTTAAGTCACTCTCACACACACAATACAATGTTTTTAGTGTTTGTGTGTCTGAGAGTCCCTCCACCCAGTCCCAGCTGCTCCATCATACATTATGTTGGATCGAGTATGTGGTCCGGTTTGTTTCCCATAACCCCCTTCTTTCCCACAGCAGCGATGGCTCACCACCAGATTAAAGGAATCCAGGAAACATCACACACACACACACACACACACACACACACACACACACACACACACTCACTCAATGAGAATAAGAAAGGAGATGCCAGAGTGTGTGTGTTTGAAAACTCAGACAATACTATCACTGCGGCATCTTGTCCTCCTTAAAACACTCGGCTGATTCCAGATCAGCTCCTCCCATGTTTGATGATGTCTGGTCATATTTTTAGTTTGACTATTATTCTACGAACCCCAAAATATTGATCATTGGTTGTCTGTGTCGCACTGATAGTCGTCAGGAAGGGATGCGTTGTCTCCAGTGGAAAACGTCCTGTGTCTGCTCAACACACACACACACACACGCACACACACACACACACACACACACAGTTCAGTGTGTAAAAGCCAGTGTGTGTTTCCATCCTCATGCTGTCCCTGCTTTATCATTGCAGCAGTTGTTAATCAGCTTTCCGTTTCCTGCTATCTCTCTATCGCTCTGTCTGTATACTCATAGTGAAATACTTTGGTGTGTGTGTGTGTGTGTGTGTGTGTGTGTGTGTGTGTGTGTGTGTGTGTGTGTGTGTGTGTGTGTGTGTGTGTGTGTGTGCGCGCATGTGTGTGTTTGTGTATAAAAGTGTGTCCTGCAGAGAGGAACTGAAACATGACCTGTGCTGCTGATGGCAAACCAGCGGCTTCCTGACAAGCTACTTGTCATTGAGTCGATGCTAGCACTGTGTATGGTGGTGGTAGTAGTAGTAGTAGTAGTACACACTGTACATACACCGTCCTGCTGCCCCAAATACTCACTAGAGCACCAAATGTGGATTAATCCGCCGCTGAAAATAGTCCCCAACAAACTCACTGTTTCCTCCTGTTGGTTTGATAAAAACTACAGTGAGCAGCTGTTTTATTTATTTCAATGACTGAGCCCCCGGGGATCAATAATAAAGTATTTCTGATTTTTAAATATGAAACTGTATATCTGTGAGGTGTTTCTTACGTTCTCAGTAGGAACCACTGGGACAAGACTGAGAGACGGACTGACATGTTGTTGGTTTTAGTCTTTTCGTGGGATTTGTTGACCAAAACTAGAATAAAGAATATCACCTCATCCTTAAAGATACTGCTGTTAGTTATAACTGCTACTAGCTGCCATTGTTCACTGGTATACCATTTGAAATGTTAGTTAGCCAGAGACATTAGTTACCGAGTTATTTGATTATTATTTCTAAATGCTGAAAGTGTACAAATGTAAGCTAAATATCATGACATAGTGACAGCATGTTGTCTGCGTGTCTTTGTTTGATTGATTATTTGTGAAGAAGAAATCTGTCTGTACCAGTTCTCTGTGTGATCTGTCCAGTAGTAGTTAAAAGACACTGATACAGAATGTATTAGTACTGAAGTAACGACTGCTGCAGTGTCGGTCTCATACCTGGACCAAATCTTGGCTGTGAAGGTTTGAAATTGGATAAATGTAAAGCAGAATGACGATGCTCTCTAACAGCCGGCACTCTTTTCAAAGAAACCTTCGTCTTTTTGACCTTCTTCCTCGTCTCTCTGTTGTTCAGGTCCGGGGCAGCTCGGGTCAGGCCCGCGAGGCCCTCCGGCGGCACTTTGCGGAGCTGCAGGCGGCAGCAAGTCGGCTGCTGGCGGAGCGGTTGGCCGCCCTGCTGGTTGAGGTGGACGCCATCGAGGCGGACAGCGTCAAACCTCTAGATGACTGCCAGAGCCTCATAGAGCACGGGGTGGGCCAGGCTGACGAGCTGCTGAGGGAGGGTGGGTCCACACAGACACCATCTGCAAAACGTCTCTTTTATTTCCGGAGGGAGCAAAGGAACGCTTGTTTTCTACTTGTTAGCTTTTATCTGCTGTTATGTGATGATAAAATATAATCTCTGGGTTGTGGACGGTTGTAGATGTCACCGTGGCAATTTTCCTAATTTTATGACATCGAGAAAATAATCTTTAAAAGTCATGTATTGAACATAGCCTCTGTCTCTGTGTCTCCAGGGGAAGCAGCTCTGCGTTGTGGTCTTGGGGAGAAGGAGGACCAACTGGGCAGCTTCACCAAGAAGGCCTTGCACATCCAACTGGACAGGTAGGACAGAGACTCTGCAGGAGTTTCCATCCATCTGTGTGAGATAATATTCCATGATCACAAACTATATTGACATCTTTTCTGGTTCTGGTGTTTTCCAGTTTACCAGAGGTACCAGCGTTGGTGGACGTGCCGTGTGTTTCTGCCCAGCTGGACGACTCCCTGCTGGGTCTGCTGAGGGACCGGGTGTCCCGCCACGGCTCAGTCTCCTCCCACCCACCCGTCCAGATCGAGGAGCTGCAGGAGAGACCGGGCAGCATCCTGGTCCGCTGGTGTAAGGTCAGCAGGGGGGGGGAGACCACACTCACATACACACAGGACATGTTGAGGTAAATGTCAAACACTTGATTATCATTCGTGTGCATCAGGTGGATGAAGACTTCGCAGCTGCAGATTATCGGGTGCAGTACCGGCGGTCTGGCAGCGGGGGGAGCCAGTATGAGGACGCCTACATCGGTCGGGACTGTGAGTTCCTGGTTCTCCACCTCGACCCTCACACTGATTATCTGTTCAGGGTCTGCGCCCGCGGGGAGGGTCGCACCGAGTGGAGCCCCTGGAGCATCCCGCAGACAGGATTCACCACGCTCGCACCGCATGGTAGGTGAAGACTCAGCGGACCCGCAGAGGCCAGCGCAGAAACCTGTTTAGGGGGGAACCGAAGCTGCGGAGGTCTAAACAGCACGCTCAGACTGCTGAGCTCGAGAGGATCTAAACTCTTAGTAGCTGGATGATGATGCAGGTGGTTTTAGGTTTTAATCATCCCGGTTTGGAGATATCTGTGTCTGGGATTCTAATACAATGGAAGTGAAAGAAATTTGGTTTGTTTTGCTCACAGCATGAAAAATTCAACTCCAGCATGAATTTCTAGACATGAGAACACTGAATAATATATCTGTGTGTGTGTGTGTGTGTGTGTGTGTGTGTGTGTGTGTGTGTGTGTGTGTGTGTGTGTGTGTGTGTGTGTGTGTGTTGTCTCATCCTCCAGAGTGGCGTCCGGCCACTGAGGGCTTCATCCTGAGCAGCAGGAGAAACATCGCTCTGCGCAACGACTCCACCCAAACCCGCTGCCCCGTCCTCTACTCCAACGCACCCACATACTTCTGTGGCCAGACACTGACCTTCAAGTACGCGCACACACACACACACACACACACACACACACACACAAGGAAACCCTGACCCTTATAGATGTATGTATGCCTTCAACCTGGCAAATAATGAAATTACTGTTAAATATTTGAATAGCTGTAGATTATAGATTCAATTCTGTATGTGAATGTACAGTAATCTAACTGTGTGTGTGTGTGTGTGTGTGTGTGTGTGTGTAGGATCTCTGCAGCAGGTCAGATGGATCGGAGGGACAGTCTGGGCGTGTGCGTGGACAGTCAGAGGGGGGCAGAGTCGCTTCAGAGAGACCAGGCCGTCTGCATCTCCACCAACGGTACGCCGACACAGACGGAGAGACATGTAGTCCTTTTAGGGATTTGTTGTTATTTTTAATAGAAGTCACCAACTATTACTGGGCGATTGTAGCTGAAGTATTGATCATTTTTAATAAAGACCAGGAGGAAAAAGGTTGAATTTAAACACTTTATTTTGACTTACGTCTTCGTGTTCAGGGGCCGTGTTCGTCAACGGCAAAGAGATGACCAACCAGCTGCCCGCCATCACCGTGGGCTCCGCTGTCACCTTTGACATGGAAGTGGTGAACCTGTTTCCCATCAGCAACAACAACCTGAGCGAGGGGGGCAACTTCAAGCTGCGGGTGACCATCGGCTCGGGGAACCGGGAGGTGGTGTTTGATTGGCTGGTGGACCAGGCGGTGGACTGCCTCTTCTTCGGCTGCTCGTTCGTCCACTCCGGCTGGAAAGTGCTCGTGTTCTAAAGGCTCCGTCGCTCAGCTTGAGAAGAGTAAAGATGGATCCTTGAATCTGCTGGAGCTCAGAGTGTCAACGTTTCTCTTCTGTTGTTTTTCCTCTCACACCTCAGTCACTCACAGGGCGACAAGTCCGGAAACAGAAATCTGTCATTTCTCCCCAGAATGAGTTTTTCCACTTTAGCAGCTGCACACATTATTCATACGTAATTCACTGCTCAGGGCTCCTTCTGCAACCTGGAATTCTGTCATGGAGCTTTCCAGGCAGGGAAAGTTCCTGGGAAATGGGACAAAATTGACCAGCATGTCCTGGAAAACAGCTAGCCGACTTCACCAGACCACAATGACAAAGCAACGGCTGTGAAGGTCCAAGCAGAAGTAAAACTCTTCGGTCCTGCAGCACCTGACAGGTTCACTGAAGCAGAGCCAACGTTGGCAACGCGAGCAGGTTTCATTTCTGTTTGGAAAAGAGATTAAACTTAAAGCTGGAGTCCACGGGGCTCCACAGAGAATGATTTTGTAGCAAGAAAACAAGATTACGAGGATTACAGACAAATCTTTAAAAATCTGCTGCATTCATCGGTTTTACTGTCAAAAGCAGCAGCTTGTTTCTTTCAGTGTGTTTACATGAACTAACAGGAAGTAACTGGGTCACTTTCTGCACTAATCTGAATTCGTCACATGTAGAACAAATCTGGTTTCTGTAGTCGGGGTAAAGAATTAGAGGAGCCTGGTTTCCCCAGCTAGTTTTCTCTGAGGGAAAAGTGTCGCCGTGACAACAGAGTAGTGGGATGAAACCTGAGCGCCCGTGTAAAGCTTTCAGTCGGTGAAAAGCTGTGTCCTTTTCCCGTAACCTGATTTCTCTGAGCATCTTGTTTTCTCGTGTGCTGACTGAGGCTGCAGGAGGAGATGTGACTGACCCTGATGTTTCCAGACTCTGTAAACCCTGTCGGTGTGGACCGCCGGTCTCCAGCTCTTCAGGAAAAAAAAGCAGCATATCTGACCAGGTTGGCCGTTGTTTACAGCTTTGTTGTTGTTATTTGGCATCTGTTGTAGTTGTTGATCTTTGCATCGTCTTAATTTAGCCGTAGTGCACAACCTGTCAGGACACGCACTCTGATCCTCGGAGGCTGCAAGATGATGGTTTTTAGTTTTACAATCTGCCTCTTTAAAGGTTTAAGTGGCTAAACCTGCTGGTCTTTTTGTTTTTTGTATCTTAACAGAAACCCGTCACTGTGAAAGTCTTGTATTTTTCTTTTCCTCCTAAACGTGTTCATCAGACGTTTAAAGGGACAGTTCGCCAAAAACACAAACCGGCCTGAGTGTCTGTCGGGAGTTATGGGGTGAATCTCTGAGGTCTGGAGAACCCCAGAATATGGAAGCCAGCAGGTTTTCATTTCTTTATTTCTTTTTTTAAATGTTTAGCTTGCTTACAGGCTTGTGGCACTGTGACTCGTCTGACCTGTGGGCCAATCAGAAGCTCAGTAAAATGCCTCGTGTGCTGCTGAAAGAAAGGCAGTGTCTGTTCAGAGGTAATGACACGGGGGCTCTCACCCGGAGCTCTTTATCTTTAGATCAATGTTTTTTTAAATGTGGTAACTCAGATATAATATTATCATCATCTCGACTCAACACAAACTGTTCAATAATGTGAAATCTTGTTATTGTATGATGGCTCAGACGGAGCTCCAGGCCGAACAGATGAACTGATGAACTGTGTTTTTGGCTGAACTGCCGCCTTTAAACGGATCAAACTTTTACTTTGAATTATTTGAGCTTTTTGCATCGACAATCCTAACAGTATTTACAAAACCTGCCTTTTCTAGTGGGAGGATGAGCGTGTTAGCTACACGTATGAGTGATGGTTATTGATCGTCTGTGAGGAACTAATGGGCCTCGGTCCAGTTTACACAGCCTGACTTGTTACTGTATGTGGCCGATGTTAATAAGAGTGGGATTAATGTGAGGACCTGAGTTTAACTCGTCTGTCGTAGTGTTGATGCAGAATATTGTAAAAACAGAGAAACAAGGCTTGGATGAAGACAGGAAGTGAATCTTACTTCTTCCCTTCATCTTAAAATATAATAATAAATCCACAAAATGACTTTTATACTGTTTTTAACTAATTTACTAAAGTTCAGTTTCTCTGTGTCGCCATCCAGTTATTGTCAGAAACGTCCAAGTTAACGTCTTCAAATGTCTCGTTTTGTCAAAAACACATAAAACAGTGACGTAAAACAGAGAAAAGCAACAAATCCTCACGTGAGGAGCTGGAACAAGAGAATCATTGATATTTTTACTTGAAAATCAACCTACTTTCATTAATCAATCATCAAAATAGTCGACAGCTTTCTCTCAGACACACCGAGAGAAACATTACTTTGATATTTGCTCTGCTGTTCTGCTCACAACTGTAAAGGATCAGCTGCTGTTCTTTTGTTTTGGCGACACATACTTTGATTGAACGAGACTGTCAGAATAATTGTTTCCTCTGTGTTAACTCCGAGAATTAAACTCTGGTACATCACGATGTTCCATCATGGCTGTCCACCGTCTTTATGTCACTTTTATTCTTTGTTTTGGTCCGTCTGGCGCAGTGAAGACTAATTATTAACAATGATGTTTCTGCTGCAACAAAAACATCTTGATGTCTTTACAACGTTTCAGCTCTGAATTTGTTTTTATTCGATAAAAGCAGCGTCTTCTTGACGTTGCTCCTTCCGTCTTTGGGTTTTTATTTGACAACATGTCGTTTGTTTTCTGTGTGCAAAGAATAAATACTAGTGTTTGTCCTGCTCACACTGTGGACAAGATGACTTCAATGAAAATGAAATGTCAGAAACTGTTTTGGACTCAACCGACCGACGCCTCTTCCTCAGTTCTCAAACAACGTTCTTCTGGGATGTTTCCTTGTTTTTTGGCTGATCTAAGGTCAGTGTTTTTCGTTTCTGTGGAGGACAATGGAACCCTGGATGGGTCCAGTTGATGGTACAGATTTCCTGAGACCAGTGAACACAACCTGACTGTATCTTCCTGCCTGAAGGAGAGAAAACTGGTGGCCGAACCACACTGAAGCAAACTGTGCTTCAAAGTGTTCGACAGTCTAAACAGGGACACCTGCTGGTCAAACTGTTGCATTGCATTATTTGTCATCTTTCATATTTTATTCAATAAAGTAATTTTATGTAAACTGATCACTTCTCTCGTGTTTGTGACGTAATGAGTCCTCGTTTGTTTTGTTTATGTGAAGCATCTGTTCGTCTTTATCTAGTCATTCTGTTAAAAAGCTAACAATATTTTAGTTATACCTCTACATTTATTGGTTGTTTAGAGAGGACTACGTTTAAAACAGTTTCATTAGCTGAGGTCAGTAAATATTTGATGTTCGTTACCGTGACGTTGTGTCTAAACAGGTCGGAATCAGGAGTGTTTACTGCCCTCCAGTGGTCACAATGAGGAACTGCAACAATCAATACGTCCAAACTGTAGTAATCACAAACACTGTACTTTAGTCATACAGTGCTTTGGCACAACAGACAGATGTGTAGTAACACACGCTGACCACTGGGAGCAGTGAATACTGAAACATCGTGACGGACGTTACTCTCGAAGTTGACGTAACGAGGCCTTGTTCGAGCCATCAACAGGTCTTAAAGTCACCTTTTTGTGATGGAACTTAATATCAGTGAAAGAAACGGACCATCTGCACGATTATTGTACAAAATTGTTCTTTTAATAGAAAAACCACTTTGACTCAACTTAAAAGTTCATAAGCTGGTTTTTTTTTTTTTACATAAATTGTTGAAGAAAAGTCTTGTTTTCTTGACATGGCTCCTCCCATCTTGTGCAAAATGCTGCTGGTCTCAGGTGAATGAAACAAAAACAAGAAGAACCTCCAGTGGGCTCTGAGCGTCACTCTGAGGGGTCTCATATGAACTCCGAACGCCCACCGCATGCTGGATTTGTCACCATCAGACTTCTGATTGATGTAAAGCTTTTAAAGAGCAGATTCACAATATGAGAAGTTACAAACAAAAACCAACTACTCCATCAAACCTCAAAGTACTTCTGCATTCAGTCCTCACTGCTGCACACATCTGGTCAGTGTGGAGCAGTAACATCTGGACATTGTGCTTTGTGTCTCACTGAAACTTGACATCAGCAGGTCAGCTGAGTCTTATTTTTCTTTCTTTCTTTCTTTTTTAAACAAAAAGCAGGAACTTTTCACAAGAGACAAACAAGAGCGGAGGAATCTGCAGCAAATTCATCCCCTTTGGTGTGTAAACTAAGAAAGTACAAAACCTCCCGGGTGGCGTTCAGGTTCTCAAACAATCAAACTCCAAAACTAATTTATTACACAAGAGTCGTATGTACACAACAGGAGGACAACTAAACCAAAAACCAGCTGAGAAATGACTAAAATAAGGGACAACTGTTAGCTGTGTGCCGCTCCAGGCTCCGCCTCTGTAGGTGGGCTGCAACTATTTATAATCATTAAGACCATAAATTAAGGGGAAATGCAGATCAGCTTGTGTGTGTGACCAACGGTCCAAAACGCTTACATTGTGTGTTTCAGAGGAGGCGGCGCCTGAAGGGGGACACAGTTTACCATCACTTTGTTGTCTTGGAGGAAAACAACAAGTCGTTTTAAAAAAGCAATAATGCATCTTGGCGTCTGAGTGCTGGCAGTAGAAGTCGATGTGAGAAAAAGGAGCCGAGACGCTTGGAAACGTCCAGCGAGTGTTTCGGAGGAATAAAAAGGTCGAGCACCGGAAGACGAAACTGCACTGGAAGTGTGTGTGCAGACCAGAGAGTTTTAGTGAATCCTCTTTATGTCTCTGCATGTGTAAACAGAAACTCACATGAGCCCTCAAAGTGGAATATTTGAGTTGGGTGCTGTGACAAGCAAACATCTGATCCAGGATCTGATCACAGCTGTCCGAGCGGGTTTATATTCCACAATATAATAAATATCAATATATCCTGTCGATCAGAGGGAGAACAGAAGAGAGTGAAGCTGCAGCAGAGTTCTTATTAGAGACCTGAAGAGCTAATCAGAAACCAGAATAGACTTAGACCTAGAGACTAGATTTAACACCCAGAAAACCGATAAGAGACCCAGAGACCAGATTAGACACCTGGAGAACCGATAGGAGTCCTGGACACCTAGAGGCTTGATCCGAGACCTGATCAGACATCTGTGACCCACAACATGACACTGGTGTGCATGTAGACACACTCCGTGATCAAGAAAAGCTTTGGTGGAGCGGAGACTGGCTGGAGGGTCACTGGTTGTTGCTTCATACTGAGGAAGACGAAGGACACGATCCCGTCTGAGGGTTTATAACGGAACACAAAATGAATGTGACTGGTCATCAAACATCAGGGTCTGAGCGCGTGCAGAGGCAGATTATGATATAAAATGTAGATTCTAAGTTCAGAGAGCAACAGAAGATAAAGTCCTGAGTGTGTTTGAGGTTTTCATCAAGTCCAGAAGAAAAACTGCGTCTGCAGATCTGAACGAGCGCAAAGTCAACAGCTGTCGAAAGTCACGTTTCTTCCCAACAGACGAGCACAGCAGCCAAATAATGTGTGCTTCCTGTTTAAAAACCTCCAAAAACAATCTGCCAAAAACGGCTGCAGAAAAATGTGAAAGCAGATTTCAAAACTTTGAACGCAAAATCACAAATTTGTGCACAACTCTGGTGACGTTTCATGTTTTTCTTCTTGTCAAAAAAAAAATCCCATGAACAAAGTAAAACCAGTCCAACAGGTATCAGCTAGAGCTCCAAACTACTGAAAACACACGAATGAGCCACAGCGATGCACTGGAGGACATGTTCCTTCATTACCATGTAACTACACGTTGCTGGTTTTGGTCTTTTCGGGGGATTTGTTGACAAAAACAAAAAACTTTATCTACAGAATCTGTCCCTCCACATCCAGACTGACGGCTGAATTTCTTTTGTGCTTGTTCCATAGTTGTGGCGTTAATAAACTTTGTGGGTTGGACATGAAAGGATGCGGCACCTCTGAAGGCAGGTCGCTGATTATGAGCTAAAACCTTGTTCCATCTGCCGGGACACGTGACGAGAACAACAAGACAATAACGGTGATTCTAAGCTTCAAGTTTTCTGAACTCCTCACATGAAACGGTAAACGCCCCTGAGGCGTCTCTTCGGTGTAAACGTGTGAAAAAACAAACGACTTCATCTTGTTTCTGCCCTTGAAAACAAAATCCCTGCAGTAACTTGTGTGTGTCCTTTTTGTGGATTCTGGCCTGTAACAGATATCTTCCGAACCACTGGTCCTGCTCGGGGATCTTTGTGGATCTTTGTGGGTCTCTGATTGAGCAGTCAGTTTAAAACTGAACCGGAGAGTTTCTGCTTTTCTGTCACAGCTCCTCCACTCTCCTCCTCCTCCTCCTCTTCGTCTTCTTCTTCTTCTTCTTCTTCCTCCTCCTCCTCCTCCTGCTGCTCCTCCTGCTGCTGCTGCTGCTGCTGCTTTCCATTCTCCAGGCAGCCGTTCTCGTCACTACAGGGTTTATACTCTGATGGATCAGGATCGGGATCTGGATCCAGCTCCGGCTGGGATTCCACGGCCGTCTCCCAGTCCTCCTCTTCTTCCTCCTCCTCCTGGTCTCGGTCTCTCTGGGCGGCCTTGCTCTGGGTGAGGCGGGCCATGGCCTGGTCGATGGTCAGGGTGCTGACCAGGTTGAAGTCGTGCATGCTGATCAGGTGCAGCAGGAAGTTGCGGTGGAGGCCGTGTTTGACGATGTGAGCGGCGTGGTTTTCGGCAAACAGCAGGCAGGCCTCGTTCATCTGGTTGTCGGCTATGAAGCTGGAGGGAGGACAGGAGAATCAATATGATGAACACAGACCAGAAGAGACCAGATGAGACCAAATCTCTGAGAAACCAGGTTTACAGAATTTCTTGGACTTGGTTGTGGTTGGTGGTTATTTTAGTCTTCAGTTAGCTGCACATGTTGAATGTTCATGAGTGGATTTGAAGTCAATATAATCCCTACTGAACCCCATCCCAGCTCCATACACACCCACGCTTCATGACGTGGAGGTTCCACAGCTTCATGATCTCCTTCTCCCCCTCGTTGACGTCAGTGAAGTCCTCGATTTGCTGCAGTGAGAACAGAGAACGGAGACGTCAGACTTTAGACAGGACCAGGAACAGAACAGCAGCGTGTTCGACCTCCTCATCCTGATGAACGTGATCAGCTGGTGCCTCAGAGTGTGCCCAGCAGCGACAGGTAAACTGGACTCACCTTGGCGGTCTTCTCTTTGAGCCAGTCCGGGTCCCTCTCGTCTTCGCTGTCCACCTCCATCTCCTGAGGCCGGAGCGGCACGCAGCTGTCGCTGTGGAAGTAGAGGCGGTTGTGTCCGCTGATGAGCGTCCTCTGCTGCTCCTGATCGCCGTCCTCCGACTCCAGAAACTCAGACAGACTGGCCGTCGTCCTCTTGGGTCTGGGCAGAGACACAATATTCACCTTGACAAACGCTGACGTGAATACGATCCTCTGGGTTATTGTGATTATTAATGAGGCCGTAGAGAAGCTAAATAATGAAAGTAAAGACTCAGACAATCGGCGGTACCTGCAGGCCAGAATGTGGGTGACAGCGGTCCTCTTGACCGGGCCGTTCCTGCTGAAGGCGAAGCCCGGCTGGTTGTGGATGTCCTGAGGGTTTCCTGCATACGAGCCATCATAACTCTCGTTGATGGAGACCTCGATCTTGGCTCCTTTAGGATGTGGCTGCCAGAGACCAGGAGAGGAACGTGTCAATGACCAAAACAACAACAACAACAACAGCTTGAAGACAAACACTTAAATAGTTATTATTAGTTCTCTGAGTTAATGTTAATCCTAATTTATTTCAGTTCTAATGACGTCTTATCTGTTTTGTATTTTAAGTCTCAGGATATCTTTAGCTTTCTAGTGTCTCTCTCTCTCTCTCTCTGCACACAGACAGTGTGAGCCCGTCTCACCACGTAGTTGAAGATGAAGCGGGAGTGAGACAGCTTGAGGTGTTTGAGCAGACTGTAGAGCTTCCTGCAGTTGAGGGTGCACCAGGGACAGTGGAGGTCGTCTCTGGCCTCCGTCTGCTGCCGCGTGTTGTGGTTGTACTGGAACTGGACAGAAAAACAGAGACGTCGAGCGTCAGAGAGAGCGAGACGAACATAAGACGGATCGTCTGTTTGACCCGGCTGAACGAAGACTCCCGAGAAGGACGTCCCTCAAACTCACATCAGACTACAACAGAAGATTACAGTGCGATGTGAGCACCAGTAGCAGTAATCATGCTAACAGAACAAGCTAATAGATAGCGTCTTATATTCTTAAGTCTAACATGACTATGACCTGTGTGTGTGTGTGTGTGTATGCAGGCTGACCTGGTAGAAGATGCGTAGTTTCTGTCGGGGCTCAGCGGAGATTTGTTCTCTTCTGGTTTGAACGTCAGCATTTAAGGATTCTTTAACAGCTGCAGCACAGAAGAGAAACACGCGACTTTTAATAAAGGAACAGTTTCACCACCGACTGAACACGGCTCGCTGTGAAATCTGCGTGTCTGCGTTTCTTGCTCACCCAGTGTGTGTGTGGCTCTCAGGGTGCTGGGTCTGGTGTCCTGGTTGGTCTCAGAGTTGCGGGTGGCCAGAGGTTTAGCCACCGGTGCGGTGGAGCGATCAGAGGAGTCAGTGGTCCAGCGCAGAGTGAACTGCAGGGTGGGACCCTGAGAGAAGCTCTCGAATGGAGGCAAACGCTACAAGAAGACAGGAGACAGTTAATTAGGGTCAGAAACATCCAGACCATAATAATGATAACATGCTATACGACTGCATGTCCCATCAAATAAAAACAGATCTACATTTGATCAAAATACTTTAACCATAGAATGTTTTATTATAAGATTTAAGAGATGATTTGTTGAATTTAATTTGCTGCTTTGTGTGAAACTATTTGCATCAATTGCTCGATAAATAAAGATTATTAATATTATTAGAGGGTACTATATTTTGCTTTTCGTGCTCCTTAACAAAAGGAATCTTGCGGAGGTGACGAGACGGTGGTGAGTCTCAGTCTGACGGTGCTTTTGTTGTTACTCAGATCGCTCACTAAGTAAGACACGATCTCGTAACGTTGTCAAAAGGACACAGGTTTTATTGATCTAATGCTCACTTGTGACAGCTACATTTCAGGAGAAACAACACTCATCTCTCGTCACTGATGAGTCGGATGTGTGAGCAGCGAGCATTTAACTACCCGTCAGGATTTGTGCAAACATCTGACATGTACATTTGTACTTTGAACAAACCCAGCGAGGCTCCACACTAAAAGGTATTTCCACACAAACACACCTTTCCGTCCAGGATGGTCTCCCAGGTGGCCCTCTTCTTGTTGACAGGACACTCCTCCATCTCTTGCATAGACACTTCATACTCCCCGTCCAACAACTGCAGGCGTCTGCAACCAACAACATTTTCTCACTTCTTGATTCTGCCGCAGATTATAAGATTATAACAAGACTTTTTCTTGTGTGACAGTTTGTGAGTTTCACCTGTTTTTATCAAAGACTGTCATCTGAGCCACGAATGTGCTTTCTCCCTCCTCCCTGAGCGAGGAGCTCCTCCTCTTCCGGTTTACCACTTCCTCTGTAAAGTCTGAAACAGACACACAATGACATGTACCGCTTCTGTGCCACACTAGACCGAGGACGAGGATTAGAACTGGTCTTAAAAACCTGATCAGTGAATCCTCGGTGACCACAAGGAGCCAAACATCAGAGTGCTGATTTCACATTAAAAGAAAGAATTTAGTTTATTACAACTTCTCATTCTATCAGTGATAAAAACACAGTACTCAAAGTTAATCGCTGAGCTCAAAGCCTAAAATATTGATGATATTCAGGAATGTTTAACGAGGAGATTCTCATGACGTTGATGGATCATTGCTCTGCAGAAAAGTCGCCCCTCTGTTGGTCTTTTCAGACTGCAAACACAGACCACTCAGGGATGATGTTTCTCATCCCTCACAAACAATCTGTGGTGACTACAGACGCCGAGTGTCATAAACCGGACAAGAGCCAGAAGTTTCATTTGAACCATTAATGAATTAACGTTAATCTTTGCTTATAAGAGATTATAATAATATTTGATCGTTTTTTTACCAACTGGGAACCGGATGCAAAATAGAGCCTGCTGTCAGAAACAAACCCGAAGTTGAAGCAGGATGTTTGGGTAATAATTTTAACATTCACCTTCATAATCTGGACCCGACGATGTTAGTCGTTGATAGAAAGCCTTCCTTTAAAAGTCATAAGTCTCTGCTCACCTCTGCTGTGGTGATTCTCTCCGTTGGCCAGACCGTTGATCTGTGTTCGGGGGTATCCGGGCCTCCAGACTCTGAAGAGCAGCGAGTAAGACTTGACCATGTGAGAGTTGCTGGGTTCAAAATCGCTGCTGGGAACCAGCAGGGAGGCGAAGGAGCCCGGCTTGGCCTGGACTCCAGCGCTCGTGTCTGGGTTCAGAGGAACCTGCTTCTTCCCTGTGGGGACCTGCTTCACTGGACAGCTCACATCCTGGACACGAGGCAGGAAAAGACAGCTCAGATGTACTTCATCGACAACAGGACATTATTAAGTGTGCAAAAAGCAGGAGATGCCCCTCCTTTAAAATCTGAAAGTCGTGAAACACACACACACCTTCCTCTTCTTGTGACACACTTTGACCAGCAGCACCTCCAGAGATACAGAGTTCTGCTCGTTCTCACTGTCCTGAGATGGCTTCCCTGAGAACACCACAACACAAACCAGGACAAGACGCTTCCTGTGTCAGTGGAAAGGCTTTATTTAGGAAAACACAAAAAGGACGGCTGCAGAGAGGACAAACTCACCAGCTTTATGAAAGAAGCCAGTAAAGGTGAGCTGCAGATTAGAGGCCAAGCTGCAGGGAGAAACAGAGGGACTTTAGGTCACATGATCAGTGTGTCTTAGAGCAGCAGTTACAAAAAGTAGGTTTTAGTTGGTGAAATAAATAATATTCCACATCCTGACTAAACCTTTGGGCCTGGATGTTGCATTAGTAAGATCAGAAATGGGTTCATTCAGATACAGAGACACTCATTCTGTGGTATTTATAGGAAAACACTGACTGAACCCAACACGTCTCATTTAAATGGAAAATGTATGAATTATAACACATATTCAGGGTTTTGTACGTGTTAAGGTAAAACACTTCTGAACAACAACAACAACACGGACCAGTGAGTATTTACCTGTGAGTCTCCTGTTCACCTCTCATCTTTTCCACTTTGAACAACAGATTGTCAACCTTGGAGCTTTTCCTGTACATGCAGACAAACAGCAGGGATTAGTGGCAACACCACCACCACCACCACCACCACCCAACACTGACCTACAGGCAGAATAGCAGGTCACTACACAGGCGGCGAATTGCTATCCAGAGATAGATCAGAGAAAAATCAATTTCTTCACCGACTAACATCATCTGCACCTGTTTTTGTCTCCGTGAAGCACTTTGTGAACTTGTTTTGTGCTAAATAAATAAATTTAATTATATTATCATCTGCTATCACTGTGCTTGTGATGGTCATTTCTTTCCCCAGCTGTGTCCTAGGCCCGGTCACGTTACACAGATACAGATATGAAACTATAGACCAGACTATTGAAAGCTTGAATCGTGTATGATCTTGATCTTTAAAAAGTAAAGGCCATCACCTGTAAAAACATATAAGTCTAAATCTGTTCGTGCAGTTGATTCTGCATCAGCATGTAAAGTTGCTGGAAACTGCCAAGAAACCTGTTGTGCAAGCAGCACATGAGGCAGCAGGTATGATGTTGTTTTTCGAGTGTTGGCAGAGGAAGCACAGAACATTTTCCATTTGGTTTCAAGCCATGTGAGATGTCTGTTTATTAGTCTGTTTGTTTAAGATGCTGTTGGTAGATGTGATGTGTTGTTTACACGCTGCATAAGCCGTCAATTCAAGTCTGCATAAGCCCCATGTGCAGTTGTGTGTGCTGAACTGAACTGAAATGGAAAGCACGTCCACCTGGCTCAAAGCGGCAGTGTGTCCGTGTGTCTGAGTTTTGGAGCGAACCCATTAGTGCACAGGGTTTGGTGGCCTCACATAATCCCCAGTTCTGTCCAAGTTCAACCTGAGCTGAGGTCTAATGAGCCAAAGTAACTGAAAACACCTGTGTGAGGCCGTGCAGAGAGAAAGCAGCCTTACATCTTGACAGGAGCACTGAATCAAAAAGGTGCAGCCTCCTTATTTTCATTCATTTCAATTAAAAAGAACAACCAGCAACACACCGCATCAACCAAATACATGCACGCTCTCCTTCCTGGAACATCACTGCAACGTGAACGCCATTATTTCAGCGTCCTTCAGGAGAAAACGACTGCTGCTGGACACGCTGTCGGCTGCGTGCCTTTTACTTTAACTGGCTTACAGTTCCACACATAAAACATCAAGAAGGCTTGAGGTGGAGCACAGCTGGGATAAAATACAGACCCATTTTGAAAAAAGGACTTTCAAAGAGGCAACACAAGAGAAACTGTGCACTGCTCAGACATTTTCATTGCACCGAGTCAATTTAGTTCACAGGGCCTGAAAAGAGACATTAACACGTTTGCATGAAATGTCTAAAACTAAACTAGTTTTCTTTAACAGCATTTAACCTAATTCATGAAATCTACTTCTGTTCTGTGTCTTCAGTTTACGTTTCTCAGTTATCTGTGCTTTGTGAACAGTTAATAACTGTGTGGCGCTTATTCATCTCAAATCACAAGCAGCGTTTCATGTGACTGAAGCGTGCACGAGTGAAAGTGAAAGTGAGCTGCAGGAGACGCATCGACCTGGTTCACTACTTCCACGTCAAACCAGCCATTTTTAAGTCAATTGTATTTATATGGCCCACTATCACAAACTGGCCTCGAGGGGCTTTAAATTGGGTTTTTAGTCTTGATACAAATTACAGTAACTCAAAGAAGAAAAGGGATGAGTGCATGTCCAAATAAGGACTGAAAAAACAACTAAACTTGAAACTTTTCAACTTCAGCTGATAGCGTTTCAGATCCTCAAATTTATAAAAACGCTCTAACAAAATATATTTTCTTTTTCTCTCTTCTTTAAAGTTTTATTAAACTTAGAAAAATGAAGTAAATACTAAATTAATAATGAAGGATCAAAGAGATTTTGTTTCGTAAAACTTGTGAATCTAACAGTTAAAATATTACACGAAACACTTTTACGTATCCACAGATTACTCCGTTAAATACTGTGAGAACTTCTCTCTTCTTTTGCACATGAATGTTTTTCCACGACACAAACGACAAATCAAACACTAACAAACACCTGCCAGCGTGTGTTCGTGTCGGAGGTAAAACTGTCACCGATTTACTGGCAGCACAGCAGATACATGATCAAGTGTCAATATACACATTCTGCAAAAGAGAAACTCAGTTTAATTGTGTTCAAGATCTTTAACACACAACAAAAAGTCCTTCAGCATCACATCCAGGTGTTAACACCAGACAATGCTCTCTGTATTTGAACACACCCCCTCAGTGCAGACTGAACCACAAGCAGCCCCATGTGTATTTTGTGCAGCTCCTGTATGCAAAGCAGCTTAACTGAAAACGGCTCTCCTATCTCAGCTTTAACCGATCCAGTCAGCCCCCACCTACAGCTGACGGTTAACCTTCGCTCCAGGTAACACTTGACCTGGTTTTTAAAAGAGACAAACTATTCAACACCAGGTTTCAATCCAACACACAGTCATTAAACGTAAAATAGAGAGAAACAAAGCCAGAAAAAGACAAGCATAAAACTTTTCACCTTTGGAAAACCATCATGAATGGACACAAAGACAGCACGCCAACATCCTCAGAGAGGTTTCTTTTTACCTTTTGACGTTAGTCCTTGAGTTTCTGTGGGACATATAGGTGAGTGTCCTGTGCAAGAATATGGGCTGAAATGTAACAGGGAGAGATGAAGGGTTACAACTCTACTTCAACATGTCTCCTCTTACAAATGGTCAAGTTAATCAAGTGACTGTTTTCAAGGAGAGGAAACACTCACAGCGATCAAGTTCCTGGTGCGGAGGAACCTGTAGATTTGGGTTGGTTCTGCGAATAAACATAAATATAGTTACATCATCAAGCCAACCAAGAAGCACGATAAGCTCAGTACACTTAGTGCTGAAACAATAATTCAGTAATGAATGAAAAACAATGATTGATTAAAATGCAATTGATAGGTTAACTGAACACAAACGTTGCAGCAGCAGTGTTTGGGAGACTGTTAAACACGTGGCTGAACAGCAGCAACACATTCATGAAAATAATTCAATCATCTTCCTGCCTGCGTGCAACAAGCTGTTCATTCTGTCTTAACTTCACCTTGATTTAAGTGTGCAGACAACAAGCCCGACGACAAAGATATGAAGCATGACAGCAGTGCAACACTTGGCCATGGCTAAAATCAAAGCGTACAGTGACTCGGTGATAAGTGAAGTAAGTTATGGAGCAGCTCAGCTCCACAGCTGTAAAATGATCTATTCCTCCAGCTATGCAGCCCCTCATCTCACCACTCACATGGCCTGTGTGAAGCTTCCTGTGCCCTTAAATTAAACTCCAACACTGATATCTTTAAATAAACTATATGACAGCAGAAACTCACTCTCGAAGGCCTGCAGGAACAACTCGTGGTCGGCTTGAATGAGTTGCATGTTGGGCTTCTTGGCTGCAGCCATCGCAGAAGAGGACGACTGGTACAACCCGTTGGCTTTTCCCCCAGAACCGAAACCCACCGGGTGGCTTCCACCTGAGGAGCCCTGCTTCTGTGGAGCCATGGCCAAAAGAACAATGGCCAAAGAAACTGTCCCACCACCAGATGTGAACTGGTGCAACAACAAAAAAAGAGAAAAAAAGAAAGAAAGATCCTCAGGTCCTCTTCCTTTGTCAAAACAAAAGAGCAGCGTTTGCTCAAAACCAGCCGCTTAGGAGAAACACTGTTGGCTCTTCATTTTAAAAGCGGATTGTGGAAGTTTCCGGGTTTTAAATTTGACACTGGTGAAGCTTCAATCTAGTGTTTCTCTAATGGTGCCGGTTAAACAGTTACAGAGGTCGGTGAATGGGCTTGAAATGCGCGAAACAAGATATCAGCCTCCGGCAAGCTGACGCGACTTGCTAGCTAACTAGCTTCCTTAGCCAGCTAGCAATAACCCCGGGCTAACTGTCTAGCATTGTCCGGCACTCTAACTTCACCAATGACGAACTCGTAAGCTGCTGCCAAACGACAACTGAATAAACACGGAAACAGCACACGTTTTCAGGGGGTTCGATGCCATAATTTCATCAAATATCGCATTGTATCTAGCCGAGCGCCTGTTGGCAAGTTGGGTTAGCGGTAATGGAGAGCAGCACATGATAACACCGATGTTATCCGCTTAGTATTTTCTAAATAAATTCTAATTAAAATATAAAATTGTTAAAACACATGTTCCACTCAATTTTTGTGTAACACAGATACGAATATGGAAATCAGAAATACAGAAATCCATGGAAACACACTAAATTAAACACATGTTATCTGAAAGTGTAATTTTGAGCAATTGCGTGCTTTTATTTTGAAGGCAGACTCCATCCCAGTTCCGTCTTCTTCGACAACTTGACAAATGTAGTTTGAAGCTTCCACTGTGACCCGGGTTGAAAGAGCCCGCCTTCTAACAGCTCTGCCCAATCACCGGGCTTGTTTGTGAAACCCTGAGCTCTCATTGGTGCGAATATCGGCCGGTTTCATTGTACGAATTGGAAGCAGAAGGCAGAGGCGCTTTTGCCGCCTGCAGCATGTCGAGCCCGGTCTAAATAAGGTCAGAGACGCAAAACGTCATTACAACTAAATAAAGTCACTGATTATAATGGCTGCTCATGAAAAGAAGTTTTAAATAAAGGCAGGATAAGTTGTGTGTAATGTGATTTTCCTCGGGTTTTTCTTTTTCCTTGAAGACAGAGATCATCACGCCTAAAAACTACAAATCAAGTAGTTATCAGTGCTATAGTGTTTCTACCAGTGAAGGAAAGTGAACTCTGAACACTTTATTTTTTATTTATTTTGAACAAAGGAACAGTGAGGAGCTAGTACCATTTCATCAGCACATCAAACAGTTTATTTTCTCTAGACATTTTAGATTTTTTAAGACGCTTAAATATTGCTTAAATATAAATCCATAAAAACATTCAAATTGCTTGTTATATATATATATGATAATCTTTCCTGATATGGTTCAAGATGAGCACAGCACTGCCTGCACATGACTGACTAAACCACTGACCCCGAAACATAATGAGGACTAAAATAGCTGCTGAGCACACACAGTACTTGAACATACACACTGTGATATATTTCCACTGCGTTATTCAGCTGTAACAATAACTAAGCAGAGTCCATCGGCGGGCCTCAGTGTCTGAAAGCCATGAAATCACAGACAGTTTGTCTCAGTTCAGTTCTGAGTTTTGATGTTGAAATGTCATCTGAAGACATCTGTGATCTTACAGTCCACCTCTTACATCTTGACATTGTGTATACTAATGTTGATATTTATGATACTTACCGTTAACCTGTTACATTTCTGCCATTGTGTACCTTTGGTTTTTGCCGCTCACTGATAATCTTTATTCTCACATTTTGTTTATACTTGCACTCTTTCCTAGTTTGTTCTGCAACTGCTGCACAACAATTTCCCTCAGGATAAATAAAAGTACTATCTTAACTCATTCAACATGGATACAAAAATCACACAATGGATTCAGATATCCAGATTTTAAAATGACTTATTTACCAGTTAATAATTTAACCAGTAAAAAAACTTTAGTAACAAACTAGGTCAGAACGTTCTTTCCATTGTGGATTATCTGTTTCACACAAAAATGTACTGGTTAACCAAGACAAGAAACAAAAAGGTTATAATTAAAACACAAACACGTGGGACAAAGAACAGCTTGGACTGAAATTATGATTTATTATCCAAACATATTCCCTTTAATAGTAGCCATGGTAGTGGTTAGTCAGAGTGACACACAGTAGTGCAAACAGTACACTGGCAATGAACCCCAGAAAGTAAGCAGGTACAGTAGTGAAAGACCCATACTTCATTAAATCATTAGGTTTTAAGAAAAATTTGAGGAAACTTGGATGACAGACTGGAAACAGTGTTGGTAAAAATGTAAACATGGACAAATTAAACACACACACACACAACCTGCCTTTCCAGAACACTAGATAGCACTAAATAAATAACCTCCATCCTACATCTCCAATCCCGTCTGCTCAGTGCTTATCCTGGAACCAGGATAATTACAGACCAACGCAGCCAAAGGCAAATGCTAGTTTTCTAAAATGTCTGCTTATAATCTTTCCTGTAACAGTGCAACAAGATCACTTCTAGTAACTCTGCAAGTTAGAACAAGTGTCTGATCCCCCCCAGCTCGGAGGGATGTTTCATGTGCTGAATTCATCCCAGTTTACTGATCACGGCCACACATTACCATCATTAAAGAGTGAAACACACCGTTTTTATGGGTGTCACATTAGCGACGACCTGATTACCTTTGAAATTCTAGTGCTGGATTGAGTCAATAGTAGAAAATGGTCCCTACCTCCAAAGAAAGTGAAGCTTGGCAAAAAAAGTGCAAAGTTGCCTTGAGAAGCTGTTATGATTTTGAATTAGTATTACTCAGACCAGTTTAACGTCCAAAACATAGAGACAAGCAGACAGACTGATGGACAGACCAAGTGTCCACTAGCTGAAGGATCCCAGATGAGTTTTCAGAGACCACACACCGGTGGAGTTCTTATGGAGCTTTGTTTCCGGTTTAGTTGCCCATCGGTGCTCCTGACCTCATTTGGGACGTTGCTGAACGTGCTTGATCTCTGAAGTGTGAGCAGTCACATAATCCCAGTTTTCACTCTGGCCAACATCAGGGTAACACGAGATATCCTGCGACAAAACAACATCTAGCGGGTGCTTGGCCTTGGTCAATGGGGTTTCAGTGTTTTCTCCATAGTATGTAGGTCATGAGCAGGATGAGGCCCGCCGACAGGGCCGCGATCACAAACTGGTGGATAGAGAGGACGTTTTCCAGCGTGTGGATCCTCTCCTCCATGGCGCTGGTGTGGAAGTAGTCATAGATACCAGCTCCAATGCTCCACAGCGCCCACACAGCGTCCAGCACCAGAGGCATGGCGAAGCAGGCAGGGGGGGCTCAGCTGCAGCAGATCAGACAGGCTCTGTCAAAGACTGGAACAAGAGCACAAGACATAACAAGATTTCAACCATGCACTGAAGCAATGCTAGATTTGTAGACAGAGACAATGAAAGAATGGTTCTGCTTCTACATCCTTTTGTTGTTGTAATGCTTTGTGTACCTGCTTTATACAACACAGATGTGGTTGAAATGTATATGACGATCATTTTTAAGGCAAATGTATACAGAAATCACATGTAAAATAATCTCAATGGCTCCTTGAATATGTAAAACAAGACCTTCAAAAACTCATGTTACTTTTGAATTAGAATCACTCATTTGAACAGCAACATTTTTGATAACGACGATATGATATCAACAGGCCAATAACATAATCAATATTGAATTATCGTGCAGCCCTTTAACAGTAGCTTTAGCGACTGGGACATATCGTAGGTTTATTTCTTGCTCCAAGAGATTCTATTAGAAGCAGTTAGTATCGAAATCTTCCTATAAAACGCCTTATATAAAGTTTAAGCTTTCTAAACTGACATTATTTGATATGCCGAATTGAAGGAATGTCTTAATTCATGCTTTGCCTAATACGCAAGCTTGGCTATCCGCACGGATTTAATAATTCTAGATGGTTTTAATACAATTTGAGATGCGTAACAGGGATTCCTGGAATACTGTTTAATGTGTAAAACTGATTTACAGCAACAACATTAATGTAACCGAACAAACTGCAACACCATGACTAGTTTAACATGCAGGCAAATACCATATCTTGCACCGAAATAATTAAGTTAACGTGATCAAAAATATCCCGTTAGCAAGCTAACGCTTTAGCTAATATACAGGCTGGTTTCTTCCTACCACACTAGAACTGATTTTTCACGAAGTCATATTACTTACAACATGAGCTACTTCTGAAATACCGCACAATCTTCGCACCATCTGATGCATGAACATGCGACTTTCACATCATCGTATTACATCGGTGGCTACCATGTTTCAGGGAAAGAGTGAAATCCTATCTGCTGTGAGCTACTTTAGCTACTTCCGGGTGTGTTCTCGCTCAAGAGTCCCCATTCTGTTGTATGGCGACAAATGTACGCCAAACTTCATTTCGATATTTGACGCCTCTTATGACTTCACCACGCCACAAACATACAATAAATAAAACATTACCAAAGATGTTGTATAATCTCTAAGGCCACCTGCTGGAACATTCGGCTGCATACAAAAACTCTGTCATGGTGCATTTTAAGTTTAATAGGTTGACATCTCATCAGCTCATGATGTACGTTCGTCCGGTAGACAGAAAATACATAAATTAGCCAATACAAGCGTGTGTCTTGACGTCTATGTGTCCGTTTACTGCTAACAAAGTCAAAATAGTATATTTCAAATGGAGTGTGTTATTATATTCCTTCTAAAGGCTAACCGATCGAATTTACAGGGTCGTGTAGACTTGTTTAAATTAGTATATTGTGCCCCATTTACATTGCCAGGCGCGGTGGCCAAGTGGTAAGGCGTCGGTCTCGTAAACCGAAGATCGCGGGTTCGAACCCCGTCCGTGCCTGTGATCCGCGGAGACATTAACGTTACTTTTTCGTGTGCACCAATACCTTGTACACTCCTAAAAAATACCATGCACCTTCCAATATCAGTGGAACACAAAGGTCCCATATTATTAAATAATAATAATAATAATTTGTAGTCCACATATTAAAACTTGAATATGAAAGTCTCAAGACTGCAAAAACATAAAATTCACATGATTATTAAATAAGCCACAAAAATAACTGGAACTTATCTGGAGTTATGACTGAATTCAGCTTCTACACACAGCTGCTCTACTGTTGGAGAAAGTCTTTTAAAAGTACACAAGAGGGCGCTATAACAACACATATACTCAAGGTTTTTAATAGGCTATTCAAGTTATCATGGTGTGTACTGCACGCTGTTATAAATCATTTCTCACACCATCTGAGTTGCAATTTGATAAAATGATAAAAACTTATTAGCCCACATTGTAATTAGCCCACAGTGTTTTCTGGCCTCACTATGTGGGTAGAAAAAGCAGTAACTGATTGCAGTTTAAATACAAGTTATTTTTACTTTACTATACTTTCAGAGATTGTTGCACTGTGTTTAATTTAATTTTCTTTCCACTTGATTCCAACTGGATTAACGTGCCAGTGGGGGGCCCAGTCTCTTTGTATATGTTAGATGAGTTCTGATGCAGTCTTAGTTTGACATTATCATGTAATACATTCCACCACAAACCAGCATTGTCAGCATAAGTTTTTATTGGAAAGAAAGGAAATACTGTGTGAGCATTACAGCTACAGCTCACGATGAATAACCTCCACCTCCCCGTTCACTTTCAGCTCCGTGATTTCCCAGTCCAAAACGTTTGCTCTGGGCACTCTCTTCCCAGAGAACAAGTCTTGGATCGTGTTGTCTGAGAGGACATAGTCCCACATGTTAACATCACAGATCTCCCCAACAAAACTCTGTTTGGCATCAAATTCACCGACATAAGAGTCCGGATCTTGTCCGATGACGACCTTGCCGTTGGGGCGGACGGTGTGACCCTTCTTGTAAATTTTGGTCAAGCTTTTCCTCCCGTCCATGAAGACGGTAGCCGCACCTGAACCGGAATCCCAGGTGATGCACAGGTGTGTCTGCAGGGCGCCGAGCTGAGGGACTTGGAATAAAACACCCTCTCCGCTCAGGTAGAAGGACAATCTAAACACACAGTGTACAGTTCATTTGTATGCATCTCCCAGGACAGTTTCAATAAATAAAAACACATTTTAAGGTGTTTAAAGACAAATATGGAGCCTGGAAGACACATTTACTTCAATGCATCGCTGTGACTGTGTAGTACAATAACTCATTCAGCAGCATTGATCTTAGTATCAGCTGTTGACTGATCTTTTATTGTTTTATTTTACTGCTTAAAAACTGAAATAAAGCTGTAGTAGTAGACTTGTTTGTAGTAGTAGTAGTAGTAGTAGTAGTAGTAGTATTGTTAGAAGTGCAAGTAGCTCATTGTTCACAGCAGTAGTATCAGTAGTGTTGTTTGTAGTAGCTGTAGTAGCTAAAGTATTGTTAGTAGCAGTAGTGGATGGAGTCTTGTTAGTACCAGTGATTGTAGAAGTACTCGTAGTATTGTAGTAGTACTAGTAGACTATAAAATATTGTTATTAGTGTTAGTAGTAGTACCCTATTGTTTGTAGTAGTAGTGGTAGTTTTGTTACAGAGTAGAAGCAGTACTGTTTGTAGTTTTGTTACAGAGTAGAAGCAGTACTGTTTGTAGTAGTAGTACGAGGGGTATTTTGGTGATTACTCTTTGTCTCATCTGGGATCCAGATCGTGCTGCTGGTCTACCTGCCGTCCAGTTCCCGCCACATGTTCAGCTCATCGTAGTGTCTGGTCCGGTACGCGAACAGGATGATCTCTCGCTCGCCGCTGAGCTCTGTGGCCACCCGCATGCACAGAGTGAAGGCCCCCATGTTCAGGGGTTTCTGAGGGACCAGCTCCACAAAGCTGGTGCTGGTCTCACTGGGGAACACCAAGGTCTTAATGGCGGTGCTCCCTGAGACAAGACAGAGACTTCTTGTCAACAAAGCAGCAGCAGAGTTTGTTTGCTTCTTTATTATTTCACCCACATTTATATTTATATATATCAGATTTCACACGTTAATCGACTGTCTAACTAAACTAAATGTTGTGCATCCACACATGTCCCTCCGTCTCTGTCTACACATTCCTACATTAAAGTGAAGGTGTTTTATTTATGTTTGTGTGTCTTTGACTATTTTATTTATGACAGGAAGCATCCGGTGCTGCACAGAATCCGTTGCATTTTACACGTTTAATGTAAGAAACACAAATTAAGTCATAGACAGGCATGTTGTGGTGTTTCAGTGCACCAAAAGCCAGTTTTGGAGATGCAAGAAAAACATGTTTCATTATAAATGTATCTATAAATTATCTCTATAATTAATATAAGTGTTTTGTCTACAGACAAACAAGTTTCCAACTCCATGATGATGTTTTAAAATGTCAAAGATACTCAGTCTACTATCATGGAAGACAAAGAAAGAAAATGCCCTCAGATTGAAAACAAAAGATTAAATTTATACTTTCAAACGTGCACAGATATGCACATAAAGACACAAAGGAAAGATATAGAATTACCAGCCAACACTGTGGAGGTGGCAATGAGAAAAAGGACGCCTGGAAGTCCCATTTTGTCCTCAGTGAACCTGCAGAAAATGAGACAATTTACTCTTAAACTCATTTTCATGCATCATGCAGTTTTAGGTTATAGGCAGCGTCAGTAGTTTTCATGTGTAGAAAAAGTTATGTAAAGCTATAAAAGAGCAATGAAGCTGTATACGTACTGTGATGCTGCGGGGGCCCTGCTGCAGACGGTCTGACCTGGGGGGCTTTTATGTTGTGATTCCTCATTACAACACACAGATAACAGCATTCTTTACGTCTTGTGTAATGTATTGGCTTTAGATAAGACTGGATCATGTCACTTGTCAAAGGGGACACTGAACTAAAGGCAAATATAAGTACACAAAGTCCAGGTTCTGTGAAAAGCTGAAGCAGATCGAGGACAGAGGGGACAACAATGAACCCTGATATTCCCCCCGGGGTCTTTTCCATATAGTGACTTTAACAGCAGCGGCGGTGAAAGAACCTGAGTTAGAGAGCTGAAAATAATCTAACCAGTGTTCCCCTCAACTCAGGGGCAACAAACATGTTCCTTCATTACCAAGAAAGACCAACGTCCTGCACTCAAAAAACAAAAGTCACCGCCAGTGAACATAATCCATGTAATTAGTCGTATATAAACATACTTTCTAGGAGAAAAGTTTGGGGAAGTTCGTCAGAATAATTCAAAATCATTAACTTTATTCACAAACAGGTCATTGCAATGAGGAGTCTGATGAAAAGCCTTCTGGACATTTATGTGAATCATAGTGGAGATTATAAACATCTTGTCAAGGTGGAACTCTGGTTATTTATTCCAGAGAGAAACGTGAAAAATGTGAATGCAGTCTGGTGAACATACAGCTGCTTTGGCTCCCCCTGTCGGCCGTGCTTGTAACTACCTTTAATCACCGAATCTGACGGGCGTCAGGACCCAGCGGAGCCCTGCAGCGGGGGCTGCCAAACATGGCGGACCACAACAAGACGGACAGCGAGGGGAAGTTCTTCAGTGAAGTACTAAGGTGTGTTGTTGTATTTATCGGGAATTATCAGTAAATGTATCGACAGAGGATCGATACCTTTTACACATGTCCTCCCTCTGAGGCTGCTCGTGTCACACGTCCACATGGCGGGACGGTTCACTCACCTGTCAGTCAGCAAAGTTTTGAGGTTGCGGTGCATGCGTGCAACAACACATCAGCTGCGTTTGGGAAAAGCTGGCTGTACAGCAGTTTGATCCTGGAGGGAAACGGCTGCGAACATTAAGTGTTAACTGGAGTTTGTAGAGTTGGAAGTGTTGCAGAGTATATTTGTAGTTAAAGCAGCTGACTGGTTTTTGTCTGGGCGAGGTCTCATGACAGTGAGTCATCACCTCATGACTCATGAAGACACATGTTACATGCAGCTGTACTTCATCAGTAACACCGAGCATGCAACAGACTGTTTCCTGTGTTCATAATCAGAAGAACAGCCCTGTGTGCACTCATGTTATTTCCTTAGAGACGTTCATGTATTTTGCATCTTTCACAGAAAATGAACTTTGCTTTGGATGAATCCATGTTGTTCTATGAACCCCTAATGTCACAGACCACAAACCAGAAGCCAGAAATCTTGGTCCACATTAAGACAATTACAAAACCAGCTGAATGTTTAATAGAAAACATAGCAAGAATGAAAAGACTTGTTTCTCGTGTCCGTGTCTGTTGTTTTCTGAAGCACTGAATGGTTTCAGACTACAATACATTTCTGCTCCGTTATGGATGTCCAGACCTCTCAGGTGGTCTGGGACAGGTCTGCTTACTGTCCTCCCTCCTGTTCGGGGCTAGAAAAAAAAAAAGAGAAACAATATTTTACATTGATCAGTCAGGTCTGGTCGATATCAGATATCAGAGTAATATCTGTCCTCTATCCAGTGATGAATGAGTCAAATGTCTGAAGCTGAGCGCCGTCGTCTGTCTTTACATTGCAGTCCATCTGAGCTGTTCGCAGCCCGGTCCAGGAGCCACAAGATCCCCGTCAGAGGACAGAAGGACTTCTTCCCCAATGACTCAGAGGAGCAGAGACAGCAGCTCGAGCAGAGTCTGAAGGAGCACTGGGGCCTCATATCAGAGGAGAGGGTGGAGAAGCTGTGAGTAGGCGTAGCATCCATCCATCCCCAGCGATGTATGATATATATCATATCACATATCACTCCTTAGTGATGCATTCAAGGATGTTCTGCCTTCTGAGATTCTGGCCTCAGCTGCTGGAACGAGACACATCCAAGAGCTCTGAATGTCCCTGAATGCATCAGCAATGAGACGCTTTCTGAAGCAGTCATTGCTCGATATATGTATATGTCTGTTGGCTTGTGTGGAGTTCATCGGTGCCTTGATGGCCAGAAAATCTGTTAACTGTCTTGTTATTTACCACCTGCCTTGTCAAAGTCAGTGTGGGGGCTGATGTGAAGGGGATAAAACAGTAGACTCAGGTTGTGCTGCGCTGACGCGAGATCAGTAGCGTCTGTTTTTCTGTCACTGCAGAGGAAACCTCGTGAAGGCCACATGGATTCCAAGTGAGCAGATAGTGGAGCTTCAGTCTCCAGCTGTGAGTCCTGCATCACTAACACACACCCTGTGATAAGCTAGTCAAGTTCTCATACTGTCTTACCGCATTTGAGAACCTTGTTTTTCCTCAGGGAAAGTTCTGGCAGACGATGGGCTTTTCTGCCAACGGCAAGCAGCATCTCCTCCCTGAGGAGGCGCTCTACCTGATGGAGTGTGTGAGTGGCAGATAAAACCGGTTTGCCAGGGTGTGGTTTACCCTCTTAGGACACATCAATCTTTGTCTTCTTCTGTCATATTTTCACTTTAAGAGTCCCTGCTGCATCTGTGAGTGTGTTGTACTGTGTGAACAGGGGAACCTGCAGGTGGTCTACCAGGACCTGCCGCTGTCCATCCAGGACGGGTATGAGAGGTTTCTGTCGTCGAGCACAGTGAGCCTCCGGCAGTATCAGGTACCAGTAAATGTCCGGCAGATATTCTGAAAGAGGACTGCACAGCTGAACTGGTCTAACCACTCTTCGTCATCACAAAGGTGTTCGGGCATTTGAAGAGGCTTGGCTACGTGGTGCACAGATTCAGTCCCAGGTAACAGAAATAAGATCATAGGACGTAGTTTTACTAGTGATGTGTATTCCATCCATTAATCCATTATCTATACCCACATTTAAAACCCCGTCATTACGCAGTTTGGAGACTTTAGAGACTCTTTTGTATTTTGGATGAAGTTGCTGTGGAAGTCCAGCGTGATGTGATGATGTGTTTGTGTTTGGCGTCTTACAGTTCGGAGCCGTCGTCCTATGCGAGGCAGCTGAACCTGCCTCAGTCACGTGACAGAGCGGGAAGACAACTGAAGAGGAAGCGCAGCCCCAGCCCCACCGCAACGTCCAGGTAAGCAACACCCCTCCCTGTTTACTGCACACTGCTCTGTATCTGCTGTCTGACGTTGGGGACACAACCAGATTTGATTGTTCAGCGGCTGCACAGAAAAGGAAAAAGACAGATAATTCAAATAAAACGGCTGACATGTGAGATCTTCCATCACCGGTCGGAGTCCTACACAGTTGTTTGTTCTTGCTGCAGTCGCGCTGACGTACGAGAAGAATCCACAAGTGACAGAATGGAGGAGGATACATGCAGCCATGAAGGTGAGGAGGATGAAAAACCTCCTGAGTCCCACCTGACGGCGTCTCCAGGGACTTCAGGGACGCAGACCGCCGCTGCCGGTTCAGCAGAGAAAGGCGGGGGCAGGAGCTGGTGGATGACAGATGTGCTTGGGGGCCGATCAGATCACCTGCCCGCCTCTGGTCGCTCACGCTGGGACTTCAGCTCCATCCCTTTCCCTGACCTGGGCTCCAGGGAGGGCCTCTCCAGCTGCACGGTCCCCCCGAACCCCTCTCTGCTGCCTGGGTCTTTGGCTGTGGGAGTCTGCGACGTTTCCCCCTGGAGGCAGAAGATAAACCTGCGGACGGTGAAGATGTCCTCAAAGGAGCAGAAGAGGGAAGACGACAAGCGCAGGCGCCGGTGGGACGTCAACAAAGACAGAGAGGTTCGTAACATATCATCAGCTTTATTTTCCGGTGGAACACATTACAGATATTCACATTCTGAGCTCCTTCAAGGTTCGGCGGTGCAGGAACTGGGCGGAGTATCGGGAGCTCCTGGGGAGGCGACAGAGGAGGCGTAAAGGCCGACCAGCACACTTGTGGAACAGGGAGGTCACTCCTTTACATGACCCAAGACAACCAGTCCCCACTGGTGAGACCACATGCAAGTACATTCAGAGTGAACATGGATTTTAATCTACATCGATTAGTCGTATCTGATTCAGTGCTATTTGTTCTGTGTTCCAGAGGAGCTGCTGGACAAAATCAGCGTGACTAAGTCTACACATCTGCTCGAGGGAGCGTCCAGGTATCACTTATCACACTGAAAATCGCTTCATCAAACCAGTTCAATCAGGAGAGACTGAGCAGGCGTTCAGATTGAAAACAGGACTCAAAGTCTGAAGTCTGACACCTCGTGCGACCTGCAGTGAACCTGTCCGATTGTTGTTAGCACACAGTCAACAGGCGCCATGACAGCACACACACTGTTACACTGAAACATTATCTGCAGGCCTTGAAAAGGATTAAAAAGCATTGATTTCAGTTTCCTCACAGAAAAGGACGTAAATGCTTTGACAGTAACATTCGTTTTTTTTGTCTGTGGTTGCGGGCTGTCGGGACACGTCAAACACCTATAAACCAGAAGTGAGACTGGAGTGACACTGAGTTTCAGTCAGCCCCATCAGACCTGCAGCAGCTACAGCAGATATGAAGCTCATCCACTCGTAATGGGCACGTGTCAATGTTAACAAAGATAAAATTAGTTTAAGCCATCCCTTCATTTTCTGCCATTTATCTGGGTCCAGGTCACATTAGGAATTATTGTTATATACAGCTGGGAAATACTGACAGAAATGTCTTATAAATGTCAATAAATTCACGCACTTATACAAATTATTAAGCCTTATTATCCCTCCTGGTTTTCCGTATTTCTTTGACTGGTATGGCAGTAAGAAAAGGTATTAAATTGCATATTAAGTGGTATTAAAAAGCTCTTGCACGATATAAACATCAGAATTATACAAAATTATACAGTTACCGGTGCTCCCATTCAAGAGTAGAAAGTAGCATAAATTTAGATTTATTGTATATATTTTTTACTTTTATTTGTACTTTTATATGTATTGCAGTAAACATGTAGCCCAGATTAAAAAAGCAGCTACTTAACATCAACTGTGAGTCACCCGTGAGGGAAAATAAATCAGAGCTGGGACTCGTCTCGCTGCTATCACGATTTATGATCTTTAATTTAGAAAGCCATAAAGACTCTGAGAGAGAGAGCGGCGTGGCGCTGCTGGTGTATTGTGCTGCGATGGAGAGGCCGGCATTCAGGGGACGACGATGTGCTTTTGTCCTCTCAGGTTAAAAGGGTCAGATGAGTGGAGGATTTGTTTCACTGTTTACCAACCTGATACGGTGGCTGACTTCAAGAAGAGCAACCCGGGGAAACCATACTCCCGCATGTGTGTGTGCAGGTAAGCAAACACACAAACTGCCTCGGGGCGTGTTGACTGAAGATGGACTCGCAGGAAAACAACAGACCGCTGACTCAAATTAAACAAACATCACAGTGGTTGAAGATGATCTTGTCTCATGTTTCTCTCAGTGATGTGTTGGTGGATCGTGTGCTCTGTGAAGTGTCAGAAAACACAACTTTAATCTTCTGTTCTTGCAGATTGTGGCTTTAATTTGAATTTGAGTACATTTATCTTCAGACTGCTGACATGATAGGACTCCCTCCCTGTCGTGTCTCAGTTTCGACGGCCCTGTGCCGGACCTGCGAGCTCTCAAGCAGCTGACCCTCCAGTGTGGAGACGTCCCGTTGGTCTTTGCTGTGGTGGACCACGGAGACATCTCCTTCTACACCTTCAAAGACTTCCAGCTGCCCACCGACGTGCACCCCTCACCTCACTGCTCCGCAACTCCGCTGTAAATCATGTACCGACACGAAGCCAGGACTTTTCAGTTAATCTGCATCAGTTGGGTCGGCTGGACACACAAAAATAAAAGTGCAGCCAGTCGTTACGGATGAAAAAATCTGCACCAGTGATTTAAAAAAAGAAAGTGGGTTTCTCTTTTTTCAGGCTTTGTTTCGAGGTATATTTCCTTCTCCATTTTTGGGACCATCAGAGTGACTTATATGAGCGGACGTGTATTTTCTGCAGCAACAAGACAGATTGAGAAGTTAATTCCTGGTGCCAAATAAATTGTTGCTACGACAAGAAAACACACTAACAGGCTGCTACGACAGCGATGCCGTCTTGAGATGATTTTGTGTGCAAAAAAGCAGCTACAGCCGTCAGTTTTAGTGACACTGCATTTTTTAATTTAAAGATAAACTCAGTCACCAACTCCAAGTCCCCCCCCCCCCCAGCACCTTTCAAACAATTATCAGTTTCACAGCGTCAGCAGTGAGCTGGGAGGAAAATGTCCAGGTGACATTTCAGAACTGCACACTGTGTGAGCTGCCTGTGTTCTGAAGCTACTGTCCTCGTGCACACGGCTTTGCTTTATCTCCTGTACTCTGCGTGAGAGGCTGTAATCAGATGAACACTCTGCGTGTTAACGGACCTCGAGTTAAACTACTTTTCACAAACTCGAGAGTGAAAATAAAACATTTGCAACAAGACTCAAAGTTGATTCTGCAGTTGGTAAAAGGTTCTCACCTCGGCGTTCTGGAGCTTTCTATCTTCTAACACGGTCTTCCACAGCAGATGAAGTTTGTCCGACTGTCGTGGAAGTGTAGATTTTGTCTGTGCTCGTGTTGGTTCCCGTCTGAAGTCACAAAACATTAAATGTTTTCTATCTTTCTGTTGGCTGCAAACACAGGAGACTCTTGATGTTCGCATATTGAAATGTTGCTTTTTTTAAATTGCATTTTAATAATTAAAAAAAACCTGGAATCATTTCTAGTCACGTGTCTTCTTGACTGCAGGTGTTGTAAGCGTCGACAACGCCGGCTGATGCCACTGACATCTCCTCGTGTTGACTTTCCGCTTCAGCTGCAGGTCAACAATAGAAATGTACGCATCACTTGTGTCCTTTGACAGCAGACCACAGAAGCAAAGAGAGGCTTTCTTACACTGACAGTGCAATTAAGTAAATCAATTGAAGTCTCTTCCGCTCTTAACAGTCGTATTGTTCGACTGTAACTCAGCTGTGCAGTTAAAAAGGGGTTTGCTCAGATTGAGATGAATCAAACGGCCATGTCGGCTCTGGGGCTTCTAGCTGTCCTCGCTTCAGTTGGTGAGTTATTAAACTAAACTTAAAAGACGTTCTGTCAGTTGTTCCTTGTCTATTGAGGTTTCCTGTCTCCTTCCCAGCAGCTGTTTCCAGCAGTCAGACCTCCGACTGCTCATACGTTGGTCTTCTGAATCACTTGAACCTGACAACAACAAATGAACTTCTAGCAATGATGCGACCCGTGAAAAACTGGACTACATCCACCCTGGTTGAGATGGACATGGTGGTGTATGGTATTTTAGAAGTGGTCAGTGTTGTTATGGTTCTCTGATGAATTCATCCGAAACACACACAAATATTTTTGCTTCTTCCCTTTGTGGTATCAGGCACTCCAGCTAGTTTTGTAACGACTGTATTTCCCTCGATTATTTCAATTATATTTAACTTCTTATTACATTCAGAGGGACATACTGTACCTTTTACTCCTCTAAATGTATTTGACAGCTAGTTTAATGCAGTCTCATGCAGCAGTCCTGGATTATCCAGAGTAACCAGGACACCTTCTCTGAAAAGTCATGCAGCTGTTTCAATGCTGTGAACATCACAAATGAAATTATGTTCACCTCTACTTTATCATGGTGGCAGCAGATGTTGCGTGGACAGACACCACTTTGGAATATTTGGGTGAATTGATCCTTTCGAGTACACATTACTTCTGTTGTAAATGCCTGTGAACACTCACCACGGTGCTGCTGATTGTCTGCAGGATGAGAAGTCTCAAACTGTCACGAGTCACGTCTGGTTCCAGATGGTAAGATTCTGGACTCGACTTCATCAACTTTAACTTTACCGTCATGGCTCTCATCACACACTCACACTTTCTTTTTCTTTTCCCAGCATTGGACGGATGAATTCCTAAATTGGAATCCACCAGACTTTTGTGGGATAGAAGGTCTGACCGTCCCGAGATCGAAGCTGTGGATCCCAAATATATCCATAAAAGAGGAGTATGTGCTGTTCAATACATGACTGCAGTTTGTGGTTTAGATCTTATTCATGAAGGAGCCTGTCTCCATGTTTGTCCCTGGTCAGGCACAACAAATTCTCCAGAAGCAAATGATAAAACCACCAACGCAGCAGCATTAAGCTGGTGGCAGGACTGTGTCGCTGCGTCCTCGTGCCACAGCTCAACGAAACAGGCGCTCCCTTGTAAAGATAATGCTCCATAGCGCTACTGGTGATCAACAACTCCACTGGGTACCTTTAAAACATTTCATCTAACCAACAGCGAGCTGAAGAAGACGGAGATGTGAAGAGAAAATGTTCTCAGCCAAGATTAAAATAATAAAGATCTTTTGGCAGCACGTTGTAGACGCACTGAATGTAAACTAGAGAAGAAGGAGCTTTAGTTTGTAAAGGGTCAAATGTGAGCATCAATTGTGCTGCCGTCTGAAGGGTAACCCGACTGGGACCAGGCTGGTTTTAGTTTGATTATCTGAAGTAAGTCTGGTTTAAGTAGAAATCTTGCTTTGTGAAACCCCCTTCAGATTCCTCACATGGCTTGTAATGCATCCATGCATGTGCATCTTGACTGAATGTACATTTACAGCAACAACATTTCTACTAAGAAAATGTTAATTATGTTTTTACTCGTAGCTACATTTTCTTAGTAGAACAAAACACCTACTTGTAAAATAAATAAGAAATAATATATTTTTTGTTTCCGCTTGTCTCTCCATAAAAACCCTCTTCGCCCCTTCAGCGCCTCTGATGCCGGGAGTATTGAAAGAAGTCCACAGGTCAGTTTGTTTGCCAGCGGTTTTGTGTTTGCAAACGCTCGTCAGCGGCTGACCTTCACCTGTCAGCTGGATCTCTTCCTGTTCCCCTTTGACAGGCAAAGCTGTAACATCACATTTTTATCCATGAACGCTGAAAGTAAATGACATCAGATTAACCTCATTTATTCACATCCAGATTTTCTATTTGATGTAGTTATTTAAAGCTTGTTTTTTATTATCTACACAGTTGACACTGTAACACTAGCAACGATCAACAATGACACGACCCTCATGAAAGTCTCTGAGCTGTTCATGATTACTCACGGAGAATGGCAGCTGGAACAAATGGAAACTAACATTCAAACTATCAACAAAGATGATGCATCTCAGGGCACACTTATATACACGGTAAGAACAGGTGTGTAATGACAACAGTTTGTTGCTCAGACTCTGAGTGTGTGTTTGTTAATTCATTTGTTTTTTTCAGGTCACAATCATCAGGAAGCCAATGCTTTATGTGATCAATTTAATCGTGCCCCTGTTCTATCTGCTGGTCCTGGATCTGGCCTCCTTCTTCATCAGCGAGGCCAGAGGCGAAAAGCTGAGCTTCAAAGTGACAATACTCCTGTCCATCTCCGTCTTACTGCTGATTCTTCAGGACATGTTGCCCTCCACTGAAGACAACCTGCCGATGATCGGTGAGCTGCCACACAGACCTCAGACCAGAGATTTAAGAGTTCAGCATCCTCTTCGCACTGACCTGTAGTGTCTCTCCATCTTTATTCCAGCCAGCTACTGTGTCGCGATCTTCGCCCTGGTGGGGTTAAGCGTCCTGGAGGCCATGCTGGTGAGCTTCCTGATCGACCTTGATGGTTATTGCGGTAAGAAGGCTCAAAGCTCTGTTGATGCACAGGTGGATTTTCAGCTGGAAGCCGACTGTCACAAAGGTACGTTTTCTGCCAACTAAAGATTTCTCATTTTTCTGCTATTTTTGTAAAAACTTAAACTCAAGACCACATTTTTTCATGCCGATAAACTAAAGTTGGAGATGTTTCAGAGGACCAGTATCTGAATGACGCTTTTTCTCTGACAACAGCTTCCTGCTGGGGACAAAAACAACACTATGAGAGCGGTGAGACTGAACTAACAGTAAAGTTGTGGGCCGGGCAGATAAACAATAACCTAAAGCTCTGTTTATGATCCTACATGTATGTATCCGTGTGTCTTTAGCAGCTTTAGCAGCTCATTCTGCTGGATTGTCTTTCCCCTCTCCCACACAGAGCCTGCTGGAGCTGAAGAGAAGGACCAGGTGACCCCAGCGAGAACTTACCTTCCTCTGGTTGAGCCCAGTGGCCGCGACCTGCTGAAAGGAATCCTGGAGGAAGTGAAGGCAGCTCGACAGGAAGCTGACAGACAAGACAAAAACCGGAGGACGGAGACTGGATTCTACAAACGACTTGCCGAAATCGTAGACTCTGTCTTCTTTGTCCTCTATTTTCTAACTTTTGTGATTTTTCTGAGTTGTATGTATTCAGTGTGGCTTCAAAACTATATTTAATATTATAATGAATAGATGATGTGTGTATAATCTGCCAATTTGACTATGATGGCTTTTTAAATAACTAAATATCACCCTTTTTATGTTTTTTTAACCTCTAATTGATTGTGTCTTCTACATTTTCTGTCCTTTAATCAATTCTACTGCCTTTGAACTTACAACCTACATACAAAGTACAGATTATGAACATTACTGTATGTACAGTATATTAAGAAATGGATGAATTATATGAATTTGTCAAAATAAAGTTGATTTGTGTTTATATTGGTGGTTTTCTATTTCTATGTTGTATATGTGGCACAAGATAAAAGATGTATAAGATGTATTTACAGTGTAATGGTTAAACTATAAGAGGGCTTTTATTTAAGGATTGTAACTTTGCACCTTCTTGAGAGGAACATGGAGAAAACGATCCATTAACTAATTTATAATGAATTTAAATTAAGGTGAAATGTAATTTCTTTTCATTTGATGGACCACTTCAGGTCACTGAACCTCACTTTGGGAACCTCTGATCCTGAATCCTGCATCCTGCTCTGTCCTGGATGAGGGATCACAGGTAGACCAGTTCTCCAGAGTCTTCAGAACATTTTCACAGAACTGTGGTTCTTTAAAGCTGCTCTGAGTCTGACAGGTTTTTAAAAGCACCACCAATCCACTAAAAATTATACTGCTCAAAACTTACACTGAAATCATGAACAGACAAGAGTGCATCCCACATGACATGTACATGTGTCATATGACTGCGGGGGTCGGTCGTTTTGAGAACCTATGCAGCATGGAGGGGCGGTTTGAAGCAACACGATTTAAATAAAGCTGATTTAACCAAAGTGTAGTCATATAATGTTGAGTGACAGTCAGAAGTGTAGTTCTAAGTGTGCGGGGACAGCGTGGATTAACAAAAACTGGCTCTTCGACTGGACCTCGTGAATTTATCCCCGCACCAACAACAAACCGAGCGCACCAACTGACAGGAGCATCAAGCTTAACATATCATAACGAGGACAACTCAATTTTGCCTTCATAATAAAAGCTTTATTATACACTTAACCATTAAACGCAACAGAGAAAGTTTTATTTTGAAGTGTGGTACCGGAAGTGTGAGTTTGTGACAGAGTTAGCTTGACGCCTGTTCATGCGGGAGCGGGTCAGCTGGTTGGTTAGTTTACTGCTTCAGTCAGTTTAGTGTTAGACCTTTGCTAGCCCATGGGAAAGTGTTTAAACTGACTTCCCTCCAACTATTACTATTACTTCCAAAATTACCCCGGCGACTGACGAAGCAGCTCATGTTAGCTAGGTGGCGGCAGCCCGCGTTTTTTCAGCTAGCTAGTGGGGATTTGATCCAGCTGACAGCTTGGAACATCCTGCTAGCCTAGCAGCTACATTAGCAAGATACACTGGAAAGAAGTAAGGTGAGAAGTGTTCGCTTTTGTTTTCACGAATGACACCCGTGTAGCTACACACAGGATGAGCTAACTAGTTTCTCACGTCACAACAACGACACAACAGTTGTACTATTGTGTGATAGCTATTCTAACCTACGCTGCCAGTTGCGCTGCTAGCGAGGAAAATGTCAGCTAACTGAGATCAACAGCGACTGAAACACAACTTCGTAAAGGCAGGATAGAACCATACACTCCATAACACCGACACACGGCCATGAATCACATGAAAGAAGTGGTTGTTACTGCCACAGTCTCTGTGACCAGACGACACACCACTGACTGGGAGATTTGTTTTGAAAGATGTGCTGCTTAGTGAATCATGTGTATGCCGAACTGACAGGAGGCTCTTAAAACTTATTAAATGTCTCGAATTGAAATTGTAACCTATGTGCTTTTTTTTGCCAACGTTAAAATAAATACAAATTGCAAGATATTTGATGGGAGTTCTTTTTTCATTCAAGATAGGACTGGACAACCACTTATTGTCTGGTTTTTTTTTTTAAAAGCTGAGAATATTATTATGTTGAATAAGAAAAAATGAAGCCGGTTTCAGCTACTTGGCTGTTGTTTTTCCTTCAGGTGAGGACCAGTGTCATCAACCATGGCAGGGGGAATTACAGAGACTGGGGAACCCTACTCCGCATTTGTAAGTATCATGCAGGATGCTTTGACATTGAGAAGTGAGAGCTCTGTAAAAATGTGGGTTGTCATTAGACTTTGTGGATATATTTCTGGGGCAAATCAAGCTTTAAACTCTGCAGCCCTTTTAAGATCTGAGGTTAAGAAGTTGTAGTATTACTGTAGTATTATAACTTTGGATTGTATTGAACTACTTGCCTAATTTGACTGAATTTATGTTAATGTTTTCTGCTCATGAAACGTTCTTTGGGTCATCACGTGAGTGTCTATGTAAGTGGGGCTGGTGCGTGTGAAAGTGTTATAATAAAGAGGAAGCTAAAATGCTTACACGCCAGGCCTCTCTATGGTCTGGACTGGAGTTTGTGACTACTCATTTAAATCCCTGACTTTGCTTACGTCAGCATGACACAAAGATAATGTTCTGCTGGTTTAATGTTTTTTCCAGGAGGCCAAAGCTTTGAATCATTAAAGCACTTTGCTATCTGATAGGAGTGAAGGCTGCCTTATTAGCCCAGTCGTCCTCCCTGACAATAGTGGATTCTTCAACCCAGTAGACGGATCTTTATCAAGCAGGCTGCTGAGGAACACTTGATACTGCAGTGCCTGAGATTTTGCACTTAAAAACTACATGAAGTAAATCATTAATATAGGATGAAACTTGATTGTGGATAATTAGGTCAGTGCAGCATCAAGCACCAGAACTAAAAGGTTGTAGTGGGGGGGGGGGGGGGGGGGGTTAAGACAAAATGCAGCAGAAAATGAAATAAGTTGACCGTGTTAGACTTGTGCTCGTGTCTTCTCTAGGTGGGGCTGGTGTACATGTTCAATCTGATTGTGGGAACAGGAGCTCTGACGATGCCCAAAGCCTTCGCTACAGCCGGTTGGGTGGTCAGCTTAGCACTCATCACCTTTTTAGGATTTATGAGGTAAGTCTTGTTCAGTTAGTGCGCAACCCGAAAAATACCTGTACTGTGTTATACCTTTCGTTTTACACTCTTTCTGTCCAGCACACAACAGCAGAGACGGTGTCTACCAACATCTGCTCTCTTTTCACACTTTATATTTTGTTCCAGTAGTAAAACAGCACAACATCTCTATTTGAACTAAGATAAATGTGTATGAAGGTCAGTCATGTGTTTCCCAGAAAAGGTTGTTTATTATTCATGTATGCAGTGTGAAGTGGTCTGAAGGTAAGACATGAATATGAAAACAAAATCAAAACAAAAACAATCTCGCACATTGCTAATGCAAAAGTTCTGCACGGACCAGTGAGGAGGCGTTCAAGCTCAGTGAGTGTTTGAGGTTTTTTCTCATCAGCTCGAGACTCATTTCATGGCTGTGATTTGTGTCGCAAATATCACAGTGAGAACAGTTGAGTTTCAGTTTTATTGTTACGTGTCTTTGGTTCCCATGAGAGTTCAGTTGAAGTTTGTGGTCTAATTCTTACAAAAACAACACGACAAATATCAAAATGATTACATATTCATTGAAAAAAAGACCACAGAAAGTTAAAGGATAACTTATTTCTACTAAAGTTGAACCAATTTGATGTGCAGGTGATCAGTGTGTGTGCTCTGTTTATTTTGAATGCATCTATTAAACATTGAGTTTTTAAAAAAAAACATTTAAGGGAGAAGATTTGATTCTTTTTGATATTTATTTATTAGATTGTGGTCCCTTACAGACTGCTTAAGTTACTTTTCAAAGAAAAAAAGGGGGAAAAAGACAACTACTTTATAATAGCTACTGTATACCCCCCCCCCCCCCACCCCACAGTACCAGCGTCTCAATAAATACATACATATTTTTGATATTTGCAGAGCCTGGACATCGCCTCCTGAAAGCTGCACATTTCAGTCGCTCATTGGCTGGTAAACTTTGTTACATGACGAATGTTGAGAAAGTCCTCTTGGTGATTTACAGGGTGGTAAAAACAACGTCAGGAAGGTGCAAAGTAACATAACGTTATTTACTCCAAGTCAATACAAACCATATAACATTGGTGGCTGGAAGATATATTTGCAATACTTCTGCTAAAAACAGTGTCATTTCCTGTTTCTTCTCTGAGACGGTTGTGTACGAGCTTTCACCCACTGAGGGACTGAAATGTCTGACTTACAGGAGATCCAGGACGATCCAGGACGATCCAGGTTGCACTACTTCAGTAGCTGTTGTATGTAAATGTTTTGGGATTTGATATTTGGTTTTTGTTTTCAGGCCACGTGTTAAAAAGTCGAGATGCTGTGCTGTTTTAATACTGAAACAGATTTTAAACAGAAGGCAGATACTGGTAGAAAATGTCAGCCATTAACTCCACCAGCTGTTTATGTTGTCTTTGTTGTTGCATGACAGACAGACAGACAGACAGACAGACAGACAGACAGACAGAGAGGTGACTGTGATGGTCTCGGATGAGGACCAGGTGTTGTAGACCAGATGTTTGTGATCACTCAAACACATGGTGGTGTTTCAATGAATGACGAACATTTGTTTTGCACAGTAAAGGCCTAAATGATGATGATGATGATGATGGAACATCCTTCATCTGAACATCAGGGTCATTAATAGCGGCTCTTTAACCTGCTCTTCCGTCTCCTCCCACCAGCTACATGACCACCACGTTTGTGATTGAGGCGATGGCGGCGGCCAACGCTCAGCTGCGCTGGAAGAGGAGGGAGCAGGAGGAGGTGGGATAATGAACTGTGCTCCAGTCTTTATGTAAATATCTTTAATAGGGTGTCGTCTGGATGGACAGTTCTCTGTTTGCTGTAAGGATGTGTCAGACAAACCAAACATTAAAGAAGTAAATGTTCCTCTCTGTCAGGGGGAGTTTGTCTAATAAGACATTAAGCCAAACACTATTTACACCCTGCAGGCAAAAGAGTGGAACTAATGTTGGTGTAAATGCTGCGCAAGGACATTTCCAGTCCTTAGCTGCGGTTAATGTGCTTTCAGGTCTTGTTCTGACATGTTGAAGCATGTTCAGGCAGCTCATAACAGAATTAACTTCTTCTTTCTAACATCTTTCATTACAGAGATAAACCAGTGAAGTAATCTGTGTCAAAATAAGCACAAATCCAGAGTGATTTCAGTCAGGCAGAGTGATGCTGTGCTTATGTAGGAGCACATTACAAGACAGATTAATAAGAACTACCCCTTCTTTGCTCGGAGCTCGCCGCATCCAGTTTGTTTCATTGAGTCTAGAAAATAGACTTATGTAAATCCTACTATGGTACAGATTTGCCACTGAAAACACAAATACTGGAGGATATAGGAGTGTGCTCGCTGCAGGGTAATACTTTTTTTTTACAATGGATTTGTATTCTTATAACACACTTTAGCTGGATTTCTAATAATGTTTCTCGCTGTCAGTCCTCTGAACTCTTTGAATAGAAATGATCCGCCAGTGTCTACATTGGTACTATTGCTTATTGTCATTTCTTGGAGTATCTTCAAATACTTTTCATATCCCTAAAATCTGCACAACCTGAGCTAAAACGTTATGCAAGTCAATAAACCACAATAATTAATAAATTGATGAAAGAAAATAAAGAAATCGGACATGTTTTTCTCATCAAATTTGAAAACGCTAACCCTTAAAATGATTGAAACTGTGTCATAAATTAAAACCGTGTCGCGTAACGTAACGGCATCATCAACGTGACGATGAGGAAGAGCGAATGAATGCTCCTGCTATTACGGTTTTTATTTTAGATCAATTTAAACAGGATTATGCAAACAGCGTGTCCGTTCTCAAAGGCTTAATGCTGGATTTCTACTTGACACGAGGGGTTAAAGGCTCGTTGTAGAGACCTGCAGCGCTGGTTTTCATTGTGTTGTTCACTTTGTGTTCAAGCGAGTGTCGTACTTAAAGGCAGCTTTAAGGTACGTTAGGTCAGTGCGAGAGGATGGTAGATTTATGATGTCCACTGGGTCACAAAGCAATGATTCAAAAAGCTTCATCACAGCTGAAGTGTGTTAAACTGGTCTCACTGGTCTCACTGGATCATTTAAACATGTAAGTTGGACTTTTAAAGCTTACAGTGTCCAAATGTTTCTGTAGCACCAAAGCTGGGGGACGTTTCCTCTCAATGAGCTGTCTTCATCATGTCTCTTCTTCATGTTTTCATTTGTAGCCCAGAAAAAAAGAAGTAGACTGTAGAATATTTCATGTTTAAAGCCTGAAAAGAAATCCCCCCTTTTTTAATAGGAGGCTGCATTTTTGGTTGAGATGGCTGTTGGCTGTTGTTTTATTGTCCAATCGTAGCACAAGTGAAATGTGTCTCCTGCCACCCGTCTATAAGAAACCCATTTTGGATGAAGCCGTCAGTACAGGACTGTACCCGATTACCGAGGGGAGCAACCCAGTCCTCCATCATTTTTACTTTGACTAAGAAAAAGACTTTGTGCACTTTAAAGGGCTCGGCCGTTGCTTTTTGTTTCTCCCCTGGTACAGAAGCCATCTTGCTTAATGCCGGTGGGTTTCCAGTTGAGGAGTTATGAGCCTGAGGACAGTAGCTTGACTCCAACTGAGCCCCGAACACTCGGCCTTGATTCATGGCTCCTGTACTCCTCTCGGCCTTTTCCTCCCACGTAATGGAAAACAAGAGGAGGAGAAAACTAGAAATGTTTGCCGCTGAATGCTTTTTATTTCGCTCTGCCCGAGTGAAGCATATTAACGAAAATAAAGGCCTTTTTTTTTTACAGCGATGCATCATATATGTTTTCAGAGAAAGCCTCCTAAAAGTTTATCAGGTGGAAACTAGAAGCCGTGAGTTAGAGAACGGTCCTTCTGTGTGCGTCGCCTGCTGCAGAAATCATTTTGAGCCAGCTCACATGGAAAACAATGCAGATTTGGAGGAAAAGATGAAGATCCCCAACTGTAATTAGTCAGATAACTGGTTGTGTTGCGTCTGAAGCTGAGTGACCTTCTCATTACATAGTTCATCTTGGCTGCGGAGATGTGACCGCCCTCTGCTGGAAGTTTAAGTCGAGTGCGACTAGATCGTATATATATATGTCTCCAACAGGGACTGTAAAAAAAAGATCCATTAAGAAATCATTTTACTAGTCTGTAATGTCTGAATGATTTGATTTGATTTGGTATTTGGTACTAATGACCAGGAAAGTTAGTTGTGTTCAGTTTAGGCAGGAACTTCTCCATTTATACCTGTGTAAATGATTAGTTTATTCATTTATTATTAAAAACTTTAATATGAACTCCTCTATATAATCACTGCAACTTACAGTTATTACAGTGAATCTGTTTGTCATTTTCTCGGTTTATGAAATGTCAGGAAATGGTGAAAAATGGCCGTCACAATTCCCTGAAGCCCATGATGACGTCTTCAGGTTCCTTGTTTTGTCAGACCAGCAGTCCAAAACCAGCGATATCCAATTTACAGAAGACAATAAATAGACACGTCTTTGTATTTTCTTCTTTAAATCAAACTCAAAACAATGACTCTATTATCAAAATTGTTCTTGTAAAATACTGTAAAGTGTTACTTCTTCTCCCATAAAATAGTTAAATAATGGAAAATCACTTAACAGCTGGACGACATGAACCCTGACAAATGAAGTCCTCTTCTCCAGGAGTCCTGAGATGAATTTTAAATGACATGTCATGTCCTGTAAACATTATATGATGAAAAAACACCAGAGATGAACAACAGGTTCATGTAGCTGTCATGTTAAATGTTGTCTCACACAGTTTTATCATATGGCCTTTGTTTTAATTCTTCTTCTTTAGCCAGTTGGAGACAATATATTGTATGTTATGACTTTCAGCGCTCGTGGATCCACAGATTCACAGTCGCCTGCTGTTTGACTGCGTTTTAGAAAGTTAGCCTGACGTCGCTTCGTTATCGCTGCCTGAAGGCACGAGCAGCCACCTGACTCATCCATCGCTGCACGCGTTAATCTGTTATTTTGTTGGCTTGCTTATGTTTTGCTGTTGCTTGTTTGTTGTTTGTCAGGGAGCCATTAGCTCCTGTCACTGCTCATCTCCTCCTCCTCCCTCAGTCCCGGCCGGCGTGTCGCTTACTAATGCAGCCGTTGACTATCATTGACAGCTAATTGACATTAATCTGCAGAGAATTTGTGAAAAGAGACGTGTGGGTATGTGATCGGTGTGAATTGTGAAGTCCTCGATTCTCCAAAGTGCTTCCCAGCTGTTGCTTGTAATTTCCAGATGTTGCCCTCCCCTGCGTCACATACAGAGCAGATAAACGCTGTGTTAATCGCTTGTAAACTGAATGTGGTTTATGTTGAGAAATTAGGAAAACAGGCAACCAAAACAGAGCTTCACACGCTCGTGTTATCTCCACAGATCGATGACAGCGACTCCACCTCCGAGTACTCGGACGATGATGTCATGGGACGAGGTCGATCGGAGCCGGAGACGAAGCCCATCTTGTCTGTTCGTGAGTACGACAAGTGTTGATGGTACATAGATTTAATTACTGGCATTAGTGCAACACGAGGTTAAACTGGACTGGACACAGGCTGGTAAATCAACACATCCTCCAAAATAAAAGAGTAAACAGGTTAGGTTAGGTTAAGGCAAACCTAAAAGTTAGAGTTTCATATGAAGTCGCTTTGTTGACCTTTATGTCCACCTGACCTCCTCCCACGCCTTCGCTCCTGACAGACAGGAGTCAGATTTGTTAAGTTTGTTAAGTTTTAGGGATTTGAACAAACGACTGATGCTGTTGTTTTTGTGAGGTCAGTAAATACGAATCTATCAGAACATTAAGATGGAGGAAGCAGTATTTTGTCTGCAGAGACGATGGATGAAACGGCACTTTTAATGAACCAAAGAGTTTCTTTTAAAATTAAAAATGAACTAGATGTTTTAAGGGTCAACAAAGTGTGTGTTAACATAACCAAGATAACTGTGTGAAGAACTGTGGACACTTTCTGTGTCACATTAGTTTAACCATCAAATCTCAACAATGGTGTACTTTTTAACCCATTTCATATTTCCATTTCTTTCATCATGTTATGATGAAAGACTGAACAGATTAAAGAACCTGTTTCTTCTTCAGTCTGTCAAACTGTTGAATTTTTCAGTTTGGGGTCTCAGTAGACCGGGAGTCATGTTAGACTGGGTTCTGGTGCATTGCATCCAGCTCATGTGCTTTTTTTCTCTGTGTTACTATGTTTACACTGCAGCTGCTTAATCAGAATATCTGATGTGACATACATGCAGTGTGAAGCAGGTGAAATCCTCCGCCTGCTCTTTGTATTTACTGTAGATTTCTTGTGTTTTCACAGAGCGATCAGGAGGTCACGTTGATCATTTCGACATTGTGGAGCGCGTTGAGATGGGTCAAATGGCCTCCATGTTCTTCAACAAAGGTAATATTCTTCTGCCCTCGAGCTTCTACTTCCATTAACTGCAGACGCCACCATCATTAGCCACGTGTAACATTTATGGAGGAGTCGTGAAGGCTGTGGGATAATTCAGTGAAAGATTTTTTTTTTGTTTTACACCTTTTCTGTCCAAACCTCACGTTCACAAAGGAAGTCTACTGGCTCTTTAATTGGATGTAATTATATATGGATAAATTGCCTTTGGTTGTAATTACCTGTTTGAGGCTCCATCAAGGCTGTTAATCTCCCCACTGTGCATGTGTGTGGGAGGGGGTTCAACCTGTACTTGTGGCAAAGACGGTGAGGCTCCTGCCTGAGTGATTCTGGAGCTAATGAACCCTCTGCTAACTTGTGATTGCAAATTGAAAGCAGAATCTTGTTCACCTTGAACCGCACAGAACAACCTCGCGGCTTTACATCCCTCTTTCATATCGGTACATTGCCCTGGCCGTGTCTGCGTGCTGTACCCCCCCCCCCCTTCTCCTCATCTCTTCCCTCCTCGTGTCGGCTTACATTACGCCGACCGGCTCTTCTTCACCGAGTGACTCGACAGTCTGCAGCGTCCCAGTTGTCGCAGGAATAAAGGAACAACAGAAGGAAAACACAGCTCTGACATGTTCTGTCCTTCAGCATCTCAACACTGGGTGGAGCACTCGGCACGCACAGCGTAACGCACACCCGCTCGGCTCATGTTCACACCCACACGTGTGAACGCACTCATGCATGCCGTCATGCAGCTCATGCTGTTAAAGCTGCAGTGTGCTCCCGTCCATTCAGCCTCTTGTCACTCCGCTCGAGCGTCCTGCCCGTTAAAGGTGACGTGCTGAAGAAAAAAAACCAAAGTATCTTTGCTGATGACCTTTCCCACCACGAAACACACTGTGTGCAGGTGAGGCACGTGGAGGTATTGATTGGTAATAAGGAAATGAGTTTTCTCTCCTCTCTCTCACCATGCTATGGGAAAGCTGCCCAGTGGCTAATCAGAAATGAATTAGATAGGCACGAGTCCCAGCACATGCTGAACGAGGAGGGGGGGGACACGCAGCTCCTTTGTCTGTCCTGACAGCACCAGTTTTCATACCTGTGTGGACCTGTGAGCTGTGTACTGATATCCAACTTCTCAATGCTAAATGTTGAAACACAAGCGGCCATTTAAGAACTTTAAAATACATGAAATAAATTTGCTAAATTTTGATTTAAATGAGGAGCTATCTGGTCAAAGAATGAGCAGAAGAATTACATATCTGCCATTCGATGCCACCTTTTAGTACTTTTCAGTCTAAGGACTAAAGACTAGGACTAAGGGTCGCATTAGAGATGGTCGTGTAGAGAGAGAGAGGTTTAAACCCCAGTTCCTTGTCCTCCGACATTCTCTGATTCAGGCTTCTCATATGCGAGAGCTTCTTCTTTGTCATATATGATATTAAATTGGACAACGAAGACCAAACGATTAAGAAATCTATTCCAAAGTGTTTTCTGAGTCCACAACTCCTCCACTTGTTCTTTATTCTGTTGTTTAATTAGTGTTTAGTAAAGGCTCCAGGTGAGAACACTAATAGAAGGGACAGACTCGTGTGGCGGGATGACCTCTGCATGTTCACACTGATGATAACTGATGTGAAAACACGCTGAGGACTGATACAACTGTTCAAATGTAGGTCCTGTAGAATACATGTGAACTCTGCACACGTGTCCCTGTTTTGTGCCTGTCGATCAGAGTTTATGTTTTACTCTTTTGCTCTTCAAATGTTTAATTACTGCTTCATCTGATGGCTCGACTACACGTTTACATGTGCAGTTTATTTTAGTTTAAATTAGTTGAGTAATCAGTTAATTTGTAGTAAATTAATGTGCAACAATCGAGTAATTGTTTAAACAAAAAGCCAAAAATTATCTTGTTGCAGACCCTCAAACGGTAATTATTTGCAGACTGTTAATGGATTAATCAAGATAATAATCAGCAGATCCATTGATAATGAAAATAATGATAATGTGAGTTGCAGCCCTAGCTATAGATTCTTTATTCTGGCCTGGCCTCTTGTTCAGAGTGCATTCAGATTTTATAGTTTTGCCCTTAAAGTAATCTGCTAACTTTAATAATAATAATAATAATAATAATAAGGCCATCAGGAGCTACATCTGGATTGTTTGCAATTGCACCAGAATGTCACTCTCTGTCCTCTTCCAAGGCTGTGCGGCTTGTCAGAAGTGACAACTTCATTCAAACCAACCCCAGGAGAAAAAACCCCTAAATTACAAGGGATTATGGGTGTGAGGGGACATATGTTGACATCTGATCATCAGTCGTTTCTCCTTCTTGGAAAGCGGAGCAAAACAAAATCGACTGCGGGCAGACTGCAGTCTGGACTGACGTCTGTATTCAGCTCTTCATGTGTTCAAGGGGCTAAATAACAAGAACGGGTGCAAACAAGTCCATCAAGTTACAGGACGTTAAAACCGTTTGATCCACCTCCCAGATAATAAACTGTCAGCGTGACAGCACGCTGTCTGTCTGTCTGTCTGTCTGTCTGTCTGTCTGTCTGTCTGTCTGTCTGTCCTGCACCTTTGCAGGCAATTAAAAGGCATCTGTCCTGCTGTTGGAGAGGCACTCCTAGAGGGCGTTCGACTTCCTCCTGGACTGAAATTGACGTGGCAGCGGTAAGGCAGGCTTGGAATAAGGCCACGGGTATCGTATCAGCCTGACCTGCAGCCACTGACGGGAATGTTGATGGGGGCTGGTTTATCTGCACCACTGTGGAAAGGTGTTTCTGTAACCTTCACACTGACGATTTGAAAGTTGGTTAGAAGACGACTTTGGCTAAAGTCACAAAGAGAGAGACGAACGGAGCGCCGTCCCTGCATCAGCATCTTGTCTCAGCTCTTCTTACCTCTGTGATGTGACGGCGAACATGGCGGCTGTGCAAACAGCAGGATTGTTCCTTCAACGCGAGCCGTCCTTCCCCTGACATACGGAGGTCCATGGCAGCGAATAGTAATTTGCTCCTCTGCAACCCGGGCTTCTGTCTTTAATGAGAGCCAAACATGGCCGCATCCATTTTTAATACTTCACTGACTTTTACTTAAATGTCATACTTGAGCATTGAGAGCACTGGCGAAATGAAAATCAGGAGCGCCCGAGCCACTGGGAAGATAAATGGACAATCATTTTCCATAAGCTGCTGCTACGATACTTTCCTCTGTCAGCTTTGTAAGAAATGCACTTTAATGTTGTAACGGCTGACTGTGATCAACGCAAGAGATCCATATTAGCTTAAAGCTTGATTTGTTTCTCAAAATGAAACCAAGTGAGACCGAGTTAGGTTGTTATGTTGAGTCCTTTACTGATGGTTAGAGGCACATGTGGAGCTGTGGGGGGGGGGCAATACAAGTAGCTCAGGTTTTGTTAGACAAGAAGCTCATTTGTGTCTGATAGAAGAAGCACAGTGCTGAAGGAGGCTCTAGATCATGTCACGTCTGCTCAAAGCCTACAGAAGAAATGGAAAACAACTAGAGCTGCAACGATTCCTCGATTGTTCGATTGAAAGAAAATCTGTTGCCAACTATTTTGATAATCGTTTATCAAATCGTTTCAGTCATTTTTCAAGCAAAAAATGTAAAACGTATGCCGGTTCCTGCTTCTTAAACGTGAGGATTTGCTTCGTTTATGATGGTAAAAGAAGAATCTTTTGGACTGTTGGCTGGACAAAAGAAGCAATTTGAAGGCGTCACTTTGGTCTCACTTTGGTCTCTGGGAAATTGTGACGAGCATTTTCTAGAAGATTCATCGATTAATCCTGACAATAATCGGCAGATTCATCGATAATGAAAATAACCGTTGTTTCTATGCTGTATCGCCCCTTTTTACTACTGCCTGGCTCCGCCTGTCAGACGTGCACTTTGAATTCGGCTGTTTGTGAGTCCGTGTTTCTGACCCTCCAGGTAACGTTGAGAGCAGTCGCTATAAGATTTGACTTTTGTGGTTCTGGTATTTCTCTCTGTTTTGTTTGGAGTTTTGCAGGCGCGAACAATAATGAAAATAATCACGAGCTGCAGCTCGAGTGTCAAGTACTGATTTACTGTAGTCGTGTACTGACAAAGGAATTCAGTCGGTTACCTCCGTCTCACAGAAGTGGTGTTGACAAGGAGGATCTAAATTGGCCATTTTGTACATCTCTGCTGTCCTATTTTCTTATTTTTAGAGACATACTGTTAATGGTGTTGTTGCCTCCGGGGCCGGCTCAATTTAGATTTGATTTGTGAAAGTCTATAATCTCAGTTCATCGGAAGTTCACTCTGATATTCCCACAAGAAGAAGAATATAAGGAGAGACAGATTAATGAGGTGAAATCCAAAGTTAAAATTCACTTTCCTCCTCTTTATTTCAGAGGCTTTCAGTGTGACACCGAGTTATTTTTATGATTTAACACCATGCAAACTATCTCATGTTACAGGGGAGGTCAAAGCAGACTTTAATATTTAATAGGATACTTCAAATAACATGTTTGTCCGCTGCTGTTATGTAACGTACAGTATTAAATCCCCACTGTTAAACCCTCATAAGGTGATAAAAGAGCCTTCACATATTATGCACTTGGCTTAATAGTGGCCGCTTTCTTGTGTAGCAGCTCACTGAGGAGTTGTCAGGTTCTGCTGTCAGTCAGAAGCAAAGTGATGATGGATAGTGATGCGTTTCACAGCCACATGAAAGACCGGGCTCCCACGTGAAGACCCATTTTGCAGCATTTTCGCCCCGTGGCTCTGGGTAATTGGGAAATATTAGTTACAGTGCCGTGAAGGCCTGCATCCCTGTGGTCATGCAGGGCTCTCGCCTTGCTATCGCTTACTGACAGCGGCAGCAGAGTACAGTACGTCCCGTTTCTGCTATCTGCCACTGGGACGCTAATGTGCCTCGTCCAACGTTGTGCCACGAGAGACGCGATGCTGTGTGGAGAAGGATGTGTTGCCTCAGCCGACTGTGAGAAATTAGACTTCGTTTTCCTTCTTCTTCGTTAACCCTAAAACATACCGCTGTCCAGTCTGAACCAGGACTGTATTTTAACATCATTTTATCGTATAAAAGTTGCTACACTCCAGAACTACTTATACTTTTCTAACAAAGCCTTTATTTTTTGTTTAATATTAAATGTTAAAAGCACAGGCGGGCAGGCAGGAAGTGTTTTCCAGGTTAGAACGTATCAGGAAACGTTTTCATAGTCAAAAAGTATAAAACTGGTCATGTCATACTTCCTTTCACATCACTTTTTTTCAGAATATTGATTAAATTAAATTGAAATGAACTGAGGCTGAAACATAACATTTCAAAACGCTTAAATCGGTGCAATCATCTCTGTTGATTGCCCAATTCAATGCCAATTATTTCTTTTATTTATTTATTTGAAGTTTCTTTCAAAATGACAATTAAATGCACATTACCACTTTTAAATAGAGCTAGTGAAATGCTTTTTAATACGACTTTCTGTTTCCTAGTAATGAGTTATGTCACTTTTCTATTCAAAACTCTCCGCTGTAAATTGAGTATCACCTAACTTTGACTTGCAGTGCTCTGGAGGCTCTTCCGGTCTCTAATGTTGGTTTCTGATACTAGATGAAGGATTGTTTATCAGTCTGCCACTTCCTTATGTTCACAACTTCTATCACAGCTTAATTGAACTGCGTGATCGGCGCCCTCAGCCCTTAATTCATAAAAGAATCGGTGGAGGCCGCGAAGCTCTGAAGCTGTGAATCTGTCACGTTTTATTTCTTTTTAATGGACTCTGTGCTCTAATTTCCTTGTCAGTAATGAATTAGCTGAAGGGTCCAGTTGGACGGTCGAACCCCCTTCTGAGAATTGAAGAGCGTGATGGATGTGTGGTGCGCTGTGATGATCTGACGGCTGGTTAAAGCTCTCGATCTTGTCTTGGCAGAGGCAGCCGGGCCGGGCCTGCCGGTCCTCTGTGTGTGTGTGGTGTGTGTGGTGTGTGTGGTGTGTGTGTGTGGTGTGTGTGGTGTGTGTGTGTGTGTGTGTGTGTGTGTGTGTGTGTGTGTGGTGTGTGTGTGTGTGTGTGTGGAGAGGAAAAGGCTGAGAAGGAAAATGCCTTTCATGGAGTGATTAGTTTTTTTTAATTAATGCTATTAATATTTTTCATTGGGCCAATAAGATGTGCCTCTGCTGTCCCAGAAGAGGGAGGGGGGGGATGTGCTGAGCGGAGGTGTGCATGAGAGTGCATTTTAATAGAGATGGCACCATGGTGGTAAAGTTTGACACCACCCTGTTTCATGATGAAGTGTTTGGACGCCTGATGAAGATGAAAAATGTGTTCGATCGTCACCTCTTGACCTCGTGTTACTTTAAGAATCTGTCGGTTTTCTTCAAACTTCTTTTAATATTTGTCTTTCAGTTGGCGTCAACATGTTCTACATCTGCATCATAGTCTATCTGTACGGAGACCTGGCCATCTACGCAGCAGCGGTGCCTATATCACTAATGGAAGTCGCCTGGTAAGACCAATATAGTTCTTAATCACATTCGTTCTCAGTTTTATTGTGAAATAAAACGTCCGTAGAGATGGATGTTATAGATGTTGTCCTTGAAGAACATTCGGAACATTTGCTACTTTCAGTTTTGGCAGGACAGAGCAGCTCTGTCTTCATCTCACTGGCTCCTCTGCCTCCACACTTTGGTCCTGTGTGACCTTCTGAACTCCAGATTAAGACAATAAAGCTCTGCTGACAGAGGCCTTTAGGCCCGCTGACCTCTTACCGGTGCTGCTGGCGCCGGAGTCATGTCGACCTGCTTCCAGACAGATTTTTATTGCAAGTCCCTTTGGCCAGACTGGGTGAGAATAAGGTAGATCATATAGTTACGGACTCTGCCCTTCAGATCCTGGACCACAGAAATCTTTTTTAGTGACAGTTAAAAGTTTCTGACAGAAATGTTTTTGGTAGTTTCAAAATGTTCACCTTTGAAAGAAAGTATTGTATCTCTTTCATAAACTGCCACCATTTTATCTCAGTTACTTTCTCTGAGTCAACTGGAATAAACCAGTGGGTCAGACAGTCTGGTTACTGGTTACTGGTTACTGTGTTAGTCTCAGCTGGTTGAACCTCAGTTCGGCCCCCTCCTGCTCTCTGTGATTATCTGTGCTGTGATTTATGACAGCTAGAAACTCATGATTTACATGCTGTGACACAAGAGATACGGTCCTTCCTCCTCTTGTGCTAATCAAATGATTATTTTAACAACGGGAACATAAACATGAATATCGGTGAATGAAGTGTGATTGGCTAAACTGACATTAAACACAGTGATTACAGAGACAGTTATAGGCAACAGGAAGTTGTCCTCTTGTCTTTGATGTCTTTTCCAACAGCTGTTGTCTTCACATTTATCTAGTCTATTTTCTGTTCTGAAAAACAGAGTCTCAGTGTGGATGGAGGGACGAAAACTGAGAGAAAAAGATGCATTTTGAAATGCAGCCGTACTTTAACATCCAAACTTGATCCATGTCACAAAGTTCCCTCCTGAGCCAGACACTAATCAGACAGTTGTTCATGTGTTTGTCCTCCCAACCTGAGCCCAAACTGAAATTAAACAGACAAAAACACACTCAGATTCTTTTTTTTTTATTACAGCTTCTTTTTTAAAGCCCGCCTGCCTTATGCTAAGCTAACAGTGTCACACAGACACACACGTAGCTCACTGATGGAAAGATAAATGATTATTACCTGGACCGAGAATCGTTCTTTCATCAGGACATTATGTTATTAATTCTTAATTAATCTTTCATTTCCTGTGGCATAGAATTTATTTACAATAATAAAATCACAGCGTAAACTCTGTCTTCTTCTTCTTCTTTTAATTGTTGTTGTGACAAAGCCGGCCTGTCTCATCCTGTCCTGAGGCGCAGCACACTGATGCTGTCTTCTCGTATTAAATTCTCCTCCTCTGTGGTCCAAACCTTGCTAACCTTCCAGCAAGAATAAATGTGAGATGTAACTGAGACTTCAAAAGCAGTTTGTTTTGCCTGAAGGCTCAAACTGCAGACTTCTTGCAGAGCCAGACGCTTTTACTAAAGCTTGGTCTGCCACGCAACAATGATAAGGTTTGTGATTACGTTTAAGACTCTTTTGAGGTTTCACAGCCTCTGCTGCACACAGCGTTATCTTTTCCTTCAGGTGATTCATCCCATTGTGTCTTTCATGATATGTAAACTCAGGTATTTTACATCACAAGTTGTTATGAGAGTTCATGATGAAGTGGTGATGATCTGCAGTGTGCGTCAGTTTCAGATGGCGTCCTCTCACCAGGTCGGGGTCAAATACTGAGCTCTGTTTGTTTGTGTTTTTTTTAAACCTGTGCAGTGGAAACCACTCCTGCAGCGCTGGAAGTGTGAAGTACAACGATACAGACCCGTGCTGGGGTTCTGTCACCAGGAAAGACGCGTACCGGGTGTTTCTGGTAAGTGTTGAGTCCTCGTCACAACAGCAGGTCTCAGTTGTCAGCTTCTTCCTTTGTAACACTCATAACATCTGTCATTGAAGGAATGTTAAAAATACAGACTCGCAGGATGGTAGGAAAAGTTCTTAGTGACCTTCACGCTGGGAAAAAACAACATCAAGTCAAGATACCGGCTGAGAAAGTGAATTAGATGGACAGTTAAAGTCAGTTCCTGCACTGATGTGTTTAGTACAGCTGTTTTTCACTGGGGATTTCTCCTCTTTGGAGTGATGGAGCTGCTTGACAGTACGTGAAAGTAATGTAATATAAAAATGTACTTTTGGCCCAAACAGTCTGGCTGCAGCTTGTCCAATGATGTTGTTATCTCCTGCGTGAACACGGTGTAATGTGCCATGCTGCGCCTGTACTTCAGTCGGACGCAGCTCTGACAGCTTCTTCTGTTCTCGGAGTCCCTCCCTCACTGGACACACCACCTCTCAGCCCACAGGAAGTGTGTGTGTCCTTGAAGTCTTAAGCGAGCCAAACTCTGTGATTTCCACTCGAGCTTTAACTTTGCACAGCGACAGTGATAGATGTGCTGATCTCCTCCTGTATAATCTCTCCGCCGCCCTCCTCCCTGCTCTCTTTCTGTTTCCTGTCCTTCCTCATAGTTTCATAGAATGAGCCGACCACAAGTCATTTGTCCATAAATTAACTTTCCCCCCTTTATCTCCTATGGGATAAGCCTCTTACTGTGTGTAAGCAAATTGAAGTAATGCTGATTTGTAATCTCTGGTCAATTTGTTTACACTTGCATTTTTTCCAGACTAATTTCCCAGTTTCATCGTGACCGCGCAGGGAAATAGATATGAATATTTTTACCAGTGAGCACTGGTCTGACCTTTTTCCTCCGACTACACTGACACTCGGGGTATTGGCCAAAGTTAAATCTGAAACCTCCCTGTGTGATGAACGTATTCTTCAATGTAAAAGGGAACATGCGGCTGTAACTACACATTCAGCCTTCTCAGACTTGTGCACGTTTTATTTGTATTGTTCAGAAGGTTTTTGAAACTGTGAACCAGACACAACATCATGTTCAGCTTGTCTAATACATGCAGTGCACACTGTTTCTGCAGTACAGTTACTGGTGCTGTGTACAGTTACAAACCTCTTTGTTTCTCTGCATGTTCCTGAAAGTTTAACGTCAGTCTTTTCAGTTTTTGTTAAGGACTGGCGTGCACTTTGCAGCATTTAATTGTACAAACATACAAACGTTTCAACACTGCTGTGTCTTCATCAGAAGCTGCATGAATCTATCTTTGGCAAACCGGTCAGCACTTCCAGTTCCACAGTGAAGCTTTCACATTGAAATGCATTTATTGTATAAACACATGATGCGCAGTCGCAGATGAATGAAAACTAGCGTTCACTTTTGGCTGACGTCCAATCAGCTTAATAAGGCCCATGAATATGTCATAATAATATTATTATTGTAATCGGTCTTTGTCTCATAAATCAGCTGCCAATCAAACCAACAAATTCACTTTCTAAAGTTAAACTTGTTTTGTAAACATTCATCTGAACTAATCCTTTTTGACATTGTTTTGTTTAAGTTTTATTTGCTTGGTCTCAAAATGTTGCATCGCAGTCTTCAACAGTGACGATGTGGCTTTTGATTTTAGTCGTCGATCCGTCTGCTCAAAGACGCGAGTGTTTCGGCATAATGTGCATTTTTTCCTGGACATCTTCTGTCTTTTTTTTTGTCCTGCTTGACCTTTTCTGAAATAAATGAAAATCACTGAGCTGTGATGAAACATTGAGCAGGTCCTGTTAGCATACTGTACAGCGGGAGGATTGTCTCTTCACTCCGCTGTCTGTCTGAGCCTTCACGGGGTCACAGGCTCTGGCCTAAAGACTCTGCCCAGACTCTGAATGATGGGTCTAAATAATTGACTATATCTCATCAGCAGAGCTTTACCCTGTGGAAAGAGCCCTCAAAACCTGCCCCGCCCAGGATCCACCTGGGCTCCTTTGTATTCTCATTGTTTTGAGCTGAGCTGCAAGGACAACGTGTCCTTCTTCCACAGTATTAAACCGACTGTCCGTTTTTGTAACGGACCTTTTTCACTCGGCTCCTCCGGAGGTGCAAAGATTCAGAGGGGTCAGTCGGTGAAGCCATGCTCAAAATTGCTCGCTGAAAAATAAAAGATGATAAATTTGAAGCAGGGTACATCTTGCCAACAATAAGCCGCCCCTGACTTAATGAAGATCAAATAAATGGGCATAAAGGCTCATAACCCTTTGTGGCCCACGACCACATTACGTCCATTCCAGCAGGAGAGTGTTGGCAGAGTTTCGTGGTATCAAACCAATTTGAGCAGGGCAGATTATATTGTAGGGGCATGAGGGAAGCATGGGGGGCAAATCCTGCAACCAAGTCAGCATGTAAAGCAAACCTGACATAAAGGTTAAAAACACAGAATTATAATTATAATATGTTATTATAATATTCTCTACTTTGTGCTGTAGTGACAGGGCCGTGTGCACACTGTGGATTGGTGGCCTGCAGCGGTGTCTCGTGTGAGTAGGTGGCTGCTTGGTCGTGTCCAGGGGAATCATCGGGGGTGATGCTGGAGACATTTCTGCAGCCGTAACGTTTTTAGAGTTTCGAAAACGACGAGAGATTAAAGAGCAGCCTGATTATGTGTCGCTGTAAAGAGCTCTAATCCCTGTGTGGGTGATTGGTTCAGAGAGAGGGAGGCCGGTGACGGAGGGACGGAGCTGTTGTATTGATGGGTCGAGTCCTGCAGGATAAATTGTTGTCCAGACAAGTTCAGAGGCGTCCGCTCACTCGTCTCCTACAACCTGTGGATGTTCTCATCTGTCTGCTCATCAGCCCAGATTTTGAGAATCACTGCAAACAAGCCGGAGTGGTCACATCTCAGGCTTCAACGGCAGATTATTTCATCGTTTTGAGTTAATGTGTTGATTATTGCCAGTTGTAAGTTCCCAGAGCCCAAGCTTCTGCACTGAAATGTCTTTTTTTCAGTTTACAATGATGTAAAACAGAAAGCAGCAAGTCCTTAAACTTTAGAGGAAGTTTGGCTTTTTTATTTGATGAATCTCTCAATTGATTAATGTTGTGTCCATAGACTAATCGTTTTAGCACTGATCTGTCTCATCATCCTTTAAAGCAGTCTCACAGCGAGGTTTTTAACACAGCTTCTTGTCGAATCGACCTTATTCGTTGGTGTCCGTTCTGTCTCGACTCGACGTTCCTAGACGGCTGGCTCTGCAGCGATTGGGGTGCTTTGTTCGCAGTGGACAACAGATTGTGGGTTATTTTTAGGTTTGAGAACAGCTGTCTCTGTACAGATGACTAGACCTTTACCAGCAGCCCTCCTGATGACACTGAGGAAATGAGGAGGGATGAGGGAAAGTGAGAAGAAACACTGAAACCTGGTTTGGTTCATTTTTGAGTGCTGACCTCGTTTGTAACCCCTCGGTTAGTAACTTCAACGCTGTTTCAGCAGGTCAGTGTTTTTATTTAACCTGTCGCTGAAAGTTTTGTGAACTGTGTGTTGTTTTCTAGAGATTTCCTGACCCTTGTTTCTCACTTTTAACGCTTGGAGGGCATGTTTGAATTTAGTGTTTTTTCAGGCGTCACGTTTTCTTTTTAGCTCCACACCTCAGGCCCCTTCCTTCATCGTGTGTCAGTCACATCAACTGAGTGTCAGTCTTGACACTCACACTGACAACTGTGTGGTTTTAAGTTAAATTAGGTGAACTTTGCACACATTCACATCTGCCCGTCCAGTATTGACATGTTCAGTCTTACTCGGCTTTCAAAGGCCACAGAATGATGTTTTAATGCACGTCAGACTCTCATTATAAAGACCTCAGGGCTGAATTCACAAAGAGACGGACTAATTACTCATGATAATAAGGCCCGAAGCAGCCCGGCTGATATTTCATCATCAGGTCACATCTTTGACTTGATCAGTATTGACTTCACACATCAACACTAGGAGCTGTGGACATGTCACAGCAGCCATTTTCCTCATCGCAGCTTCTTAAAGCTCTTAAGAAGATCAATTGAACGTGATTTGCTCTGCTGCTGATTGATTCTCGTGTTTGCTGTCCGAGTGGACGGCGGAGGGCTTTTCTTCCCATATCTACAATATTTGTTGGCTTTGGGGGTGTGAACAGAAGACGATGGAAGCCATTGCATAACGGAGCACTCAGTGTTGATCCTGGCCCTTTACACAGCTTTGATTGAAAAGATTAAGCAGGCGTGCAACAGTGGGGTCTTTCTGGGTTTTTGTTCAGCTCCAGCAGAGATTCCCGAGACCTCAATTAAACTTCTCTGTCCTTGATTGTCCCCTGCTAAGTTTTCTTTTTGAATATCACCGCGGGGGCTTTGTCACAGTGGCTGGCCAAGCAGTGGTTGGTATGCTCCACCTCGTTGGACAGCCAGTACAATTTTAAATGGCTGATTTATTGTTCTCCCAGTATGTGGGACGTGATGGAAAATCAATGCAGTATATGAGCTCAGAGACAGTTTATGCTTACACTGCATTGTTCACTGCTTATCTTCATGCAGATGTTTCAATTATAGTGTGTTTCTATGAAGCCAGGCGCTGTCTCGTGTATTGGAATAAAGTTAATTTGAAGTGCAGGCAAAGTTGTAGCCCGTCCCCTAAGAGTTCAGAAATGACCCACCCTGCCACTTTCCTCAATACAGAGCTGATTGATTAATTAACTGACTAATAAAGATTTATTCAATGACCTTGATGTCCGTTCCCTGTGGAGGCCTCCTGCCATATTTGTACTGCAGCGTTTTAGCCTGTTACACACACTTAGTAGCACACACATGGTGTTTCAGTTGTTCAGCTAATGGAGGAAAGCTTGTGTTTGTCCACCAGCACAACAAATAGAAAGAGTTGTGTCGCAGCAACATATTTAACGGTAATCTTTTTGAACCTCTGTTTTCAGGGTCACTCCCCTGAAACTGCACTTACTCAAGTGGCAAATGAGCTTCTGCTCACCATAGATTTGGATCCCACCTCAGTACTTTTATTACTTTATTACTGGTGATCGTATATTCCTAGACCGATTCTCTGGCCTGCCTCTCGTGGTTATAAAATTCAACAAAAGTGATGCACTTTCAATCATAGAAGATCTGTCTGCACTTCGAGTGTAGCTTCACCAGCTTTACGCAGGAAAGAGCAGATTTAGCAGCCTGTTTTTTTTAGTGTTTGTCCTGTTGATGTGGCAACATGAGTGAAAGTTGAGATGTAGAAGTTATGAAAATGCTGGAAATAGAATAAAAACCAGCACCATTAGTAAAACGTTTGTCTTCACACTTGAATAATGCTCCTACTGGGCAGCGAAGTGAAACCAACATTAGATCTCTCACCTTAAACCAGAATCTGATATTATGTCTGTGTACTTACCAAGTTTAGTGCGGAGATCTGGGCACATGAATGTTGGTAATAATCCCTCATTGCACAGGAAAACTGTATGAAAACAGTTTGGGTAATAAGTTTATCTTTCGGCTTCGTATTTGTCTTTGGGTCATCAGAGTATTTTAGTTATTAGTTTTAATGATTTTGCTGCGTTTCCACAGTTAGATATTATTATTATTACTGAAAAGAATGAAGTTCTGTTGTAATGTGAAACCCAACGTTTGAAAGAAACAGATTAAAAGCAATACGTCACCTAAACAGGTCACATTTCTTTTCCTTTTCCACGCTTCATATTTTACCAAACTCATTGAAGTACCAATATTGGAGTAAGTGTACTGATCTGAGTACAGGTGCTTAGGAGTGACGGTCCCACAGATCTGCCCCACACGGCTGAAGCACTCGTGTTTGATGCGTACAGTAACAGTAAGAAGGTATATACTGCAGTCGAGTGCCGGAGCTGTGGGGAGACGACAGTGCAGATGGTTCAATAGAGATTATCGCAGCAGGAAGAAGTGTTTGAGCTGCGATCCACACGGGGGGAGTCCGCTCCACGCAGCAGCAGGAAGCTGTATCAGAGCGGCGGATCAGGACGGGGAAAAGACGCATGATGCTGCCGGCGCTGGAATGACTGGTGGTGACTGGTGGTGACTGGTGGTGAGGGAGCCGTTGTCAAGGAGACACAGAGGTCACGGAGCAATAACTGATGGGCCCTGTGGAGTTTGTTTTTCTTTTCTTTTGTTTTTTTTACATTTAGCTAGTTATTCAGCCCATTTTGTTGCAGCCTGATAAACCGAATGATTAATTGATTCATTACGAGGACATGTTTGTACCAGATAACGTATGTCCTCATGCATCATGCCTTTATTAAACAGTAGTAGCCCTTTTCACACTGAAGCCTTTTCAGATAACTCTTTTGCTTCGGCGTGTTCAAGGGCGTCGTGAGTGTGTGATGAGACTGTAGCGGCTGCAGTAATTATGACTGTTGTTTGTCCGGAGCAAAGGAGGAAGTAGTCTGATGGTGTTATTGAGCCACAAAGATGGTTGGTCGTTTCCCATTTCCTTCTAAAAGTCAATGTTGAGTTCTTTTAACGATTACCATGATTGTTTCTCAACCTTAACTAGGCGGTTATTGTTATAACTGTGAAGACAAAGGTCCCCTAACCTTAACGAAGTAGTAATTATAACCCAAACCAATGTTTCCCCAACATGGATGAATCTACATGCCGAATGCTGGGAGTGTAAAGCTGGTTTTCTGGTACAAGGACGTTTAGAGTGACGTAACGGTCTCCCCCGCTGAAGACAAACGAACTGGATCTCCATGAAATGTTCAGCAGTTCACGGACACGTTTAAGATGCAGACAGGGTCAACAGTAACCGTCCACAGTGAGACCCAGCGTAACCCTCAGCTCATTATGTGTCGGGCTGCGTGATTGTGGGTTTGTATGCTGTAGGTTGCCACAGCGTTCCACCTCGAGTGTCTTTCTGAATTGATCGGGTTGTCGTGGGGGCTCTCCAGTCGCTCCTCAGGGAGCAGCTGTTTAAGTTCTGTCCACTGACCTGTTAGAGAGTGGAAAATAAAATATCCAATCGTCGTCTTTTTCAATTACATCTTGACGTGTAGCACACTCGCAAAACGTCCTCTTTGTTGATTTATTCTTCTTTTTTTTTCATGAGGTTTATCATCAGTGTAGTTTGAATGGAAAGCATCTTGTACTATAATGCAGCCACCTCCTCCTCCTCCTCCTCCTCCTCCTCTTCCTCTTCCTCCTCCCCCCTTCTCTGTCTCCCGTTTTACAGTAGTTGGGATGATGGGCGGAGTGAAATAGCCATCGTCCTATTAAACCACAGGCAAATTATCGTTTCTCATTTCCTCCATCATGAATCTTCGCTGGTTATTTTTACCGTGGAAGGTGTGTAATGTGTTCCTGTTTTTGAGGAGCAGAACGACGCATTATGAGTTTTAATTAGGCGAGCGTCTTGGAAACGGCAGCTTGTTCAAAGTCATGAATGCTCATCAGTGTTTACTTTGACAAGTGTCCCCTCCTTTCAAAAGGAATGAGTGACTGCGAATACATGTTTTTAAATACAGCTGCAACAGGTTTTTGTGGAGTCGGGGGCTGAAATTGTAGCCACATTATTAAACAGTAATTATGAGTTTATATGCACAGTTTATTTGGGGCACTTATTTTGAAGGGCACCTTGTTATGTGACTTGTTAATGTGTGTGTAATGACTACCTGATGTCTATGAAGCGGCATCGTCATCAAAAGTCCTCGAGTTTCTGATGCTGCACTCAAACAGGCTGAGTGTGGCCATGTCGAGCATCTGAACACAAACTACTGTTTTTCAAGATAACGCAAATTTAAGTATCGCAGAGATGTTCATAGGACCGAGTCCAAGTTTATTGTACAGGCTAAAGTTGAATGCCACAAAGTTAATTTTCCAGCACTCTTGGTGAATATTACCCAACTTGTTTAGCCTAGAGGCCAGAGTCAGAATTGAACCCCCAAACCAGGCAGCCTTTCTTTTAATCTTAACTTCATTTAGTGATGTCTCTTTATTCACAGTTTTAAAATATACTGACCCGTCCTGCTCTTTGTCTCAGGAAACACGATGATACATTCTCCTTGCATCTCCGCCCTCGCTTTATCCCTCCTCCACCTCTCCTTTTGTCTGAGTTGTCTTCCTTCCCCTCATTAAGAGTCCTATCTTTAATCGTGTGGAGACATGGCAGTCTCCAGGGCCACATACCTAATTAGCAGTAGAGGCTACTGCGTTGGATGTGGTTCGTTTTTCACCATCTGCAAATGAGATGAAAGCCGCTTTGAGAATGTGTCTATATGTGATTTTTCAGATCTGGTCTTGTAGATATTAGTATTTTCTGAGATGAGAGTTTGTTCTCATACAGCGTCTGCTATTTTCATTTACTGTAGTCTGTTTTCGTTACTTTAAATATTACATCGTGGGAATGTAGAATTGCAGTCTGACCAATGCCGTTTTCTAGGTAGCATACATTTTAATGCACCTAGCATTGCTGTTGTTGAAACCACATTTCCTTTATGCCCTGTTGTATAATTCAAACTCTTGTTTCAGGCAGGAAGGTCCATAGCAATAAAGAAAAGGGAACAGAAAGAAAAATAAAGTAAAACGATATAGCTGGAACAAATGGCAACAACAACCAATTTGCACACACAAATCTGACAGTGATCTTGATGATAGTCATAGTAATGTGATTTATTCGTCTTTAAGTGCCACATTTAGCAGCTCTGAACAAGTCCAGGTGTGATCGGGGTATCTCACGATGACACACAGCGCCTTGCTGGATGCAAACTGCTCCACAGCTGTATTACTGACACAGTGAGTGAACGATCCTCGATCCTGAATGAATGAGACGTTGTCTGAGGAGAAACACCAACTGTGAGTGAGTGAGTGAATGTGTGACTCACTTATATTTACTCGCTTACACTCGAGGCCGAAACACACTGGTGGCGTACGACATGTGTCCAAACAGACGCTCCTATTATTATCCATGTAAGCCCACACGCCAGTGCCAGCGAGACATGCATCAGCACAGATGGACGAGGTCTTCTGACAGATGACGACAATCGTCCTGTTTTCCAACATCGACACGGGCTGAAAAAGCAGCACTCGTTGATGTATAACAGCATCCAGACCTCTACGAGTCTCAGCAAGGTAAACGTAACTTTAAAATCACATTTCCTGAGGAGGAGAGATGCTGTAAACAAAGTCTCTCTGAATATAGGCCAACACTCCAAATTCTCTAATGCTTCTCTTATCCTTCTTTTGTTGTTTTTCCATTTTACAAAAGAGGCCAACGATCTCAAATGTTAAATGTTCAAGAGCTTCGTTCAGCACCAAAGAAGTATTGAGGTTTGATACCCGACTGTAGATGTGCCACTGCTTGACATGATCAGTAAAACTTAGTACCCTTCACTGTACAAGACTGTGTGTCTTATTGGACTTATTATCGAAATAAGAACAATATGTTTTATGTGCTCGGTTATTGTACAGAATAATGTCAGACCAAGACTACTTGAACCAACTGGCTGAAGGACCTCCAGTGAATTGAATCGTCTTCCTCTTGGCCTGACAGTCCGTCCGCAGCCTGGTTCACTGGTTCCCTGAAGTCTGCTTTGGATGCATGGCATGTTCAGAGAGAGACCGCATTATTTATTCATCTATACATGTGTGTGTTGGTATGGGGTATTTTTGTGTGTGTGTGTGTGTGTGTCTGTTGAATTTATGTAGCTTAATGGTAACCCAAAGACCCAGAGGGGTGGGAGCAGCGTCCAGAGCTGACAGACGGTCACATAAGAGATGGATGGAGAGGCTTCTGTTGGCTGCAGATAAGCTCACAGTCTTTATGTCTGTCTCAGAAAACACAAAAATATGCACACACACTTTGAGACATTAACATAACATTGACCATAATCTGGCATTCGTTAATGATATTTATAACTGAATAACTCAGCGTGTCTCCCGCTTTGAGGATGTCCTGCAGAGGTTGAACAGATTTTAGATCTTCAGTTTTGTTTTACATTCTGAGTCAGCAAAAAGTCGCTTGTCACTCGTTTTGATGCCAAAACACTTTGAAATGGTACCTGGGCGAAAGGCTCATTTGTAAAACCTCCGCCGACACTAAAGAGAAACAGCCAATTTTCCACTCTCTAACAAAAGAAAAACCCAGTTTCCACCAGTTTATTTCTGAATCTGCTGTAATTTTAATCTTAATTTTAAGATCCTAGAGTTCTGCTTTATATACACACACACAGCATCATTCACACTTTTCATTGTGTAGAAGACACACAAGTTAACTCGTCCTCATTACATTTGCTCAAATAATGTTTAATGTACTTTAATAGCTGTCAAGTCTGCCTCTTTCTCTGCCACTCTGTTAGGCAACTAAAGATTATTTCCATTGTTGATTGATCTGTCGTTATATTTCTTTCCCATCATAATCTCAGAGCTCAAGGTGACTTCTTCTTTTTGTCTGAACATCACTGCAAAACCTAAAGATATTCAATTTACAATGTTCTACGTGCAATGATGTAAAACACAAACACTTTGGAGGAGCTGGATTGTTAGTTATTTTATTATCTAAACATCATTTCAGCTCTATCCTCTTTGCCAAAGTGCACTCATCCCGTTTTTAATCGCTATTAATTACATTATACTGTCACTGTGCAAACATAGCAACTTCTTAATGCTGGCGCACCTACACAAGGGTAACTACCCACAGTTCACTTTGTCCTGATAAAGAAAATCAAAAGCAGGATTGAACCATACATCTTGATTGGCACCATTAATTGGCTCTTGATGATGTATGACTAGTCACGTCATTTTATTCATCCATCTTTTATTTATCTATTTATGTTCATTACGTCTTCTTGATGGAGATGTTTGCTGGTGATTAATGACGCTGAAGGTAGACTCTCTTTCATCCTGACAAACGTATAGTTCCAATATGGTTTTAACTGCGTAGTGTTGCCTCCCAGGCACCATCTCTGCCCCCCCACCCCCCCATCACGTTCATGTTTGTCTTGCTTCCCTTGCCTTCCTGCTGCCTGTGTGTTCAGTGAATCAGTTGACTTGATATTGCCATCATAAGGGTTTGTGCGTATCTCCTGGGCTTTTATGGCCTATTTTATGCCATTTCTATTCCACCATGGTCAGGTTACCCTCAAGTCTTTCATCATACATGTCACAACCGAGGCAATGAATTGCCCCATAATATCTAATATTCCACTGCATTGTGTATGTGATGTAGTTGAAGTGGTGTTTTTCTCAGCTCCATGCAGTCATGCATCATTAAGATGAAGTATTTTCCGGAAATCTAAATAATCTATCCTTTGCGACAATATCGCAGCACTGTGAACTATTTAAATGTGTATTGAATACTTGGTTAATTCATTTTAAGCAGCCTTAATGAAAAGAAAAGCAAATTGTGGATCCTTCCCACTGGGAACATGAGCAATGTCTCAATTTCTGTCAAACTGTCCGTAGGTTGAAAAAAGTATTGGATTGCTTGACTCTATACTTTACACATTCAACATCTCAACTCAAGGTCTTAATTAAAGTTAAATGATGCGTGCAGTTGAAGAGGTCTTGAATTATTGCAGCCTGTATCTGTATTTCGTGTTGTGTAGAGTTTGTCTGCATTGCAACTACACACGTTTCTGTTGTGAAATGCATCTTGTAATTAATTACAGCCAGCGTTTATGTAGGTTTTCCAGAAAAATGAGTTGATGTGCAAAAAGAAAAGGTATTTATGATTGAGGAAATCGCCATCTTTCCATGATAATGAGAAGAGATGCATCCGTCTGATTCAGCTCAACGGGTGACAATGATTGATTAATCTCATAGCACGTTCGCTTTGCGTTCATTAATCAGGGCGGCAATGTCTCAGGAGAAGGAAAACCATCTAAGTTTAGTCGGGAAATCTAGAGGAAACGCCTCAGTCAGTCATAAACAGGTGGGAATGTTTACGGAGAAGGAACTCAGTTTAAAGTTGGTTTGATAAACACCAGCTGGACACACAATCCAACAGCGTTAAAGTTGGTTTATCCTGCGAGAAACCCTGATGCATCAACATGAACTTTACCCTTTAATCACATCCCACTTCCCTTTGCTTTCACTAATCAGCAGAATAATGACTTCACAGTTTTATATTCCTTTTCTTTCCGAAGCTGTGACAATGGCAATGACCAAAAACCACTAATCTCCAATAATAAAGAGTAAATGAATGATGGTGACCTGCTGCACCACTACTTTCTGTTTGAAATCTGTTTGGAATAAAGATTAACATCAGACACAAATGGCTGGGGATCTTGGGACCGTGGGGATTGGGAATCATAATCCTTCTTTCTCTGTTTGATTGTGGGCGGATTATCAGCGTCCAGGCTGGACCACCGCATGGAACCACCAGGGCACTTACGATTTTCATTGCTGGACTTTCTCTCTAGCGTGATCTCTGCTCGTCCTCTGGGACTTTTACCATTAACCCTCTTTGCGTCTGAAGAAACATCAGCCAGTTGTCCAGCACCTGACAGCTTGGCAGTCATGAACAAAGAGGTCATGTGGCTCTTGGATATACTGTAACTTCCTCTACAGTGACGTCCAAGAGCTCGAGGACATCTGTGCCATCGCGGTATTTGGCCGACCCTACAGAAAAGAACAGAATAATATGTTGATTAATTACTTAAATGGGGTGGGCGGTCAGGGGTTGACTTATGTAGCCCAACTGTGATGGATGAAGAGCCTACGCAACACGTGGCTCTGGAGAAATGCCTACATCTGTGGTGATTAATGGGACCAGTGGATTGGCTGGTGAGCTCTGAGTGACGCAATCTAATGCCAATTGAAAGCCTTTCCACACTCTCTGCACTCTCTCAACCGCACAAATCCAAAACACTGCTCTTTATAGACTTAGAAAGTGATTGACAGCTACAGCCTGGGTTGCCAGTTGGTGGCGGGTTTTCACCATTATTGAGATCATTCACCATATCTAAGCCCCATTAATCTCCCAAATAATAACTTTGCAGCGCCGCAGAGAGTGCTGGAGAAGTTGTAGAAAAGTGATGTTATTTTGTTAGTTTTTTTATAAGTACTTTATTCGACAGAGGACAGTAGAGAGCTGACAGGAAGTGAGGGGAGAGTTTGGGGATGACATGCAACAAAAGTCCCCAGCTGGAGTCAAACGAGTCGTTGAGATTACATCATAAACCCTTGTTTTCTTAAGTTTTTAAAAATGTTTTAATGTAGTTTTGCTGAAGGTGAGGCTCTCTTCGTCGTCCTCCACATTCACACCTGAAAGCTGCCGAGCTCAGTCCGATCTGACGTCCAATCTCAGTAGTAGGTCTGGACCATGAAGTGGCTGCTGTCCTGTGGAGCCTCTGTGAAGTAACTGTTTGCTGCCATGTGGAGAGATTGAAATTAGAGAACGAGGCAGCAGGATGTTGGGCCCTCTGGCTCTGACATAGTGATAAAAAAGATGCTGTCCTCTGAGCCTCATCATGATTTAGGTCATGGTCTGTAATGAGACCTTGGTGTGGCAACAAAGGTGTTGTGATTGGCCTGTAAAAAGTAGTTCCCAAGAGATGGCAATTATTGGAGTTGTATCAACTGTAGAACTGTTTCTGTCTCATGAACTGAACCTGAACTGCTCATTTTAGCAACTTTCAGGTTGTTGCATCTTTGTGTGACCGGTGAATAGATGGATAGACTTTGGATAATGTCAAGCTACTCTCTCAGTCCTTTTCAGGAGTTCCAATTTGACGATCAAATGTTTACGTTGTGCATTTTTACGCATTAATGATTCCGTATTATATAAGAGTTTAAAAGGAGGCCCTGAAATTGTGCCTGGAATCACCACAAAATGTTGAATTATTAAAGTATGATAAACCTCTAATGCTTTCTGCAAAGCACTGAGTGGTTATGACCTTACACGTTAGGCCTGAATGCTCTTTTCCTCAGTATTTACTGATGCACCTTCGGCCTGTGCCCTCGAAAGAGAGGTAATAGGACAGATCTCAATGTTTGTATCCACCATTGCCTTGGTCACCTTTGCAGTTTCTCATCTCAGACTCACCGTTTATTGTGTTTCACTGAAGTGTGTGATTGGAGCCAGCCAGGTGGCTGTTGCTGAAAGTGTTGTCTCGTACTGAGGAGGAGAAATGGCCGATTTTTGAGAATGTCTTTGTTGTCAGAAGTGAAACGCTCATAGTTGATGAGTGTGCTGCAAAAACCCATCAGCTTGCCGAAGAGGAGGGAATGGGGGTAGGGGCCTAGCCAATTGATTCATGCCACTTTTCTCCTGACAGAATTTGTTTTTGTTTATTGAGACATTTATTAAAGTGAGCATGAAACGTAAGCAGTTTCTGTGGCGAGGAAGAAAAAAACGCAGACAAAAATCTGTATGTCGGCCTTGCGAACGGGAGTGAGATGAAATTGCTAAAACAGCCCGAACAAAGTATTAAATGAATAAATGCATTGGAACCAAGTGTCATTCAATCTGTCCATGTTATGAAATTCTGGCTATATTCATCTCTTGTTCTCCTGTTGTCTGGCAGTTATATTTCTCCAGCTGACACTGCTGCATATTCCCAGCTGAGGCAGACCATGATGCTGGTTCTCAGCTTGTACTGTGCGATGTTAATATAATTACTGCTGTTAGAAATATGACACCATCGAGCGTGCAGTTAGCTGAGTGATGATGATGGTATTTTCAACTGGAAATGGTATTTGTTTCTGTAGGTTTATATCTGTCTGCAGCTTCATTCTGATATTTGGCACATGAAGATCTGTGAATGTGTTCAATCATTTCACTCATCTGGAAGTCTGAAGTGCAAAACACATCGCCTGTGTTTTACAGCAACATGTATAACAGCAATCATGTGAAGCTCTCAGCTCGTGACCTGACGCAACACATTTATTCTTATTATTAGACTGTGTGTGCTTATCTGAGTCTGGTCCTCCTTAATACCTTCTTTCAAAAACTATGTACTGTACTAAAACACGCCACGTTTTAAATTCTCAGATAAAAGCTGGTTTTCAAATAGCGACCAAGATCGAAACTCAACACTTGAGCAGTATTTCACATTAAAAGCCTACAAGGAAAGGGACACATTTTGCTCTGGGAGTTGCTTGTAGGCTTTTAAATTGAAACATCTGTGCAGAAAGTGTTGAGTTTTATTGACAATATCTTCACAATGACAGAAAAAGAAATTATAACATCGTAGCAATGGAAAGTCAGAACAGTAGGTAAGACACGACTCCACTGTTGATGGATTAAGTGCTGTGGAGTTTAGATTAACAGCAAACGACATCGGCAGCAAATTAAAACCGGAGCAGATATGACATATGATAATATCTACTTCTAAAACAGGCAAATAAAGGCCTTTATTTAATATTCCTCTAATATGAGGCTATTTCAAATGAAGGCCATTGTTTGATTGTATGCATCATGAGGTTCATCTAGCTTTAGCAGGCTGTGGTCTAACCTGGACTGGACCCACCTCTTGTATTCTTATGGCTTCATCCCTCACAGCCGGATCACACTGAAAGTGCACAATAGCGCTGTTTTTTTTTTTTTAAGGTGGAATGGTGAAGTGTGATCTCCTGCTGGCCGGGCCTCTCGTGACCCTACCAGTCTGTCTCTCTGCTCTGGTGTGGTCATGCCAACTCTCCGGGTCTGAGTCACCCTACAGCACATGGCATGTGATGCCTGTACACTCGCCCACTCACACTTCCTCCACTTCTTTTCCATTCCCATGCTCCCTCTCTAAAAGCCTGACATGTTTGTGTGCCCTCTTCTCTTTCCTGTGCAGCTTTGATGCCTTTGTGATCAAATTTCAACCAAACTCAAGAGCCCCTTTTTCAGAGGACCAAGCCTTTCAGTCTCTGATGAGGGAGTACGTACTTCTTCTGATAGTTGTCTAGTTACGGTTTAACTATCTTCAGTTATTTAGGTATTTAGACCTTTAACTTCAAGTCATATCATTAGTGCCAGCCGTGTTCCCAAGTCTACCAAGGTTTTAGAAATCAGCATAAAATCTATTTATGCTTCTGTAGAGACATAAATCTCTTTCCGTTACCTTTTCAATGATTGATTTTTCTTCTGTGTTGTTGTTGTTGTTGGACACCTGTGCAAAGCAACACTTGCTCTTTGATTGTGACAGACACTTCCTGGTGATGTTAGAAACAGCTGGACACGATCTGACAGAAATACACCACCAAAAAGCCAAAAGGGGCCAGAAACACAAAGCAAATCCCCAGTAGCCACATTATTGTCTTTGCTGGTGATCTATTTGGTGCAAATGTAGCTCTCAATAAAGAAGGAGGTGTTGCAGTTATTTATTTTCAGTGTTGTTGTGCTGCTCTTGTTGTTGAGCAGTCCGGTGTCCTCAGGCCATTGTTTGGTATGGGGTTTTATGGGAGGTTGTAAGCTGTTGAAGGTGCAGTCTTGATTCATGAGTGGTCCAGAAACTGTTGAGAAATTCATCAGCCAAGTGCCCAAGTACAACCCTCAGGGACACACCAGGCATTAAGGTCTGTGTTTGATATGTAACTCTAGACTATTAGAACTTGTTGACCGATGAAGAGCGTCTAAAGGTGTCCGGCAGACATTTTTGTCCCACGTCGTTCACGCAAATGTGACCGCTGGATCGTTTGTGCAGTCTGTGTTGATTTGCCCCAAACATCTAATGTATCAACCGACTGTACAAATGTTAGCTGTAAGCTAGCTAGCAACAGACATACTTTGCTGTGTGTGTTTGTGACTTTAGCGTCATATTTTTGTGCGTTTTTTCCGCCAGTCTCTTTATTAGTTTATGAAGCAGATTCACAAAGCTTTGCGTTTTGTCTGAAGACACAGGATGTCGTATGCTCCACAGATTAGCTACATTTTGTAGATGTTTATTGTCCTCAGACTAAGGCATTGGAAAATTTTGATTATTATTTGTGTCATATTGAATTCAGCCATCGTATTGGCACAGTTAAAGAAAACCATCAAAGGACACCAAACCCTATTTCTATAAGATTTGCTCCAAAGAAACTGATAAAGGATATGTTTTCCCTTTGTCCAAAAAGTCACTATCAGATAATATTGGAGCTCAGTACTTTCTGCCTGTTAATGTACACAGAGGTCCGCAGCTTCTTCAGCAGAGCCACAATATAACAAAACTGATTTGACTGATAAACACTCTCAAAGTGCCACGCTGGTCATTAGTTGCAGTTGTCACATGTATTCAGTCATTTTCATTAAGCATGAGAAATATGTTTTGAATATATCTGAACTGCGGCCCAGGCTGATGCCATGCTGTAGTTTACAAAGTGATCTGTAGACGGAAACCAAAGATGCTGTGAAAAGGCCGACTGTCTGTCAGCCAGCTGCCATTAATTTCACTTTCTTTTTCAGACACGTCTCTCTTCGTAATGGTTCATTCATTACCTTTAGTAGCAGTTGCAGATTTATGCTTTGGCTTGGCTTGAGCTTAGGCTGCACTTTACCAAGAAGACAGCTGCTAATACTTTAATATATAGACACATAGGCATCATCATTGTTCAGCAGAATTAAAGGCTGTTATTTTTTTCCCCCCTCCCACCCACAGATACCCCAGCTGTCCATCTGCACATCTGGAAATAATAGCTGACTCTAGCTGTGTCCGAAATTGCGCCCTTGTTCCCTCATTCATTAGTTTGAACATAGCAAGCACTCTGTAGGGAACTGTCGAGCACTTTCAGGTACCGATAAGTCATCATGCGTGTTCTTAAAATATTAGTGTGTGTGATGTCATCATACTCGAATAAGTGTGAGTAAATGGGAATACGTCTTAGTCAGACAATCCTGACTGATGTTCACCAAGGAACAGATTAGAAATACTAAATATTTACAGTGACGATTTGTTCATGTTTACCATGTTCATCATTTTTAGTTTGCTAATTAGCGCTAACCACAAAGAAAAGCTGATGGGAATGTCATTAGATCTGCAGGTAGTTGGTCTTTAAACAAAGCATTGGACAAATTTTGGCGCTAAATGAGAAGTTAAGGGTTCACCGAAGTTGTTACATCACGGTAATTCATCCAACAGTTATATGTTATTGTATTATATCCAATAGTATTGTGTGTCCTCACAGAGGTGTATGTGTAAGTGTGTGTCTGGATGGGAGGGTGAGGTCCCTGTTTGAAACCCTGCAGGCTGCTCTTCAGATGAAATGGCACACAAGCGACTGCCTCTGAGATCACATGCCACTCAAAGTGTGCAGTCAGACCTGAGAGCGTCGGGGAATGGGAACAGAGGGAAGAAATGGATGAAGGGAATACGTTTGCAGGCGTGAAGGAGGAGGAGGAATGAGGGGAACTGATGGAATTGGAGCTACAGTAGCTGAGCCACTGCCTCTGATTGCAGCTCTTGATAAAGAAAAGTGTGAGATGGGCAATCAGAGTCGTCGCCTGGGAGGATTTGAAATTTTTGGTGGACTATGGATTGGTCCTCCTGTTTATCTGATCACCTATCTCTGAGGGAGCTGATGGGATTTTGACAGCCCTCGGGAGAATGATACGTCTCCACCGGCATTTCAAAATGACACGTCAGGGAAGTGTCGCAACTGCAAGTCGACACAGCCGCATGCTAAAATAAGGAGTCGTGCTAACACACAAAAGTGGGGTAATGCCACAGTGTTGAAGGCAAGGAGGGTGTCTTTCCAATGAATCGATTGTTTAACCTTTAAAGGGTTAAAGAAACAGAGAAAAGCAGCAAATTCTCACGTTTGACATGTTTGCTCAATAATCAACTTCCACAATAAGTTGATCATTAAAGTAATTGTCTGGCGATCAACGACCTGATTAATCATCTGTTCTGAATTACCATAACCTTGAATAAATACATGTCTTACACAGAAACGGCTGATTAAACATTTGAAATATCTCAAAGGTAGGAGATGTTCATAACATTCATCCCCTGTAAATCAAATTCACTCACTGACATGCTTTGACATTTACGGCCTCATTCGTGCTGTGTGACATTTTACCGCGGTTGCCTTGGTTTCTCACTATTTGCCCGCTCTTATTATTGGATGGTAAAGGAAGGTCCTCACTTTTCCATGACCACGAGTTTGGTTCCTGTCATCCCTTTCTGTGATAATTAAAGAGTGATTTAAGCATTTAAGCTGTTAGTTTGTTTGTTTGTTTGTTTGTTTTGCCTTACCTTGAGCAAGTAAGAGTATTGTTTGTCTTATGCTGCAGTAATCAACTCTTCCTCTCCTGCAGAGCGTGTTCACTCTACTGTTGGGGCCTTTCACCTTCTTCAACGCCCAGAAGACCAAATATCTCCAGCTTCTCACCTCAGTCATGCGCTGGATTGGTAAGAATAAACGAATCCTAATATAAAATGCAGATCTGTAGACGGTTTTGATATTTGCCTTTCACCGTTTTCCTTTTTCTAATTCTCTTTGGCTTCCTCTAGCCCTGTCTCTGCCTCTTCTTTTGCTCCAGACATATATTTCCATTTTCTCGGTGTCTCCCCCCACTTATTCCCTCCTGCTCTCGCCTGTGTGGCTGCTGTGCTCAGGTCCGTCCATCATGGTTCGGTCCTGCTCCGTCTTTGATTCCCATCTCCTCTCATTCCTCAGGCTGACAGGCTTGACAGCCCGTCCCAAGCTTGATTGGACCGTCACTCACAAGGCGACGGGCGAAAATAAACCGCCCGTCCTGGGTCCGCTGTTAAAATCACAACACCACTGAATCATGGCGCTCCCGCCACCCCCGCACAGCCGCGTGCTAGCTCGCATAAACAGCACACGAGCCCAGCAGCATCCACACACTGTCTACTGTCTGCCCGGCTAAATAACACAGGCTGCACCTTTCACTCTTCTTCATCTGTCGCCCCCCTCCCCTGCCACCTTAGGTCTTTGATTGGTGTCGTTGCGTTCGCAGGGCTCTTTACAACACTGGCTAATGATTCAAAATGGCTCCAGTCAAAGCTCCGTGTTTCCTCCTTGTATTTGGGGCGATAACATGAGGAAAAGGACACTCAAGAGATCCAACAGCCAATAAAATTACATTTAGATTTTAAAACCATCACAATAAATTTCAGTTTTAACAAAAGCCAAAGAAAAACACTGATATTATTTCTCTTGGTCTACATTAGTCTGAGTCAATAGATGTTGAACACTGTGATAAACCCCTGGTTGACCTTAAACGTGACACGCTGTGCATCTTTGTTTTTAGTGCAGACAACCATGTGCCGACATTTCCTAGCGTGTAACGACAGTTTGAGTTATAGATTGTTTCCGGAGGAGCTGCTACTCGAGGAGAAGAGAACATATTATGCTGCTAAGACATTTCAGATATATGTAAGTGTGTTTTTCTTTGGACAGCTGCGAGGTGTTCGGTGTGATGTAAAGTGGTGTTCTGCACTCAAAAGCACTGAAACGCTCTGCAGCAAGTGGCTGCAGTATACCAGAGCACTCCCCTGTTTACATGTGGATCACAAACTGTGCCTTTAAATTAAAATGTTAGACAGTCAAAGGTGTGTTTACAGGTGTTTTATTGTGGCTTCAAACACGTCAGCGTCTCTCTAGATCAGCCTGAGTAGTATCAAACACCCCCTGCAGGCTTGAGAGTTTGCTTTTTCACTAAAAATGGCCAAAAACAAGGATTCAAGCTGATCACAGTCGCTGTTCTCATTCCTTTTTTTTTTAACACACTCAGTTTGGTTATTTTCCCGTCCCTGGCTCTCAGGATTATTTGGAACCACTGACGCTCTGCAGACATAAGACCCCACCACCCCTCCGGACCATTACTCACCACTCCCTGGATACACCTGCAGTCACCTGTGCTGCCCTGTGAGGGGACGTGGTGTGTTTGATGTCAGGGTTAGCAGCTGGCCGGTGTGTTGGGGCCCTGCCTCCTGCCCTCGGCTCTGGCCTTGTCACGATCGTTGCCACTCAGCTGTAGTCACCTTCCCGTCCAGTGAGCCCTGTTTTTTACACCAAACATGAGTGATGGTGTGACTGCCTGCTGCTGTGCTGCCTGTACCACGCTGTGATTTTCAATGGCGTAGCCATTAGCCTGAGTCAGTGTGACACCGTTTTTACAACCCAGAACTCCTGACTGCAGTTTTTTGGGGGGGTTTTCAGCCGTGCTACTTAATTGTTCCTTAATTAAAATGGGAACTGGTGCAAAGGGCAGCGTTTGGGCTCAAGCCATCTGTACGCATTTCTGCGTGAAAGTGATTCTTCCAACAATGTTCTGGCAAGTTGAGGGAGTGGGCTACCGTTCAGGGCGAATCAAAGTCACATTTTTGTTTTATTGAATTTAAAGTACATAAAGAATATAACAACTACGTCTGAAGTCTTTATGAAGTGACTCATAATGTCATAACGATCAGTCACCTCTTTAAGACGCCACCTACCTGTGGCTTAGGGGTTAACCTTCCTCTTACAACTGTATATATCGACCATGTATATTGAAAGATCACACGCCGTCCACTCCAACCAGTCATCATTCATTTCCTTGTTAACCTTTATGTCTATATCTTTTCAGCGTAACAACGAGACAAAATCTTGAATGGAGCTGCACACGACATACATCATCACTCACTGTAGCACATTACAGACATGTTCTTGATAAAACATTATTTTGACATTTGTGAATCTAAACTTAAGTATGTGAATATAATATGAAAAGTTAAACACTGAGACGGACAAAATAAATACAAATGAGAGTTAGTAGAGTGTACCACCATATACTGTTCTTGCACGTTATGCTGATAAATGTATGGAAAAGGCAAATACTGCTGCAACCTGTTGCAGTCAGCCTCTTCATCTCCTGCCCACTGAAAGCAGGAGGGATCATTATCAGCTCTCCAGAAGACCACCCCCTTAACGCTGACAGGAGTAGAGGGCTTCTCTAATTGATATTGAGTGGTATGAGAGGAAGGGAATAAGTTAACAGCCTCCTCACTCAGTAAACGAGTATTAATCACTTCCGTCCATCTCTCCCGGGATGGCTGGATGGCTGTTTGGAGCCTCAGAGGGGTTACGGTCTATATTAACGGTTGAGTCAGTGGCATATGGATGCTGTGCTTCCCAAGAGAAACGATCACATTTATTTCAGAGGAAAGATTTTTATCTGGGGTTCATCCTGCCACTGATTCTCCTTTATTTCCTGTCTGAAGCATCTTTTGTGAGAATATGCTAACAGTTTTACATGGAGTCAGACTGTAAATACAGGACCCCTTAGAAGTTGTGTTGAATCAAAGTAGATTTAATGTGGCTTGTTTGACACTTTTGTTGATCAGCGCCAAAAAAAAGTCCACATTAAAACCCCTTTGATTCACTTTTGTAAAACTGTAAAACATGAAGGCTTTTAGTTTTTATAGGCGCTGTATAGTTTATAAAAAAACAAAAAAGGTCCCTAATATTATATCTGAGATAACACACAAACCTTTAATGGCTTCAAAGTAACCTACCTGACTGTGATAAACTGAATATTTATGTGAAATGTAGTAAACGGCACCATTTTCCTCCTCTGCACCAACAAAAACTGTAATTTATAGAGTCAAAGCTTCAGTGATCCACGGGCCTCGCCATCCATCTAATGCTCTTAGTTTACTACAACATAGTTGAAGCAGCTAAGAAAGAGCCCGCAGGGATATTCACAGCTGCCAGTGCCATTTAAAATGGGCGAGAGAGGGAGATATTGTTTTTGAAGGTCAGGGGGACTCTGGTGGCTGGTTGAGTGGAAAGTTCAGTTTGTCCAGAGCATGCAGCTCACAGGGGAACGGTGAAATACGAGCAGGCCTTAATGAACCGTGCAGCAGAGCCACAGTTCAGAGGTCCTGAAAAATTACATTTAAGGGGGAAAAACCCCAGATTGGAAAACATCATTCCTTTTCTGTCTCTCTATGACGCTCCTGTTGTCAGCCGAGGACTAAAGCATCAGACTCTTTATAGCAACATGATCGTGGCCACTTCCACTGTTCTGACTGTTAGTTTCGTGCCCCTGACCTCCAACCCTGCTTAATATTGATGTTTCTTTTGGTAATGAGAGGTTTGACTTCCTGCTGAGATGAGTTCCAGGGTGATTAGAGGAATGTTTGGTGGATGTCTGCTTTGGTTGGAGTACGTGATCAATTGGATCTATAACCAGTAACTAAGCCTTTAATTATGGTCGGTGACCTCAAGGCCTTGTTTACCTCACAGTTGCCTTTATTCCATGAAAGAATGATTTGAAGGGAGGAATTAAAGCCATTTGATCAAACTTGTTTATCTGTGGCTTAAAATTCTGAACTTGGCTTTAATGTGCAAATGTAGATATATAACTGCTTCACTCACTAACAATGAAAAAAATTTAAATGTTAATGTTAAATGCTCATTTATGACTTTTACCGTATCAACATACTGATGGAACTGAACATTAAGACGTCTTATTTTGACCTTGTTTGTTAAAGAGTACGATCCTCTTTGTTTAACCAGAAACTGAAGTCTCGTTCTGAAATCTCGCGAGAGGTGAGTTGTTGCAGGAAGTGTTTCTGGTGAGTGGGCTAATTGATGTTTTCGTGAAGCTGTCAGATAGTGTCATGGAGTTTTGGCTGGCTCATCCCTGTGAACCTGAGCTGCAGTGTGGAGCTGCTAAACTGCAGGCCAACTGCTGCGCCGCTCTGTGCTGTGTTTACTGATAGCCCTATCTGAGATCACACAACTTGTTACGAGGCGAGGCAGCCACTTATCACCCAGTCGCCCACCAAACGCAGCAGCAGCAGCAGCAGCAGCCCGCTAGCTCTGGTCCTGATAGGTTTGAAGTGATCTAGCTCTACCACAGCCAGCAATCCTGAGACCTTGGTGAGAACTGGGCAAAGGTCCAGGGCTACTAATTACCTAAGAGATTATCCAAGAGCGCCTAAAGAGTGTCTCTCTTAATTAATGATGGGATGATTGCTGTGCCTCTAAAACCACTAGAGGGGGAGGAGGTGTTTAAATTGGCAAACAAGATGAGAAAACTAGTGCGGCATCACCAGAACCTTCAGTTGCATTGAAGTACAACGTGTTTCCTGTTGTGCTGTCACAGCAGTGTCACTCCTCTCAAACATTAAAGCACAGCTGAGAAGTCCTTGACCTTCTCACTACCATCAATGAATTGCTCACACTTAAGTGTCATTCTCTCCAAGGTGAGAGACCCCCCCCCCCCCCCCAGCTCGCAGCTCTCTCGTGCCCCGTCGCACCTGAGATTGATCACCTCTCACCTTCTACCATTTTCTCCTCATTAATTGAGTCCAGGAATCCCATCTCTTCTTCGATAGCCGCTGAAGAATCCTTCTCCGTACGCAGTCAATGACTCCTTGGAGCATTTGAGAGTGTTTGCAGCAACAGCTTTGTTTGCTACCAGTGAGAATACAGCTGTAAGAGGCTCCTCTGGAGGGTTGTAAAGTTGAAGCATTCCTCACAAGGTCATTGCCACCCCCCCCATTTAGGTAATATAAATCACAGGCTTCAAGACTGACGGGCTCTAGTTACGTGGACATGATATGTGGCTGTTTGACACCTGCTCAATTTACTCAGTGTGTCAAGTGTACTGGAGAGCGTTGGCGTGGCCCAGCGTGTACATTTGAAAGTGCACGTCGTCCCCGTGTCCTGGCAGATATCTGCAGAGGTAAATGGCTCATCCCATCTGAATGAATGAGCTTTGTGGGGGGGGGGGGGGGGTCTTTGGAGAGGTGGGACAGAAATGTGAGAGATAAGATGTCCTCAGAGAGTCAGTGGCGTCTTTTAAAGGGTCTCCGTCATTCTGTCAATACATAATACGAAAGAAGAGCATAAAATAAGGCACAGGCAATGATGGCTATAAGAAGAGACGACAAGTTTAGATTAAAGCTGACTTACAACCTTCTTTTACATCAATCCAGTGACCTGGGAGGCCGTACTGAATTTATTATGTAAATAAAAGTACTAGACTCTGTTTCCTTGGTCCTTCAAAGCTAATATGCTCCTTCAGCGTTGAAATTCTTAGCTATAGGTGCAACGAGTGCGATAAAATTGTCTCGGGCAGACATGATTTGCCCCCTCCCCCCCCCCCATGTAGCATGATGCAGCTGAGAGTCGGTGACAAACGAGCACATTATGCAAAGCTTAATTCTCGTGGCTTTGTTCCTGGTGTTCGGCTCCTCTCTACCATCTGATTGACTTTCAATTTCTTTGAAAAATAAGGGGTTAGTTCCTGTGTCTTAAGTAAGATAAATGAGTTCTCTGTCTCTGCTTAGCATAAACCTTTGTGAATTGTAGGCAGAAAAAAAAAGAGATGTTATGCTCTAGATTTTGAAATTTGGAGGGATTCGGAATATTATTTAGTTATTAACCCTCATTTACATTTTAACTGGGAGCTTACCAGTACGACAGTCCACCCTGTCCTTTCTCTCAGGCTCTCTTGCAGCATCTTTATCTTGGCTGGACTTGCATAAAGGTGCTTTAAGGTAGTGTATTAGTGCCCAACCACCCTGAGGCACTCTTAATTAAAAGCCCCATGCTTGTTTCCTTCCTGTTGGTGTCAGAGAGGAGAAAAGCTTCTTTTCTCCCGTCCTGCTCGCTGGTTCACACGTAGCTTCTCGTGGACAGAAAGGTGGGAAGAAGACGAGAGTCTGGAGGAGAAAGAAGACAGATGGGTTGTCGTGATGGCACACCGAAGATGTTTTTAGGGAGAGAGAAGTGGAGAGTAATGCAGAAAGTATGTGTGTCTCCAACAAAGCAGACAGCTGGAGACTTTTATACAATAAAGATATCTGGTGGGACTTTTCTTAGATATCTGTATAGTCGATTAATTGAGTAGTGGAACTATATTGATAATGGATGAAAGGGTTCAGCAAAAATGCTAAATATTCTCTAGTTTCAGCCACTCGGATGTGAGAATTTGCTGCTTTTTTCTGTCATATATAAGTTGGTTTGACAAAACAAGCAAACTACATCATTGTGGGTTTGTAGAAGTTGTAAATGCCATTTTTTCACATTTTTTTTATAGGTTAAACAATAAATTAATTAATTGTGAGAATAATTGGCAGATTTATCTATAATGAAAACAATCCTCCGTGTCCTTGAAGGTTGGTCTGTTGGTCTGCTGCCCAGCTGGTTGACCTCTCTGTAAGGAGGGTTGAGGTCAAGAGTGTGGTGGATTGCAACTCGCGGTGCTTTCCCCAGAGCCAGAGATTACATTGGATGTTAGCCAGAGATGCATTAAATATTGATCACTTGTGCAACAGGTTTACGTCTACTCTGATGAAAGTGTATGGAGAGTGTGAAACAAGGCTGAGGAATGTAGCTGTGTGCATACATTTCTCTGTTGTTGCTGGTGATGCTGTCCTCTTTCAGTGGCCCTACATCCCCTTTGCTAGATTTATGTCCTGTAGAAAACCCATGAAGGAAGTAGGCAACTTCTTCTTCCATCTTGCTTTTTGCTTTTGGACAAATTAAGTCTGGTTTAGAAGGCCTATCAGTGACACCTGCCTTTGTTTTCGGTATTTTCTTGGGTGTAGTCCTGGTTGTATTTCTGCTGTATGCCTCTTGTTTCCTTTTGTGTGGTTTATTTCTTTGTTTTAATCTCGATGGTTTTTTTCCGGACACTCACCTCTGTCCCGAACGCCTTTGTTGCCAATGGTTTCTCCTTCCCTTTGCACAGTCCGTCCCTGATAATAGCAATGAGTTTCGTCCTCCTGACATACATTAAAGTGCCACTGCGAGAGCACACAGTAGCTGATTAATAGAGTTGTTTGAAGCATTAAGCTCTCACCTTGCACGCTTCCCCTCCACCCTGTTCAAGCACTACTACCTGTGCTGGAAACAGAAACAACACTATTCGAGGACCTGCTCTACTTGCCCTTATATAAATATAAATATTTCCATCAAAGACAGCAGGGATCTCTCTCTTTCATACACACCCAGTCTCCCAGAGTGCATGGAAGTGTTTGGTATAGAGTCATTTTCTGCATATATGTGGCAAATTATGGTCCGAGTCCTAAATGTCACTCTGTGTTTAAAGGACAGCTCAAGGATTAAAGTTGAAGTGCTGGCTGCTGGCCACCGCAGGGCTATGACTAACTCCTGGTGTCACGGGCTGATTGAGTGTGTGTGGAGGTGAGGTGGCTCACTGGGCCACATGACTGTCAGCATGTAACCGGACTGCATGCCACGCTCAGAGGTCTCCTTTAGACACGCTCATGCTGGTTGCCAAAGAGGCACCTCTAGAAATCAATTGGAGATGCGATGTGAGCAGCAGGAAGTGGAGGCACATAGCGAGGCTTCTCTATCTTCACCTGGCTCCAATGACTTTATGCCGGGCCATGAAATGTTCCCTAGTTGGTTTTTTACGCCTGATGTTTCTGGGACAAACAGCTGGAAGGCAGTTCCACGCTGGGAGAAAGAAACTTAATTCACTTGTGTTACCTTCCCTTTTTTAAAGCAGTAGATGGAGTGTTTTAACATCTGAATTGATGCCACAATGAACTTTAGTGTAAATAAGGGATGGCAAATTTTATTATATAGCACATTTCACACACAAAGGCAATCAACAATGCATAAAGAAATATATAAATGCAATCTAAAACACTAATCAAAAGGATAGAAACCATTTTACAAGAAAGAAAAATCAGAATCAGAAATACTTTATTGACCCCTGGGGGGAAATCATACCAAAACGTGGTGAAAATCAAAGAAATAAAAAAGAATACATAACAAATATAAAGAAGTTCAGGATGTGAGTTCAAGGTGGGTCATAATGAATGCTAAAAATTCAGTCAAATGCAGACACACAAGATCTTTTAACCTGGATTTAAATCAAGTAGTTGGAGTCGGGCGAGTCCTGCGTCTTCTGGAAGTTCAGCAGAGATTTATCGAAAACAAAAACAACCAGCTGTACATTTGGTGCTACCAGTTTCAGTTTTGTTGGAAATCCCCCTCACTGGTAGAAAAGGGAGATTTACAATACAAAACATTTGTTAAAGGTCGTTTGGACAGTGGCAGATGATGTATGAAGGAGTGATAAGAAACGGGAAGAAATGCTCATAACATGTTCGTTCTCTTCAGTTGCCCAACTTTTACATTATGTATGTTAGTGTTTCAAAATGCTAAACAATAAATTGCTGCAGGATGAGGGGTTTATAAACTACAGTATAATCTGTACAAGGCCACTGCAACCTAAACAATTCCACTCTGTCAACACTGATCTCTTCTCGATTAATAAAAGATGTCCTTCAAGGGTGAATTTATTTCTTTTTACAGAGGCAGAATAATGAAGAGGACATTTTGGAATGGATGGAAGAAGGGGATTAAGGAGGGGCAAAAATAAAAGGATAATTTCAGTGTTTGGCCCCAAGCTGACCCAGGACTGCTGCAATATCCCTGCCCATCAACCCCTCGTTGTTATACTGCAGCTAAGCTCTGCCTTGTTGGCATGCATGAAGGGTAGAGTTTGGCACTGGACAAGAACGCAGTTCAGGGAAAGCAGCAAAACATGAAGGGGAGATGGTAGAAACCCAAACGCATGTTACAGAGTTTAACATTCACACTCCTCATTGACCAGTGAAAAGATAAGAAGGGGCCGGCAACTTCCTCCACACAGTCCTTAGGCTAGAACCAGGGCAACTGGCAAAAAATACATTGAAATTGATATGGATTACCGATCTAATACTGACCCCCTTTTTTAGATATTGATGAGGAATGAATAGACACAAGCCCCATTATGTAGCTACACTCTGCTTGGGGTCATCCTTCATCCTTCTGCGTAGTCTCCATGCACCTCTCTGTAGGAGGCTCTATGTTGTACCGACTCCTCATCTCAACTTAGCTAGATGCAAAGAAGGTTTATGTCCTGTTGTCATCTCTGTGGGTGGTTTACTGTCACGGTTTGTTCTTAATTCCGTCTCCTCTGTCATCTCTTTACAGCGTTCACCATGATGATCATCTTGGCTCTCATCCGCATTGGTAAAGGCACCGGCGAGGGCCACCCACCAGTGGCCTCCTTCTCTGGGGTGCCCAACCTGTTTGGGGTGTGCGTCTACTCCTTCATGTGCCAACACTCCCTGCCCTCCCTGGTGACGCCAATCTCTGACAAGAAACGTGTCGGCACCCTGGTGTTTGCCGACTACACCCTGATCCTGGGCTTCTATGTCCTCCTCTCGTTTACCGCCATCTTCTGCTTCGACAGCTCGTTGCTGCACGACATGTACACCCTGAACTTCACGGACAACTGCAACGTGTTGGATATTCCATTCCTGCGCTACTTCCTGGGCCTCTTCCCAGTTTTCACCATCAGCACCAACTTCCCCATCATTGCCGTCACACTTCGCAACAACTGGAAGACCCTATTCCACCGGGACGGCGGCACCTACCCATGGGTGGTGGACCGGGTCGTGTTTCCCCTCATTACCCTGGTGCCCCCTATCGTGGTGGCCTTCTGCACCCACAACTTGGAGTCCCTGGTGGGCATTACAGGATCCTATGCTGGCACAGGAATCCAGTACATTGTCCCAGCCTCTCTTGTGTATTACGCCAGACGCCATCTGGAGCCCGTGATGGGCAGGGATGCCATCAACAAGCACCGGTCTCCCTTCCGCCATGCCTTTTGGGTGTGGTTTGTTTGGTTGTGGGCCGCCTCCTGCCTCATATTTGTCACAGCCAACATCATCCTGACTGACACCAAGAAATGAGAACTCACTCCTCCAAGAACTTTCTAAAAGCTATCTGTTTGGCCAGTGTCTTTGTTCCTGTACATGAGGCCTTACTTGCTGCTGGTTGGACAGTGTGCCTTTTTATGGGACTTTTGTTGCATATATTAAATGTGATTAAGAGTAATTTATCAAATTTGTTAAAAAGGGACCAAATGTCTAGTGCTTTTTTTGTTTTATCAAAAGCGGGAACAGTGCATGACAACAATGAAAGGGAATTAAAAAAGGATCGTTTATTTAAATTGTCAACAAACACTTCGAAGTGTGAGGTTTTGCACATTCACAACTTTTAAAAAAATACACTTAAGGGTTCAGTATGCTTCAAACGAACTAGTTCATAAGAAGTGTCATATGAACATGTGCAAACTGTATAAAGCCGGTTTCGGAAAGTTAGAAAAATTGAGGGGCGCAACCCTCAATTGGAAAGGTTCGGGGGTTCGTTTGAAGTAGACTGACGCCTTAAGAGTGCTGTGGGTTGTCCATCCTGCAGTTCTTTATTTTAGTATTCCTCATTCAATCCGAACTATGGAAAAGGTTGGACCGAGGGATCCACTGGACCTTCAGGGCCAAATGTTCCAATAAAGAAAATATATGAAAGTGATTCAAAGAGCCGAGCAGCGACAAGAAAAAGAGTCCGTCACATCCAGATTCGTGTTCTGCTGCGAAGCTGCTTGGCATCTACACAGCTTAATAATGAAATTGGATCAGAAGCCAACAGAAGAAGAAAAAGGAACGAATCAGGGATGATCCGTCTTCCCTGGCTGATGTGTATCCATTCCTCAGCGGCGGCTGCCTCCGATCTCCTCGTCCCCTTGTGAACAATGAAGCTCCGTCCGTGACAGATCCACTGACAGATAGGCCTCCAGGAAGAGCTCCGTCTCTGTTTATCACAGCACTCGCGCCTGTAGTTCACACACAGGGCATGTCTCCCGTCTTTTACTGCTCAGCACCCATTCACGACTCTGTCAACCTCATTCCCCTGTATCTATCACACAGCCCAACGCCTGACAGGATAATAGTGATCTACAGTGCTTCGGCTCTGGATACGGGGAAGGCATCGGTGGCCGAATGTGACTTTAGAGCTTCATACACTACCCACTGTACTGTAGCTTAGTAACGCTGATTCACTGACACTTGGCAGCTTCCTCTCTGAGTTGTGCCTACGTTGATGGACTTCTTTATTGCCCTGACACCTTAATCTTCTTAATCTTTCTCTTTCTGATTTTCATAATTCATTATTGTCAGTGAAATACTCCTTTAAGGGTTGGTTCATCCTAAGTCCAAAAATGTCTCAGTGGGATCAGTGTCCATGTTCCTCTGGATAATCCTGTTATAATAATCACTGTGGACCGCTGTCTTTGGGACTTTTTCTTTGGTAGAAAGTAGTTCCTCTGAAAACTATTCATTTCGGGTCTGTGGATTATCCAGAGTAACAACAGTAGAGGAGACAGAAATCTCAAAACCTGGACAAATAAAACCGAGTAGACCACTCGAGGTTCTTTTGTTTGTTCTTATGTAAATGGGGTGAAATGAGCCTTTAGGCTTTAGTGTTGCTGATGGATGCTGTTGGACTTCAGCAGTGAAGGAGAGCTGATTGATTCATACAATACAAACGTCTGTCAGTCAACAGTCAATCAAATGCTGTGTCCAGTATCACTTCCTGTTTGCTACCTGGTGCTTCAGATTTTATTTGAGTCTCCAAATTGTATGTGTAACGTTTTTATGCCGTCAGAAATCTCCACCATGGAGGGAAAAAAAAATGTACTTTGAAGTATCGTGATGGTGGAAGTGGTGAAAGGGTGATTGACGGGCAATTTCAGGCACAGCTACGGCTCCTAAACTCAATGTATATTAAACAGCAGGTAACCATAGCAACAGTAGTCTGCTTTACGTTGCGTTACCAGTCAACTTATACTGGTTAACCTCGCTAAAAACAGACTTTTAAAGTGTGTCTGGACGTGGATCTAAATTGGTAAATGTGGATGGTGTGAGCCCAGTAACACAGTCGCGTGTCTGGATGTAGAAAATGACTCAGTGGAAGAAACGCCGCTCCACCTTGTCTGTCATGTTCTTATATCCTCACACAGTATCACTGAAACTAGATGTCCTCTGGAGTTTTGGTTATTTAGATGTTGTGATATAGTGATAAATGTTCTTTTCCGTCTCTTAAAGGGTGTTTTATGGTGAAGTGACAGCCTCTCTGAGCTTATTTGACTGTTGACACCAACTATTCAGCAACACTGTATATGTATCTTCTGAAAGCATCAATAATCACAACCAAAAACTGTTTACGTCAAGATGCCTTTGATTTTCTCATCGAGGGAACTTGGACTCCTCAAACTGACAATAAAAAAATGATACTCGAGAGATTTAGAAACTGAAGCAGCTGAGATATCCAGACTTGTACTGTAGTCCCTGGTAGGGGTCACGCTCCAGCTGTCCCTCAGGTCAAACACGGTCAATATTTATTGAGTGTCCCTTTAAATGGCTAAAGTGATGCTTTAGGGTACGCTCATTGTGTTTAAAGGGACCGACACAGTCATCCACACTGCAGTCGATTAACATGCAAACCCAGCGTTATGGCGGTCGTTCAGTGGGTCGTGGAGCGGTTAGAGAGGCTAACGCAGTTTAAACAGACAGGTAATGAGCTGAGACTCAAGTGTTTTTAAGGTACTGTAGTGTTGCTGTAGCTGTGGAAGGTTATAGAGGTGCTTCAGCTTTATTGTCTTCACCAAACTGCATCCGAGTGTTTAGCTGGACCGACGGGTGGAGCTTCTGTCTGTCTGACGGGGGGGGTCTGTAAGAGTCCCTGCATGCAGAGACACATAAAACATCATTATTATTATTATTATTATTACGTAATTTTAATGTTTATAGTTAAATCTGGAGACAAACATATGACTGTGTGTGTGTGTGTGTGTGTGTGTGTGTGTGTGTGTGTGTGTGTGTGTGATTAGAGATGACTCTTCTTCAGAGTTGTGAAATGTGCCTTTTTCATGGGCTCATTTTTTGGCCCTAAACTTGTCGACTGCTGTTTTTCTCATCTTTTGAAAAGACAACATCTGCATGTAATCCATATCACTTAACTGACAATCAGTGTGCCCCCCCCCCCCCCCCCCAACATACTTTATAATTCTTCTCTTTCATTTCTTTTCCTTCCATAGTTTGCCCCCGAGTTTCCTGTGTTTCTGAGAATCTGTTATTTCCATGTTTCTGGTGTTTGTTTACAGTAATTTGGCCTGTGATTCGATCATTGATATGGATGTTTAACTGCTTTAATGGATGTTTATTTTTTATGATTCACAAATAAAAATAAAGGCTTTATGTTCATCTGAACATCATCAACCTCAGTTACTTAAAGAGACATTGGCTTTTCTTACAAAGTGGGTCTTCTTTTGTAGTTTTTGCCCTCGTGTCGATCATTTAAACCGGACGCCTCAGACATTTTAGTTACCTGCTGTCAGAATTCATACTTCATACTATAAGGCCAAAGGTATGTGGACACCCCTGTCACATTCCTGGTTTGGACTAGACCCCTTACTTCCAGTGAGGGCAACTCAGTGATATTTTAGACCACAGGGCTCTTTCAGTTTGTTTGGCGACACCCCCGCTCCATGAAGAAATGCATAAAGAAGAGCCCCGACCTCGACCCCATCCAACATTTTTAGGATGAACCGGATGGCTGGTGGAAAGCCTGAAACCGGGAGATCCACGCAGAGGCAGACTAGGAAACCTTGGAACCGTCAAACCCTGTTTGCTGGTTCCTGGTCTGTGGTTTCACTTTCCACATTTCATGAAAGTTTGTTTACTAGTTTTTGAGAACTTAGCAGACAAACAGGACTGAAACCTTTGACCTCTTCGGCTGAGGAGCTGTAACAAGTGACTGATGCTTCAACATAAATAACAGCTTCATAACCAGCTGGCTCGATGGCAAAAACTACAAACATGTGACCCAGGTTGCAAAAAAAAAAACTAATCTTCCTTTAAGATTCAATAAATCTAATTAAATGTGGCAAAGAGTCCTTGTTGAACGTCCAAGTTCTGTAATTACAGCAGGACGACAAACGGAGCGATATGAAATTCTTTAACGTCTAAGTGACGCGTCCGGCTCTGGCCCGTTTCCAGAGAAACAAATCCAGTTCTGGTGCCAGTAAAACCGCGAGAGTCTCTGCTGAGAGCTGGATGCATGAATCAGAGCGGCTTTGCTGTTACTCGAGTCATATCGCATCCTCGTCGTCAGTCAGTACTCCCACACTCCGTTGGCAGTGTTTGTATCTGCTCTCCAGGTAATTGGCATCCGTTCACCTCCATCTTCCCTGAAGCACCTCAGTAGTTTTTTTATTGACGTACGAGATCCCTGTTTTTATTATCAAACCAAACCTCCCCCTCTGAATTTCAATCCCAGCAGGGCTGCTCCGGTGTAATTGAATTTACCCTCTGCCCTTCCACGTATGGCGGGCGTGTCCGCATGTTTGGGGGCTGAGCTATAATTGGAAATGCAAACTTGGCACGGCTTAATTAATTCACAGTGTGTTTAATTGCTGCGTGGTTTATACAGAGAGAGCAGGTGCTGGCTGCTGTTTGTTTGCAGATATTTGATCTCCTCGGGTGAAATTTGATTTCTTTTTTTTTTTTTTTTTTTTTTTAAACTCTTCGCTTCATCAGCGTCTATGAAAACATATCAAAAAATGCAATCAGGAAGACGCGCTCTGTTCTTCACTGAGGCAGCAACCTGGATCAGATTATCTGCAGAATTAAACTCTGCGCTCTCATTAATGAGCTGATGTTGATGAGAGTTTGTACAGTTGTTACACATCTCCATATATTTGATGCATTTCACGTTTTCTTTATAAATATTTCATGTGGTTTGTCTTCACGTGTTCTGCAGTCACGCTGTGATTTATACCTCATACTTTTCACATTTCTACTTAAACTGTGTTTCTTCAAAAGGTGTTACAGTTACTATGTTTATATTTGATGATTTCTAAGATAAAAACAGTTTGATTTGAAAAGTGCCTTTAAATAGGTCCGTAAACCTGAAGATGACCGAGCGGACTGACCAGGTGAAGGGCAGCATGCAGTTTATTTAACTCTCTACAGGAGAGGCGTGTGACAGACCTTCCCTTCGTCCTGGAAGGGAATGTGAGGCGTTTGTTTGGAGGCTGATGGACGCCATCAGATCAACTTGTTACTGGCTTTGCACGTAATATTCCAGCTCGTCCCGCCGTGTCACACCACCGTTGATCCAGAGACCATCATTTTCTTTCTTTGCTGTTTTTCGAAATTGCTGCCAATTCGCTGCTGCTGCCCCATTTTCCCACTGAAAAGACAGAAAGTTTAATTCTGGCTGTCGCCCCTCTGCGACTCTGAGAGTCTGTAGAGCCGGTTGGGTGGTCAGAGAACTCCCAAGTTTGTCCTTGAGAGGAGACAGTAACACACACTGTACCATCTGCAGTCCGGTCCATTCTGGTCCACAGCTTTATTACTCCATTTATTTACTCTGGCTGCTTCAGGTGCTGCTGTGAGACCTGCTCGCCCCCACAGGTGAGCCCGGCGGTGGAGGCTATTATGACTCTATCAACTGGCCTTATTAAGTGTCGGCAGCAGCAGGACACCGAGGCCGCTGCAGATCCGAGCCACAGACGGAAACCGGACACGGAGTCCCGTTACAGGCCGCTCGTTAGCAGGTCGCATGTTTCCTGTCTGCCGTACGACCATCATGGCTGAAAGGTTGTGTTCACCTTGGCGCTGCCTCACTAATGGGAGTCATTTCAGGCAGTGGCAGTAAACATAGCGGCTACAAGATAAGACGAGAATGCATTAAAGCAATGCCAGGGGCTTGTTTACTGGCACTATTACTAAGTACCCGCAAGAAGGAGCGAGAGCGAAAAGAGGCATTAAAAGTAGTAATCTTCCTCATCTGCCAGCTCCCTTTGTTCGTTCCCAACATCATTCACATTTAATATTTCCCTGCCTGAGGTTTTTAGCACATTTGGAAGTCATTACCAGCCAGGTGTAGTCTCATCTTGTACTGACAGATGGCTTTCTTTTAATTCCAGACAGATGCTTCCCCTTTTTTTTTTTTTTTTTTTTTTAATGACCTCTTTTTTCCCTCCCTCATGCCTCGCCGCTGTGAGGTTCATTAGCACAAACAGGGCTTAGTAGAAGTCTTGGGCAGAGATTAGGGTCACAGTATTTTAGGGATGGTGGCCAAGCCCTGACTGAGCTGCTCTGACCGCCTGATCGTCATGCAGGACAAGAGGTGGTCATCTGTCCCCGTTGACAGGAGACGAACTCCGACAGCCGTTACCGCCAAAACAGAGCGAGACAACAACGGAAAAGAAGTCATAGTTTCTGGTTCACCCGTGTCTTCTGTGGTGGGGATATTCCAGCGAATTTCAACGTAGATTAATAATTAATTATTGTGCCACCTGCACCAACACACTTTCATTAATATAATCATGTTTTTTTTTAAATTGACTTTCGTGTCTTTATTTTGATTCAGTCACTGTTCTCGGACAAAAACAAGCATTTTGAAGACGTCACTTTGGGTTCCAGGAAACTGTGGTGACAATTGCTGTTACATTTAATAGTCTAAACAGCTAATTGATTCATTGAAAAAGCCATTAAGATTGAAATTAGTTGCATCCCTTCTCATGTGAGGCCGGTTCAGTGGGCATAACGTGCAGCTCGTGTTGTGAAAAAGGGTTTGTAGTTACCTCTGAAGACGTAACCTGCTGTAAACCTAGATTAGTGAGGCGTAGATATCCCACGACTCTGCATAAAAGAGTCTGTCATACAACATATTTGCTCCCTCCTCGTCCTTTGGAGTGCGTCTGTGTTGACACTGATTCCTTTCTTCTGTTTATATTCATTTTCCGTTCTCATTCAGACTCAGACTCTGTAGAACAGAAGTAGATAGAAGTTCAGGTGTTGGTGTGTGACAGGATGCAAACTAGTGTCCTGGTGAAGGTTCGACATGTCCGTCCACCTCCCCCCGACCTCCACACTCTCCTCCTCTCTACATAAAAGACATCCAGTATGGACGTACTTCCTGGGGATTGTGGGCTGTAATTGAATCATGGAGTAACATGATCAGTGTGAAAAAAAACAAAACACTGTGCATTCTTTTTGTTTTGACCTTGGAAACAGTTTCCACCATCTCTCACCTCCTCCGTTATCCTCTCCTCCTCCTCTCTGATGTATTGACAGAAGCTGGAGTTGAATATTCTGCCAGCGTTGTGTCTGGTGAGAGTGTCAGCGCATGATTTATAAGCGTTAACGTGCAGACGAGCACAAGCAGCCGCTAACATGTTGTTTACATTCAGGAGGCGTACGCGTCCGTCTCCGGCCGAACAACGCAGCTGCCGCTCATCACTCCACTTCCCATCTTACCTTTTTTATGATTTTATCATGTAGTTTATATTTGAATCACTCATTTATTAGTACTTATTTATTTTTCTAAACACCCATCCGCCTAAAAAGAAAAGCGTTTCAGTGTCACATGATGATCTAAATGCTGCTTTAGAGGTTTTTCCATCCTGAGGGAAACACTAATCCCTGCATCCCTCTACTTTTTGGCAGGATTGCCGTCGGATGGGGAGGCATGTTAATGGTAAATACTTTCACTTTAGCATCAGTATCAGCTCCTAAAAAAACCCCATATTGGTCTAATCCTAATCCACTCAGTATTATGTCTCTGGACCTTTAGGAGTCATTTGAGCTCAGATGCTAAATGAGCACAACAATTGTCCAACAATAAAATGTTGGGAAGCCTTCAGAGAAACGTACACAGCTTCTGTTGCAATCAGTGTGAGAATAAACAGGTGATTCAGATAGAAAAGGAAAACTAGATGTTGTCACTGCGCGGCTCTCTGACAGGCTGCGTCTTTATTACAGATGCTGGGTCAGCGGGCCGTCAGCCGCCGGCTGGACGCCTCACTGAGGAACCTTTTACTCTCTGACACCTGTCTGGTTAACAGACTCGGTCCACGACACACAACGTACAGCGAAGCCTCGCGGCTCTCTGTCATTCATAACGCTGGCTGCTGTGAGGTGGAGCTCCAGCCCGGGAGGTGATCTCCTGCATGTAGATGTGCTCTTCAACCCGACGGCTGGGGCGATACGTTGTGTTTTCAAAGGCAAATATTTAGACTTTATGATACTAATTTAGTCAAAAGTGAAGGGCTTTACTGAAAAGGGAAACCAGCAGGGAAATATAAAAGTTCTAATAGTATTTTTCTAATAGTAGTTTTGTATTTTTTGTTTCTAATCATCATGATGCCGTCAAAAGCTTGACTGTAGATCATCATCTCTTTCGTTTCTCTTTCGTTTCTTTGCTAAAATCTGGTCCACTGAGGAACGAATCAGACAACAAACAAGAAGAACGAGAAAACAAATCAATCATCTCCACTTCTTTGGAAGTCAAAAAGAAAGTGAACTTACCCAAAGTCGAACTCTGTTTTAAAGCAGCTGTTTCAAATGGACCGTTTTGTTCGTTTAATGGACTAAAAGGTGAACAATCATTAAGGAAAAACAAATGTAGTGAAGGAACTTTGTCTGGGTGCTCTGCCAATAAATAATCAATAATAAGTCACCACACCTCTAAAACGATTAAGGAGAAAGAGGGAGGAGGAACTTTCTGTAGTTTTTCTTGGAAACACTTTTCATCCTTACGTTTCTTCACTTGCGACCTGCGTGAAGTCACTTTTTGACCTCTTTTAGCCGCACAAGCTGCAAACTGAACAAAAATCTGAATTCTCATTCTCTGGCATCCTGCTTGTCAGATTATGAAGGATGGTGGGGAAGGTCAAGGGTCACCGTAAACACTGCAAATCATCGTCTGAGGAACATGAATTTGACCATCGGCACCAAAGTGACTCAAAAGCCTCAAGTTTGGCATTTTAGCCGTCGCCATCTTGGGGTTTTTTTGGAGCCAGAAGTGACCGTATTTGGACGAGAGGGTGGAGCTGGAGATCTGAGAACGCGAGGACGCGATGCACGCCTACCTGTACCTGGCTGTAAATGTACTTACCAGAAAAAAGGAACAGCCAAACGCTGCTACCCTGATTGACTTGCCGTGGTAGCGACTTGTCAATCACAAGGTAGCCCCGCCCTAAAGCGGACCCTAAAGCTTTATCGTCTATTTATTTTATTCTGAGACCATTAACTCATCAGGAAAATGTTTACTGAGGTCATAAATCAAGTGAGAAGTCGGGTCATTTTCTCATTGACTTCTATGCAATCGGACTTAATGGCGTTGCCCCCTGCTGGCCATTAGAAAGAGTGCAGACCTGGAGGTTGGTGCTTGTACAGAGTCTACATGTTGTAATAATTTAACAAGAGAACACAAACAACTTGTCGTCTTCTAATTGTTACCGATAATCTCAAACATTACTGTGAGATACTGGAAACAGAGCAGAGTCCCGCTGGTTCAGGTACCTCCAGTATAAACACATGGATTGGACGGGGAACCCACTGGAAGCCCTCTCAGTCTCCTCAGCGTCGACTGTTTGCAGAGCTCCATGTCGACGGTGTCTCTCTGTGTACCCAGAAATCACCGGAGCCTCAGCGGTTAGAGGATCAGGACGAGCAAACACTCAGAGATTGAGCCGCCGTCATCGGACCGGCTGCTGGTATTTTCTCTCTCCGTCACGTTGTCGGGGGAGTCGTCCTCCAGACGAACGCAAACAGTCAGCGACACATCCCACTTTGTGACAGGAATCCTGTTTTCTCAAGGATCTTCTTTTTTGAAATTTCTAACCTTTTAAAAAAAGGAGTTTTTCTGCTGCCAGCGGCTTCGTGTGCTAACAAAGTAAGTAACTTGGTTGGATTTGTTGACAATAAGAAACATACAGTAACACCACCTTTGTGGAAGTGAAGTTTGATCCAGTCTGAATGCGTATGAACATCTCATCTGTGTCTATATATCTGACAGGATGTTGCTTTTCCCAGCCACGTGGCAGCGCAGAAGACATGAACACAAACAGAAAGTGATGCCTAGAGATTAGAGATTAAAGATTACTTTTTATTCTTTACCCCCTTTACACACATTTCATTTTCCCGAAAGGAAATGTGTGTAAAGGAAATGAGTTTCAATGAAAATAAACAAAATAAAGCCTATCGCAGGCGACCTGGTTGAAAGGTTTTTAATGTTCCAGAAGGCCTGAAATCGTCCTCAATCAGACAAATACAGCAAAGACATCTCAACGGGCCTGCAGACAGAGTGCCTGGCCGACCACTGCTGCTAGAATGAGGTCTGCAGTAACTCCAGGAAGAATCAGAATGACACAGGTGTGCAGTTCCCCATCTCTCTGAAGCAACAGGTGACCTGAATAACCCTCCGATCAACTCAGAGGTATTTCAACATTCAACACATTTCAAAACGACCTGGGGGAAGGGAAACAACGACTGCTACGAGTGAACCAGGAAGTGAGCTGTGAAGGCGAGAATCTCAGCACCTGGTGGAGTAACTGTTGTCTCCATTTGACTCGACTGACTTGAGATTTCGCTCCTTAAATGTGTGAACTTGAGACTTGAAAGCAGAAACATTCAAGTCTTTTTGAATGAAGAATGAAACATAAATAAGACAGTGACAGACAGACTCCTCACCTTCAGTACTCAATCACTGGTCCTCTGTACGAACAGGACCTGCTGCATGTGAAGACAACTCGGATCACAGAGGTCAGCGCTCAGAGACTCGGGATTGGCGTTTTGTTCAAGAGGACTTGAGACTTGCGGACCCCAAAGGACTTTCTTTGACAAGACCTAGATTTGCCCCCCAGAAAGACGTCTCTGTCGCCTACAAACATCTCTTATCCTCTCAGCTACAGAGACGGCGGTTTCTGGTCCGTCCTCCTCACACAGAGCGCCACTTTGTCTAAATCCAAGATAGTCCTGTATCTGTGTCGGTAGCAGACAGGCTGTGAATCTGATCTGAGGGATAAGACTCTCTTTCCCCCCTCAGAGCTGTCTGAAGCCTCCTAATCCATCAGCAGATGCTGTGATGTGAGTCGCACGCCAGACTCTCCAATCACATCAGACACACATGCAAACCGCTGCTTGTTGCGTGAGGAGGTGAGAAACGTGTCTTTGTGTCTTTGTGTCTTCTGATTTCTACCTACAGTAACATGTTTTTAACTCTGGGGGGTCTGAATAAACTGTTAGTTCAGCTGGTAAACCAATACCGTGTCTCCTTTTGCGAAGTCACATGCAAAATCATCTTTTTAAAAGTATTAATATTCATTTCAGCATTGAAATAAAGTGTTATGGGGACTGCTCCAAAACTATCAAATGACTTCCTCCTGTCCTGATAACCTGCCAGTGAGAACATGTGGGTTTTGTATTTTATTATTATCAGTTATTTTTCATTATAAAATGAAACGAAGAGGGAGCCGCGCTGTTTGTTTCTGCAGTAAATGGCTAGAAGGTGCATTTAATCCACTTTATTTTCTACATTATGAGCGATGAGTCATTAATATTAATGTATGAGAGTCATCCCCCGTCCAGAGGACACGCTCAACAGGTAGACATTTTAGTGTCAGTGATGTTTAATAGTGGACAGGAACAACATTAGTCCCTGTGTTTCTATAAATCCTGAATTAGTCAGTTAATAATTACTGTTAACACGAGGGAACTCATCTCTGTTAATCACCCATAAAATGACACCATCAGACCTCTGCTGCACATGTGCATGCACACGAAGAGCTGCATGTCCGCGAGTCCGGCTCCCCGTCCCCGTCATTAAGAGCATCATGAAGCATCCTCGTTAAAATTCTCGTCCCGGTCTGGGTCTGTCCTCCGGGGGTGAAATCGGCGCCACACCTGTAGGAAACCTGTGGGAAGGTTAACAAAGTTAATTGTCTGATATTTAGCTGCCCTCCTGAGGGTGACGGAGGCGACTGCTAATCATCATTCACAATGTCTTCTTCACTCATTATGTATGAGGCAGAAGTCATGTGTAGTGCTGCATGGCAGAGCAGGGGCCCGCTGGGGGTGTCGACGGCATGAAATCACAGAGATCAGCCATTCTGAGCGGAAAGCTGTGCAGACGAAGTGTGTCTTCATTCTGAAAGAGCTTTGAAATTATAGACTTGAAAGAAAAACAAAGCTGAAACGCTGATTTTAAAGTCTTTCACCTGCACTTTCCTCAGTTCATTCAAATGTCTTTTTCACCCTTCACTGATTTTTCGGCCTGGTTTCGTGAGAGGTGAGAGGTCACTGTCGATCCATACAGCACAGTTACAGCTGACAGGTTACACGCACAATAAATAACGCTTTCATTCGATGTTCCAAGGTCATATTAATTGGGATTTACATGAGCCTTGTATTTACAGTGTTATCTACAGTAGATTCATGAAAAATGTAGAAAAATAGTTTTTCAACGTTTATCCTTCTGTATTTTTAGGGGGAAAATATTTCACTGTTTTACAAACAAAACATAAGATAAATATATACAGTATGACGCATTATTATAGATTAAAGTAGATAAAATGACAATAAAATGCTAGTTGACAGTTTGTCACTTTGTGTTTCCTGGTAGGAAAAACAGGAATTTCCATCTTTTCAGCTTCTCTGCAAAATTAAGGTCAAAGGTACCGCTGCAGTTTGAGTGACTGCCGCCCCCCCCCTGGATCCTGACGGGGGCCCGTCCGCTGAGGATTAAGTGACAAAGTTTGGATTGATGTGGTTGGACAGCGGGGCGGCGGGGGGGTCTTGGAGTCACCTCCACGCTCCTCATTAGGACTCGCCGTCGGAATGCAAAACGGTGAAAGTGACAGCGGCTTTAATCCTGCAGAGCGATGATGCTGAAACAGCCGCAGTGGGACAGCAGGCGGGGGCTGGACACGAGGCCCCTGTGGTCGCTGACAGACCCCCGAGTCCCTCTCTGACTTTGGCTCATGTGTCATTTACTGTCTGTGGTGTTTCACGCAGTATTTTAGAAGGAGGTGGACCACCTGAAACAAAGACCACCTCCGCTAACCTTCAAGGAAAAAGCAAATCACAATGTTCTCAGTGATTGTGGCTGCATCACGCTGCCTTTTGGATTGGGTCTAATTCCAGACCAGAAACCATCCAAATCCACGACGCAGTACAGCCGCAGGTCTTTTGAAATGAAACACGCCGGACGAGTTATATTCTTGGTCGCTGAATGATTAGAATCACAATTGTCAGGTGGCCTTTTCTCTCCCGCTGTCCTCACTTCTGTTAAGGTGGTCCCTTCTGGTTCTGGACTTCTGTCAGGTGTAATGGCCACTGCAGCCTCTAGGGGAGCCGCTTCAGACTTCAGTGTATTTTGCATATTTTCAATAATCTTTGCATGCCTCAGTCTGGTTTCGTCGCTGCATGTTTTTACAGTTTGCAATGACCCAGTTTACCCACAAGCATCACTCACATCTCATCCTCCCTCATGCTGTCCCACTCAGAGTTTTCTCTCTGTGTGTGTGTGTGAACTGGTGTATTAAGGCCTGGATTTATGCATGAGCGTGCCGACATGCTTGACTGAGCTGAGGAGATTCCTGAGATCATGCAGCTTATCCAACTGTTGCTGTAACTCGGAGCAGATTTAGATGTTCTGCACTGAATCAGTCATACAAGTTTTTGGCTTTCCAGCATTCCCCTGGAGCCCGATCTCCTCCTCCTCTACAAATCCAAGGCCTCAGGTCCCGTCTGCCTCCGCTGGCAGGGTATCTATTGATTCGCTGACAAGGACGGCAGCATCTAGACGAGACCTGTTAGTGACTGTTTAGCCATCAAAGAGGAATCAGGCTCAGACTTTTTAAAGGTGCGTTTATTGCAGGTCGCTGCTGCGATGCAGCTCACAGAGATCAGATTGAACTTCTCCCCACAAAGTTTACATCACCTCATGCAGCAATACACAACAGATAGTCTGAATAGACAAGTTTGTAGTAATTGAAGCCGCCTTTGATGCCGCGGCGGATTTGCATGTCGGTGTTCCCAATTAAACTCTCGTTGCCTGGATCTCCTCACAGGCCCGGTGTTCAATCTGTTGCAGCGTCTTTGAAATCTTACAGGAGCGTCATTTGGGATTCAGGCTGCAGTTCAAATGAATTGATGACATACTGTACCACCGCCCCCCCCCTCCCCTCTCTCATCTGAAGCCATCTGTCCCTCCCGTCTCCGTCCCCCACTGCTGCTTCCTGCATTGTGTACAGCCGTGCACACGTCCAGCAACACCGTTTGTTTGTTGCTGTGAACACCAGCGTTTCTCTGAGGGTTAGCGCTTCAGCCACAAGCTCTCACGTCTCTCCACAGCGCCTTCATACTGCACCATGTGGGACTGGAGGACAGTCAAAGTCATGAGAAGAGACGGAGGCAACGCTCAAGGTCATCGTCCTCTTTACGTAATCACCATCACTGCTAACGATAGTCGTGACCTGCAACCATTTCTGCATTATTGTCAAATGATGAAACAGCTGGTTTTCAATCTTTAACTTCTAAACATCACGTTTCTGGTGTCCTTTAAATATACTTTAAACTCATACAAAGTAAGTTTAGAATAAATGACGATGAAATGGACGACAGTGACAGCTGAACCAAGAAGAAAAGTATGTCAGCACTCAACTACCAATCAACAGTCAAAAACCCAAAGACATTCAATTTAAAATGATATAAAACAGAGAAGCTCTCCAGAAGTTGGAACCACAGGACGTCTGTTATCACCGTATTGATTGATTAACTGACTGTTTCAGCACTTCTTTAAAGTCCTTGTTTTAAAGTTGTTGTTTCTGAAGTTCTGAGAGTTTACTTCTGTTAAAAAACAGTGGATGAGTCTTCATCACTGGACTGCAGTTCATTTTTCTCCTCTTCTTCACTTCAGTAAGCTTTTCCTTCTTCCTTCTTCCTACCTGGCTGCCTTGCCCTTGGTCTGGATCAGTCCTGCCAAACCTCCTGTATGTAGGGTGTAAATTGACAGCAGGCTTTGGTTGTCATATCTAATTAGTCTCCAGGTGCCTTGCCCCCCCCATCCCACCACCATCTCTCTGTGACTTTGCTCCATTAATGCCAACCTCGGCCTCCAATTTGTTCTCACCCAGATGACTCGTCAATGAGGCTGTTTAATCGCGCCCCACATGTGCCGACAAGGGCCAAGAATTCACCCAACGAACGCCCACTCGCTCGCTCGCAGTCGCCTCTGCTGAAGGTGACGAGCATCATCTTCATTTTGTCTTAACTGACTCTCCCCTCGCCCTCCACAGTTACTGCTGCTGTGTAGAGCTCCTTATTATTTATATTCATTATAAGGCAGGTTGTTATATAACGCTTAGCTTATCTACTTTGCTTGTATTTTCAAACTATTTTCACTTTTAGGTTTTTGTGATGACCATGCGATGCGTAAAGTATCTCTAATCCAATGAGGAGCGGGACAGAGCCGCTAACGTTAGCCTAAACTGATAGCATACTAACCCCTAACCCCAGTATTAACAATGTGGAGTGATAGTATAAGTATTAAGCTAATCAGTCGGACATGCTTACGACATGTTGAATTGATTCCTGACATCTTGTGTTTTAACGAACAGTCAGGTGTCATTTATGTTTCACATGATGCAGTGACTCTTGACTGCTGTCTCTCACCACATGGGACCAAAACTCCCTTTCACAAGCTGACTCTTGGCTCTCCGTCACTGCACAAGAAGCTGCAGCTCTAAAGACTTCTCAACAAATTGACCTCATTTACCTCTTTAGCTTCATAACTAAATATTTTACTACAGTAGTCTGAGAATCAGATAGCAAGTGAATCAGCTTTTCCTGTGTCACGGCTTTCGAGAAGTCGTCTCTTCTACTTTTTTTCTCGTGTTGATCATCGGTGAGAAAAACGGAAATCTGTTCCCACGGCTGGCTGAACTAGAGCTTCATCATCTGGAGGGGTGTGCTACTGGATAGCGTGCTAAAAAGTAAAAGTGGTGGAGGAAAGTGAAATATCACTTTAATATCCCGTCCGAGCAGCTCGCTGCTCCGCCGTGATCCAGTTTGTCCATTTGATGAACAGAACTGCCCTTGCTGTCTCAGTAATCTGAGCCAGTTTGTCTGAAAGCTCTCCAAGGACCAAAGGATGCGTCTGTTTTTATGGCCCATATTTACGGAGACGCGACACAATATTTGTCCGTCTGAAACGTCGCTCCTGCCTGAGATTTACACTCGTCCTTCTCTTCGTTCTGCGGCCGCCTGCTTTGTTTCTGTGGTGGGCGACCAGCTCTGCCGCGATCCTCTCGAGGGATCAGCTGGGAACAGGGCGGTTAAATCTCTGCTAATGCGTCTTGGCATGTGTGAGACAGCGGTCGTTTCACGGCCGTGGGAATGGTGCAGATCTGCTGCATGTTCGGCATCCTCTGGATTCAACCTGAGCTTTCTTAACTCCTCTTGTTCATGCTGACTCCTAATTGGTGTTGGATGGTGTCTTTGCTCGCCAAGTAAAAGGGGGAAGAGTGGCATGGAGAGGTGGGCTGGGTGGCAGAGGAGTGTGGGAACATTTTCCCATCAGTGTCAGCTATCATTTTGAGCACAAACAGAAATCCTGAAAGAGAAAATCTAACAGAGATTATTAATTGGATTCTCCACGGTGGCGAACTGTCGTCACATTTCTATTCAAATGTTGCTTAATGTAAACAGTACTACAGTTCATTAATGCTCTAAAATTAACTGCACCTGCAAGATACATTTAATCCCATGAATGTTGGTTACATCAGGATGTGAAGAGAGGAGGTCAGTAGCACAACGATACAAGAGAAACTGTGAGATAATGGTCTCTGGCGGCCCGACCCCCAGTTTAGGAACCACTGGACTAAACTACCTGATACTTATACACTGATGCATCAGTATTAACGATCCAAAAGTGTCGTACAGTATATGCAAATATATCAGTCACAGGGGCCTGATTTTTCTGCTGAACAAGTACTTTTACTTCGGTATGACTTTGAATGCAGTACTTTTACTTGTATTTTTACATCATTGTATTGGTATATTTTACTCACGTAAATCTGATCTTCTTGGAGCAAATTGAGAATCGAAGTAAAGTCGTCATAGTTGATGTGAAAAGACTCCAGAACAAACGTTACGATCATGTTAGCATGTAGCACGCTGCACGTTCCTGTTTCATGTGTGCAGGCAACTTCAATTACTTCTACTTCAGTAAAAACAAATGTAACTTCGTGAATGTTCAGAGACAGGAAGAGGGAAGTAAAATGGAGGAAAATGTTTGAAAGAACTGCATGTTGTCAAACTCACACACACACACACACACACCAGGTTGGCATGTGTTGCTAGCTAGCTACCCCCGTCGTCTGATGAATAAACACAAATTCACCCTCTGACGTGACACATTCTTTAGATTTTGAGGGTGAAAGACTTCTTATAGTGCTGAACTGATGCTGAATATGGATGCATGGCTCACTAAATATAATATACTCTGATCAATATATTGCATTGCATTGCATCCTTCCCCCGTCCCTCCCCCCCCGGCCTCTGAGGAGAATATAATCCAGATCATTTTATTGACGCACCACAAACTGTAAATCCGTCGTCTTGTTCCGCTAACAGCCGGAGGAGGGAAGTCGTTAAGGCTGCGAGTGGCGGCTCATCGCTCCGCTAAGTGACCAAAGTCATTTAGAAAAAATGCATACTGTTTTTCCATTTACTTTTACCTAAAGGACACTCAGCAGAGGGGGGGAAGGAGGGGGCCTGAACAGTGCGTATTTGCCATGAAAGCAGAGTCCCTTTCAGTGGACCACAACAGGACCTCCACAGATCCTCTGCCGGTTCCTGATGCTGATCCGCAGGTACACAAAGTGTTTGTAGCACCTCGTGACAGATGTGAGCCTCTAATTCACTGGGAGAGTAATCAGTCTGGGATAACTAGCCGCTGCTGCTAAGTGGGATTCATTAAGGCTGTGATTGGTGTCATCACTTGGCTGAACCAGGTAGCTTCGTGCTGTAATGATCAATGCTAATGTATGTTTGGACCCCAATGCGTGCAGTAATTATGGGACAGTCGCCCAGCGCGTTATGGATGAGCACATTACTGCTCGTCATGTCCGCGTTCCTCATCCGTTCCCTCTCAGGCCTCCACACACGGAGGGAGCCCCGGCCGCGCTGCCTCGGCTCGGCCTCGGCTCGGCCTCGCTGACCCGTCGAGCCGCACCTCCTCCCGACGAGCCGCTTGGCTCAGATCAGTCGTGCAAATTGAACATGACAATGAATCAAGGGGTCCTTCAGCTGTCGTGCTGCGTCTCTGTGACGCACATGCACGGGAATTACTCCGCTGTTTTAAGCACTAGTTAGCATTCAGATCAAGACATGCGATCACTCTGTCTCACGTCGGAAAATAAGATGAAGTTTAAGAAACATTAAAGGGAAATTTTAAACCTGGGCCATATATATTATACACAAAGGTCTCTCTCTGTAGGGATCCTTCCCATAATGTTGTCAGACACTTATTCTAACAAACGCTTTTAGTGGATGTACTTGAAGTGAAGGATTACTTTGCAGCCATTGCAGCCCGTTCGTGGCTGCCAGCTGAGGCGATCCACTGGACCAATTCCATTTAGTTATTTAGACACCAACATTTGTACAAACAGGGCCCAGATTTAAACATACCAGAGCTTCCCATTAAATCTACCAAAATACTATCAACATCTGTGAATCTATCAAAGGACAAAATGACAAACTTTTTATAGGCACCTTTGGTTTTTGATTTTAGGTGAAATACAACGAGGGAAATGTAAATAATTAATTGTAATCAATTAATTAAAGCTGGAAAACAGCTGTAACTTTTTTTTGAGGTTACAACAGAAACTAGAGTCTAAAAATAAAGCTTGAAATGTGTAAAACAACCAATCATGATCAGAGCCTGGTGAAGTCCAGTTTTCTTCCTATAGAAAACAGTACAAAAAAACCCTAATAGATCTTTAATTCCTTAATAGATAATTAAGCAGATGAAGCAGCAGAAATCTCACATTTTGTACAAGAGGACAATGGTTAAAAAGAAAAGAAAATGCAAAGTTTGAAACTGACTGAGATGGAATATAATGTTTTGAGAAGACAGAAAACGCTTTGAGAACCTAAATCCATGGTTTTCTTTGTTCATGTGTTGGGGGACCCTCTCGTGGCCCTGGCGCCTGGCGAGAAGGCAGAGGGAGGACGCCGCCGTGAACGGACGTGTCTCCTCCTGGACGGGGCGGGCAGCAGACAGACGGGGCGCCGCCGGGGGCTTTGGCACTAATTGTGTGGGAGAAGAAGATTGTTTTGGCTATAATGAAGGATCTGTTCGTTAACCCTGTGACAGGCTGGGAGTTTGTCCACTCACTGTGTGCCAGCTGACTGTTGTTTAGCACTGTGCTGGAAGGGATTTCAGGCTTTACAGCTTTGATTATGTAGAAAACAGCCTTGAATAAATGCAAATGTGGCCCATGTGACCGCTGTGAACAGGGTGATACATTTCTGAAGCAATTATCACTGTTGGTGGGATTTTTTTTTTTTTTTTATCACTGTCAGCCTCTTAGATTAAATTTGAGATTCATGACGATGAAATCTCATTAGTCACATTTTTTTTCAAACTGCCACAAATCCTTCCTCCATGCATGTACACTGGGGATCATTCTTCTTCCAGGTCTGCAGCCTTGAAGGGTCGATCCATGATGGAGATGACTGTTGAAGCGGTTGCAGAGGTTCAGTGTCAAGGCTGGACAAGGAGGACACGAACATGCTGTCAGCCATATCTTCCATATCTCAACCTCTATTGGATGGATTGCCTTGATATTCATGGTCCCCAGAGGATGAATCCTACTGAGTTTGGCGATCCTCCTTTTCACCCAGCACCACCAGTCAAGTGTATAATCATCTATTGATCGAGGCACAAAGGTTAGTACGGACACACATGATCCTCAGAGGTTAAACCCTAATAACCTCCCGGATTCCTGCCTTTTTTTTTTATCTTTTGCCAACATTTCTGCTTTAAATGAAATGAAATATCTCCACAACCATTAAATGGATCGGCACAGACGTTTGTGCCGACATTCATGGTTCACAGATGACAGGTCCTGCTTACTTTGGTGATTCTGTGAGTTTTCCAGCCATCAGGTGGAAAGTTTGTGGTTCAAAGTTAAATGTCTTGACAACTACTGGATGGATTACCATTAAAGTCTTAGTTCCTAGAGGATGAATCCTAATAAAACTGGTGATTCCTTTACTCATCTGGTCAACTTTTCACTTTTTCCAATACTGACCAAACACCTGCAAAACTAAGGATATCAATTTAACATTTCCATGAACATCTATATACAAACTAAAGATATTTCAGTGCGTACCAAACGATGGATCAGTTGATTGAAGTCATCTGTAAGTTGAGTTAAGATGAGCGAGAGGAAAATATCTTGGGAGAGTCACAATTCCTGGTGCTCAACCCGCCTCTGAGATATGTTTTAAGCTCCATTTTGTGCTTCTGGTAACTCCTTCTTTCCTCCAAAGCCACTTTAACAGCGTTTACTATTGTTGTCTTTCATCTCTGTCTACTTTAGCAGAGACAGCAAAGGTTTGAAGCCCATTTTACAATTCTGTTAATTGAAGAAGAAAATCTGTCGACATCAGGTAACACCTCTGTGAGTGTTTCACCGTTAGGTAAGTCATGAAATGAACAAGAGGAGAGTCCTCCAGCAGACTGAGTGTGTAAATCTGAGGAGAAGGGCTAAACGGGGTTCTGGGATGTGCACCATGACAAGAATAAAACTAATATGAGTCTTTGGGGCTGAAAGAGACAGACTCATTTCCAGCTGATAAAATGGCCCTTCCTCCTCCTCTCGCCCTCTCAGCTGTCCTGTTTATTGCGTCACATAAAGCAGCAGAAAAAGGTCTTTCCATGAGAGCAGTGAAAGCTGCATTTTTATTGGCCATTAGTTTCTTTTTTTTTCACTCATCCACCCCCTCTGCTTGCTTGCCCTCCTCCTCCTCCTCCTCCTCCTCCCTCGGCTTCATCACCTTTGCTCCAAGTCTTTCAACCCCAGGTTCATTCCAGGAATTACCCCGGATTGATATTGTTATTTGTCCGTCTGCGTTTTCGAGTGAAATAGAGCCGACAGCCTGCCTCACCTCACCGAGCATGACAGCTCACGTCACGCTGGAGTCGTTGAGACACTTTACCTCGTGACAAAAACACAGCTGCATGACCTGAGTCATGACGTGCCACACAAATGACCAGTTTCTCATGTGCTGCCTTTTGTAACACGAGTATATGAAATCTTTCTCACGTTGAATTAAACTACTTTCTCAAAGGAATCTGTGTTGTGAATGTCAAACCCTCTCGTCTTGTAGGCTGGAGAGGTGTCTCTGAACCTTTTCTAACTCGCCCCTTTGCTGAGGGAAGTGGATGTAGTCTTGCGATTCACCAACCTCTCTGAACCCCGCCTTGTATTTGAAATCATGAACCCTTCCGTGACATCGAGCGATCTCGACTGTCCTCTTAAATGTCCTCCACCTCTGACTGAACCGCTCGGACTTCTCACATCAGCGCGCACGTAAAGAATAAAGTCATTTAATCGCCTTTCATATCTAATATAAATAACTATCAAAGTTCTATTCAAGTGCCTGCGTGGGACAATGATAAATGATGATAATGAGATTCAGGGTCGTGTCAATATTTATTCATCATCGTAATTACACTTGGAGCATCTTGTGCTTGAAAAAGCTGTAACTGATTAATGGAGTGCAGTTTTTTTTCTTCTTTTTCATCTACAGAAACTGAATTTATGTTCTCATTTGAATCAACACAAGGCCAAATATAGAGGCTAAAAGTGTTGACTCGTTCTGATGTTAATGGCGTGAGGAAGTCAAAATCTGTTGGAGAGTTGTTTCCTCGCGCTGCAGCCGTCCCCCGTCTCCTAAGAATGAGGTTTCTATACTTGTAATTTGCTTTGCCAAATGTGTTTTGGAGGAAATGTAATTGCTGCCTGGATCAGTTTTACAGATGACGTTTTTTACAAATCCAGCATCCGTACAGCTCAGGACTTTGATCAGACCAGATACCAGGCTTCAAGTCCTGTATGTTGTTAACTATTAAAACACTTGATTAAAGTTTAGAGGAATGTAGAGGTTTCAGATAAATATTGAAAAGAAAACGGACATTTGTTAAAAGTAATTTTTACTGAAAAGGTGTTTTCTCCGAAAGCCACAACAAGCTGAGACAGACCAGAGAAAACTTAAGCTCACGGGGGTGATGGAAACTGCAGAGTCGCTGTGATAACGGAGATCGATGCTTTTTTTGGTTGGAAATGTCAGAAAAGACTCAAAGGTCAATTCTTGTTTCCGTTAAGTTAATTAGCTATTGGAAGAAGGAACACATACCGAGGGTCCTCTCGTCGGTCCACGAGGAGGTAATTCTGTGAGGGCAGGATAAACCACACACCAATTTCCTGCTCTGAGATGTTTAACTTCTTCCTTCCTTTAATGAACGCAGCAAACTTCAGCTCCTCACTGAAAAAACCCAGACCTGTTTAAGACAATGTGTGCGATTTTACCTCCCTGCTCTCAACAACAGCTGGCTGAAGCTCTAACGGACTCAGCCCAGCTCGGTCTGATCAGTCCTGAGGCCCAGATAACGTCAGTAATCCCCGGTCCCTGTCCTCCAGAGACAACGTTGGTCCCAGTTCAGAGTTGGACCTTTACGGGGGTAAAACAGCGGACCTGGATTCAACTTTTAATGAAAGCAGCAGCTGTGGTTTGTGTGTGGCGGGGGGCGGGGGGCAGAGTCTGGCCTCCCCCTGGGTAATCAATTTGCAAAGGCAGATGCTCTGCAGGGCACAAACCTCTGTGGCTTACAGCAGCTGTTCTCAAATACATATCAAGGAACATTCTCTCTTCTTCCAGAATCGCTTGTTTGTCAGACAGCAGGTTTGATCACGTTTGAAATTACGCTGAAAGACTCCGAGAAGACGAAGCTCGGGATCAAAAGCTCGAGGTGATCAGACCAGAGGGGGCCGGATTCACGGAGGAACGCAGGTTTGTGCCATTGGCCTGTTATGATTTGCAGTTATTAGTCTGCCCCCTTTTCCCTTCTCTCCTTTTCTTGCAGGTGGAGCCGGAGCACTCGATATCAATTTCTCATGCAGCACCTCCAGCGTAGGACAGGTGGAGACAGATGGTGCGATGTTGGCGCCCATTCAGAAAAGTTTCCTGCCTCGTGGACACTGATGAATAGCGAAGAAAGTGTCTGCAAGTGAACGGAAGAATTCACGGCTTCTTTTGAGAGTCGAGTCGTTTGAGTTAACGGACGGATTTAATGAGCCGAGACGTTCATCGTCTCGCAGAGGGACACCTGTCTGTTTCAGGACTTTTACAGTGTTTGATTAAAATAAATCCACAATCTGATACGTTTGAAAAGCAATTATAAATCATATAAATGATTAATTGAATTAGTGTTTAAATGATGCAACAAAACATCGTCATCAGTTCAAGTTTGACTCTTTGGTAGTATATTTCTGAATGAGCTTTTTGTTTCATCTCACTGTTCATTTGACAACATCCCACCGAAGACCTAACGAAGGTCCAGCAGAGCAGCTTTAAAGGTTCCCAAACAAACACAGTTATGTTTACATTCAGTGTTTCGCACCAAACACATTGTGTGTGTCTTAATTTCTTCACTTTTACGAACAAAACAGGACTCATCAGAAAAACTCCACAGGGTGCCTTTAACCCCTGCAGTAGAATTCACACAATCTATCTCCTCTATATTCACGCCATAACTGAACCTTTTTTTGATGTTGTTTGTTTCTCTTTAGTGTCTAAAGAAGCTGTGATCTGACGTGGGGAAACTTTCGACCTTCTCACTGGTGACTTTGAAACGTTTCCACCTACTCTGCAAAAAGATGTTTTTTAAAAAAGAGATCAAAACTGAGTTAGAGGAGAGGAGTCAAGAGGGCGCGCCAAGAGGGAAGGCGTTCGCATAGAATCAGAGACCTGTAGGTTCAGCGAAGGGCAAAGTGTCAGGACACACTCAGCTGTAACAGAGCACACACACACACACACACACACACTATTTCCTATGAGAGCCTCATTCAAGAAGATGGAGATAAAATGCCATTTCCCCCGTTTCCCGATATAAAGATCCTCCACTCTTCCTCCACCTTATCGTTCTGCTGCTGTTTGAGCTCTTATAGTTTTGCTCCTCGAGCGGTCTGTTGGCCTTATCTGTCTGTTGACTGCGACAGGACGACTGCGGCGTCTCTCTCAATCAGGCCGTCACGTCTATACTGTCCTGTGTTTAGACATAAATATACCTTCACATATACATTTTGATGAGTTGATGCCCAACATCCTTCAGCTAATAAATATGACAAACTTCATGAGGCACTTTTACTTCATACATCAATGCTCTAATAGACATTTCGTGCTCTGCACACATTTCTGCTGTAAAAATAAAAACAAGGTGATAATTTGGATTTGACCGCTGAAAAGTCATTTTTACTGAAAACGTTTCATCAAAAGTTCTTAGAGAAATGATGTAATATTATATTGATAAATAGGCCCGAGGGAGTGTTTGTACAGGACATCGTGTTTAACAGTACCTTACTGTAATCTTTATCCGTCCGTATTGCTGCTTTGTGTTCAGATATTCTCTCTTTGACAGCACAGGCTTTGCCACGGGGACAGATCAGCATCTAAATTAATAAACCGTCAATGGAAGAGCTTTCTTGCGCCGAGAGGGTGAGAAAAGTATTTGCAGCTGCTGGTACGATGACGTTGTGCACGTCAGCTGCATTGGTCGACTTTGTGTGAAAGCCATGCAGGATGGAGAGTCAGACTTATTTTTCCCTTTAAACATTATACTCATAAATGTCCTGTTACCTCTTAAGTTCACCAGGAAAGTGAGCTGGATGCTGGTCTTTTGCTTTGTGTCCGTTTGTTTTTCATTGGAATTCATGGATATGTCAGTGCGTGTTATTCTCTGAAGCTCGAACTCGCTCCACTTTTATATCCAGCACAAAATGGGCTGCAAATTGAGAGGCTTTACAACAGGTAGAGCGTGGTGAAGGTCAAGGCAGCTCGGCTCCCAGAGATGTGGGGGTTTGTACGGGATAATTTCTTTGCAATAGGGAGGACTGGACACATAAATGGTTTCTACTTTCTTGCTGATTTCCTCCAGGGAAATTTCCACTTCAGAGAAGAGTGGCTGTAAACCAGCACTCCTCAGCTCTCCCTCCCACACAAACTATTGCTGTCTCCGCCTCTGTTTTAGGTCTCTTTTCTTGTCTTTTTCTTTTTTCTGTTATTTGTATTTTATGCGTTCTATTTTTCTGTATATTGCTTTCTGTTGTACACATTTTAATATAAAGCACCTTACTTGTAATGAAACGAGCTATTCGGTGTAATAAATGCTCTTCTTGCCTTGTAGTGCCTTTCCTGTGTGAGGGAGGAGATTAATGTTTGTCCTTGCAGGAGTAGACCTGCTTTTTCTCAGTTTCTCAGAGTTCCCCTCGTGCGAGGGAGATCTAGATCTGCAGGTATGAAGGTATTTCTTTTGATGTTGTTATTATTATTATTATTAATTACGCACTTATTATACATTTATTGAATTCCTGACTCATTAAAAAAAACAGCAAGATAAAAGGAGAAACAAAAACAAAAGAATACCGAAAAAAACTCCCATTTAAAGTAAAATAAGACGTATTTACAGTTTACAATGATGACAAAAGCAGCTGATGAATGACTGAAATGATCAAAAACTTCAGCTCCAGCTCCAAACTTGAAACGTCATTTAAAGCGAAGGTCTCTTTTCTTTTCAACTCCACCCGAAAAACGTGAGGATGACCCTCGCTCACCTGGTCGCTCACCTTCGTCTGTGCTGCAGGACGTTTTGCAGAGTAGAACCTCCTGCGCGCTGCATGTATCACAGCAGATTTATGTGGTCATTTCTCCTGCGTTGTTGCTGTGCCACATTTGGCCTTGTGAAGAAAATCAATGACAAAAATGATCAGGAGTCAACCATCTGTAATGTCTGTGATAGTGAAATCCATAGGAGAGTATGAGGATGAGTCGATTCCTTGTTGCCAGACTGCAGGCTCATTAACTACGGAGCAGAAAACAATTCATGGATCAAGCCTGACTGATGGATGGCGTTGTCTGGAGGGAGAGGGAGCTGAGGATATGCTTTATGGCACTGGTACTGTAACTACATTTGCTGGCCTTGAAGATGGTTTGGGGATGTTGCGAGTAGTTTATGATGTTGATGTACAACAGCTGATTGATTGAGCCGGCTGTTGTTGATTTTCTCAACGCTTTATTTATCCAGGGAGGGTTTGCTGAGCATGAAAGCTCTGTTTCAACAGACACCCCGTCTCAAACTCATACAGCTACACACAGTCGCAACTGTGACCCGGGAACCTTGTGGGCACTTGAACCTACCAGAGGGGCATTTCAACTGACCAGAGGGGTGAGTGGGCCATCCACAGGGACGGAAGAGCTGTTGAAGGGCGTCTGGACTGACTAGAGAGGGACTGTGGTTCACTAGAAGGTCATTAAGACCAACTCAAAGGGCGCTTGGGCTTTTGGACCGACTAAATGAGCACTTGGTATAATCAAAGGGGCATTTGAATTGACTGTGTGCTTGGGCCAGCTGCCAATCTGACACAACTACAAGGATCAGAAATCAGGCACTCGGACTGACCAGAGGGGCACTTAGACCAACTCGCAAAGCACTTTGGCATTTCGACCAACACAAAGGGCACTTAGGATGATCAGAGGGGCACTTGGATTGATTATAAAGGGGCTTGGACCAGCTAGAAGTCTGGATCTTCGGCCTAACAGAAGGGCACTTTGACTGCCGTTAGGAGCTTTTGTATTGAGTGGAAGGGCACTTGAGGGTCAATGGACTGACTATAAGGTAGTTTCGGTTGTCTTGAAGGGCACCTGGGCTGACCACAGAGGAATTTGCACCAAGCAGAGGAGCACTGGTGTGAACCAAAAGGTAATTTAAACCGACTCGAACGGCACTTGGGCATTTGCAAGACAAGAAGGGCACTTGGTGAGTGCCTTTGGGTAAATATATAAATGGAATTGTCCTTAAAGTCTCGACAAATCCTGGTTGAATTAAGGTTTAAGGAACACCACTTGCCATGGAGCAGCATGGCTGCAGCAGCTCGGGGTTAAGGGGCGAGTGATTCTCATTCACACCTGAAGAAACTCATCATGCCAGTGTTTGGGTAACACAACCTTTTATGTCAAAGCTGTCCTCATCCTGATTTTGCAGACAGAGGAAGTGTCTCATATCATCCCGTCCCCTCGGTTCATTGATTGATAGATTTCGTGGGGTCATTCTGCAAAGCCATGTCTTTTAAAAAAGGGGAGGGGGGGGGGGGTTGAATGGACAAACATGTCGACATTGGAGGTTCTTTGGGGAACATTAAGCTTTTATTGATTTTACCTTGATTACTCGCGTGCTTCCCAGCGTGCATGCAAACAGGGACTCAACCGTTTGAAAAGGTGAACGAGCGAATGGGAGAGTTTTCTCTTCTTTTTTCTTTTTTTTTTTTTTTTACTTAACCTTGGATCTGTCTCAGTCTCATTACCACAGAGGGAATAGCTCTCCAAAATTATCCGGCCTGTCCTCCTTTCATGTCTCTCTCATAGACATGGGAAATTAAATGGAGGAGGAAGGGAGGACCCCATTAAAGCACTCCCATTGCCCTTGCACCAGCCATAACCAAAGACATGCAACGCGAGAGGATTAAGCACATGATGAGGAGGCATGTGACTGATGGGATTTTGAAGGGCGATACTAGATGACATCAGAGCTGGATGACGTTGATTAGCTGATGTTCAGATTTCAATAAAAAGCTAAAGAATTGGCTTTGTTGATCGGCCACCCCATACACAGGTCAAACCTTAGCTTTCCCTTAAGGAGGGCTCACACTGGTAGGACAGTCTGATGATGCCATGCTGTCATGTGCGACTGCGTAAATATTGTAACCCGTCTTCCTTTGTGAGTTTGTGAAGTTTGTGAAGTACCATGTGTAGAAAGCAGCTACACACTTTGCTCGTGTTACTGTATCACTAGACCTCATCAAGTTACCTGTCAACAGACCCTTCGGGAATGTTGAAAACAGGCCTTTTAAAACTAAATGATGGTGCCTTTTTTAACGTTATCAGGATTTATGAATGAGGTCTGTGCTCGCCAGGTTTATTCTCTACAGATCATATCACACACAGAAGCTCATTCCCGTTATGAGACATGTAAGATGCTTTTTTTGGCAGATTGCATTACCAAGTTCTCAGAGCGTAAAATGTACCAGGAGCAGCCCAGAATGAAAAGTCCCTTTCTCTGCCCAATGAATTCAATTGCCACTGACGATTTAGTTGAGGGTATAATTCTATGATTTCTGGGCTTAGTCTGGCCTGTAATGGATTAATCTATGAATAAACTATATGCTTCTTCATTTTAAACACTCACAAAACGTCCATCCATATACAGCCAAGAAATAATCTTCACTAGGATTCAACTGATTCAGGAATAATATCCCGAAAATGATGTGAATTTGCTTTTCCACTGGTGTTGCTTAACGATAGGATTACATCCAATTACATTTATTGTCAATACCCTTAACTCACTTTTATCCCCTCAATATGTCCAAAACTCTTTATTTTTTTTGTTAATGTTATTATATAGCATTTCAAAATAAGATATATAGAACACTTCCTGTTTTGGGAAAGTTGATTATTCTCAATGGAGCAGTTGAAAGCATATGACTCTCTTTTGTAGATATTATGTCTTTTTCCTCTTGCATTCTCTCTGTGTTGAACTTAATCTTTTTCTTATTCCCATCCACACTTTCCCCCCTCACACCACCCAACCACAACCCCCACCCTATTCTCAAAGTGACTCTTAGCATCTGGGAAAATTTATGGAGTGTGAGGCAATTTATTCAAAGTGTGGATGTCCTGAGAATTCAGTTATGGAGCCGCTTTGTGGACGAACGTGAGGCTCGGGAGGAGAGTAGGATGATACCAGCCGGTGTGTGTGTGTGTGTGTTAAAATGCCTATTTATTGAATGATTTTATTTACAGAAAGAAAAGAAAGAAAGTTTTCAGGATTTTAATAAAGTTATTTGCCTTTGCCATAAACACCAGTGCCCCTATCCTACCCTAGTGCACTATCTTATATATATTGTGAGTGTGTGTACCAGGTGTAATGAAGAGGAAAACACAAGGTTTTTGTAGGACGCCACCGACATGAACGTATAATTTGAATGCAAGCTTGTGTGCTGCGGAGCAGATAAGTGGCATGACATTAGTGACATGAATATGGCTTAAAGGGGAAGGAGGAGGTCATGAAATCAATTGTGTTTCCAAATGGTCTCGAGTCGCTGCCTTTTGTGTTAATTGATCAAACTGTGGCTTAATTAATGGCATGCCACTTTAATGGAGAATAAATACTCATCAATGTCAGAGGGTCACTCTGTAAGTCAGCTGAAACAGAAGGAGGATCGTGTGGCTTCCTTCAGGATTTACCTGCTGACGTTTTTTACTATATTTTCTAAGACTTGACATGACAAAAGAGCTCACACAGAGAGGTGGACTTGAATTGTAAAACATTTAAAAGAGTGCACTTTAAATCACGTCCTTCCTTTCAGCTGTCGCATCAGAAAGTCTGACAGAGTTACGGTCATTTAATTTGCACGACTGAGCTGATGGCAAACGTATCACCACTGTCACAGTGTAGAGAAGTGCACGTGAACAGCAGGTCACTGGTTTCAACGCCTGGGCCAGATGGCAAAATGGTGTTGGAGAAAGTGAATGATTAAAGGGTGAACGTTAACTGGGAGTTCAGAGGTACAGCCACATGGTCTTGAGTGCTAGCACATTTTCAAGGGCACACACGTGACATACCAGGGCAGGACAATTTTTGTATTTGCATAGATTGACCCATTTTATATTAGGAGTTCATTTATACTTTATTATTTATTTGTGCCATAATTTAGCAAAGTGCTGCACAAAAACAACATATTTGAAAACAAAGAATTATACATAATGAACAAGGACTTCATCCATTAAAAGCTAAAAAAAAGTTGGATTTTAGATGTGATTTAAATGTTGTGATGGAGGCTGCAGACCTAATATGGAAATTCTAAATTACAGAGTGCCTTAAAAACAAAATATGAAATCTTAAAAGCAATTGTAAAAGTACCAATGATTGCACGGTGAACCAGCTCCAGCAGTCAGCAGGATGCAGCAAAGGAACCCTGCACCTCATGTCCTAAATTATCGTTCTTGTCTGGGGATATATCAGGGACGTGATATGCCAGGATGATTGAAAGTGAAAGTAAAAAGTTTTAACATCAGTAGAAAATTATATCTGAGGGCACAATTAAACATCAACACCACAAGCTTTACATGGGATCTGACATAGCAGACCAAAGTTACTGTGACCGGTTGTATTATGGTTGTTTTGCATTTATTTTAGCTGTGATTCAGCCAGTTCAGTTGATCTGCCTGTGTGCTTTTGATTATTGTCAGAGCCCCTGCATTCTTAGCTAATCTAATGCTATTTACTGGCTGAACCACTGTGACCGGCTGTCAATCAAAACTGGCCTCTCAACAACCAGTTCCACTTGGTTCCTCAATGATTACATAATCTAAACTCAACATGTATGAGTTACCAGCACTGTTTCTGTTTGCATCATCTCAGTCCCCTGCTGTCCTGGCACCACAGACCCTCACATGTGGCCCCCCCATCTTTTCCTGAGAGTGCAGTTCAGAGGAAGGCCCCTGTGGGACCCTGACTTATCTGCAGGCCTTGGATAATGGATGATGGAAATCAGGCTCCCTCATGGCCAACAATCTGCTCCTCTGAGGGCTCCTGGCCCAGCGCACTGGCCGGCCCGGAGCATTTCTCTCAGCGCCAGCACATGCTGATGGTTGCTTACTAACCCTGGGTCCAGATGCCAAGGCATCTGCCCGCAAATACAATGTAATGCTGAGGCCCTGAGCGCCCGGCGGACTGGTTGTCCCCAGCTTATGGATCCGTCCTCCAAGGACTGAAACAGTTTTGTTAGTATTCACTCAGGATATGTGAGCATTTGTGATACGAATATGATTAAACACGATGCAAGAGACATACTTTGAATTACAATCAAGTTTTCCTGTTTTCATGCAGCAAATAACTTAAAGTAAAGACTGAAAAATACTTTGAGAATCGTGACGAATTCTAACCAGCGATGATACGCAGGCGTAGTATCACACGTGCTCTGTACTGCCGTCCCTCAGTCAAAGAGACCGAACTGAGAAAACCGAGAGTGGCTCAGATCTCACTACACCAGAACCGTGCTTGCATCTACTGTCCGCAATGCTGTCCGCTTTCGTGTCAGTTTTGGAGTATAAATGGGCCCTTTAAGATCTACGCTTCTACTATAAATGATGTAAATCATAATTCTGTCAGAAATACTCTGTGTAGTTTTGAGAAATGGTCATATATAGATTGGAATATTTTCCCTCTACGTATCAGTAGAATTGGCAGCATTGAAGGGTCAACACTGCTGCTTTAATGCTTTACCGCATTATTTCATACTTCCATTAGCCTAATCTATCTGTTCAGGTAACACGTTTTGTTTAAAGTATGGTCATGGTGTTGCTTTCTTAACAGTAAACACCTGTGAATGTTAATTCTAAAAGTCCAAATATGGTAAAAAAACAAAAACAAAAATCTAATTAACTGCATTTCTGAGGTTTTATTATTATTTGTCTTATATGACTCAGGGCTCATCACCGGTATCCGGGATGCCAGGTTTGGGTTTTCATTGTTTCATTCATTTCGAGTCTGTGTTTGACTGACACGCCTGCAGTGCAGCGCCTGCTGTTTGCTCTTTGGATCTCGGTTGCATCATTTTGCTTTGAAAACTCACATAATAAAAGGTGCTGATTATCAGAAACCTTTTAAAGGTGACACATTCGACTTCCTTTGTATCTGTGGTTTAGTCAGATAAAAGTTGGAAATCTTTTTCATGTGCTGTTTCTATTATTTTGCCCCCCCCCCCCCCCTCCTCCTGCGGCTTTGCATTTCCCTCCACAGAGCTGTCATCCCTGCAGTGGAAGGGGAGTTCAAGGATTCATCAAACAAACAGCAGGTCTAGGTCTCTGCAGAAACCTGCTCAGCCGGCCAGACCGGGTCCACACATCATGACTGAGCTAATGAGGAGGGCCTCGACGGGTCAGTGTGAGTGTGTGAGTGTGTGTGAGTGTGTGTGAGTGTGAGTGAAGTCTGGCTCTCTGCCAACTCTAACCCATCCAGGTGGTTTGATTAAACACATCGCTAACACATTGTCTGAGGGTTAAGCAGAGGGGTCTGGGAGAAACAGTGAAGGGTAAAGTAGATGAAGCTGGAGATACTCAGACCAACATCCACAGAAACACACCGAGGTTTTCACCAGAAGCTAATCCGGTATTATCAGTACATACTGAACTCTCATGCTGCTGCACTTCTTCTTCTTCTTCTTCTTCTTGACTCTTACATCTTTGTTATGACGTTCAGCCCACTGTCATGTGCCTCTGGTGCTTTTCTGTGCCTCATTTTATTAATTCCACACATGATAAGTAGCAGAATCACTTTGTGCCGGGATGAAAACTGGATGTCGGCAGCCAGACGGAGAAACCAGGTTTGTGGATTGGCAGATTGACTGATAGTGTGTCGGATCTCTGATTGGAGGGAGCTGTTATTTAGCCTTTGCTTATCTGTCCTGCTGGTGTGATTTTCAGTCAGCATTAACGCTGTGGTCGCAGTAAACTTAGATATGTCGATTTAAAAGCTGTAGTTTCGATCTCGTCCGCACTGACTTCATTTTTCTGTCTGGCACAGAAATATGACAAATGTGGTTGTTGTTTGTCCAACTGGTGAAAAAGCCATCGATGAGCAAAACAACAGATCTTTTTGAAATGCTGAAAGAAAATCTAAAGCGTTCAGGTGGCGTCTCAGAGGTAAACCTATTGCTGCGTTTCCACTGGTGAACACATACATTTACACTGCATCTTCACAGCAATCCAGCATTTGGCTCAACCTTGTGAGCGGCAACATATAAACGCCATACCCATACACATGTTAACCAAAAGTATGGGAGTCTGGAGGCGAGGCCAACCACGCAATGAGCCGTCAGATTCAGAGCTTCCACCCTGTCAGCTGATTCTTCCCATCTGTCCAGCCCTCACTCGCCAGTTTGAAACAAAGTGGTCCAATCCCCAGCAGGCATGCCCTTTACAGTAGGACCTGTGTGCTCTGTCAGTTGATCAGGTATGTAGGGGGTCTGCTGTGTTCAGGCATCCCCAGCCAACATTGTGTTTTTTGTAGTTTATCTAAGCTAATGAGAAAGATGTCAATAATTCAACCAGTTCCAAGGTGGCAGCAGTGAAAATGAATTGTTCATTTAATGCGACGTTAGACGCCATCTTTTTAAAAACCTCTCAAAGTGAATGCCTGAGGCTTGTAGCTAACGTTTAGATGCACATCTGCAGCTCAGATGTACCTCTGACGTTTATCTCATTTCAATATTTTCAATATGCTGAGGAGTGAAATCGTATTCTAAACTGTTCCCTGACGCTAGATATAATCTTGTCCAGTATTTATGTAGTAAAATTGGGAAATGAATTGTCTCGCATGACCCGTCTTTGTATGCGCACCTTCTGTGAATTCATTCATTTCAAAGGGGAGTGAGAGGGAATGAATTTGTCACGTTACAAAGCACACAGATCACAGAATTAGCCATTAATTATTGTGTGAAATGAATGAAGATTGGTCTGGTCAGTGAGCACAGTGAAAGTCTTCACATACTCATCTACAGAGATTTACTTTAGAGTTCCAGAAATGAGTTTATTCAGCTGAGAGTCAGTTCTCACACTTATTAAGTGCTTGTGGCATTAATCTTTCTCTGTCCAATTAGGAGTCACGTTTCTATACGATACTGGGCTCCAGTGAAAAGTGCTCATCGCTCAGTGGTATCAGTGAGAAGCTCCAGTTAATAAGTGCACCGTACTGAGATGGAGCTACACAGAGCATTTAACCCAGAAAGACCTTCAAAAAGAAAGGATGGAAAGAATAAATATATTAACTCACTTACTACTTAACGGAGTCTTTATACACGTACATGCAAACTGTAAATGTAAAGATCCCTCCGCTTACAGGACTGGTTCACTATTGAAACAGGTTTTGCTTGCAGTTTCAATGTTTATTCAAGACAGATGGGATCATTGTGGACTCATCCTTTCAGGTTTCTCATCTTCCCTCCTTATTAAAAGATTTATCCTCATCCAAACCAATCGAGTCTAAGCATGAGGATGCTATATGTTGATCAGATCGTAAAATCCTTTGAAACAAAAGATTTTCGACGTTATAAATAAAGTTGACTTGATTCTAACCTTGGCTGGCTACTTGTAAGATTCCTGATCCAATAACTTAACCCAACAGTTTCTTCATTAAGTTATTTCTAAAGCTGCTTGTTATCATTTCTTCATTTAACAAGTCAGCTGCATCTCCAGTAAAATTATTTTACTGTAATTTAACAAACGGAAGGTACTTAAGAATATTTTTCACTGCAATATATTGCCCCCGATGGAAGCTTCAACTTGGCTGCTAATGTAGAATAAGTAATCAAGGTTAATAGTTTTACTTTCCTGTGTGGTGCCAAGAGTCCCAGAGAGCTATGGTTGTTAAATAGCCTTAAAGTCTCCAGCCGTATGCAGTCCAGTAGCACAACAGCACGTGTGTGGCTGTGGATATTTTAGACAAACGACTGGTGATATTTTATCTGCATGTGTAGAATCATTTATCATCTGTTCTGCAATCAGCCGGCCCTCCCATCAATTCTGCAGGTCTCAGAAAAGGAGAGCAGAATACATAAATGCCTCATCGCTGCACCATTATATCCCTGTTTGTCTCTGGGCCAACCTGACAACACACAAGAGCCCAGGGCATGAGATGCAGAGAGGTGAGTTTCACAGCTGCGTGGATCAATAATTACATTATTGCAGTTGTGGTTTTTGCGAGATGACTTTCCATATTCATGTGAGGGGAATCAGAGTGTTTAGGGCGGGTTAACCGTGAGTTTAAATGGCAGTCAGGTTGAATCAAGCACTGTGAGCTGTAATATTACAACCATTACAAGATGGGTAACTGCCGTGACAGCAGAGTTTAAGGCTGCTGTGTTTGATTTGTAAGGATTAAGAATTGAGTTTGGCTCTCAGCCCCGCTCAGCAGTTGGCGTTTACATTTGTCTTATGGAAACAATGTCAAAGTGAAAATAAACTTTTATTTATTTTCAGGGTTTTAAGGTTTGTCTGCCAGCAAGTCAACAGTCATAAAAGAAACGGAGGAAGCCAAATGAGAGGCTCTTCTTGAAGGTTTCATCCCCTTTTCTAGATTTTCTTTTTTTTTACTTTTAATGTCTTCAACCTCACTGACCCCCTGTGGGTCCCAGCCAAACATTGTTTAAGCCCATTTTAAATTCTAGTGGAGATCTCAAAGTTTTGGAAAATGTGTATAAAATGATGTGCAAGATATCTATATAAATATGTCCATTTGATGGAGTGTTGCAGCCATTTAAAAAAAAAACATACTTTACGTTAAAATAAGCTAATACAGATTATATGTGATACTGAGGATAGTGTGAAATAAGATGATTTTGATGAACTATGAAGATATTTAAGGGGAAATATAAGGGGAAATCTGTATTTTAAGAAGCCAGTACAATACTTAATTTTTGATATACTCCCATGTATTTATTATTATGAAATGTGTAGAAGAGTTGATTATCTCTGTTAGATTAATCTATTAGTCACTGGTATATTTGATCATTATATTATTTTTGTTAATTGGTTTATAATGTATTTATTAGTTTCCCACTGGGGCTGCTCTGTAGCATGAGCGCCCCCTGCAGGACTCTGCAGACTTCACCCGGCAGTGCGTTAGCAGTCCGCAGCCTGGTGTCCCTCCGGTAGGTCGACCTGTTAATAAGCTCCGTTTAAGTTGTTTTTTTGTCGGTAAAAGTGTCATTTCCTTCATTTGTATGTAAAAAACGAGCTCCAATGATCACAGTTAATGTTTCTGTGACTTTGTTGGCCGTGTGTCGGTTGTAATTTGTCGTTATCGGTGACCTTTGCTAGCTTAACTGTTTTGATGAGTCACTTGACGTTAGCTTGTTTTTTTTTAACTTTGTGACGATGCGTTTTCCAGCTGGGGGGGGGGGGGGGGTCAGAGGTCAGAGGTGGAGAGGAGTTGCATTAAATGGAAATATTTCAATAAAGTACAAGTACAGTACCTCATTTCTACTTAAGCATTGTATTAGTATGAAGTTTCTTACTTTGTTTTTGGTGTGTTTTTATCTGCTCTTTTAAATTCATACAACTTAAAATGAATTTGAGGAAGCCTAGTGATTTAGTCCAGACATCCATATACTTGAATGGCTGCTATGCCCCCCCCCCCCACACACACACATTTACATCAAATTATATCAACAAGGTGGTCTTTTGAAAGTGTCCAAGCTGAACCCAGTGTTTTGGTACATTAGCATGTGGCTCATGCAGCATTTGATGAAGAAACTTGCCCCTCAACAGTCCCATGAAGTCGCTTCATTACAGCCTTTCCTGTTGTAGGTGTTGTGGGATCAAACTGGATTTAACTGGAATTGGATTTTCCTGTCCATGCAGTCTGGAGCTGCGATGGTTCTTCCCAAAGTTAACTGTCAGGGGCTGTTTGACTTCAGCTAGCTAAGTGTTCGTACTGTGGGTTTATGTGTTCAGTCTCTGTTTATGTGCTTGGAAATATGGCTGCCTGCACTGCTGGTGTTTTATGTTTTTGCTTCTGCTGGCTGCTCATTTGTTCTGTATAGCGGCTGTTTTGGATCGATGTGCAGCATTTGCAGTGGTATACATTGTGATTGCAGGCCTTGTTGTGGCTGAGCTTATTTTTTTTTTGGGTTGTGCACATGCATTATGATGCTTTGATGCTGCTGATTTGTACAGTGATAAGAAATAAATACTGATGTTTGTGCAATAAGTGGTATGAAAACCTGATTGCACTCCAGGTTGTTGTTGTTCTGTTACCACTCACTGTAACAAGCTAAGGGTAATATTGTATGTTGGCATTTACAATGTAATCACAGCCTCCTACAGTTATTTTCTATAATAATATTGGGTTACCAATAACTATAGGTTACTAATCTGTATTATTTATTATTTCCTGTCCATGCAGCGTGGAACCGTGGCGGTTCTTTCCAGAATTGACTCTCAGCTGAGACCCTGACGATCACTGATTCACTTCAGCAAAGTAAGTGGCGGCTGCTTGTGAATTCACAGTGGTGTCCCAATTCCAAACTGCACACTGCAGGTTTTGAGTATTGTGTTCACGCTGAAAAAGTGACAAAAATAAGTATTTTCAGACTAAAAGACGTTTGCAGTTGATGTCCCATGATGCCACGCTCGGAGGAAATGGAGGTGCCAGTCACAGCTGCAAAAACTAGTAGTAGACCGCTCCAGAGAGATATTGGAAAACAGAAAAGTGTAACTTCTATAAATATTATCATATAGTGCATACTGTATACGGCTGATATGTAGTATGGAATTGGGACACAGTCTTGGCTCTGTTCAGTCAATGTTTATGTGCTTGTAAATGTGGCTGCTGACACTGCTGGTGGTTTTGTTGCTCTTGTGTTGCTGATATGGATGTAATTCAGAATTGCAGTGGTGTCAATTCTGAATTAATTTGCTGCTGTGAGTGAGCTAATTTTCTTCTTGGCTGTGTTTGCTGCTGATTTTTGCTGTGATCAGTTATGATTGAGGTTGTCCGAGTAGAGAGTGTCATAGGCTGGATTGGTTGTTGCGTTGTATTCCCCTCCCGTTTGTTGTTGTTGTTGTGTTGTAACCAGAGTTATACTCTACGCAAATGTTCGCGTCCGGTCAGCTTGTGGTTCTTCCAAAAAGTTAACTCTCCTGCTGACACTCATCAGCTGCTGATTCACTTCAACAAGGTGTTATTGCTTGCGCTAACATGCATATTGTGAGTTTATGTCTTGGCTGTGTTTAATTACTGTCTGTATGTTCAGAAATATGGCTGCTGACGCTGCTGCTTGATTTTGTTGTTCTCTGCAGATCTGCTTTTTTTTTTTTTTTTGGTGTCTGCTTTTAATGTATGTGCAATATTTGTGGTATTTGGTATTAATTGTGAATTTTCAAGTGATGGCTGACCTACATCACATTTTCTTTTACTTGTTTGGCACGTGTGCTGTGATGCTTTCATTTGTGCGGTGATGGAATATGAAAACTGATGTTGAGTGTTATGTGCTGCACTGGTTTTCTTGTTGTTCTTTCTTGTTTCCTCTCAGCTCACTGTAACCAGTCCTTTGGCTGAGGGTATTTTGCTTGCTCGTTTTAGGGATGCAAACATGACGGACAAAGACTCACCTACAGAGTTATTTTTCTGTAATATTGTCTTCTGTGGAAACTCATGCGGCTCAGGTCGTCACATTCACATTTTATCACCCAAAGCATTTGAGAAATGTTTAACTGATGACTTGATTTACTATTCATAATATCGTAATTGCAACTAAACTGCTGAGCTTCCGTTTTATGGTTTACACTGCTGCTCCACTCAGTAAACCTATCTCAATCTAATGCCTATCTGAAGCTCATAGCCATGTACCTGCTTATCAACACTACATCATATTTCAGAAGCTTGCTGGTGTGTTTGTGTGACTTTAATATGCATAAATGAATAATTACTTGCTGCATAGCATAATTTGTGCTGCATGTCAAGTGGATTGGTGGGTTCAGTTTTATCTATCTAAGTTCAATATAGACTGTTCCTTTTTAATGGTTGGGGGCACTTTGTTGGACCAAGGTCAGACTCTCAATATCAACCTTGAACATATACTGTATTCACATAATCATCCTTCTGGCAGATTGAAATAACAGATTGTCTCGACAGTAGCGCACAAGTGAAAAGTCCCATTCATTATATCACCGTACGACGTGAGAGCATGTTTAACATACAGATTGAGGTGACAGATGATTCCAAAAGGCCCTTGAGATGACCTTGTTCTTTATTAAAGGGTAGTGTAACAATGGAAATACACATGATACTTTTTATGGTTTTCCCTTTTTAAAATCAAAGTCAAATTACATTAATGACCAATGGAGCAGAAAGCCTCAGAGGAACTGTGCAACCAAGGTCGTGGAAAATTCACGGAAGATACGTCAGTGGTTTGATCACAAAATTATCTTAATAATTTATCTCTCAATTGATGTGATGGGTACTGAAATGATTTTGAAAAACATGAGAAGAAGAAATGTCTCAAGTCGTAGTCAGATTGAGAGGCTACAGTATATTGTCTCCCAGAAGTCTTTCACATAGCAACACAGCATTTAAAAATCCTTTAAATAACAATCAACAGGTTAAATTCTTATGTATTAAATACTTTTCAACATTGCCTTTTCTTTTATTAGTATTTTAAGTTTGGCTTACAAAGTCCCAGCAGTAATTTGCTATGTCAGTGTGTTCTCCTTTACATGTCGCTGCCCAAGATATTATTGCACTGATAATTGAGAGTCAGCACTCTCAAATACACTATTGGTGTAGAGTTTAATTTTTGCTTTAACCAGAGGCTGAGGGGAGAACCCCCAGGCATGGCCCTCCTCAGGGGGGCTCAGTTTGAGAGCCGAGTGGAGTTCTAGTAAGGATGGGGGCTCAGACCTCAGACTCCAGGCTGGATACTCTGCCCCAGGGCTTTGGCACATAGGGACTGTTGACTCTGCGCGCCACCAACACCTGCCTCCGCTCTCTGTTCCCAGGGCCTGGGTCTTCCCTCTTTCCGCTGCCATCGTAGGGCCCAAACATATTGTTGTGGTAAACCACCTGCCTGTCACTCATACGGGGCAGCATTGCTGCGTTATCTGGGCAGTGGCTCGTACAGGGAAACAAGTGGCACATGTCCTTGGAACCGTCGTAGAACTGGGACGGTCCCTGGGCCATTGGCCCCACATACACTGGTAAGTCTGTGTATGAGTTCAGGTAGGTGGAGTAGTGTCTGTGCACCACTGTGGAGGAGGAGCGGCGCAGGGCAGCGGCATTCTGCAGGATGGCTTCCCTGTAGGAGGGCAGCCGGGTGGACTCTGAGTACTTGAGCTTTTGCTTGTAGGGGTAGGAGCCCATGTGGGCTGGGTCCAAGTAGGCAGGCTCAGCAGCCAAGGGGTAGCAGGACAGGTTGTGCCCCAGACTGCCGTATAGCTTGTGGGGCTTTGGGTTGGCCACTACCACCCGTGGAAACAGGTCAGGCATGTCTACGCGGGTGGAGGGAGATGTGGATGTGGAGGGCTTTGTTTCATCTACCTGATGGATCCTATCGTTGCCCCATGTGGCTTTGAGGAATGAGGCGCGGCGGTTGAGTTTGTCCTTCCCCAGGAGTGGTATGTCATCCATTTCAGGCTCCAGGTAGGACTTCATACAGGAGTTGCAGCTGGTGCTGCTGCCTGGGTAGTGTCCTGAAGTGCAGGCCATGGCAGCAGCAACAGGGGCGTGGTTGTTCAGGAGATGATTGGCCCTCAACTCAGCAAGGCAGGATCGAGGTTGATCATAGTCACCTCTCACTCTGGGGTCTGCAGCATCAAAAACGTAACTATGGGACCTCCTCCTACGGCTCACACAGTCGGGGGGGTAGCTAAACTTCCTCCTCAGTGGTCCTTTGTGCTCCACATAGATATCGGGCACCTGGAACTCCCTGTAAGGAGCAAAGGGGGACGTGGGGTGCCGGGCCGGGTTCTCCACATACAGCCTGCTGCTGTGGTGGGGGTTAGAAGTACCAGAGGGTGCAGGGTCCCGCATGGCGATGTGAGGGCTGCTGAGGCTGGAGATCGGCAGAGTCCTCTCTAAGACGTGCTGATTGCCGCGGTTCGGCAGCGTGTAGCGGAGCGGGGTGGGTCGGGTCACCACCCGAGGCTTATCCAGGAGGGGCTGGGTGGAGGTGTCCCCATAATGAACTGGGAAAGTGGGTGTGAGGGCCCTCTGAGGGTATGGTGAGTGGTTGTCTGTGATGCTGGAGATATAGGGCAGACGGCCATGGGTCATGTCTGTGGTTGTCACTCTGGGTGGCAGGCCAGCCCGCACATTGTCGCCCCCCCGCCGGCTCCAGCTCTCTATTGTTTTGGTGGCATTGTCTAGAGAGTTCTCCACTCTGGCGGAGGACACCATGTCCTTGGCTGTCTGCAGCATCTTTAGCATATTGGCTTGCGTATAGTTGGTAGTGATGTCTGGACTCTGCATGCTCCCATTGTGGTCAGTGTGCTCTACTCCATTGAAGCAGCTGTAGATGCCCTGCAGAGAGACGAAGGGGGAAATTACGATTTTTAAGCCTCATCAGCTACCAGAATGAACCAACTGAACTCCCAAAGGTTTTCAATCATGTTTCGTGTTTACTGTGATTCATTTTGGTGATTTTGTTTTTGGTGACATTTCTAATAACTTGCGCAAATGAGGTGAAAACAATAATATGGTAAAGTGTCATTGCAGGAAGAGATTCATTGTTGTTTCTGGTTGTTTCATGCTTGTGTTGCTGTGTGTGTTTGCACAGAGCTTGATCTTAAAAACAGCTCAGGCACATAAATGAGTGAGTTGCTGATCATGCACTCACCATATTAGTTACTCCATTTTTATCCCACAAGCTTTATTTTACTTTCAAATTGAGTATCTGTTCAGAATACGTAATCTCACCTCTGACGACTGGCGACACACAGATGAAGGTTTTTTAATGGGACAATTTAAATTCAATTTCACAGGACATGTTTGACCATGACAATATAACAAATATACATGGAGTTCTTTATTGCTTCAAACTCATTTTATTTTACTATCTTTTTTTTTTATCGTTGCTGCCCTTGAACTATTGTGACTGACTGCATTGCTAATAATTCTAACGCTATGTTTTGAAGGATACCTCACAAGGAGACAGCAGGCTGCATATTTTTATGCAGCAAGGCCGTCACATATGCAACTATTACATTCCTTAACAGTTACCTCTTAAATATCATACACCAAATATTTAAATATTGTATGAAGATAATAAAATATATTGCAGCAGCATAAACCACCTATGCTGTCTGCAGTTTTTCATATGTAAGGATTACTTACTCTACTGATAGCTAGCAGGAAGTCCAGGCGCTCTGATTTGCGGACTGAATGTCGTAGTTTCCAGTACAGCAGATGTTCCCAAGCGAAAACCAGCAGGCTCAGGCCCATGGCCACGAGCAGCATGTAGAAGACTCCCGCCATGTTGTCAATGTCCAGCTTACTGCTCATCACCTCTTTCTTCTCATTACGGCAGATGCCCGTGAGCCAGACGGTCTGCAGCTTCTGTGTGTCGCCTGTTAGAGAGGAGCACAGAATACAGAACAGTTGTTCTTCCAGAGGAAGAAAAGAAAATAATGGCTGCCACAAAGTTATCACGTTACAACTACTACAGGGCAGTGTTTCTCATCTTTTTAGCTTGTGACCCCTTAAAAGGAAGCTATCATATGTCCGCATGCGACTCCTTGCCACCAGTTATATGTGTACTGGTTGTGACCATTTCTAGATTGTTTGAGACTGAGGAAGTAAAATGATCTATTTGTTCAAAAGCAAATTAACCAGAAATATGTTTTTTCCAACACTGCCTTTTACAGCAAAGGAAACGTAATGAAATAAGGCTGGATCATGTTTTTTGTGATCATAATGAGGAAATGTTGAACGCATACATATATTTGTGTGTATTCCAGCTGTTTTTTTGCTGTTGAGAAGTAATAATATCACAGCTCTTTGTCTGTGGCCTCTCAGTTTGACATATTATGCAATGTGGTGAATTATTCCTCTTACCAACTATTGCATATTTCTGCCAAAGGTGACCAACTTTTTGCCCGAGGCTTTGAAATAACTTGCCCGAGGAGCTGAGGCTGACGGAATAAGAGTCACATTTTAAATCACCTCTTGAAACTTGGTTTTATTGACATGCATTTATGTCTCTCATTCGAATAAAATTTATTATAGTAATATTTTGTACCCTATATTCATACCCCCCCCCCGCCCAGCCACTTTATTTTTTATGTGTATGGCAGTTTTTATTGCATCATTTTGGACTGTTTATTTACATTCTCTCTTGTAATCTGTTTATTTCCATTCAGATTTATTGAAAACATGCAGACACAGTTATTATAGCATTCCTGGTAATATCCTGGGAAATTCAGCATCTATTGCATGTATGTGAAGAATTTACCATCAGCCAGGAACTGGAGCAGGGCCAGGTCGATGGGTCGTTTCCAGCGTGAATCCTTCTGCAGGGCAATGCCATAACCAGTGGTAGCAAACACTTTCCCACTGCCAATGGTCACCAGCTTGCAGCCCTCATCTTTGCCAGCCATGTAATTCAGCACAGCAGCATCATAGATAAAGGCATCCAGTTTCCTAGCAGGGTAAAGATTCAAAGGATTTTTACTCAAATGGCCATTACACAACTGTTTGGCTCCTCTTTGGCTCTCAGTTCTGCTGTAAATGTATTTTTACTATCCTTGGCAGAGACCTACCCTGTTTTGAGGCTGTTGAGGGCATCCTCTACTCCCTTCTGGTTGTATTTGACCATGTGGGAGTGCATTTCGGGGTAGTTACTCCTTATGTTGCGCTCTGTGCTGCCATTTGGGACCGTACCAAAGCGGAACGGAGGGTACTGCTCCTGTGGCTTTTGAAACTGTCGAGAGAGGTACAATAAGAATTGATGATGACAAACATGATTTGTGATAGTGATTGATTGCACGTGTAATTGAATAGAGATTGCATAATTCTTTTTTACAAAAAAATTTGACCTAAGTAACGATCGCTGTAGAGAACTAATCAGATTCACCCTGATGATTGTTTTGTGACTTCCCAGATAAAAAGCTCTGAGCTGCTAATACAATGACATTCACCACCGTGGCATTTTTGTGATTTGTGCCTCAACTCCCGAGTGCTATTGTGCTAGCTATCCTACTGGCCTCTTGGTCCGTTCATTTACACGTCGAACTCTACAATTAAGAGACCCAAAGAGTCCAAAGAGATCCAAATATCCTTCATCCTTGTTCTTGTCTGCAGTAAGAAAATGAACTTCTCATTTTATCCTTTTGCTTTTGGCAGTACTATATGCATTTAATTAGCTGTGAGGACAGGAAGTGGGACGGGGTGGAAATGCAATCGACAAAATTGCACTTTTTCATTAACCTTATGCATATGTTCTCAGCACATTAGCTGAGGGACAATTTGAGCTAAAGTTTGTGAATGAGAAAAGGGGCAATATCATGTCAGGACATCTTGAAAATGAACCAGACCTCTTCTGCATTCTGATCTCAAACCTTGAGCAATCGCTTGAGGTTAAGTTTATATACACACTCACACACACACACACACACACACACACACACACACACACATATATTTCACAAGTTTGTCCCTGACGACTTTTACAATCTGTACAGCATACAACTCCCCCCCCGTCCTTAGACCCTCAATTCAGGTAAGATTTAGTAAGACCTTGGTCTCTGGGAGGGAACACTGATTATTTGCAAGACCACAAGATGTCTGTTGTCAGGAAAATGTAAACATCGGTTGTTCAAAGTGTTTGACCAAACAGCTGATGCTGTAGTTTGTCTGGTGAGGACAGTCCTTATATGTCTCCATGTAGCTCACTTAGATTAAGCTGCCTCGCTGTATCTTGTATCATGTCGCTGGAACATTTCCTGCATACACCTTACTGGTACTACATAGTACAGACATGTAGTGTGTTGGTGGAGCGAAGGAGGTCGGGCGATGTCAGAGTTAACATGATGTGTTACCCCATCACAAGGTCTCACAAGTGAAGTGTCTATTCTGTAGGGATGAGGTAATCATCTGCCTTCACACAGCGCAGTGTCCTTAGAGCGGCTCTGCTCGTCTTCATCACTCTCCTCTGATACAAGGTCACTTTCTGTGGCTTCATCTTGTACCTCATTTACATTTACTTAACCTGAGGGGTTCGGCACAGCTGGACAAACAGCAGTTCAACCCTCCATTCCCTTCCATGCTGCCATGCAGAATGCTGTTCAATAATCTATGGACTCGCTGTCAAAATGGCTCTGTTTCTTTCTCTGCGTAGCAGATTTAATGTATAATGAGATGAGAATTGTAAATTACTTTGCCAGAATCGTAATGAGCAGTGGACAGCTTGGTCTTTTCCTCAAATGCCTCTTTAATCCCTTCAGTTGCCTTCGAGCAAAGAATCTACAAACCATTTCTTGTGCTGACGGTTTAACATGGATTTCTTTGTCAATACTCCTATAAAATACATCCTCAGGCCTGACAAATATGCATAAGATAATACCAGAAATTATAATTACTGCCTGCCTAGAAAATCCACTTGTGTATTACATGTCATAGGATTTTCACAGACGTCCCCGTCCAAAGAGTCTGGGGATGTAATTCAATTTCACCACTCTACTCTACGAACCCTTTTATATTTTGTGGGAAAAGTGAAAAGTCACAGCCATGACATTGCCACTTCTGGATATGTGCCTTCATAGCTCTGCCACACACTGTTTACACACCCAAAATAAACCACTTTGTGTTTTTCCTAAGCTGTACATCAAACAACAACAACACGCCTGACAACACGCACAGGAGTGTCAATGACAGTGAAAGAGCTCTGTACCTTTTTGTCACTCAGTCCAGAGACCGTGTCGATGTATTGCTCCTGGATCATGAAGGCTGCCAGGTTGGCTGTGTAGGAAGCCAGGAAGATGACAGCGAAGAAAGCCCAGACCAGGACCATGATCTTACTGGTGGTGCCCTTTGGATTCTCAATGGGGACCGAGTTGTTGAAGACGATTCCCCACAGCAGCCACACTGACTTCCCAATAGTGAAGGTGGGACCTCCGGGATCTAAGAAGGATGAAGTCAGGAGTGGACTCAGGACTCAGTATCAGTTTAGACATGGTGGACAATGGTGGAGGAAACACACTCATTACTATACAATGGCTCGACTACCTAAACAACAAAATAAGTCGTTTGTCTTTGCCTTCAAGTTTAGTGGGAAATCACTGTCGAAGTAAGAGAAAGCCATTCTGGAGTTTGTGGGAGACAGGATGCCAACATGCTACCACCAAGCTGTTGATGTTTTTGTTTTGGTGAAGATCAGATCTGCTTATTTTTCCTCATATGACATATGACATCAAATATGCTCCTGTAGCTATTTTACATGTATTTTGTGCACATTTTAGTTGAGTGAGTTTTGACTGAACTGAGGTGTTGTGTGTGTCCATAAGTCAGGCAGCTGAAATTCTGACAAAAGCAGGATTGAGTTGTTTTCAGTGCCACTCAGTATGTGGTACACAATCAGATCCAGATGACCTGCGTTATTGGTGTAATATTTCACTGCAAATTACAATATGTCAGATGACATTGCCATGATGAAAATATCTTACATCCTTAATTTGAAATCAAATGTCAAGTGTCAGCAGACTGACTTCCAACGGACAATAACAAACAACAGTGAAGCAGCGGTCTTGTTTGATAAAACATGAGAAACATGACATATTTGACCTTGCTGTTAATTTTTCATATATTGGATTCATCCTAAAATACATAAAAACTCGGAAACCGAGCCATGAGCGGCGCCCCTTTGGCCTTTCTTCATTCATTATAAGATACTTTATAGACCACGTGGCTCAGAGATGAAACTGCAGTATCTCAATTTTCCAGGCATTGATCCAATATGTGGCCACTGTAAATAGGCTTGGATTTCACATGTTCTCTAAAGCCACTCGCCTCTCTATGTGGAAGTTCAAGGATGCCAATATTAAAATGAATTCATGTAAGCACGTAAAAATGTACTGTGACAAAAGTAATAAGGCAAATTATCTCTTTCATTTTAATGTTTGAAAATGCATCTTAACTGAAAATTTTAAATTAAAACCCTGTTGACAAATAATTCACTGTACCCTGCCGTAATGAGAATTAAATTAAACGTGAAACTGACATTGAATTTGTAGACCGAAACAACAACTATTGCTCATCAAGCAGCCATACTCGATTCTTCTACCCTGCTGTTATGGAGGGAGGCGACACTCACCTTTGGCAGTGACCAGGCTGCGGTTGTACCCAACTGGACTGCAGTATTCAAAGACGAAGACAGTGATGGCCACAACAGTCAGACACATGACGAACATCATCACCCAGACCGCCGGGCTGTACGGTTCTACGGGGACAGAGTCAGACAGCTGAACTACACTGAAGGACAGAAAGAGCTCACTGAGACGCTCAAGAGTCAAACTTCATCTGTTGGTGCTGATGAAGAAAACTATATTCTACCTAAAAAGCCTGTTAGGCTGATTTGTTGATAGCACATACTTTATATACAGTATACAGTATGTGACTTAACCACTGGGCCACCACAATGCCCCATTTATAGCTAAGTTGAGCACATGTATTCTAGCGAAGGCAAAAACACCCACAGCTGCACACCTTCTTTACTTCAGAGGACTTTCTCACCTAAAAAGGCAGATGGTGAGACTGTCCCGTTACTTCTGGCCACCATCACACTGATCCCTGTCTCCACAAACGGCACAGAGAAGTCAATAATCTCGGAGCGCTCTTCGTTTATGGTCAGCGAGCCGATGGCCATGTCCGCCCGTTTGTAGAACACCTGAAAGTCAATAGAGATGTCCTGAGATGAATAAATCGGACCCTGTGTAGCTGCGTCTGACATGATGCTGGATGTCCACTGCTGACTTTTTGAGATAAATCTCATCTATCAGTGAAGTCAACACACGGCCTCAGTCCAATGTTGTCTTGCTGCCCTTTTTTCACCATTGCATTGTAAAGGATGAACCACCATCTAATCCATCTCTAATCCATTATAAGTTATTGCAGGATATAGCATAATGCTGACAAAATATTGCAAACAGGAAGTGGAGCTAATCGCTGCAGGGTAAAGGTGACTGGGGGTCTGGCTGAATGGGAAGTGATGCTATTCTCGCTAATGTGTAAACCTCAGAGTCCCACCAGTACAGTTCAGAAGCCCCTGTGACCGCTTTCTCAGCCTTTGCTGCCACACCACACCGCTGTTTATCATACTGATGGAGAGCTGGTAGATTTACAGTCCAGACACTCCGCCTCATGCAAGCCATTAGCTCTCCTATGGAGGTTGATGCCTCATTGAGCACAATAGCCTTCCTGTTTGTGGGGAAAAAAAAAGTCCAACTAATGTTTTATCCTCCAACTCCTGAAGAGGAGGGCCGGCCAGAGATTATTCACAAGGACACCTACTCCTCCTTTTTGTACAACAGTCCCTTCCTCACCCACCACAGTGACCTTGGTACATAGTCATGTACTCATTAATCTTGACTTCAGATGGTTTTTCCTTTTTGTTGTTTTTTTTTTTTTTTTTAAACGCAGAAAAAAAGAGTCTTGTCTGAGGTTTTCATTCTTATTTATCGTTGGCACACGATGTTTATTCATAATCAAAGGAAATGGTACAACAATACCACAATGGCTCAATCAATGTGATATACTCAATAACAACAATAACTAACAATTTCAAATTAAAGATTTGCATACAAACATGCCTTTTCGAGGATTTTGAGCTTTAATAAAGTTACGCACATTTTGACATGAACGATCAAAATCATTAAACTTTTCTGAATTTTCATGTTCATAAATGCAGCAGTACCAAAATGACTTTTATAGAGAGTACAAATAAGTGGATGTTTGTATTTTTATAGTCTTCTCTTCTCTTAAGAAGGTTTTGACAATTTGTGCCTCGATGGAGGGATTATAGTCCGGGCAGAGGAGAAAACATCTCACTGCAACGACCAAGGATTAACACACAAGCCAAACAAACGGAGTAAACTATAATTCATCACTGATCTCCAACAACCTAAATAATCGACTTGCCTCCATTCTAACCAGGTTAAACTGTATCAGGAGTTTGAAAGGTGTCGACGTTTACTTGGCAGGGAGGGTCTCAGGGTTTATGCCATCGAGCTGCATTATAGGAAACATAGATTTTTGAAGTGTGACCCATTTTAGAGACAAATAGTGAGGATATTTCATCCTCTGCTGCACAGATTTGGACCATTCTTGGATCGTAACTTTTGTGCAGTGCAATGCTAAATTCTTGAAGTACCCGTATAAGCTATTTCTATAAGAAGCAGTGAAACATTGAAGAGCCATCCGTCAAAAACTCTGGTTTCAGGAATTATTACAAATAATCGTGTACTCTTAAACCGGCATTAGTGCATTTTAAGGAATAGTTTTACTTAGTTTGCAAGTCATGGATGTTTCTTTGCACGTTCAGTTCATCTCATTAGCCACCGAAGTGGCTGTCAGAGAGCTAAAACTCACATTTCAAATGACCTTAAGTCTTGTATCTCTGATGCCTTACAGATCTACGCATGCATCCTCTGATTTAAATCATCATACAGTGTTCTTTCCCTGAGAATGTGGATGCATGTTTTGCGTCTTGGCATCTATGATGAGAAGCAGCTAACGGGGAATTGACCTCATTCCTAATCTTGGCGATGTCACTGTGGACCTCCTGAGTGAGAAGCACTCTGCTGCTGTTATGTAAAACTAGCTGCTCGAAGTTCTTACCTCTCCGATCATCCCGTTCCAAATGCCGCGGACCAGCTTGCCGTGCTTGCCGTTGGTGACCAGGTAGAGGTCGTAGGAAAACTTTATGGTGCGGGACAACTTCTTCAGGATGTCTATGCAGAAGCCCTTACAGCACAGTTTTGTGTACGGCTCAGTGTGACCCACAATACTAAAAGGCAAAGACAGAAACAGAGAATATGATGGTTCTGATGATCACTTCCTGCCCTGACTCTTTGAGAACTGGTTTCTTTACATTACAGGTTTCTGTTCGTCTCGACTGCTCAGTCCTCATTGTTACAGATGATGCTATTAAACTCTCATTATAGGTTATCAATTAAAGGGAAATCCACTGTTATTATATCCGATAAATGATTTGGATTATACAGAACTACCAACATAATCAAGGCTCATATTTGAAATAGAGAAAATGGTGTAATGTGAAATATTGACCAATATTTAGATGTGTTGTGTTTAAAGGAGAAAGGATAACCTTCAGCAGTCCACCACAGTTTACTTTGGTTTATATTTCTGTCACATCCCACGTGGGATTACAAGACACAGCTATAAAACAATACTTTTTCTGATACCTTCTAATACTGAGAAATATGCACCTGTTTTTCTACAAACCACAGAAACCAAGGATCTCAAATGATGTTGAAACATAAGACCTGGCATGGGTTTCTATGTTTCTGGTAACAGCACATATACAGCTGGTCTAAACTGATTTACACAAGAGCATGCGACGGAGAGGGACGAGGGACTGAGACGTAAACTCTACATCGAGGCTGGGGCTCTGACGTCAGGAAACTGGGGAGGTGGGGGTTTGCAGGAGCAAGAGTTGGAGCTACTCCACAGGCTTGCGCATGATGTCACGGCCCCGACAGATGGACGGACAGCTGGGCGGACCAAAACAAGTCCGACATAAATTAATCACAAACAAACAATGGCAGACAGGAGTGAAACTCATTGCTGGATTATATGGGCTGGATAATGGCAACTTGGCCATAGCAACAAGTCTTAATAACGTTACCTGAAGAGTAGATAATGAGTACTTAATATATCGATAAGTCCAGGATTCATTACAGGTCTACAGTGCAAACCTGTAGTTCAACCATTTATTGTTTTTATTGCTTTTAGTAACTCAGCTGCTCATTTTCATATTTCATTTTTATTCATTAGATCTCGTTTGATGTAAACTAGATTTTGGGCGATGTGACAATATTCACTGGGGTCAGTGTGTCTGGAGGGATGCAGGGGTGCATCACAGTAATATTTATTTCATATGCATCAGCTTACATTTTCAATATCACAATATTTATTAGGGCTGAAACTAACCATTGTTATGATTATATACATTATTGATTAATCTGCAAAATATTGTGTTCATTAATCAATTGATTGTTTGGCCTATAAAACATCAGAAAACTCAGTTCAAAACCATAAGATATTAAGTTTACAATGATACAAATAGAGAAAATCATCACATTTGTGCTTGAAAAATGGCTTAATGACTATTAACTACTAATTAATGTAACGTTGGTGGATTGACCTGCTGTTTCAGCTATAATTTAATCTATTCCTTTTTAAAGAAAGTGAGTAGTGAAAATCTGTAAAAATGAAAACTGACGACTTACTTGCGACTAAATAACATGGCTGCTGATTGGGCCTTTTAATGAAGAGGGTCATTTTGTAAATGAAGCAAATTCTCTGATTGGTCGCCTCTTTTGCTGAATTGTACTGTTAGCAAGTATTGCTACTGATTCTCAAGTTCTAGACCACATTACCCATAAACCCCGGAAACCCTTCATCTCACTCACTTCACTGATGAGGATAAATGTTGTTCCATTAGCAGCCCACCACATTTTCAAATCCAGACTAGCAGTAGAACACAGTGAAGAGGCGTCTTATGTTTTAGCGTAATTTATCTGCTGCTGCAAATCTGTTAATGCTGTTAAAATGCGACACATTGCATCTTTTAAGTGCTTTATTTTAGACTCCTTCCCTGCTCCCCCTGTTTTTCCTCACATCTCCCTCTCTTCCAAAGACCAAGCAGTTTGACCCAGACCTGGATGTGGTGTGGACTACAGTATGCTCAACGGTTTTAATGAGTGCATACGCCTGTGTAATACCTACCACATGCCAAGCTGCCCGAGTGACCCTGACCGAAAGACTTACATACAGTACTGATCTCCAGACAGAGCACGCAGCAGAAGCTAAACGGACAGTTTCAGGCTCGGCATACCAAGTAAAAGAGGCTGACGTAAGGGTTGAAATCAATTCCCCTTACTTATCAGCAGGATTACCACGAACGTGGGGATGAAAATGTCCTTCAGTTTCACACCAACTGGATGACGCCAGTGATGTGAGTCAGGAAACAGCGCTTTGTAAAACATCCTGTGCTCCTGCTCTGATTTACAGTAAAAGGTGTTCAAGAAGAGTCTGGGTGGCTTTTACATCATTATTTTGAACTGTTGGGAGAAAACAAGCAGTTTGGCCTCTAGAAAACTGTGATGGGTTTTCTTCTCTATTTATAGACTAAATAGTGAATCAATTATTCACATAAATAAATAATATGTAATAATTAAAGTGTATTAAAGATTAATTAGCCTAGAGCTTGACATCATATTTGCTTGATCCTGTCACATTACGTCATAATACGCATAAATCTGTTTTGGATTGATGCTGGGACCAGAATACATTATATTTTTTTTGATTTTTGAGATGGTCACAGTGTCAGATTAGCAATCATACACAATCACAGATGCTGCATCGGCTGTCTTCCACTATGTCACACTGCACGCAGTAAAATGAGCAGTCGTCTTGCCTGGTGCTCTTTTTCGTTCATGAAGCCCGACTTCTTCTGGGTCGGTCCATAACTGGCCTTATATCGTGTCGTCTGATCCCGACAAATTGTGCAAATTAAAGGAAATTTGAGGCTTTAAATTCACAGGTTTTGGCTGCTTGCGATGATTGGTTAGAAAGACGGTCTGCAGTTTTCTAAGAATTATAAGTTATAAATATGGTTTTTGTGTTCTTTGTGTGACAAGATACGAATTTGGTGTAAAGACCTAAATGAAGTTCACATATTTCTTTGAATATGTTCCTTTGAATTGTTCACATATTTCTACGTAGTGAATAATTAGTGATGAGAATAATCTGGGTTAGTCGTTAGTTGTAGATAAAGTGTGCAAGACTAATAAATGCAGCTGCGCCTAGAAGAGCCCATTGTGTGATGAAGCCGTCATTCCTTGATGTCAGCTTGGCAGGATCATTTTAGACAGACTTGTAGATCCATTTTGTTTGTTTTTATTTATCCTCAGAGAGGTTATGGCCCACCATTAAACGTCTATTTGCTTTCAAAGAAACCCAAATAAACGCGTCTCTGTAGTGCATAAGGTGTGCAGTGTGAGGCGATGCGGCAGCGAACTGGTGAGCCATGGGCGCAATGCAGAGAGAGCACTAATGACACGTCACCCCTAACCTCCCCCAGACCTTCAGTCTAATGGACTCTGCACCCACGCATCAGGACCAGGAGGCAATGAGACGAACAGACGAGGCGGCGAGCGGGCAGAGCCGAGCCACAACAAACAGAAACAAATGAACACTTTGGAGGAAAACGAGGCCGCCACAGCAGACCGCGAGTAAACACAGTGGTCCCAACATCCCCCGTCTCACCAGCTGCCAGGGTTCAAGGCTGGGCTTTAAGTCGGCTGCCAGTTGCATTAAAATGGGTCTTGGGAATGGGAATTGTTGCAAATGTGTGTGTGTGAGGTAATTTATTGTGGACATCCTTAGAATAATGTTTTGAAGCTGCGCTATGCATGGTGACAGGCGGTTATTTCTGTGTGTGTGTGTGTGTGTGTGTGTGTGTGTGCTACACTGTCATTAGCCATCTGTGTGGTGGAGGATGTCTGTATCTCTTCTCAAGAAAATTTAAAGAGCCTCACTGAGAAGCCCTTGAATTATTCACCTCTTAAACAAGTTGTAAAGCTGCACCAGGTGATTTTTTTTCTTGTAAAATGATTCGCCTAAATCAAATTAGAGGCCGCAAAGTAGAAGTCTCACTCCATTCTTCCAGCTGCAGTCTGTTCTCTACTGCTGGGACCAGAAGGGGGTCACAAAATACATTTTTAGGGGTGGCAAAATAATACAGAAAGAAAGAAAAAGAAACAACAGTTCTGCTACATGAACGTATTGTGTAGTTTAAATTATGTTGAAGCTTGAAAAGTTTGAAACGTACAGTACAGTCTGCTTCCCTTCTGAACTCACCCAGCAGGCCCTTTTCACAGCGGCCATTTTGACATGTCAAACACAGGTGTAATTGATAAAATGAATAGCTGCCCATTACATCTTCAGTCTGATCTGTTGGCCGTTCCACTGGAGCAGATTAAGTGCCTTGCTCAAAGGCACTTAACTAGTGATTACTGATCTCTATACCTTTTTGTCACAAGCTCCGCCTCCCTCAGAGATTCGATAAACTGCGTCTTTCTGGAGAGGGAGACACCTCTCTTTAGTTAAACTGCTCAGCTGATGTATGTTTACATGCACTGATGGATTATAAGATAATGGGCTCCTGGACATATATGCCTTAAAGGCCTCTGCACCGTCTTTGGCGTAAACACAGAGGTCAGAGGTGAAGTTTTAGGATTTGTTTTATCAGATTAGGAGGGCCCATACACCACACCACATCACAGTATATATATCACATGACACCATTTAAAGTTACTACAGTTTTCAGGCATTAGCTTGTGAAGCCACAGATTGAAGTTGCTTAGTGCAGCTTCGTGGTGCCGTGTACCGCTCATCTACCGCTGCACTCAGTCTCAGCTTTAATTAAATCAACTTATGATCTAACTCCCATTGAACGCAGCTAATGCACGATGACATTATCTACCGGCCTTCACCAGGGCATTGAATCTCCGCCACTGTGCTCTGAGGGAGAAGAGTCCGCCTGCAGTGAAACAGCAGTGAGGAAGAGAGCTTGAGATTTTCCTGATCTCACTGGAGAACATGTGTGACTCAAAGGGAAGAGCTTGTGTTAACTGCTTCGGGCTGCTTCAGCCAAGTCTTGGCCAGGCGCTGGTGGCTGTTTGTCAGGCGTCTCTGAGGAAGAATGAGGGAACTACACAGATGGTCTGCCGGGCAGGCCGATTGTATGGGAGTGAAGGGGGTTGAGGGATTGAACTAGAGATCCTGCATGACCAATGAAAACCGATTTAGAAAGCTTTAGGGGCGTGGAGGAGGAGATAAAGAACCTGCATCAAGGATTAGGGAACACAATTCTCAGGCAGATATATTATCAAATCTTTAAAACTCTTAGATATCCGTCTAAAAAAATCCAGCATTAGTCAAACTCTAGTTTTAAAAATTATAAACATCGACAAGAATAAAAAAAAAAAGAAAAAAAAAAGAGCCCAACATTTGCTGTTTCTAATATGATTGTAAATTGCATATTTTGGTGTTTTTTGGACTCTTGTAAGCAATATAAGCAATTTGAAGACACTTTTTTAATCTATGCAAAAGATCTGTCTTCTGCCGCTTCACCCTCCATTGCAGCGTTCATTGGTCATTGTTTCTCCTTCAGCCGATCGCTTCATTGAACCTCTTATTGACTTTTTCTGCTTCTGCCTTTGATTTTTTTATTTTTTTCCCCCAGCTCCATGAAAATGTGCCGTCGTCTGACAAGGGGAATTATGCACTTTTTATACTAGCAGGATGATTTGGTCAGCATGAGCGATAAAGCACTACAGTGCTCTATAACACTGAAGGGACGGGATCTTCATCTTCCGTTCCCCTCGTCTCGTTAACGCTATTGTCAGTAATGGGTAATGGCCAGCGCTTCTCTCCCCCACTAATGAACACCGATATCAGTCTCTAGGTGTGGAGGATTGATGACATGGCCTAATCGTCCCATCTAATTGATACCCCACCATGCAGCACATATATTTCCCTGATTGGGTCACAGGGTGATCCCTGGGATATTGCTCTCTGGCCAAGCAGCCTAATGAGTATCTCACCTCATTGAGTGATAAGAAGCCATGCCTGGGCTAATGGCAGGGGAAGAGCCTCTTAATCTCATACCTAATGGCACTCTCAAGTTAGATACAAAATCAATTAAGCTGGGCATGTTAACATGTGAGAGTGCATGTGGGACTGTACAGTGCTATAAAGTGGGTTTGCATAAGATGGTTTCTTCGACTTAAGATGGACTACACACAGTTTGGTAACGGCAAACGATTTGACTGATTGACTACTGATGAAGAAAAAATGGCAGACTCCAGAGCCGTGATACTCAACTTACATTTCAGTGGATGTAAAATGATTCAGTTCAATTTGATAAAATTGATTTGATACCAAAAGATTTTGGTATCGGAAGCGTTGTGCTTTCTGTTTGTAGTCCGAGTGGTATTGACCAATCACGTTTGAGCAGAATTTGGTTGCATGCAGGTAAACAGTCAGCGTGGAGAGCAATGGAGGCGGAACTTATTGGCCAAAATGTAATCTCGGAACCCATCGGCTTTTTATCAGTTTTGGATCCCTAGAGATGAGCTTTTTATTAGCTTGTTTTAAATGTATCTGCATTCAAATCGTTGTCAAACGATAGCTGACGGGTTCCGAGATTGCTAATCGGACTGTAACCAATGAGTGGCACACGGAAGAGGCGCTCTTGGTCCAGACATCTACCAGTAGAAACATTGGCCGTTGCCCCCAGAGGCTAAATCGCCATCAGACGACAGCCGATGGGTTCTGAGATTGAATGGGACTATTCGGTGTTGTTGAGTGGCTGCATCACTTACGCCTCCGTCTTGTTGGACTGTCGTCGGCAGGGTACAGTGTTGCTGACACATGTACCAGTCACGGGGTCCACTGCCTCCACAATGACGAAGGGCCTCTCCTCCAACGTGGCCACCGTCAGATGCCTGTAATCCGACACCGGCTCCAGGTAGGAGCCGTACCGCGGCCACACGGGGTATCTCATTTGCAGGATCCCCATCTCGTAGGTCCCCACCTGGAGGAGTCCGGAGAGTAGGGGTGAATCAACACACTGTCTGACGCTGATGTGTTACAGCAATGATGCACAAATCAGTGATTCTCTTAAAAGGACGACATGTATAAACGGCAGAGGACGCTAGAAACCTGTTTCACTCAGTCACAAAAAACAAATAAAGAAGAAAATTGAGCCCTTTTGCCTCTCATATATCTGATGAAACTAGTGGAGACACGACTGCCTATCACAGCCTCCAATCTTAATACGGTTGTCCCCAGTTGTTCTCTAACTGTATATGTTGTTATCGCACGTCTTTGTGATCTGTGCATCTGGACCTGGTGCAGCGAGGACACTTTTAGCTCGTTGACGGTTTAGAGGAAATTGATTTTTGGGTCACTGGGGATGTAGAGAGTGCAATTATACATCTAATGCAACCAAAGCAATTCCACCCCCTGCCATACCACCAGTTAGCTCATCTTAATTGGATATTGTGGGGAAATGAGCATTCAAGCCAGCTGAATACATAATCAAGATCTGAAATGGAACATTTCAAGCTCACTTATTTAAAGAAGCCGTGACCTGTTTAGCATCACGTTCCTCTGACTATTACTGCTTAAATCAGGCTGGGAAATGAAGAATTGAAGGTCGCAGACGACCAATTGGACCCCAATTACCCAAAACACCAACACATCCCGCTGAGTGTTAACTTTATGCTGAATCAGACGTGGCTATTAAATGCCATAATTCAGCAGACAGGTTTTTACATTTTTGAGCATTCACCAGAGACAGTAATGAGAAGCAGCTACTGCTGGTCTCTAACATTTTGCTCAGGAAACGGCGTCTTTCCGACGTTCTAACCTGCAACTCTGTTAGAAGATAATAAAACGAACTCCTCGTTTCTATAACTGCCTGTTTGCATGTACACAGGATGATTAGATGGAGGTGATTCATTAACAAAAAACTCACTGATTTAAATGTTTTTATAGTTTTTATAGAAGCCAGACCCGGTAACTAGTAAAGGTGGAAATGATATGACTAAAATTAATTATCCACTAAAAAGTATTTAGGGATTCTCATAAAATAATTAAATCATCACCTATGAATTACATTTTTTTTAATGAATAATTAATCTTATTGTGGCAATAAAACAAAGCAAAACAAAAAGTATATGAGGAAGTGGTGTATTTAAGACCTCATAAGTTTAATGGAAGTCAATGTTTGGAGTCTGAAGGACATTGAACATTTGATTTAAAGTCATGGGCAAACACAAACTGTTTATTTATTTTAATTGGAACTAAGAGGCCAATAGGTGTCTGTCTAAATATCATCTGTAGAATATATAATTGTTCCTTTTTCATAAATCAATAACCCTGTATCAGCTCAGTCATTCCAATGAAATAATCTATAGGCTTGACAGGAAGCCGCCGTCTTTATCTGCACAATTTAGCATGTGGGAATGGATGCGTCCCAGTTACAGGGGAGGAATTAGAGATGAGATGAGCCGTTTCCTTCTCTTTATCTTATCTTCTCGTCGATGGCTCAATTACACTTACCATTTACGTCTGATAGCGAGGTGGTAGGTGCAAATGTGAGCTGACTAACATTTAAATTATGTTGTGTTTATTCACAAACACTCAACTGTGCTGCTGTAAATGTCATTAACTTCCTGCAGAGCTAAAAAAAAAAAGAAAAGAAGTGTCAGTCTGGACAAAATGTTTTTCCTCCCACATAATCTCTGCTGTTTATGCAGGAAGGGGGACAATCCTGTCTGATCACACCAGTCAGTACAGCTTGTCACAATGAAATGAAAAAACTGTGTGTCGGGGGGGGGGAGCAAATATCACAATTCTCTCTGGACTTTTCAATTATTCCTCTCTCATGCCAGTCATATTGATCAGTCCTGCTGTTTACCACACGCTTCACTCATGGGCATTTAATCAAGTCAATCAGAATCTCAAATTTCAGCAAAATATACTGAGATGGAAAACGCCATGTCCCTGTGGCTTCTCACACTCTGAAGATGTTCATTGTTCATTCATCTTGGAAAACACTAGAAAGAAGACTGCTTAGTTTGTATATTGCACAAATCCATAGGGAAATACTTCAATTCAATTCATTTTTCTTGGTTTACAAACCAGCTGGCGAGACTTTCTGGGTTTTTGTGCGCGTCACAGATATAAAGCCAGAGAGTGGCAGCATATATCACTCTGCCAGATAACAGCAATGACAGGAACACTTCCCGTCCTCCTCCTTCTCTCTGTCGCCACTCTCTTTTGTCATGCTCTCCCTCCATCTTCCCAAGTTACCTTGACTTCTAGATCCAAAGAAGAAGTCTAAGAACCAGCTGAACAATGACTCTTGGGAGGCAGCAAATTATAGCAGCTACATTTCATAAGAGCAGTGATGTGATCTGAGGAGTGTAATGCGAGGTATTAGTCTACACAGTGTCAGGCTGAGGCTGGCTATACATAGGTGATGTATGAATGTAACAGACAGCCTGCCCTGGAACATGCACAAAAAGAAGGCTGGCAAAAAGGCAATCAAAAGGTGGAATTGATTTTCAGCTCTCAGAAAAGAAAAGACGCCAGAGGCAACAGAAAGTTAAGCACAGAAAACGTATCTCCTCACACGAAATGTTTCTGCAGTGAGCACAATGTTGTTTTTCTCCTCCCACAAAAGGTTTATGTGAAGGTCAGCATGGTGGAAATGAGTCAGTGGGTGAATGAGAGGACACCTTTAAGTTCCAACTCTGTCAGTAATGTCAATCTTTTATGTAGAAATGACCAAACACTTATGTCCACCTTAATTGTTTTGTCTTTATGAATAAACCTCGTCATAGGACAGTGACGTATCCAATTCATGTTACTGTCACTGAGTTCAATTTAATTTCAGTCTTCGAGAGTCTGTGCTCATTTCATAAAATTGGAGGAGACCGTAACACCTCTAGCCAACTCTCCTGTTTGTCTTTGATAGCACAGAGGACGAGGATATTACGATGGTTAAAAACCTCCCTAATCTCTTAGGAGTGTTGCAGGAGAGAACAATGCCCTTCAATGTGAACATCCAACAGCAGGACAGGAGGCCCAAAGAAAAGTGAAAGCTGCTTCTGTCTGTATGTTGAGAGACAAAAACAGCTCATCAGGAAAACGAAAGAAAAGTGAGCAGGTGTTCGTCCTGTTAGTCTTTGTTACCTGCACTCTGCAACCTGTTCCTGCATTCATTTATGGAATGATTGATTTAAGATTGTCTCCATAATAGCAGTAAATAAAAACAGCACTTTCACCTCAATCAAAAATGTTCCTGCCTTTTTAAAGATGATGAACACCTCTCCACATCCCTAAATTTCAAGTTTGAAACAGCTGAAATGATTTGTTTTGAGCCGAGCGTTCTCTGGTTCAAGCTTTTAAAATGTGGGGTTTGCTGCTTTTCTCTGTTTTCTATCTACGTCATTGTAAACTGAAGATCTTTTGGACTGTTGGTGCGACAAAACCGTGATACTATTTTTGTGGATAATCGATAATGACAATAATCTCTCACAGTTCACAGTTTGGTTTCAAAAACTCGGACAAAATATATTTGTTGACATCTTTGTCTAGATTGTTTGTTTGCTTCTTTTACCATCACAGCTTCCCATTAGCGCCAAGCCTTGATAACATATTGGAAATTAATAGGACGAAGCACCTGAAAACATCAATATAACACAATTAGCATTGAGACGCCTGCGGCTGTTTACTCTGAGCGTGATGTTTAACTAAACACCTTCCATTCATCCAGTGGAGGAAGTGAACTCCCTCCAGTCTGGTGTCCACGTCACATTCGCCCCCTGTGGTTCAATTAATGGTTCAATCTCCAACCAAGTCAATGAGGCGGCACGCTGCAGCAAAGTTACCTGACAAGTGTGTGCGTGGGTTTCCTTCTAATATCTTTTGAAGAGATGGAGGGTAGGAGTACGTAGAGAGAGAGAGAGTGTGTGTGATGGGGAGATGATCCTTCATTAAGTGGTTCATTGGTATCAACGGAGCTCTGACTCTTCTAACTAGTCTTTACAAAGAGACCAGTGATGTATGAAATCACTCTGCTTTTAGCATGCAGAGAAAGACGTCAGTGTAACTGTAGAACAGCTCCTCTGTTTTCTCTTTCTCTGAGTTCAATTATGGATTTGTGCATTCAGTAATTATCACAGAAATACATTCAGTGTGTACTCAAAAACTAATTCTGCAAAGAAAACCCAGTGTTTAGTGAAACATCTGTCACCATCTTGTGAAAAGCTCACCTTGTCCCACTGCCTCTCTCTGTCCAGAGTGATAATTATCATGGCTGGATTCACCAGGTAACCGTTACTGTTGAAGGAGAAGTCATTGTGTTCCCAGGTTACGTTCAACATGTGCCTGCAGAGAAACAAAAGCCAAAGAGAGAGAGGATCAGTGACTTGACCTTAAAAAAAGCATCATTTGCGGTTTCCTGTAGTCAAACCGCTGAGTGTACTGTTCACAGGATAAACTGTATTTATTATAAGTTTGCTTGTTTTATATGACCAGCAGTGCAAAATCAATCAGGTCATAATTATGAGAAACTAACGTAATTATTAGAACTTTAAGGCATAATAATGAGATCGTAAGTTATAATTGTCACGTATTCCATCGCTTCGATTCAGATTGAAGTATCAACTATGAGACGGATTGCTTTAAAATTTTGTACAAACATTCATGGTACCCAGAGGATGAATCCTACTGACTTCGGTGAACACTGGACTTTTCCACTCGCACCACCATGAGGTCGTCTTTTTAGTTCTTTGTTGAAACATCTCGACAACTATTGAATTGTTTGCTAGCTCCTGACTTTTAATTTAGCGAATGCACATGGCAACCATAGCTGCTAAACATCAACACCCTTTACATTTGTGTTTTCTTTTAATGTATTTATTTCCCACACATGTTGCGTGTAAACATGCTGCATATTGTTTTAAATGTTTTGCCCTCAGTTGTGGAAATAGCATACATGTTGGATAATGTCGCAGAAAAACACAGCAGCTTTCTCACTTTGTGACACAGATATAGAGACACAAGGTGTCCTGACAGCTTCTGAACTGTGTGGAAAACGGTCGTCTGCCTCCTTTGATTCTGTTGTTTCATCACTCACATCCTGTTATATTAGACCTGTGACGCCGCTCTCTCACCTCGCCCGTCACTCCAGCAGAGGTGATGAAAGCCTGCTGGGAGGAGAATAGCCTTCAGCCCTGTCTGTGTGAAAAGCCTATTTAATCTGGTAATCTGCGATAATCCCATTAACAGGTGAGCTGACTCATTATCAAAAGCTCGTTTGAAAAAAAAAATCTCCAATCAAGTGAGGATGAATCTGAGAACCGAGGGGGATGTTAATGTTTGATCTGGCTGGAAAGAGAAGAGACTATAAAGTTAATAGAAAGTGCTTTGTTCTATCTCGCCGACCTTCACGTTACTGACGAGAGCTGCTGCGACTCAAGTCATGCCTGCTGGGTTTGGAAAGTCTAAAAGGAGGGGTTGGTACAGTATCAAAGCCTGAGATAATGTTCACCATTCCCACTTTTTCATGGACGGTTCGGGTTTACAAAAGGAAAAGTTGTCTCCCCTGCGGCTCCGAAGACTCCGAAAGAAAAATTACTTCTGACATCAGAGGGAGAGAGAGTGATGTTTCATAATGCAAGAGGAGTGTCTGATGATGCTTGTGTCCCGTTAGCGGCCCCTTGGTGACCGTCTACAACAGCGCACACACATATTTACACACAACACACTCCCAGTCTCCCTGAACGACCTTGACTCAGCTGATGCTGGAGCATTTTTTTTTTTTCCTGGTTGCTGATTACAACATTTTTCTAACAAAATAGGATTTACTTCGCGTTCCATGGCACAGATTGCTCTTTTAGGCATGGTTTAAATGAGAAGCCAAACCCCCCCTCCCCACACTAAATAACCTCACAATCTCCAAGAGATATATGGGAGCGCTCAGTGCTGAGGAGATGAGGAGCTAGATGGCAGCAGGGCAGAGGACACAGCTCGGGAAAGTGCCAGCCGCCGTAAAATGTGCTTCACAACTCCAAACAGATGCGAAGTCATGAATAAATAAACGACTGTTAACCTCTTTTTCCCAGGAAGTGTGAACCATTACTGTTGTATCTTTATAATATATATGACACAACATTCTTCTGCATCTCCTAAACAAGGTTATGCAGATAATATATAAGAAAAGAGACAACATTTGGTCAAACGCTTGAAACAATCTATGAGTGCATTTTCCTGACAAGCGACTGTCCTCTATGAAGCAAAGGCAGAAGTAGCGGTATGCTTAGCATGGCTGGTGTCAAACTCTGACATGAGAAACGGCGGTTTTCAGCATTGAGTTCTTTTATCACGGACTACGAACTTTCCTGAACCTCAACCAAGTGTTTTTTATTACCTGAACACAGAAGTGACGGATCAGAAAACACCTGCGTGATTATTTTTGTAAGAGACATTGTTTTGGAAGGCAGCGACCTAAGATCTGTTTTCTCATTTAGGTAAAAGGTAAAAAAAGAAGAAGTGTTAGTCCTGAAGATTGTGTTTTTATTAGATTTCTTCCTCTTGCTCAGTTGGTCACATCAAGTGCATTTTCATAATACTTGGGTTCAATTTAAAATTAAAGTGCCTTGTGTACATTTAAACACAATAAATGAGACTCCATAAAGCACTTGTGAGATAGTTTAAAGCTACAGGGATTCATTGTTCACCATTAGCACCATTAACATGGGAAGAGCCTCCACTCTGTAACTCACTCTTGTCATTTATCATTTGTCATACATTTCCACAGCATTAAGCAGCACTTTTTTTTAAATTTACCATATTTTATACTAAAATATTACTACCTGTTGGATATGTTTCCAATTGCTTTGCCATGTCTTTGATTGCTGCTAAGTTACTGTCAGTAAAACACAACATTTCCTGCTCTGATATGTATGTAAAGCTTACAAGGAAAGGGAGTGATGTGCCCTTTGAGCTGCCTGAAGGCTTTTAATGTGAAACATCTGTGCAGGAAGTGTTGTGTTTAATTGACAGCGGCTAAACTATGATTGAAAACTAGAAATTGTCTGAATAGAAAGAAATTTATTTCTGTCAATTGAGTGGCGGGATTAGTGTTTGTGGAAATGAACATAATCCTGAATTTGTCAAGACATCGTGTAAACATGGCAGGAATTTGCATCAACAGCGAATTAAAACGATAGCAGATCAGAAAACAAGGAAGCGTCTTACTAAAATATGATGAAATATGCAAATACAAACTGGGGGTATCAGAAATAAAGCCTAATATTAGACTGTTCTCTGGCCTCCAGCATGGCAGCTTACCTGAACAGAGTGTCATTAGTAGTGGATGGCTTGGCGGGGTTGTGACAGTCACTGTGGCCCTCGGGAACGAAGCCCCTCTGTTTCCGAAAGCTCTGGACTCCTTTCACCACGATGGCCACCCCATCCCGCACCCTCTTCCTCAGGCTCATCCTCCACCGGTCTGTGATGATGCTGATGAGCCCCACAGGGAAGCTGTCAGGTGGGGGGATGTCTGGGTTCCCCACTGCCAGGCTGGGGATAATCCAGATGTAGCCCGGCCCCACCAGTCCGGCCTCGGCTGCCATGGTGAACAGGTACTGAGCCTCTTCGTGGGAGCAGTAGACCAACAGCACCTGGGCGTCGATCTGCTGCAGCAGCCTTCGCGCTCGGATGTCGTTCATGCCGTCGGCGGACATGTCGAAGGTCAGCACGTCCTGCAGATCCCATATGAAGTAGCTGGTGTCTGTGAAGGACTTAATGTAATCCACGTAGGTTTCGTAGCCTGGGTAGAGGCTGGTTATGACCACGAAGCTGTCCCAGTTGTACTCCTCCATCACCTTGAACATGCCGTTGATCTGCTGCTCAATGGAGGAGCCGAGCTGGAGGAAGTTGGAGCCCTCACCCTGGAGGAAGAGGAAGAGGAAGAGGAAGACATGGCATCATCGTGAGGAGATCTACGAAGACCTTTGTGGTTAGTTAACTCGCTGCACACACACCTGACTAACTTAATTAACACATCTTAATTCAATGTGTACACTGCAGTATGATCTCTGGAGGACCCACAGAGAAGTGAGTTGCCCGACCAGTAGGTTCTGTAGTACAGCTGTGACAGCTGCTTTATTTTGCTCCTACAGGAGCCGCAGACCCATTCATCATTTAAACTCACATGTCTTACTTTTGCCAACATCCATACTTGCAAATTCAGAGGGATAGCACCATCACTGTGGCCAGCGCCTGCTCAGTTTCATCTGTCTTTTCTGCAAATACAATGACCTTGAGAGAGCGATGAGGATTGCTTTTCTGTTAACTGTATTATTAAAAAAAAAGTGGAGAGGAGGGAATAGTACTTTCAGCGTTTTGCAGTGTCTGATAGGTTTCCCTTGAGATTTTCATTAAAGCTGTGCTGTCCAGGCTTTTACACCTCAGGTAAAGCTTCAGGTGGTGTTTTAAAATAAACAGTGAAACGTTGAATTTGCCCAATCAACGCCTGCTGTGACATCACTGATGGGGGTGTGGCCAAAGGTGCCTGAAAGATTCAAGGAGGAAACAGCTCAGAAACAGTTTTCTTCTTCTGTGATTTAGTATTGAGTTACCCTTTAAAGCTGCTGTCTGTAACATTTTAAAATCAATGATTCACCACCGAAACGAAAAGACAAGAAATCCTGGCCTCTGCACTTTGCTGTGCCTTTTGCATTACGTTGTCTCTCGGTGGGAAATATGCTGAATTCCTTCCGGCACAAAGACATGCTTTCTTATAGCAGTTGTTCTTCCAGCTCAAATAAAGCTCTGGTGGAGTGAGTGACAGAACATTTACTATAAATATATGTTGTAATGTGTTGCTTTCTTCCACAAAGGGTATGTTGGTAAAGGGGTTAATGGGGAACTTTTAAAAAATAATTTACCTGTTATTATTCCTTTATATGACAGTAAATATTTGTAGGTCATCTATTACTATGAGTTTTTATATCAAATCAAACCATTAACTCACTCACAGTTTTAAATGTTAATAAGTTGTTGATAGATGGATTGTGGTCCAGATGAGGAAGAGGATAACACCAAAGGGATTTTTCAAAACCTGGCAACCCAAATGTTTTATTCATGGCTTAATAAAGCCACTAGTTACAACTTATAAACACCTACTAAAGGGTGTCATATTAGAAATGGGTGCCCAAATACTAGCTAATGCTAAGAATACGAAGGTAAAGGGTTTAGAAGTCGTAACTAATGGCTGTATTAATGGCCAATGAAGCACTTATTAAGATCAGTTAAAAGCCATTCATTTAAAATCCCACTGGCTGGTGTTACAGGTACGGAAATACAGTATAAGCAACCGCTAACAGTCCTGCCAGCTTTAGATTCAGTCGACTCAGCCTTGATCTTATCTCTTCACATTAATTACACCGAGGTATCATAATTAATGTGACAGTGATGTATTGATGCTGCTCTACATATAGAGACATTATTGATTCTTCAGCTGATTCCAGTTCCTCTGCCTCATCTCCACGGTGATCTACAAAACAAACATCGTCAAGTCATGAACCATTTGTAATATCATGACATTATGTTGTGTAAAAAGGTATTATTATTCTGTTTTTATTAACTAATGAATCAGAAACTGACTTTTAAAGAAACGTTTCTGCCTCTGATCTTTCTAAAATAGAAATATATGGTTTGACTGTGGTGTGATCTTGTTATAAAAGCCTGCGTCAGGCTGATAGGTAGGTGCCCCCCTCCTGACCCTCTCCCTCTCTGGGGAAAAAAACACTCCATCCTGAGCTCGGGGCCCTCCGAGCTGAGGACTGGAGGGGTCAGGCATCCTGAGACTGTCTCCTTGTTGTCCTTGAAGAAAGTTCAGCGGTCTTGTGATGTATGAGCGTCTTACGATTTCAGACGTCACGGCTAAATCCACTGACTTTGTGCTTCTGACTGTACCGTGCTCACGCCCCAGAAAATGTTTTATTTTTCTGTTGTCTTGTTTCACTTGTCACTGAAACACACACACACACACATATATATATATAAACCTACAACCACTGCAAAGAAGGAATAATATCCATTCTTTGGTAACTATTCTTTTTAGGGATGTTAATTAATTAAATGTTAATTAACCGTTAAGCGACTGTAAGAATTTTGACCAATTAATACTATCAGTTGAACAGTTTAAAAAACTATTATTCGTAGCCACGATGCACGACTACAGCACCCCTTCATCAAGCTGAGGTGGACATCTGTATGAGAGACAGTCCCCCCTCATTGGAGGAAAAGTATTCAGACGTTCTTCCCGAGGCTGGCAGCACTAGCGAGGCGCTATCTCTGCGTTCCCCGGACATCGGGACCGTCTGAGCGGGTATTCGACGCCGCGGGTCTCACAGTCGCGCAGCAGCCTGACCCCATAGCCCGTCGACACGTTACTACTTCTGAATAAAAACCAGCAGACAATCTGTCAGCGAGTGAGGGCTGAGGTAGGCCTGGCCTCTTTATTTTATTTTAGGACAATCTGAGGTCTGAAAAATGCGACCACGTGTTTCCGCTTTGTGAACCCGTCGTCTGTTTTTGATCATTAATTAGCATACTACAAATTCGGGATACTATTTACTTTAATAAGTTCTAAAACATTTTTCTACACGGGAGATCCAGGCCGTCATGTCTACTAAATGTTCTATACAGCGGTATCAGCGCTGGAGGATTCAGTGTGTGTCAGTCTAGGATGTGTGAATCCTCATGTTTCTGTTGTTTGTGCTGCTATTGCACAGGTAAAAAAATAAATCGGTTAACGAAGGTCGGCTATCGGTCAGAAGAAGAATTCGTTTTTAATTAATTGAATAAAAATCCAGTGCTCATATCTTTTCTTTAAAAGCCTCGCGTGTTATTCATTAATATTCACATAAAATGACATTCAGTTATCAGCGTCTTTACTGGGAACCGGTTTCAGCTCAGTGTGAGGGAGCCGCGGTGGACTAAGATGGATTAGACTGCAGTGGAGGCCGGCTGGCTGCGTACATCCATACTGGGTGCAGGGATCTTATGCAGGTTAGTCACGGAGGAGCTTGAGAAGATCGTATAAATCTGCTCATTTTCTTCTTCCCCTCACTCTCCCACAGCAAATCTGTCAGCCTTATTGCCTTATTGCCTTATTCCTGTATGTGCTGCTGCCTGTTCCAGCATCAGCAACGGTGCACAATCAGTTTGTTCCCCAATAGGTGCTAAGGTGTCAGGAGTGTGTATGTGCAGGTGTGTGTTTGTGTATGTGCTTGTGTTTCTGTATGCCTTGTACATGCCCGGGTCTGTCAGAGTAAAGCCCCCTGCAAACTACAATCTCAACAGCTCAATTAGAAGAGAGCAGACTGATAGTGTGGTTCAAATGAGCCCGGGGCATTACCACAGGCTCAGCTGCAGCTCAAAGCCTGAAGTCAGGGCCGCCCTGTCAGTGTGCAGAGCATGTACAGCACTGTCCAAAGCATACGGTTGGAGGGAATAAAATGAAACCAACAGTCACAGTCGGTTACACACAATGTAATATGAATTCTCCACCAGCAGTGTTCACCTTTCTAGAGGCCAAATGCAGACTAAAGAGCTCTTTAGGCTTGGACTGACCGACCGCATCAAAAGGTAAAAATGTTTATACCCATCCCACACAGCCACTCGAAGGCGGGGCGCAAAGCCTCCTCCCGGCTGCATCCCACTTCTTCCCTGATGTCTCTCTAAGAATTCTGTCTTTTGTCTTTAGTCTTATCATGATGATTCGGTCACCAAACTTCATGTACTTGAAGAGAAACTTAAAGAAGCGGAAAGTCTTGTTTTTGCTGACCTGCTGAGGCGTACTGCAGGGTGTGTTGGTACACTATGACATCACTGTTGGGTGTGGTTACAGGTGCTATGGACTTTCAACCGGTGAGGGTATTAAATTACATTTCTTTTAAAGACTAGACTACGTCCACACTAAGTCTGCTGAATGTAAATGCCGCCACCAGTGTTTGTGAATAATTGAGTCCCGTTCGATTGACAAATTCAAGAACTTGTTTTCCGTCCCGAAACAATAATGCACATTATGTATAGAAGTGCTAAGTCAAGGGCAACTGGACTTGCTTTAGATTCTCGAAGACCTCTATCATCGATATATACGATCATATTACCCAATACTGTGGATAATGTATGTTAGATTATAACCTGGGGTTTGTAGATGGATGTCGATCGTGACTCTGTTCAGTCAGAAAACTGGGCTTCCTCACAGAAGCTCACAGTAACAGTCTACAGTCCCAAAGAAGATTACAGCCATTGAGTGTAAAGCTTTGCTCCTCAAGGCTGAGATTACATTTACAAGGTTAAAATATACAGAAGAACAAACACGGGGGCAGAAACGCTGCCTTAGTCTTCACAGCCAGCTCTAACTTTTTAACCCTTTAACATTTTGTTAAAGCGTGTAGTGCTCAAATCTTGCGATGTCCAGTTGAAGGAATGCTGTGCAGTCAGAGGATCAGTTTTCAGATGCTTTGAGCTGCGATTATGTCCAAACCACAGCTGTGTATAGTGCGCGGTGGCTGTGTCACTGAAAGGCTATGTTACAATATACAAACAGCAGTCTCTACCTGCTCTACAACAGTCTCACTGGATAGCTGACTCAGGTGAGTAATGCCTATTGATAGGCTTGAAATGAATCCAAAAATATAAAGGAAACAAGATTGAATTCACTATGAAATTATGTTTTGTGGTAAATGTGTAGTGGCAGTGAGTGAAATTAGCACTGAAGATATGGAAGTGGGCCCTCAGGTCACGTGACTGAACTGCAGCCATCTCCCTCTCCGCCCTTCTCTGAAGAGCGACTTCTGGCCACGGCTCTTCGCTGCGACATATGTCTGCCTCCGACCACGCAGCAGGAAATGCCCTGGCACCAGCTTCCTGTGCTGCTGTCGTCACGTAGATCCTGCATGGCAACCAGGAACAGACACTGCCTGGCTATGTTCCACTTAAAACTCAAGATTATGATACTGTGAATGTGGTGTTGAGCAAGATTTAAACAATGTGCAAATGAGAATGGAAGATATTTCTGAGTCTGACGCAAGGAAATCAAACAGAAATCAATTTAGTAATTTTTTACCTACAACCCCCCCCCCCATGAATTAAAATATCTCACAAAATCTAATCAGAAACTAAAGTTTAGTTTTATCTTACTCATATATGAGTCTCATATTCTTATTTCTGATCACTCAAAACCGCGTTAACATGGTGTGAGGACAGAAAGACGCTTATGGCACAACAAAGGCACGATTGAAGCACAGCATAAATTACTTCAACAAAGGCATCAACTTTACATATGAGCTTTGGTTTATTGAGGGGACGTCAGTTTAGTCGCCATGTTTCTTACAACTCATTTGCAGCAACAGAAACGTAATGCCGCCTGGATTACGTTCACTCGGTTGTACCACCTCGTCTTGCTCCCCTCTGGCTGCTTTGTACGACTGTTCTGCACTTGCTCTACCTCAGTCTAGACAGGTTACAGTAACTGTGCCAGTGCTTTTAAAATGCAGCGGGAGGTGGAGGTAGAGACAAGTGAGTTCAGGACGTAGCGAAGGCAGACAGAGGAGGAAAAAAAAGAAGTGCTCTACTTCTTAGAAAAGCCTCGGGCTCATGTTCCTGCAGAGACAATCAGGGTTCTGCTCGTGCCTGACTTACATTTTGTCCACTTACAGCGTTGTGGCTCGGAGGATGTGATCTGTCAGACCGCACAATGAATACTTCAAAGGATGGATTTTAGGTCAGGGTATTAAACTAAATGCATAATGAGAGGGAAAGTACAATTCATGCTATGTTTGTTCAGGAATTATGAAGCTACAACAACCCCCTTGAGTGTGTAATTACTTCTGAAGGACATCACTGGATGTCTTTATTTGTTCAGAGATTAATCACAGCTTTTTCCTAAAATACTATAACAAACCTCCTGTGGTCAAAGCTGCACTGGGAAGGATTTTAAAACTACACCCCTTTGTCTAACTGAGATGCTGTATAATCACCCTAATGGTCTATTCTGGTGTCACTTTTTCATGCTGCAGGAAGTAATGAATCAAAACTTAGTTTAAAGTCCCATAAAAATATAGAAAGGGCTGTTCAAGCTTCAGCTTCTGTAATATAAACACAATCTCTCTCTAACCTTACCCACGTCGTTTTAGACGCCTAAATCTAGTCAAATGTTAATCATACAGGTGGCAGACTAGAAAACACTCATATGAATCTTTGTTGTAAGTATCACGGGTCCTTTTAGAAACAATGACAAATGACCTATTTTGTCGTTTTAGGTTGGAGGACTTTGAGCTCTGTTGTGTCCTGGCAGAGAAGCAGCCATATTTTAGCTGTTAAACCGAACGTTTGCTTGTCATTCTATATTTTTCTCATTGGGATAGAAATAGAAGATAATAATGGCGTGTCTGCTCTGATGTTGCCAATCAACAAACTGAAACGTCCTGAGGCGCTGGAATCAGTTTATCAACTGATTCTATGCTGTCACTTTCAGAAAGATCAGACTCTCAGCGATACGTATGAAAAATGAATGAGCTCCGCTGCCTTGTTGACTACCTTTGACAGCGTCCCATAAATCAATCGACAGGCGGCCCCCCTGATTATTGAGAAGACGACTCAAAGAGGGCTGGACCAAAGTCATATCTGTGTATCTGGCACATAGTTACATTTACAGCACTTCCCTTAATCTTAATAAATGACTAATTAAAGCTTAAAGAGGTGACTGCTGGTGTTCCAAATACATTGAGACATAAATATTTACTGGAGACACAACAGTTTTGCTGCCAGTCCGTCACGTCACATTCTTAATAATAGAATGACCATTAGAATAAACTCTTATTGATGTTTCAAACCTCGAGTTTAAATCTCATCATGAAGCAGTGGCTGTAGTGATACTGTGCGTCAGTACTTGGTAGTCCATTGTGTCCAAAAACCTGGACTTCCGCCATCTGGATTCTGTGATATGCTCCACCATATTCAGTCTGGACAGACTGATCCCGGAGCTGCTCCACCTCTCTTGGCCTGACGTAATCTGTAGTGGTCCCTTGGATGTTAAACAGAAATGCTGACAGACCCCTCTTTCTGCTTCTCCACAGCCTGCCATTGGCAGCGCTTTCTGAACTGAGGCAGCATGTCACTGATGGGTTGTAAAGTGGGCTCAGCGATCTTAGAAAGTGTACAAATGTATGCTCCAACTATATTCAGTATTAATCACATGCATCAATTATACCAAGGCTCTTATTTTAACTATTAAAGTTTGTTTTATCCCATTAAATGCAAATTTTGTGATCGTAAGCTGCACTACTGTTGACCATTTTCCAAAACATACCCTTAGATTTTGGACATTACATTACTTTCATTTGGCAGACTTTCATTTTCTCCATACAGACAATTTGGGCAGTTTGGGGTTCAGTATCAACATGTGGTCAGGAGAGACTGGAGATTTAAGGTTTCAACCAACTGAGCTACAGCCACCCCCGATTGTATACTTAATCCAACAAATAGGAGCTTTCAAAACATATCTTTCATCTACCATAAAACACCTCTCTCAAATAAGTTTGACAAGTTAACAGAACAGGAACCAGTGGCTGTCCTGGCGATAGGAAAATGGACATCAGCAATCTGAAGCTAAGAGATTTGTAGTTAAAGGGCCAAAACATGCAAAACCACATGTGGAGCGTTGACTGCACGGGGGCCCCAAGACCATAAGAAATTTTTAATTGTCTAAAAAATATCAAATTCATTCAATCAGGTGAGGCAGGGAGGTGTGTGTGTGTGTGTCAATCAGAGGCCTGCTGTCTCAGTGGGTAGTAGATGATTATGGTTGGGTTCCAACTGGGACGTCCATATTAATAATGCATGCACGCACTGATCTGTAAGGTACTTTTACTGCATTCACTACACAGCACATATTAATGGTCTCAGCCGCCTTCACTGGCTAATTACTGATGAAAAGCAGTCCTTCACTTTAACAGCTGCCTGCCTTTGTCATTACGCTTGTTTCTTATGACGTGTTTATTTGGTAATTTCTTATGATTATGTTATGAGGTGCTGTTAATGTCCTCAAGTTAGAATAGTTAGAGTGCAAATGAGCGGCAGGAGGCATTAACTGCTGAGTGACATCTCTTTTATTACCCCGAGAAGACATGCTGAGAAGACATGTTTCCTGAAATGGATGCAGCTGACAGGGGAGCTGACTACAAAACCACATGAATTAAGGAAATGACTGGAGTCTCTAGAAACTGACGAATTTCGGATTATTTGAAAAAGGTTTCATCCTTCTCTTCAGAGAACTAAAAAAAAAAAAGAGAAACTGAGCATCAGGTCATGATGAACTCGTGTTGGTCACCAAACTCCTCCTTCAATAGTCAAACTTCTTATTCATGTATTTGCCAAATTATTTCTAACTAGAATATTTCCCACTAATCTCAGAATTGCAAACGTTGTTCCCATCTTAAATCTGAGCCTTCCATGTCTTTCAAAAAATACTTCTATAACAGAATACTTCAGCATTTTCAGTATTTTTTTTTTAAGGCATGCATAGATCCAAATAAAAAAATCAGTGGACAGGTATGGCTGTTATTGAGATGGTCGATCTGCTTTGTAGAATAATGAATGCTTGTGGTCTAATTCTAATACTTTTGATGCTGTTGGTCACAATGTTTTGCTTATTGTTTTCTCATTATGGCTTCAGTGGACTAACGTACGAATGGCTCTCTAATTCAATAAAACATCAGAAGCTATTTTTAAATGTAAGTGGGTGGACATGTCATGTGATGTTTCTTGTGGTGTCCCACAGGGGTCTATTCTTGGACCCCTTCCGTTTCTTATCTGCTGCATCTTCATCCATGTGTCTTGCTTTTTACTGACAATACGAACGTGTTTCTTTCGTCAGTTTTTCACACTTTTCTGCTCTTTCTGAATTAGATATCATTTCCAGATGGTTTAAATTGAACAGTTTTATAATATACACCTTTAACTTAGATACCCGCCTGTCTCTTGTTTGTGTAGTGCAACATGTAGCATTTAATAAATCATTTTGTTTACTTTGCCCTAAATCTTTAGTGTGATGCCGAGCTCTGTGTCGTCTTCTGCAGGAGATACTCAAATGTCACCAGAAGAAAGCCATTCTGAAAGGATTAGAGTTGGTCTCTGAGGCTGAGCCTTTCGTGGTGGCTGACGATGCTCCTATAGATGGATCATTGCTGCTAAACCTTCCAGCTTCAACTCTAAAAGCAGTTTAATGGCTTGTGTGTGTCACAAGCATCTCTTGAGCCGTTCACCTCACCTGAGGGTTGCGGCTGCATACGGTACTAATAGTACTGATTGTGATTCGGGACAGCATCTTCGGAGTCCACAAATTACATTTAGTGATCAACTGAAACCTGATTTCTCTGCATCAATTAGAACGAACACTTGAGGGATTCATGTTTTATGTTTGACCTTGACAAAGTTCCCTAATTCGTTTCTTGCTTCTTGAACGTAGTGCAGCTCTAATGCAGTCCTGAGCAAATTGGTATTTCTGATATTTATTAATCATTAAGTCATTTTAAAATGACAGATTGTGCCTGTCCTCTATCTAATGCTCATTATGGCTGACGTAATTAGCTCTCAAATGACTGTACGTGTGGGCTTCTGTGTGATCATTTGACTGCTCCGAAGAAAATAAATCTGCACCTTAAGTGGATTAAAATCATTTATTTTTTGCTTTACTGCAGCCTCTGTTTGAACGGATGACCGAACCATCTATCTTACTTCAGTGACAGAGTGCCTGACTCATGACAACAAATGGCCGAAAAGGGCATCTGAAGATCTAAGTGGAATGGCATCAATTTGCTGTTATGGTGTGTTCCTGTACGATGACCCTCATAGTCTGCCAGGTGATTTATAGCATCATCAATAAAATCTTCATTTGTGATCTGATCTTGTGGTTCTCGCATTAGCAAATACCAAAATCAACTTGTATTTTACTCGAGGATGTCCGTTCAGTGCTACATTACCTACTCCTAGATTTCATATCCAGCATATATGATTAGTTTATAAGATATGATGCATTGTTACAGATTAAAAAAACCCAACAGTAGATAGATGAGCTCCACCTTGTCCAGCTTTACATTAAAATGCTGCTTAAATGTTAATGCATCTGTGATAATTATTCAGTGTAATATTTTTATTCTGTTCCGCACAATGAGTACTTTTACTTTTGATATTTAACTTGTACGATGGTACATTTTCATAATACTGTAGTGTAACACTGCAGGACTTTTACATTGTGGTGTGTGGCGTGAAAGATCTGAATACTTCATGAGACTGTTTAAGACAAACTGTGGGACCTGCTGTGATGTATGAATGTGTGATGTATTAGTGTTTCTGTATATATGAAACGATACTCTGCATGTGTTCCTTATTGCTCTCAGATTGATCTTGTCTGGAGATGTTATAACCACCTGCCCGTGTCTCCTAAAGCTCGGACATTTATAGCTGTTACAAACCGGGATGATGGCGAAACGTGATGAAAGGCCGCTGGCTTGCCTCTCTCAGCGTATCAGTTTGAGAGTCTGTCATTTAGCCTGTAACATTAGGAAAATGACATGTGATTTAGAACCCAAAGGTGGACCGTAGCTGGAGGCATCTCGACTGCTGCCGTTTAACGGCTGGTAATCTGTGTTCATCATGTCTGTGTTCATTACTTTGTACAGCGTTCTGTTTAGCTGCAGTGTCTTTGTGTGAGTTGCTGACTGTGAATGATATAAATAGGAAATTACCTGATGATTTAATCAGGCTTCCAAGTGGCCTTGAGTACCCAGAATGCACCTCTGTGAACTGTCTCTCTGGCTCACTGTGTTCAATTTTGTGATTGAATACTTGATATGTTGTTTCTGGGCATATTCCATCCAAATTCAGGGGTTTAAAATGTCAATAAAATTTCTATAGTTTGATCAGTTTCTAAGTCTGTTCTACAGGGAGGGTCCCTCAAGTCAGCACTTTACTGGCCCTCTCCCAGTCCCTGACCCTGCACACACTGACCTTGTACGGCAGGACGACAGCAGAGCCTCCGCTGATGCCCACGATGGGCACAGCTGTCTGAGTGGAAATGAAGTCCAAGATCTGTGCCACGGCCTCCGAGCCAACGTTGTCCTCGAACACCACGCCATGGACGCGGTTGGTGGAGAGGGTGTCGCAGATGCGGGTGAGCAGGGCCCGTGGGTTGGTGTTGTTGACCAGCACAGTGATGGGGTTCACCTCCAGAGGCAGGTCCATGAAGTTTTCCCGGCTTAACCGCCCCTTAATCTCTGTCTGGTAGGCCGAGCCGCTGAACACCACCGCCACGTTCACAGAGGGCATGGGAATCCCGAACGGCCTTCCTGAACAGCAGGGGACAGTGCAGAACAGCAGCAGCAGCAGCGGCGGCGGCCACCACGGGGAGTCGCTCAAGCAGCCTAGACGAACGCCCATCTCAGTCACCTACTGCCTGGAGGAGGGGTCAGAGTGGAGGGAGGGGTCAGTGGAGAGGATTGACGTATTAGATACACAGAACCGGTTGCTGTCTTTTTCTGAAATGTTGTGATAATGCTCAGTAATCCCAGCTGGCCCGGCAACCAAACTGCCTTTTGTTTAGAGTTGGCTTATTTTGATTAATGACCTTTTAGCTTCATCTCTGCTCAGTGTGCTGGTCTGCCTGCCATAACTAAGACAGTGTAAGAGCCCATTAACGGAGCCCAGAGTAGTATTTTTAGATTGTGTCAGCGTGCGACATGAGGCTGTGGCCAGGCTGTTGTGTCTTAGGGTGGCAGCTGCCACCCTGCTGCTGTTGTATTCTGTGGTCCAACCCAACAGATGGTGTCCACTGTTTAATGCAACAAATGGAGAACAAGAGGATTTATAATTTTTCTCTCGTGACATTACTTTTGAAGCTGTTGCTTAATTTTTTCAGCGGTCCAAAGCATTCAGACTTAATCTGCCAAAGGTCTGCGTGGTTTTGGCTCTGCTGATTAATTGACATCCATAGTCTCATAATTATGATTAGTAAGCTGTTTGGGAAAGTTTTTCTTTTCTAGTTTTGAAACTGACATTTCAATGCTTCAAACGGCAAAGTCTATATTTACAAAGGGATTCAAATCCCCCAGTTGGCCTTTGAAAAAAATCCAAGCTCTTTGTGCAACATTGCATCACTAACGGTCTGGATTGCAACCAGTAACTCTTGGCCAAACTATCTTAATTTCTTCCAAAACCCTAATTGCTTTGCTTTCCGCCCTCTGGAAGGTAATGGAGGAGAAACGCCATGGCAGAGCTCTGTGATGTCAAACCCTGTAGCGGTAGTTTAACATTCACATTGTAGCCAGACAACGGTTTGTGTTGAGCTGTCAGACAGACTTAGCCTCTTTGTCAAATCTGTCACAGTAGTGTTTGTGGCCCTGAGGGAGTGCTGCACACTGGTCCCCTGTCACAGAGATCTGATCCACCATGTGATGGAATCCCAGTGGGGTGAATATATTGTAATCCCTTGGTAATCCCTGCCAGGCGTCATGGCCTACGGCTTGATTGTAGTGTATAAACTTATCCAGAGATTTGGCTACTGCACGAGGCTCAGTGTAGCTGTGTGGCGCAGTTCTCTCCATGTTCTACTTCCTGTGTGGGACTGAGCAGTGAGCTCTGCTTAGAAAACATTGTCAACAGGCAGGAAGATAAACAGAGGAGCAGGGACGCTGGGTTAGCTCTCCACAATACCTATCCTGGGTTTGTTTTCCCCAGTCGTAATCAGTCAAATAACAGACATCGCACATGGAAGCTGTACACGCTGTGTCCTACATGCGATTCTCCAGGTTGGCGTTGCCTCATAAATCATTTTATAAATTGATTAGTCCCCACCGTGAGAGGGCATCTGCCACATTCCTTTCAATGACATTAGCCATGTTTCAGCTGCGACAGCAGTGGAATAGTTTAGGGTTAATGTCTTTGACGAGGAGCGACGTACGTGGTCAAAATGCTCAAAAGCCTCGACCTTCCATGTGTTTAATCGGGGCAGGGAACAGCTGAGGCAGGTACATGAAGGTCGAATCCTGGGAATGAGTCATCAGTAACTTTGTGACAAGGCTTTGTATTGTCAACATGCCTTCTAATACAGGCAAGGAAATAACAACAGGGACCCACTTTGACCAACAGGAGCTTCCAGAATACCTCGTCTAACGTTTAGATTCTGAAAAGAGAAGTGGGATAAGCTTTGTGACGCAGCTGAATCGCAGATTGGCGCTGTAGATTTGCTGGGCACTGACCCCTCAAACTCTAAAAGTCAGCGGAAACTGTAAACTGCACCAATATATAAAGGAAAGAGGCTTTTCATCTGTGCTCGGGCTAAATCCTCCACACAAAAAAAACCAAACACAAAAACATTCCTGTGTGTACAAGAGCTGAAGGCTTCGCTCTGATGTTGGGGATCAAAAGTCACTGTGGACATCCATTGGTTTGAGAGATTTTAAAAGAGGAGGATGCATGACTCGGTACATCCACCCTGAATTATCACGACACACAGTCTATTTGGCTCTGAAGCAGATACAAGGTACATGCTGCAGTTTGAGCCCTGAGCAGGAGACAGGCTGCTGTTTGCGTCATGACGCTGCTACAAACTGGATTCAGCATGAGTCACAGTGACGCTGGTGACGGAGGGAAATCCATTACCACCCAAAACTCTGCTTAACTCCTTAACTTATATATAGACATGCTGGTATTTGATGTAAGCTTGTTATAAACCTACTTTTTATGTAATAACACTCAGCTAAATATTGTAACACTTACTAAACATCTTATTACATATTATTATTTTGCTGCCAAATATACATTCTACAGCCATTTTGTTTAATTGTGTGCATCAGAAGCATGTTCATCAACTGCAACAAGGAATTATAGGAATTGTATTTGATGAAGTATTATATATATATATTACCATCTGTATGAGCCCAGTGGAGCTGCTCTCCTTGTTGGATTGTAAAGTGATGTGTACATCATTTCAGCGCCATTATCTCTTGCCTTTATCACGAGGCGTGAACGTGGAAGTGGCTGTTTCCACAGACATGTAACTGTTGCAAGGAGTAAAGATGCGTTTTCACCACTTCAACATCTGGCTAGAATGTGTCTCAAATCTTTATTCTTCATCTTTAATCCTTTCTGGTTGCATTTGCACTTTTACTGCGTATTGATATTGAATAACCGTCTGATCTGTCCAACACTCATGAAGTGGTCATGTGGAAATATAGTATTGGTGTCCAATTTCTGTAAATACACTTACAAACATTTAACTCTGCAGCAGTAGTGACTCTCCATACACACACACTAACCCTAACCCTTATACAGTATTAATAATCCATTGCCTGGAGACTCTCCCCTCCCTTAACCAAAACCCCTACATACCTAGACCAACCCCTTACCCTTAACTGAACTCTTGGCCTAAACTTAAACAAAAAAACACGTCTTAAACCTTTTATGGTTTTTTGAGGTATTTGGGTTGTTTACAGGGATTGTGGCTGGAGATGGCAGGTAGTCTCGCTCATAATGTGACTGTCTGAAGCAACATGTGTCCCCACAACATGATTAGTACAGGCGCAGTCTTATCCCCCCCGGTAGCAGATTATTAGTAGTATTATTAATAGTTTTTTGCTGCTGCAAGGGAACACAGAAAAGTGATGTGACTGAAGAAGTTCCTTCAGAATATCTCAGACCAACCACTAAATAATCTAATGAGAGATTAGATTTAATAAGATTTAACGTGCGACTACAGTTTCAAAGACAAACCTGCACCAAAACAGTAGCCGTCCCTCACTGACTGTCTCTGTCTTCAGCGTTGTTTGACTAACAAACATTTAAGATGTGCTTATCCCCCTCTAGTGGGTGACATACGGTGGAAGCAGCTCCTTTACAGAATTAGCTGCCATTCAAGAAGTGCAGTAGAGGCTGCATTCAAAATGAGCCGCTGGGCCTTTATCACACTATCTCATGATTTTCTTTTCTTGCGGTTTATTCTGCGTTATCTTCACGCCACTGACACGTGGACGTTTTGATAAACTGAACAGGCAATAATGCAAATATCCACATCTGCATGTTCAGCCTGTACACACATTATCTGCCTCTAAGTTGAACATTGTCGATAAGGTGAATGGAATTTCCTGCACACCTTCACACTTCCTGCTCAATATGTATGGCCTTCGCAGACTCAGAGATGAGAATATCTGCACATTTGAATACACACCTGGTGGAGTATAATGTGTATATTGTTATCTCACATATGGGTTTTCTTTCTCACACACGTATTTGTTCCTCTCAAAACAAATCCAACCCCAGCACATTCCTTTGTTTCAACTGCAACTTATTTATTTATATTTCCATTTTTCTACGTTTTTATTTCAGGTTCATTTCTTTGCCGTGTCAATATTTGCTGCTGCAACCGCCGGGCGTCCCCACAATGCATCTTCAAGCCTCATCTTATTGTATTCGGTAAACTCAAGTTCTCCAGCTCTTCATTTTCTGATAGTGACGATATGAATTGTGAAGTCAGATAAAAAAAACAAAAACTGCCATCTATTGATGAGTTGCTGCTGAGGCGTCAAGTCCTCCAACTGATTCCTGATCCAGCTCATTAACGCGGGGCCGCAGCGGTAAATACATCTGCCTGAGAAGTGAGGTGTCATCGGAGCGCAGTGTTTAATGACGGCTTTTATATTCTGGGCATGACGCCTCTGCTGCAGCTGTTTAACAATGTGCACCTGTCCCGTCTTCTGCTACATGATCAATACACTCATCCATGAGTCTGCGGCTCACATGCTGATAAACTCATCCTCCTCTGTGTCATTATCAGTAAAACTGCTGACCGTCCAAACTGTCCCCAGCATCTCCCTCCAGGACAATTTCTGATATTACACCAAGAGCCATTTTGTCATCTGTGACCTCTATTGACCTCTATTGGTAAATTATAGGAATTATACAAAAACTGATATGACCTTTCCATAAACCGACCTACCACCTGGCTTATATCTCCCATCCAGTCAAGCTACAATGATCTGTAATTGACAAAAGCGAAGTCACAAGAGAAGTGAGTTCATCTATTCCCTTTATAAATGAGTGAAGAAGTTAATTAGAGTAAAAGACCAACAGAGACCTCCAGTGAGGATCTGCTGCATCACCATACAAAATGACTCTATAGTAATGCTGCATCAGTGTCTGCTTTAATGCCTGGCTGGAGAACTAAAACGTGTTGTGACTCTCTCAGTGCCCAAATATAACATGTTTAGATTCTTGTCTTATTTACCCCGCAAAACGTCCTTATTTCCTAACAAACAGACATCAGCATTGCAACTTAAACAACTTTCTCCTATCAACATGAACCATGAACTTTTCTCTGATCATGATCATGATAACTAAATAGTTTTGGAGCCGACAATAAACCAAACCTAAGCATAGGGTCACTTTTTTCAACTGTATCTTAATACAATTCTTAAAGGGGGCCTGTTATGCTTTCCCTTATTTTCTGTCACATATATAACGTTACAATGTCGGATGTTCAACGTAATACTGAAGTAATACTGAAGTAATACTGAAGTAATACTGAAGTAAACGTATGTAAAAGTAATCCCTGTGAGCAACTACATTTCCAACTGTCTTTTTTACTTTCATGCCGAGCTGATGTCAGATAGGCACTGATTTCTTAACATGGTCATCTGCTCCAGCACGCCCACGGTACATGCCGAACCGTGAACCCCGCGTACCGTTACGCCCCCGGTATAAATTGATTTAAACAAAATACAGCCACGCTAATCTCCTGGAATCCACAGGCATTTAACTAATCTGTAGATTCATCAGCATCATGAGTGTGAGTGAAAACAGGTGACGAGCCAGAAAAAAAAATCTGCATCCAAAAATACCCCCAGTTTGACATAGTTGGCGTGTGTCCACACCTTTGAGTCAATGTCAAATCAGAAGTATTTTGTGTATTCAGTTTCCCTCCGAGCTGCAGTACATCTGAAGCTTCTCTCTGCTGGCCTGATGTGATAAGCATCTCGTTACCCACCTCCGATAAACAAAACAATATCTGGAGCCTAAATCATAGATTAATCTACTACCCAGCGTCTATCTCTGACCCTCCCCTGCTGGTCCTGACTAAATGCTGAATCAGATCTCGAATCTTAAACCAGATTATCATCGTAAATAAAGCTACATCTCTTGCTCTCCCAGTTATCTCTATCTTAAGACACAAGACAAATTGAAACGATGCCAAATAGTCCTCAGTTTATAATTTTTCTGTGAGTTGTTTGGCTGGTCCTCTTAAACATTTGAACCGCTTATATCATTAGTCATACGCCTCTGCAGAGGCACAGCAAAGCAGCAAACATCCTGTTGTTACAGCTGAATTCAAACACATTGAGACAACAACTGGTCTTCGTATTCATGAGCCTTGCACAGCTCCACATGGCCTGGTGCTGATTAGTGGAAATGGAGTTCATCAACAGGGCTGGACCAGTCTCTCACTCGCAGTAGTCCAGATAACAAACATTAGACTCTGCTGTTCTGCAAGTCCCAGAAGAAATCACAGTACTGTAGGGTTGGCAGTGTCTGTCGGTTCATGGTCAGTTCTTTAAGTTCAGCACTTTATCAGAGTTAAAGATCCAGATAAGGGATGCAGGGGTCCTAAAGACTCTGACTCATCCTGCACTTTGGCTAGTGACAGCATAAAAGTGTCATGAAGTCGCATGTTAGCTGCTCATTCAGGACGCTGAGACATTTAGGAAACAAACACTGAAGCCAAAGCTGAATTTAGCAAAGCTCCATGGGACAACAGAGTGCACAAACAACTCACTGCATTCGTGCCATTACGCGTGCAAATATCTAATCAAATATTAATGCACAAAAAATTGCACTCCTGTATGTGCTCACAATCCCAGAGCCTCACAATTATTGTTTATTTCTGTCACAATCTGAAACTGGGAAAATCTCTTTTGCTTTTAATGCTTTGTTCTGTCTTTATGTTGTCCTTCATGAAGTGATTGCCGTCGGACACGCGAACACAAAGACCGGCCAATCTTGGTCATATTTTCAATGCTTTTATGCAAAGATGAAAACATAAGCTTGTGTTGTTAATGTTTTAATACACCATCAAGTAAACAAACAGCCACAGAATGCGCGTATACATGCGAGTAACAGCTGGTAGAATATCTGCGAAGGTCGTGGGGGGTGTTACACACATCTTCATGAACTTTGTGTTCATCTGGCCAATAATGAAATAACAAATGCTTCATGCTGATTTCATGTTGGGGCTAGTATAAGGTGGCTGACACTGGGGGAGTTCTGGGGGAGCTTGTTCCATTTTCTGAAGGTCACGTTTCAGGATTCCTAATTCCTGCAGTGACTGACTCCAGAACAGCTGGACAGACTCCCCCTGTTGGTCATCTCTAAACCTGTCTGTTGATTTACTGCTCCATTCTTTATGGTATAGTTTTCTGTATCATGGCCATGTGATAAATGGGGGCCTCACGCTGTCATATCAAAAACTATAAGACCGAGTCCAGCGGCGTTTCCTGCCGAGGTGCGCCCCAAAGTGGAACCACAACGTGGGCTTTTCAGTCCAAACCACATGTGATTTATCCGTTTCTGTTTGACCCCCGGAGACAGAGGACATGAAACAGATTCACTCAGTGATATTGGTTTCTGTCGCCCCCCTTCCTTTCTGCCCATGGCACTGCAGACATATTTAAGACATGCACACCTCTACATTAACTACACAGGACAAGTGATTGATCTGCCATGGGATGAAAACCTGTCCGGGTGAAATCCCAATAAATCTGATGTGATCTTTACAGCTGGGGCTGAAGGGTGGGGGTGGGGGTGGGGGTGGGGGGGTATATAAGTGAAGGGGGTCCTAAAATGTCTTGTAAATTTTCACATTGTGCAAGAGGAATCAATTGAAGGGTATTCAGGCTTCGGCTAGTGTCTCTGTGCATTAAAGGATTTAAATATTCAGGAGAGAAGTGCAGCTGAACTGAGCAGTTGGATTTTCTGACTCTATAGTATCCGAGCGAGTGATCAGCAGGTTTTAAATGCCACAGCAGATGGAAAGCTATGTAGTTGTGCTTTATTACAGTTCTGCCTTTGAAATCCCATCTAGTGCTGAAGCAAAGCTCCTTCACCAGCATGTGTGGCACAATGATCATGTGACGCCGTCTGTTGTGTAGCTTTACCTTAAAACAATCAAAACAAGTACATAGTTTTAGAACGCAGTAAATGAATCAACACGGTTCAAATCAGATCATCAAAACGCCAAACAGGATTTTTTTTTTTTATCCAAGGACACAGGTCCGTGTGCTCGATTGTCATCGGACAGATGTTTGATATATATCTCTCCTCTTTGCTTTATCACATTTATTGCGAGCGCAACGCTCCATCAGACGCCGTTCGCTTTGTCAGCACGCAGTGTAGCGAGATTGAACAGATTGTATGTGCAAGTGTTTGGAGGGTAATGATCTTTGCGAGGCTGCAGATTACAGGACAATGGCGTTGGGAATGTAATCCATTTTGTCAGAACACATGGGTGGATGTTTACCTGAGGCCTCGACACGGCGCTCTGATATTAATATTCCTACTTTGACCCTGCGGGCTGACCTGGCTGTAAACCCGGAGCTGCAGGTGACACGGAGGGTGGCGGAAGAGTCCTCCGTCAGTCTTTGGCGGCCCCTACGCTATGTGGAGCAGGGATCAGTGTAAGACCCTGGTTAAGCTGAAACCATGGCTGCCCGTGCTGAACCAGACCCCCCCCACCCCCGCCACCGGTCCAGCTGTCACAAGCCTGCTCTCCCAGTTGACATACAGCTGATCTCTGACATACACACACACATACACATGCTCTAATCCACATATGAGCATACCACTTTGTTTTTAATCTACCCTGTGTGTGTGTGTGTGTGTGTGTGTGTGTGTGTGTGTGTGTGTGGTCATTTAAATTGCACTGACAATGTTTTCTTCCTCTGTCTCCCCTGCTAATGTCTTTAAAGCAGGAGTGTAAAAAAAGAACATTTGAAAAACTCGACGTCTGTGTGTCCATAGAGACAAAGGGACAACAAGTTCAACCACCATCTTAATGTGAAAGGATGACCCCCCCCCCACACCTCCCGCAGATCACAGGAAGAACAATATTTTAACAGAAAGGGATATAGATTTCATCTTTAACGACCTTTATCGCAGAGTAATGTTTCCTCGTCCCTTTAAAGTTGCATTAGTCCCTTTTTGGCCCCCCCGGGCAGAAAAACATCACAACAGATGTGCAGCTATCACATATCACTGTCCTGAAGCTACGCTGAGACAAATATCTGGCTCTTTAGCTGCTATAGATGTTCCACTTGCAAAACTGCAAAACCACAAGAGAAAGAAAGAAAAGCTGAAGGAGGAAATGTTCATGATCACTTTCTTGTTTTACAACGTGCAGAATAATTTGATTCAACGTTAACGTCACAAATATTGATTGAGGGAAATTAACAGTAAGTTGAATCAGGAAAAAAAGGCATCAGAGAAAGGGGATAACTACTCAAAGGAATGCTTTTGCTGGTATTGCTGGCTGGATGACTGATGGGGGGGTCCTGACAGACAGACCCAGTCCCTTTAATTGCCGCTAAAACATGTAAACTGCTACGTGGAAAGCAATCAGAGCATGTCATAAACAACTCTGGCTTTTATAGTACTCTCTGGAGATGATGTATTGATTTATTTCTTCGGGGAAAGTGAAAACAATTCTTCATCTTTTAGGGAGGCTGTTTATGCAACTCCTGCATCCAGTCTGGTGCCAGAAGTTGTGCCTGTTTTTAGAGCATCTTTCTAGGTCTGCTGAGCATATTTGTTAGGTGACAGCGGAGAGTGACAACAGGGACGTGAAAGGGAGGGAAGAGACAGACATGTGACCAAGAAAGCCAGAATAAACCTGAGCTACGTCACAGTCACAAGCTGCCTCTGCCGACTGAGCCACCAGGACGCCCTGTGTCACTTCCTGTTGGACTGCAGAGTATCCAGCCGGATTTCTTTAGATTCATCCCGCAAAGTCAAACTGCTCCTTCTGTTTTTGGACGCTGAGAGCCCCCCCCCCCCCCCCCCCCCTAAGGTTATCGTTGCCATCATCGTTCATGGAGACGCTCCCCACTGTGTCACTGCTCAGGGCTAATTGTGAAAAATTAAGCAGCACACATGCAGCTTTGAATAGAAAGCAATTAGGCTAATCAATTTCCCGTATTACAAATTGCATAATATGCACCCAGCCGCACCACACATGCACAAACACTCAGGTGGGTGTCAGTATCCACAAGAGGCAGGAGAATGACAAGGAAAGAGCGGAGATGCCCCCCCTCCCTGCCCACGGCGTGTCAGTTTTCCCTCTCAACAGGGACAGGACGTTAGACGAGGTGCAAGCGGCGCTGCGCCATGAATATAAATGGGCCTGGAGTCTCTGTTGTGCCCGTGAGCGCAGCCATAAACTTGGGGAGGGAGAGCAACACAGCCTGCCAGACTTCTTCTGCCCCGACTTTAAGATCTCATCAGGTAGGCTGCATGGTGGGGGAGCACCCCGAGGACTCGTGCACCTGCAGAACTGCAACACGCTTGTGTGCGTGAACATGTAAACGTGGCCTGTCAGGTCTCTATAAATTGGCGGGAAAAGGATCACGTGGTGATGCAGCATTGCCTGATTCTGAGTGAAATTTACTGCTCCTCTCTCATGACCTTGGATAAATCGCTCTGATATCCTGCAACCGCCGTCCCTCCCCTGCAGTAAATGTTTTGCTGCCGTGACTAGCTGTCAATCAGTGCATTATCCTTTTCAAACAGTTGCCTGTGAAAGCATGGCCACTTTTTTTTATTTTTATTTCTTATCTCTTTGGCGAGTTCCATCTTTTTGTCTTTCCTGTGTCCTGTCAGCCTCCTCCCCCTCTCCTCACTGTCTGCAGAGACAGTGAAGACGGCGTGAGGTCTGATCTTTTAACAATTGATTAAGCAGATCGCCTCTAAGTGTTTGTGGAGGAGCTGGACAGCTGACAAAGCAGCCGCTAACCCTGAGATACAAACCCAGAGGTCGTTTCAGACTGCCTGCAGGCTGCAAACACATGCAACAACAGAGTGAAAAATATAGATGAATCACTTAAAGGACGTTGCTTCAGGAACTTAAACCTTGAGTGGCAACTTCGGTCACATCTCTTATCTACGGAGCCCCCCCCCCCCGGGATCGACTGAGAGAGAAAATAGAGCCATGAGTAAATCTGTACTCTCGGGATATAAATCCGTGCACACAGTTTATAATCCGCGCACACTGTTTTGGTACCTGGTTCGAAAGCAGAAGCGAAGCGGCGAGTTCGACAGGAAGAAATGACCTTAAATAATAAGAGCATGGTGGACTGAAATACAAAAACAGATGCATAATAACGTTAGTTAGCCCAGCTCTAACTAAAAATGAAAGCTATAATCTCGCTAAAAGCATTTTACGACCCAGGATTTGTAAACCGAGATTTACAGATTTACACATGGCTCTTTTTTTTCCCCCCTTGATGCGAAGACAAAAGTAACTTTCTGTTAATTTGGAGTTTCTGCAGGTGTTGTTCTCTTGTTGACCATCACTGCCCATGCACTTAATCATTTCAATTACAGACTTAATTACAATATTTTTGGACTTTAATTTAGGCTATAAAAAACGAAAACTATAAAAATAACGAAAAATGTCCATTACAGGATGTGATTTCCTCAAACGGCATTATTATCACCTAACTGTTGAATAAAACAGGCTGACTGAAATGATTCAGACAGAAAGAAGCACAACAAACATTCAGGTGAATATGAAAATATCACAGAGGATTATTAGAGAGAATGTCTGTACACGTTAGTGCTGTTGCACCACAATAACACATCAGATGAATACAGCAATTAAACGTAATGCAATCACAGTGTTTGTGTGACACACTGACTTTTAACTACACGACTAAAGGAACAGCTGAGAGACTGCAAACACTGCATTACCCTCTGTGTCCTGTGTGTGTGTGTGTGTGTGTGTGTGTTAGTTACTTCTAAAGCCACTAGTCGGCGCTGTGGGCAGCAGTTAATGTGTAAAACGCCTTTGCTTGTTTTTACAATATTTACATAGTTTCTAATAAATTCACTTAGCTTTTATTGTGAAACAGCTGCAGGAAGTGTTGACCAACCTAGTGAGGGTCGCTAACGAAAGCTTGATTTGTCATTCCGTAGTTTATCTCGAAAACACAGAACTTCCCGCCATGAAGACGATTTGAAAGATTTCACATTGACAAAGACAACAAACCACTTCTGCCTGTCGTTAATTAAGCAAGAAGAAGAAAAAGATGGACCGACAGGATGTCGGGCGGAAGCTTTGTAAAGTTGCTAATGGATGTAAGCGGTTTGCTCAGCCTCTATTCACTGATGCACGTATTAACAATGCTCAACAATGTTATTGGATCAGTTGTGACGAGTGGACTACTGTGATGGAAGATGACTAGAAAAACATTGACAGTCAAGAAACTCCTCGTGTGTGTGTGTGTGTGCGTGTGTGTGTGTGTGTGTGTGTGTGTGTCCTGGTACATCTACCTTTGTTAGAACCAATCTGTTTCAACCTTGACAGTAAGGACATTTTTTTAAGGATATTTCGTCCTCACCTCTTCAGAGTGTGTTATGTCAACGGGAGTCCTCACATGTATAGAAGTACAGAGGTGTGTGTGATGTGAGTGGGGGTGGGGAGGGGGGGGGGTGGCTGTGGGATTAGTGGAGACTCTGTTTAAAACAAAATGAATCTGCTTAATCAGCGAATGTATCAGTTGTGTTATTGATCAGGCTCCTCCCCGACGTCCAGGAGCAGATTCCTCCATCACACACACACACACACACACACACACTCACATACATACCAGTACATCCAATTACTGAGACTGGGATATGGTTGGCATAACTTAATGAACAGCCATTTTTCACCTGCCTAACTGGTGCCACGCTGTTCACACCGTCTCATTTCACACTCTCATTCATTCTCAGGTGAAGCCAGTGGAGGAAAAGCACACTTTATCTGTACAGGGTTAAACCTCCACCTGTGGGATGGAGGCTTAAAACCAATACGGGATATTTAAAGATACAACCAAACCACTGGAAAATATCTATGGATTATAACGGAGAGCAAAGTTTCTGCCTCACTTTTAAGCAGCACTTCGCCCCAAATTTCCAGAATGAAGTTCTGTTTCTTTCAATGCTGCAAGACTGAAAACTGCTCGCAGCTCTGAACACGTATTGTTTGGCTTTGAAGAACCAGTGCTGATGTCAGGGATCTTGAGATGATTAACAGACTTTGGTCCAATTTTTGCTTTTTTCTTGAATGAATCGCCAAATGATTTGACCTCTCCTGATTCAAATGATTCAAACAAATGAGTCTGAGCAGCAAACAGTTCACAGCCGGTCGACATGCGACCTGTGACGAGGAGCACGTCTACTTCCGTGTTGTCACAGGTGGCATTTGTCAGCTGTGAGCAGATTAACAGTTTTTAGAGGCCAGACGAGGTAAAACCATCCACTACTTCACTCTATCATTATAAATATATGCAGCAGTTTTGTTTTTCTTTCTTCCTATCTTGTCAATCATCCTGTGACCCCTCAGATTTATCTTGCGACCCTTTTGGGGGTCCCAACCCTGTTCCCAAGCCTGCAGGAACATCAGAACCTCCTCAGAGGTTTATTTGTAAAACATGTCAGACGTCAGCAGTAATAATTTATAATAATAATACATTCATTATTTAAGGAGGGCAAGCTGACCCTTTGAATGAAATACTGGATTCTGGAGGTGGGAAGGAGCCGGTCTCAGTTCTTGAAAAGCCCGAACTCGTATCTGATCTACGCGACAGGTCCCAGTGGATTCCTCGTCTCGCTGCATCATTCAGGATTGAACCAATCAAATAAAACGTGTGACCTGTCGGCCTGTTTCACACTCATTTCTCCATCCAATGAGTTTCAGCCCGACAGGCTTTTGGTCGCCCGTGACAGAATAATCTAACTGGTGCTCTGAGATAAAGGGACAGTCGTTCAGTCAGTTATGGATATCTGATCAGTGTGTGTGTGTGTGCTTCTTGACACTTTGTAATGAGGAAACACATTGCTGATAAGCAGCTGCTTCTATACGTTATTACACCCTGGTGGCTTTGTTCTGGTTCTGCTCTGCTGCACTTGTTATCTGTTATCTTCTGTATTTATTTGCTTGTGTGTGATTGTTTCTCTGGGTTAACTTAAAAGGTCTTACACCTTTACCGAGCCGTCAGTGGGAGAACTATCTTGTTCATCTGTCGTGTTGCTTATCTGCTCTACATGTGTGTCACACCTCAGTCACTTCCAGCCTTCCTATAACTGATCCCAGACACAGCTGAGCTTTCCGTTTACCAATTCAGGTCTCATTCTCATGCCTCACTGTTCTGTATTCATGGAGCCAAAGTGCCAGAACGGATCCTTCAGTAATTACAGGAACCTCTCATTCTCTCGCATCCTGAAAAGTCACTCTTCAGTGGCAGTTCAATTTCCCATGCAGCAGCGGCGGCGGCGGCGGCGGCAGCATCCCGGGTCCGGCAGGCAGGTATCAAAGCCCCTCTCAGCTGCTCTAACTGTTTACAATGACGCATCGATCTGCTCTGCTTAATCCCCCGGCAGCTCAGTGAGTTAAAGCAACAGTTACAGCCAACACACACACACCTACAGAAGGCACAAAAGCCAAACACAATGTGCTGTCTGATCCCCCCGACAAGGATCCTGTCGAGTGCTGCTTTTGATCTGATTCCTCTATTGACAGTTAGAAGAGAGGAGGAAGAGGAGGAGGAGGAGGAGGAGGAAGGGGGGCAGGGGAGGTGGGTGCTACTTATAAACTACAACACATCTCCAAACACAATAAAAAAAGAAGCAGAAAGCATTTCCACACTTGGTCACACTCAGTTTTTAAAGTGAAAAAGAGCATTTTCAAGGCAAATTCCAGCTCCCACCGTAAACATGTTGTGTCAGTGAAGAGAGAAGTGATCCGTTACCTGTGTTGGCAATCCACATCCAGCCCTGGCTCGTCACCACTCATCCCGTGTCTGCAGCTTCAGCTGTCCTGTCCCCGTTTTTCTTTTTTTTTCTTCTTCCCTTCTCTCCTTTCTCTTCCTTCTTTCTCTCCCCTTTGGCCCTCTTCCTCTCTTCCTCTCCCTCCTTCGTCCTCTCCCTCCTCCCTTCCCCTTCCTCTCCCTGCACTTGTTTGAGTCTATTTCAGTGGCAGCAACAGAGGAGCCCGCTGCGACGGTGGCATGGTTTCCAGCACTTTGGCAGAAGGTCACATTATCACTCGCTGGTAAAAAGGGGGGAGGGAAGAAGAAGAAGAGGAGGAGGAGGAGGATGGACGGAGTGATGGAGGGAGATCGAAGTGAGCAGGTGCCGGAGGAGGAGGAGGAGGAGGAGGAGGAAAAGGAGAAATGAAACAAATGAACAAAGCGTGGCTGTCCACAGTTGCACTTGTGCTCTAGGCTAAATGTTCCAGAGTTAAAGTTGAGACAGACGAGGGTTTTCAGGTGAGATGTCCCAGAATGCTTTGAGGAGAAACCCGTGAGCGTGCATATTTGAGTGTGAAGCAGTTTCCTTTTAAAGGTCTTCAGCAGCTGCTCACCTCTGGGGGGAAAAGATAATTCCTCTCTTGGCTGGAGAATGAGACTTCAGAAAAGCTCCGAAAGCTGCCAGAAACTTACACCATGTTATATACGAGCGCGAAACAAATCCTCAGCGCTCGGTCTCGTCCTTCTCCGTCACTGCCCAGTTCAGAAAGACGCGGATGTACTCCATCTTTGGCTGAGACACCTGTCCACACTGCGAGTCCCATCTATCACAGATTCTGCAGGGTGACCCTTGTCTTCATTTCCCAGCCTCGCCTCTTCGCCCTCCTCTGGTGTGAGCCGCGCTCTTGTCGCCGCTCCATCAAAATCAGACTTGAAGAAGTGACCCGGCTGCCCGGGACGAGGACGCTGGCGGCCGGCGACAGATGGCCGGGGCGGGGGGACAGATGCGAGTCAGCCGCTGGAGTTTGTATCTTCTAAAATGTCTGTTTTAGCTGGGATCTGCCCCATGCCTCCCCTTGAAACACACCTTGTGTATTCTTGTCTTCAGTTAGCTGCACTTGTTGTCCTGTTTGTCTTTTTTCTCTTCCCACCTGAGCCCCTCCTTCCCCCATCAGCAGAGCTTTCACTCTGGCTTCACTGGCCGGCTGTAATCCTGATTCCTACACTCCGTGTCACAGGAAGGGCTTGTGAGCTCTAATCATTATGTAGTAAGGATTTATCCTCTCATTCTCCCTCCCTCCTCTCGGTTTCCCTCCCTCCACCCCTCCCGTTTATTTCCCTCCCTCTGCTGTTGGAGCACCGGACGCCTTACAACTCTCAACATACTACAGCCTCTTTTTCCACCATCACAGTATAGTGCATCCTCTCTCCTCACTCTCCCCAGACACCCGTTCATTTGTCAACTCATTCCTTTTTATTTTCAGGCGTCCCCCGCTCCGCTCGGTGTCTTGTCTGTCTTGCTGCAGCTCACATCAACAGGTTTGTCCTTGAAACGTTCTCTGGGACAGACGGAGTCGGTGCTCGCCTTTTCCTTCCTATCTTTGTGCTTCATCTCTTGGAGTGTGAGCTGTATGTGTCTGTGTACGTACAGTGTGCATGAGTATCTGAGTGTATGCATGTGCAGCGTTGATGTACTGCACTGTACTGTGTGTATTACCACATGTAAGCACACATTAGAGCCTTCAGCTTAAAGAGATATTCAGGGTGCATCAGCCTATACGTCAGTGTGCCGTTCAGAAAGATTTGTTTGAGGTGGTTTAGAAACATAGTTTGCCGCTCAGTACATACACCACGTGGCCAAAAGTGTGTAGACATGTCATTCAGAAACCATTGGCAGACTTTGGAACCTGCCTGCTTACACTCAACCACAAGAGGGAGCTTCAGTGAGGTCCAACACTGATGTCTGGCGATGAGATTTGGCTCAGTGTTCCAGTTCATCCCAAAGAGGTCGGAGGGGGTCGAGGTCAGGGCTCAGTGCACGGGGGCACTGACCTGACGTAGATATGTTTCAGGTCATTTAGAGAAGGTGTCGCCGTAACAGTTTGTCCACAGAGAGTCCTAACAAGTGTATTAGTATTGTACCATGTTTGTATGACGTGTTAACTTAATTGGGCCTTTTAGCTAAAAATGATGAATACATGAAAATGACTGACTCTATTTGTCTGGTCTTGTTTCTGGAGTGTAAAGATTAATTTGGTTTCAATAAGCTGCTTGGCTTCATAACTGCAGGACCTGAGCCAAAAACCTGAAACCGGTGGAGTCCTGCGGCAGTTTGTTGTTAATTAAAAGAAAAGAAAACTGATCACTGCAGAAATACGTTTTTCTGTGGGTGCAGGGAAGTCAGTAAAACCCACTTCTGTCTCAGTTGCTGCAGTTTCATCGACTGCAAAAAAAGACCGAAGCTTGTTTAGATTTATAGCGCTGCATTAGTTGTGATGAGGACTCATGTCGTCTTCAGATTCCTGCTCTCACTTTTTAGTCATAATTTGAGCTATTCTTTGTTTTTTTCTGCGAAAAAGAAGAGGAGCAATCCTCCAGTCACGGGTTCCTTGTATCAGCTGTGTGTCTTTTCCATTAGGCTGACAGGATGTAGTTAAGACGTTGTGCATCTTTATGGCGTAAAGTTTCAGTAACAATGCAACTGAAGGATGAGGTGTTCAAGAAACCTCCGGCGTTCTGAACATGCTAACTGCTCTTCCAGTGATCACTGGAGAGTGCCGTCTTCACTCACTGCGACAGTGTTAAAATACAACAGGCTCAGCTTTGACCTTGGCTGACTTCTGTCGTCGTGTCCTCTTCACTGCGTGTTTTAACTGCCCTGCTCTCAGCACAGAACCTCGGCGTTGCTGTCTTGAGTCTGCAGGGTGTGTAAAGGCGAGATTTCTGAAAGGTCACGCTGGTGTTCAGGACATGAAACAGCACTGAGACAGACTTGATTTTAACAGAGCAGTGCAGCTCACCACAAACCCGCTGCCTGAAGCTATTTTAGCTCCACTTTCCTGTGGGTCAGGCCATGATCCCCCCCTGGAGTTCAAAGAAGGGAAATGCACCTGCTGGTTTGCACAAGAAATTATTGTTCAAAAACTGTGCTTTCTGATGCACTTCATTGCATTCATTCTTAACGTTTTTATTTCAGCCCGTGCTCCGCTTTAACACCCGAGACGTTCAACAGGCACAGAATCATTTTGTGAGGACCCGTTTTTGCACTTCCAGGTCACATTTGCATAAATTACATATCCCCGCTGCAAACAATCCCCCTCTCAAAGACAATTGCTAACTGTAGCAGAGCACAGTAAGCCATTAATCTTAATTTTTCCCCTCTGTGGATGAATCCCTCGGAAAATGAATGCATTCTCCCCGGCAGGAGGACATCAGGGGGATTTTATGAGCCTGTCAGGGCTGCACTGAGAGATGTGTCAGCAAGGCCATTTTTTTTGTTTCTGCAGCCGACGGTGGAGGCCGGGCCGCATGACCCCGATCGATCGCTGTACCATAATAAATGTCCATGAACCCCCTGCTTGTGATCAACAGCATATAGAGTTGGCTTTCCTCGATCAATAGGTGATCGATAAGGCAAACAGATGGGACTGTAAAGCAAGAGATAATTACGTGTCGGCTGGTGTTCGGTGGGTTTTCGGGTTTGTGCCGGTTGTAGGAGATAACGGGAACGGCTTCTACCTGCGGCCCGTCACTGTCCTGTAGTTCATACTGCAACTTACCCATCCATCGATAACTTTCAGCCACAGCTGGTGATGATGTTAATGAACAACACGAAAACCCGTGCAGATTCAGATTCTTTTTAAAAGTGATTTAAGGCACGTACGAGGTGTAAAATCTTGCAATTTAAATTCAGCCTCCCTTAATCCACAGTATAAAGCCGGTATGTGTCTTTTTAGATTTTAGAGTGAGGTGCATGAGAACTATTTAGGGCTCTACTGTGTTCTGTTAAAGCAAGATAATTTATAGCTGTTCAGAGACCTGCTTTCAGGATCAAATTCAGTTATTTTACCCCCAAAGTGACTCTTTGTATGTGTATTCCACCTTAACCTTGACTGCGTTTATATTCTCGCTTTTCCGTCTGCGTTTGCATGACGGCTACCTCACCTTTCCTCTGTTGTTCAGCTGTTGTTTGTGTGCAACTCAGAAATTAAAGCGAGGCATCAGCCAAGTTGCAGTTCAGTGGATGTAATTCTGTATGTCGTGATGTGAAGGAAACATATGGTCTGCTGTGATCTCACTGCCACTTTCATCTCAACATTAACAATACAGGAACCTCCTAGAAGGTTTATTATATTTACATTTCGACAAGAGATAATTTGTTCTTGATCTGCCTCGTAGAGGTTCAACTTTTGAGTCATTCAGGATCAAGTGTGAAAGACTTTTGTGTTTTAGGGTCATTCTTCTAATGAATTCGACTCCACTCAGTGACCTAACATGTAAATGTGACTATGTGTAAGAAGTATCACTGACAGAAGAATTACTGGTGATTGTAGTTCTGATCTCTAATGGTCCTTCACGTGAACCCGGTTCAGACTCTCCTCTGTCGAGCCTTGATAAGACTAATCTCTGCAGACTGGCACATTGTGCATGCTGTTGCTGCAGGCTGGCAGTCGTAGTAAACTATGAGGCTTGGCCGGGCAGGTGGGCTGAATGAGGAGGAAGTAACACATGTCAGGGGCGGCGGCAGAGGGAAAGGCAGGCATATGCTCTCTCTTTGTGGCCTGGCCTTCCCGCTTCACTGGACAATATGGCAGAGAAGCACATCTGACCCAAAATAATATCCTCACAGACGGCGAACCAAACGTCATCTCGGCCGTCTCCGCGGCTCAAACTCCTGGCATTTACCAACACGCTCTCCTCTCTTCTATCTGGGTTTGCTCGGAGCTATTTTCAGAAGTGTTTCTGTGACTGAGGCGGAGAAAAACTGCGAGGTAAAAGGCCAAACTTGGCTGTCGTCGATCCCAGGAGAGAGGCTGAATTTATCCCCCTCGTCTCAAAGTATTGACCAAAGGCGTCTCAGCTTACACCCTAAAACCTGGGTTTCTCTGTTGCACAGCGAGGCTCTTATTACTCTCTGTCTCCTTTAATCCAACGCTGCTGCTGCTGACAAGCGACTGTAAATCCCAACAAACAAATATTCATTCTCAAACATTCGCCGTTGGTTGATGAATTGTGATCAAAATGTCTTGATTTATTTTCCCTCTTTTCAAGAACGAATGTCTTGTGCTTGGCCCACAGTGTGTGGCAGTCATGTTTAATAATAGCAGCATTGATTTGGCTATTTTCAGGTCGAAAGAAGTCTATGAAACTGTGCTGAATTTCAAGGTTTTATTTTATTTTTTTCATTGAATGACTGTCCCCTCACAATAGCAAAGGTGGAAATAAAGCCTAGCTAAACTTAGCAGGGGTGGGGTCGGGGTGGACACACAAAGAGTGTGACTTTTGCGTCTACGTTGATTTCTTTTGACCATGGCCACAATATTTACCGAACCGAGAGTAACTTACATATAAAACTGGTTTTAAGTGAGAATAAGAAAATGTACACGACGTGTAAATTAAACTTCCTTAGTACCAGGTGTCGTATTCCCCCCCTTCTGTCTCCAGGTCGTGTCTTCATCTCGAGGCTGGACTCTTTGGTCGCATTCAGCCCTTCAAACTTCTTTTTAGCAGCCAGCAGAGTCTGAAGCTGCAGCCTCAGCTGGCGTGACGAGCAGCTCTGAATGCTGAGTCCGCCGGGTGTCCTGAGGCTGTCTGCTGCTCCCGTCCAGCAGCCAGCGGCGTTTTGGTCTGGGCCTGAGAGCCTGGACACAACCTGTCAAGCCATTAAGCATCTGTGCACTCTGGGAACTCATGCCAAGCCGAGACCTGTTGCCTGATGGACGAGGCAGTGACTGTAAACAACTCAACATCACTGCTGAGGCCGCTGCTCCATTTTCTCTATTTCCTGCCAAATGTCGCCAAAAAAAAAAAAAAGAGGAAACTAAAATGAGATGATATTTTTAAAGAGCTCGTCTTGTATACAAGCACATGTAGTATCGATCCACTGCCTGTCAGCTGAGCTCAGCTCGGCTCTGAGATGTACCAGCGTCCGTTACTGATAAACTTCAGCCTTTTTCAAACACCCCCCCTGATGGCAGACGCATGCCGGTGTCATGCTGTAACTCACTGAACTGCAAACCAAACCCATTAACTGAGCTGCCACAGTGATAGTAAGCCTCTGTGTTTCTGGGCGGACTGATATATGTGAGAGAAAACTTAAAGATGCAGGGCAGCTCGGTAGCTTTACTGCAGAGGCCCAGCTGCTGAGTTTATTCACATAACCCCAAAGCACAAGTGCGTCCAACAGTTTTTGTGTAGTCCCTTCAATGTGGCCCAGGTCACACTGCTAAAAGACCACCTCTCAATGCGTTTTGGGTGCATTCACACCTGGAGTCAGAGCTGTCCTCTAGAAGGAGTGTACTCTTTAGACCGTGTAGTACGATGTAGAGAAATAGGATTATATACAGTCAGTGACACCGAATAACACAAATGATAGTAAACAACCAAGAACGTGTCAGTTACAACTTCACGTATGAACAAAACGTTGCATGTAGACATTCAGGGCTTCGGAAAATACCCTTAGACTCTAAAGTGTTAATTAAGCAGCTCTTTTCTGATTGTTCTTTGTGTGACGATGAAAGCTAAGGTGTCAGGTTGAGCAGCGTCCGATGCGCCCCTGTTTGTCCCCCCCCCGTGTGCTGCGACAGGCTCAGAGGTCTGATTGAGGACGTTCTCTGCAGGCGAGCGTCACTTGTTAGCACCATCCCCGAGACTTCACACGCATGCGGCGGCTGAGAAGTGTGTCCTCAGCACCTGTCCAGACGGCTGCTCTCATCACCAGTGTGTCAGCGCCCTCTAAAGGCCGCTCAGAGACATAACCTGACACAATTCAAACAGTCCCATTTGATATTGCATCCAAAGCTTAGTCCTTTTGGCTTGGAAGAAAAAAAACATGTGCATTTGGGAGGAATTAAAAATGTTCCATGCTCTACATGCAGGGCATCCACCTGCATGGCCCTTTTTTGGCTTTGGTGCTACTAGGACAGCCTTTGCCAACCTGTCCTCTAATCCACAGGGTGAATAAAAATGGATTTGGCTGGAACAGACACCCAGTAAGCTGCCTTAAACCAACAGACAGGATCGTCCACAACACAGAGTCTCTCATGTGCATCCTCATTTTTCACAGGTCAGACAGTAACACTGACCTGCAGGGCTGCAAACACACTTTTATTCCAAAACGTCTGACCTGTAATCAGACTAAATAACTGCAGCACAACCAGCTGCTTATAGCCATCCTCCCAAAGGTGCAGAATAAAGCATTAATAATAATAATAGCAATAGATTGAGGCAGGTCTACCAGCCAAGAGAAACAGCTTCTCCACCAGCCGACTGCCTGAATGCTCGATGCCTCTCCAGAATGATTTTTCCAGGAGAAAAGCAGCATAACGGCACATGTGAGTGGAGGACGGAGGCTGTCAGAGTGAGCGAGTGTTTCCTGGCACGGCGTTCTCTCCTGCCTCCGTCTCCAGAGGCCTCGGACAACAGACGGGTCACAGCGAAGCCACATTTTTAAATCCGGTGTGCAGATGGACACCAGTAGTGGTTCTAAATCCTGCGCCGGGCGGCAGCAGAGAGAGGAGAGAGAGACCGATACATCATCAAGTCGATATTGTGATTTTTACTACGAATGGACCGCTTTAACCTGTGATATCAGAGCTCCCTCCCTGACCGCTGAGACGTATTTTAGATTTCCAAAAGGTGTTTAACGTGCAGCGAATCACTTCCTTGTATGTAAAGCTTGTTACACATAATAATCGTCTTAAAGGTTGGATGTAAGTGGGGTGCTTACAGGATATTATTGGCTGAAATTATTCCAATTTGCTGCAGTGGTAGCTTCAGGCATCTGGATCATAAAATCTGTATTATAATTAATTTAGCTTAAATTAAAGCTTTCATTTCTTGCTGTAGCTTCGTCGTATTAAAATATTTAGTATGTCACATGTTTAATATTCAGATAAAAAGTATTAATGTATCCCAGTTTTCTCTGTTATTATTCAGCCAAATTACAAAAGAGGATCTTTTTTTTTAACTATAATTAGTAATTTGGGAGAATCTGCCCTTTCGCTATAAGTTGGGTTTCAGTCGAGGCTTTCTGATGAATGATGGTGCACAGACTTTTCCTGGGATTTGAGGCAAGTTTGGGCGTGCTCAGCTGTTTTTAGTGTTCCCCATAAACTTGTGCTGTAGCTGATGTGAGAGGTGACAGAGATCCAGAGACCCAGAGAGAGTCGGGAGGAAGAAAACTGGCTGCTGCATTCATTTCTTTTTAAAAGAAACGCTCAGCTCTTCACGATAACATCCAGACTTTTCTCTCTGGTCATTTCCACATCTGATTATTTAGATGCATTCATGTTGGCTCAAATCTTCCTTCTTCTCACTCCAGAAGCTTCAAAACAAAAACAGTTCATTTTCTGAAGGAGTATGAAATAATCATCGTGGTGGGAGGAAACTCACAGCAAAGAAAACCATCACATCTTTTCTGTCAAGACACAAAGTCTGAACTCATTTCTGAAAAATACATGATTCATGTCAACAAGTAAAACGTATGTTGTTTTTATGTCAAATAACACGTTTGGAGGATAGTCCAGCCTCTGTGGGAGATATATGATATCATGTGTTTTAAAATGACTCAGTGATGATGATTAGTTGATCCAGCTTTTTAAATGTGTTGATTTACAGTTTCATATTCTTGAATGTTTCAATGTGTCTCTTTAGAGTTTGGGAACTTTTCACCTTTTCTCTTTAGATTTAAACAATAACTGATAATGACGTAATCATTTGCAGCCTTCATCTCATTCAAACTTCCATGTTACCCACCTCTTCCTCTTCCTCGGGCTCATTTCCTCGTTTCTTTTCCGTCTCAGCCGTCTCGCACCAACAAAGTGACTTTTCTAACGCCCGCCTCTCAGATCACCCAGTTCCACGTTTGACCTTGCATTACCCACAAGGCTGCGGGTCATCAGCCGCGTGCTCACCTAATTCCTCAATTTGTGGCTGGAGCTCCAGTTCTGTCGAGCCCAGCAGTTTTGTTTCCATTTATAGCGCGCCGCTTTTCAGGATTCTTGTCATTATTTTCCCTAATCGGCTGGAGGAGGGAAGGTGAGGTTCAGCCCGGCTGAATTGCTAATGACAGCACCTCCACACTGTTGTAATGGGTATTAAACCACAATCGTATTAAGCCGTCCAGAGTGGAGCGAGTGTCGCACAGGCCAGTGTTTCTTCACGTTGGAGGGTGGGAGCGCCCTGCTGACGAGGCCAAACGCTCCACTAATGTAAAGGTAGTTTAGCAGCGCGGCCCGTCAGCACCTCGTCTCTTTTTCTAGCTTGTTGGACGTGAGGTGGTTTTTGTACTGTGTAATCTTTTTCTCATGAAACTTTTCACTATAAAACTTTTTAAAACTCCTCTCAGAGTTCTTAACCGCCTCACTAGCAGCTCCCTGCCGATGGGTAGTTCATTGCATTCTCATGCTGTTCAGCCAAACTTTACTGTAAAGTTTCCAAAGATACCAAATATGTCGGGCTGAATTTTGCAGGACTGTGTTTAAAAAGGTGCTCCAGACATTTCATGGCGAGGCAGGTGGTACACCATTAAAACACCCGGAGTCCTGGGTTTGAATATTTACCATAAAAGTGTAAACATCATCAAAAGAATTAAAAAGTTGAAAGTAAGTGTGATGTTTTCAGTTGAGATTTCAGTCAAATTTATAAAGAAGTAAGAATTTTAAAGTGTTGTTCTTACTCAACAATATGGTGCTTAACAAAGTAATGTGAAAGAATGCAGGGACGCAGTGTTTTTCTTAGCATGGAAGTTCAGCTGAAGATCTCTGAAGATGATTTGATGTACAAAAATAAGGCTTGAAATACCAAATTCATGTTAACTTAAAACTGAAACATTTTCTGTAAACATGAGAATTCCCAAAGTTACACGACCAACTGCAGAAACACAACGCAGTCTCTCATCATCAGGTAAATGTAGTCAAACATTAACAAAAGAACCGTAAAATAAGAGATTTTAAACATGTTATGAACTGTAACACATCTCTCATAATAATTGAGTCTTGAAGAAAATCTTTGCTTTGAACATCACGGCGTCCGTCACTGAAACTGCAGCTGTAACTGGTCAAAGAAGGAAATCTGGACGAAAGCAGCAGTGAGATTATTTTGGCTTTAAGATGCTTCCAGAGCGATGGTTCGCTTGTGTTTTTGGTGATGGGGTCTCATTCATGATATATAATTCTAAGCTCATTATGATCACGTGCCAGAGTAAGAAGCACTGTCTCCAGATCTGCGTGATGTTCTGGCGTGTGTCTCCCTCTTCTGGACAGACAGGGCAATTACAGCTTGTTAAGCTTGATGAAAATATGTGACTAAAATATCCAAACTTTCCCTCCGAGTGTGTTGGATGATGGATGCTGCAGGAGGAGCTTCCGCCCGTGAGATTCCTCTCAAACCGGATCACCGCTGTGTCATGGAGTTGCTCCCGTTCTTCTTTTTAAAAGCCACTCAGCACTTGTTGTTGAGTCCAAAGTAAAACTTCTCAGAGCGATGTAAGTGAAGCGGGCTGCAGATGGCACTTAGCTGGGCCGAGCGCTGCAGTGTTAGCAGCAGATGGTGGAGTGCCGAGCTGATGGATGCACCCTCTAAAGCTCCAGACAAGAAACCTGCTGCTCCCCCTCCGTCTGAGACACTCGGAGAGAATCTGCAGCTCAAACATCCAGACGCACAAAACACTTAAAGACTGCACAGAGAAAAACACGTGATGTGGATTCTGCGATTCTGCGATAGATTAGCTGATTTATTAGAGAATTATTGTGGTTTCTGTTCTTGTTCTGAGTTGGTACGTGTTGCAGTGTGTGATCAGGGTCTCTGCAGAGCTCACCAAGTTGAGGTTAAGCCTTAGTTATTTAAGACCTGTTAACGGCCAAACCAAAGCAAGAAAGCATGATGGAAAACCAGCGAAAAGCAACATACAATGAATAAATACATCAAGATTAGGCTGAAATAAACACACCCGTGATGAGCTGAAGAGCTTCCTCCTGCAGCCAGCAGCAACACCGAGCCAACAGAGACACAAACAGTTTATAACCTTATTATATGATGATTCCTCTGGGCAGAAATATATCGCAGACATTTGTGTTATTTTTGAGGCAGCTGAAGTCGAAGCTGCTGATAATATGGAGGCTGAAATGTACATGAAACCCTCTTGTGTGGCGCTGAAGCAATTAGTCAGTTTTGATTATCGTTTCATAAAAATCCATCAAGCCAAACAGTCTCTGGAGTCAGCTTCTCAAATGTCCGTGAATTGAATATCTTTGGGTTTCAGATTGTTTGTTCTGCAAGACTCTCATTGGCGTTTTTTTCCCACCGTTTTCTGATGTCTGATAGACTGAATGCTTTATCAATGAATCCATGGATGGATTACGTAACTGGCCTACTAGAATCACGTCTTCTCCAATGTTAATATTTTATTATTTATCAGTTTGTTTTTGTTCAGTCATTTTTGACAGTTGAATAACTATTTTTTAGATCAAATTGAACCTGCATCAGAGGGTTTCTTTGAGGTTTTTGTAATATTTTGTGTATCATCCCGTAGTATTATGGTTCATATCTGGATCTGTTGTGGCAGGAAGCTTTGGGAACGTTTCAGAACCTCCAACAAAATACTGAAGTCCACTTATATTTTGTGTATCATCCCGTAGTATTATGGTTCATATCTGGATCTTATATTTTGTGAATGTTTTATCAAATATGTTCTTATTTGCAACTTAACTATTAAATATATACCTACACATATATAAACATAATGTATACTGTACATACATACATACTGGAGACATATTTAAATTAAATATAAATCCAAGAAAGAAATAAACTGGATAAAAGGGATTCACGACCATCTGGTGTCTGTAGGAAACAGATACACATACAGTATATACATACATATATATATATATACTGTAATATATATACAAACAGCAGCCTGCTCCTGTGACAGCTGAGATGAATCAGTGTCGTATAAATACTTGAATAAACTGAACTGTGTCATCAGCTGCAGTCATCAGACTCGTGAATCATCTTTGTTCGTTTTATTTGCGACCAAAATGACACGAGGGAATCCTGTTCCTACAAAATTGATAGCGTCTACAAATATCTCAGCCGTGTTTTTCTTTGACACCAGCAGACTTGCCGTCTTGTCAGCCCCTCTCTGCCCCCCCCCCACCACCCCCCTCCTCTGCTAGATGTGCCGTGACTTGATATATCGGGTCTTTTAGCCCCTGCTTTGGCTCAAATCCAAGGCCCATTTGTACAGATGGGGTTTTACGTGGGCCATTTTAGCAAAGCACCCTCCCCATAAAGCCAAAGTGTCTCATCGCTTCATAATTGTGTGATTATGGTCAATTGCTGTGGTTGGGGTGACAGATTCTCTTCGAGTCCAACAGATGCTTTTATCATATTTTAGATCCCCATTTGACCTTAATCAACCGTTACATGTATGAATAAAAGGGGGAGATAATATTTCACTCCTGAGGTGGATCAGGTGTCTGTGATGAGACGGCGAGGCTGCGAGGGAAGATGAAACTCTGCAGTTAACGCAGACGAGCGGCGGGCAAAGCTGAAAACTGCTGCTGGTTGAATGAATGATGCAGCTGCTGAGGCGGAGAGATGGCGCCACCGAGTGGAAATTAGACGACACTGCACAGCTGGAATATTACGCACATATTCAAACATCGTTTTTGTCATTTTTTTCTTCCATTAAGCTCTTTTGAGAGTAAAGACTGGGGAGACATTCTGTGTGACTTTGGGATAAACAAATATACTTTATACAATCAAAACAGTATGCAAACTAAAGACTGCTCTCCCATGATGCAATGCACCAAGGAAATGAGAAGAAGAAAAGACAACACACAGCACTAGAATACCAGTAGTATGAGGTAGTACTCCATTCACCAGGAGCTCAGAGAACCTCACCTGTGCTTTAACCAGCGACTAAATAAAGTTTAGAACCTGGAGTTTGCTGAAAGCCGCTCAAACACAAACCTCACGGCGGCAGCAGCTTCTGCACAGTGTTCATTCACACAGTCCGCAACATGTTAGGACCGTATTTATAAATAAAGCTATAGTCAAAGTAAATCCACAGAGCAACATATGACAGCGTCGTCTTCTCACTTGTGTCGCTTTGGACTAATCTGCCTATTTAGACAAACGGGGGCGCGAGTCTGTTTATTATTGGTGCTGTATAACCAGATGATTCCTTACTGTGGTCGACAACAGATCTCGCCTGTCGGAGAATAACGAGGTGTTTAAACGTATTTACTGAACCCTGATTCTGACGGCTCAATCTAAATGATGAAAGAAGGAACTGAAAGTCTGATTTAAATGGGTTTCAGTTGAGGCCTCGGGCTAAAAAAAAAAAACAACAACAAAAAACACTCCAAAATGTATAAAGGATGCATTGCACACTCACCGATTGCAGAGAGCACATTGTGCACATTTTGATGTGGCACAGCAGTGACACAAATAACAACAGTGTTTTCTGGATTGTCAATTCTTCTTCTTCTTTTTTGGCTGTGACAAAAAAAAGAAAATCCCATCTACCATTGTTTGTAGAGGCTCAAAGGATTAAACAAAGTCTACAATGATGGAGAGGCACTGATCTTTTGAAGTATTTACATTTGTGTTTTTTCGCCGCTCCTCTTTCCCCCTGAAGACGAGCGTCTATATTTTTCCTCTCGCAGGCTTCAGCCTCGGAGTTTGTCTTTGCTGCGGTTAGGTAAATGGCGGCCTCGGCGACAGACAGGTGCTCTCCATCTTGTAAACCCGGAGGGGGTTCGGCACAAGACAAATGGGTCTGGGAGCGTCCCCCCCTCCCTGTTCCACCTGGCTCATCTCATATGGTGTCGCAGTGATGTTGTGTCATGGGATTTGTAGTCTTACCACGAGTCCCGGTCCGCCCCCCCGAGAAAGCAGCAACTCATCACTCACCACAAAACAGCGCTGAGACACGGAGGCTGAAGTAGACAAGTTTATTAATGATAATAATGAGGATGATGAGGATGATGATAATATTAATAATTAGTCATAATTATAATAACGTTAATGTCATAATAAATAGAACTCTTCATCTGAAGCACGTAAAGAGAAGCATACAGAAAGAGAAAAAACAAAAACACAAAGTTCAGAGTACAGAGCCAGAGGAGGGGGCAGGGACTTCTAGAGACATTTTTTTAACCTTTCAATATATCCATTTAATTTTTTAACATTTTTAAACTTTATTTAACTGGAACATTTACAAAAAGGAGAAAGAGATAGATTTTAAAAAATCCTTATAAATAAATTTCGTCATTATTAGAACAAAATACAAGATTTCGGGGAGTCAGAGGATGTAGTTTTTTTTCTTTTTTTCTTTTTCCCCCTGAAAGGACAACTGGGGGGGAAGGGGGGAGGGGGGGGTGGAGGGGTGAGGAGGGGAGAGGGTCATTATGTACAGAACACCAGGAATACAAAAGGGGCCAGTCGACTCACATACTAGAAGGCTAGGGGGGGGAGTTGGGGTGGTGGGAGGAGGGTGTCGAATGGGGCGGGTATGCCGGGGTCGGGGGGGGGACGGGGGACTCTCAGAGGGGACATCCTGCTAGTGTCACAGCTCAAGCAGTTGTGCTCAGGAAGATCAGGACCAGTTCATTATATACTGAAGGCATCTGAAGGAAGGAAGGGAGGGCCGCTTGAACCCCGCCCCCCCCCCGCTCCATCCAGCTGCTGAGGTGCCGGCTGGAGTTTCAGAAAGACAACGTGAAGGCGGAGCTTCTCTGGACGCAGAAATAAACTCAGTGGTGGAGTTTAAACTGCGCGTCAACAAGAAGAGACAAACAACCACAGCTTCGTGAGAAAGAGTTCAAACTACCGGGACAAAAAAAAACATTTGAATCCGAAAGATCCGATACGGAAGAGCAGCCAGAGACTAACTAGTTCGACTAGATAAGTTAATATTCCACTAATAAATAAGCTTTGTATTGACGATGGATCAGAAGGTGATGAACCCACAGAAGAGAGAGAGAGGCATCATGGGAGCTGTAGTTGTTGAATGCTAATTTGTTTTTCTCTTCAGTGATGCAATGGAAGCTGGTAGAACAGGAGACTTTGGCTCAGTGTTGTTTTAATTGTGAACTGCAGATAAAAATGAGCTTCAAGCTAACACTGTCCCTTACTACTACTACTACTACTACTACTACTCCTAATACTACTACTATTACTACTAAGAATAATGAGGAGTAATGAGGCTTGTTTGGATACAGTGTACTGCAAATGTTGCTGTTGTATGTGCATCAGTATTAACAGTAATTTGTCATTTGTGAGTCAACCGTTGACTTCCAGTTTGAAGTTTGAAACAGCGGCAGCTAATATCTGACACGTCTACGTGACTGTCCTCTAGAAATGCTACATACTGTGTGTTGAATCATAACAGTTTCCTATCGTACAGTTTAGCAAAAACGCTGTTCTGACAAAAGACAAAATGAGCAGAGATGCAGCTCAAATCCAGTGAAACGACCAAAACCAAACGCATCTGCCAGCATGTGCCGTGTGTGTATCGCAGCCTGATATATCTTCTGCCCTTGTGCCATAAAAAGAAAACCTAAAGATGAAACCACATATCTTGAATTATTAAAGATTTACATCTTCAGTAGGAACCAAGGGGCTGTGAGCTGAGAGCCACAGACAGGAAGTCAGACAGTGTTGTTGCTTTTGGTCTTTTCATGGGATTTGTTGACAAAGAGAAAAGTATAGAATAACGACAGCCTTATTGCCTAAAAACTACTCGCTGACTAGACTAAGTGGATGACGGTGGTGTCGTCCAAAAATGTGACATCATATTTGTTTCTGTTGCAAAGTGCATAGATCATTCAGTGGACAAAATCAGATCACGTGACCAAAGCTTAGTGTTCGAAAGCCAAGCTAAAAGAAATAAAAACTGTGGTTCTTTATCTCCGTCCGTCGACTCCATTAAGCTGATTTTTGCCTCCAAGAGCAGCTCTGCCTCCCAGGAAGTTCCCGTCAAAGTAAAACTCCAACCTGCTCCCGAGTCGTTTCTGACCCACCACAAGTCTGTAGCGCTGAAAGTAGGCCAGATGAATCATGTGACTCTCAGAAACAAACCTACAGGTATAAAAATGCTAAGCCTGCATATGATCGCTGCATGGGAGAACAAATGACCGACTTTACCCCAATTAGACTTCACAACAGTTAGTTGCCATGATATAGATACTCTTTGTAATATATGAGAAGCTGTCTACAGATGAACAGAGGTCGCGTGGGTAGGAGCCCTGATTCAGAACAAGTTTTTTTTTAACCTGAAATAAGATGAAGTTAATCAAGAAGTGTGAGGTGAGATTTACTGTACAGGATATTGACAGTACACACTGTAGTTTTGTACAGGAAGCCAGGAGCTTAACCGAGTGGTACCCTCTTGGAACAATTCACACAAAACCACTACTGAGTAAGTAGTGTACCCTGAACTCTCAAACAAAGTTGTGCTTCACCCGAACCTGCTCGCCTCTGATAAAAGTTTCTTTTCCAGGGCCAGCAGGTTATTTCCAATATGCAATAAAACCGCCTGCCCACCAGGGTCAGCACGAGAACAGCAGTTCATAAACCGAGGCTGCTGCAGGAAGCTGCGAGCCGGGCTTTATCAGCTGGGCTCGTTATATTAGCGGAACAGCGAGCTTTTCCTCAGCAGTGATGAGCAAATGAAAATCTGGGTCACGTCAATACACATCCGGGCTCCGCCGTCATCACAGAGTCTCGCTGTCTCCTGATCAAAGAGCACTGAGACCGTGTGTTCAAATCATACTTTGGTTCAAGTAAGAAAAGAAAAATCAATATTCATAAACTTTTTATCTGACACCCACAACACCTTGCACTAATTAGCAAGTCTTCCAGCTCCAACGAAGGGCCAGAGTGTCTGTCAGTTAAAAGTAGGATGTGATGTTTTGCATTTGATGGGGCAAAAATGTTGTATTGTGTATTGTGTGTAGTTCTGCTTGTGTTGTCAATGTGTGAGCATCTGCACAAGGTGTGTGTGTGTGTGTGTGTGTGTGTGTGTGTGTGTGTGTGTGTGTGTGTGTGTGTGGTAAAGGGGGGTTTCGGGGGAGATCAGTTCACACTATCACCATCACACTTTCAATCATATAACACATGATCACATGTTACAGTAAATATCAGGGACATATTTAGTTGGAGGGGGGTCTGATATCTATGTTCGGGGGCCAGAGGCTTTCCTGCCCACCCCCTCTACTCCCTGACATCACCACAGCCCATATAATAGATATGTATATATATTTATATACAGAAAAAGAATACATACTTATTGGACACCCTAGACATTAATGTACATTCAAAGAACTGAACCAACATTCTTGTTTAAACACGTTTACAGTGACTCTCCTGATATAAAGAATTAAAGTTTCGCTTCCACCAAATTAAAACTTTTTTTTCCTCTTTAAAAGTTTTCAGTGCTGCAAAAAAAAAACCAAAAAAAAAAAAAACCACACAAATAAATATTCTCAGAATACACTGACAAAGAAAATTTGACATATTTTAGCCCTCGTTCCTTGTTACCGTTGGATGGGCACTACTGTATTTCTATAATGTTTTATCTAGCGACATAGTCTATATGCCTCAGGCTTGTGTTTTGGTTATGCACCTGCTGATGTAGTACAATGGGATTATTCGATTATAATTCAATTTGTTACATGGACGTTGATGAGTTATTCTCGTCAGGTGGAAACGTGCATCCTTGGTAGTTGTACGCACCTTATTACCGCGTTGGTCTGATAGTTTGTCCGTCGGTGCAGAGTGACACAAAGGCTTGGGCTCGGAGTCTGGCAGGTGAGTAAAGTCGGCGACTTCTGCGCCATTTTCTCTTAACTAGTCCTCAGTCATTGACCTCTGCTGGGGCGTGGAGAGGGGCAGACCGGGGCAGACCGGGGAGGCTCGGCTTTATACCGTCTCACCGTCCCGCCGTGGCTCACCCCCCCGCTCCCCAACGCTGTAAACCAGTGACACTGCCCATTGGGGAGGGCGGGGATGCCCAATGGTGCTGCCAGGAGAAAGTGACATCACGACAGTATCCACGGGGGACGCTGCTAACAGTAGGCGCTGCCGGTCAGTGACACCGCAACAAGGAAGAAGGAGCGACATCACCGGCCCGAAAAGGAAGGAAGTAAGGAAGGAGGTCGGGGAGGCTGGAAGGAAGAAGGCGGAGCAGTGAGACCAGGAGGCTGACCTTTGACTCCACCCACAGGAAGTACAGCGTAGAAAGTGCTTCTGCCTGGATGCCGAGCTCTCCCTGCCACCTTTCTGTTTATGTTTTTGTTTACACGGCCTCGGCGACAGAGCAGTGTGCCATAGAGAGAGGAGGGGGGGGCTCCTCCCTCCTCCTTCCTGCATACCACAGAATCAGCATCAAGGGCCAACTGTTCATCTCCCTTACCAAAAAACATAAAAACAGATTTGTACATATATACTGCTTTATACACACTTTTTACCATTGTAAATCACAAAAGTATAGAAAAATAAAATGTTTTATAATAACGGGACACTTTTCATTCTCTCTCTGTCTTTTTCTACCCGGCAAAAAGGTGGTCCCTGGTGGAAACTGGCTCACTCCGTCTGTCAAGTTTGTGGCTGGTTTGACACCGCTGCCGCGGCGCCACTTTGTACGCCTCCCGTCTTCCCTCGCCAGCCTCAGTAGAGGGACTCCTTCTCGTCTTCTTCTTCTTCTTCTTGTGTTATTTTCTTAAAGCTAGTTCTCCTCTCTTCGTTGTTTTCATCTGTGATGTCCATCAATACTGAGTACAGCTCTTCCTTTTGTATTTACTGGAAACAGGGGAGAAAAGTGGGGAGACTGGTAAATATGCAGAAGGTTATGTTTCTGATAGGCATACATAATGAGAGGTGCTATGAAAAGTCAATGTGGAGCAGCTCAGTGCAACTTTCTTCCTTTCTGAACAAGTTTCTTGGAGTGAGGATCTTGTCACAGAAAGTATAGGCTAGAAAAAACATATGGTTGGATAATGTATGGAGTAAACAACACACACTTTCTTCAACGTCCCCCCACCGCCCCAACATTTTTTCCATCTATGCAATGTACACTGTTACAAGGAGGAAAAGTTCACAACGTAAGGTTAAGACACACCGACTGAGTCAAAACAGCCGAGGGGAAACAACACTTACAACTCAACTGCAAAAAGTTTGAGAGCAGAGAGACAACAGCCTCATTCCCTTTTCATCCCGCTCTTGTAATGTGGCATAAAAGAAGCGGGAGCAGAGGCCTCCCGCCTGCCAAAACGAGTGCTACTGCTCTCCCCAGAATAAAGATCAGAGTGTGCTGTAATCATACAAGTGGAGATCGGCAGTTTGGCAGTGCAAAGTGAAAAGTCTCAGTGTAATGGGGCTGGATGGAAGCAGAGAGGGGAGGGTGGGGTGTGTGTGTGTGTGGGTGTCGGGGGCAGGCGAGGCGAGGCGAGCATCCCAGGACCCTCGTCATGACAGATGCTCGCTAATTCGGAGTGATCTTCGGCAGCTCCGTGGAGCGTCTGACAAAAGAAATAAATACAGAAATGAAAGTAGACGAGGCTTTAATTTGGAAACGCCTTTGTAGTGCGTTACCCGCCCCCCACCCCCGCCCCCACCCCAACTTCCAATCCAGAGAGACAAACAGTCAAACAAGTGGCGTGTTCAATCAGCGTCCTCGCTGCCTCCCCTTGTATCTCTGTACATGGAGGAACTGGCCTGAGCCTCCTCCCCCCCCCCTCCTATCTATCCTATACCTCAGATTAACTGAGCGCTCGCTGGGGACCCACCATACAAAAATATCCACATGCAGTCTTACAGCTCAGCAGGGAGGGAGCACAATAGCGCTGGAGCTACATATAGTCCTCACTGACAGGCAGCCCAGAACTGAAAAAGGGGGCTGCGGAGACAAATATATTAATCACCCACGGACGTGAAGGATTCAGGGGAGGGTTAGATCAGGTATCAGGAGCCGCTGCTTCTTTCAGTCAGAGTTTGTTCATAGTTTGATCTCAAGCAATTAAAACTTGAGCGCATTAAAGGGTCGGCTGAGCCAGGTCCTAAAAGGATCCGTTAATCTGTTCCTTCAGTGTGTTTCTGAGGTTTCTGCTGCCACCCCAATACAATGGAGGTGATCACAGATCATGTGACCAAAACGGCTGAGAGAGTTCAACACGCCGCAACTTCAGCTTAATAATAAGACAATTTTGTTTTCACGTCACTGTCAACGTGTTCATGTTAGCCAGTTTCCGTTTTCAGGAAGCTACGATAGCGGTTTCTTGGAGCAGGCAACTTTATTTCTTTAAATCGACGGCACACGTAGCTGTGTCGGTCTCATCCACTCTCACCGCCATTTTGTGCCCATTTTTCTGTCATTGTTTTGAGTGGGTGTAGCTAGCTAACTTGCAGGCGATGTAGTAAGGTGTCGCCCCCATTCTTAATCCTGCAAACAAAGCTCGTAATTTCCATTTTCTTCTGTACGACTTGCCGTGTTTCTATATTTTCATGTATTCGCAGCTCATTTCTTGGTGAATATTTCCGAATGTGCAGCGCTTTTTCCGTAAATGCGAGACTTGACTTGTGGAAAAAGAGGCGTTGAGCTCTCTCAGCCACCGTAGAAGGAGTCCCTATTTGTCTGGATGTTTTCAAGGTGGACACATACCAACAAAAAAACAAATCCAAAATCAGATTATGATGGAACCCTTCAGTTGACAACAACAGCAACAACAGCATCGATGTGTAAAGGCAGACATAATGTTCTTATAACTGCTTTATTCTGACACTCAAAACAATCAGAGGTTACTTATATGTCACATGTTGACAACAAAAAGAATTCATGAATAAAGAAAATAAGTCATAATAGTATACTTTTTACCTATGAAATGAATCCAAAAGAAAATTACTTTACACCTTTCAGACAATATATTCTCATTATAGAAATGACATACAATTCAAGAACAAGTTCAGCTGAATTGAAAATACACAGATAACCCCACTTCATATAGGAATACATATAAAACAGTTACTCAGAGAATTGCGATATAATGTGTGTGTGTATATACATTTAAATGTATTTACAAGTACTGTAACTTTTTTGCTTGGTTCTCTTTTGTACAAATCTTTTAGGTGGATTAATAAATGCACCTGCCAGCTTATCAGGGCTTAGTGAATACTTGTATTAAATATAAATGACGAGTATTTTCTGCGGATATGTAAACGTATCTCAATACTACTATTAATAAGTACGAACAGATGTTTGGATCAAATAGAGGTCTGGTTGCATATTAAGCTGGTTATGGAATACAACAAAACCAAACTGAACCAAAAAATATCAAAGTGCTTGTTTCTATAAATTCACATTTAAATTACTTTTGACTTACTGTAAGCATAATTAAACGGCTCAGACCTCTACAATACTGACTACCAGTTATTTACATGTTATCTCTCTAACATTTAAGCCTTGATAAGCTGACACTGAAACAGTTAAACAATGCTAATTTTAACTTTTTCTGTAAACTGTAGACAAACCCGTGCAGACTGATAAGAGCAACTCCGGATGACAATACTCAAACCTGCCCCTGTAATAACATGACGGGAGGAAGAAAGGAAAAGTCTCTTATCTTTAGTTTCATTTTGTTTTGTGGAGCAGTTGACCGACTGGTCTTCAGCATCAGGAAGCACAACACAACTGCAGATGTTTGTTATTTTTGAGAACAAACTACAGGAGGTGGACGAGGAGGTGACAAATACTGGTGCTGAAAACAAAAGCAAGGCTGCTGGAATCCAATTACGAGACCAAAATCTCAGTTTTAATGTTTTAAGTTTTAAGACTGGAGGGAAGACCAATCTGACCAATCAGAGCAACGTTTGACTTTTTGTCCAACCTTCTGACAACAAGGCTGATAGTCTGACATGTTCTCACTTTTAGTAAAACCCTCGCCGACCACGGTTACTCTCACGACCGCAAAACGTGTCCTTCATCACATGAGATGAGGAAAAGCTGATTGAATATATATTAGAGGTCAGCGTTAAGCTATCGTGATGTCATTACAGGGACTCGGAGTGAAGTCATGTAAAACTGTTAGCTTACTGCAAACTACAGTATGTTAGCAAACCTCATTCACTTCCTCTTTCTCTGCCTCCTCACACACACACACACACACACACACACACACACTCTAATGCGTATATACATATATAAATATATATTTATATATGTATATAGCACATGGGCAAACACATTCAGATCAGAAAAGAAAAGAATCTATTTCATTCCAGTCTAACTTACTAATCGTGGTCACTAGCTGAACTCCCACACGTGTTCTCTGCTGCAGAGTTCATACCAGAAACTCCTATAAATGCACGGACCACTTCTCCTGTTTGAAAATGGTAAAAATAATATCCAAAGATCGCTTCGACTCATATAAAACCCCCAGTCGGTGCGTACATACGAGCATATAAAAGGAAGAACAACGTTTGTTTACCCACATAAAGATTTTCTTTGACTCATGAGATAATGGGTTCATTTTCTTTCTTTTTTCTTTTTTTGATATACAACATTACTCTATATCATTTTAACATCTCGACTAAACATAACTAGCTGTATATGATACTTTTATAAATATGTTACATCTCGGAAAGTATTGAAAAAACAAACAAAAAAACAAACAAATAAAGTGCAACAAACAGATTTTTTTTTTTTCTTTTGAGACCACAAACAATTTTTGTGAGTACATATAAATTGAATATTATTGGCAATAGCTTTGAGTGGTATTTCCATAGCTGCACTGAAATCTTGACAGCTAGCTGGAGCTACACAGAGCCACTGTATGTTGACTTACTGCTGCACTCTGCACACATTTACATCGTGCCTCCTAACTCCTGGGTGCTTTTATATAATATCTGACTGTACGTGTGTGTGTGTGTGTATACAGTTGAAAATGTTTTATACAGTATATGTCTACTTAAATATTTTACAGTAGCTTTAATAAAGAGCAACAGTAGAGTCTCGTTTTATCATCCTCTCTTAGGGTCTCTGCTTAAACAAAAAACTAAAAATCAGCTCTCCGTGTTGCAAAGAGGACAAACCTGCTGGTTGTGTTAGAAATGAAACTATCCTGCCTGCTGAGAAGTGAATAGCACTGTATTCTAGTTTGTGAGTTTCAGTTAGCTTATCCTGAGGTAAAACATTTTGTGCAATGCTTAAAAAAGAGACCGGTGACTCTCAGCAGAACAGCCCGCCTCGGTGCTGCGCCTGTACTGTGTGTGTGTGTGTGTGTGTGAGGCGGTGTGGAAAATGTTCGGTGCACCTTGAGTAGAGTTTTTTTCTGCCGTGGTGCATTAGTGATGATATGCAACCGCGTCTTCTGCAAATTAAGTTCATATGCAACTATTTAAGTTCAGCGATTAGCCAACGGTGATGCCTTCAAATGGCAAAGAGCCCAAAGCTGGGACCAGAACGTTTGTTTTCAAACGATTAGTCCACTTGACTAATGGCACTGGTTCAACAGTCTTGTAATAAATCCTATTTACAGGTTACAGTCTCTACTGACTTTGTCATTTGTCGTGATATTTGTTAGCTACCAGTTCTGCTCCGTCATATTTATGTTTTCCTTGAGAACAAACTATTTCAATCGCCTTCCAATAAAATATCACAACACAGCTACAAAATGTACCACAGAACTGAGTCGACACACGACTACTAACGCAGAAAAACTTTTTCAGGTCAACAAATAGAACTATAATCTAACAAGCTGCAGAATATTCTGTGGCAACCTTTTTAAAATAGATTATTTCTACAATGTTTCTGAACTTAAAAGGGCACTCCGCCCATTTTAGTTTCCTCTTTATTGGGGGAACTATTCGGCCTATTGTTTAATGTCTTCTGTCTTTAATGTCCACTCTAATCCGTCACCAGTCTGTGTCGCAAACTGGGGGAGTGGAGTTTAAAAGACATGGCCGTTTACCAAACGGGGTCTAATGAAAGACGAGTACTCTCCAGCTGAGAGCACATGCTTCATTTGGTCCCGTGAAGGGTTAAAAATATCCCGAGACAAGGTAGGAACCCAACACAACTTTGTCCCTGAACGTAACCCAGCCAGCGTTAAAACGCAGCATAGTTGCATATAAACGCACCGTAATTTGCAGGAGACTGGACTGGAGTATGAGCTTTATGAGTCCAAGACAGAAATCTGACCTCCATGACCCTTTACTCTGCATGCTGTCATACCACACAGTACAGCTTGTAAGGCTCCACTGCAAGTGCACAACAGTAGGACAACTCCAACTTAGAAAGAAAAACAGAAGCAATCAGAGCAGTGCCGTCTTTGAGCTAGGAATAACCAAGGCATGTCGGTCAGCGCGTGGACTGATGTCTTTACTTCTGCACGTCAGAACAGAATCCACTGGGACGGATTAGTGATCAGACCTGGGGCGTTTCCTGTTTGTAATGTATACATATTAAGAACATGCCTCGGTATATTCTTAGTCAGATGACGGCGGCTGCATACACACACCTCTGAGCATGCATCATGCGTGCTGCAGTAGGCTCACATTGGTTACGGTGACACAGCACCCATATTCAGCAATCAAGATAATGCACATGTGCATAAAACTTTCCAAAAGAAAACCAAAAGCACAAAATGAATACAAAACAAGAGCAGACCAATGATGACATCAAATAGGTTGTTGTAGAAATATCGGCTTGAGAGGGTGTCAGGGTTTGGGGGGCGGGGGGCTCAGCATTGGGACCTGGAAGCTTTTAGTTTGATTTAGCTCTCCACCAAGGACCAGGTGTTCGCTTGTTTTGAGTTTGTCTTTTTTCTTTTTTTCTTTTTTAGAAAGTTTTTTGTGTGTTTGTTGGGGTAATGTCTCTGTCTTTTCTCTTTCTTTTAGTAGGGAGTGAAGCGACTGTACCCTCCTCTGTATAGGCTAGCCTGCAACATCAAAGATGAAAAAGTACCAATCAGTATTCAGGTGACAGCTTTAGTCGGTTTCTCTTTCTCCACAAATTTCCTTCCTTTTTCCATGCAAGTTCTTTTTATCGGCTTCCACACGGGAACGATCACGAGGCGGACTGATAGTTTGATATATTTAAGCCAATAACTGGAGTGTGTGTTAGGAACAGGGTCACCAGGAGTTAAGGTGGATTGGTGGAGTTGGAGCTTAATTGGTGCGGTTGATAGAAAATAAATTGTTTTTTCTTTTGTATATTATCATTGCAAAAAAAAAAAAAAAAAAAGATAGAAACACTGGACCTGGTTTACGTTTTTTCTTTAATTAATTACATGAAGTAATACATTTAAAAATGTTGTGCTTTTCAGGCTGAAATAATGTCAGAGGTTCAACCAAAGCAGAATAAGTTCAGAGGGGTTTAATCAGCTCCTTTTCAAGTCTAGCGGAGGTGTCTGCACCTTTCTGGCAAACCACCACAGGATATTAGCCCTTAGATTTAGCACCATGCTCAAGATATCTAGGGCAGACACACACATAAAGCATGCATGTGGGCCTATGCATGCACACCTGCACATGCACACACACACACTCACACACACACACACACACACACACACACACACACACGGTCCCTCCTCTCATCTTTCGGTGGCTCTGCTGCAATTAGGAATTCAGACAAACTCCAAAGGCTACTGAATGTCTTCAAAGGCTAATTTTGCCTAATTTCGGGGAGCCCTCTTGCTGGTACAAAACTTTCATCCATATGAGATGCTTCTGTACGCTGGAAGTGAGTAAAGAGTGTTTCCAACCTCAGAGGAACTAATTATTGTATAGCTTTTAAATGCAAAAATGACTCCTCTCTGCTGGAGAACCATTAATCAAATAAGATTAAAGAATTAGGAACCAAACTGGTCTTTCCTCTTTAGCTCACGAGTTTATTCGATGTTGGCCTCAGCGCAGCCCGTCTCCCAGTAGCCTTGCCATTTGTTCATTACCACACGAACACACACACACACACACACACACACACACCCTCTCAAGTCTGTGTTAGCTCCCTGAGCTCCCAACACACACAACATTAGCTCTGATATTTTTAGGGGCCAAATCCTGTCTTCTACTTTCATCAAGAGGCAGAACAAAGTGTCAGAGAAATGGAAGGAAATTTGGAGGAAAAAGAATAAAGAATAAAAAACATTCAAGCACATTTTTTAATTAAGTAAATGAAGAGGAAAAAGAAATGTCTTAATTAATGAAAGCTTTTAGCTAGCAGCTGCACCGGGGAACTGTACGCTTGTTTTTTTATGTTGTTGAAAAATCGCATGCATGCCGGAATGGTAAATTTGAGTCATTTCTCAAGCAGAGAGCACGCCTCCGATCAAGCTTGTGGGCAGGAGGGGAGGGCGAGGCACCTCCCTCCCCCGTCTTGCTCTCTCTTTTATGTCCCACGGCACACTGCTGCATGCGTTTGATGGTCCTTAATCTCTAGGTTTGGTCTGTGAGCCCGGTCCCGTCCCCTCATCGTCATAAAACAAAACCAAAGAGAAACTCTCTCTCTGTTTCAAAAAAGATGCTCTTTTATTTATCGTCGCTTTTCATCTTTGATGTTACAGTAGCTGCAAAAGCTAGCTAAAAACAGACATTAACAATTCAACTTCATCCCCTCAAGTTTTGGTTTGGCTGAATGGGAAAAAATAAAAATGATCCAACTCACTCTGTAGCGAGTTGAGTGATGTAGAATGAACAGAAAGCTTGGAAATGTAGTTGTTATGTAAGATGCAAAGTTTGTGTTAAAAGAAACACACACACTGCAGTAATCATTCATTCTCATTTCAGGAGGAACTCGTGTCAAATGAATATTGCATGAGGTGAGCTTACGTGGCATAACATAAGTTTGTTGCACTAAATGTCTGAGCCAATTTCCACATGCCGGGGTTTTACAGTACCGCTCAGCTCCACTAGGGGGTGCCAGATAGCATGACAAAAACTAAATCAATTGATGAATAAATACATAAATAAAAACCAGTGACCGCTGCAGCCTCTGGTCTTTATTTTGGAGTGTGAGTCGTGTGTGTGTGTGTGTGTGTGTGTGTGTGTGTGTGCTAGCTCATGGTGTTTCTAACACGGCGCAGAAGACAGAAACGGACGGCGGTCTCATAGACTTACCATAGTTCCCACACTGTATGTGGCGGCGGGGCCAATCGTGTGGTGGTAGGGGTCTGCTGTTGCATAGACTCTGCCATAGCTGCACAACAGGAGAACACGGTCATTGATCTATCATTGACGAGGAGCGCAGAACATTTATGCATGCTTGTTTAATGCTCAACCCCTCAAGTCAACTCTTTCAAGTCTCTAACACAATCAATTATTCCCCTCCTCGGCCTCCTGGGCTTCCTACATTATACAAGGTGGTTCAAAAAGGGGAGTTCAAAGGTTGCTGAATTATACTTGTCTTTTCATTGTCATCTTGATTGGGTGGATGGAATAGGTAATGAGCACAGAGAGAGAGAGGGAGGCAGAGAAGACAGATGCAGAGAGGGAGACGTCGTTGGTGCTGGAGGGCTTGGTCTCTCACCCTGTTCTTGTTTACCCAGGCTGCACACTGGGCTCACGCCCCTGTCTTTTCATTGTTGCTGGTTTGGAACTAATCCTTCCAATTTCCTTCTGAGACAGGACAAGATGTGTCTGCCTTATTTATTTATTTATTTGACTTCACATATTCCTCTATTTACTTTCCTTTTTTTTTTTTTTTTCTCAATGCTCGCTTGCAAATGAGGGTCTGCACGGAGCAGATAAGGCACACCCAGCCAAGGACTGAGGGCACCAAATCAACCAGGAATAAAAAAAAAAAAAAAAGTGGAGAGAGGAAGAAATTCTCCTAAAGGAGACAACAAGACATACAGTGTTCATGCCTTTCGCATGAGCTACATTGAGTTATATAAGATCTAAATATGGCTCGGCCCATTTAAGTCCAGCAGCACCCAAGGTCAGTGAGCAGGACATGAAATCAGAAAGGCTGTCTCGGCTCCTTGGGGAGGAGGTCGGTGCCATGAGATGGTCAGGGGAAGTCTCCGTGGTCCTCTTATCTTCAGTGAGCACCGAACCCCACAGGCCCTCTAAGGCTAATATATCTACAAAATGACTCTCACCAGAGTGGCACTGCTGACGACCGGCAGGTCAAACCACCCTGTGCAAAGTCACAGAGCCTCAACAGAGCTGATTGGAAGCCAGCAGGGTTTCTGCAATGTGACTGGCTCCTCACAAGGCCACTTTGATGCATCAGGCTCACTGCTATGAACTCTGTTTAGTTACTGAAAGGGCTTTGCTAATGCGGCCTGTGAGCACTGTAGGCTTTTCAGATAATAAATGTTTCATATTTTGCAGGGGTTTCACACGCCTTCCACAATCCTGGTGACCTCTTTTTATGATTGGCTGACTGCTCCACTGTTAAGTCCGATAAGGTATTGCTGAGACAATACCGACAAACCCCTATTGATCCAATGGGCATGACCGCTTATTCAAAAGGAAACAAACAGACAAAGCAAAACAAACAACTTGGGGGCGAATTACATTAAATCTCAGGGAAAAGTATAGGCAAGAGAAACAGGAATTAAATCACTCTGAGAGAAAAAAAAAAAAGCTGCTGTCCAATCTCTGCTCTCGCCGAGCACGGCTGCTCATAATTCGAGCCGCGGCGAGGCCTGATAAATCTTACATTATCGATATGATCTTCAGGCTCTCAGGCAGGGTGTACGTTATCACAAGTGACATGCTCAATCCTTCCCAGATTAGATTCCCAAACCAGCCCACATCCCGGCTGACAACGGCTTTCAGGGGCCGAAATGAATCAGCGACGCCTCCTCAAACGGAGCACACCTGAACCAGAGTGACATCACTCAGAAGTGATAGAGTCCCTGCCGGTCTCCCTACCTCCCCTCCGCAGACCTGAGGCCATTCATAAATACCGCAGTGATATACCCACTCTCCCATCACAAGCAGACAGTCCCGACATATATCACCGCTTTTCTCATAGAGTCCAACAAGGTTAGTCTTTTTTTTTTTTTTGTGTGTGTTCTTTAGCTCCGAGCTAAAAAGAATATGGCGGTTTGCCTAATAGATAAGATAACCGCAGAGGAAGAAAAAACCCCAAGAAACCCCAAATAACCTACATAGAATACTGAAAATATAGAAAGTGCTCCATCCATCACATACTTCCCCATCTACGATACGTAGATCTTTTTGTTAGGAAAACGCTGAGATGACTTAAAACCAGATTAGATCCACCGTTTGCTTCTTCTGCATTCTCAGATATCCTCCTGTTGATGTTTTTCCTGCATTCCAATGTATGTTTTTTTGCGGTGAACTCCTTTTCCCTCAATCTTCCTCATCTGTTTCTACTTCACTCAGTAATTTCCTCTATTTGACAGCCCGCAGGATCAACGTGTCGCTTTAAATCGAAGTTCGCATTAACAAAGATAGCTCGTCGAACACAGTACAGACGTGTCAACACGTGCAAAATAGTAGCTTAAGACAGAGGCTCTACTCATGCATATCATTTCAACATAAATGTTTTATTGTTGAGCTCCCGACGTGGCCTCGCATTGTTCATGTTGGACGGAAATAAGAGAAACGCACGAAGGACGCATGAATCTAATGACACATTTCAAGATCCGGGACTGTTGAAGCATGCAACGCTTTAAACAACATAATGGTGCATAAAGTTCAGTCTCTGACTTATTAAAGGAAGGGATTCTCACCTGTCACTGTAAGCAGCGGTGGTGGTGGGCTGGGCAAATCTGTATGCTGCATAGCCACCCTGTAGAAATACCACAGTGTTAATCAATGATTAAGCTCAACCTGCAGAGAAAGGTTAGATCTCAGAGACACAAGCAAACAACAATACAGACACAGAGCTTTAAATTGCCGTAATAGTTAAATGTCACTGCACAGTATTCTGATCATCAGCCCATGTTCCCCAACTGCAGGCTCCCTTTCAGACACCAGAGGGGGCTGTTTGATGTATGGTGTATAAGACAAGTGGTGGCAACGGGGGGAATGAATGATGTTGTGAGAGGCAGCGTATTTTGGAGGAGCGAGTCATTGTCACACTAGAGGCTCGTCTGAGTCGCAGCAACAGCATAACAGACGCCACGTGAGCCAACTCCCCAAATTCAGCCCATTTTTAGATTGAGGAGCTTCTGCTGCTACATTATTAAAGAGACCCTTTTTTCCTTTACACGACCCCCCTGTCTCGCAAATGAAGTAAGAAGGCAGAAGACGTGTGGACCGTTGGGGAGTCAGGACCGCTGTATTCATTTGCCAGAGTGGGGAAGGAATTAAAGACCTCATTGTGGAGTGCTGCTATTACTCTCTTTGAAAAATGAAGCTGTTCTCCCACTGTTTTTCTATTAGTGCCAGTGGAGTATGTGCCCATCTGCGTCCATACGGTGGATAGGTGGCTTTTAATAATGCATGTTTTCATTCATTTTTAAACTCAAGGGGAAAGACGTCCGACGGAGAGAGCGGTGCAGAGAGGCAACGGTGTGCCGGTCGCGGCTGCGCGTGAAATCAGGTCAGGGGCCACGGCAGTCGAATCGCACTCCCCGAATTCCCCTCAAGGTTTTCCACGGAGACAGGAAGTCACAGCACTTGAGGCAGATGACTTCCTGTGGGACAGCCATGCCTTGGGACCGTGCTGATTACAGCAACGGCCTGAACAAACACGGACCAATAAATCACTTTCCCACATTGTCACATCCTGCACACAACAGTGCAGCACATTTGTTATTTTGTCGTGCGGAGTGTGTTTGTGCATTCATGTATGTGTGCGCTCATGTGTGTTTCTACATGGAGGTGCACGCATGCATATGTATTAGCACATGCAATATATGTAGTGTATATTCAAATGCGTACGCATCCAGTTTCCCGTTCTGCAGATGTATTAGCAGGTCATCTATTTCCAAAAGGAAGCTTCGACACATCAGCCGGCTGGTTTTGACAACCAGCCAGTGTCCACTGAATGAGTGTGGAGGACACTGAGGGCTGAGGGACAGCTTCCTCTTGGTCACTCGAGACCTTCACGCACACTCAGCCAGTCTGAAGCGGTGCAGTGGCCAGTGCCAAAACTAATGGCAGTAAAGCACCAGGGGCTGGCATGACGGTTTGAGTGATGGACCAACCTGGCCAGGCCTTGGTCAAGGGACATCGGGGCGCAGGACTTAGCTGGAGGTGGCGGAACGAGTGTGAGAGACAAACAGTATCACTCAGAACGCAGCCCGGGCCTCGTCTATGGTGGTGGATGTTGCTACAATAAAAACCCAGTGAAATACAGTCCTATCGTGTGGGCTGGTGTGGAAGTCATATATCACAGGGGTTCAGCGGTCCGTTCCCGGACGCTGTCGTCGTCAGGGTGAAAGTGAGAGGCAACTGTCGCTGCTGCTGTGCCCACTGTCATCTCGCTATCTGGGAGAAAAAAGCCGCAGAATCAGAGGGACAAATTACACCCTCCCACAAACGTTTGGACTAATGTCAAAGTGGGGCAGCGTGGTAATTTCCGCATTATCTCCACAGCGTCCCTGCTTTTCTCTGTCAAGGGCGACGTGCAGCAGGGCCAGCCCCTGATGTGACCCCGCCTGCACGGACAGCTCCAGAGGAACGGCTAATCCCTTTATCTGCCGCCGCTCCTCTTATCTCCCACATGGTGATGGCTGGGAGGAACCGGCTCCACTCAGGCCTGCACAGACCCCCTGGGGCAGGCAGGGATATCCCGGCCAAACCCTCTGAGTGTACACAAACGCAAAAACAGGAGAGAGGAGAAAAAGAGGTAGCGAGAAGGGGGGGGGGGGGGGGGGGCTGCAGAAGACAAGCCACCTCAAAAGCCCAGACAAATCTAAAGTAAGAAATGACCTAACTTGACACGGGACACTGAGCCTGGTTCTGCCTCTTTGCCAAAGTCTGAGATCATAGAAAGAGTGAGGAGAGAGAGGAGGGAGGAGCTGAGGGGGTTTTAAATTTTGTTGTTGGGTTTCTTGGCACAGCAGACAGAGTCCTAATCGACGCCGGCTTGGCAGCGAGGCTGGGAGAACGCTGGGGGCTGAGGAGATCACGTTTTTGTCTCCAGGGCTGGGCTTTTTGTCTGCTTTTCTTCTGTTTCATCTAAGCAGGCCAGAGGAAAAGCCAACTGTACTTACATAGATCTCTGCACCGTAGAAGCCATCTTGGTACACCACCCTGTGAAATTAGAGGACAGGAAAGGAGCGTTAGTTGATTTGGTGTGCAGGCTACCTTACTGAATCTCAGCCCTCGACGTTCTTCCTATTTCAACCATTTGTGGGTCCGTGGGGTGAGGCTCTTGGCAGCTTTAGTGTACTGTACCACAAATAATGAATGACACGTTAAAGCGAAAAGTGCAACCGTCTCACATCTCCGTCCAATTTTCTGTTCTGGTAAAATTATTTGTCTTTCCAGTTGCAGCAATGTTGTCAGGAGGGCTGGTGGTGGAGGGGAGACGAGGGGGAGGACAAAAGAAGGCAGCGAAGGAGCTCCGTCACATGACTCCGCTATATAAATCAACCAGCTGCCATCAGTAGCAAAGGGCCCCGGAGTGGGAGGGAGGGGAAAGGGGACGTGGGATTTCCAGTCCCGGCTTCGGCGCAGAGTCTCTCTGCAGTAAGACGGATCCTGATCTAATCACAGATAGACAGCTATACTGGGCCCTCGGCCTGCCTCCGTCAGACCTCTCCCACGGCCACACAGACCACTGCTGATAAGAGACGAGTGTGAGGCGGGGCTGCACAAAGCCAGGAGATCAGCATAGCCCTGGTCACAGTCCAGTGAGATCTGCCCAGTAATACGCTATCTCAGCTCTCTACAGCTCTCCCTGTGGCTTTGTTAGTTCCTCCTTTGTCAACAGACAATGTACAAATATAAGGAGAGTTAGGGCATGTACATACCTAGATAGCAACAATGATTTTACTCCCCAAAGACCCCCTCCAGGAAGAATAACAAAGTAAACAGAAAAAACCTGATGACCCGCGTTATTTTAACAAACTTTAGTTTTAATATTTTTGATATTCAACAAAATATATGATGACACTCCTCCTCACACCCCTGCTGAACATAATCACATAAATATCTATTCTTTGAAATTATGAAATTATGACTGATGCACCCACATTTAGACAGAAATGCGATAACAGGAAAGTCACACACACACTCGAACTACAGCGTGAACACAACTGACGGTCTGACATTGTCGTCTTCTAGATTCAGGTTTGATACTCACGCTCCGTAAGCTGGGATCGGCGGCGGCGGTGGAGCTGTGCGGAACGTGTTGTACACAGCCCGCCCCCGACCTCGCAAGTGGGCACCCCTGTAGGCCACCGTAGCGCCTGTGGCAGGGTAGGGAAACCCTGTAACTGTGGAAGGAAACACACAAGAGAAAATGACTTTCAGAGAACATCCTCGACTTGGCATTGCTTACCTTATGACAGAATACATTAGAGAGAGACGTGTGGCACTGCTTTCCCTATGACAGAATGCATTATGGGGAAGACAAGGAAACAATAGATTTAATCTTTTCTAGGTGCGCCTCATCGAGCACTCTCCCCTTTCCCAGCTCGCTGCTTTGTGTCGTACTCAGCAAGGATCCACATTTGCTGTACGCATTCTTTCCTGATGCCTGGCGAGGGGCAGCCTTGAAGCATAGGCAGGTAATGGATGCAATACCACTAGTTTCGCACCACGGCTTTTGCATAGTTTAGAAACAATGGGCTAGCAGCGAGAGAACAGTGGGAGGCGGATGGGAAAGAGGTAGAGGACGTTTCTAGGTGTTGGGTAGAGTCGAACGGGAGGTGAACGTTGTTGAACAACCTGACTAGAACTTTCCCCGGGGGGAAATGGAGCAGATGGGCTGGACATCCAAGGCCCAAACCTCAGCATGACCCCCATCTGGGACCATCTTTAGCCAATCACACAGCTACATATGTCCTCTGCCGAATCAGAAGGCGTCAGGGTGAGCGGCAAGGGTTGGGGTGATGGTGCGACAAAATGTCCGCGGTCACGGATTAGAGGACAGACGACGTGATTCTCAGTTCTCTACTTAACCTTCAATCAGTCCGGTGGCTGTCTGATTACAAGCTGTGGAGGTGCATACAAACACGCCGATCCCTGGACATGATTAAGTTGGCCTGCTATTCCAGCAATCGAAATTCCCTCACATCCCCCCTCTCTCCCTCCCCCAATGCCTAGTCCATCACAACACAGTCTTCCCCATTATTCTTCACGCCCCCTCATCACCCTCCCTTCACCTTCTTCTTCTTTACTCATTTCCACGGCATGTTTTGGGTGAATTCATCACAGACCAGTTCAGTTTCTCCAAGCAGAGATCACTCCGTGACGGGGAGCTCCTGTCTGGTCTTGTTTGGGGCGGCGGGGGGGGCTCAGTTGGGGTGAGTAACAGAGGTTAATAACATGTATCCAATGTGTTTCAGATGAACCCGCCGCCGCAAAAAGGCGGCAGGCAGTCCCTCGCAATCGCAGACAAACTAGACAGCAATGAAGATCCATGGTAGCTCGCATATAATCTGTGGTGTATAGGTTTCTGCCTGGGGAGTGACGGCCCGGCGTTACTGTGCCGTGTGCAGCGTTAACCCCGCAGGTGGACGGGGCCAGTGAGCACCCTAATGAACGATGCACGCCGTAGCCCCGCTGCTTCAATAAAGCTGACAGGGAGACAGATTAGTGGTGCTTTTAAAAACACAGAGCGCCAAGTTTAATGTCTTCGGCCATTAACATCACGCTCCATTAGTGGGTCCGCACACATATTCAAACTCTGCGTCTCATTTGGCTGGGTAACGCCCACATAGCCCCCCCACCCACCCCCCACCCCCTCTCCACACACCCACCAAGGTGCATGGCACTTTGTTTGCTGCCAACATACCAATAGACTGCCTGGACTCGCAGGGTGCCCCCTTCCCCCAAGTGATTTATAATGCTGACCTTGACATTTAAATTAGTCTCTTTTTTTGGAGCAGTGGACATCTGAGTGCAGTTGCTAAAGGGCAAAAACAATCCTCTTTGATAGTTTCCGAGTTGTGGTTTTTTTCCACTCTTCTTAACAAATCACTACTATTTCTGGGCCCCAGAAAGTCCAATTGCTTCTTTCTCTTTTTTGGGGGGGAAATTTGTATGCAATATGCATGCAGTGATGTATGTGAATGTAAAGTTATAATGAGTTGGCGATAGGCTACACTGCTTCAATAATAACCCATAAATCAAAGGCACTGTCACACCTTGGTAAGCCTGTGAAAAGCAACAACAGCCACGGTGTATGAGAGCACAAACCTGGTCTAGCCACCAAAGTCAAACACCTTTTTCCGGGAGGGGGGCTGGAGAAAATATGAGTTATGTGCTGGAGGGTGGCGGGGTCACGCTGCACCTCATATGTCATATGTGTCAGCTTGAGAGAAGCTCAATACCTGCAGAGCCAGTTGGACCTGAGGTAATCCAGCTCTGTGCCAATGATGGGGTCATAACCGGCTCCCATAAAGAAAGATCTGATTTTCCACAAGGTTGATCTCTCTAATACTTCCTGCTAAAATACATCGGGCAATGAGCACTTAATCCACGCACTGGGGACCAAAAACAGCTTAATCTAATCAAGAGTCTGGAGCTTAATTATCCCCCTAACGTACACTCCAACAATGAAAGGATCTGTCTACATATATTAAGATGGCAATTAGCCTTTCTTTTCTGTCATTTACACAGCTGGTAGCTTTCCACGAGTTCTCAAGAAAGACTCCACCTTAGTAGCAGAAAATATGAACTAGTGGATGAAAAGCTACTCATCTCCTGTCTCCTTAGGAATTAGCTGTAGTGGAGAGTGTCTGTTAGCCGGAGGGGGCTGGCCGTACGAAGGGATTTCTAAGTGGCAGCTGTCCACGGTGCTGAAAACATCCAACACCAGGAACAGTCCAGAAAAGTTTGCCAATTATTGTAAGATGAGCTAAACAGTGCGATATGTACTGCATGTACATCTGCCTCTTTCTTATTTGATTAAATATTTCCATGTTTTGATATGATGTTAATCTCTGCTAACTGTATGTCAATAACTATATTTAAACGCGGATATATGCAGAAATCTACGTGCTGTAACTACACAGCCGCTGGCTGTACACGTGTCACTTGGCAACTGAAACGGACCAAGACAAAGACAGTCGGGTGGCTGCTGTTATATATGGATAGACCTATATAGATGAGTTAGTGGAGGACAGATTCTGGGGTTTGTTCTACAAAAGTTTTCATGTGAACCAGATCAGCGCACAGTAAAAGGGGACAAAGGTGAGCACAGACACTGGATGCCTACCAGCCACAAAACACCATGATTTGTGCCACTGCCATGTTTTATTGCCAATCCTTCCATTTGACTGGGAACCCAATCACCTTGCTCCTCTTTCCTGTACCACATCCCCCTCCCCCCCCTCCAGCCTGGGTGTTAGGTGGCAACAGAGGACATGGACTAGGGGTTGGCGCCGCCTGCCTGTACCCTACCAACTACTCCCCCCCCCCAACACCCCCCATCAGTAGGAGGAGCCAATCTACCCTGGAAGAGGTTAAGAGCGGGGAGCCGGCATGAGGCTCTCATCCGTCATTCTCCTGAATGGGTTTTGAGGACAATAAACCTGTAGCGCCAGGACGAATGGAGACGAAGTGTGCTGTCACCGAGCCAGGATTTATGGCTCCCAATTTCACTGATCTCCCGCACAGAAATGAGGACTGATAAACAGTGATTAATCGCCTTTATATCCCATTTTACTCCCACCAAAAGTATATTAACTGTAGCTATAATGATTTTGGAATACATCCTGAATCCTGCGAACCTGGTTCTTTAGAGAGGGGAGAAACATCACAGTCAAAGGCATGGTCAGTGTTGTTTTTTTCTCGATTTAAAGCGGCCTCTTGCTGCTCATCGGGGCAGTTTTGTTTCAAAAATGTATGTCTTATTTATGTTTCCCATCTTCCCAGCTGGCAAGCATATGTTGTCGTTTAGGCTTGGCAAACTCCAGTGCCATGTCAAGACGACTTGAAAAATTAGCAGCCAATAAATCACCCAACCCCTCCTGCTTCCCCTGCCTGGAGTGGTGGACCACACTCCCTCTGATTTATGAGATGATTTGGGAAGTGTGTGTCTGTGTGTGTGTGTGTAAAATGGAGAAAGTGCGCATGAAAGAGGCGACACGTATTAGTGTCTGTGTTCTACATAGGTTATCTATTTCTGTATGCTGGAATGCTTTGGTCTGAGTGTAAAGACAGGGGGGTGGTGTTGTGTGTGTATGTAGGTCAGTGAATGATTGTTAATATAAGTTGAGACTTACTTAATGTCCAGATTTTTAATCTAGTGAACATTCACCTGACCATGGCGTAATGTAGATGTTTGAGCACCTGCAGCGGGATGTGTGTGTGTGTGTGTGTGTGTGTTTGTGTATAATTATCAGGGGAACATGTCGAAACCAAGGGAGTGTTGGGGGGAGGAGGAGGAGGTGGAGGAGGTGGGAGGCAGGGGAGGAGGCATGGAGGGGGTGAGGGGTTGGGGATGAAATAAAAATGATAGATGACTGCTTTCTGTCATGGACAGTTATTTAGAGGTTCGCCGTAAAGCTGTCCGGGGAATGAACAGATTTTAGTCTAATGAGCAGAAAGGAAAGCCGTTAAAGTGGCGCGATGTGCTCAGCACTTCTTCCAAATGAAATAGTACCATTTCCCCCTCATTAAAATGCAAAGGGTTCATATAACATACAGCAATAAAGCTGGCATGTCGAGGCAGAGAGAGATAGGGAAAACCCCACTGAGCTCATCTCATTCCTCCATTACTGAGACCAGAAGGAATAGCGGCCTTCGACAGGGTAGGTGCCAACAATATCGCTCACTCAATCTCCCTTATTCGGTTAGCTCTGTAAAAGTCAATCTGGCGCACTTGGCAAATCCATCCACAGCAGCGCCCTCCACAATCTGATAACAGTTGCAGGGGCGCTTGCTCTTGAAATCATTTTTTTCAGCTTTACAGTTGCACACCGCGCAAACAATGGCTCAGGCTCCCTCAGCCACTCAGAGAGGCTTGGATCATCCACTGCTTATCTGGGCCGCTCTCAGATTCACTTTGATTTGAGGGGAATTTCATGTTCAGTAGGTTCAGGATGAGCCCGATTGTAGAAATTCAGGGGTCAGATTGGGATTGGCTGCGGCTGATAGTGGCCTCAGGTGCGGTGCAGTACATGTGGTGGAAGGTGGAGAGAAAAACACTCTTTCTAAATTCTAACTGCAGGAGCTGTAGGGTTCTTACCGGCATACAGTTCAGGACCATAGACAGCTCCTACCACTGGATTCAGCTTCCAGCCTGGTGGACCCAAACAAAAAGTCATCACACAAAGAGAACTAAGCGGAAATGTTATTACTTTTTAGGTTTTATGACGCACTTTGACACTTACCGTTCGTGTAAGGGTTGGCCACTTTTTTGTTTGTCATCACTCGTGCTGTTGCATTGTTCACCTGTTCGAAAGCAATAACAGACCCTGTTATCACCGACCCTCACATTTACTACCCAGATATGCAGGATGGGCCAAAAGCAAGCAGCAAACCAGGACGAATAAAAAGGCAAATTCATAAAATAATAGATAAATAAATAAATGATTATGTAAATGTTTGTAGCACTTTGGTGTGATTGAGTTTGGTTCACCCTTTCATGAATTTATTCATCATTTCAATTTTCTAACATATTATTAAATTACTGGAAAGAGGGGGAAAGCATGCATCAATTACCCACAGGTATGAATAAAAAAAAGCACATCCTCCAAATTCAGTAATTGGTTGGATAAACAAATGGATTCCAAAAGAAAAACACAGACAGTGCTTTGATTTTCTTCTATTGACCTGATGAGAATGACTGAGTGGGGGCTCAGCTCGTCGCGAACACGAGCAGAATTAGAGCAGGCAACACTAAACGACGGTGACAGGGGAATGCAGGTCTTCTCAGATTTGACAGGAACCCAGAGGATGATGGCATGCATTCATTCTGCATTGTCAGGTGATGATGGACAACTAGCGTGTCCGGGTTGACATGTATGGATCCCGTGTTCTACTGAGAACAAGTTATATGCACCATTATGCATGCATGCATCCAGGCACACACACACACACACACACATTCAGGAGTGCAGATATCTACACACACACATAGGAGCCGCATGCTAATGCACAGGTTTATAGGTAAGTTTAGGAGGCAGCAGGCAGGAAGTAGAAAAAGACGGGAAAAAGGGAATAAATGAAAGCACCTCTATTTTGCGTCCCTCTACGATTGTACCGTTTAGTTTCTCCCGTGCACGATCGGCATCTGTGCTTGTTTCAAAAGTTACAAACCCAAAGCCCTGAGAGCGCCACGTTAGCCACCGGCAGAGAAAAAGGAGAGGGAAAGGATGGACACACACACACACACCCCCACACACACATCCGCACACAGAGGGAAAAGAAAGGGGAAGGGGGGGGAGAGAAGGGAAAGAGAGGTGAGAAGACAGGAGTAGGTGAGCAGCGGCGGCGGCAGAGTCGAGTTGTAAGCAGCCAGATTAATTAGAGGCAGTTAGTGAGGCGTCAGGAAACAGCAAACAGAGAGATCCGAGGAGGAGAGGATAACGGTGACATGACCTCGCACAACAACACCAACAAACCTGCCTGCTTTACCCAATTAAACAGCACAGCACCGGTGCCATGGGTGAATGTCAGGAAGCAGCGGATGCAAAACACTGCGTGAGCTGCCATAATAGTCGTATAATTATCTACACAACTTCGGCAGCGCGGCCACTCAAACGGCCCGTCTCCCTTTGAAGACGTGGGCTACAGGAGAAGGAGTGATTCTCAGAAGAGAGACGTTAACTTGATCTCTGACTATTTCTAATTCACTGCTGTTATAAGTAGGACATTTTTACGGAGGCGAAGTTACACCGGCCCATTGATGCGAAAAAGTGAATGGTGTCACCGCAAATACCATCCTGTGTGACAGAGAGAAGCCGGGATATTGACTTTAAAACCCTGACCAAAATATACCCAACCTCTCATTTCCATCCCCCTCCCCCCAACTCTCTGTCTCCCTCGCTCCCCTGGGGGGTTTGTCACTTCCTTGAGTTATGTGGACTGGGATACTGGACCTGAGCTCGATCGCAAAAGCATTAAGATATGCTGGCCAAACAAGTCCCATTCCTTTGGTTTCTATATATACTTATGGAGGTGCGGGCAGGGGGAGAGGGAGCATGGCCGACGCTGCCTGATAATTGCTGGAGGATGTAATACATGTGAGAGATGGCGAACAGTGTGATCTCGTATGCATACACAGGATCTCCGGGCTGCTATTCCTAGCATAAATAACACGGGACCTGTCCTTGGGGAAAGAGAGATAAAGAAATAAATTCAAAAAAGGAATTGAGGGCAAAATTAATCCTTTGGACATTCACCCGACTGTGGTTACCCCCCCCCTCTATCTTTTTTTTTTATCATGCACAAATAATTAGCTTACAAGAGGGGAGAGTGGAGCCACCATTTTTCAAAGGAGACAAACATATTGAATGCAAATTGCCAAAGCTTCATAGGAAATAGATTGTTTATTAATGGCCTGGTAGGTTCATTATGTAGCACGCAGGGTGCGGGAGAGAGGGAGAGAGAGAGAGAGAGGCATCATGGGTAATGGCTTTGTAGGGCACAAACAATAAATGCTTGTTACGGTGGTGGAGGCAGGTTTATCCGGTGCTCAATCTTGTCTGGCAGAGGGGGCCGAGTGCAGCGGCGTCGCCGGGTTCCAGGGCTCCATGCAAGCCTGTATACGAGCCCAAACTACTCCCAGGTATGAATGGGAATCAATAGTATTCATGCCTCAACACCCATCCGGGGATCCTGTCTCCTTTATGAATGGAAAGCTGTGGAGCTTAGTACACTCTATTAAGTGAACGGCTGGATGAGTAGCACTCGGCTGTTCACACCACCGCAGGCTTTACCTGTCCATGGTAGGTGGTTGGGAGACTAATACTGCAGTAACGCAGCAGCGCTGTGGCTATTTTTCTGGTGGCTTGTTGGTATTCTTGGTTTAGGAGTTCAGATTATCTTTGAAATACATACATACATGATCAAAGCTGTGCAGGAAAGACACGGTTAAAACACGATTTTAAGAGGTCAAATTATTGAGTATATTGAATATTTCAGATGTCAGACCTTAAAGGTTAGGGCTGTCTTTATTCAATATTTATGTCAACAAATCCCTCAACAAAACCTACGTATGTTACGGTGCCATAGCGCTCCATTGTTGCCCAAAAAATATTAAAAACACACTGTGGTTTATTTTAACTCAATCCCACACACGCCGTCCTGCTGCCAGAAATACTCACCGGAGCACCAAATGTGGATTAATCCGCTGCTGAAAATAGTCCCCAACAATGGCACTATTTAGTCCTGTTTAAGTGACTAAAAGCTACAGTGCCCAGCTGCTTTTGGAGCCTCTTTGAAAAATAAATCAGTATATCTGAGGCCCAATTTGAACCAATGAGAGCCACAGACAGAGTGGGGAGGTCGAACACATTGTTAGTGTTGGTCTTTTCATGGGATTTGCCGACAATAAGAACATTATAGAATAATGCCGAGCTTATCCCTCAGCTGGCTCCTTTAAATCACAAATGATGGATGTGGCCTTTAATTGAAGGTATAAAAGCAAACAGAAGATGTCCTGTTGGTCCAAAGCTTGAAAGTTAAGGGTATCTTTATATTTATTTAGTTTATACATTTAAAAACAAAAAGGATAAAATCAGAATAATGTAGGCTTCAAAGAGGACCCGGTCCCTGAACAAGCAGTTTCAGTTCCATAAGTGTGAGGACCTGCAGCCTGCTGGTGGATTAAGTGAATTGTGAAACAGCTCAATAATGAATTGATTGACAGGGCTAATGATTCACAACTTGGGTTAGAGCTGCAACAACAAAAACAATAGGGAGGGAGGGAGACAGAGAAAGAGAGGCATGGTGGATGCAGCTCTCCAGGACCAGGCTTAGGGACCACTACTCTCAGCCAATGTACACACTACACTAATGCCATCATTAGGAAACAGAAGAAGTACATGGTAATGAAGCAGCTGGCGTTCTAGTTCACTTACCTTGGATCCTCGCTCATTAAAGATAATCTCCACATCTAAAATCTTTCCAAATTGCTGCAGAGAGAAAAGAAAAAGAGAAAAGAAGAGCGGGGCAGAGATGGAGTTAGAAAGCCTCACTGGCTGTGAATTCATGAGGAGGACGACTGGAGAAAGAAAAACCATTAAGGCAATATGGAAATGTTACTTTTGTGAGGAAATGGTGGTCAATTTGCATTTGTTAGCTCGGCAAACAGTTCTTGAAGCTGGCTGGCACGCTTTAAAAAGAGAGGACTCGGAGCTGCTGCTTTAATGCATTTTTGTATTTCTATCAATACTATATGAGATGAGATCACGGTATCTGTAAAAATACTGGATCTTTGATTACATATCAGCATTTCTGGTGTTTGTTTGCTTGCTTGTTTTAACACAAAGAGAAAGAAGAAGCTTCAGATTATATTTTCATGCTGTCTTGAGATATAAAACCCGCTACACCTTCGCGATCACCTGGGAAAACCCACTTCACAAGTCTCCTGAGCAGATAACCGAGCTCTGACTCGTGGAAAGTTCGGCGGATCAGTTCTGAACGTACGCTTCCGTCCTTTTATGTGCCTATCTCTGCTCTCCTCTTTATTCTCTCCTCCTCTCTTTGTTTGTGTGCTCTCACAGTCAACAGGACCTAAGGGCCAGTCCCCAGGGGTTAACATGCTCCAGCCTTTCGATTTAACAGGCCTGCCTTCGGATCATTAGAAAACAGAGGAATGAAAGTAAACTGTAAGTTCCTCTAATGAGTGGAGTGAGAGCGACTTTTAATTGCTGTCTACAATGGCCGTATTATTTCATTAAAACTAATTACCCTGTCAAGCGGTCCGCGTCGCCTTCATTTCGGCACAACAGGGAAGAAATGGGCCTTCCATGTGGTCGGCGCTCAATGGGAATGGATGGATCGTTTGACTGAGCCACTAATAGGGGTTAGGAGGAGCTGGCTATTATCTGGCTGGAGTGAGTCGAGTGGGCTCGAGGAGGTGAGGGTTTATGCGTTAGCGGAAAACGTATGTTCCCTCCCACTTGAAAGGGTTACGCAGTGACCTCACCGCACCGAGTTAAAGGAAAAACGAAGCTCGGTTATTTAAAACCTCCTCCGTTTCAGCGGGGTGTATCTCTTTCCCCATACATCCGCTGCTGAAAGGAGATTCCATAGATTCCACACATCTGCCTCATATGGCGCTCGGCTTCATTGATTCGAATGGGAAGCGTTGGCTCGATCACACACACAGCCATTTATATCCCAGCGTGATGCCCCTTTCTCGCCTGAGATGACAATGCTTTCCCCACGCAATGTGCAGATGCTAATTGTTTTAACCGAGCGTAATGGGCTTGTGGCGTCGATTAATTAGTTTCAGAGGAAGTCGTCTTTGTGGATTTCCACATGGCGCTGGGGACTGCTCGCTGCTCACCAGTGATCTCATGCACTTCTATCCCCACCCACACACTCACACACACACACACACACACACACACACACACACACACAGAAACAGCTGCATCAGCAGCACCGATAAACAATAGCTTCAATGGGAGGAGTCTCCAGAGGGAGGACAAGGGAGACTGACGTCATCTAAGAGGCTGCAGCTCGATTCATCCACAGACTATTAAAACTATTCAACATCAGTATGAAAATAAAATCATTCATTCATTTTACCCCATTTATGACCTATATTTTGTTTTTCTTATCAAAGCTGAATTGTTCTGCTACATTGCTACAAGGGTTTACATGTCCGTTCGTTTCCATTCGTTCCCGCGGTACAACACGTCTCTTCTCCTTGTCTGAGATTAATGTGTTTTGTACTTGGTCCCTGACAAATAAATGTAATTTGAATATGGCTTCCACTACGTTGCTGTTATTAAGTAAAGCAGAATCATTCTGCTGAAATACATAACAGACATAAAAGGAATTGAAATCTGAAAACGTGAAGCAAACACTCAAAATGAAAAGAATGCCTGATTTGTAGTTAAGAAGCTAAAACATGTGAACACACTGGTGTGGTCCTTTGATACGGTGTGGACTTGCTGCCTCTTTCCTAAATGAAACCACAGTACACTGTATTTTCTTCGCCTTAAGCCTCCAAGTGTGGAAGCAACAAACAGGATCGAGGCCACTGTGCCTCCACCTTTGATTAGCTTGAATATCTTTAAGCTCTTCAGAAACCTATAATTACGCTACAGCAGCCCCGTGTATTCAAACAGCAGAGTGCCAGTGGAGAGCATGTTCAGGCGCAGCAGTCAGTGTGACAGCAGGATGGGGGGAGGGCAGAGGTCCTGATTGCTCCGGGGAATGCTGTAAGAGCCCTTACATGCACTGACAGAAGCGCTGCTGAAGAACCCAGTCGCACAAACGAGGGCACCCTCAAGCAGCGCAGCATGGGCGCCGCACAGAGCTCGCTCACGTTTGGAGTGTTTTCATTTCCTCTGCACTTGCTAGCTCTCAGAGATCACAGTTTCTAATTACTGATTAAGGTCCGCTGTGGTCGTCCTAATGAGCCCTTCATTCAGCGCCTCGTTAAAGGCTCACAGGTTTCTCCACACCCTTAATCCCGAGTCGTGCAGGGTGCATCTCAGGTCCTCCCTTCTTGTTTTAGGTGCCGGCTTCAAAGCTCTCTACTGGTGGTGAAACCTTTTCTGAGGGTTTCTCCTTTTTCTGCCGCGTCGGAGCAGACGGAGATCCTGGTGGGACTCGGCTGCGCTGCAGGGGGCCTTCTCTAGTGGGTCGTGCCGCACCTCCACCCTCCTTCTCCTCTGTTTTGCGGCCTGCATGTCTGTGGGTTTCACTCATGCGCAGCAGTAATGGCGTATTGAGCTGGTGGCGCTCCAGAAGCCATTAGAGCTGGAGGGATGAGGCTTTGCACACGCTGATCACACAAAGGCCCTTTGTGGAGGCCATGTCAGAGGGTGGAGCGGACCAGATATCTCCTTGCCAAGCTCTACCCAAGACAATCAATCCCACCATCCTCTACTATGCCAACCACCAAGACGGGAAGCGGGGGGGGGCATGTAACGGGAAGGAGCGGGCAACACGTGGGTGCGTAGGTTGATTGAGGGGGACTGGGTGGGCTGCGATCAATTTTATATCGTATATCTGCATGCGGCGGCCAGGCACACAAAGCCTCCGAGCTAATTACTGAGGCGATTTGGATTCCACACGACCTGCACCAGAGCTGGGAACAATAAAGCCCACAATCAGAGAGCGAGAGACAGAGACAGAGACAGAGAGAGAGAGAGAGCATCCATGTTGTCTACAATTTATAAAGCCACAGCCAGGCCTCTCGAGTAATTAATATCATCAGCTGGATGTTGTCTTCATAACGACGAGAATTAACGCCTCTGGGTTCTAATGGTCCAATTAGCGCATAACATTTAAAGTACATTTTTGGCAATCGTCTCCATTCAGGTCCATTATCGTTATTGAATTGGGGCTGTTTGGTTCAATTCTTATTTAGGCTTTTGTGAGACACAAGGGTGAGCTGTTGAACTATTCATTGCCTCATTAATTGGGCAAGAGACCGAGAGAGAAAGAGAGGATTTCTCCTGAGGACCACTGGAGATGCTGATATGTAATCTGATTGTCTGCAGCTGACCGCTCTGTATACGTGACCTCTGAACAGGTGATGTTCTGTGTTTGTGCAGCGCCAGTGACCAAGATATAGGAAATTAAAGTCAACTGTTTTTTTCTATTGTTAATAATAACATTGTTCTCTCCAAGTTAATCGCTCATCTGTTGATCTGGGGACACGGCAGCTTCGCTAAAAAGAGACGAACAACTCGAGCAGTCGGGAGATCAAACGGGCTTTAAACCAACCTCGGGTTAGCCGAACCGCTCAACTTCATCAGCGCCCGGTTGTAACTGATTTGGCTGTTTTTCTTTACTTTTCACAACTAGTAGAAACCCGGGAGGTTCTCCTTTTTTTCCTGATAATGTAGCTGCTGGATGCTGGTTTAAGCAATCGCCTCACTCATTAAATACGTGGCCCGTGTTGTCTGATTTAACCTCACTGCTCGTTTTGCTTGAAGCTCGATAAACCAGATATTCAGTTTCATGATGGTGTTATAATTTGCTCTGATCTTAGAGGAGGCACTCTGTGTTCCAGGCGAGGTGAGTCGCGTTGTTAACGTGTTCCCAGATCACAGGGAATTATCTTAGCAAGTGCAGCGTTATCATAACAGACAGGCGAAGGCCAAACCTACAAAATTGAGACCCACGTTGTAATAAATTGAAATGTTCCTTCAAGGTACTCACCCCAAACATTTGCCTTAGGTCAGGGTCCCGGAAGCGAAAGGGAATGTTGGAGACATGTAACCTCTTGGGCTGCTGCTTCTCTGACGAGTCTGAGTGCTGGAGCTGGAGCTGCTGAGAGCCCTCTGTTTGCGTCACATCATCTGTCTGCCAGAGGGAAACAAACAGAGAGAAGACACAAGCTGCTCATTAGCTGCTACAGTATACTGTACCTCCTGGTCCTGAAGTATGGGGGGGGGGGTTGTGAAATGGGAGGGTGGCAGGGTGCAGGGTGGGGTGGGAGGCCTGGCTAACTAACTTACTCAGCGTCTGCCATTTTTCAATCCGGCGAGAAAGCCGAAGCGATAAACAGCCGATGACTTATAGTGTCAAACCTGAGGTTGTGCATTACAAATCCACTTATTAATCTCTTGCACTTAGCTCTTGAGCAACAGGGAAGATTGAAGGCGCTGACAAAAAGGCGTGGATATAGATCCCACAGAGCCCTGACATGTCTAGACTAAAGACACATTATTGGTGACGTTTGCACACAGCCATCAGAGTGCGAGGCCCAAAGCCCTCAGCGTTGTTGTTTCCATCATTATGCGAATGCTATGCTGACATTTCTATATAAATGATGTGTCTGATGTCAATGACAAATTCGACTTGTTTCTGCGTGTGACACCGGTGATGGATTTCACTGAGGGTGCTGCTGGCTCGTCTGTTCAGGTGGACCTTGTTTTTGAGGGAGTTTCTTTTTCTGATGGATTTTCTGTGGACAAAACCTCAGTGGTCAACAGCATAGTTTATGCATCATTGTGGGACAAGTCTATCTGCACAAGTCCTCATATTTGGCAAACCAGATTGTTTATTAGTCTCTTTCAAAATGCATTTGACTGTTGCACAAATTGTTGATATATACGTGATATATAATATATCAGTTTCTAACCTGCCATCTCTGTCGCACAGTTAGGTTTAAGCAACTGAAACCAGTCAGAGTGGAACTAGAGCCGGGAGGTAATTAGTCTAGCTTAGCACCTCTAATGATCACAAATGAACACATATCTCGTCGTTTAATCCGTACACAAACACAGATGTAAAAGTGACAATTTGCGGTTTTAGGTTGAGTTACGTGCTGCTACTATTTTTTGGCTGAACAGCTGGGTGCAGTGATTTCCTGGAGTCTTGTTGCCACAGTGAGGTTGCCAGTTTATAGGTGTTGGTGGGAGGCGTATGAGTGAACTTTGGAGCGAGCCAGTCGGGGTTAAAAGAAAGAGGTGGTGACAAAGCAGTGTCATACTACTTCCACCTTTGCCTCTGAGAGAGGACAGTGTGTTTCTCATGACCACAAGAGGTCACTAATCAGGAAAACATAAAGTTTGTTTTTAGTATCTGAAGACACATTTGCGCAAATGATTAAAATGAACAAAAATGAACTCTGATTTAGTGCCGGTGAGTCAGAAAGCGACTAAATAAAGCAACAGAGAGAGAGAGAGAAGTGGAGAATGAGAAACGAGGGAGTGGATGTGGCAGATATTGAGCACAAAAGCTGTTTGAATGTGATATGTAAACTGCAAGGTCTCCTGGGAAGTGCTCTCTGAGCATGGCAAACACACTATACACTGGCTGGGAAGTCACATACACAGACACAATCTTGTACTGAGATACAGACGTGAAAAGGGAGGAGGTTGTTGCCAGAGTACAAACAGTTCAGATGACACACACACACACACACACACACACACACAGATAACCCTCAACCTGCTCTGAGGCTGTCAGATGGCTGCAGGCCACTCTTAGTGATACATTTCCCACCATTTAGGAAATGGGGTAGGGATTTATTCATTATAATTCATCATCACAGTATTATCATTATCATCATGATCGTAATGATGATCGCCTTTATTATTCTCATTATCATAATCACAATCTCCACTGTAATGGCCGTCATTTATTTGGTTTTTATGGCCCATTCGGAGACGGTGACATACATTGTTAACAGTGACAGTTGTTTGATTCAAGGTCCCACTTTGTCTCCCCCTGCAGCCATCCAGGTAGGGCAGGTCGGTGGACGCTTCCTGAGTCCCACGTGGGCTCGGCGGCGTCCGGACCAGAGGTTAACAAGTGGCGAAGGACACAGGAGCTGGAAAATGCACCGAGCCGGCCGGCCGGCTGGTAAGGAGTGGATTTGTGACTGAGAGAGACGGGCAGAGGGGTCTTAACTCTGCCGTGTCCTCGCGTGCTGGAGGTTAATAGCCTGAGTAGCCATGTTGGGCCCCGGGGGTGACACATTGCAGACAGATGCTGGGACCGTGGAGGGTGACAAGGTACCAGAGCCCCGCGGGTCAATCTGTTTCATCGGTCACACATGACACTATCGACCTTTAGCGTATGTTGCCAGACTACTGAGCACCGCTGTCCTGCAGCTCTGTCTGTCTGGCTTTTTATCACGGCGAGCGCAGTCGCATGTTTGCAAACATCCAGATTAACTTTCACTCGGCGCTCAGACAGGCCGGCAGCACGCTGACATCGGGGGCAAACACACATAGGGAGAACACAAATACTGAATTGCTGACTCCCAAGCAACCCAGACTGCATCCTACTAACTCAATAACTCGGAGTGTCACTGAGATCCGGGACGCACCGCTCCCGAGGCTCCAGCCCGCCTGCCTGGCTGTGAGATGGTGGTGTTGCAGTGGAAAATAATTACCTCTGTATTACCATAGGAGGCCACCTTCAGTGGCACTTTACTGTCCCGACAGCTGCTGTCACGGGGAGGAGGAGGAGGTGGGATGCAAAACACGCCGTCACCGCCGAAGCCAGCAAACCAGAGAGTGAGAGAGCTGTCAGCTCCGGCAACTCTCCGGCTTCCTGTTCAGTCATTTCTCTAAAAGACTCCCTTGCTGTTATTTGCAAATCGCCTGCAAAGTGCTCTGCTCAGCACTTTCCCCCTCCTCACAGAGTGGCATTACAAGAGCATAATTGAAACTATCTGATTGGAATGCTGCCAAGCAGGTAGATTACATCCGATTAAATAGGGGGGGGATACTGAGTCTTCGCTCACAAGAATTATAATGCCTGAGCTTTAATTCATTATTTTCCTCTCCCGGTCCTCCACTGTTTGTTGTCTTTTTCTAAAGAAGCTGCAGATATAACCCCTCCATCACCTGAGAGAGCGGGGGGTGTGATGGGAGGGAGTGTGGAGTAGATGGGCCGCCCCCCACTTCCTCCCCCCTGATTCATATGAAGTAGTGAAAGGTAGAGGCGACGGTAAAAGTCCCGTTCGGACAGTGTGAGGTGACAGACGCTCGGATGAACATGAAAGGCTAAATATGAGCAACTGTATTAGAAAATATCTGGTTCTTTGATTTAAAAAAAAAAAAAAAAAAAAGCCAAAGGTACAAGTGTAGATAAAAACGAAAGGAGAGAAGTCAACTACAACTCCCAAGATGCATTTCAGTAAGACGCATCACTGAGCTTCAATTTCACATTCGGGCTCACTTAAAAATAAAGAAAATGTGGTGTTTTGGTCCCAACTGCGACGTTGAGGTGAATGACGGGCTCTTCTAGTAACGGTGGCTGAGGCTCATGGGTAATGTAGTATTTACAGCTTTCCTCCAATAACTAACATGATGACAAACACAAATAATTTAAAACTGATGGACAAACCATTAACCTATATTAATGTAAGTATAGTCCAGTAAGTCTGGTGGTATTCTGTAGTTTTCTATCGTCAACAAAGTATTGTGTGTGTATCACAGCCTGATATATCTTCGTCCTCTCTGCCGTAGAACTCCATTGTTGTCCGAAAACTATTAAAAACACATTAGTGAGCCTCACTGTGTCACTGGGAGACATGTTCCTTCCATGAACACACACACTGTAGTTTAGTTTGACTTTAGTTTAGTCCCACATACATCATCCTGCTGCCCCAAACACTCACGAGAGCACCAAATGAGGATTCATCCACCGCTGAAAGTAGTGCCCAACAAATGCACTATTTCCTTCTGTTTTAGGGAGTTATTTAGCCTTTTTAAAACTATATATTTGTGTGGCGTCTTCAGCAGGGCCTGGAGCTGAGAGCCACAGACGGGGTGGAGGAGTCAGAGAGTCGAACACACTGTTAGTTTTGGTCTTTTCATGGGATTTGTTGACAATAAGAAAAATATAGAGTAACAGCAGCCTTATCCTGTAAATGATCAAGGAGAGTTTTTATGTTGAGGAACATTGAAGATATCTATAATATCTTTGAAATGGGAATTTCACAGTGGCTGGGGGTGGGGGGGTTGGATCAGTGGCTCCTCCCAGTTACAGATAACACAGTCATCCCCTTTAAATGGTGGCCTACATGCTGCCATCAGCGCCGCCTCTGAAAGCTACACCCTGGTGGAGCCTCAATCCCTTAAACACAGCTCATGAGAGATGAGAGAGTGTGTGTGCGTGTATGTATGAATGTTTGCATGCACTCGCCCATGTTTTCCGCACGCCCTTGTGTGTTCGTGTGTGTGTGTGTGTGTGTCGATGTCTATGTTATCACAGTCCCCCAGAATACCCTTTGGAAAGTCTTCATGCCGCTGACACGGGCTGTGGAAAATCTGGAATTGAGTGCTGCCCTAACGCCACTGCCTTAATTTGTTATCTGAAAAGAGAATGATTACTCATGAAATTCAACCAAACCTCAGACTATTTGAACTGAGCCAGATAACGAGCTCAGTTTTTTTTTTTTTCTCTCTCCAGTCGAGCTCCCTGGCAGCCCTCTGCTACCCTCATCTCTAAGGATTTGGAGAGAAGTTGGGGGCTGCCTCTCTTCCACAAGTCGCCTGCTTTCAAGTCAGCTTGTTTGAACATGGCACAGAGCGAGGTCCCAGAGGTCTGGCTCTGGACAACACCACCTTCCCAGTATAGACGGGGGACTGGTAGACACAGACAGAAACAGAGAGGAGAAGCGACGAGAAGTGCCTGCGCCTCATTAAAACATACACACTCTCCGTTCTCTGCAGGGAATTCACACAGAATCCATACGTTTCACTGAATTTTCACTCTCTCTTGACTCTTTTTAAGTCTTTAAGTCGAGAAGATGTGCAGAGTAAAGCGTCGTCGTGGGGTAGAGAGGATGAGCGCAGCGGAGTCGAGCCAAGGGAGGAGGGTGAGGTGGGGGGGGGGTTCGCAGTGAGTAGCTGATCTGCTCCCTCAATCTGTGTTTCTGCAGGGTGCCCTAATCAAAGGCACCCGGGCCCGTCTGTGGCACCCAGAGCAAACAGGCTGGGTCTGTCATTAAAGCTGGGGAACACAGCGGTGGGCGACACTACACCAGCGGCCCCCGAGGATTAGACTCTCTGTTTACACCCCACTAATCTCATCCCTCTGTCCTCCCTGAGAAAGAAAAAAATGGGTGGAAGTGGAGAGAGTGTGGTCGCAGAGAATGAAGATGGAGGAAAGCAAGGCGAGCTCTCATCTCTCCACGGCCACCGTCTCTGGGCTTTCTTCACAGCGGGTGAACAGATGAAATGAAATCAAATGCGAAATGGAGAGAGGGGAGACGGTGAGAGATAGCGAGTGGAGGAGTGGTGTACGGTGTCGCAGGGGGAAGACGAAGAAGAAGAAGGAGGAGGAGGAGGAGGAGGCTGAACCTCCTGCCAAGTCTCTCCTCACTTTAAACTCTCTTGTGTGTCAGCCATTACTGTAAGTGCGGCGCATAACCATGGAGCAGTTGGAGAGCGTCACACAAATCTTCAAATCAAACATTGCGACATTACAGGGTGACGATAATACGCTAAGCAGTGCTATTGCTCTGCTTGTGCTGCATAAGCACTTTTCTGCCGCCAAATGTTCGGAGCCGTGCGGTAATTGTGAGGCTGGGAGGATGGAGTTATTAACAATGCTCTTTATGAGTGACCCAGATCCCTCTCAAGGGGGCTGTGGCCTCGCCATGACCTCTCCCAGCAGGTGTTTTCACGCTACAGGAGAAAAGAAGGTCTGAAGGTCTTTATTTCCTTCATCTCTGCCAGCATTATCTGCCTTTCTGGACGCGTCTCCAAAGTTTGGAGCTAAGTCGTCCTCCTTTTTTTTTATCTCCATCTGCCTCTTGTGAAGGTAAATCCCAGGTCAAGGCATTCCATATAAGAGTATCAGCACACAAGAATGAAAGGTATAATATATAATTTAGAATTTCACTCCCTTCCAAGCCGTGTATCTCAACGTGCAGAATTGCCAGGGGTTTGTTTTCCACTTGGAGTGCCAATATTTTAAATATATGCACTCTTATGGTGGGGTGAAAACGAGGGAAAAAAGGAGTATAATCAGGTCCTGGCACAGTTGCGCAGAGGATAATGTCTCATGTTTAAAGGAATGCCTCCAACATTTGGATGCAGTTACAAACAAGGCTTTTCGGCCGGTTGAGAAAAGTGCTCAAAAGTCTCTTTTTACTCCTTTAACTGACCAAAAAGATTGAGGGGGGGGGGAGTGCGTGTCCTCCTTTCAGAGATGCTGAATCATTCATGGCTACAGCATGTCACATCTCCTTCACGCAAATAAATAAAACAGCTCAGGTTTATATGTTTTTCAGGGAGCCTCAAATGGCTCTTCAGAAATGCACTTTCATTTTACGAGCACATTTTCAACCAAATTCACCTCCCACGTCAAGCACAAAGCACCGCCATGACAGCAAAGTCTTCCGCTGCTTTCTACTGATCAGCGCTGTTACGCTCAAAACACACTTTTTTATGAAGAAAGGTTCTTTTTTTTTTGTGTGTTTGTGATGGACGAAAAAGTCACTTGGAACATGGTGTGCGTATCAAGGGAGGGGGCTTAAAAGTACTCCATCGTAACACGGCTGGTGTAATTGCAAAGTTTACAAATGCAACTCTGGATGAAACTAATGGAGCTACGAATGAAGACAATTACAACTTTAAATCTATATCAAAATAATGCAGACAAATTCTTTTCTTAAGTCTCTTTTGACACAACTTGTTTAAAATCATGTGTAATACTGTGATTTATTATAATTAAAGGTGTTATTATTATTAATTACCATTGGGAATATTATGGCTGTATACTTTTCAGTATTTATCCTCTAAACTGCTTTGTTTTAATTTGGGGCAAATCTATAAATCTGTATTTCTGTACAACACATTATTACAACAACAACAAGTTTCATATTGCTGTTAGAAATAACACATTCAGGAAAGAAGCATCATGTAATGAACAGTACAAGTTTTTCTCGAGACATCCGATCAAAAGAAAACAGAAAGGTAGAATAATGATAATAATATATTTTACTTGCTGACAGCGTGTTGAGAACAGTGTTTGCAGGTGGTGGACACTGACCGGTGCGGTCGTGGTGGCGGTGATGGCGGGCGTGCTGTTGTCAGTGCCGGCCGGCTCGCTGTGCGTCTGTGTGGGCGTGTAGAGGGTCATGGCGTGCTCAGGAACCCGGCTCTGCCCGGTGTAGTCCTGTGTTGGAAGCGGGTGCGGTGCCGCAAACTCTGCGGGGATGCCATTCTGTGGGGGAGGTGGGTACTGGGCTGGGGTGTACGGCTGGGCCATCGCTTCTGGGGGGTTGGTGGCCTCTTGGTTACCCTGAGAGAAACACACAGCAGGAGGCAAGTGTTAGAACTACAGTCGAGATTAAAGTTAAAGTACATTGTTTGATTGTACGAGCGGCTTGAAAGACGTGCGAGTTCACCAGCGCGCTTTGGAAGGCAACTGGGGAGAGTTGTCCTGCAAACCAACTAAGTCAGAGGGAAACAGCCATCATATCCCGTCTCAGCTCCGATTAGAGGATTCCTTGATCACTGCTAATGAACACAGTTTGTGTTGTAGCGCATGGCTCGCTGTTGGAGGGGCGAGAGTCAGGGGGAATCTCAACTGCACTCATGGCAAAGCACAAGAGGAAAGATCAATTAATTGATAAAATTTTGATTAGGGCCTTTGATTTCAATGACAGGTCTGTTAAAGTAGCAGCTGCTCCCTCTCCGAGCGCCCCCACCTGCGTCTCACTTTATGAGCTTTTCTACCTCCTTTGTGCCCGTCTCACGCCATCATGTGGAATTTTTCAAAATGGTACTTTTTTTGATACCTCTCTAATTTTAATTTAATTTTTAATTTGCTGTACAAGAACATGTCTTATTTAAATCAGGAAATGTCCAATCACAGAATAAAGCATGTGAGCAACCATTTGAAGCCACCTTTTGGGACGTGAGACTTTGAAGTACTCATTTGGAGACATATTTCAGTGGGTGCCCGAGAAAAGTTGGACACCAAGCCTTTTTCCGTACTCTCATTCTTCCATAAGCTTCCAGGACACACAGGACGCGGCGTCTACGCCACATATGTTTTTTAGTCTCTGCTCCTGACTTCAGTGATAGATGGCCCTTTGCAATGAAGCAGTTTCACAGACCCTTTGTCTCGTGTGGATGCTTGAGATGATGAGCTGCAGAAATAATGGACTTTTCTGGCTGGTGCACATTGTTAAACTCGGTAATGGCTGGACTACAGAAGTGCATGTCTTATTGTTGCGAAGCACCAGGCTCTGTGAATCCAGACTAATGAGCAGAACAGCGAGATCAGTGCTGCTGGAGCGGATATCCATCCCAACATTAAAAACACAGAGGGAAAAGATGAGACAATAACACCGAAATCCAATAACACCCCCTGCAAATACCCTCAATCAAATTTAAAGATACAGATCATGCGAGCTCAATGCATAACTCTTTCGATAAGCGAGAAGGAGGAAAAAGCACACAATAGCAGCCAGAAGTAAGGGTTTATGATTGGAGAAAAACAATAACAGTAAACAGATAGAGAAGTTTCTGTCTCTTCCTTTACAAGCTGGCTGGGGATGGTGAGATAGGAGATAAATGTGTTTTATTCTTCTTTTTTTTTGCTGCTGTGGTGTTTGGCCTCTTTCTGCAGATTTCCACGGAAAGCTCTATCCGGGCAGGAGGAGGCAGTGGTTTTAATGAGAGAGCCGAGCCACGCTATGCTGTAAATGTAGTGGAAATAATTCTACTCTGACGTGTTGGCAAACAAACCTCGGCCTAAACTGTGCTCTGCCAATTAAGGAAATGCTCCATTATCTAAATGAAAAAAGAGGGAAGCCTTGAGAGAGGAGAAGGATTGACCAGCTTCCCGCAGCCTGCGGGGCCTCAAGGCTGCTCCTGCTGTAGGAGTGGACCCTCACTCCTGCCCGACCTAATCCCCCCTCTCTTTTTCATTATACTGTATTTCTATCTCCTCTGTCTCTCCCTCAATCCCTCCGCCCCCCTTTCCCTTTCATGCTCATCTCTTCTTCCCCCCCCTCTCTTTTTATGCAGAAACTTTTTTAATCTCTACCCCTGTGCTCTACTTTTCCTCTCCCTCCAGTCATGGCATTATATAACACACTTGCATTGCGGGGCATCCTAATTCAAGGAAGCTCTTGATGTTGGCAATTTTCAACTTCTAAGCGCCCATTTTAAAGGAGAACAGGGTTGGTTACCTAAAAAAAGATGCACCTCCTGGTATGACAGCTGAATGTACTACCAGATCCTGTGACCTCCTTTTAACCAGCCTGTGCAAACCATCGACACGTCGGCGCTCGACAGTCCAGCGGAGACAGAAAGCTCAGCAGCCTGGAAGCACGAAGGTGCTGTGTCTGACTGTTCGTACATCAAACCCCGTTCATGTCATTAAGGAGATCAAAGCTCCAGTTATGTCTTTTAGTTTAGCCACTGTCAGGAGGGCTGCCCACGCTCCTGATCGGTGTTTTTAAGGATTTGCTGAGAAGTTACGGAGTGTGTTTACACGCCCGCTAACACACAGCGTGTGATCGGGAAAACAAACCTCATTATGTTCACTGGGTTACTCTGATTCAACCCGGGACGCCGTGGCACCTTAGGCCATCAAGGACTCCTTGTTACGTATCCAATGAGACCCCTGCACGAGGGCTCGCAGGTTTAACTGGCTCGACCTTTGCAGCGACACACTGCAATGTCATCCTGAAGCTCACTGCTTTGGCCAATCAAATCGCCGAATGTACTGAGCTGGTGGATTACTTTGTGATGTGAACGATCTTTCTGTATTCTTCACAATATAGAATTATTGTTGCAGTTGTACATTAGTATTATAAACAGCTGCGCAGTTATGTTTTATTTCTTAAAGTGGACTTAAACTGGATGTTGTCTTCTCACTGGTACCTGTAGCAACATGCTCCCAGCAACATGGTGCACGGGTGTGTTGATCAACAAAGCACAAGGTGATGATCTACATGCTGAAATGAAGGTAAAAGTCAGAATAAATCGTTTTGTTGCTCCTGTTTTCCATTACTAGTGATCAGATATTGAAGCCAAGTGGTAAATGCAGCAGTGGGTTTGCCCTCAACTGTTGACACAGAGCTGAATAACCAGGTGGCTTTGTGTTCCATGTAAATGTCAAATCCCAAACGTGATCAGACACGAGTGTGCATGTAAACAGATGTTGACTCGGACCGTGACGTGAACCAGCAGCAGTTGTGCCGTGTAGCTCGTCTTCTGTGGATCATGAACGTGAACCTTAAGAACAGCGTTTGGGGGTTTCGGTCTGCTGTTTCTATGAGCATGCTGTGAGAGCCTCGGCTGTTCAACTGACAGACCCTTAGTTTGGGGAAATCTATGATGTAGTTTACTTTCCTCACCCGCAGTACTGGTCACTGTTCTGTTCTGCCTTCGTCATGACAACTTCTACTAAACGGGTCAGAATCTGAATGGTTACGCTCACAGGGCACGCAGGCCGGCGGATCTGTGTCGGGTCTGTTGCTATTTGAGCCTTAAACAAGTGCAAAGGACTGAGACAGAGCCGAGCGACACACAAACAGGATAACAGCCTGGAGCTCGGTTTTGGAGAAAGAAATCTACTAGAGTGTTATAGCACCATGTCGTTGCTGTTTCAAAGGGCAGAAAGGCAAAAGCAAGGAGGCGGAGAGTACAGGCCTCATTAGTGAAACACAAAGTAACACTGGCTCTCGTATGATCTTCGCCTTCCTCTGATGTATGTGACAAACGAGTTATTCAACTGGAAATGAACTGGGAGAAGAAAAAAGGCCCATGCAAATCAGGGGAGTTGTGCTCGTCCCAGTGCGACCACGCGCCCTTTTTGCTCGGGCTGCCTCGCCGTCGTCAAGATAATCCACGGTGCCTGATGAAAAGCCCTCCGTGACGAGCCGCTCAGGTACACGGCACATCTCATTCCACTGAAAGAGATTGCTGTTCATTACGGCTGCGAAGTTGCCGTTATACTGGGATCCCGGCGAGTGTTTCTCTACCTGCAGGCCTGTTTATGGGGAAAGAGCAGGTCCCTTTGCGGCACTTTACTGCCCCCCTTACATGGCCTGCTGCCATGAGCCGCCTAAACCTCGTCTCCACGGACACGACGACGAAGAATAAAGGCAACCAGAGAGAGCGGCCTTTATCGATCTCCCATCCTTTCCATTCCTCTTTCCCTCCTTCCCTCCATCTCTCCTTTCACCCCTTTCTACTCCTATTACTGAAGAGCACAATAAAAAACACTATCTCTAATCTTAAGCACTCTCCTTGTGTAAAATTGGATTGGAAACCCTTACTTAAGGAGATCACTTTTGGAGCGGAGTTTTTGTTTTTACAGACAGCATCGGGAGCCAAAGAGGTCAGGAAGGCCTCGCGGCGATGCCCACTGCTGAGGCTGTCGGTCCGAGAGAAACTCCCAGCATACAGTATTCAGAGAGAGACGGAGACTTTCAGCGGGGCTAACCCCAGCGTAGATGGTCAAGGCTATATTGCATCTCAGCAGGTAGAGCGGCTTGGCTTCTCGCCAGCGATCCGTGATCCTCTTTAGCAGCGCCGGGAGGGACGGCGTTGAGAGGCCAAGAGGAGATGGTGCTGTGCAAATACAGGAGCTGTTAGGAGGAACTCATATCGGCAGAGTGCCGCACTGACTCATACGTGCGATGGAGGGTCAAAGAGCAGCGCAAAGGCAAAATACAGCATGCGACTAATTGCGTTGCATTGAATCCGGAGGGAAATCACTCAAATGGGAGCGGGCTGATCAATCTCTGCGATCTCGGCCGTGATGGAGTGGGCAGCTTTATGGCTTCGGCTCCGTCACACGCAGAATGGATCATTTCTCAGCAAGGGCCTTCCTGCTTTACGTGGTTCCTACTGTATGACACTAATAGTCTCGAGCAAGAAATGTTCCCCCAGCTTCTATACACTAAGCAATTCAAATAGATTTATGAACGGCTCTGCAGTGTTTCTGCATAATCCAAACAGCATGAATAGTTAAATGTTGACTTAACATAAAGCATCGCTGTCTCATCCCTTCATGGAAAATGTACACAAGCAACTTGCTTTGTCGGATTACAGATGACATAACATTTTCTAAGTGAATCTTTTCGGAGCCTCATCCGAAGCATCGTGCGCCGAGCGTCCCTTTCTACGACAATGCTCATTTGGTTTTAATGACCGCCTGACAGTGACGGGGGGCAAACTTGTGACAAATCCCGCCGGGCCGTCGCAGAGTTTATAGTGAAAAGTGTAATGCAGCTCAGCGGAGGCCAACGTACGGCAATCAGTTGATGCAACACAAACGAAACACTGAGTGGTTTTCAGGCAGCTGCATGAAAGCCTCTTGTTGTCCCCAGCTCTGCTGCTGATGCTCGGTTAATTGTAGCCCCGCACACAGACAGCCGGGCAGGCAGGCGAAAAGACGGCCTGAGATGATTTCCACAGGCAACTGGCATTCATTTTGTCTTGAAGGCGCATAAATAAAGGCTGTCTAGCCGGGTCCATTTTAATTAGGCGAGCCACATGATCTTACTCCAAGTCTCTCTGTTAACACTCACCAGAGGCTGCAGCATGTGTTAATTACAACCACATGCCACACAGTGAATCCAAGGTGAGCCAGAGAAGAGAAACTCAGAAGAAGTAAACAACAACAAGAAAAACAAAACACCTTCAGCTGAGTTTCTCATGATGAGGCACATATCTGGTGCAACGGCTATTCCCCTCCCCCCAGTCAACCAATTACAGCCCGATGTTGGGAGAGAGAGAGAGAGAGACAGAGGGGAGATGTGGAGAAGCAGCCCAATTTAATGCAGATTCACATCACACCCCCACCTCAACAACACCCCGGTCTTCCTCACCACTACAGTAGGTTTATGATTTCAAATAGGCAGGGGAGAGGGTTATTGTTTTGTCTCACATTTCCTCCCCAGCAAACTCCCGTCTTTCCATTTTTCCACCTCATTTGTGGAAAAATCAATTCATGAAAATAAACACTCGGTGTCTTCGCTCCGCGTCCGAGTCAATTTAGATTTCGTGCATGTTTCTGACGCTCTTTTCCAAGAGGCTTAATCGTTTTCACGTGTCACATATGTTTCATCCCCTCTAACGTGATTTTTCCTCGTTATTGGGAGCACTTATTTGCTCCACGGCCTTGGATGGAGGTATTAGAAAGGGAGTTCATTTCCCTCAATCCCTTGCTGATTTCTTCATTACGCTGCAGCGGAGGCGCTGCACACGGAGCCTCGCACCGAGATGGGACTGCTCTTAGCGATGCGACTGCGAGTGTTACTATACCTCAGAGACGCCGGAGCGCCACTTAATAAACAGAGTAGACAGAGGATCACTTTGAACTCCTGTGACATGTAATGAACCTGTCTGTCTCAGCCATAGCTCTGTCTGGGTTCAGCCTGTGCATGGTAAAAATGCAGATAAAAAAAATAAATAGACGAAAACACATTCAAATAAGCCTCGAGGCCCTGTGAAAAAGCCATCAGTTACACATGGTTGGCCTCGTAGCATTTTGCCAACGCCATAAGAGGAGATAATTGTCTGTTTCAGTGCTGTTGCCTCTTTTGTTGCATAACAGATATTTACATCTGGGACTAATTACTCCAGACTGGGTGTCAAATTTCGGATTAACTTGTGGGATGCATCCGGTTTGGTGTTTAGACTCATTTATTAGCGAGAACAGACACCGTGCCGCTTTGACCCCATCAGAAACACACTAAAGAACTTCTGCATCCACTTTTTGCTCTCCTAAAGTTGTCAGAACAAAGTGATACTGACACATATGCTATTAAAAATCCTCCCAAACCGAACGACTTCTTCGAGATTGCTATTGATCACTAAGATATAGACCCGAATAAAATGACGGTGGCATGTTCTGTCATTCTGCTCATATAAACCTGAAAATCAATGCCACATGATCGTCATGCCAGCGTACTGCTCTCCCGAATATAGATGAGCCTTTTGAAATTCTGCAGGGGATAAAAATGCCAACATTTGTTTTACAATCAGCTGATTGTCATGTTAATTCGCTCTTTTTTTCCCCCCCATGCTGGGATTATGATACAGGGGCCAGAGTTCCTCGTGGGGACAAAATGCCATTACTTAAGCATGCAGGATTCTCGACATGACATTCCTTGACCGCTGTGACAATGGCAAACATATGCAAATGAAGGAGAGTGCCAATCTCATTATGACCCTGTCAGAGAGACTCTGACGCCTCCCACTGGACCCCGAGCATGTTCGAGAAAGAGAGATAAATGGAAAAGAGGGCACCACAACGACCAAATTCTGGGAGGAGAACAGGTGTAACGTTGTTGTGTATGTTATCTCTGCTTTCCATCATTCTCTCTGCTCTCTTATGACTCCCTTTGTAATTTATTCCACTGGCCTATTTGCCTCGCTGAATCTTTTTTCTGTCTTTGCTCTGCAGTGGAAGGAGGGACAGGTTTACATGGGCGGGATTCTTTGAAGTGAAAATGCCGACTACTCCCTGCTGTAGCCAAAGCTCATCTAATCAGGGGCTAATTCCAGTTATTAAGATTTGAGAGATAACTTTGATTCATCACAGTCCATCTACCCGTATCGGTTAATCACTGTCGCGCTAAGCTCTTTTTTAGTCATCCTTTTGTTTCCACTCCCTCTGGCATGCAGAGAGGGGGAATAAGAGAGATAGAAGAGAAGGAGAGGGAGAAGATATTAACAATATTAATGACCCGTGATTCTCGTCTCCTTAATGAGAAGGGTTATTAACTGTGATTATCCATGATGAAATGGTGGTAATTCTTGAAAGCTTGAGAAAACTTGTACAATCGCTTGTCTGCTGATTTGTTCCTGTGATGTTTAAGAAAGAAAAAGGTGAGCGTGGTGAGAAAGAGAGAAAGAGAACTCAGAGGATGAAGAGGATGAAGAGGAAGGGGCAACTTGGGGAAACAGAGATGCTCGCAGCAGGAAGCTGGGAGGGATTTTTTTTTTCTTTTCTTTTTTTAGGGAGGCAACCGTCTCCAGTCTCAGTGCTGCTGCATTTCAGACAGTTAAAATCTGTCTTCTTCACAGAGATGAATCCAAACTCTGAAGTGTTTCTCCCTCTTAAAAACCCTTGGCACTACGTCGCCTCTCGCTTCCTCTCCTGGTGGCTAACGAGGGGGCCAGCGTACGCACCCCGCCGCCCATCTGCTGGTTGACACTGCTGAATGGCTGTTTGAACACCTATGCCGCTCTCGCCAGATCCCTGATACAGCATTTCTCCCACTCGCCCCTTTTTTCATTCCAATTATAGGAAGTTGCATGCCTGTGGAGTCCCTGTCGGCTCCATATGATTCCCTGAACGGAGAGGAGGGGGGTGGAGGGTGGGGGGGGGGGCTGTCTGGTGAATCATTGATGTGCAGTCAGACTGTTTCATTGCAGATCTGTGTGCATGTGTGTGTGTATGGGGGAAGAAGGGGGTTAGCAGCAGACAGATAACAATCCTGAATTATGCATGTCTGTCCCTTGTGAGGAGTGAAGGGGGGTGGGGGGGGGGGGGTGGCGACGGGGATGAGCCACACTCTCTTATCCCCGGGGACAAATTTGGATAGAAAAGAGCCGGGTGTAGAAAAGTCGGGACCACCGTGAGCGCTACCTGACCGCTTCAGACGCCTCTCTTTAGCTCCGCGAACTCCTCAAACTGTGACGGCTGTCGACTCGCACAGACAACTGCAGACGAGCCCCCGCGACCCGCTCAGGAAACGGCCCCCGATGACGCCTGATCTGTGGTAATAATGCTAATGGACCGCAGTGGCAGATTCTGCCAACTTATTTGTTGGATGTTCCTTTTTAAAAGCATCTCTGGGAGTTTAAGCCTGGACGGCGCGAAACACCATCACCCTCCAAAAATCACACTGTATCACAGAAACACCTGCTGGGCCCATTTGAGATAATAATCCCATTTCTACATGCCAGTGCAGCTCTCAGACGGGAGAAATTGGATTGTTTGCATTACTGACCTGTGGAGCAAGGCAGTCTGGGAAAAGAGAACCTCGAGGCTTTATTAGATTCAATCGGTCTTTCATAAACAAAACCTTACTTTTCAAAAAGGTAAAAAAAAATCTACTAAATGTGGATAAGCCAGCACTTTGTGGACACACTCCATTTATTTTCTCCAATTAAATCTCTTTAATTGGATTGAGGGCTGGCACCTGGTTTACACTCTGTCAACCACGCAATCCACAATAATTGATGCCAGAGCCTGTGTGTGTGTGTGTGTGTGTGCGTGGGATGTGTGGCGATGGGGGAGGGATTTAGAGCATGTCTCACTACTCCACAATTTCACTGTGATCAATTTATCAATGGCCCGCCTCGCTGTCCACCAGCGTCCACTGCACTGAGATGGGAAATGCCTTTACACTTTAGTGCACAAGCCAACATGCAGCTACACACACACACACACACACACACACACACACACACACACACACACACAGTGCTGGAGGAGGGATTCAGGTCCTTTATGAAAGTAAAAGTGGCAATACTACAAAATAAAACACACTAGTATTATCAGCAAAACAAATATTTTGTGGATTTCTACTACTGAAGCATTGTTCACTATTTACTATATAGTGTGTTCACCATTTTGTACTGTCTCATGAGAATGATTATCCCCTAAGCACTCAAGGTTTCCACGTTTTATTGTCTTTCAACATCGAATCGAAGTAGTTTTAAGTGGATTTTTTTGACACCGATCAACAGAAGAAAACTGGAAATGTAAATCTTCTTACAGGTTATAGTCCCATATCTATAGTCCCTCTGAACTGTAGTGTATTAGACTACGGACAAACACACGCCCTCACACATATGCACGTCTACAAGTTCAAACGCATGCTAATGCAGCAGATTTACATACATAGTTGCGAGCCCTGATACGTAGGTGGATATGCACACCAACAGAACTCGGATCCACTCCTGAATACAAATGCCCGCGCGGAATACAAATGGTGTGCGCCCACACGTGGAAACACGCAGAGATACAAATCCAAGAGATGCATCACGGTGCGCTGACAGCACCTTTAAGACACTTTGAGAAACACCCGGCTCCTGAATACCGAGCTCCGCCGGCGTACAAATGGAGAGAGGCAGAGACAGAGCGAGAGGGAGGCCAAGGGAGACCCGACACAGTAAATAAAAATACAATTTCCTCCAGTGACATGCCCATTCTGTTGGAAGCCTGACTCTAATTATTCTAAGCACTTTGAGGGATGGCTTTCCACTGCATTAATCTACACATCCCACTAGCCCATCCACAGTCGATGCACTTTTAACTACCTAAGGACGCCCCGAAACTCTTCTTAAAACCTCAGGAGGAGGAGATTGACTTTGTACAGTGATGGGGTAAAGTGCTTTGCCTGAGTGAATCTTTCTCTAAATCTCACAGCACAACACCATGCAACAATTTTCATTTTCAATTTCAAATAACGCATCCCCCCCCCCCCCCCCCCAAAAAAAAAAGATCAAATTCGAAGGGGGAATGTACTTGGTGCCGTGCGGCTCAAAATAAGTCGGTGAATTCTCATTACAGGGCCTGTGTGAGAGTGTGGTTGTTTTCCTCTGGGCAGGAAAGCACTCGTAGCTCATTTGGAACTGAGATGAATCGATAAATCACCGGGGACCATCAATCAATCAATGAGCCTATCGATATTCGCTGGATGAGGCTCCTCCCACTGCGAGAAGCCATCTTTGGTAAGAATATGTCGGGCAAATGGGCTTTTAACATAATAGCTCTGTCCACTTGCGCAGAGTGCAAGATTGATGCGGTGCAATGTTTACATGTTGACACAAGCTGTAATAGTGATACACAGCAGGCCCCATGTTTACATGTAAAATAATCAGCACACACACACACATTGATATCCCGTAATGTGAAAGACTGCTCCCATTCTGGTCATGTTTATCAAAATCTAAACAAGATCAAACCATCTTTGAAACAGCTCTGCTCTCTGATCGAGGCGGTACATTCGGCTTTGCTGCACCGCAATATCTACTCTTTACAAACATCTGCCCCCTCGGTGGAGGGGGGGGGGGGGGGGGGGGGGGGGAGAGGATGGATACAGAAGTAGAGAGGCGGAAGCAGAGATCTATCTTTCCGAATTAATCACCACTAGTTTTTAAGTAAAAAGTTTGTAATAACGGAGTTTCCAGCTGCTCGAACAAATATTCACAGCACCAAATGTGTATTAATCCGGCGCTGAAAGTAGTTCCCCACTTCCTCCTGATTGAGTGACGTTTGCTAAACATTAAAGTGACCAGCTGTAAGAAAATTATAGAATTATATATGTTTTTTTATATATATTTAATATTTGTTGTATTTTTTCTAAAAAGATGTACGAGGAAGTCAGAAAGTAGTACATGAACTAACACATTGTTTGGTCTTTTCATGAAATTTGTAGACAAGAAATATAGAATAAAAATTAGATCATTATGATGTACACACAATTTGAATTTCTAAATGCCTCATATTACACCTCAATCAAATACATTTCATCAACTGTATAATTCTCAAAATCTAGTTTCCACTCAGAGGGATCCATTTGTTATCAGTTGTAGCAGAAACCTGAAATTTAGAGACAATTCTTCCGCCGAACATAATTCCTCACACTGGCTGCGAGCGCAAAGTAGTGGCAGGTAAATTAACTTTCCTCCAAGTTACCATCTCCAACCCACGTGCCCTTCAGCAAAGCACTTATCCCCTTACTGAGCCGCTTGGCGGCCATCAGCAGAAAACTGAGACTGCACTGAGAGTTAACGTGCTGTGAGAGAGCACTGCAGGGCGATGCCTGGAAAAGAGGATGCATACTCAGCAAACGTGTTGAATTTGGAAAAAAAAAAGAAGAAGAAGTACTGAATGAATAAACAAGCAACCAAACAAATATATAAATAAAGTTGTCGTGTTTTTATTCAGAGGGAAATTACTACAGTTGAGGACCGAGTGTGAAGAATTTGCTCCTGAAACTAGGGGATTATAAACATTGATTTACATTATGGAAAGAGAGGCAGCTGCATTCTTTTTATTCAGGCACCTAATCAAGGATTTAAGACTTTTAAGAATGCTGGAAATCAGAAAATGAGCCAGTTGCAAAAGGAAATAATGCCGTCAAAGAGACAAAAAGGGGGCTTGTGGAAAGATGTAAACAGGGTAATAATGCGAAGTGAAGTGAGGTGAAAGTGGCCAAACTGACTGTCTGTCACCTCTCAGCCAAATCCAGATGTTCTGGCCCTGATGATGGACGAGGAATAAATGGCTGTGCTAAATGTTTCTGTCTGTAACACAATCCTGGAATGACGGGATTAAGAGATGTTTTGAAGAGATGGACTGAAGGTGTCATATACACCTGAGAGGAAACTTTCATCTATGTCTTTTTAGCAGCATATTCCCACAGTCAAATGGACAAATAAAAAAAGACAATGATACGCAGGCCCCATTACCAGATGGCAATACCACAAACACTAATGTTGCAATGCTGTTTGTGTACTGCAAGTTGCAACCTGCAGCCACAGAAAACTACTCTTGTCAAGTATGCATTAATGATGAGGGCACTTACTTAATTCAATAAGACTGCATCTGGATCAAAACACAGATGGTGATAAACAATTATGGGATACATTTGGCATTTTGCTTTTAATTCAGATAAGTGTAGCACTTCATGAGACAACAGTGAAAATGTTTTAAATGTTGTTTTTGCGAAGTTAAGAACTCATTTAAAAAAAAGTCCTGGATTCACACCAGAAACGAGTCAAACGAGTTTTTGGCCCGTGTCCCAAATTGTCACCACATTTCACTGGTTTTTGAGATACTTCATCCTGCTGGCTAACAACCAGAATAACCACCAAATTGGACCAAAAACCCTCCTCTGCAGAGTTAATGATCCGGGCCCTTATTTATTTAAGTGAACACAAGTTTTGGTCCAAATGCAACAAGCCTGCATCACATCAGACAAGACAATTATTTAAAGGCTAAAATCAGCCGGATATATTGTTGTAACCTGAGTACGCGGACGTGCGCTGAGGCTCTGGATGCAGTGCTGCTATGTGGCAGCTGACACAATGGAAACAGATTGCCGTGGTCGCTCTGCAGCTCTCATCACATCGCAGCGGAGAGAGGGAACGTGAGGCCTAAGGGTCAGCGCTGTGGCTGCCTGCAGACACAAGGCTCCGGGCCCAGCCATTACTGTTAGCTAATTGGAGTTTTCCTCGGGGTCAGGCTAGCCATCTGTGGTGCCTTTACCAGCAAAGACCCCAACTCAACCCACCCCCCCCACACCTCCCCATCATTTTTAACACTATGTCACCGTTTGACATGAGTCTCTTTCTCTCTTTCCCCCTTTAAAGACAGGGAGGTGGGGGGATTAAGGGAAGAGTGTGATCTCCCTCCACCGTTGCTGGTTAATAGGAAAAGTCTCTGTCTCCTCTGTGCACCATTCATCATGTCAAATGGTAATATCTTTAAAGGTCAGGCCGAGTCATAAAGAAAAAAGAGCCTTGGCTAAACTTTCCCTGGGATTTCCAGAGGTCTAATCACCAATCACCAAATCTGAAGTGTCTCTTTTGATTGGCTTTTGATGGCCTCATTTCAAAGGGAATCATTAGACAAAAAAAAAAAGGGGGCATTTAGAAGAGCGGTAGCCAGCTCGTTTTTACATAGTAACACGGAGGAAATTCTCTGGATGGAATTAACCAGCTTGACAAACAAAAGAGAAGAAGAAGAAAAATAGAGGCTGGAAGAAATATGAGCAAAAAAAAAAAAAAACCACTGCATGATTTATCCAGCTGACTTCAAGCTGAAAAGCAGCAGGCTGCACAAAAAGAAGGAGCGTAAAAGGGAGATAAAATAGAAGGAAAGGTGGCGGGAAATAAAAGAGAGGCAGAGGAGCTAAAGACTGCTACTGTCTGACAAGTGTCACACTTGCGCTTCGATCCAGCCTTCCTCCTGCGCTAATGACTGTCAACACGACAAGCAGGGCCATCTGAAGGGGGAGAAAATTACTCGCTGAAAAGCAATTGACTGACCCCCATCATTTCTCAGGGAACCAGTGACCTGTGAATATTTCATTATGGGGAAAGTCGTGAGGCCCATATAAATGGGGGGCGGGGAGGGTGGGGGCGTTGATCTGCCGGGCTATGCCGCGCCGAGCCGAAGAGGGAGGCTGGGGGCAGACCTGCCTGTGTGCCTGCCTTGTAGCCTTTTCACTACTCTGCTCCTACAATGCATATTTTAGCCGGAGAAAGAAGAATGAGAGGCCGTCGCGGCGGTTTGGAGAAGTATTTTTTCAACGCGGCGAGAGCTCATGCAGATAGATTGGGAGAGCATCTGGATGAGAGAGGTGTTTCCTTTACCAGAGTGTGAAGAGAAAAGGAGGAGTTGAAGGGGAAGAGAAAGAAAACAAGAAAAAAGAAACTGAAATGTTTTGCAGGTGTGGGTCACAGCCATTCTTTTACCCTCTGTGCGACATTCGTCTTACATTGAGAAACATCAGAGGCCTCGGAATCGAGAGGGGCAGGAAGAGAAAGAGAAGACGAGAAAGATGAAAGAAAATCAATCCCTCGGCAAGCCTGATTGATCGGTGGAGTTTTGGACAATTTCATCAGGAGACTCTACTAACCAGAGATGACACGACCCATATTGGAGGGAGAACGCATTGTGGAGATTAATACCCGCATTAGAGGCATCAGGTCGGATAAACGCGGGCTCTGGCAGTAAATACACTGGGTCTGCGTGCCCCCTCAATGACGACTTAATGCCAGAAAAATCCTCGCAACCCACACTTTACTTTTCAAACTTTGACTGGACGGGATAATTGAGTCAATTAGGAGCACCTTAATCCGTGGAAGGGATCTTCAAAAGAAAAATATACAGTCAAGGTTTGGGTTCGGTCTTAAGGATATAAATAAAGAGAGCTTGGAGATTGTCTCTGTTTATCCAACGATGGCAGGAAAGAGCAGAAGGATTATATCTGATCTCATTCAGGAACCTCATGTTACATATTAACTTCTACTCTTCACTGTTTTAGCAAAACTTTAATCCTTCATTTTTGTGGGAATAACACCATTTTATAATTACTTTGTGACAGTTAAGTATTCGTCAACATTGAAGGACTTGTTATGTTCCGTCTGCGCAGCGACAAGCGCTGAGATAATATCGGCAGTGAATTTAATTAGATAAGAGCAGGAGAATCAAGTATAATATCATTTTCTGGTCATTCTGACATTTCTCTTTATTCCCCATTATTCTAAGACAAGCTTCAAAGACGGGAGGCGAAAGAAAGTCAATAAGCGCATCATGATCTAAACTTCAGCTGAGTCCACCTCGGTGAGAAGCAAGAGGAAGTGGACGGGGTGAACTAGGGGGAAGTGCAGAGGGACAGAGGGAATACTGCTGATCGAGCAGATCGGGCAAGAAAGCATGAAATACTACATTACAGGGGGAAAAGGACAAAAGCAGCCACCAGGGCCTGATCATGTAGGCCTGACAGGGAGGCAGGGGGTGGAAGTAATCGAGGGTCACGCGGGCCAGATGACTGATCGGGGGACGTCGAGCAAAGTGACAATTTTGGCGGATGTAAATATTTCAACAGTGCCGGGTCTACGGTGGAGGTCAAGCAAGCTCAATTTTAAAACACAATAGACAGACACCTTTAATAAAACATCCCACATAAACACACACACACAGCAGAGCCGCTCACACACCGGAAACTCTCACCGTGCTTTCTCTTACAGTTAATGCTCTAATTTCCTGGGTTGCAGCCAGAGGAAGTTGCCTTTAGAAATGGGATGAAATTCAGGTCTGTGCTCATAAGCAGGTGGGGGAACGTGACCACGACGGGTCTGTGACATTTCGCAATGATCCACGTTTCACACATTTTAATGCAACAAAAAGTCCCCGTCTCGTATCTGGTTTAAAAGCAAAGCCTTAAAGAGCACGTAGGATTCTTTTCTCTGTCTCTAAGTGCCTCTGCTGACGAGGGGAGGAAAGTAAAGTCAAGCTCCCAGCTCATCAGACTGGCATCCCTCCAGATGAGACCTGGAGCGTCCCACTGATATACGACACCAGTGTCGGTGTGACATTGCACGTGGATCCCATCCATGTATCGCTGGCTGAACATCACTTGCAGCAGCAGCTCGCAAACCCTTTGCGGACTAACCAGCGCGCCCCTGTTGTCTTTGTCCATCAGCACAGGTAGCTGGTCAAAGCGCAGAGTGACAAAGCCTGAGTCTGGTCCAGAGGCTTTCTGCTGCCCCCCTTGGCAGCTGATGTCAGTAGCCGCTGAGTGGGGTTGGAAAAGCGATGTTCCCCCTTTTGCTCCCCATCCTCACAACTGTCTGTGATAAGGCAGCTAGAGGGGGGAAGTGGAGGGGGGGGATTGTCATAGTGTCAGAGACGGGATTGGCCTCTCATCCTCTGTTTTACATTACTGCATGTCTGCAGGAAAGTTGATTAAAGCCTGGGCGCATATGTGAACTCCTCACCTGCTCTGCCTTTCATCACTGTTGGGGTGGGGAGGTTGGGGTGGGGCCTCCTGCCCCGCTTCGCTGTGCTGTGTATGCACCGAGATTATGACCATGAAGGCTACATTACAGTGCCCTCAAAGGGTAATCAGAAGCTCGGGGTGGGTGGGGATAGGGTGGCCTGGGTGTGGGTGGCTGCAAAGAGCTTGATGGTGGGTGCTCATTTATCAAACACCTCCAGGATAACCTCCCCTCTCTTTCTTTCTCCTGCAAAGAATGTGCCGTGCATGAAAAAGCCTCTCGAGCAGCTTTGCTTTGAGCCTGAACCTGTGCTTTCTGCCGCTCCGTCCTCGCGGCAAATTAGCCCTCATAATGAGCTGGAATCCAGTCCTCACTGCCGCCATTAAAAAGGGCCCTTGGGTTCTAGGTAGACTCTGTGACAAGACCATTGGTGTTTTAAAGCAGTGAAATGCATACCCTAGACCTCCAGCATGTACCGGCTGAACTCCTGACCCCTCCATCCCATCTACATCTCACACCGGGCCCCTCTGACACGGCTCCTCGGAGCTGTGTTTCCTGATCCCGCAACCCATTCACCCGTTTACCCATTTTGAAACAATGAAATGGCCACAATGACTTCTTGGACCGGATTCAATAGGTACTTCAAGAAAAGGGAAACCTGCTGGGATTGGCTTAAATGATGAAAACTATTGTGCTCAGAAAGAATCAATCGGTGCTTTTCAGCATAATTCGATTCTATTCACAAAGGGGCTTTGGAGGCAATCTTAAAATGGAAATGCCACTTTGTTTGGAGTGGGTGGGGAAGAAATGAAGAAAAAGAGGGATAGTTTGCATGGTAAGACACCACCTCCTGCGGGTTAGTACACCTTTCCATCATGTCGGTGTGTGTCGTACAAACCACCGCAGAGTTTGTGCTGAGTGCAACAAAACTCGACTAAAGTGGGTTATCGTTGTCAGCCAAATAATTACGGCGATGGGGGCGGGACGCGCCGCCCCTCTTCCATTACATCCACACAAAGCAGCCGCACGGTGGCTGAAATTTTAAATTGGTCTCTGCTTACATTTTCCCAAACCGCAGCCCTTTAATTGCACAATATTAGAGCAATTTAAAAGACTTGCATGTTCAGTGGAGACTGCGGATCAGTTTCCTGAAAGCAACAAAAAAAAATAAAATGGCCACATATCTATTTTCGAAGGAACATGAATGCTGCGAGGTTCAGGTAGTCGCAGCAGCCAGAGAGCTTACAGGTATTTACTGTTGGGGGCGGTGTTACATATGGTTGCATAAGATATAAAAATATGACATCCTCAGAATAACAGCGTGTTGTTATCTAATCATGGCAGAGCAACAAATTGGTACATTCAGCTCCTTTGATAAAAGAAGGCCAGAGGGCAGTCACAAAAATAAAAGCAACTTTTTTTCTGGATTAATTTTTTGTCTGCACAAACTGCATCAGGTGAAAATAACCACGCATGCACAAGTTGATCCAGCCGAACTACGACGTGTGGAAGAAGAGATGAATGGCGGTGCAGAAAAGAAGACCAGCTCCCCTCACGAGTGCCAATCCAACAGGATGTCGCTTATCTCTCTGGCCGGTAAAGTGCGGTTGAGGCTCCGGTCAGCATCCTTAACCGCTATCTGTCACTCTACCTCCTTCCCTTTCCCCCTCACCTGCCTCCCCCTTCTGCTGCTCTGGGACCGGCTCAGGTTCAACCTGGCTGCGGTGGGAGACGGACAGGAAGAGGTAGACGGGGAGTTGGACTGAGTCTGCAGGCAGGCGAAGAGTGTTGGGGCGTGCGCGAGGGCGGGGGGGGGGGGCATTGTTAGAGGCTAACCCATGGGGCTGTTCATTTCAGGGGCCCTTCTCCTCTCCCTCTGTCTGTCTTGGCAAGAGAAGAGGTAGTGTCTCCTGCATCATTAATGAAGGTGGTTGACGCCCTGTACAGCAGTGCCCAGCAGCAAAGTCTCTCCTGCCTGCCACCAGCCTGGAAGTTTGAAAGAGAGCTGATGTAGTGTATATCCACACTATGGTAATGACAGAGGTAAAGCCTGGCCTCACTCTACTTTGGCAGTCCATGCTGTATAATCAGCCATGACGAATAGAACAACTGGGGAGATGGAGAGGTTTGCTAACTTTGGGCTGGCACACGTTGGACTCCATTGTGAAGTTTATGAGTAATAAAGAAGGCACATTCAGAGAGAATCCATGAAACCTCCGAACATGAAAGCTGCTGTCTGTGTCTACGAAATTTAATCTCGACTAAGCAGCGAAGTACAATGAACTAATTAAAAGATAGTTTTTTCAGAATTCCAGTTTGATTGAATCCTGGATAACATGCATCTCAAAGAGAGATGGAAGCTCTGTCAGAGGCTGTTTACTGTAAAACGCACGATGGAGGCAGAAAAAAAATAAAAACTACCTCTACTCTCCTTTCATCTGCTGCGAAGACAACCATGTCACAATTGTTGCCTCCTCAGATTTCCTGATCAAAGTGCCTTAGTTCAGTTCCAAGCCTTCAAATCACATCCATACTTCATTCTGGGAGTTGAACTTTCCGTCAATCGATACTTCTTTTTGATTTCGGCTGAAAATTGCCACTTCTCAGAAATCTCAGCAAGCTGATGACAACAGCATATAAAGTGTGTTTAGAGGCCCAACCTGTAATTCAGAGATAAACACAGGGCAGCCCCACTAAAACATCTGAAGGGAGGGAAGGGAGCTATCGCTCTGAGGCCGAATATAAAACATCCAGGTGACAGAAAGTGGGACCGCGAGGTCTGACGGGACGTCGCAGTTTGTCACCATTGACTGAATTTTGAACTTTGTTTTTGTTGCGTACCAAGCAGGAAGGCAGAGAGTGCTGACAGGTATTATTGTTATTATCATTATTATTAAAGCATTTTGAAATGTATTTCTTCTGCGAAAGGTTCTATTTAAAAATACAGTTTATTATCATTGGATATTATTATTTATTTCAGAGTCCACTGTTTGAAAAGTTGGACTGACGTAGTGGATGTTTGAATGCACCAAAGATGTCAGAAGGATACAGCCGTTGTTCACATGGTCTTTATTTATTTTCACTTCAGCGATACAAATGCAGACTGAGGCGGAGTGAGAGTTCATCCTAACTTCCATGTGTTGTCTTAAACATTAAGGTTATTACAAACTTGCGGATGCACCATTTCTTTTTCATGTAGAAGAAAATTAGTAAAAGTAGCTGACCTAGCTTTGCTAGTAAACCTTCAAAGCCTTTGGTGTTGATGTCGACGAGCTGCCTGAATACATCAGAGATGTTTGAGACGGCTGCTGTTGGTTTTCATGAACTCACATATTATTATACATGAACCGGTGGTGCGCAGTCGGTGCACAGCTACATGAAATTGTGGGATTTGTTTACTTCTGCGACATATGGACTGGACTTCACAGCGTACTCTGTGCTATGTGTAGATTCAGAGAATGCCATTAAATATTTTATTCCACACCACCTGCGCTTCGGCAATCAACCCGAGAATGTAGCCCAACATCTCACAGACATTTGTTTGCTTTGTCAGCAGGGCCGACGAAGAATGAATAACTGAGAAGGGAGAAAAAGCCTAATTCCCCGCTGCAACATATGCATATAGATTAAAGGAAAATAAAATAAAGAACAACATATTTGTGTAAAATACTAAGCATATTAAAACAGATCTGCTAAGAATTCAACGTTTCAAGGAGCTCTTCACCCAAAACTCACTGAAGTACACAGATAGATTGGAAAAGGGACATTTGTGCAACTGTTGACAAAGTGTTTGTCAGTTCTATTCAAATGTGCGATTTTACAGAGAGGACTCAATGCTAATCGACACATGAATGAAGCCAGGGAGGCAAGCTTATTCAGGAAGTGTACCACTGCAGCCCTCCACTCCCAGAATAGCCTCCAGCTTTACTGTATCTGTGGCTCTTTGTTAGCGCCTCGCCTCTAGCCTCAGCCTGCTGCATTTGCGCAAAAGCAACAACAAAACACTTGTTTTTAGAGGGAAGAGCCTGAATCTGATTCAACTTCAGAGGATTAGAGTAACAATGGGGAGCTCGTGCACTCACACGTGCATTCACCCACACACACACACACACACACACACACACACTGACTCTCACACACACACACACACACACACATGCAGGAGCAGTCCCTGCCCAAGTGGGAATGAACTGCTCCAGAAAGGCCAGGGCCTTGGCAAGGTAATTAACTGAGGGTGCTTGTTTCACATGGCAGAGTCCATTAAGTGCCATGTCACACTGATGTCAGGGTAAAGGTAGTGCACACACACACGCACACACACACACACACACACACACACACACACACACACACACACACACACACACAATGCTTTCAAATGGGGGCAAGAACGTCTGAGGTGGAGATAGTGAAGTGAGAACGACAGAGGAAAAGAAGTGGCTGTGGCCTCTCCGGGGCTCTCCAACCGATCCCTCCCTAATCAGCAACCCCACTCACCCTCTAGGTCCAGCCATCGATCGGCAGCACACCACCCCAGCGCCGTGATGAGGAGCAGGGGGAGAAGTGGATGTGTTACCCCTCCGTATACCCTCTAATTGCCCTGCCTGAGTTACCACCACCCAGCTATCCCGGCAAAATGGCCCCCGCACCAACTGATGGAGCAACAATTCTGCTGGCAAAGCTTGAAAACGGACCCCGACGTAAGCCCATTAGGCACGGATGACCACACCAGACGCTCCAAGAGTGGAAGGCGGTGGGATGAGTGGGAAGGGCTGCATTAGCTGAGGGAGGAAGTGGGTACGCTCGTCCTCATAACCACAACAGTGAACAAACCGCGAGGGCACCACACACCTGAGAGTGTATGCACGCAAGTATGAACACACACACACACACACACACAAGCATATACCTTTCTGTGCTTCTCAGAGTACTGCTGCATCTCAGATAACATTGTCCCCACTGAAGAGACTTCCACACAAGCTAACTGAGGTTTATCTCCCACTTAACAGATGAGCCAAAGGAAACAAGAGAGGCACTCGGGGACTGAACGAAGAGAGGAATGAGGATAGAGGAGGGGACAAAGTGGAGGCAGAGGGAGGCAAAGCAACAAAGCGCAGAAACAACAAAGTGGCGCTGCAGCTCGTCGGCGTCTGCGTCGGACCTCAGGTGAAGCTGCTCGATGAGAAGGAGAGGATGGTCATCGCGGGCGGGTTTCTCCGACTGCTCTTAAAAATGACGATCACACTGAGCATTGTCTTAAACTTGATTGGATAGAGTGAGCGTGTGTGTGTGTGTGTGTGTGTGTGCGCGAGCGGTGGACCGTGGCAGAGCGCGGTGACGGATGGATGTGCGCCCACAGCCCTATGAGCTGCCGTTACGCTGCCCAGAGCAGCACTGCAATTAAACGATATAGGCCTGGATGCTAAGACCGGAGGAGCAGAGGCCGGAGAGCTTTGGACTGCGAGTGCTGAACTGAACACTGTGCTGATTTGTGCACTGACTGTCCCTGAGAATAGGGCCATGTATTTTTAATCAATGTCAAAGTGATGAAGTGTGTGTTTGCCTCAAAAAATCCCCTGACAAACACAAATAGAGAAAGACAAACTCCCCAAGGGGCCCCTTTGTGCACGCACACACAGATATAGAGCGCCACAGTGCAAAGACTGGACAGAACATTCCAGCAACTGACCTGAACAGACTCCTCCATCTTACTTTTAGCGTACAACCTGATGTAAAAACCTCATTCCTCATTAGTATTACATAAAACGAACACGGGAAGCAGCCTGATTCAGAATGCAATTAACATTTTTAATAACAATAAATACTGTTTGGATACGTGGTCGGCTGGCCGATAATTAGAAATTGGCGGATCCGTGGCCATCCCTCAAGACAGACACATGCTGACTTTTCTGCAGGTTATCTGGTATTGGGAATCATTCCTGAAGCATAAACAAGCCAGGGATATAGGCTGGCTACCCTCCAACAGCCTGTCTCCTCAATTTTACAGGCCTCTTTTCCCCTTTCAGCCAATTCAGCCCCAAATATCGATCAGCAGAGAGAGAGCGGTGGGGAGAGGGAGAGGGAGAGAAATTGAAAGAAAGAGATGGGTAGAAAAAAAACAGAGAAAGGGGGGAATTGGAGAGATGGGATGGGGCGAGGGAGGAAAGGCGGAAATGGAGGCCAAAGAGGTGAGGTATGTGGGTAAGTTGCAGAGAGGCAGAAAGTTTCTTCTGCACACACACACACACAGCAGTGTGACGAGTAAAAGAGTGGCGGGCGGGGGGAGGGGAGGGGAGGGGAGGGTGGACACTGTAGAAGAAGGCAACAAAACAGAGGTGCGAAAGGGACGAGAGATCATGTTGTGTCTCAATCCCTCGCAAACAGACATCTAATACTGAAAGCTGTGGCGCCGTAATAAGATCATTAACCCAAAGACCACTGACCTAAGGAGAATGCTCAGTGATCCCCGACTGAAAGGCAGAGCATTACGGAGGCTTCTGGATGATTGCTTGAGAATTATGGGACCACAGAACATGAGCAGGCGGGCTTGTGGGCGTAAATGAAGCCACAACCACAATTCTGTGATACATTATTCTCATAAGTTCTCTCAGCTTTTATTGGACTCTTTACAGTCTTGCCCCCCATTTGGACAACACTGTGCTGTATGTAATCTGACAAGATGCATCAAGGGCTTGATGCGATTATATGAAATGAAATTACAACACATTCAAGGCACCAAAGCACTGCGCCTTATCCAGAGAGCTCATTGGGATGCTACTTAAAGAAGCGCCAGATGTTATGTGGCAGAAGACTTGGGATGATCTTTGACCCTGAAGGAGAACCAATCAAATATCAACGCATCCCAGGGCCTCCAGCAGCAGGAGGGGGCGGATTTGCAAAAAGGGGGCCAGTCAAAAGGCAGGCTGTACGTAGTTTTACACACTATAAAATATGCATTTGCTAAGTGGTACAGCATTTTGCCCTTTGAGAGGTTCATGCATTGTTTAGGCAGCGGAGCAGTGGAGGAGGAGGCCGGATGGTGGCGGAGGAAGTGCTCGGTAATGGGGCCAAACAGGAGTGCTGATTTATGTGCACAGTCACCAAGGTAAAAGAGAAACACAGGGACAGAAGAAAAAGGGGGAAGAAGTGTTTTACCGATGCTCTGTCTTCAAAAGCAGTTCACCTCCTCTGCACTGCACCGTGTTCGGCCCAGCTATCAGCGCACAGCCAGAGTTCAGTGGCGGTGATGCTGAGAGTTCCACCGATGCTGAGGTTAAACCTTTCCTAAATCGTATCTACTGTATTTTTAATCGCGTGTGTTCTCAACTGTCGATTAAGTTGAAGCTAAAAGCGGCCTCGGGGACTGCTGTTTTTTGGTGAAGTAGCAGATGGTGGGCTGCAGAGAACCACCCAGCAGCACTGACTGATCTGTGGCATGTGCGGCTGACAGCCACGCAGCCTCCTGCACAACACAATGCAAACCCTGTGATACTGTCGTCAGAGTGTTATGAAATGAAAGGCCCACCCACCCTTTTGTACCTAACTAATGTTGCAGCCTTAAATAACAGAAAAACAAAAAGCCCAACTAAAACACAGGCTAGAACTGACTAAATCCTCCAAATGCAGCGGGTCAGTTGAGATATCCTGATCTGGGTTACCTTTGACTGTCTGTATACCAGGACCCCCAGGCCTCCAGGCCTGTAATGCAGTGGCCCCTCCCTGCATCCCACATTCACGGCAATAGCATACGCTAATGCATGGGCCAGAAGTGGTCGCCACATTCCTGGCAAACACAACCCAATCTTTAACCTCTTTACAGTGCGCATGATATACTTTGCGAGCAGGGGCCAAGGGTTTATCCATTATGAATGAACCCATATTACTCCAGGCATTAGCAATGTATGAGCTGGGCTTTAGAAACACAAGGTCTGGGGTTTTTCTGCCTGCCTCCCTGCCACTCCTTCCTTCCTCCTCTCCTTCCACGCTGTTTTCTTCCCTTCCTAGCCACGTGCTGCTGCTCTCGCACAGCCTCCCACGGATGCCCTGACTCCTGCCTGACAGCTCTGGGCCGAGCCCCGCCTGTCCGATCGGCAGCTCCGCGAACGCAGGGAGTTTGAAGAGGCAGGGCCACGCCCGAGGCTGAGCCCTCCACTGATCTTAGCTTTGCTCGCCATCTCCAGCTCACCACTCCGAACCCGGCCGACCCTCAGCTTCATCTTCTTCAGTCTGATCCCAAAGCATCTACTGCCTTTGTGATGGTATCTGATTTCTTAAAGCCAGCAACTGAAACTTTAATGAAATGCAAGCATGATGAAAAAAAACAACAACATCAAGGCAGAATATACTGTTGTGCTATTCTTACCATCGACATAGCTTAGAGCTTTCAATACATTTTTCATAAATGTGTCAATTCACATAGCCTCAATATGGATTGTTTTGTTCGTTGATGTTCCAGTGTGTCTGGTGGTTTCTGTGCTCGTGGGCAGAGTGTTATAATAAGGTCATGTTGGGAAGTGCCAAACAGACAACAACAACAACAGCAGCATGTCACAAATATGTTCAAAGTCATCAAAACCTAGCAGAAGGCGTGGACAACGTCTTCATTTCATCGGGCACAATTCCTTCCTCATCAGATCTAACAAACAAATCAATGAGGGCAGAGCTTGCAAAGGAGCAGTTGTGATGACGAGAGCATCTTTACTGCTTACTTTTAGCATTTTTAGCAGCGCAGAGTGAGGTGGGAAGATGGAACAAGTGCTCTCAGTGGAGCCTGGGACTCCCCAGGGCTGCAGCCCTCATCTCCACCTCCTCTCTCCATTCCCTACTGTGGGACAATGAGATTACAGCGGACCCCGGGGAAAGCCCAGCTCCCAGCAGGAGCCATGGTCCCCTGCTGGTTGCCCATATGAGAAAGAGAGCGCACTTCAAAATCCCTCTCCGGCCCTAACATGGGTCAGCCTGGCAAAGATTATGTCTCACTTTTCAATGAACAAAACAACGCTCTCAAGCAATTAACCTCTAGTATAGTCTTGCATGGCATTACTGCGATGTGATTACTGGCTAAAAGAGTTGGAACAATGTGGACATTTCAGCTTTCAAAGCCCATTAATGATTCGAAATGTACAGAATGTCATTAGCTCCAAGGTAAAATATGAGCACTTGTCCCATGTTGTCCTCATGTAAAAAGGAAATTAACATAGTTTCAGCCGGGTTTCAGCCACAACAAATAGCGGAGGACAGGAAGGAGTGTGGTGAGCAGCCGAGCGGCGAGAGGCCTGGACAAGGCCTATTATGACAGGAAGCTCGACTCATCAGCCATTCAGGGCGCTGTAAGAGGAGACATAAATCAATGGTGTGCCAATTATGACACCACACTGAGCCGTGTGAGTGCAGGGAATTAGCCGCACAAATCTCAGTATCAGGTTCAGTTAGATGGGCTGCTCTGGAGTGGGGAGGGAATGCCAAAGAAACACCACAGGGAGGATAGAGAGGAGGCGGGGGAAGGAGACGAGAGCAGAACAGAAGTAAACGCTGAAATGTGAGGCAACTCATTACAGTTGATAAGGAAATCAGCCAAATGCATTCCTGTCTGTCTCTTTTGTTCTTTCTCAGCGGCATGCAGTCAAAGCATACATGGGAGGATGGAAGTTGGGAAATCTCTGCAAGCCCCATTATCAAGTCTTCACTGAAGCAGCAAGGAAGCGAAAGCATCTGAGGTGAAAACTGTAAGACTGCAGTCGCCACACATCAAGCACGGTTCTCATATTTCATTCTCTCACACTGAGATTTCTCTCTTAAGAACATTAAACTTAACCTGACACCTCCCCCTCTACACACACACACACACACCCTCGCAGAGTGCACTCAAGCAGGCGTCTCGGCCGGTCTCGGGGAAGCTAGGAGTGGCGGTTTGAAGCGGGCGGCAGCGGCGTTCAGCTGGGCCTGAACACGATGCCTCGACACCGCTGAACACACAGCTGTATCCCAGAACTTAGATTCTGATTAAATGGAAACAGAACAGCCCATTAAAGTCATTAACATACATCTAGAGTATGCATGGGGGGATGTGCACCAAAGGGTGTGCATGCACAGTAATGTGGCGCATATATTAAGAAAAGATCCGCTGATAGAACTTGAAAGAGCATATCTTGCAAAAGCTTATATATATTATTTATCACTCAGACATCAAAAAGGAGACTTTGTAATGACCTTTTTAATTCATATGCAAAGGTAATGCAGATTCTGAAACTGGAAATCCACCAAAAAGCACAAGCACAAGAGGCTGTAGCATGACTGTACTGGCCTGTATGTTTAATTTATTGTCATGCTGGGTATGGTGCAGCTTTATCTCATAGATTACCATGAAGCACACATGCTTCTTCTAATTTCTGGGATTATGATGTGGTAGTTATCTAGCGTGTGTGGAAAGAAAACGTGTAAAAGAGAATGCGTGACTAATATGGGAACGTTGAGTTAAATTTTTATTAAAATCATGTCCGCAATGCTAATGGAATTTAGCGCAGAGACACTTTGAAAAAAGATGTTTGTTTTTTTTATTACAGAAATTTAGCAGATACATTTGCAAAAGAGAAAGAAAAAAAAAAAAAAAGATCTCAAGATTAAGAAGTAAAACATTCTGTTTAACAATATTTTAAGGAACAACTGTCTCTTGTAATCTTGCCGACGTGTGAAGCACCAACGCAAACATTAGCATATATCGAAATACAGACGGGCCGTCGGAGATGTGAGATAGAGGTGTATCCTGAGTCCACACACTTGGGAGCAGCAGCAGCAGCCGGAGTGTCACTTTGGGCCGAGAGTTATTTGATATCCCCAGCGAGCTGCTCAGGTCACACTCCTCTACAGTGTGTGTGTGTGTGTGTGTGTGTGTTTAAGCCATCAAACATCAAGGTTTGTTGCCTGCAATCCCTGCTGATTTTGGTTTCTGTTCATTGGTTGATAAATCATGAATGTTTTAATTGTACGCTGACCTTGATAAAATGAATGGACATCATTTATCAATTAGGAGTGCAACGGGGTGAAAGTGTCTGCTGACAGAATTATTTTTCATCTCGTCTTTGGCTCGGTCAGCCTCCCTCTGCACACCGTACACCTTTAAAAGGGTTCTCAGGTTGAAACAATTTTCATCTTGCAGAGGTGGGTTTATTTTTTTATTTTATTTTTTTTATTATTGTCATTACATTTCCTCCTGCTCATAAAATCCCTCCCCTCGGTACAATCCTCAGCTGTTTACCAAGTATAATTCAAAAGGAAAAAATAAAAGAAAAAAATGTAAAAATTGAGAGAGAGCTGGTATGACCAGCCTAATCTGTGCGTGGGCGCTTCAGTGTGCTCGCACAGTATGGCTTTTCATGACATGAACATCAAATCCCCAGAGAATACAGCTGCCACGATGAGATGTGTTTTTATGGGGATTTAGGCTCTGGAAGAGAGATTTGAGTATTACCTATTGTCAAAAATGTGCAATGTTAGGAGAGCTGTAGCAATGGAGGATGTGGATATTAAACCGGCCTGTTAATGTTTTACACGGCGTTGTTGATGCTCCTGCAGACCTGTAAAGTCTTGACAGTAACTCTTGGTGTTGAGTGGTACAGAAGACTTATTGAAAGGTGGCGAGTGGGAGGTACATAAAGGAAGATAATTCTGCTCTTCTGAGGGTTTGGAGGAGCTGCAACCCCCCCCCCCCCCACCCTCATCAGCCATTTCTTCCTCAGAGCAGTCTAGCATGCAGAGGGACATCGTTTTTCATTCCTCACAAAAGGCTCAGTGAGCCCTGTCTTTAACCAGCTAACAACAGACCAGCCTACCCTTTAGTTCCTCAGACATCTAAATGCTGGCGGCGTTCATTTTAGCCAGGCATCGGAGAATCGGCTCAGGCCAGTTTTCTAACCTGGAGTGTAGTCCGGCAACGTACCCGGATAGATGTGTGACCACGAGCCAGAGAAGCCCAGCGCCGACCTTTTGAATGGTGGGCTGCCATTCTCAAACACCGGGCCCAGATTGACTTCGCCCTCGGCCAGATGAGAGAGCCTGCTCATGTGTGAACAGCCCCGACTGCCTGCATGGGCTCGCCAGATCCAAATGCCCCGCAGGTCTGAGGGAGCATTTTACAGCCTGTTTAACAGTAACTTCAAAAATCCCCCCGTCCTATTTTTCTTTTTTTTTTCCACAAAGAGATTTCTCAGACATCAGGCCTTGGTTGCTGATTGCCTCTGAACGTGGTGTTGATTAAAAAGTCAGCATTGTTCAGGCTTTCTTGTTTTCTCTTTCTTGTGGATCCTGGGAGTACAAACAGCTCGATAGGCTGCGTGTGAAAGTCTTCGGGCCTTGTGTCTGACGAGGGACCCGCGGTGAGAGAGAAAGGGGCCTGCTTGCCCAGCTTTTGGAATCCAATAAAGTGCTTTATTCCAGGGCTGGGGCCGACGTGAGGCTAATCTTTGATCTGAACTGGAAGCTGAGGGCTCCGGAGTGGGCCACGCTGCCCGATTATTTATGGGAACTTCAAAGGTTCCGCTGATCACACTTGTGTCTCTTATCTAGCGAGCGAGAAACAGCCACAACAACAAAAAGTGACTTTGTGAGGAGAGTGGAAATTCAGAGCACGGAGAGAAAGGTAGGGATAAAGATGTGAGCGTTTGAAATAGAAGGGGGAAGGGGTTTGGCGGGGCTCTGTGGGGAGATCTCCAGATTAGAAGTGATAAGGCCGATGTATATGGGCCATCTGCCTGGGAATGTGCCTCTGGCTCCGTCCGAGAGACAATCGGACCTGAGGAGGATAAGTGCTCCTCTTTTCCTCTGTGTTCCCATGGAGGAGAGGAAAGGCCTCCGATGGCAGGGAAGCCCTCTCCCCTCTGTCCCTCAATCCCTTTTTTTTGTCCTCCCCCTCTCCCTCACTTCCTCTCTAGCTCCCCCCTCCATCCCTCCTTCCACTATCACCAGCGCCACCTCCACATCACATCAGAAATGTGACTGGCCTCAAACTGCTGACTTGCTCACAGTCCATTGAGTTTCCTCTCCTTATCAAATTACAGCCACCTCAATAACCCACTCGCTGCAGCACGCCGGAAGAAATGAGGTTTTCTCCACCGCCCGCCCCTGGCTCTGCACTCTTTCCCTCGCTTTTTTTCTTCTCTCACATTTTTCTTTCAAAAACAGCAGACAGGGGGAAGAAGGGGGGGGGGGGGTGTAAGAGGACGGGGCGGCTGATGTGAGTGTTGGCGTATATTTTCGAGTGGGCGTACGATCGTAATGTTTCGCACGGGCACGAGCGAGGGGGCGGGGGCTTCACATCGCTGATTTGCAGACATGGGCCGATGTCCAGATGGCGAGCGCCTTTCGGGAGTGCGTTTTTTACTTCCACCCCAACAACTGCGCAGTCACAGCAGCCCACCGAGACCCCGGCTACCTCCTAGCATCAGCTACCATGGGTCACTTCTCCCTTTTGAGCCACCGGTCGACAGAAACAAGCCGCCATCTCTCTCTACGCACCCCGTCGTCTTCCTTCCTTACCCCTCCAACAGCAGAACTACCGCCACGTCTCTGTGGAGAAAATGACACAGTCCCATCACCTGTTATATACCTGCGATGAGAGAGCTTTGGGGAGCCTACGAAACGGACCACGCAAGGTCATCCGTCTCATTTTGTGAGCGAAGCTGCTGTTATTACAAAGTCAAAATGAAAAGCCTCATCCCCAGGTCAGCTGTCTGACAGTTGATGGATGTCATTTAACCTTCCCAGCAGCTGGTTACTGGTTTAGACACCAGAGTAAATAAGGCAGAGGGAGGAAAGTTGAAAACACCTCTCCGAGCCTGGATCCACTTTTTTTTTTCCTGATGATAGGAACGAAGAGTAATTGATTTATTTTTAACGTCAGCAGCGTTGATGTTTTTTGAGTTCGTAATTGCCCCTGCGTTAATACATGCAAATGAGAGTTCAGGATAACCCCCCCCCACACACACACACACACATACCCATACATATATACACACACACACACACACTACTCCTCCAATGTGAATTAACATCAATATTTATCTTAGTTCTATTATCCAATTCTTACCTCATTCACATGCTAATTGCCACAATTACCATTAAATCAGGTCCCCGGTTCAGAGGAAATAACCTGCTGCTGAGCACTTGAATTACTGACTCGTCACCTGTGCGCACATGATGCATACACACACACACACACACACACACACACACACACCTACACAGAGACAGCGAGTGAGCAGAGAAGAAAGAGAAGGTATGTTAACATCTGCCTTGTGGTGGATTTTTAAATCCCAAAACACCTGACAAAACTACAATGCAGCCATGAGTTTATACATATTTTTGGAAAGCTATCCTGTCAGCGGCATCATGGTTGGTAGTCTGACACGAGAAGGCAGCAAAAATAACTGATCGGAAGAGCGGCCCAAATTGAGAATGAATGCTCATGTATAATGATTGGAAGGAACCCGGAGAGGGTTAACATGAAAGCCCAGCAGAGTGCCAGCCCCAGTTACCTGCAGAGCCGCAGTCGACGCGCTCTGCCTTCACCTGTTTTATTGGAGACGACGCCGGCGTGTCAGTGACAGCAAATGTCCAAGTTGAGTGGGAGTAGATTAGATTAACTCCCCTGTGAAAGAGCCTTGTCTGCTTCCATTGTGCATCCTGTCTTGTTAAAACTACACAGGTATGCCACCGCAATAAGCAGGTGCGCTGACATCACAGTCGTGTTGGGAATACTGGCACTGATTGGAAAACCTATAGAGTATTCCTCAAACACAAACACACGGCTGACGTACAGCTTCTTACCCCCCCCCCCCCCCCCCTGCACAACCGTCTTACATGAAGATCAAGTGAGTGATTCGGGGGGTAACTGTACTGCACTGCACCCACCGGACGCTATGCTCGGTCCCTTAAGGGGTGTTTCTCCCTGCAAAGACATCCATTTTGTAAATCGACACGGTGGGAGTGTTAGGTGTTATTGAAAAAGGCCTTGCAGGGAGTAGAGACTAGAGGCGTCGCTGCAACCCAAAGAAAGGCCTGAAACCTAACTGGATAGAGACACAGAGCACGCTACTAACTGAGTTGTAAACTTCTATTGCCCTCGGGCTGCAGTCATACGCTGCTCATTGAATCAGCCTGTAACATAGGAGCGAATTCAGAGCTAGCCGAGACAACAAAAAATAAAAAACAGAGAGAGACCACGAACAATGCAAACTGAATAAGTAAGAAAAATAAGTAAAGAAAATCCAATTCTCCTCTCAGGAGCAATATCAGTGCCTTTGAAACTTTCTGACAGAAAAGAATCCAAAGTCTTTACCGCACTAATGCATTGAAAACACTGACCTCAGCAGCTGATCCACAGATCCACCGCTTTTTTTCTCGGTGGGATAAGAGAAGAAAAGTTTCCTAGTCGAGTGCATTCAGTCTGCTAACCTCCCTCAAACAGAAATATGTATGAAGAATGATTACCGATGTCAGAGCCATCTTGCCTCTTGGCCGGGCCTCACGCTCATACAGCACAATCAGGGGAGCTGATGACCTTTGCTGACGGCAGAATACCTCATCGCCAAGGCCTCTCAGTTGTAAAGCAGCAGACACGCCGCACAAGATCTATTAGTTTGCTCTTTTATCTGTAATAATCCTGACAGAACAAATAATACCCAGGCACATTCTGAGCAGAAAATAAAGGGTGAACAAAATTATCATAATCATTCAAAGTGATGCTTTGAGAGCGAAAGTAACGAATGTGAAAATAAATTCAGTTTCGATAAATCGACCGCACTTGCGGGGCTGAAGTGAACGGAGGCTGTGGAGTGGATGGATACCGTGGAGCACTGTCTGTCTTACGCACACAAACCTGCCTCGTAAATTATCTTGAGCAATGTAGAATTTATGAGGCAGAGATATCTCACTGCCGGCCTATCATTTCCATGCCTCTGTCACCGTAATTCTCTCCAAAACTGCCCAAACCCATAGATAAAAACGGCCACTGCAGCTCCAGATGAGAAAGCGAGAAGAGGCAAAAGGGGACAGTAAGTGAAATAAGTGAGTCTGGATGAGGATTCTGTGGTCTCGAGTACCCACTATATCCGGATAAAAGCGACCGGAGAATATGCAAAAGTCGAGTAAAGGAGAGGACAAGTGTGACAATTAGAATTTGCTCTGTTTACGTTGCGTGAAATCAAGTGTCGGGGGAATTTAGTGAATTGGAAGATGAGTCAAATTGCCAGGCGTACGCTGCTTACATCTTTACCTCAGCTGGCGCGGCTCCTCGGCTCCACAATAGCTTTTACCTTTTGAAATATGTGTTTGTGTTTCTCTGTGTCAGTGGGGGTGTATGTGAGTGTGTGTGAAGAGATTTGGGGGAGCTTTTAGAGCGCTATCATAGAGTAGGTGGAGGACGGTGGAGTGTATCAGAGAGGGCAGTCCGCACATGCTGCCCTGTGAGATTGGATTCTCACCCATGAAATGTAAGCACACAGAAAAACGCTCTGCCGCAACAACCTCCTATTTACACAGCAATTTTCCACTCGCTTGCGACAGAACTAAATCGCATTTGTCTCCCCCCGCCGTTGATACCACGCTGCCCTAGAATTTCATTCATATCCAGTTAATTAGCACTTCCTCTTCCGGCACCAGAAAGAGCAATCATTGGACAAAATGTGCAGAGTAATTTATTACAGTTTATTACAGTTCATTGAGGAAGCCGCAATGTGTTGGATGTTAGAATGATTACTTGTGTTTGCACTGATAGCAGTCTGCGTGACGGGGAGAAGAAGAAAGTTATTTACCAAAAACAGCTGGACGGATAAATTAGGCCCCTTTCTCTACATGACAGTATCTCCCACCACTGCGCTGTTTCAACATTTCTGGGTGAAAAGCGACGTCTCTCAAGCTTTACTCCCTCCTTTGAAAACGTTAATTGCTATTCATTACTCGCTATTGCTGAATGATAACAATGTTGGAGTTACAATTCTGAGTCATTAAATTAGAATGAAGGGGATGAATAGGAGGAGTGGGCAATGGAAAATCCTCATCCCTGTTGAGCTTTGACTGTGTGTTACGGTTTAAAGGGTCGCTTCACCCAAATTAGGGGGAAAACACCCTCGTTTTCTTGCTTACCTTTAGAAGGATCTAACCACACGGGTAGGTTTGGTTTGATTCGCAGAGGATTCGAGATTTCTGCCCTCATGACAGTGAAGTTAATTTGTTTTATTAAAAAACTAAGCAGCAATATGTCTGCTTACTGTGGATAATTCAAAGAACTCACTGCCAACAGTTTTCACAGAAACAACTACATCATCTAGTAGAAAGTAGCTCCAATAACAACTTTTCACATTGAGGCAACACAAATTCAATTTTATTCCCCTTCACTGTACTGCCTTGGAGGGGGAAATCTGAGACACTGATATCCATCTGCATGGACGGGAACCCTGTCCCCTAAAATGCAGGTTTGTTCGGGGGAAACATAATTGCTGCATGGATTATGTTGTGTTGCATTACTGCACTGCACAGGATTCATAGAGAGGTGGTCGAGGCGGATGGTTGGCATGCAAAGCGCAGGTCAGGTGTTCTTTGCCAGGAGCGGGCATCGTAGGAGAACATATTAAATGTGTGTGTGAACGTCTGAACAATTTGTGGTTTTGCAGATATGTTCATTAAAAACGTTTCCTCTTCGTCGTGTTTATGTTTAACGTAGTATTCAAACTATCTGTAGGAGAAGTTGGTGACGAGAGTGAATTTATTTATTCTGCAGATTAAGTGAACGGACCCTTTAAGACTGAATATCATAAACTTGGCAAATGATGCCTCCTGGACCCCCCCCCCAACACACACACACACACACACACACACACACACACACACATCCCCCCATCATCACTAATGCAGCACTAACCCAGCAGCTGCAGCAGCGGCGGACATAAACACTCCTGCATGCACCACCTCTCTCTAACACGCACGATCCCGTTCCTTCATCAACTGGCCACACACACACACACACACACACACACACACACACACACACACACACACACACACACACACACTCAGAGGTGGATGCGCGAGCCTGCGGAGGCTGTAATCTGTAATTTGTAAGTTCCATTTGTTTTTAACACACACCAAAGCAGTGGTCCTGTGGGACCTAATAAAACCTCATAAGCACACGGAGAGGAAGCCCGAGGCGCTGCTCTTTCCCACAGATCTCACCTTGATAGATGATTTTAGAAAAACACAGAGGCGTGCTCCACTAACAAAGTGCTGCGAGAAAAAGCAGTGATATTTAGACTCTCCATCTGAGGAGAGGAAAAATGAGGAGGAAGAAGAGGAGGGGGAGGAGGAGGAGGAGGAAGAAGACTCTGATTTGGGTTAAATTACATGAGCGTCTCTCCTTTCTTACCGATTACCCGAAGAGAAGCGGGGTAATCAGTGGGATACCTGTTTGGTTGCCTGCGAGGAAAAAAGGAAAAACAAAGTCTGAGCTTTTGCTATTTTTTATCTCTCCTGCTGTTCATGCAACGCAGAGCTGAGATTAACTAAAACGAAGGGCCCATTTTTTATTTTGAAGTCCATCTCATAATCATTTGTTTCATAGTGTTAAAGGGAGTAGCCAGTGGAGATGTGCTGGGAATCACGGCCATTACTTTATATTACTTTAGGTCTCTAAAAACGAACGTGCCATAACTGGCAATTTCGGACCCCCAGCTCTGCAATATAGAAATAATAATAATAATAAAAGGGCTCATTTAATTTGGAGAAACAAAAACAATTATGAATCTGCCTGGGTGGAGGTCATCTCCTCTCTGCGGCACTTCTCCTCTTGGTTTCATTTCAGAATACCTGTAGACTTTTTCAAGGAGAACTTGAAATCAATTTCAAGCCCCATTTAATTTTATACACCCGTACATGCTGACCCACAACAGCATAGTTCAAATATTGATCTTCTTTAGCGGGTGACCCAGGGTGCCTCTTACTAGTCAAACACACTGTACAGTTGCATCCTTTAAAAATGAAATAATGAGATCAAACACAAGGGGAAAAGGAACTTCTTAGGCCTGTTTGATATGTGAAATAATATCCTCAAACTTGGTTCCCATGCAACGCGCCTGCTGCTGCGATGAAGACAGATAATGACCTTTTGAAAAACAAAATTTCAGCGTTTGCCTGGAGATCTATTTGTCAGCAGCAGCAGCAGCAGCGTGTCTTCTGGCGGTGGAGAAAACTGGCTTGCAGGAGCACAAGGAGAAGCGGTAATAATGCTTTGCTGTTCACCACTGCCATTAAGCCGCTGGTGATAAAAAGGTGCAGTGCTTTTAATGGCTTGTGATAGCTCCTTTTTTTTTTTTTTTTTTTTGCTCTCACTTGTACGGCCACTCTGTTAACTCAGCACACAGGGTAATACGTCTCATTTGAGAGGATCCCGCTGAGAGGAGAATGCTTGAAGGACAGTATGAGAGTGACACTACATTATAAACATACTAATCACAGCTGGCTAAGATACTGCAGTAAAGAAATAATTGGACTCAAGCTGGTCTGGCTGCTTGAGCATTTTAACGTGCCATTTGCAGAAATAGAAAACCTCAGGACAGATTATATTCTCGGGGGAGAAAAAGGCTACAAACTGTTTCTACTTTGAGGTTATCCTCCTGTCTTTATCCTCCTGTAACTGTATGCGTGTGTGTGTATAAGTGCAGTGTAAAAGCAGGGAGGTGTTGTGTCGTGTGTCTTGTCTTTCTCCCTCTCGCCAGTCCCTCTACTCGCTCGCGGTCTCCGATTGGCCTAAAGGAGCGCTCAAGCGAACTGAGCGGCAGAGATTTCTAAACCAAGCGGACATTCCTGAGCTGTATTAAAAGGCCTGGGCGGGAAATAAGGCCACTGCAATGCAGATTTGACAGCAGTGAGTGTCAACTGCCCTCTGCAAACCAGCAGCCTTTATCTGAACCTTTGCATCTTTGTGAAGCAAACCATCATATCACAGATTCAAAGCTGTAGCACTGACCAGAAATGTGTCCATGGAACTGCGTGTCAAGTGGCATCAAATATCTGGTCAGTTTTGTGATCTTGTTTAATTCAAAATAATTTTGACAAAGTTCTCCAGCTGCTTGCGTTTAGGCAACATTTAAAGTTTGAGAACTTTACAAGAAAATGTTTTTTTCATGTCTCAAAAAATGTTGCTATTAGTGCTGAAATGCAGGCGTCGCATCGCCGCTACTCACCAAACGTTTCACGATTCCCTGCAGATCAGCAGGTAACACAGAAAACATCTCCCGTGGTGTCATATTTTCTCACCGGCAGTAAATAGTAGACACTCATTTTAATTAAAAGCTTCATTATAAATTTGCCACCTTCTAAAATAGAGGTTGGTAATTATTGTTAGGTGAGGACATGTGCAACTGCAGCTTTGTTTTCCAGAAGTGGAGTATATTAGCATCAGCAGCACCGTGAATGCTAATTCACTGACACTACAGGTCCAGAATATAGACAGGAGCACTACAGGCTAACATTAATGACTGGAGGATATTTAGCATTATTGGCAAAATGTAAATACACATTTATTGATGCACTGCACAGCACCGTGCATGCAAAGCCCTGCAAACATCCACCTACAGATGACACCAATTCTTGCATATGTAAGCTCAAATATGTGCGCTCACATTAATAATACAGCCGGGGCCCCAGTGGAAAACCTTTGTTGGTGAGTAAATCTATTGCGCTGTTTGTGCCATTCTTCTATACAGGGAACAAATTTAATTTTGTTCCATTTACAAAGGTCTAGTGGAGTAAGACGGTGGGTAGCCTTAAGAAAAAAAACACACAAGTCAGCCCGACTGTGAAGTCTCTGCGAAGAACAAGGCAGCACTCGCTCACACACCAAATGAAATTTCAAAATAAACGACTGAGCTGTGATTTACAATTCTCCTCCGGGCCAGAGAAAAGTGAGAAAACATTTCAATCAGTCCCTCCGCCTTTGTTATGCTGCTATGAATCAGCTGTTTAAGGGACAAAACAGCTGAACGGCGGCGAGAGAAAGACGGAATGATTTCACACCAAAACATAGAACATATTGAGAGGTATATTCCAGAGCCCATGAAATTGGGTTTTAAGTTTTTTTTGATTTGTGCCTGATTGAATCTGAGTGGATTGTGGTCGGCCAGATTGACTGAAAAACAACAAAGCTGGCGTTGCTTTGTGATATAATGGAAATATTTGAAATACAGCGTTTACCTATAACAGCACAACAGAGAAGATGCGACGGCGATGGAGAAGATTGTGGTCTAAGTATAAGGCTGGTGTATTTCTTTATTTGTCTTATTGCTAACAACGTTCTGACCCCCCCCCGTCTGTGGCACTTAGCCCCGCTGGTTCCTACTGAAGATGTAAATCTTTGAAAGTGACTCAGTTTCATTTTGAAAAAGGCTCAGTTATTTCCTGCGACAGCTGGTGGTGTTGGGTGTTAGTCCAAGTCACCGGCCTCCTCCTTTAAAGATGATGGAGGCACATGAACGGTAAGACTCTAATAGTGGATCGAAGCACAACCAACTATTGCGTGTTAACCCTTTTCCCGAGAGGCCAGGAGGGAGCTGGCGTGGCGGGGGTGGCGGTCTCTCTGAGTCCCATGTGAAGTCCGGCGAGGCCGCGGCCCATTTCTCAAACTCATCTCCATTGCACCCACACTGGCCTAACGAGAGCCCATGTAGGGACAAAAACCTATTAGGCCTCCCCAGTTACAGACAGCATCTCCATTTACAGCTGTCAATAGTACAGCTTGGCCTACAATAATTATCCCCCAGGAAGGAGCCGTCTCTGTGCGGTTCGCATTAGTCCATCCCCGGGAGACCGCCAACCTGAATCCTTCGATATCTAAAGTCCCCGTGAATAGCAGCGCTTTGGGAGGCAGGATCAAGGCCTGAACCGAGGGGGAAATGTGTCACGAGTATTCCCAGTCCTCTCTGCATCCCTCGCCTTTAGCCAGATGTATCAGTGTGTGTGTGAGGAGGGAGTCGGTTCCAGTATAGTCGTAGAAAAGAGATCAGCATGAGTAGGAAGAAGAGGAGGAGGAGGAGGAGGAGGAGGTGGAGTAGGAAGCTGAAACCAGAGAGCCCGGGCTATTCCTCCCAGGATCCACCAACATAAAAGGATCGCCTCTTCTAGGTGCCCTAACCATTTAGAACGATACCGAAGCCGTGTACAGTTAAGGGGGAAATTCAAAACAGCCCGACCAAAGAAGCCACAAAAAAGAAATCAATAGATGCAACAATAACAATAGACATCAGCGCAGCGGAATGCCATGATAGAAAATCCAATTACAAATCAAAGGAAGGCAATTTTAGAAAACGGGAGATCTTGAGATAAGTCCGAGGCGAAGGCTGAGAGAGAGATGTGACATGCAGACAATAACAACTGCTGCTTTTTCCTCTTTCGACATAACTAACACCCTGCTTCCCACCCAACAGCATCGTCTTAGATAATAGAGTTACATTTACGAGTGTTGCCATATGCCCACCCAGTGCCTGGTAAATAGAAAATCCATGAGATGCCATGTTTTTATGGCTCTGAAGACAGCTACTAACTACCACGAGCAAACCTGAGCTAGCCCGTCAGCTTCGGCTCGTACCATAAATATATTTATACTTTAATACAGGCCTACAGCGGTGAGCATTGCATCCCGTAAAAGCCTCACCACACTGTAATTCATAACTCCCTCAATATCCAGCACCATAACTCATGAAATGAGCCACTACAATACAAATTGACGGTAGGAGAAAAGTGACATCATCCTGCGGAAGGATGAAGCCGGCGCTCCATGTGGTAGAAAACTCTCCCCCTGTCAAGAAGAGGGACGGCCCTTCAGCGGTGGTGTGATACAGCTACTTTTTTTTTTGTAATCAGAAGCCCACAGTTCTCCCACCACACCGCAGGGAGTCTCTCCTTGTGTTAATGAAAACAAACATTTAGCCGGGATTTATACGCGCCGCAGCCGACTACAAAGAGCATCAAAGCAAACTGCCTGGGAACACACACCCAAACACTGCTGCACACAAATAAAGGCAAGGTATGCTTCGCTAATCTTTTATGTAATAAACTCCTGTCTTCCTGTGATATCATGCGGCGCCATGTTCACACATAATAAGAAAAGCTGTTCGGAGCCCAACTTAATACAGTGTCTTATTTGAAATGCAAACAAACTGTGAGGCAGAGGCTATCACCTCAATCTATTCCCCTTCTGTTCTCTGGCTGTCATCATCCGGCGCTGCAGCCCTGCACTGTGGCGAGGGGAGGAAGCAGGAGAGCGGGGTGGAGGTGGAGGGGGGGGGGCAGCATCCTACGAAGGATGGGTGATGTGGGAGGAGAGGGATGGTGGTGGTGGAGGGGGGGACGCTGGCCACAGTGTGATTCAGAGGGTTGTTTCCCCTCGCGGCGCTGCAGGGCGAGGATTTACCGCAAAGAGGAAAAAAAAAAAGAAAAAGAACAAAAGCTGCTGATACATGAAGCAAACAAAAAGGGATGTTTCATGAAAATAGCACACAGGAAGTGTCAATTTCAGCTCTGTCTTGGACTTTTAAGGGAACCTACTGTGGACATAAACACACACACACACACAGTCGAGAGGCTTACTGGCCATTCAGAGGGTTTGGATGTCACAGGGATGTAGTGGCAGGTAAACCCACCTGAACTCAGTTTGCTAACATTTTTACTTCAGGAAGCTTTTCACATCTTGACATGAACATTTAAGATCTAAAATCTAACACAGTCATCAAAATACTAAAGTATTAAAATGTGATAAATCTGGAAAAAAAAAAAAGAGAATAGTTGTTTCATTTAATATAAAATAATGAACCTGAAAAAAAAATACTCATTTACTTAAATGAAAATATCAAATCTGTGAGCATTATTTTAGTGTGAGAATAAGAGTTTGTGAGGGTGGCACCTGGTCGTCCACATGCCTCCCCCCATCCCTGGCGGGATGTGCCTGCTCTGGACAGATGGGTGGGAGGGGGTGAGGGCCATTACCATGATGGTGGGGGAGAAAGGGGAGGAGTAAGATTCAAAATTAGAGAGCAGGAGTTTCCATCGCGAGCAGCCTCGCTGTTACTTCCCCTCAGTCACTGCAGTAACACTGTTTACTGCAACACATGCTGCTGGTAGTAAAAACAGAACTGGACGCTCAAACCCCCCCCCCCCCCATCCCAACACTGGCAGCAGACCCGTCTCCAACTCGCTGAATTAAAACACGTGAATAATTCAGCAGACAGACAGGCACACGGGCTCTTTAGAGTCACCTTGTTGTTGATTTTTTTTCACCTCCCTTCAGAAAATTGCCGTCTTCAGGTTTCACAAAACAACGGGATCAGTGACAGAATCAATTTCCAAAGGAGGAGGAGGAGGAAAAAAACAAAACAAAACAAGGAAAATCAATGTTAATTTGCAGAGATATATAATTATTCAAAGTGTTATCACTTGGTGGGGATCGCCATTAGAAAAATGAAGGGTTGCAGAGGAGACTGAAGAGCTGTGGAGACACTTCTCTGAAGGATGGAGCGGGTATTTAAAGGGAAGCTATGTATTTAGTTTGAGCTCTAACAACATGCTTTTACCACGTAAAACACCCGTAAAATCAAAGGGATATTATGACAGTGATGATGATGTCGTGTAATGACAAAAGCTGAACTTTGATGACCAAGAAATTCCTGACTTAATATTTCAGAGAGAGTTTTATTTTACTTTTCACATCACAAAACTAAAATGTGAGTACAGACATATGAACGTAATTTAAATACCAGCGTGTGACCTCATATAATGACCATCTCCTGTTTTTACCCCGGAGGCCTCACAGCTGCAACTTCCACATTTTAGGGGATGAAACTGAAATGTGTTTTGTTTTTTTTCTATGCCGGTTGGGGGGGTCACGTCAGGTAACACATCCAGAATTTGGGCACCACACAGATGTAGAAGCATTAGTAATTCTTAAACAGCCAAAGAAAGAGCTGACATCTTTGTGTGTTTAAAAAAAAGTCAAGATGAAGAAGAAGACGTGTCTTTCATTTTGAAAACACACCTGTCCTTGTGGCTGGGGGGGGGGGGGGGGGGGGTGATGGTAAGTATGGGCACAACAAACATTTCCCAGCTCAATGAGTCACTGTACACAAACACTGCGTGGCCCCGCGTCACGGTGATCGCTAATTCACTGCTTTAATTTCACTCAAAAGGGGGGAGGAGGAGGAGGAGGAGGGGGGGGGGGAAGATAAGAGGAAATGAAGAACAGGATGGTTGAAAGAATAAAATGAAAGAGGTGACCCCCCCCTCCAATTCACCTCCTGTCCGCTCTTTCCCCCCTACAAAGGCAGGGTGAGGGTCAAGGGTTAGGGGGGGTGAAAGTACTCCCGGTAACAACACAATGCAGGCACGATGCTATCACGTGCCGCCGAGGAGCGCGCGGAGGAATGAGAAAGCACGGATGGAGAGCGAGTGAGAGGGGGGGGGGAGAGGGAGCGACAAAGCCTCTCTCAGCCTTCTTACCTCGGGCAGGTAGAGGAACGCAGGGGGACACTGGAGCGAGTGAGGTAGCATCCCGGAGCCGGAGAGCAGCAGGCAGCCGGAGTTGGCCATGGAGCTCAGCGTGGGGTGACGGGACGCTTTGCGCATTTAGCAGGGAGATCCTCTCGCTCTACTCTCTCTCTCTCTCTCTTCCTCTCTCTCTTCCTCTTCCTCTCTCTCTTCCTCTCTCTCTTCCTCTTCCTCTCTCTCTCTCTCTCTCTTCCGATCACTTCCTTTCTTCTGCCTCCTCGTGCCTTTTAAATGTCCCTTCCGCTGGCTGTGGTGTCTCTACTGAAGACGTCGCGGGGAGGCGGGCGGCGCGCAGACAATGTGCATGTTCCACCTTTATCACTAATGCTCTCTCGCTCTCTCTCTCTCTCGCTCTGTCTCTCTGTCTCTAGGTCTCTCTCCCCCCCCTCTCTCTCTCTCTCTCACTATCCCTGGCGCGACTCTGTTTACTTTGAGCGCGATAAAAGCCAACATAAGCATTCAGACACAGAAGGGGAGGGTCTGTGCAAGCCGAGGAGGAGGAGGAGCAGGAGGGGTTGTAGAGCCGACAGGGGGTTGGGTAGGTTAGGGTGGGGTTATAAAAGTGGTGGTGGTGGCAGCATGGGTGGGGGAGTGGGGGGTTACTGATGAAGTCCCCAATGGATTCATACATCAAACGGGGCGGCTGAATAACAGAGGGGATGTGAATGACATTAGAACAGCTGATCCTGGGCATTAGCACCTCGTGGGACACTGCATGCTGCCTTTTAATTGCGGCCCCCCCACCCCGCAAACACACACATAAATACACACCCCCTCTGTGGCCAGCACCACCTCCCTCTCCTCCGCCTGTGTGTGCGCGCTCAAGGACACATACTGTACAGCATGTATAACAGATATATCTGTGGAGCCACAGAAACAGGCCGTTATTAGGCTCAGCGGTGACATCCTTCTTCATCTGCTCCTGCGTCTACTGAGCTGTTAATATGCATCCATCCGTGGACTGTAGCGCACGCTAAACTGTACAAGCAAAACAACTCAGAGCTTCCTTTTAATGTATCTTTCTGATTAATTCTGTTTGATACGGCTTTAAAGGCAGCAGACAAAGAGAATGCACTAGCTGTGTTCCTTACATCATCGGCGCTGGGCGGGTATGGAGACTCCATTACCTCCAAGTTGTAGGAAAACGCAAGAAATCTATCTTGAATCTGGCTTCAAAACCTTGATGTCTCAGCAGAGATTGGAGGAACATGGGTCATCAGCGGGGGTACGGCAACGTGTGGTTGCTCTTGTACTCTTGATCTCACAATTCTTCTTAATGCAATCAAGTCAAGACAATTTATATTTATGAAGCCCAAAGTCACAAATTTGCCTGTAAAGTGCTTTACAATCTCTACAATACGCGCCGCCCCCCGTCTTTGGATCCTCGAGCATGCAGCTATCACGTGCCGGAGTTAAAGGGATGGATGGAGAGCGATCAGGAGTGAGCAAAGCCAAAACACCCAACAAGAAGATTTCTGTCTTTTGGGTGGAATATTTTCAGCCTGGTTCCGGACCTCTGAATCTCTGTCCACATCTCAGATTCTAGTGTTGAGAGATTAGATTTAGAGTACAATGTCCATGTGTTTGTTCTTTTCAAACCTGCCCCCTGACAGTAGTCGGCTCGGTTGATGATGTTGTCTGCAACTTTTTCAAGTGACAACTCTGAAATCAGCTCATTTCTTATTTCTTATTTCCTAGCGAGCTCCTCCGTGAGCGGCAGATGCTATTGATCGGTTAAAAACATAAAACAGCTAAATCTTATTGTAGAGTTTACTGGGAGATTTTCTGTTTTCCTGGAGTACCTGAAGTCTCACCTTCTAAGTTTGGTGCTTTGGCCACACTGACAGTAATGATGGAGTCCTGCTGTGGGAGACACAACACCACCACAGAGGAGAATTAACTCGCTCTGGGACACTCCCTCTGCAGATTAAATCATTCCCAGCATGCAGCAGGGGGACGGCTGACCCGTAATTACACTTTTCATACTTGTATTTCGTGAACTCAACAGAAAGACTGACGCTCACCTCTGCTGGCAGCCATCTTTACAGCCAGTATACAGTCTCATTCCTGGATAATTGGTGGGACTGTTTGATGCAAAGATCAGTCACCGCAGATATCTGACGTGGTTTAGGCTGAACGGTTTGGCGTTGCCTGCTAAAGATGGGAATCCATCTCCCTGTCTCTCCTCTGTGTGTTTTTCTGTCTTTCACTCTTTCGCTCTCTTTTCACCGCTCTGTCTGTCTCTCTCACCCAGTTAATAATTCAAATGAGCACTGCCAGATCACTCCCTTCAAAGGGAGTTTCTGGAATGTTCTCAACGGTGCCTTTTCTTTTTGTCATGTGAAATCAAAGCCCTCGAACGCGGTAGAGATATCCTCAGTTAACTCCCCACACTGCTGTTCTGCCAATTAAAGAAAGATCAACAACCGCTGCGGAGGGCTCATAGTTGATCACCAAAAGAAAAAAAAAAAAAAAAAGTGATCTTAATCATCATCATCCTCATCATCGTTTTTGTCACTGTCGCCCTTTGTCTTCCTCTATTTCTTCCTTGCAGCGCAATCACCACATCGCTGTGGCAGCCCCGTAATAATCAGCATAATCATTATTACCACAATCACCATCATCATCACTGTCATTGTCGACTCTGTCACGTCTGTCTTCTAAGCCCGCGTTGCCGGCCTCCTACGGAACGGGATTCACCCTCCGAGGAAGGACTTAAACGCGTTTGATTGTCATTGAATGTGCATGCGCGTGGATACGTGCAGGTGTGTACACGTTTTGTGTCGAGTCCCCACTCTGAGATTCAGCTGATGTGAAGCATTACAAGCTTTTAAATCCAGTTTTAATCTCCCCTCAGAAACATCGTCTTTGTGTACGAGAGACACGGCTTTGGCGTGACAGAAGATATGGAGTGGCTTCTCTTTTTGAGCCGGCGTTATTTCAATGTGCTCCTTAAAAAAGAAAAAAGGTTGAAAGCAGCAGTTCTAGCAGTAAAAAGCCATCACATGCACTGAGAGCTCAGTCAGCAATAATCAAAGGCAATACAACCGGCGACTAATGGGGCCCAAACGATTGGCAGCACATTCCTGTTCTCCACTGTTTATCGTATGACCGCTGATCAATACGGCGCACTTGCACTAATCTCCATAAGAGATGACTGTTTATTTCCCTTAACTCCCATCACTCTGACAGTGGAGGAAGAAGCATTCAGATCCTTTACTTAAGTAAGAGTAGCAATAGCACAGTGTAAAATAATCCATTAAAGCAAAAGTCCTGCGTTCAAAACATTACTTACGTGGAAGTGGTACACGCAAAAAGTATTAAAAAGTAAAACACAAATGATGTAAAGCAGGGTGTAATCAGGATATTAGTGTTGTAGCTGGTCGAGGTCGAGCTGATTATAACTGCTTTATATGCTGTTATCTATTAAAAAAAAACACTAATGTTTTGTCTCTAATGTTTTTGTTTTTGTCCTCTGATATTATTTAGTTTAAATTCGCTTATTGCCTAAAAGTATGAATCACTGAAATCAGTCTGTAAAATACCTAAATGTGTGTTTATTTTTTAATATTGGATTGTAAAGCACTCCTTGTTTGCTGACGTTACGGCCCTGGTTTCAGTTAATTAGTAACTACAGCTGCCAGATAAATGTAGTGGAGTAAAAACAGTATTTCCTTCTGAAATGTCGTGGAATAGAAGTAGGAAGTAGTAAAAAAAAATTGGAAGTAAAGCCATGTACCTCAAGATGGCACAGTAGTTGAGTACTTTTGACTACTTTCCACCACTGCACTGCTTCACTATGGACACAGCTCCCCCATCAGGAGGACCACCAGAGTTTGAACGACAGTATGTCAGAACGGGGATTATGCAACATTATGCACAGACCCAAACTTTGTAAATATGTATGAAAGTAAATATGGAACTTATATTCTCCATTCGGCACAGTAATTAGTCGAGTCGTGGAGTCCGAAGGGGAGCATTTCTGTTCCCCCTACCCCCTCCACCCCCCCCCCCACCCCACTGGACACACAACCAAGACCCCTGAAGACGCACTCTGAAGAAAACAAAGCAGCAGTGTTTGGTGCTGGTGGATTCTGTTGAGAAGCAGCGAGGCCTTTGGAGGGGCACCCTTGAAGTGCCCCTCTGACAGGCTTCCTCATTATCTGGCATCTCCAGAGTGCCAGCCAACCCCGCTGTAGAAGAGGGGGCACGAGGATGCCTCGATCAGCCCGCCCCGGGGGTACCCAGAGAGGGGAGGGTTGTGCTCTCGCTAAAGGTCCGCTGATTATATCTCAGGCCCAGAGCTTCAGGGATCCCCACTAATTAAAGGTTGTGTCATATCTGTTAGAGATAACAAACCTATGTAGCTCATCTTTTTTCTTTTTCTTTTTTTTAAATTAGGGAGTCCATTTCACAGACTTCCTCCCTCCCCACCGATATCCGCGTTCTCCGGCATCATGTCAGGTTGCAGGCTTGGTCTGTATTCAAGGCTGACCAGGTTTCTGCACCCAGAGGAAGGGGTTCCTGTTTAACCTGCCCTCACCCATCTCAGCGTGCCAGCGGTGCTGTGGAGGCATCAGGGATCCTTTGTCTGGAGGCATAATTAAAGCTCTCGTTCATTATTTCTTCACTTTGAGCGCAGATCTGAGTAATTAGGAGGCAGTGCCACGGGGGGGGGAGGGGTGAAGGTTTCATGGAAGCATATGCACATACACATACAGAAAACACAATCACACGTGTCTGCACTCATAAACTCAGGAAGAAAGTGCGTCTGTACACACACGAGGGTGGGGGGTGGGGGGGGGCACTTGTTCAATCTCAGCACCAAATGAGCCGCATTCATCTCTCACCTATCTTTGGATGCCAATATCTGGCACCGAGTGAAGTATGCTTTTTCTCCCCTCAAAGCTGTCATGTACTAATGCATTGATTAAAAATTTTGATTAAATGGACAGTTAAGGGAGGAACTGCAAGAGCGATCTGCGATCCATGCCTCAATTGGATGCTGGGATAGGACGTGGGGGCCCTGGCTTTTGCTGCGTGTGGAGCTGAGGCACTTGCTTCTCTAATGGATTTTGAAACAGAGCTTGGCTTTTATATGGTGTCATTCATCCTCATATGTTTTCGCCTGCCGCGTCTCAAAATCACTGCTTCTTTATGGCAAACTAATGCACCCGGTGCTAAGATCAGCAGGTTGGCTCCGGCCATCACTCACCGAGCTCCGGCCAGGTATGAGGACGTTTCGAAAGCTTCCATCGGAGCAGGCAGCGCAGAAACCAAGAGGTACTGACTCTGCCTCTCCCGCGGTCATACATCACCGTCTACACCCAAAACACATACACACACCGAGCCGCTGCTCCTCCTGCTGCTTTGACAGGGAAGGAAGGGAGGGGGGTGATTGAGCTTTATGGCAGCGGACAGTCAACGTCAATACATCGAGCGTTTTACCACCCTCTTATCCAAAGGTCTGGTTTGCTTGTGGCTACGAAGCGCCGAGGCCAGGAGGTGCGTGATAGTCCTAGGTGGTGGGTGGAAGACAGGGAAGGGTTTTGTTGAGGCATGGTGGGAGACAACAAGCGGGGGCGACGGCTCACGCCCTGTTAGCCCTCTAGGCCGAGAGAGGCTATGATAGAGAGAGAGCTGACAGGGCAGAGGGACGGCCAAGCATGGAAATCACATCAGATCAATGATGAAAAATTCAGTGGCGGCAAGAGTCGCTCTCGGGGACGATGTCACATGGTGCATGTAAGCGTGTGACGACTGAATGTACACGGAGAGGCTAATGTGTCAGCCAGCAAATATGCAGTCGCCCATTTTGTCCTCCAGGGTTGGAGTGGTTATTTAGAAATGAGCTTAATAGCAGGCAGACAGTGAATACAAGACAGACACAAAGGCATGTTTGTAGAGCTATACTTGCATATGTATACTTCTGTTGGCTTTTAAAATTACAAGTTTGTCTCCGGGGCTTTACAATCTGTCATTCTCAGAGGGCTCCACTTACCGATGTGAGTTCAAACTAACACCACTGACAGTAGTCCACCAATACAACATATGGAATGAAAATCTATTAAACTACTGACTTTGAAGGGTTTTAGCTACGACTTTTCATCGTGACCTTTCCGCGGAGGTGCCTCGTATTGATCGTAGTATCAGGTATGTTCAGTGATGTATAGTATATACAGTAGATGATCGAAATGTAGCGTTAATACTGAGGTGGATCTCCCGTCAATATGGTGTATGGTTGTAGTGTATGAGGTCATTGCGGGGAAGGTTTCCAACGGCTTCGTGGCAATATTGGATTCAAAGATTTAAGTAAAATAAACCACATGTCCACATTAAAAGATCATCACTCAAAGAGTCCACATCCACAGACGTGCTGTACTGTGAACCACAATGTGACGACTATCTGGTTATTTTATCTATAAACTGATCTCAATTGAATATCCATAAAACGATGTCATGACAGGCCCCTTCGCTCGTACTGGGTGTGCATTTCTTCAGTCATGCTGGTGCTGACCACGGGTATTTTAACTCTACACTCAAGTCCACACCATGAACGATCTGCTTGTAGGAGTGAATCCTGCCAAAAAGCTTCACTTTTGTCTATTTTTTTATAACCCAGAACAGCAAGAACACACACGCACAACCAAGCGGTGCTGTAATCATGCTAAGTTACCAATCAATAAGTCAGGCCAATGTTCTCAAAGCCAATCCTCAGGGTCCGGAGCACTGCTGCTTTTCTCTTCCACCACCTACTTAATTGCATTCACCTGTTGTCCTGGACCGAAACCAGTCCGGGATTCAACAGCTAGAGTGGATTCTAGCTGGCAGCGGTGGAAACCAGCAGTGCTCTGGACTCACGAGGACTGAGTGTGAAGATACCCGACAGGACGCGCTGCTTGACAAGCACATTACACATATCAGGTGCTCTTCATCGCCAAAATGTCCCACAATTCAAATCCATCCAAAGCAATCATTCTCAAAATCTTTGTGCATTTCAGATTTCATTGACGTTCTGTTAAAAAAAAAAAAAAAAAAAGGAAGGAAAAAGCAGCCTTAACCATAATGGCTGCAGCCCGAAGCAAAGTCAATTACATAGATTGGTGCAGTGACATAAAGTGTATTCCATTTGGGAGCAGATTGGTCATGCCCGGTAATGTTCCCTTCCAGCAGGCATACCTTTGACCATTACTCTAAACAGGCAGTTGGGGAACCAGAGACCTATTTCCCACAACTGTGAATGCTGGTGTGTCTCCCAGAGGGGTCAGGGGTTCACACTGCAGCTACCATGCTCTCATATTTAGCAGCGGCGGGTGAGAAATGGTACATCAATACTGCCAGACGCACGGGGCCACAGCGGCCTCCAGCACACACATATCATATCAGAATGGAGCGTCAGGCGGGCCGGGAGGTGTCAGGAAATGTGTGAATATGTGTGTATGTCTGTAACTGTGCAACTATCAGCGTCTGAAGCACCTTTGCTGCTTATGTTAAATGTATATTTCTTCGATTGGTGAGCACACTACTTCCTGTCACCAGAAGGGTAATACCATTTGCATTTCCCTCCTACGTGCTGCTTCGCTCGTGCGTTTGACCATCGAGAAATGGAAGGGAAGGCGCTGGGATATGAAGACGCTTAAGAAATTTAGATTAGGATAAAAAAAAAAATTAAAAAAAAAGATTCCAACAAGCAAGGTTTGTTTTAGAACTGATCTGAATCATTTATTGAGGGTTTGAGGGCTCATCAAGGTCTTGCCACCAGCTCCATCGCTAACCTTTAACCCCCCTTTGAGCTTAATGATTTTTTTTCCAAGTCCAGGCTAAAGACTAAAAGCGACCCAGCTTTTCCTTCCAGACCCGGAGGCTGTGGCCGCGTCGCACTGGCTAAATAAAAGCCTTCTGAATCGCTTCTCAAACACCGTTTGTTCCAAAAGGCCTTTTCATAAATCCGACTGTTGAATGTTTTATGTGGCATATTTTTTTCTGCCTGTCTTTTTTTGTTACGATGCCTGTTTGGTAAGCGCCTGTGTTCTGAGAAGTGCTACTTAAATAGAGGCTCTAAATATAAAGTTTGTGTGGGTGTGTGCCTCTGTCCCAGTCCCAATGTGTTTCCCTCAGTGTTTGGGTGTTCTCTGTTGGTGTGTCTCTGGCTGTAGATGTGTTTTTCGTGTAGACACCTGCCAGGCTATAAAACCCCCCCTGTGTAGCATGGAGTGCCCGGAGCGTCTGCTGCTGTTACCTAAGATCCAATCCTGCCCTCTGACCACATCACCAGCAGCACACAACAACAACCCCGCCACCTCCTGCATTCTTTCCATTCAGCCGCCATCAAAACGTAGCTACGGGGACTCTCGCACCGATACAGATTTTCCACGGACATCTGCCCCGGAACGATGGCGGCTCGAAGAGAAAGGGTTTAAGAAATTCTGCCCAAAGGAGGTGGAAGAAATGTGAGCGTAATATCTCTGAGTGGGAGTCATGAATGTAATATCACGCTGAACCGAAATGCTGCGATCCCTGCTCAATATTTTAAAAGATGTCTGGTTTTAATGCCGCCCTGTTGAGGGCATAATATCGATGGCTCCAGTGGAAAATGTTGTGTCAAACTCTGCGAGGCGCATATCTGTGAGAAAGGAAATTACAAGCATACATATATACACATGAAGGTGTCATAGATTAGGTAAATGTTCAAGCACAGAGCCCTTGGTGAGAGGGATTGTTTTTCCTGGTCATGCGTGTCCGTTGCGATCAGTCATGCTCATGTTGCTGTATTACTTCCTGTGATGCTCACTCGCTCTTTCCCTAATGCTTCTTTTTCTCCAGTCTCTAAATGCTATCTGTCAGTAGGTGTTGCAGGACTGATAGAGGCTCGTCTGTTGCCTTTCTCATTACAGCGGGGGAGACAAAACCCGGCAAGCGCAGTAACCTTTCATGGAGACAGAGGGAGGGAGGCATCCACACAGAGCCAGCACCTCCGTCTACTTGACATAACCCTATTACGGCTTCCTTAATTTGTCCCGCCGTGACAACTCGCAGCCAAAGAAACGGTTAAAAGAATGAGTGAACAAAAGCTGCATTGCATTATGGGGAGTGGAGGAGGGAGGGAGGGAGTTGTTGAGGGTGGAAGACAATGGGGAGGCAGAGCTGATGCATCAGCCATATTGGATCATTTCTAAAACGCCACACATTATCCGGAGGTGGGCCCTGATATTCTCTCCTTCACTTATCGCTCTCCGTCTCCTCTCCTTTTTAAAATCTTGTTGTTCATTAGTTCACTTTTTGTTTCAGATTTCTTGGTCTTCTCTGAGGTGTGCAAGCGTAAAAAAAAAAAAAGGCAGCAGGCGGATCAAGTGCGACTTGATCAAAAGACTTTGTCAACAGTTTACATGAGCGAAATTTCAAAAAGCTCAGATACGGCGATAATGTTTTATTCTGTTTCCCTTCGAGAACGTCTACTTTTGTTAAATGTGATAATGTTTCTTCCCTCATTTAATATTTACAAAACCAAGGTTCTAAAGAAACCTTCAGTGCTTCTTCTTTGTTTGTACAAAATATGATCAAAGCTGCACGCAGTCAGAGTGTACCTCAACATGAAATTACAACGTCTCAGAAATAACTAAATGATTGGCAAAATGAGTAACAGCTTCAAAATGGCTGATAATAAGAGCCGCTGAAGTATGAGCTCAGTGAAAGTGCCAGACACTCAGACAAATGTGACACTAAATCCTGCATTTGGCACATCCTAAGTAAACAAAAGTGTTGATAAAAGCAAGCCAAAGCAAAGCTTCTTTTGTGCGCAAAACTTACAACAAAAAAAAAGAAAAGAGAAAGGCTTCCTTTTTCTGTGGCAGCCCCACGTTTCAGCTCCGGCACCTCCCCAGGAGAGTCTCTATAATCACACATAAGCTGTGACATCCAAATATCCACTGTAGTAATCTGTATCACAAAGTGATCGAGCAGAAGACTGAATTAACCCAAATACAGCTCCTGAAATAACTATTTTATACAGTGTGTTTCCCATTCTGAGCTCTGGGGGGGTGTTCAGAACTGGCTTCAGCGGTCAACAGTAACTAACCTGTACATACTAGAAAAATAAAATCTGAGGTACTTACACTGACCATTTTATTCTACTGTGTACTTTTACTCCACTACACTTCTGAGGGAAATATTCTACTTTTCACACCACCTCATCTCTCTGTTTGTGCAGACAGTTATTTGAAGGAAATGTGCATTTTAATCAACATGTAAATGTGCTGGGATGATTTTATGGACAAAACATTTGATTAGCTAACAAAACATGATGCGTGTTGCCGAACAGTATATAAAGTAATAATTACTTTCCCCTGGACCAGCTACAACATAAAAATAATCCAATAATCTAAATATGGTAATATTATTCTGTTCAATTTTTAATTTAAAAGGCTGGCACTATTCTTTATTTTAATATTGTAAACAACAAATCCCATGAAAAGACAAAAACCAGCAATGTGTTAGTCCGTCTCTCAATACTTCCTGACTTCCTGTTTGGGTCCTATTGGAGACATAAATCATTAAAAACACTATATAAGTCTGTAATGTTTCATTTTTTAAAAAGTTAACAGCTATTCCTTAAACAGCTGGTTGCTGTAGTTTTATAAATAAATATTCTATTTGTAGGGGACTATTTTCAGCAGCGGATGAATCCACATTTGGTGCTCTAGTGAGTATTTGTGGCAGCAGGACGGTGTGTGTCAAACTAAACTACAGTGTGTGTGTTCATGGTGACACAGTGAGGCTCACTGATGTGTTTTTAATAGTTTTAATAGTTTTTAATATGACACAGAGGAAGAAGATATATCAGGCTGTGATACACACACAATACTATACTGGACATGTTCTCGTTGTTGACGATAAGAAAAAAATATCACCAGATTTATCCAAGTACACCTTGTAAATAAAAGTTCTGGACTTTTGCTTGAGCGTTTACTTGTAATGGAGTACTTCTACATTGTGGTATTTCTAGTAAATATCTTCCCGCTGTGTGTTTTATGTGTTTTTCTGCACACCAGAGATGACTTCCTTTTTTTATATCCTCGACTATTCTAGTGAGCACCTGTTTTGCAAGCACACTTTAATGTTTGAAAGAAGCCTAAAGAAACATAAAAGTGTTGTTTAGAGGATATTGGAGAGTTTTTCTACAGGCTTGCCCCGGGGGGGCCATGACCCCCGTGTTGGGGACTCTCGTGGCTCTGGCTGATCTCTCTCCCTCGCTCTGGCCTCTGATCTGGGCTGCAGCGGTGGAAGCCATGGGTGTGGGTTCAACGCCTGAGCGCGGGAGCTGTCTATGTAGAGAGATTAAAGGGCCTGTATCGATCCACAAGCGCTCATGCATTTTGCATGAGGGAGACATTGTCAAAGAGGCGTCTCAGATTAAAAAAAAAAAAAAAACTAGGGGAGGGAGAGTTCTACAAAATATGCTGAACTCTGTGAAAAATCTTAATGTCGAAGTGTTATGCATGTAAACTCACTTTTATATATTGGATTGTCCATGAACTCTCATCGACCCGAGATATTACTTGTTTTTCACCCCCCCCCCCTCACCCCCCACCTCGCCGTCTTCTTCTTCTTCTCCTCCTCCATTTTTTGGTGGTTGAGGTTGTAATGTTGAAGTCAGAATGTGAAAAACAAGCCCCCCGAAAAAGAAAAGAAAAAGAAAAACTGGCAGCCAGAGATTGTCTAATGGCGGCACTGAGTCCGTTGGAGAATTCTCAAGTAGAGTGTGAATTATTTAGGATGTGTGGCTAGTGTGCAGAGCATGAAGCCACCCCGCCCGGCAACCGCCAGCCAGAGTGGCCGAGAGGATTCAGTGTGCAACAAACATTCGCCCGTCTGAGGTCTTTATTTCTCCTGGAGTGAGAGACTGACTTTGGGCTGCGACTGAGTAGATTTTAGAGAGTAGAAAATCTTTCTTTTCTTCTTTGGCACAAAAAATGAATTTGCTCACATGCACATCTGCCAAAACATAAAGTGAGGCAAAGAGGAGTCGGTTTGACCCATTTACAGCCCCCATGATGCAGCTGATTGTTCATCATCAACATTTCATGCAGGTCATCATGCATGTTTAAAGGCACGCCGTTGTACTGTACAGAGGACCCCCTCCTTCGCAGCATGGGAGCCCCTCAGAGCCTCCTTATCCTGCGAGCACATGTCAATCTCACCTGAACGACCCCGATAACAAGACAAAAGCAATCAATCTCTGATATTGGCCGGGTGGGAGAGTCAGGGATAACACAGACGCTATCAGCGAACGCCAACAAAGACGGAGATTTTCTGCGCGGGGATGATTAGAAACACGGCGGCTGCTGTGACACACTGATCTGCGGCGGTTAAACAGAGGCGGCTCTCATCGCTGGCAAATGATGACACCGAGCGCCGATAGAGGAGATGGGATCTAGGTGTGTGTGTGTGTGTGTGTGTGTGTGTGTGTGTGTGTGTGTGAGGATCAGAGGAGCTAAGTTGATGCAAAACACAGCAACGATTTGTACACACACACACACACACACACACACACACACACACACACACACACACACACACACACACACAGTAAGGCAGGAAACAACCAGTCAATGAAAAGCACAAACATACACATACTGTATATGCATATGTGCACACAGCAGTCAGGTTCAGCCTATTCAGGCTATTGATTGTTTAAATTGATATTTTGGGGCTGGAGCGTTGGATACTTTTCATCTTCGGGAGAAGAAGCCAAACATACATAAATCACATAAATAAGTGTTTAAACCTCCCACTCATTCAGCAGTGGTTGAAACTCAACGATGGACTTTTAAACAAAGACTTAATTTATTTAAAAAAATATTAAAAACAATTAAATGAAAGGTCCAAAGACATAAAATTGATTGAAGGTTTTCCAGACTGTTTTATTGCCCCTGTGGTCAGAAAGCTAAACCGTCATCTTACCAACACTGAACACTCACGTCTGTTTGATATCCGAAACAGGGCTGCAACCCGATTATTCATGTTATCTGTGATTTTATCTGATTAATCAATTCATTGCTTCGTCTATAAAATGGCAGGAAGTAGTACATGGCGTCAGTTCCTTGTTTACCAATTAAAAAAATAAGTTACTCCTTTTCTTATATCATAAAAGTTGCAACTAACTTTAAAACTATGTTTTCTTTACTGTAAAAAGTTGTGTCCCACTAATCCCCAAAGTGACATTCATTTAATGGGAAGTCAAGACAAACATTTTAGCTAAGTTGCTAACTATTTGTCTTTTCTTTTTTTAATTGAGCCCACATAAAAGACAGAGGAATTGTATTTCACATTACTTATTCGGGGTTCAGTTTCTTAATCAAGAACGCTTCCACACACGGACCAGAAGAGCCAGGATCCAGATCTGAGACCCTTTTAATGGACTACGTGTTCTCATACATGAGCCATGCCGCTCGCTAGTGCTAGTACATCCCCTTGTAACAACTGGTTACATAACAACAATGGAAGTGTGCGGTGAAAACATGTGGAATTAAAGGTAAAACACAATAATACTACTAAGACTCGTGTCCATGTGTCTTTTGCCCTGGTGCATGCTGGGAGCTTTCTCTACACGCCTACATCAGCACGCAACAATATGAACTCTACAAACTCAAATGTTGGGTTGTTTCCAATAAGAAATTCTGACGTTTGTCCTCCACCGCCAACTACATCAAACTCTACGACAAATAAAGATTAAAGCCGGAGAGAATGACGTTAACAATTAACCAGTTAGCACAACAAAATCTGGCTCTTTAATTTCAAACTAATAGTTTCAGCACTAATCCAAAATCAAGTAAAAATAATAATAAAACAGTACCTGCGTCGCCCTGCAACAGCCAGAAACGCACGCACACATGCGCAGCGTGTGTGAGAGGAATTTTCCAACATCAAAAATCAAAGCATTTAAGTAGATTGTACACAAGCACGTCTTGGAAGCTTGATCTTACTAATCTACAAATGGCTTCTTGTTATTAAACTGCTAATTCAAGGGATTAAAGGATCCATGAGAACACAATCCCCTTTACTTCCCTTCCAGGGTATGCTGAAGGTGGCTTAAATATTAATTAAGCACACACATGTTCGCCCATATGCACACGCATGCAGCACAATGCACAGTGCTGGCTTTGCTCAGGACGAAGTGCAGAGAGCTTGACTCACACACACAAGTCTGTTTTCATATCGCAGACAGCCACATCTCACTGAGGCTGATTTTTTGTTAGGGTGCTCAGTGCCGTCATCCCTCCGCTCCTCTCGCATCACCCAAAAATCTTCATTTGACTCCTGTTGTTTGTTTGTTTTTTTATCCACCACGGTCCGGGATGAGGAAATAAGCTCAGGTTGCAGAGCACAGCGCTCCGTGTCAGGAGACTTCTCAGGCTTACGCAACCAAACTCAGAGTGAGAACGCACCTGTATGTTTTGGGCAGTGTGTGTTTTACTTTGCCGGCTTGTTGCGGTTGTATTTTCTGCTCGTTCAAGAATGTTTCATTCAGATTACAGATCACTGTGGATTCATGAAAGCACGTTATGTGGAGAATCTAAAGTGTAGCCACAGCATTTGTATTTTTTATTCCACCTGAAAACACAATATTTCCATTTTGGAAAAGAAATAACAATCTGAATCATTTTTTATTGAACTGCGCAGGCTAAAAAATGTGCTTGTTCAGTCAGCCAAGGGCACGCCAGCTCCTTTAAAAAGTGCTGTAAATTGTTCGAGTTTCTTTTTTTGATTAATTTCTTGTTTCCACATTTTTCAAACAGCAGAGATCTCGAATTCTGATTGAATCCGTTATATATAGCACATTATACATTATATATAGTACATTAAGACTGACACTAATAATACATTTTGACATGCTTGCCCTGCTGAAGCTGCACAAACTGCTGATAACGTGGATTTACAAGGTGTATCACTGCGCCCACATTAAATGAAAAGTTAAATTATGAACCAATCTATTTCTGATTTTAACAACATCCTCCAACGACACATTATTTTAAGTGTTCCTGTAAAAGAGCCATTATGAATATAAAACACCTCAAATTATTGTAATATCTTGATGAAAAGGAAAAGTTCATCTCGTCCAAATCCCTCCTGGTCTTAAAAAGAGACAGTAAATTGACATCAAGTGTCAGGCGTGTAAAAGTCAAAGAGTCAAATTTGCGCCATAACCCAGAGAGAATGTACTGGGGCCAGCATGAAAAACTACTCACAGCAGATCACATTACCTGCCTTTTTCACTGAAATAAGCAGTGTAATTTATCCTGACCTTTTTAGATTACTATGAATGTGCTGTCTGTGTAATTTTAACTGAAGTCCTCAGCAGCTTTGCTGGTCTGGAAACAGTGGCTATGAAACCTGAGGCGGCGGTCGCTGATGGGATCAATGGGGCTGATGCCACCAATACAGCAATGATACAATACCAAACAAATACTGAGGGACTGCCTGACATTCACCGCTATTAACACACATCCAGGAAAATCACTTCATTTCATCATCATCACCATCATCATCATCGCAGGAGAGTCACCTTCTAGTTGAGACTGATCCCTCACCACTTCTACTGACGCTAATAACAAAAGTAGAAGCCTATTTCAGCGGTGACAAGTGTTTCAGGATTAGAATTTCATTCCTAATGGGTTCTCTGGTAACGGTTTAATTCACTACCTATGTGATATCAATTCCATTATAATCTCATTAAGCTATTGCACACCGAGGTGATTTCGAATGAATGTGAAACAGCCAACCGTACGCTCCCCTCTAATTGAGCAATACTTTTTATTCATTATTATTGCCCATTATTAAATTAATGAACTTAATGGACTTATTTTCTAAATTGCAAAGACCCCTGGCAACATGTTTTTAATTCCATTAGCAGACATATTGAACAGGAAAAAAAAATAAAAGGAGGGAGATACACAGAGGTGTGTGGGCAATTAGCCTACTGCTGCGACAGATCATCAGTGGCACAGTTTCCCGTCTCTCACTAGCGGGAGTTTGTCCATCTTGTCCCGAGTCTCTGGTGACAGGACTCACCTTCACACACTTCACCAACTCAGATCTCATCTTATCTCTCTTATCCTCAAATATGTCTCAGAAACAAGTATTTCTTGTGTAAACTGCTGCGTTCGGCCTCAGATGCGACTGTTTCAACCTCTAATCTGTCGCCCCTTTGATATTAAGACGCACCGTACACGCCATGACAACATATTTGAATATTGTATTGTAAGCCGAACTAAACATAACCTGAATAATATATGAAATAGATTTTCTGAAATTAGATCTTTTCAGTAACCAGAGGCTGCCACGCAAAATGGCCCAGAAGATGAAAGCGGCGGATCTGCATAAGTGAACGGCCGATCAATACGTCTCAAACTAAAATGGCAAGTCTTGATAAGGTTATTGAATTTTCTTTTTAATTAAAAAGCATACAACTGCGCTCTCTGTCAAATACCACGGCGTCGCTGGTGATGAGAGGAGGAGAGGGTTGTCCTTGTTTATATGTTCATCACTATATGAAAAACAGCGGCGCGTCATCAATCAGCGCAGCAGATACATTTAGTTTCTGTTTGTCTCTGTCGTGTCTGGGGATTAAGCTGTCAGGGCAGCTCTCAAACCACAAACGACGCCGTTCGTATAGATACACATTCTAATTACATGTCATTCGTGAGCTCTAAAACTATCAGCGTTATTTATTTCATGCTTATGCATCGTTTTCTATTCCATGTTTCCTATTTCCACCTTTCGTCCTGATATTTTCCTCACGAATGATGCTACAGAGGCAACGCTAATGCACCCATGTGTCCGCGGATTACGTAGCATGTGAGACATTGCATCCGTTTTGTTTAATGTAAACATCCAGAAGTGGCACATTCTCTTCCCATATTCTAGTCATGAAAATGCATAATTTAAAAGAGCTGAGACCAAGCTGTTCCTCAGCGGTGCAGAGCGAGCGCTGCATCGTATCAGCGCGAACATCAGTGGATAGAAAACTCTGCTCCCCGGAGAGAGTGCCATTACATTCAATCGTCAACCGCTGGATAAAACTCATTTCACTCTGCACAGTGTCTGAATGGCTCTATACATTTTGCAGAGGCCACGATGTGATAGCACAGCGTGTCAGAACCACACTAAAGGGATTTTAAAGCAGGTTAGTGCGCTGCACAAAAGCCACCACACAAAGCCACAGAGCGCCGGGGCAGAACGGCGGAGGCACTGTGGCCTCGCGCAGCCTGAAGGACCCCCAGTAAACAAACAGCACCGAGTCGCGGCTTGTCGGGGAGGTCCACGCCAAGATGTTGACAACAAGATAATGTCAGCGTCTATTTTTAGATGAATGAAAGCGTCTTTGGGTGAAGTGAGCCTGTTTTAAATATTAATTCCTTGCCTCTATTTAGTCTCCATGCCCCGCAACAAAACATTCAAGAATCTAGATTCGTTGGGATCAGATGGACGTTAGAACTTAGATTGGTATTATGAGGGTAAGTTGAACCTTTTAGTGGTTTTCTATGCGCTGATGTAACGTAGCTGTCAGAAATTCTTCATGTCTCCGACTGAAATTAACAGCTAGGCTAATGTGAACGGTTTCTCCAACTCAGTTACACGTAATATGACGTGAACGTGAAGCTGTTTGCATTTTGCTGAATCTACACCATGAAAAGTCAAGCTGCATTAGCTACTAGCAGGTCATGTCTGCACTGTAACCGTGGATGTACACTTAAATCTGCGTATTATTTGATTTCTACTGAAGTGTAGGGGGAGTTATTCTCAACAAAGAGAGAAATGGCTATACGTTGTGTTTATTACAGCAGTATACAGCTGTATTTACGATGGCTGTGTGTCCTGGTTTGACAGATTAATGACATTAAAGCGAGTTTTGGTGCCTATCGAACGCTAAAGGTTCAGTTGCTGTTTGGATATACATATACATGTGTACGTTTACACATATATTTATAAATACATATGATTCAATGACATCCGTGTCAGCAGTGTTTTAACTGAGAATTATTTATCAGCAGGACTTCAGTCCTCTTTATGTGCTGGCCCTTCGCACGCTGCTGAATATTTCCGATTCTAGTCGGAGCTCAAACAGGAGCTTTGACCAGCTCACTCTGGGCATGGAAACAGACACCGGCAGCCACAAACATACAGCAGGTTATATAATGATCATGAAAACTACATGAGAAAGACCCCCCCCCCCCCCCCCCTCAACAAACACACTCCAAATCACCCTGACAGCAGCGTGCTCGCATGTGTGGACGCACATAAACACACACACACACACACACACTCCAGGAGAGGCCAAGCCTGACATGAGGTGAGATGAAGTAGCGTTTCTCATCATCCGCTGAGCCTGGCTGTGTTTGACCTGGAGGATGGAGGTAGGCCCGGGGCATGGCCTCAGGACCCAGGCAGCCGGAGTGAAAGGGGCCTCCGCCGAGACTTATAAAGTCCAAGCCACAATTTACTGGGAAGGCTCAAATTGTGGTGTCCAGCCCTGCTGTCAGCGCCACTCTTATTTGCTTCATTCCCTTTGACACTGCCTCTCGATTAGGGTCATAAATTCCATGAAATCGGTCAATAACCTATAACACTAATGTCACTCTCCTGCCATTAATTTTACAGCCTGTGTGCCACACTGTTTCTTAACCCCTTTTTACGTGACAGGGGGGGTTTATACTCCCAGGGATTGATTGAGAAGAGTATATAACAAGCTTTGAATAGAGCCTTTGCAACCGTAAAGATAAACATATATGAAACATGGCAGTGGAAAAGTGGATGTGACTGTAATTGTTGTATTCTTTGGACATTGCATAGTAATTATTGTTTTAAATATTCCATGTAGCTCACATTAATATGTGTTAATATGTGTAAAGTGTTTAATTATATGTTTCCTTTCTCAACATGGATGTCTAACAGTAATATAAAGAATATAAGGAAGTGAAGAACTCTGAGGACGTCGTACCAGAGGAAGACAATTCAATGAGCTTCAGCTTTAAATGACTCTGAAGCTAAACGACCATCTGAAGCAGGCGCAGCCGCAATGTCATGCATTTCACAAAGAAAAAGAAAAGTAAAGTCCTTTGACACGTTTTGTTGTTTTCCTTCCACCTTTACATGATTTCGACAGCAGAAATGATCATTTTACTCCGTGAAGCTTTAAATCTTGAAAACAGCACAAAACCTGCTGCCAACAATTTTTGTTTCAGAAATTTAAAAGAGTTCAACTTGATGATTCTATTTCAATAACTGAGTACAAAATAGTGGAAAGCGCACAAATTACATTTGTTGCTGTGAGAGAGGGCAGAAGTGGTTTTCTTATCATGCGTGGCAGGTTGCCAGTGGATATGTTGCTGCCGTTCTCACAGGGGCCTCTCCTCCAATCTTTTCCTTATGTGAGAGCTGACACTTCAGGGCATATCTATGGCACAGGCGTGTTAGCAATGCACACGCCTTCTGCTGCAACGCTGCCGAGGAGGATGAAGGACCGCCATGAGAGACTTCTGGAGTTACTGGCAAGCGCAACAGGCCAACCGCAAAAAAGTTAAATAAATAAATAAACCTGCAAAAAATAATTACTCCGAAATGGCATTTGGCAACAGAAAAAGCTCCTTTAAACAGATACTTCTGTTGAAGCACATTTTAAACTGAGAGAGGAGAGGAAAAGGAACTTCTGCAAAGGAATCAGTGCTGAGAGAAGCAAATTCTCTCTTTTGATCAGCTGAAGGGGGGCATTTTGGGCCAGAGCGTCTAAACTGCCGAGGTGCATGTTTGTCTGCTCCTCCCAGGCTCAAGTGACACATGATCATCAAGCTTCTGTCAATTATCAATGATTTTTTCTATTTTTCATTTATTTTTTGAAATTTGGGGCACAAATCTTTGAGTCTTTGCTCCAGTTTCTGTGGATCGTCATTTGTTGGAGAAGCCATAATCTTAATATTTAATTCTCCACGTCGGTAAGATGTAAAATGTCTGTTTTGCTTTGGTTTAAAACATTATTCTGCATAATCACACGTCCCTCTGTGTGAGATTCGCTCAGTCACAAGTGAAAAACAGACAATATCACCTCGTGTTTTGGCAAGTCGGTGTGCGCTGGCAACTTTCCATTCTACTACTCCACCAGCTCTACCACTCCTCATTGTTCTGCTGTTGGAGCTGCACTCCTTTACGCTCTCAGAGAGAGAGAGGACCCTTTAAACAACGCCGCCGCCGCCGTTAATCATTAAATCTGATTTTTATTTTTGCCTCCTCTGGAATGGCTGGAGTTGAATTGACACGGAGCCTCGACGGCGGCGAGGCAAAATGGCCGCTCGTAGTAACAGCTCACAAGCCCCTGGACAACCTGAGGCATGGCCATCCAATCCCACATCATTAAGGCTAGAGTCCTTTATTGTGTTGGAGGCATTAAATGGTGTGCTGGCTATAGCCCTGAAGTCACACTCCACTAGGAGAAAACAGCAGAAAAATAACGGCACAGCTGGATAATGACTTTTCCCTGGGAGGCTGACCATGTGTACAAAAGCGCTAATGATAGCAGGTGCAATAAGCGAGCGCAAGGCTTTTACTGCGTCCGGATCTATTTTCCTCTGCTAAACTCGCCAGTGATTTCCCCCGTGTAGGTGTCTTTCTGTAGTTTAAAAACACCTCCCCCCCTCCTCCCTCCCTCCTCTCCATCCACTCTCTCCTCCTGTATCTAATCTCTTTATCGGCTGTGCAGCTAATATCAAAGAGGACTGTGGTGTGAAAATCCTGCAAGTAAAACCTGCTGTCAGAGCCTAATCACAATTAGCTGGGATCTAGACCCATTAGCCCCAAGGGGAAGAGACCAAAAGCTGACAGAATTATTGCTACTACTACTACTAAGCTACTGATTGCTAATGATCCCATAGAGCACACAGGGTGGGGCCGGGGTTTCCAAAATAAAAACCTACCCTAATTTTTCTTTCTGAATTAATTTTCTATGTTGTCAGATTTACAGTGGAAAAAGACACAATTTACAACCCGCTGAAGTTGTCTGAATCTCATTGGTATTAGTGGTTAAACAGATAACACGTTTCCTGGATGTACCGACTGCGCTGCTTCCTTAGCTCGGGCTTTGCAGCAGAGCTGTTACATCAGCTGTGCTACAAAGGCATGTGTGCCTTCCAGATTATGAAACATTGAGCTGGAAGTTAATGACTGATTGCAACAGCCGTTACTGAAACTTGTAAGAAAAGGAGAGCAACAACTTGCAGACAAAACAACACCACGTGACGCCCCGGAGTGAATCACCTGCAGGATAAGCCTTTCAAAGAAGCGCCTCACATTTGATGTTAAGCCCCCAAACTGTTCTGGCTGTCGGAGGACTTGCCGGGAAGATAGAAATGTCTAAAGTTATTACAGCAGTCAGGTAAAGTGTGTGGCAACGCGGTCCTGTAATGGGGGTGGAGAGCCGGCCAGCAGCAGCTAATGAAGGCGTCTCGGGGAGTACTAAAGAGTCTACGTGACACTACTCCTGATTCGCCCGTCTGAGGACACAGATCAATTAATACATTAACAAACGATCGCAAGCACTTCATCTTGCAATATGAAACCGGCGGCCTGGACTCGCTGCCCTGCCGCCCAGAATGGCTGATCAGCTCTGCCTCCACATACCGTCCGCCATGAATTTCAACATCTTCTGCAGCTTAGGCTGCAAACGCCTCCGTGTGGGTTTGTAATGTCTCACCAGAGGCTGACACCATATGCATGCATTGTAACCACAACACGTGCTGTACATATATGCACTGCGTGCAATAAGGGCAGATGTAAGAGTGCTTCAAGCTATTCTTCATCTTCTAAGAAAATCTAACCTACTGATACAATTTGCAGTATAATGCACCATATATGACTAAATCACAACAGCTTTGATTGAGCGTCTGCCTAAAGGGAATACACTCTTACTAATGACCACAGCTCCGAAGCCTCAAACCGGCTCCTTCCTGATTTTTAAGCCGTCTCTGTCTGGGGTTTTTTTTTTTGCAGATAAAAACAAAGCATTAATGCAGGCCAAACACACCATGTGAGCAGCCTGCGGCACACTTGAGTGCGTTGGTCGGGGAAGTCTAACGTAAACCATTGCTCCTTGCCATGCCATATATATCCAGTCTCCCCATTACCACCATCTCTACTCGACAGCGAGGGCCCTGCACTGCTAAATTATTCATCACACTGAGGGGAGGACAGAAGCATGCATGGTTTCTCCACTCCATGCCTCTTCCCTTTTTCTCTCTGTCTCTAATGCAAAGGAACAGCCGGGTGGAGAGAATGATATACAGGCCGCCTCTCCATCACTGTGTGGCCATCGCTGGAGATGTCGCCTCCACTTCCTCCAATTACCCCAGCGGAGTTGAGGTTGGGTTTGGGTTGTTCTGTGGCAGACCAGACGGTTGCTGGCTTGCCCGCCATGCATATGGGGGAGAAACGTGGGTGGCACCCAGGGGCCCCATGCATAACCTGGGACGTCTTTGTATACACATTCATCTATATCAGTGGGCAACAGGGAAATGTAAGCCAAAGGTAATTGCCCTGGATAAGAACATCTGCTTGGTGAATAAATATTCTAATGAGGGGAGCTTGCAGGTTCCCCAGACTGATGCACGGCTGACAGGCCTCCGGAGGGACCGCAGGTAATGCTCACCACCTGCAGTTCAAACAGGAGGCGGTCCCACCCTCCTCTCGCAGCTAAACGCTGGCCGACTAACGCACACACACACAAACACACTCTATAGATAACAGGGATGGGTGGTGAATCATTGATCATGCACTGGTTGTGATGTTACTGGTCTCAGGAATGACAAGTGCAATGCAATCCTCCTGCAGCTTCACTTTTCATGTTTCCCGGCTAATGTTGTGCTGCCGAATAGATGTTGATCTTAAGGTCTGCAGCAAAATACAGACGACACCCATAATTCTACAACTCCCGCCCGTTCTCACACACTATTTAGTGGCTTAGCAGTCAAAAGGTCACGTCACTGCTTCTGTTATTACAGCAGGGCACCGACGAACATTCATGTTCTTCTTACTTTTCCGTTTAATCCATAACTTGTTTAATCTAAATGTCAGACAATTGTGAAAAAGGTCCATCATAATGTCCTATTTCGTATTAGTTAAGAACTTTATTGTCCACATTGTGGAGAATTGCGTTTGGCTTCACCACACAGCGTTAACGTGAAACAGCACAACTGACCAAACCAAACAAACGAGAAATGATCAGGACAAACTGTCCAAAACCTAAAGACGCTGCATTTACAGTGAAATAAAACAGAGAAAAGCAACAAATCCTCACATTTAAAAAAGTGGAACCTGAGAATATTTGTCATTTTTTTCTTGATAAATTACAATTAATCTAAATCGTTCTCATTTCCTTTTTTATTGATCGACGTAATCATTTCAGCTCCATCACCATCACGTCATCGTGTTTGTTTTGTATTAGAATTTTCCAAAAGCTGATTACCAAAAATGTAAACCTAACCAGTCTGATATCACATTTTAGGACTGCAAATAACAGCCACTTCCATTGTCTATTAATGTGGACATTATATCTCAGGCTTTTATTGTTAGAGGCCCATCACAATTTCCCAGAACCCAGGGTGGCATCTTCAAATTGCCAAATATATTAAGTTTATGATAGAAACATGAGAAAAGCAGCAAATCCTCACATTTGAGAAGCTGGAGCCAGTAAATATGAAGACATTTTGCCTGATAAATGAATCTGTTACCTAAATTCATGTCAGTTAACACTCCTTTGATCAACACATCTAGTAACTGACGTGTCACTTCATCACTATATTACCTTTTTTAAGATTGAGATGATCTAAAAACTGATCATTTCCTTCCTTTTGGTCTTTTTTTGTGTCTTCCTCTTAAGTGTAGGCGGCCTAGAATGAAACCTAAAGGATGAAAACATCCACTTCCTCAGTGTGGAAATATTCACTTCTTTCTTTTTTGAGCAAAACTTTTCCATCATAAGGAGTCATGTTTTGAATTTATGCTTAGAGCTAAATTATAATGTTACTTTTAAAGTGAGCAGAAATGTTTAGCATTTTTTTATTTGGCCCAACTCTAATGGACCCACTCATAAACATACACAACTGATGTGATGAGAGAAACAGCCCACACGAGGCCCACCGTCACCCTGATGAGCCTGCCGGGCTGCAGACTGTCAGCAGTGCTGCTCCGCTCTGCTCGGCCTACACCCGTGTGTGGCCGGCGCTCCGACCGGCTGCGGGGAGAAATAGTGGTGAACCTGGAGGTGGGAAAAGGTGAGCAGCATCCTCACAGCACACCTTCAAAGAGGCGGGAAGACAGTGACGAGCCTCTTTCAATAAGCATCAATGCCCAGGAGGCATCACAGCAGACACAGGGAGGCCTGGAGTGAGGCCTCAAAAAACACACACCGCTGCACGCTGTGTCATTTTCCTTCAGTTATGACATAATTTGGAAACTATACACCTTCCTGTCACTTCCACTCTACTTGAAGACAAAAAGCAAACTTTTCTTGCGGTTCAAATTTGAGCTCATTTCTCCACTTAGAGTAACTTTGGCCCCAAAACATCCTCTCTCTCCAGAAATCTGAGCTCTGAATCAATAGCCTGTGCTGCTTCATTCAAAGCACACCTAACATGGTTTTGTTATTCGTGTTTTGCTCTCACTTCCAAGTAAAAAAAAAAAAAGTATTAAGTATTAAGTCATATAATGGAGTCATCCACGTAAAATAACTCCCCCACCCCCCCAAAAAAAGATGCTCTCTCCCCAGAAATCTGAACTCACGATCAATAGCTACACACAGTCTGCAGAAGACACATCTGTAACTGCATTACAGCTCAAACTGTTTACTGTGGCAATACTAGAAATATGTGTTGCATTGGAAAATAATTTCATTTACTTTGTATTTCTGTGAAGGTACAAAATACAAGTTAGCAAAACAGTGGAGGATTAAAATGATCTGCAATGTGCATTAGTGAGAAATGTGGAAAAAAAAAAAAAAAAAGAGTGCAAAAGCAGCGAGCACTGGGCGGGTATTGTTGTGGTGAGAATACAAACCACCGAGGAGACAAAACCAATCTGACTAATCACACATGATCTCAAACTGAATTAATCAGCAGCTCTGGTTAAGAATCTGTAATCATCCTCATTCTGCGCTTAATGCTGCTTAATTTATGAAAAGACAAAAATAGGAGGAATTCTGGCTGACTTAGACGTATGGGCAGCAAAAACAACAACATCACGAAAAGCGTAGACGAGGAAATCAAAGTGTGTCCCCAGAAGACCCTGAGCTGCTCACTCAAATCGGAGAGATGTAGTTTCAAATGGCGGACATGCTGCATGCTGGGTAGTTTGACTGTCGGCCGAAGTTGAATAACAATACTAGTGAAGATATTCGTGTGAGTAACAATCGCAGTCCAACATCCTCTCTCGTTTAAAGGCTGAATAACTCGGACACATGCAGGCCTCTGTAGCATCTGGCTGCAGCATCCAGCATCAATAACACACATGAAGAAGAAAAACCATCAGCTCTGTTCATACATGTGGGAGGTGCAACACCACACACACACACACACACACACACACACACACACTGTACATACTGTAGGGGCTGAAACACACTCTGACGCATACGCCACACACATTATACACAGCAACTGTCTGCCCATGCCGGAGCAGTGTGAGCGCAAAAGAGATCCACACTTTGTGGTCCGGTACTCACCCAAAAGTACATCATCATGGTGGACGCTGGGACAGGTGTGGGCAGGCGGGCGGAAGAGAGAAGGGCCGAGCACTGGGACCAGTCCAGCCAGTGTGGGTGTCAAGAAGAGTCCGAGCGTTTGGACAGAGAGCCTTACTGGTCCCTGTTCCACAGAGGCAGCCCTCCCTTTCAACTGTTCAGTGGGGCTTGACTTGAGGTTTCCCCCCCTTCTTCTTCTTCTTCTTCTTCTTCTTCTTTCGCTTCTTTCTCTACAAGCAGATTGCTCTTCACTTAATTTTTAAAAGCCCCCTTTTTCTTTCTCTTCTTCTTCCTCTGAGCCAACACAAGAAAGAGGGGGGAAAAGCAGATGGGAGAAAGGAAGGCTGGGGAGGTGTTGTAACCTCTTTTTTCTTTTGACACTCTTCCACTCCACTTGCCTCTCCACACCACTCAGTTCGAGACTCTCCCTCTGTCTCTCTGCTCTCTCTCTCTCTCCCTCTCTCTCTCTCTCCCCCCCCTGTGCCGTCTCTTATTGGTGAATGTGAAATCAGTCGGTACGGCGCCGAGGCTCAACTAGAGCAGCAGCAGCAGCAGCCTGCGCTTGACAGCTGCCTCCAGCGTTCCTCCACCGGAGCCGTGTTGCTCTGCATAGAGGAGTGCGCCGAACAAACCGGGATCCTGCAGACGGTACTGTAAAATTCAGCGTCCCGGGGAGGGGGGGAGGAGGTGGGAGGGTAAGGGAGAAAGGGGGGAAGCAGGAAGCTGGGAGTCGTGGTGGAGAGCTCTGCGGGGAGGAGGGGGGGGGAGAGGGGGGAGGGAAGGAGGGGAAGAGGCTTGTGTTGATGATGATGCTGGTGATAGTGGAGGACTAACAGATTGCTCCTCTTTCTTCTTTTCACTGTCTGTGACTGAGATGTTGCACTGAAGTTGTGGCAGTTTTAGTTCATTGAAGAGAAGAAGAAGAAGAAGACAATGCTGAAGAGAAAAAAAAAGGGAGGGAGGGGGGATCTCAGAGAAAACCTTAAAGTACGCCACAGGCAATTGGGAAGCACAGCCTATTTTCCACTTGTTTTCTACTTTTAGCTGCTGAGCTTCGCTGTCTTCCTGCGTGTGTCTGTGCTGTTCTTTTATTTCCTCAATGCAACGCGACCAAACTCAGAGGCTGGTGACCAGGAGGCTGTTTGGTAAAAACCTTTTTGTGGCAGATCAGAGGCCAGATGAAGTTGCTGTGAAACACCTTTGTGTGCCAAGCTATATTACATTACATGCTTTAGTGTATTTTCCATCTGGCGGCTGTAAAGGGGGAGGGGAGAACGGGAGGGAGAGGAGAGGGATGGAGGGAGGGAGGGAGGGAGGGGGGGAGGTTTGGCTATCTTCTAGACAGCACTGTAACAATGAGCCTGCCTCAGCAATTTTCAAAACATATCATCAATACACGACTAGGAGCTCGCGCTTTTAAATATTAACCCTGTGGCAACCGGGGCAGGCTGCGGAGAGCTCCAGCGGTTTTGCGGCATCCTCTGGTGCCGGATCATCCAATAAAAGACGTCCTGGGGGATGAGCTAATTTGCTGTAGGATCCTAAAGAACATTTGCCAGCTATAGAGAACATTGCCGTAATGAACAGAGCAGATATATTCAGGTTATGTTACCCATCAGTAATTGCCACATAAGGAGGCTGAGTTAAATCTGCAGCTGGCTTTGAGGGAATTGATACACAAGGGGCCTCATTCATATGGCGTAACTGTCATCTTAAATTTATCACCCATTTTATTTTTCCACCTTCTTCAGGAAAGCACACATGAGCGTTGAAATGTGAAACGGCGTAAAGGCACTCAAAGAACCGCAATTAGTGATTTTGCAAATATTGTGATGTTTTAGAAGATTGAAGACGGTTTATTTTAGAAGTAAACTGCGCGTTTTATAAATCAAGACACGTATCATAAAATTCTTAGACTGCGCTTCTTTCTCTACCTCCCTGTCACATCACAGTCCAGCCTTTCCATTACTTTGCACACACGCACACAATCTCTTATTGGTGGCATTACCATGCACATACAAGCCCTCCATATCTTTATACATGTCCACCAGAACCCAATGAATTTACATTAGCAATCACAGAGTGGGTAGCCGCCCCACTCCTCCATCAATCTCTGATGGGAAATAAAAATGAAATGCACTTCTCAGGCAACTCGGATTAAGGATCACGCTTTTATCAAATACTAAAGTCTATTTCAAGTCCTGTTCATAAATAACTGAGGGGAGAGAGGGAGGAAAAGAAAAAGGGTGGAGACAAAAAAAAAAATAAATAAGGGAGAGACCGGAGGGGAAGAGGCTGACAGGCGGGGGCGGTGTGGATGTAGACAGAGAGCATCATGGTTGGAAGCTAAGGGCACTTGGGGTTGGAGGGATTAGGAAATAAGGTTGAAAATAAGAATCTGAGGGCATTTCAGCATCATATAATCCCCACGACTCCTTTCCAGGAATCTCCTTCAATTACAGATGAAAAATGGAATTCGGGTTAAGATGGTGCTGCTCGGGGTGCAGACCCGGTCCTCCCTGCTTCCTGTCTCCCTCCCAAGCTGCAGTTCTCCCATGCTCCACGCTGCTTACCAAGGATGCGAGTGGCTTTCCCGACCATTTAGATTTCCCACCATAGTCTAGACACTCCCCAGAGACTCAGCCCTCCATTATAAAGATAGAGCTTTCAAAGAGAAGAGGAAGTGAAGGCCTCACACAGAGCGTGTTCTCCCTAAAATGTCCGTCTGTCTCCGACCCTCACCGAGTCGAGCTCTGTTGTCTTAATATTTTATGATGATCTCACCTCTCCTCTGTAGCGTGCTGCTACTTACAGAGCATCTTCTGTCAAACTACACTCAGATCTCTGTCATTAGAGAGACTCCAGAGGAGACAATGCGCCGCACTTCCCCACCAGTTCTCGCTCTCGACCCCGCAGAATCCCAGCGGAGGTCTGCGCTATAGTTACGGCTAGCTCGACCTATCGTGCTCATTCATCAAACGCTCAGCCCTGCGCTGTCTGGCCTCAGCTGGTGTGAGACCTGGTCGCGTGACGCTCCATCCCGAGTCTCCGAGGTTACTTTCCTTTAATCACGCACTTCACTTTATGGAGTGACCCGTTTTACAACTCGCTGACACGGATCCTCAGCTGTGCTCGTTTTATCTGTCTTCATCAGCTCCACAGGTAAGTATTGACATTTCTATACTAAATACAGCACATCATGAAAGGAAGGGCTGTGCAGAGTGATGCTGCTTTGAAATGCTGCCCTGGAACAACAGGAACAAGGAAGTTCTTTCTCTCTCAGTCCCTTCTGAAGCATCAAGATCGCAGCATATTAACACTCTTTTGTGGTAATGAAGTTGTAAAGTTTTATATATTGCATTACTTCTTACTTTTATTCTTGTAGTGACAGGAAGTTTTACTGAATAGCTGAAGATGGAGCTGCATTCTGGATTGTACGCGGTGATTTTTCACATAAAAAAAATATATTATTGAAACTGTTTTACGACCATTTCTTTGTTCAATCGAATTTACACGTAGAGTTTAGCATATAGACCGTGTGGAAAAGTCTGGAACAACAGGGAATCCAGGCCAAACTTGAACCACATTGATTTAAACTTGAATATATTTTTGATCCTTTCGGGTGTGCGTCAACTTAATCAAAAGATGAAGTAAAACGTTTAAAGTGTGGAACGTTTTTGGTGTTTATTCTGACGCACTGCTTCCTGCTATGGAGTAACTAGGAGGCTACTATCAGCACAAGATGGAAGCATCGCTGCCGTCGACACTGGTGCGACATCACTCGAGTGACCGACTCCTGCGCAAACCACGAAGTCTCACGGCTGCAGTTTGGTTGATTGTTAGACTTCTTATTTTTCCTGTGTTAATATTGTTTTGTGTAATGTTTTAAATATTTTAATTCTCCTTTCTTCCCGTTACTGTCATGACGCAACAAACACGTTAACAGGTTTTGGTCTATATTTGTAAAATGATGCAAAAGTAATAAGGCTATGATTTCAAGTCATTCTTTAAATGTGATCTAACTATTTTAAAGGATGATGGAACGGTTAGTGTGCTGTGCACTGCTTTGGCCCAAATGTCGCCTAAAAAGGGCCGCAAAAATCCCCGAACTCTAATGTTTGATATATTTAGAGGTCTGCACCTGGTATTTATCAAAGCAGCATAAGACCATGCAGCCCTGCACAGGATAAGCAGGTACAGATTATGGGTCTTATTTCAACTGCTCTTTATTTTTGTTTTCATTTTGTGAAATAAATTGGAACGGGTGATAAGTTAGCTTATGTGTGGGCCGTGACGTCCCGTAATGACAAAGGAGAACTTGTGTTCTGCCATCAAGACATCCTGACAGCCAATAAATATGCATAAAATAACAAGAAAATTCATGGTTTTAGTTGTTCCTTTCACTCCAGCACTCTGACATAGCCTGCATATTTAGCCTTGAAAACGGTAATGTTTTGTCTCCCAGCCCTGGAAGACATCATTAAACATCATTTGTAAGCATACATTACACTATACGCAAGCAAATTGCCCATCTGGTGATTTTGGAGCTCACTGTCTGGGAAACAATAAATCTATTGTATGGCTCCACGTAAAGAATCCCACTAAAGTAACGCCTCCGTGTAGACATACGTTGAGTATAATAAACATAGCCGTGTGCACAGACTGTATGTACAGTAGTGTTAATAATGCAGTGTTTACACCTTGGCATTGAGCAGGCAGCACTGGCCCAGGGCTGCAAACTGGCAGGGCTGTGCAGTAATTAGTGGCTGTGTGTTGTGGATGTGAAGGCTTGCTGCGCGTCATGCTGATACCACTGCCGGGCAGACCCGGTGTGTCGGCAGCAGGCACACAGAGTGCTACACAAGGCCACGCCTTCCTGTCACAACAGGAAGTTGCACCTTTCACTTCAACAAGCGCTCCTGCGGTCTGCGCGCTCAGTTGTTACTCAGCGGTCCAAGGAGGGACGCAGAGGATGTTAACGCCACGACAGCGACGTGTGTGGTCCGTGTGTTCACGCACACATTCATATTAACCCTTTACATCTGTTTACATTTAGCACCATGGTGCAGCAGAAACATCCACCTGCAGTGTTTTTATCCTGTGTCATTCTTGTTTGTTTCATTGACCTTTATTTCATTTTTATTTTTGTCTTTGCATGTCCACGTCTTCGCTGGATTAATTCATTCATTTTTGTCAAATCAAATCAAGTCTACATGGTTATTTTTTTTACATGTATGGTCGTCTATCCACGGTGAATGCTGGAGATACTGCATCAGCTTTAGTTCGACTTCTGTGTTTACTGGTTTGACTAATCTATGTCTTTGAAAGGAAAAGGTGCGATTTTGACGCAAATTGTGTCATTTGTGTAGAAAAGATTTAAAGGCGCACACCAGAAGTTTGTGGAGGTGGGGGGGACTTGCATGAGACAGATTAATAAGGCTGAAAATAAAGAGTCCCACTGCATCCTACATTTCCCATAAGCCCATGCCGCAATAACCCTGATGATATCACTGTGACATCATCGACCGGGCCGCACTAAACACGGCAAGTAAACTGTGAAGTCAGCGGACTGAACTTTTGGGAAGAATTTGTGGAGAAACTATTTATATGGTAGTAATTCCTAAGACCATCCTATTATATTAAATTCTATGCTTTTAAAAAGGTGCCATGATGAGACGTTTGAACTGTGAAAATATCAGTTTAATTAGTTTCCTCCTTCATACTCTTTAAGACTAATAACAACAACAAAAAAATAGCAACAATTTCTGTTTAATTGAAAGCCAAATCTCTGTCAGCTGTCGTGTTTGATGTCTTTCTCATTGGTTGCATCTTTCAAAGACTTGTTTACTGGCTACAGTGTGTACTGCGTGTGTCAGTGCATGCGTGCTTGAGTTTAACTTTGAATTCATTAGTGCGTATATTATACACAAGAGATATATATATATATATATATATATATACTGTACAAGCTGCAGGCTCTTACAGTTGTGAAGAGAAAGATTCAGTAGCTTTGCCGCTTACAATACAAGCAAACCCAACTGGAATCTTAACAGCCTCTTGCATCTCAGTTTGACATTAATTGATAATCAAACAAGCCTTCACATTAGACATTTATGAGATCAGCTGAATTATCTATTTAATGTAACCCAATTATATGCAACCCTTGTGCACCAATCAACAGTAATTCCCGACTCATAAATGACAGCTACAACGGCAGATTTAATCAATAATAAACATTGATGAAAACTTGCGACCCGCTTCCAAAGAGGATAATTAACAGGAAGAAAAAGTGCTGTGCTGAATTTCTTTTTTTCTATAGGAAAATTGCTCTGTGATATTTGTGTTTTATGCCATTCAGAAGAATCTCTTCTCTTTGGCAGCACCAGTGAGAGTAAGTGTAAAGCAAACATTAGGGACAGACATGTACCAGTAAGTCTGAACACAGGCTTCAGCTGCACCAGCTCTTAATTAAAACCTTGAATCTTCTGTTGTAATAAAACTAAATTTCATGAATTATGAAGTCGGCCTTTTTTCAGTGCAAACTAGACACCAGGTCGGCTTCAGCTGGGAGGAAATGAACCCATATGTGGCTTCACCTGTGTTTTTAGGGCCAGAGAAGACACATCTTTTTCAGGCTTCACATGGGACTTTCCCACCTGAAGCTCAAGCCTGAAAAAAGTCTGAAATAAGATGCTGAAATGTGGTGCGGGGTTCCCTCGTCTTACATCCACAGCAGAGGACTGTCACATCCTGTACACGGAGTATAACTTCAACTAACACATGTCAACAGAGTAGGCATCAAACGCAGCCCATTAGAGACTTTGGGGAATTCTGCACCTGAAGCCTGTTTGGGTTCAACAGAACCACATGAAACTCTTCTGACAAAATGGAGGTAAGTGTGCACACGGGGGCCTGCTGCTCTTACCAGTCTTGTAAAGAGGGGCACTCCCAAATGCCAGAGGTGATCGTTCAGCAGTCCGCTGTACACCACGTTCCCGAAGACAGCAATGCTTCCTGACTTACACAACGTGTTTCCTACGGGGACACAAAGAAACACAGGCAGGGCGTCAGACAGGAAGCAGCCGGGGGGCAACTGAATGCACTCCAGCAGCAAGACACTTAGCTGGGGGGGACAAAAAAAAAAAGATAATTCACTGAACGGAAATAATAGAGAAAGCATCATCGATTGTCAGAAATATTGATTTCAGATGTTTATTGACCTTAAAGGTAATGACAAATATAGATAGGTAGCTTGTCTCCAATCAATAAAGTTGCATGACTGAGCAGGCTGATGTAACAGCACAGTGCAGTCCATCTAAATAAACAAACGAGGTGCAATGTGAAGACGGCGAAGGTGGAAAAAACGTGAAATAAAACAGGTGGAGAGAGGATTCAAAACAAGGTGACAAGCCGCCCTCCGGTATTGAGCGGCTAACAGCAGCTCCCATTTAGCCCAAGCGAGTAGTGCAGCCACATCATGATCTACTTATGAGTTTCCAGTTTTATACTATATATAGCATCTTTTTTAATATGTGTAGTATGAGACTGACGCTGTCGCTGCTGCTTTCTTGGTCAGGACACTCCTGAAAAAGAGAGCTGAAGTCCGGCTAACAGCTGTTCCACTAACGTCTGTCACTGAATGCATTAAGGCTGTCCTTCATCGGAAGAAGTAAAACTGTGTTTCTGGGGTTTACTATCCAAATGACCACGAGGGGGGGGCGGCAATGTGTGACCACAACACAAATAAAACCCATAAAATTCTGAGTTTACAACAAAAACAGTGGGAAGCAAAAAGCTACTTTACAAAAAAATACAAAACCATCAAAGAAGCTGTTTCGTTATCACCGAGGCTGCAGTGCGCCGCCCAACCGTCGCCATTCCTTTCCTCAAGATTGTTTTGAATTCAGCAGCATTTTGTTCAGGCATTTTTATGTATGAAAACATACATATATTCAAATATGACACCGAGTACATTATTATAAATGTTGGTTCCTCCCTCGCTGTTCGCTCTCATCGCTCTGAACTCGACTGGCCGCCGCATGTCGAGCTGCTGTCACAAAGTTCTTGGACTTATGGGAAATTGTGTTTGTTAAAGGCTGCCAAAAACATAAATAATAAATAAACACACACATATATATATAAACAAATCTAACAGCATATGCTCGACAGATACACAACAACGCTGGCATACTGTCAAGCCGGCTGTAAAACATATACCATCAACCCTCCTATATAAAAGTCGTGTCCACTGCGACACTTCACCCTCTCAAAGACACTCTTAATTAGCTCAGTGCCAATGAGGGGCCTTCAGACACCAAAACACACACACATGTACCCAAGAGTGTGTCGCACTGCGCGCTGATGTCCCCATGTATGTGATGAATGCAGCTTATGGAGCAGGCAGCACAGAAAACACGGGTCCCCATTGTAATTTCTGCACAAAGGAACGCTGCAAAGGCGCACCAGGGGTGGAGTGAAGCAGTGCTGACAAGCAGCACATGCATTATTTAAAAACAAAAGTAAAAAATGCCCATTAAAGTGTCAGTGGTGCTTTCGGCAGTGCTGGCTTGGGCGCGGTGTGCGTATTACTGTTATTAATGGGCCAGGCGTGGGGGGCATTTCTTCAGTGTGATTGCTCTGCTGCTGTTGCTATCCGCGGTTCAAGCCTCCCCCTTTTTTTTTTCCCATTTCTTCTGTGTGTGTGTGTGTGTGTGTGGAAGAGGAACAGATAAAGAGCATGATACAGACAGAGACGGAGAGACACCGCGAGACCCCGAGTGCACAGTCAATGAGCTCCTACAGCTAATATCATTTCACATTATTGAATGCATATTAAGGCAGAGAGACCTTGTCAGACGAACAGGAGCACCAGCGCTTATATCAAATTCTGATCTGCCGTCACGGCCATGTCTAAAAAATGCCGGGAATGTTGTCAGCATATTGAAAATAAGTGCATACCATTTTTCTTTGCAGTTTAAGATCAAGGGCTATACATTACCGCTACTGACACAGCAGAATGAGGTCATTGTGCATGTTGTAATTACAGCTGGGTAAACACTCTGCTCTCTGCTGGATCACTGGGAACACAGAGAGCATGTAGGACTAACAGAGAAGAAAGAGGACCGATGACTCTCTGCGAACATACTGGAAATATTTAATACATCAGTGAGTAAAGAGATTGAACAAAATGATTATTAGCGTCTCTTAGGATCAATTCCAGAGCAGCATGAAAATCAATGCATCTGTGTTTTTACTGTTACATGCACAAACAATAAAGACACATCTCTGACCCATCCTTCTATAACCAGTTAGTTATGGTTTTATTAATGGTGTTTACATGCAGCGAACAGAGCATGTAATCAAATGTTCCATATTTGCATGTAGAAGATGTCACATAGAAGAGACAGCTTCATTTTCTCTGCAGAGCCGTGGAGCCACCGGGGTTTCTGTTTTTCTTTTTTATTATTTTTGTTTATAAAAAAACGGATTCAGCTCTGCATGTGTGCACCACTGGAGCATCTGTAGTGGTGCTTTTTATTAAATCTAACCTAAAGTGATGACATGTTGCTTATTGCTTCACAATGAACTGTTGATAATCCGTTTTTTGGATGTTAATCCTGCTTTTTTTTTAGGGCCCTCTCAGCAGTTGGATGTTCTCTCATCTGCAGACTCGACAGCATTGAGCCCAACCTGATTAATTATTAATTGTGTGATTAAAGTGTGCATTGGTGTGGGTGTGTGGGTGTATGTGTGTGGCTTGCAGGGAGGGGTAGAGGAATGCAACCTGCAGTCTGCTTTGCATTATCTACAACTTTGGCTTTTTATTCCTTCACTGATAGATTTTTATTTTTATTTCTTTTGGAAACTCGCATTTCAGAACAAGGCATTTAACTACAGGCGTCAAAATATTTAATACCCAAATCACCGGGAAGGTACAATACCTGCAAGAGCAGAAGAAGGGAAGGAGAGGGTATTGTTTTATTAAGTGAGTGATGCCTGGTTGAGTCTGGCTCAATTTTCTTTTGGCTGCAAGTCAAGAGCTTCTTCTTTTTTTTTTTCCTCCATCTCAGCGCAGACATACATGGAGAACGTAGATTTCAAGGCTGACGCTTCTACCAATATTTCAGGATTCAATCTGCTTATAAATTATTCTAAATGTCAATATTCAACCTCAAACTTCACCATTTTTCAAACTTTTCCAAAAAAAGAAAAAAAAGAAAACATACATTTGTACTTGGATGAAATGGGATAAACTTATGAAAATAGAACCAGAGCTGATGCACTGATTGCACTGCAAAACTCTTGATCTCATGAAGTTGTCTGTCTATATTTGAGTCCTAAAAACCCAGTTTTCAGAAATCTGCCAGTACAGTAACACTAGAATCACCACGTTTCAGGAGTTTTCTGCATCTTGAAACTAAGAATGAGGCAGATCGTTGGAGGAGAACCGAGAAAAATGAAACTTGATTTTAGAAAATAGTTTAAACAATATGATGAGATGAACGAGGTGGCTGCTTTGTTTTTGTTGTTTTAAGAAAATCTAAATGTCTAAATGGACTAAACTACAGCTTGATAAGGTTTCACCAGTATGGCCAGCATCCTGCAATCCAAAATGAACTGAATAACCCACCACAGTTACAATCCGTCTGAGCGATGATCTAAAAACAGAGCTAACAGCCTTTATGGGTGTTGGAGGTGTGATTATGTGAAAAAGAATTGATTCATATTAAAATAAACAGTATGATTATTCAATTAGCTGGTTAGTTGATCGAAAGACAAACGGTCAACTATTTTAGTGGTAGATTCATCGTTTAAGTAATTTTTCTATTCCCGAGTTCCAGATACTCAATCGTGAGGATTTGCTGCACATTTCTGTCTCTTCTGTGACGGTGAAAGGAAAATGTTTTGGCGTTGGACTGTTGATCTGGGCTTTAGCATTTTTCACAATATTGCTATCAATAATGGAAATAATCATTAGTTGAAGCCGTATAATGAAATATAGTATAACGCAGTTAGATCGCTCTGTTCACAGCCTGTTTCATATCTGAGAAAAGAAAAGGAAGAAAACCATCTGAGTGTGGTGTCAACATTATAGGTGACTGTTATTTAGATACGTGTGTGTGTGTGTGTGTGTGTGTGTGTGTGTGTGTGTGTGTGCGGTGCCCCCGGCCGCCTCCTCTCCGGCCTCCTCCCCTGGCTCTGCCTTTGGAGGTGGGTTGCTTTAAGCATTCAAACTCCAGAATGTGCAGCTCACTTCTAGCAACGAGGCACATTGCTGCAATGCAATAAGGGAAAACAACACTTTTAATAATTCAGGCCCTGAGACCGTGAGGGGGTGATGTGGAGGGTGGGGAGTCGGGGGGGATGGGTGGAGGGAAGACGTCTTAAAGTACCGCAGAATGGCTCATTTAGCTCCTGCTACGCATTATTAAAGTTGTATCGAACCCCACCCCCCCACCACCACCTCCCCCCCTGGGTCTTTCCCAAAGTTTTTTTTTTTTTTTTCATTTTCCTTTCCCTTTTCCCCCAAAAGCCTGCAAGGTAACCAATAACAGCTACCAACATTTATAAACGACAGAGTATCCTGCACCTTAGAGGAGGAGGTAAATAATGGTGTAGCTCTTAATCTCTCTTTCTCCCTGTCCTCCCCGCTCACTAGTCCTCCGGTCCGAAATTTGTCAGTGCTTTATCCTGTTTGAACCGTAATACAGAGCCCTCGCTGTCCAGATTATTTTCTGCCTGAGCTAAACCCACGATGCATAAAAAATGTGGGGAATGAACCTTGTATGGAATCAAATTGAGTAATAAAATTGTGTTCGGTGTGTCACTGATGGACGCGTGATGGTACCGTTAAGGACGTGTTCAAAGGTACTGTAAATTGCCTCTGAGCCTGATGGCAGTTTCCAGAGCAAAGAGAGTGAAAATGAATAAAAAAAATAAGCGAAGAGGAAGAAAAATGGGAACAAGCTTAAATGCAGATGAGCTTATTTTATGTTATCGCAGGAAAACAACAACACATTAGATGCACACAAGAGGTCAGTCTGACCTGCACTGCTGTCTTGTATCACTAAAACAACCACCAGATGAACTCCTTAACATCCAGCCCCCCCCCCCTTTATTTCTAAATAAGTAGCTTCAGGGTTTTAATCCACACTGTGGATTTCTGACAGCATCATATTTACAGAATTCTTTATCATCTCGTTTCGGCTCCTAATTGAAGCTTCATGATGTTTACACTGAGTGTAGTTTTCAAGCCCCAGACGCTCATATGTTTTTTTATGGCTGCATCATTCCATCAAATGGAAATATTCCAGATGTCTTGTGCACCATTTCATACATGTTTCTTAATAATAATAATAATAAGTTTTATTGTCCACAAATGTGGAAATGTGTCTTCGGCTTCTCAGGTTAGTTAAAACACATGATAGTAAATCACAACACATCCAATAACAAAGAAATCTACATGCACAGTACAGACCACAATAACCGACATGTTTCCAGTGTGAATTTAGCATTTTGTTTAATTGCATTTGGTATGAAATACTTTTTGTAATGTTCTTGGTTGCTGCAGCGGCTCTATACATACATATCTATATATATATATATATGTATGTATATATAGATGAACAGGATCAGACACAATTTGTTGGGCTTTTTGTTTCACCTGCGTTTTATATTTATATCCCAGTTGTTTCTGCTCTTTCCCAATAATTTTACTGGCCATGTTTGTAATTGTAGATGATATATTATTGTTCTTAGCCCCCCCCCCCCAGGTGCCCGTAACATGTGCACATATTAAAAGTTAAAACACTTTCAACAAATCTGTAAACGGTCTCTTAAAATGTTTTTGCTTTTATCGTATGAATCCAATTTCCTGTTGAGATACAAAAATAAAACAATAGTATAAATACAATAAAAACACATTTGGTATCTTTGGAAACTTTGGGACCTCTACTACAATTTGAAATGAAGGAAAGTCAATGGTTTTGAGTAACATTTGGCTGCACAGCATGCATGTTTTTACTATAAAGTATGCATGATTCTGTACAGGCAGAGAAAAACTGAAAAGCCACCATCCATGAAATCCCTTCAAATCCTCACACATGCAGGAGTGGTCATCCTCAGAACAAGGCTGTTTCTCTTTGTGAAAACTTGACATTTCAGAGATACCGTGGAAGATTTTCAGCCGGCAGCAACAAATTATAATTATTATAATTTATGATTAGTGCTTACATTGCACAATACAATGGAAAAAAAAAAAGTAAAAGCCTATTAAAATGTCCACTTAGGATATATACACCATAAACTGCTGCAGAGATCTTAAATCAAAGTCCACTGTGCTGTAAGAGACGCAGAGACAGAAGACAGGAGGTCGGGAGAGAGAGGAAGACAGTGGATGTCGGATGCGTTATGATTGGCTGATATATTGGCCTTTTATGAGAAATCAGCGCGGTCGAGTCAGTGTTGTTCACCTCTGAAATGATGGATATGAAACAGTCTGATTACATATTCATTGTAGTCGTCTGATGCAACGTGTCGATCAGGCTAAGCTAAGCTAACCGGCGGCTTCATATTTCATATGCAGACAGAAGAGAGGTGCTGATCTCAGCTGTGTGATTGTTCGATATATCCTTTCTCTGTCGTCAGAAACTCGTAATTATGACAACTCCGTCATGCCATTAGGGTAGCGTTAAAGTTGGGATGGGACCTCAGAGATATAAATGGACTTTGTGCACGTGTGTTAGGTCTCCTGTAGTTTGTTGCTAGCTTAGCTTGCAGCTCATTGGCAAACACGCTCCAGATACCTGTAGAGGCTGAAACTGTGTCCAAGAAGGCAAAGAGAGGATAAAAAGTGATGCCGTGATATGTTAAAAGACGAGGATATTAAATTGTTGCCCAGCCCTATATTATATTTTTACAGCCTCATCAGCTTTAATGGTCTAAAAGCTGTTTGAGATATTTTTCCGTGCTGACAGGAACAGTTAGCACCAGGAAAATTACATTTCTTTTTTTTTATTTTACTCACAAAATCTACAGTTTCAGCAGGTTCAACCCCAAAAGCATCTCTATGCACCTTCATGAACACAGTTTGACGAGAGGCCTGGAACATCAAAGCAACGCATCCAGCCAGTCATCCATTCGGCCTAAACGTCAGACAAACCAGACAGCCAGCTGCTTGGTCTCCTGCTGAGTGTCAGACTCTGACGTTCTTCCTGCTTCTGCCATCGAAGCTGACTAAACACAGCCTTCTTCAAACCTATGCAAATTAGCCACGTTGCTAAATGGATTCCTCTTTTTTTTTTTTGCTGCAGAGCCGCAGGGCCGATTAGGGCCCATTTCTATCTACAGAATGTATACACACCTACATGCAGGAGAGAACATTACTCCCCATGGGGGATTCTCTGCGGTCTTCCCTTTCTCATAACACTACCCCGCTTTAATAGATCCGTTGTTAAATTTAAATTGAAAATAATGTACATTTCTCTGCTGTAACGAAATTAAAAAGGGCTGAAAACGGAGGTGGGAGGGAGCTAATAAAGAAGAAAACACAGCACAGACACACAGTGGCAGCGACCTTTGACCTTGACAAACATCATGTACATTATATGGCCAAAAGTATGTGGACTGTCTGAGGCCGTCTGAGGCCGTCTGAGGCTGTCGTGGTCCGCTACAGGTCTCTTAGTCCCAATGAAGAGAAACGTTTAAAAAAATTAATTTCCAGACTTTTCTCTAAGGTTTTTTGCTTTTTGTGAAATACTGGATCATTTTCAGGCCATTGTCACAGGGAAAGTCCAGCGGTGAAGGCTCAGCAGTGCACATTCTGTTGTTTTAAGGGGTCACAGGCTGGGAACTACAGCTGTAGACAATAATGTGATTGCTCGTTTGTGTTTGTCTCTTTCCTGTTGCAACGCCCGGGTCGTAAAGAAATGTAAATCTGTCTCCCTTCTCTTCCTCACTTCCCTTCATTTGACACTCTGTCTCTTCAAGAAGTGGCTCCTCACTCTCATTAATCATTCCTCATTAGGCCTGTTGGCTTACAGTAGAGAAATGAATAAGTCACTGGCGCTGGGCACCACTCACCATTCACTGGCCCAGGCTACAGCTACTGGGTGGGGTGCAGGGGTGCTGGGGTAACTGGTAAAATGACTGCGACCCCTCCCGTTTATGATGAGAAGCAGCGGAGATGAAGGTGAAGGAGGATGATGAGGGGGTGATTTTGGACTCATCATCACCATTATAATGATTATCATTATTATTGGTGTTATGAAAGTGTGTTGTTGCTGTTGTGGAATCATACTAAAAACAGCAACCCTATTTGCTGCAGTCATTTCCATTCCTTCTTATCATTATCTCGTCATTATCATTATCACCATTACGATCGGTCACGGCATTATTATCCTAATTGTTCTCAGCATCATCGCAACATACTGCGGCTAATGACAACCTCAAGATGTGGAGAGAAAGTGGGGGGGGGGGGGGTTTAATTCAGAGATAAATAATGCAAATACAAAACGACCAATGAAAAATGTCCGAACTGCCCATCTGGCTTGAAATGTTCCGGAGAAACAAACGAGAGGATAGAAACCAAAAGCTGTTTTGATGTCTCAGTCTGGATGTGCGTTGAGGGCCTCGGGATTCCATCAGACTATTGATCGTTACCAACGCTCCAGTCCTGCTTTACCACCCTTATAAACAATCTCTCTGTCAAGCACACTATAGGGCAACAAATGATTTTATTTCATAGATTTTTGGATTTGACTGATGAATTATTCATTGATGTTCTACCCTTGGTGCAAGAGAAGGGGGGGGGGGTGTTGAAAAGGAAAAGACAAAGAGAGTTCAAAATGTATCATGCTCAAGCCTGTATACATGAACGGTTTCTCTTTCAAAAGGTTTCTTTTGTTTTTTTCCACTAACCTACATCAGCCCTGCTTTGTCAACATCAGCTGAGTGAGAACTCCCGGGGGCCGACAAATCTCCTGTAATCTGCCAGACCTCCCCTCCATGTCCGGCGCTGTTGTTTTCCTGTATCCTTCTGTAAGTGTTATTGAGTCTGCAAACTCTGAAAAATTGTTATCAATTTGGACCCAGTCCAGCACCTGTGAAACGCACAGTATGGCTGACTTTTTTTTTTGTTTTTTTTGAATTACACCGGCTTTAGTGCCACACACTCTTAGCCCAGATGTTCGGGATAATGTGACAGTAAAACTACAAAGAAAGATGGTTACAAGCAGTAAACATTTCACAGTTTATATTTTGTGATGTTTTCTGTTTTGTAAGGTGTTTAACTGTGGAGGTCAATTGCTGTGTGTGTGTGTGTGTGTGTGTGTGTGTGTGTGTGTGTGTGTGTGTGTGTGTGTTTTGGTGTCCTTGGTTAGCGGCTGGTGACGTCTGTTTGTTTAGGATCTCTGGTGGCCACAGGTGGATCGCATTAGTGATCCTGCACTGGGAAAATACTGGGCAGCAGCAGCAGCAGCAGCTCATACTGGTGGAAGCTGAGTGAGGTCTATAAAATATCAAAGCAGATCGATCAGTCTGACCTCATAGCATATCCACGCTTAGCAGCGCGGCAGGGTTAAACCCAGTCAAGAGAGGGAAACAAACACTTCACAACAGCGTTTTTCCAACAGGACGCCTCTCGCTGCTTCTCCTCTTACAATAAAAATACATAACAATGCGGCTTCTTTTTGCATGCAACAGCACCAGCTGGAGCCGCGCTGAAATTAACTTTAATGCCATTCTCTCTTGTCTGAGAGACAGAGGCTGAATAATGTAGCAGCGGTAGCTCACTTCCTGAAAAATCGCCAAAATCACAGGGGATGACGATTGTTGCATCGCGCCTGGCATTTCTGTTGTATCCAGTATCGGACCAAGGCGCTCTCAATTGCACCCTGGGGGCTGGAGCTCGCTAACTGAAGAGAAACCAGGTCAACTGATAGGGGAATTGTGTTGTTATCTTTATATGTGCATGCTGCAGATACAGTGGCACAGCTCTCGCTAGCAGCTCGCAACATTTTACAAAGCAATCAGGGCCTGTTATCGACGCATGGGTAGCAGGGCTAAACTACAGTAATCCACTTCATGTTTACTAATGAATCGCCATTTAGCGACGCAGCTCAATTCTGCATCAGGCTGAGGGCGGGGCCAACACTTGGGTGAATTCACATCTGAGGGAGGAAGCGCAAGCACGAGGGGCGAGCGACAGCCTCCCGGACTTGACATCCCATCATGAGGGGGGCCGCTGGCTGGGCGGCCGGCTGGGCGGCTTGCTGGCGATGCAGAGTCTGTTTGTTGTGCATCCATCAACCCCGGTGTCCTGCCCGGGAGCCGATCGATAGCCAACACAAAAGCTCATTGATGACAGACAGCTCTTGACAAACATATAGCATTTTTTCTGTCTAGTATAGCAATAATCTCCAAGGTCAGTGTGAGTCATTCAACGGCAGCAGGGACGCGAGGAGCTCATACCAAGTCTTCTCTGTGTCTTTTCACGAGGGGGAACAAAAAGGTCTGATGCATTTTAAGTCGGCGCTGAAAGCTCTTGGCACATTGTTAGGCAGCCGTGCACAAGGAGAATGAAAACACACATACTTGACAAGTGGTGAAGCTGCCGTGACATGTCGCTGACTGACAGCAAAACCCCCCAAGGACACATAACTAACCCGATACTTAATGGTGTAATGGAAGGCCAAATTAGTGGCTCGTCTTGGTCAGCAGGAGCTCAAATGAAAACACCTGTTAATATTTTAGGACGTTCTGTTTCCCTCTTGCAAAAGTTAGTTCGTGTGACAGCTGAGAAGATGGACAGCCACACATACAAGCACACACACACACACACACGCACACACTCAGACTACAGGTGTGTTAGGGCACAGACTTGGAGTTATAATAGGAGGGCCAGGTTCCCCCCCCCAGGCCATCCTGCCAGCTGGCCGGACTGAGTGTGAGTGATGCCCGAGTGAGGCAGCCCCATTAGGGAAGTGCTGGTGGTGAGTGCAGGATAGCTCAGGTAATTAAAGCCAAACCAAAGCAGGCAGGCGAGGCGGGGGCTCCCGGATTTATGTGGCTGAGTAATGCACATACTGAAGTCAGCTCGCCATCCAAAGGCCTCCCTCACTTACAAACAGTCTCAAGAGGCATTAGCTTCCTCACCACTCTGATGCAGCCTATTACTCTCGTTCTCTCCATCTTGTTCTTCGTTTTAACGGTTTTGTTTTGGACCTCTGCTCCACTCTGCGACTCTATCAGAGAAAACATCCAGATCTTGGACGGTTAAGACTAGATCTCGATTTTTTTCTCAGTTCTCTGATATTACTAGCCAACTACATTCGGATGACGAACTACCCACACAAGGTTTGATTTGGGACATTTGTTTGAAACATGGATACGGAACAAGCATTGTGTACAACCTTCAGTGTATCAAGGACTGTTTATATATTGGCCACAGTGTGCTTGTGGACGGGCCAGCTGTAGCTGGGAACCATTGTTTTATAGAAAGCCCTTTCTTTGCAGTTTTGGAAGAACTCATCCACAAAATTGTGATATTGGAGATAATAATAAGTGATAGCGTGCAGACACTACTGCTGAGTGTTATGATGCTCTGGTGTGGCTTTGATAAAATCTTTATGTAGTTCTACGGTTACTATTCATTTAGAAATGCAGAGACTACCATTGAGTGCTGGGTGTAAGTACACCTGGACAATGTCAGTTACCTCTTGAGTATCGCAGAACATAAATTGAGGTATATATATATATGATTATATATGATATTAATAATAATAAGAGCAAAGTTATACATTCAAGTTGCTTTTTTTAACATTACTGACGAGCCTCAATATGCTTAAACCTATAATAATAATAATTTCTAATTAAAACATCCACAAGTGCTCGTGGAAATAGATTACATTTCTCTTATTGTTTGGTCAGTGTGACATGTTATTAGACATACTGGTGGGCACTAAACTCCCAGCTGATATGAGCGCTTGTCCTCGTCCCTTGCGTGAACTTTCGCCTCTCAGATTTCAGGTGATTCTGCGCCATCTTCGCTCTGAATTATGGTGTCAAAAACTTAAAGCTGAGCTCGTTTAAGTGCCACACATTGTCACATTCTCCTGACATACATTAACGTGCTGTCGAACCTTTCGGAAAATGATAACAGCATGTCTGAGTGGTAGAAACAGTTCTGAAGTCAACACTGTCAAGAAACTGTCAGAATAAAATCTCAAAGATGAAACCCTCAGAGGAAACCGACCACACTCGGTGTTGAGGTTTTTGGTCGATCACACCTGTCAGCCTATCAGTTACTTATGCGGGTCCTTGTTGGCGGACTGATGACGTGAGCGGCTCTGGACTATTCTATGGATCGGCTTATTTCTGACCATAACTTAACCCGGCCTCGCTGATCAGATGTGGCGGAGAATGGATCAGCTCAGATGCTCAAACAGAGAGCTGAGATCAGCCGTGACTGACTGGCTGTAAGGTAGCATACAGTAAATCCAACCTCCTGTCAGATCACATTTCATTCCCATCTCCACAGATGGAAAGATAGCCGTAGACACACAGACGTATCAGATGGACAATGCTTAGATTGTCAAACAGAAAAACAGATCAGCGGGAGAGAATGAGAGACGGGCAGCCGAGTCCTCTGGAGGGCGAGCCAATGAGAAAAAAGCCAGATGGGCAGACAAGCATAGAGTAAATCATGAAAAAGCTCCTCAATGCCGGAGCAGTATGGAGAATGGCAGCGCGGGTTGGGAAGAGTTAGCCGCAGTGTGCAGCAGCTAGCATTATCAATGCTGACAGGCAGACAACCCGTTTATAGGGAGAGGAAAAAAAGCATCAAGGAAATCCTGCTCTTGTCTATCCCCAATTGAATTACTGCCTTGATCCAAAGATGGGAGGGGTGAGGTGGGGTGAGGGGGGGGCAGGATAATATTCTTTGACGAGAAGGGCCGCTCCAAATGCCCACAGAAAATGTATATCCGTACAGTGTGTCCCTCAGGGCTCACATCTCACAACTTTGCCCATCTATTTTTATTTGTTCCCCGTGCTTCTAGTTAATGCAGTGCTGCAGCCCACAAAATGGAGAAAGGGGAGGGAAGGGGAGAGTAAGAAAGGGGGGGAGGACTGGGAGGGTGCAACGAGATGCACTGCTGGGAGGGAGCGGGGCGTAGATCGCATGACCCCTGCGATGTTGTTGGAATACTAATGTCACACAAAGTTCCCTGGAAAAAGATACGAAGGAACAAAGTGCATAGGAGAGTGTGGTAAGGAAACACAAGCACACACACACACACACACACACACACACACACACAACACACTCACGTATATGCGCACACATGCACGTGCGCAGACACATGCACGACATCCACCCCGTCCCCAAACTCACGGGATAGACGAAGTGGGTAAATCTCATGAAGCCTGAAGGGAAAAATGTCCGCCAAATGAGACCCTTTGGGCCGCCATCAAGAAGACAGGAATTTGGATGAGGTGCCGGTTCCAGTTCCATCCAGTTTAACCAAACACGCTGTCTAATTACTCTTTAAAAGAGCTGCACGCAAACATCACTCCCTCTGAGTTTTGGCCATCATTTCTGTCATTTCTTTTCAAAGTCGTGAGGGACAAGAAACTTTTAAACAGGTCAAAAGTTTAGCCAACTTATTTAAACTGCTGCATTTGGAGGTGAAACCAGAAATGAGCGCGCCCAAAATGTTGGTTAGGGTTAGCAGGAAGTCGGTCTTCAAAGGGTGACGGCTGTTTATAATCAAGAGTCCGGTTATAATTTTGCTGTTCACCTTTGTTTTCGCTTTAAAATAACGTGTCTGCTCTGAGTTTACAACCTCTCTGACTGTGTGACTGCTCACATTTCTTGACCTACTTTTAGCGGCGTCACCATTTTGTCAAATCTCAGCAAGTAACTGAGTACAGTGTCATTAAAACCGACACGGCCATGTTGCCAGACAAGAATGCTGATATTGGACGAAACTGCTTCATTCTTGTGGTACTGGCAGTGGGCTTTTTGTAGCTTTGCAGCCATTTCTGCCACTAAACACCAGAGTGCCAGCGTTTCAGCTCCATGAGAGACTGATGCCCCAGCAGAAATTGTTGTATGACTGCCGATACTTTCCCTCAGTCGTCAGTGAGCAAGAAATAGGAAATGATGCATAAGTATCAAGGATTTACTGTCACATACAGTACGGCTGTCATCACACAGAGGTGCATCATGATGATATACGCCTCCAATCCTCCATTCCTACTGAATGTCTTTATAACTCTGCATTAACCCAAATCCCCGGCTGACACTGGGAGGTGTCAGTGGGGGTTTGAAGGTGGGGTATTTCCTCAGTCACACCTGCCTATTACGCTTGCTACTCAACTTAATGGCACTCCCAGGCACCCCGGACGTCTTGGTGAAGATAATTTTTTTGACAAAATGCTCAACTCAGGATGCTATTCTGCCATATTTTCAGAACACCTGTACACACAAGTGTGTTTGGTTGAAAAAAACATTGCCAGCAAAATGAATCTACACAATGGCTCCCATTATTATCCATTTCTTCTCACTCAACACCTCAGCTAGTATCAGTCGGTGACACGGTTTGAAATATATAACAATAACTAGGCTGTTTTAAATTGCGAGGGAACCTTGCTGAAACACATTAAAATACAGCTCATATTCCTATTGATCTATATTCCAGATATTCATAAATTAGATATAAATATGTGACCACTCTGATGATGTGACTATAGCCATTAACACAAAGCAACTAACTCATTAATCTGGACAGACCATTTGGAATGAGCTAATTGAGCACATGCTGCTTAGCTAATCCCACACATTTCTGTACGCCATTGATTTCATTTGACCATTATCGTCCGAGGTTGTGACCAAAATTAGATGCAGCCTGGCTAATTATCTGACAGTCGGCAGCTAATTATCCGGCTGTAGCGAGACAGAGAGACGAGAGAGAGAGAGCGAAACCTCCTACCGCCTCTCACAAACTAGCAAACTAGTCATCTGCGAGACTCGTGATAGAGACCACAGCGAGGGTGGGGCTCAGGTTGGGTGATTCCACTTTAGATCTGAAGCAGGTTCCTCGAGAGAAACAGAGCGTAATGAAGCTCAATGTAAAACCCAGCCAGACTCCAGAAAACTCTGGCTTCACAATAAGCCAGGAGAAAAAAGAAAACAAAGAAAAAAACATGCGGCGAGATGCTTGGCCTGATTTTCATCTGATGAAAATGATTTCCATCATTCACCTGACGGCAGGAGGACTCCGCAGACAGAGCCAGCGGAGCGAAACACACACTGTGTAGCCAGTCAGCCAAACAAATGACTGGAGGATCACGCATAATAGCAAATTAGCACTGGTGCTACTACCTGCGGATCAAATGCTGTTTGGTCTTTTGTTTGGCAGATGTTCGTGAGGAGATGGCAGCGTTGGTGTCAGGGCAGGAGGGGAAGGCGGGGGTGGGGGTGGGGGGCAGTGTTGGAAGACAACTCCTGAGGTCAGAGGTCAGAGAGACAAACCTGCCTCAGATACGCTAATTACCCAGGAGGCTACGCCCAGCCTGCTGCTCACACACAGGGATGAGCTTCACTGCACCAACGACACGAGTAACACATTTCATATAACTGCCCTAACTGTGATGGAGTATCTCTACTCGTGTCGAGCACTGACAGAAATTAGTTGATCAAAAGACAATCGTAAAGTCATTTATCGGCCGAAAATACATTCTCTGATTCCAGCTTCTCAAATGTAAAATAGTCCCCGTCTACTACTGCACCAGCTGACAGCACTGGTTTCTTTTCACCATGGCTACCGTGTTTTCCTAACCCTAACCAGGTAGTTGTAGCTGCTTAAACCACAGAGGAGGCGGACCTGAAAATGGTGATATGAATCATTGTTGTGTCATTTGTGAAACAGTTTTGGATGTCACTTATAAATGATGTTGTCCTGCTGATGGGGGCGTTGGATCAGAAAATGCTCAAATGTGTTGTCTTGAAAGGCAATGACAAATGATCTGTTTTGGGATTCAGTTTGGATGAACAACCTAAATGTTACTGAGGGCCTCAAAATTGAAGAACTTGCCTCATTTATGGGGGTCGATATGAGAAACAGCCAAATTAAGTTTTAAAGTCACAAGTTTGTGTGTGATAGTAGCTTAACGAGCTACAAAATGCTCCAATAGCTGTTCAGAGCGGTACATCGATGCTTCACTGAGTGATCAATTCATACTTTATGTACGAGTATTGGTCCTCTTGTCCTTTTTCTTCTTGGACAGAGTAAGAGTGAAGAGGCAGACAGGAAATAGGGGAGAGAGAGGGAGGGGCATGTGCATTATATGGCCTGTGCTGTAACCATTCGGCTATCAAGACTCATCGTACCTCGACAAAAGTAATCATTTGTCTTTTCGTTCCTGCTGGTACAGTAAACACACCACGGGCATCCATAAGGTACATAAGGTCCCAGATAACCCTTTCCCTCCCGTACCCTCGTGTGTGACCCGGAAGTACTTTGACAGGAAGCCCCCAGCAGGCACAGGTTGCCGATGGGCCGGGCCGCCTGGCTCTCGGTAAACAATCTGCGTGTTTGTGTGAGCGATGGGCACGTCGTTTGTTTTGCTAATGGGTGTTTTTCTCCTTCACACTCCGCGGGGAGTGCTGTCTAATGAGCCGCCCACCCGCGCTTTCCCTCCTGCAGCCCCTGTGCCCTGGGTGTGCGGCTTTAACCCCGGTGCAGAGGAGGATGGATCACAGGGGCTTGGGCTACTCGCTGAAAACACACACATGCAGAAGCCAAAAAAAGAAGAGATACATATTCGAATGAACGCCACTAAACACACATGCAGAAGGAGACTGACCTAAAAATATGCTTTATGGAATACGTTACACATCTTTAAATATTGATGAGCAAATGCGGAAAAAAACACACCCATGTGAATGTACCATGTAACTATTCCCAGGCTAATGCACAGAAATCTTTGCTAACACATGTGGACATTGGTGAACTGACAAGAACTTGGTAGCTCAGCTGTACTGCTCTCTAATGCACCAGAGAGGACATTAAATATACATGTGAACCCATGAAGCCGGGGCATCGGCTTCTTACTAACATATCACACATGGGATGTCACGCAAGGCTGTAGATGAAGAAGGTGCAGTGATCAAAGCTTCAGCCTATATATAGGCATGCATGTTTATGTGCTTCCATTAATGTGGCCTGGCTGACTGGCTGATTGGATAACATGTTAGTATGATGCTGGATGTGGTTTGAAGTAGATTGTCTCTGTCAGTCATCTTTCAGTATCTCTCTGGATTGAAGCTGCTGGTTGTCAGTATTTTGTACTGACGTCTGATACCTTTAAATACAGCTATGATCGTGTCAGAAAGCCTCCACATTGGTTTCAATGTCTTTAGTATTTCAATTTCCTTGAAAATTGTATGTTATTCGTGGTCAAGATGCTGAAGGGTAAAGCCGGGAGAACCATAACATGAAAGTATGATTATAACAGCGATTATAACCAATGCTGATTTCAAATTTAAATGCTTGTAGTGCTAAACTCACTGAGACTCAACACTCAGCTTTGAAGCTCAGGGTGGTGTCTTTTTAGCTGGTGCCATTTTTCAAATACATTCCAATGGGTTTGAAGTCCTCGTTGCTAATCCAGCTTGCATTTTATGTGCATGGCATGCCTCAGGCTTTGGGCACCTTGAGCTGAAAAAAAAAAAACTCCTATAACCGTTTATGTCACTGCTGGTAATCAAATGAGAAAAGTACACCGACGAGTCTGCTAAAAAAAATATAAAATCCAAACCTAGTGGTTCTTGACCAGCCAGAGCTACCTCACCTTACCTCATGAATCGCTTGCGGGAACATCCGCATGCAAACAAAAACATTTTGGACAAATAAAAATATTTCTTGTTTGCCTGCTCCTCATAGCTATCACGTGTAACTCGCTGGCATATGTGTTACCTAGCAACAGCAAGACAGATCGAGCATCACGGTGCATCTCGCTTTTTAGACATCACACTACAATATGTGTATATAATAACTACTATAACTATAATAACTATGAGGACTAAATACAAATTAATGAAAAAGTGTAACAGAAATTCAAGCGTGTCTGACGTGATGAAGAACACGGCGACAAATGTAGTCTTGTATGTTTTAGCCGGGCTCCACAGGCAAAATATTGCCATAAAATAACGTTACTGTAAACATGTTCCATGTATGATGGCATATGGATGCCACCGTCACCACCTAAGGCATAGGTTTTGATGTGCGCGCCATGCTTTATTCAGATTAGTGTGACATCATATAAAATGCATTTAGATTTGCTAACCATCTGGAGGCAGGCTGAAACAGGTGTTCCTCCAGAGTGGAGGCGCTCCCTCAACCCAAATCTCTGCATCGATGAGAAAACACATCAATAGTGAATAGCACAGAGGAGGCAACAATCCTAAAACCTCATATGCAGAAATAATCCATCCACTGCCTCGTCTTAAATAAGCACTCCTTTCTGTGGCGAGAATAGCTTCTTTTCTTTCTGAATGGGAATCTGATGTTTTCTAATTCAGCCGCAATATATTTGCTCCTTCCTCAACGGCAAAAAAGACACTCGTGTTTGAAATGAATGATAAATTCAAGTCATAGAGTTATTTTAGCGGAGTGGAGATGGTTCATACGTGTGTCTATGTTCATATTTCAGATGATGAACGTCGCCAAAGCCATCACGGGTGAGGCGACGGAGACGGACAGGGGCGAAGCACTGTGGGTAAGAAGAAGACGGAGGAGGAAGCGCTGAGGGTGTGAGGGCCTTCTGTAATACAGTGGCACAAAGGACGGGAGAACTCTTTTTTTTTTTTAGACCATATGCTCCTGTTCCGCACAGGAGCTCGCCTGAATGGGATATGAGGTCCAGAGACACCGCTGGTCCAAGCCGAGCAGGTGTGCTGCCGAGGCTTTCAATCACACACACACAATATATATATATATATATATGTATGTATATATATACTGGTGTTTACACTCTGCAGAGTCATAACGCAACAACTCTGAATGTAGCAGCTGCCCAGATTGGCCATCTCGAGCCGGGACGCTGCATACTCGCGCTGTTAAGCAATTTTCAGTCAGCAAAATGAAAGTTTTACGACTACAACCGTATAAGACAACATCACCAGAGAAATACAAGGTGGCTGTCAGTACTGCTGCTTTCTGCTGCGGTGGTAAGCAACCCAATAACTGTGAGGCCTGGTGTTAGTCATGTAGGTTGGTTATTCGGTCCAAGACTTTGGTCCTCAGCAACTGCTATTAAATTGGCCGCAGATATTCATCGTCCCCGGGCAGTTAATGCTGGCGGTTATGCTCCCAAGAGGATGAACCCTTTCCATTAAGGTCACACCATAAGCTTTCCTGCTGCAGCATCCTCACCATCCTCCTCGTGTCTCTAAGCTAAACGGGTAGAAACAGATTCATGCTCCTACAGGGACAATCCTTTGATTTTAAAGAAATGACTCCATTAGTGCATTTAGAGACTACTGTTCCCACAACTAGTGAGGCTCTGTGATGCTGCTGATGTTGTTGCTTTTACCTACTAAACATAGCTTTGCTAGAACATTTTCTTTGGGCTGTTAGCAGGGCTTTTGTGCCAATTTCTCTGCCAATGCTTTTACATTTTACCCACAAACTTCAAGGTGTCGCTCCTTTTCCATACATGTATTCTAGTATTGGTATAAAAAAAAGAATTCTGCAGTAAATACGTAGTTCATCTCATCAGAAGTGGACACTGAACTGTCTCCAGTTTGGTTAATATCAACCCCGGACCAACGTGTTGTTGCTCTAACTCACTTTACGGAGTTGAATTTCAAAACTGATTAAACACTTTGACCCCTTTGACTCCTTTTTTGATACAACTGGGATGATTTTAAACAGCGAGGACACATTCAACTCAATACAAGAGGCTGGAGAAGATGAGGCTCTGTTTCAGCCAGGTGCTACTGAAATACCTGTGCTCAAACACACACATTCATCTAGAACATGCAGGTACACACACACACACACAAAAACCACACACATCGATTAATGCATCCCTTATTTCTACAGAGGCTCCGGTATTAGTGAAACCCCCGTCTGCTGGCAACCCTATCCATCATCGCACCACACCAGACAGACAACAGAGCACACCCTCACGCAGCCCACAGTCCCACATTTGCATTTGACCACCTTCATTAAATTCAGCAAAGGTAGGACTAATTTAGGCTCTCGAAGGCAACTCGATCTATCCATCCAACTTTTTTTCAAAGATTGTCCTCTAATAGAATTAAAAGTAAAGGTCATGTGCAGTGTATTAGTCTTGGTGATTGAGTTAGTTACTTCATCCCTGTTGTTCTGCAGCATAGGGTGGCATCTCCATAATAAGGAAATATGATTTTTGTTTTTGCTGTCACTTGAAACCAGCGGCTGGTATGTAAAACACACCTGATAACGTCCTTATTTTATTAGCCAAGTCATTATTAAGAATCACTGGGAACTTCCGAATGATGGTTTAGTATCAGCCAAAGGACAAACTTCTGTAGCTGATACTCCTACTGATCATCATCAGTCATCAGCAGCTTGCTTTGCAGCTCTCAACACAGTTTTAATGAGGAAAGAAAAACTGGAGGAATTAAAGCTCAAGGCTCCTCTGAACAATCCTAACTCAAGGTCCACTTCCTACTGTAGCTGCCACCAACAAGGATTGTTTCTGATTGGCCGTCATAGTTGGCAGGTAATCTCAACAAACTGCAAATGGATTTCATTGAATTCTCTTCACAAAGCTAAGCCACAGTCCGAGGAACAAATGATTTGTTTTTCATGCATTTGCAGAACATCAACATTTAAAAACCCCCCCACACTAATTTCTCATGCAGCTACGTGAGTGACAATATTTAACAAGTTGTCTGTAAACATACGATTTTTCAACATTCACTCCTATTAAAATAGCATCATTACATGTTGAATAAATGTATTTCTTTTGCAATATTAAAAATGAATCAATTGAATGCGCCACTTTCTGTGAGCCATAATTTGCATAAAAACTCTTGGATTGAAACCCAGCTCTGGTCTTTTTATAGGATTTATCCGGAGGAGGACCATAACCTCGTGGCTCTACTCTCAGATGACCTTATGATCCTCTACTATATTGCACACTACTTCTTCCCTGTTGTTTGTTGTACTAGGTGGTGTACAGTTGCACCAACCTCTCACTGCTTGGGGCGATGTGAATACAGTGCGCCAAACACAGGCCCGAACTTTTCTGCACATACTGTGTGAGAGTGTTTTCACTGCTCTGCTGGCCTCTGGCCCGACTGACTCCTAACAGCTGCTCCGACCAGGTTCTCTACAAAGACCGCGAAGCGCTGGAACAAATGAGATGTCTCCTTTCACAAAAAAACAGCTTCGGTCGACTGTGTATGCACACTCTGCAGTGGAATACACAATGCTCATATAATCTCACACATGCTGAGCACCGGGGCTGTTGTCAAAATCTCTTCAATCCCTCCCCCCTGTGTATTACCGACTGCAGGTAAAGAAGCTACCTCGAACAGTTTGACAATATTGGATCTGTTATCGAGCAAACTGTGACACACGACAATTATTTGTATCATCACTGATGTTAACTACAGGTTGCAAAGGGTCAACTAAATATGATTAAAATATACTTTCATTTTCAACAAGAAGAAATGAAATAAAACAATTAATAGTAAATAAAAAGGAGTGAAAATAATAAACAATGAGAAATGAAACAAAGAGCTCTTATGGACATTATAGAGCGCGGAGACGTGTGCGTACTGTAGGCTGCGTCAATCACACATCCTACTGAGCGCAAACATAATTTCATTTTCATTCCTCAGGGAAACAGAAATCAAGTTGCTCGCTGACAGTGAGCAGTGACTCAAGCTGTTCAATAAGTGCGTATGGGCTCGACAAGCTGCAAGGTTTTCACAGTGAGTTCTGCCGACTCCAAAAGCCACTAGAGGCAGTTAAAACTGACAATCAGATAAAGGTTCTTTTCTTTTGGTGAAAAAGTTCCCATTACATGTGGACGTCCTCATCAGGGGTATCTTGGTTAAAGTGGTACTCTGCAGGTTCATTCTTTTATTGATTTTGTCCCCATCTTTGGTGATAAGAGGTCATTGCTGTGGTGCTTTTTACACTGAGACTCCCAATCGAACTGTGCGTTTGCTGTGACATCTTTTTATTTAGATCTTTTGTTGATGAAGTTTGACCTTCTGCTTCTGTTCATGCATGTTATCGCTGGAAAGGCTATCAACCAAATGTCATTCTGTTTACTGGGGTGGAAAGTTATCCTACAGCATATAAATATTCTATAGCAGCTGCAGTACGCCCAAGGAATTCTACCAAAGGAGATTCCTTTTATTCAATAATGTACCAGAGCTCTGTCTCACAGTCTGAAAGTTGTCCAAAGTTGTTTGGATTGATGTCCGTCTGAAAACGCAGCACTTGTTATTTCACATCACAAGAAATGTCACTTCTAGTTTATTAATTCACACTATATGTTTCTAGTTGTAGTCTGAAGCCGTTTTCAGTGGTTTCACTGATGCTACAATAGTGTTCCTTTAACTTGGCTTCCTGTTTTAATATGACAGTGTCCCCGTGCACAAACCCAGCACCATAACCTCGTAGTTTTCCCAGTTTGGTGTGTGAGAACTTGACTGGGCAGACCTCAACCACATCCAACACCTCTGGGTTTAACTGCAGTGCAAGCCAGGAGCCAGACCTTATCACCCAACATCGGTGCTGGACCTCACTAATGCTCTTGAGTCTGAGCGCCTGAAACCAGAAGAGTGGAGGACTTTGGACACGACATGACACAACAATCGCATATGTGGCTGGCTGGTTTGGGTGAGCGCGTTCTCTTGGCCATGCAGTGTAGTAAACCTGGGAGGATTTCTAAATAGTTTGAATTTTAATTATCTAATCATCAATGATTTTAATCAGCGTTCTTCAGATCGACTCATTTATCAATTGTCTAATAGTTTTAGCGCTTCAGTCCAGCTGTTATTGTTTATTCTAGTTGTCGAAGCACAACTTATTGCAGTTAAAAACACAACTGTGCATACGCTACATATCTCAGATTGAAATGAGAGAGAGAAAGCAAAAGGGAATAAGACAAGGTCGCTCGCTGACTTATCACTTGTCTCATTACTTGAAACAGCGACTGTCAGCAACTGCGCATCTTCCTCCTGGTCCAGTACATATCCATACACCAGCAGAAAGGAAATCAGTGGAACAAGGAAGCTAACTCATATTGCTCCTGGTTATTCCTTACAGCAGCGATACGACTTCTGTTGAGCTTAATTGGCGATAAAAAATCAGAATGTGGATGAGCGAGTCCATGTAAGTATCGAAGGATAGTAGAGAATACTTTAAATTCTTCATAATAGCAATAAAGATATCAGCCTTGAACTAACACAGTGTTTTTGACGACACTGAGGACACACAGTACATTATCAAATAGCAACCACCAATGATGAGCTATAAGTGAAAGCCAATTATCTCAGCGGGGCGCACATTATGGCACCGATGAGCTGTTCGGCCTCTGAAAGTTCTGTCAAGGTTAAAAAAACAATGCTTCAACCTTTAGCATGCTGAAAGAATGATACAGCAAACAAAAGGAGTTCAACAGGGAGACACACAGAATGCCAAAGAAGGGGGAAAAAAAAAATGTGTGTGGAACAAAAAGAAGAAAAAAAAATCTGAAGGCTAGAAGAAGATGAGGGAGAGAAAGACAGACAGAGTGGGAGAGTGAGAAGGAGTAAACACAAAAGTGTGGCCCTCCTGGGTTGGATGCTGACACCAGTGAGGGATTACTGAGGGGAGGAGCGCGGCCATATGGCTGCATGGCAAAGTGGAACCCACGGGGAGGCAGCGGGCACATTAGCTTGCACGGGGCCCTCCATCGCTTCCTCTGCACTGCGGTTTGCGGGACGCACAGGAACATTGACAATGACATCAGGCTCTCCCACCTCTGTGATGGCTCCTGGATCCCAGCTGACACCGCTGGCAAAAGGCCAGGAGGAGAAAAATCACCTGCTCCGCCCCGCGAGCACAGAGTTACTTATGCCACTCAATAATGACCCGGGGACTGCCGCAAAAACAACAAGCGCGATGGTCATGGGAAGGCTGAGACTGAAGGCGTTCACCCGGCGCTCAGTATCGCTGGCCCCTTTCAAACAACAGAGGAGAGAGTCATAATAGCACCACGTTTCACACCAAAAGCGCCACTGTCGTTAAATCAATAAGTCATTACCTTTAATGGGATAAGCACTTTGAAAACTAATTGAAAACAGCTCCATTTACTCCAGCCAGACCCTTAATGCAAACAATACTGTTGTTGCAGCGAAAAAAACAAAGAAAAAAAACAAAAAAAAAAACAGAAGAAAGAAGTGGAGAGAAACACGTACGGTGCAGTTAGGAGTCTAGCGTCTGATCATTTGGTCAACTGTTTCATTTTGTAATACACTCGTTTTTTAAAAGCAATACAGCCGTTTCACCCTCGTCGCATTTAAAACAGGACTATGACGGAGGAGCTGTGTGACGACGCTGGACTGTATTTGACAAACAGGGCAGACGGTACCATCAGCAGCCATCAGACGACACACATTCGACTTGGGGAGACATTTCAGAAGTTTGGGAGGAAGACGGGCTCTGAAACTTCTTACTTAGCAAGGTAATATGATTAAGTCTGAGTGGTTCTTAAGTGATTTGTTTTCCAAGATTTCACAAACAGACTAATCTCACTGCACAAAATGTGTCAACCATTTGACCGTTTCACTAGTGCTCCAAACTGCAATTGAGCAATAGTGAGCATCTAAAATGTGTTGTGGCAGGTTTGGAGGGTATTGATTTATATTAGAGAAAATGACTGTGCATTCAATTCCAATCAAAAGCCTCCGTGGCAGACAGCCAGTTCTGTTACTGGGTGAAAGACACTGTATTAAATGTAAAGCAAATTGAATGCGCAAAGCCAAATATAAACCTTGGCAAGTGTTGCTTAATCAGAAATGGATTCTCATCAACACAGTTACTAAGTAGAATACGTCAGTGGGGTTTTTTTTTTTCATATGATAAAAAAGCAGAAAGAGATTATGTACATGGGTTTTGTTTATACTATCAATAGCACGTCTGAGAATCACATCTGGGTGTCTGAAAGCAGCCGGTGCTGTGGCAGCGGGTAGAAGCAACAAACCAAACAAACACAACAAGCCTCGAAACTGTGACAATTCTACCAAATACTTAACTTTGACTATGTGTCCACTATGATAACATCACTATAACATGTGGGAACTTTAGTCCTGAGCATCTTTTTTTCACAAGGGTTTCAAAATAAATCTGCCATTTTTCACTGCCGTATAAATAATTTGGTATATATATATATATATATATATATCCATATACTCATATCCAACAGACGCCCATGATGCATTCATTGAAGTGTAGACACCAGTCAGTGGTGTGTACAGTTGGTCTGATAACTAGGTTAGCCATTAGGCTGTTGGAGGAAGAGATGATCGTGCTGACAGACCAAGCTGAAAGATTAGTTAACAGGTGGGAGACCCGCAGTTATACATGAGCACCCCAGCCCCCCCCCCCACCACACACACACACACACGTGCACGCAAACACTCATTCCATCTCGCTTTTTTTTTTTTTTTACACCCACATAAATGGGTGAATAAAAGAACGGGGGCACCATCTGGTTGATCCCGGTGCTAATGGAGCAGCTCAATTACGCTTTGACTTTCAGTGGACTGACCGGGACGGCGCGCTAATGTCGGCGTGTGCTGTTTATGTTTAACACCAGACACTGAGTGGACATGCTGGATTGCTGGAAGGCAAAAGAAAACTTTCAGAGGCTCCTGCGAGGGTGCCAACAATGTGTCAGTGGTGGCCTCCAATCCAGTAACGACTTCCTGTTCTCTGGATGTTCCTCAGGAAATACAACCTCAAGAAATGGAGGGAAGGTGGCGTGGTTTGTGAATGGGGTAGCGGTGGTGGAGGGGGGGCGATTCGACACTTGTTGTTCTCTCCTTGAACGAGGTGCTCAAGCTAAATTGGCTGCGCAAATGGCTAATGTGTATAATGGAATTGAGAGTTGCCCTGCATAAGGGCGTCTGCTAAGCAAATAAATAATTTAATGCAAATCCCAGCATCGTGCCTCCTGCCAATTAAGCTAACCTGTTTTAGCTGTAAGTGATTTTATTACATTAGCATGCCGTAGCTCTGACTGCATTAGGGAGGGTTTAATCAGTCTGTAATCAAATTAGAGCACAAGACAGAAGGAGGAAGTGCCGCGCTTCCACAAAGCACCTTGCTTGCGCACCTGCAGGTCTCATCTGAGAAATCTATATTTAAAATGCTTTTATACATATGAAGTGGGCACCATCATGTGGCGTGCGTGCATATGCTTGTGTTTAAGCATAAAAGCCACCCGCTTCACTCACCGCGATGCAAGTGCAACCTGGACTGTGAAACAGGTTTCTATGTTAGCTTACATACCGCAGAGCAAACTGTGGTCGTTTATGACCAATACTTTCATTATTCTGGCGACAAACAAAGAGGAATCGATCGCAGGAATGCTCCTTTTGTTTTTCAACACTATGTGTATGGCTAACTACATGTCATCTTGTCCCTGTTGATGTCCGTTGTCACATTCAATAAACCATCACCAACAGGCAAATTGCATTACTGGCGTGATTAACATAACACGCTCATGCAATCATCCGTGTTGCTTCATCACGCTGACCGGAGGAAAGGCATTCAGAGATGATCTATGGCTACTTTTCACACAACGTTTCAGGAAATTCACAGTGAGGTAGGTGCTGTGCTTAAGCTGTCAGGGAGCAGCGTGGCAAAGCCTGACAAATCTGCCTCCGTGAGAGTGAGCGCTCAGAAGGCGCTGCCAAAACTGATACCCTCATTGCCTTGTTTTCCTGCTTTTGTTTTTCCTTTGCTTATTGGATGCCGGGGTTGGTGGGGGGGGGGGGGGGGGGGGGGGCGTTGGAGTGATGGTGAGAGGGGGTGGAGGGGTAGCAACATGAGAAATGTGTTTGCCCTGAAGGCAAAGTGCAGAGAAGAGTCTTTAAAGATTCCCTGTGCTGACAGATGGTAGTGATGGCTGACAGACACTGTCTCACATGAACGAGATCTGCTGGAGATGAGTTCAATCGTGATCACCTTCCTTCCCATCATTCTCCGATCAAGATAAATAAAGAAATAAATGAACAGACAGCTTATTCCCGGCCAATTTAATGTGCCTAAACATACGTCGAACATACAAGAGTGAATACGTGTTCGCTCAAGTGTTTTTCCATACGGTAAAAAAGAAAATACAATCGCTGTGAGTGCGGAGAAAGAAGACAAGCTTTAAGTGGCCTTTCTCCTCTCACCTCTTTTCCCGAGGCGAGGGGGGGGGGGGGCGCTCACATCTTGATGTGGTTATCATCTGGTGTCAGGGATGTGTGTGTAAAGTTCATCCTTTTGGACTAATTAACTGATGCCTCCTCTGTCACTAATGAGGAGCGTTACAGGTGGGATGTCCTCATCCTGACATACCTCACACCAACATACATGTAAGTAATGAAGACGAGGCAACAGGAAGAGTGTGTGAGGAAGAATAAAGAAATAAACAGGTAGGTCACGGAGGAATGGGCACTACTGTCAAAGAATAGTTCGAAAAATCTTTTCAGGAATGTGTCGAGCAGAATCGGCTCTCGGTCTGACGAAGTCAGCGTTCCCGTGAAGCCACGCATGTCCAGTCCTGCAGGCAGGCGGTGACGTGATGTCATACATTTTTACATGCACTTACCTATGCACTCAGTCCGGTCCTCTCTCCACCCCTGCAGCCCTCTCTCATGAATTATGGCCTCGCAGTTTGAGAAGTCATTGATAGGAAGGCCAAGCAGGAGTAGAGGAGGAGGAGGAGGAGGAGGAGGAGGAGGAGGAGGAGGAGGGAAGTGAGAGAGAGAAAAAAAAAAAAAGAAAATCAATCGGAAGCGTCTCAATTAATCTGGCGAGTGGCGGATTGATTGCAGCCCTAAACTGGGTAAACAGGATTGTCTATTTAAGGGCCATGATCCCTTAATCATCACTTTAGCTCAAATAGACCAGGATCGCCACATCTGCTGGCCTGGCCTGATGCAGATGCCAGGGCCTTGCCTTTCAACTTCAGGCTGTCCCCCTCCTCCCCTTCGCCCAGCTCCCTCTTGTCCTCCCCTACTCCTCCTCCTCCTCCCCTGTGATGGACGGACAAAGCGCATGTGGCCTGGAGCGCTCTCGCCCCAAATTGCCGACCTGGGACCGCTCCGAATGGTCCAACCTGAACCCTGACCAAGGCGCAAGCTGGGGCTGCTATTGGGACTGAATACAAAACATGGTATTATGGCTCTCCATGAGGACCGTATGATAAGTCTGCAAACTGGGTGGATGGAGGAGGAGGAGGAGAAGGAGGAGGAGGAGGAAGGGGTGGGGGCTACATGCACTTGCAAGCCTGTACCAAAAGCCCAGGCTCTCGCGGCATAACATGAATTACAATGGGGAATGTTTTACGGCGGGATGCAGAGTGTAGAGGACCTGAGGGTGCAGAGATGCAGCTCTGAGAAGATGGCTGAAGCCAGATGAATGGTATACCTCACTCTGAGTGTAGTCATCACCATACGGGAATATCACTGTATCTCCTCCTCCTCCCTCCCTCTCTCTCTTATTGTCTGGAGTGCCCAGGCTCCATTCTCTAGAGCCTGATTGAAGAGGCTCTCCTCTCCTCCTCACCGGTTTGATTTACTTAGGCTATCTGTGGGAATTGGGCTGGAAGCTTCCTTATTAAGAGGAGACTGTCTGAAGGGTCCACTGACTGATTGGGCAATTGAAGGCAAGGCACGTGAGCAGAGATACAACAGCTATCGCTATCTCCCACAACACACACACACACACAAATGCATACAAACACCCCAGTGGTTTATGTATGAGGTCTAGCAGGCACATGTCTGTCACAATTCTTGGTAGCCAGCTTCAGCCCAGTAAACCGGACGGATCTATCTCTATAAAAGGCCCTTAAATCGCTCCCCGGTGGTGACTAGCTTGCATTCAGTGGCTGCTCCCACGCATCCTGTACACGCACCGACACACTTGTGAGGAAAAAGAAAAACAAAGCTAAGATCAGATCCTGTGGCTGAAGATAGAAACAGCTGAAAGACAAAAAACCTGCCTCGTCTGTGTGATGCGGACTGTAATGACAGCTCATCATTTACATTTTAGACACGGCTACACGCTTCCTTTCTAAACACCCTCACATGTTGAGCAACACGGGCTCAAAGAGGAGGAACAATGCTGGAGGGAGGCTGAACACAGAGATTCCATCCCGGAGTCACCCGGCCCTGCGGTCACACAGACGAGCCGGCATGAATACAAAATGCAGCAAATTCCAGCACTCTCACTTCATCTGAGAGACAAAAATAAAGCCAGAGAACAAGAAATCTGGTTATGAAGAGGTGGAGGGGGGGGCGCATTCATCAAATTATCCCTGCCCATTGACGGCTGTCTGTGCCCAGAGGCCCGTCCTCTCCCATATGCGTTGAATACATTCGCGCCAAAGACACCTCTCGAAATAAAACTCCTTCCTTCCTGCTTTACACCGACACCCGATGTCTCGAACGCACGATTCACAAGACCTGCTCGATGACCTCAATTTGCTTCAGTCTCTGTATCTGTAATAGCCCATCTGTTTCTTCCTACTCATAAGCAAACCGCCGTCGTCACAATCTAATATCATAGCTCTTATTTTAGACACAACAGATATGGATTGCAGCAGTAACTGTGATTGTGTTTTCGATCATTCTGAGGGAGCAGTGGAGCTATAAATAAAAATTCAAAGCGGCTCAGACTTGATACTCTCGGCAGCTAATGAAGAAATGAAGGTGACATACTGCAGGATGCATAAGAGGGGACAGTTTTCACGGACAGCGCCTCAGAAATCCCGACTTCCTCTGATGTTTCCATGATGCGTCGCTGAAAGACAAACGCCTGTTTATCATCCATCCACCACATGACAGAGCAGGGCGCGGGCGCATTCGTATTCAGCCATATATGCATTGTAAAGATTAGCCTTCATCTTAATCAATTCTGTAAATTATTTCATCATAGAGGGGAAATCACATCAATAAAGCCTGGATATATGTTTTCTTCTGCTGGTCGCTTGCTATTCTGTGTACAGAATGTGTGCGTGTGATGAATATTTATAATTTCTGCTGATGAATAATGTTGTCTGTTTATCCCAATGAAAAGGATTGTAATGATCAAACAAAATTACCATTTATGACAGTTATGGTTCCCTCCTAAGACTGTGTGAATTATTAATGAGCGCCATTGATTCCTTGGTCTAAAGAAGGTGAGCTGAGTAATTCCATAAGTGCCATAGTGCAGATTGGTCTGTTCTGGCTCTGGTTCTGCCTCTCCTCCTCACTCCATCTCATCCTCCATTTGTACCTTTCGCCAGTGCGACCAGGGCAGGGTCTTTCCTGTAATTCCATTACTGCCGCTACTATGGCATCCCATCATCCCGCAGGACAACTTAGGGACCACTTAGAGACTTGTGCACGTTTAGCTGCGTTACAGTAATGCTGCCAACTGGGCAACAAGCACTATCTATCACTATCTAACAAACAGCAGCTCCGGCTCCAGAGTGTGGATGGATCAGTTTAAAAGACACTAGTGGGACAAAATAGAACGGAAAATACATCAAGGCAGAACAGGATGAAATAGAATAGAACTGAAGATCAACAATCAGCACTGACAAGTTAGCAAAACATAAAAGATGCAGAAGAAAACACAAATACATAATGAACACATAATGGCAGATAAAATAAATAATGATCACACATTAACACAATAAAATAGAAAATGTACATTATTGTGCATAATACATACATATAAATGAACATAACACAGAATGGAGGAGACAGACAGACATATAAGGACAAATAGTAATGCAGTAATGTTTCATAACTTCCAAATAAACTTGGATGTGATTCATAATATAACACATACTGACATATAACATGACGACATATAAACTGACAACAGCAACGACACATAACATAATAACATAAACATGAAATATAAACAGAACAATTTGTCTTTAGTATTTAGTATATATAGTAGTGTACAATTATATAAACTGGAGAAATCCAGCAAATCCTCACATTTGAGAACTTGAAACCAACATCTGTATTTTCATTTATAATTGAATTTTACAATCAATCAGTTGTTGTAACTGATTAGTTTTCTGTTGATTCATAACAACATAGTGCCGCAGAGCAGAGCAGAGGAGCTATCAGAGTATAATGGTTTATTTTAGCGCTGTGATGGCTCAGTGGATTAGAGTGTGACCACAGCGGACTCTGTGATGGGCTGAGGAAGTGCTTTCCCCCCCATACTGGGCTCACTGCTGTACTCAACAGATTAGCAGCCTTTGTTACACGAGTGGTGTTTTCTCAGAAAGGACAGGGTGTCTGAGAGGCTGGCTGAGGGCTGAGAAGAGTGTGTGTGAACAGCAGAAACACACACACACAACAAAGCTCAACGGATCAGGCTCAGATCTCATCACCAGCCCACTTCAGAGCACTCGTTTCTCCCTCCATCTTGTAGGCTCGGACCAAGTCCTCCTATGCCATCCTCGCTCATCTCCACCTACGCCAGCGAGGGTAAACCGGGCTGGAGGAGGGGTCAGGCGTGGGCTCACCCAATAAACCCGCCTCCCCCTAATCACCCTTCTCTCACTCCTCCTTTCTATCCCTCCATCTCCAGGCCAGAGTGCATAAATCTGCCCTTCTTGACAGCTGCAATCAACAAGGGCCGTAGTGAACCATGCGTAATGGGCGGTTAAGACAGGGGCGTAGGGGAGCGGCAGAATTTACAGCAACAATTATAGCCCCCATACAACGACATGCCTGGGGGCGGGGAGCAGCTCAGGAGGGAGTTGGGGGTGTTGGGTGGCAGGTTTAAGTGAGACGCAGGTATGTCCCCATACAACCAGCCACTCGCACAGAGCAACTGCCTTGCAGCAAAGCCAGAATCTGGTAGGAGAGGGCCAGAGCCGTGCAGAAATAATGTGTGAGAGATAAATGATGACAAGTGTGAGGAGAATACATGGATAATCCTTTTCAGCGGGTGCTAATGCTACACGTCTCTCTCTTTCTCTGCTTGTACTGTATCGCTGGTTTGGACCGTATTACTAAAAGAATCCCTTCCATGCTCGCTGTACCAAGTGACACGAGACAAATGTGACAAGTGTGGAGCTTTTCATATATTTGCCTGACCTACTCCACTAATTCATGTATCTGTGGCCCTCTCTGCATCCATCCATAACAAATGGCACTATACACCGTCGGACACGACCCGCAGATAAATGCGTGCGTGTGTGCATGCGTGTGCATGCGTGTGTGAGCGTGTGCACGCGTTGCCAACGGATGCTTTTAACGATCAGTCATTTTAATCAACACGTGACCTTTTAAAAGCCATTATGACAAACAGATCAGCCATGAAAGCCGGTGACCTGGTGTGTGGCCCCGGGACGTCAGGCCGCTGCTCCCCAACATGACCCCTCCCCCCTGCCATCACACACACACACACACACACACACACACACCCACGAGGTCCCACAGCAGACCCAGGACAGGATCCTGACACAGTGAAACATACTAGACGACACTGAGGACGAGTAAGGCTGAAAACATACTTCATGCTCATGTATTACTAAATGCACTGGCAGGGAATGCTAATTGGACTTACCTTTATAATATCATCGTTTATTGCAAAGGCGTCAACTTAAGGTAAAGTGAAATAAAATAGCTTCTAATTAGTGATTCAATGTGCAAATTCATTTAGTTTCAATGTGCGCAGAAACTAACAATATCAGCGTTCAATTTCAGATCTAATTTTTCTGCACTGCATATTAAATTACTGAACTGCACGGGGAGGGATTTGGTGGTGGGGTGGGGAGATAAACACTTGGTCATTAGTTCTAAACAAGGACTGAGATTCATTAGGATTCACAGAGAGAAAAAAAAAAAGTTTAGATAAACTTTAGGGGAGAAAAGAGAAATTGTAATTAGACATGAAAAATATTCCCAATAATCAAATCACATTTTGTACTCGGGGCTTTGAAATTAAATTAACTGAGTTCATATACTGGTATATCTCTCAGCCACTTTCTTCACTCTAAAATGTGTTGCCGGAACACCAGTCCCCAGAGACTAGATAGGAATCTAATTAACTAAGATCAATATTACTCAGAATGTTCTCTCTGTCTTTCTAGCTCTCCAGCTTCTTGTGTCTCCTTTGTCTGCCAGTCTGAGGCTCAGATGAGTTTTATTTCTGCAAATGTGCTCGGTATGAGGAGGTCAACACGTGAGCCAGTCCCTCCGTCTGGGGCTTCAAATATGATCCCGCCTGTTTCCCGCCAAACAGAGTCTGCAATAAGAAGCGACACAGGGCGGCTTTTGTTTTTAGATTTAAGCCAAACGCTGCCTTTTCCCCTGCGGACAGATGTGCAAGAAGGAATGGAGTACACCTTCACAACCGTACGGGTAAACGGACATATATGTGTTAGAGTGATGACTGGATGACTGGATTCTGGCAGAGCACCCTCGCACAGGGAAGCCAAATGTGCTGATTCAGGTGAAAAGAGTGAGATTTGGTGCAGGGAGAATAAGATCCCACAGCCATATGCCGTGCACAGATCACTGGTTGGCCTTTTCCTCTCACGACGGTTCAGATTAATTACGATCATCACGTCTTGAGTCTGGGCCCCATAAATCACACTGACTTTAAAATAATGTAGTAAAATAATATTCCATATATGGCATCGCTAGAAATTCAACACCATTATCGCCCATCTTCAGAGACGAGGAAAAATTAGATAAAATGTGAGACTCCTTATAAAATCTTGTCTCTACGCTGGAGCATAAATAATTACATTTCTAGTAAATGGCTGGAGGTTGAGAGCCACTCGCAGCAGGACGACACGGCCCTGTGGACATGTAAAGTTCAAATACAGTGTAAAATGGGGATATGCGAGGTGCAGAGCTCTACCCCAACAGCGCTGGCACCCACACAACATAAATCCACTCTGAGGAAATCTACAAGGCTGTCTATCAGCAAGATAAGTTGGACCGGACACAAATCCTCTCAGTCATAAATCTGCAAAGGGAGAGAGGGACAGCCGCTCAATCAAGAGTCAGCTCCCGTCAACACGTCCCCCCCCCAGGTGAATGCAGCACTTACATGTGTGTGTATGTATATTACTGCCTCTGCAAACACTCCCAGCGACCACCACTGTATTACCCCACAGCCAGCGTCCCTGCAGGTCAATCCACTGTGATCTGTTTTGCTGAGGGATATGAATGTTGACACTCCAGTGAAATGACATGTCGCTCTTTCTAAATTACAACCCCCCCCCACCCCCAAAAGTCCCAAAAGATGACCCCTACTTAATGTGGGAGAAATGTTTGTGACCAATTCTATAACCATATTATAGAATTTGTAGATGACGGCACAAGCAAATATGACCAGATTGAGCTGTTTAGTTCTTCCCAGGGCAACAATGAGCGGCTCTATTGTAGTAATTCAATTCATTTAGTTCTATGCAACATGTAACCCGGCCAGCAGAGGCGAGCGTATTCTGTCCTCAATCATGATGTTGCTTTATAAACTTCTTATGAATTGATTTTGGTCCTGCTTTCTACCCCTTTGTCTTTATTCATGTTGTTTTATCTTATTTCATTATTTTTCCTGTGCAGGCCCCTCGCAAGTGTGGAGGAATTAGTGTTATACCTGAAAACCTCTGTTTTGTTCCCAGCCTGTGCAATCCCTCTCTTGTGGACACACATTTGCAATTCAAATCAAATCAAATCAATCAAATTACCTTCAACCAACTGATATGCAATGAATCGGGGGCACTTTGAGGCTCTTGAGGGTCCAGGGCCCCAGGCAGTAGTTGCCTGTAGTACTTGATTGGCTGGTCCATGTCTTACCTGCTCTGTTTCCAGCCGCCTCCACCTGAGGTGAGATTCAAATACAAGTCAGACGCAGGAAACAATAGTGTTGCAATCTGACGCTGTTCATATCCCACAGTTCTGATCTAGATTGGATAAAAAGTGTGACATCTGGGAGCATTTTTCCACAAATCTTAAATCTGAATTGTGTGAGAGACGTTCATTAGGCTTAAAGTACTTATTAGGATTGCAGCAGTGTGTGTTTTCTAGCCTCTAACAGCGGTTCAGGCATCTGCTCCAGTAGAGACGGCATAATACCTACACTGTAACAAACAGGAAATGTTTGCTGTCTGCTTCATTTCAGAAACACTGATGCTGCCTGGGGAAAACAAAATGCAAGCAATGTCTGTTTGTGTTTGCATATGTAGTGTACACAGGTCTAACACAATACTGCATAATGTCTTCCTTGCAAATAACTCTATTTGATATGTGATCCACCGCATTGCACACATGTCATGGCGTGCATAAAAATCACACTGATTGGGGGCGACTGAAGGGAGGTGTTTTACATCTCTGTCCATTGTAAAATGGTGCAGTGGCTTGCAACGTCGTAATTCCCCCGTGTTGACTGTTATTTTAAGGAGCAAAAGGATGAAACGGCAACAGGAGGATGTTTACGGATTCACGCCCCTGGATTACTTCACTCAAGCGTCGTTCAGAACTGTGATTTTGTCTGTGCCACTCTCTACAGCACGCAAACTCATGCATTTGTTAAGTACAAGTAAAATTAGAGGCTTTTCCTTGTCCTAGGCTGTTGCACCGGGGGGACTGTAAAAATTGATTAGTCATCGTTTCACTCCTGATGAGATTCCAACACTTCATTCGATGGGAGAGAGAAAAGAAAAAAAAGGGGAGTAAAAACAAGCGACATTCCTGCCTTCCTTCCTTCCCCAGAGCTCCTCGTCTTTTTTTTTCATCCTCCTGGGATCATAGTTTGGACTCTCGGTCTTAAATAGGAAGAAAAATGTAATTCTGGCTTAACATAACCCCCACATGTTCTCACTGTCTGTAATTCTCCTAAGCATCTCAAACAACAGATAAAAGCACTGAGGCATCAAACAAGTAACATCCCGTCGTCAAAGAGCCCCGTGGCCACGCAGGGCTTGTTTCAGGCCATTGTTCTGAGAGAGGAACTCTTTATTTCTGGAGTACAATCCCCCCCCCCCCCAAACACCCTCCACCATCACCATCTAACCACCTCTCCCTCTTCACGGGGCGTCTGAGCAGTTCTGTGCGTTCAGCACATTTCAGCACAGTGGATATTTGAAATGTCAGGACATTTACTCTGCTTATGTGGTAGATCTGAACTTCCATACCGCCAGGCACATTCCTGAACCGGCCACATGTATTATTCATCCTGGGATGTATACAGGGGCCAGTGCACTTGACTTTGTCAACGTTCTGTAAACACATGCACTAAATTATTGAGGTGTCTAAAGGAGGGCCTGTTGCTCGGGCTGGTGGGCCCGGCGCCATGACAGGTTGGATGGGCAGTAACGAGGAGCTGCGTTAGCAACCCCAAACAACCATTAAAAATGTATGAATCGCCATCTCCCTCTGGCCAGACAGAGGCTCATCCCACCACCCACAACTTCAGCTCACCCCCCCCCCGAACAACTGCAACAAGATACACCTGCCAATTCACTCCTGTCACCTGTCTGTGCCACATCACTGTCACCTCCATCAGCTGTTGACGGAAAAAGGCGACTGTCACTCCTTCACCATCAGCTGTTAGATCCTGATACTGCCGGGTCATTACACCGACGCTGATGTTCACAGCAAACGCCCTGTGCAACTGGCAACCACTGTAACTGGGGCGCCGTAAAGGAAATAAAGATGATATCCACAAGCATAAAGTCTCTCGGCCTCATGTGAATCACCTCGATCATGTTTTCCTGACAAGTGTTTGTTGAAAAGATCCTCAATGTGATTTTTCTAATGGTACACAATCCTATAGATAGTAATTTCCTGATGGTCTAATTGGCCCCAGGGGGAGTTTTGTCTTCATCTATTATGAGGAGACCCACAGGACCTTAGCTTTATTGGATTTATGACAGCAGAGAGAGAAAAGATACTAAAGGTATAATTTATTAACTGTTTTTTTTTTAATTGAGCTGTGTTCTTGAGCTGCGTCCTCCTTGAGGTTTCTTATTTGTGTTGAGAAGCAAAGAGAGCCTTTCTGGGGTGGGTCTCAACTAACAGAAACAACTAAAGATTACATTTACAGAATCTGATTCTCATCGAATCCTGGTTCTGATTCTTGGTGTAAACAAAATATGCTGAGAGCAAATACCAGCTATATTCTTCAGATTTAATAACATTTATGAAAATGCTGTTAATGTGAAAATAGTTTTTGATTCCTTTATGAAAAAACAGAACGGACAAAAAGAAAGCAGAGGGTCCCAGGAGTTCTCTTCTAGGGATCAGGAGTGGAATCAAAAAACAGGCCCCACCTGTCAGAGAAATCTGAAGCTTGTATTAACCCTCATAAATAAAACCGCAGCACAATCACAGACTCAAAGTGAACCTCTCCCGTCGACAATGTTTGCAACACTTGCCTAACGCATCTCCCAGAAGACCCTCCCTCCTCAGCCTCTCATTGGCCCCTGCTATGCTAATCAAAAGGCAAAAGCAATTAGAAAAGCATCCCTTCCCCTAAAGAGCCAGGTTGATCTGCAGCACCACGACGGGTCCCTGAGCTGCGCCATTTAAAGCGGAAACACGGGAAGCTCCGACACAGTTAGGCCCCGCCATTAAGGCAATCTGTTTTGTAAAAGGATGACCGTCATAATTTATCTGTTTTTAAGCTGCAGTTGAGTACTTTTCCACATCCATCTTGGCGCGCATTAGAATTTCAAAAGCATCTGTGAGTCAGGGCTGGAGACTGGCTGAGATGATTGCAGTGGTTTTCTATAGTCTCCTGTGGCGCTCTCCCTGACCCCGAGTCTGTAATCTATATTTTCAGAATAATACAGAGAACCGGAGATGTTCAAGGGCATAACCCTCTAATCTACTCTACTTGCCATGTACTTGGAATGTCCACAACCACTCTTCAGCTTGGAGAAATAAAAGCTACCGCTCATAACAGGGTTCAGTTTACTTTCACACTTTCACATGCATCAAATCAAAACATTACAACTGCGAAGCAATGAGACAGGTGCAAAAATGCACACTAGTTACATCACGCAATTAATACCTCACACACATGCAAGAAGCAAAAACACTCGTGCAAACTCACGTGCACGCGCTGCGCGTGACAGGAGCAAACACAAGCCGAGAGACAGACAAACACGGAGCATATGCTCCTTCCGCAATGATCAGTGACCTCCCAGGCTTGCAACACAGTGCTAAATGAGCAACTTTCCTCTGTGGAGTAGTCAATAACCACACAGCCACAACGATCGTGTCAGCGTCCAGCCTGGCCAACATCCCCCGTAATTAATTAGTTCATGTCTCCTCCGCTCAGAGAGAGGGAGACAGCACAAGGCATATGTACTCATCCATTACATGTGCTATCCAGGGGTCAGTGGCCCTGGCAGGAGCAGTCGGCAAGAACGCCTGCAGACTTCAACCCAGGCCCATTTTAGAAAATTGCCTTTTGGGTTAAAGAAATCGGGCCTCTTGGCTGTTGTGTCAGTCAAAGACAATTTGATTAATATCAATCAGCATTAGAAGACAGCGGATCTATACGCCCGAGGACAACACCAGCCGGCCTGACTGGAGTCTCTGGGCTCGGGGTGGTTGGAATGAAGCAGCGGGCCGATCCCTTAAGTCTCGGGGAGCAGGCCTCGGCTTTTCCATCTCTGTCTCAGTTTTTCACTTCTTTCTCAACTCCAATCAGTCCTGCCTATCCCCACATCACCATCCTGTCATCTCCACGAATACCAATCCCACTGCCCCCGCACAATACCCTACCCCCCAGACCCTCTCTGAAAGTCTCATATCACCCCATGTGAAAAACAAGCCCTATCTCCGGGTGGGGGAGAATCAATCTCTGCTCGCTCTGTGGAATCCCTGACCGTCAGATAACCAGAGGAGGGAGGGGGGAAAAAGGGAGGGGGGAGGGGGGCACATCAGTCTCCCCTTCGGTCACATGCTGCCTTTTTGGCTTTGTGCTGAGTCAGGATAAACGCTAAAGACAAAAGCCGACCCCCCCGACCACCGAGCATTCCCTTTATCGATTCCCCCTGCAGCCACCCTCTGCGTCCGAACGCGGCAGAGGAGCGCAGCACATCTGTATCAATCTGTATATTCCTTTAAGTCTGCACTTTGAGCATCTGCGTTGTCTGTGTGGGGTAGCATTTTAATCAAGGCCCGCGCATCAGATTAATGGAGAAATTTGATAAACGTCTCCTATTCGCGAGCGGAATTTTGCCAACTCAGGACTTCGGCTCCGAGCAATGGGAAATGAAGAATTAGAGCGAAGATGAGGGAAGTGAGATGTTTGAGGTCATCTCTTTAAAAAATGACTTTTAATCAGAATTAAAAACCGTCTGCAATATCCCAGTGATGATTTCATTACCGGGGAATCAAGATGTCATCCATTTTGAGGACAGGACGTCAGAAGTTTTGGGACTGGATCACAGGTGGATTTGCAAAAACTGGAGCAGCTGCTAGCAGAACTAGTCACAGTCATCAAGACAGACAAGACAGGTCTCATTAAAAATTCATGTTTTAAATTATCTCTCTGCAAAGTGAGCCTTCTCACAATTATTTTTTAATGAGCATTAACTATCCCCAACAAAAACTAAATGACATCCCTTTAACTATCAGGGTTAAGATTATGTACAGTAATTGAGTTCAGCAGCCGTATCTGTGTGAACCTGTAAAAAACAGTTGCACCTGCATTCGCCAAATAATAAAACCTCACCGTGACCAAAAGTATCACAAGTCAAATGTGAGAAAAACACAGCAGAGGAGGGAAATTTACGGCGAAATACAGAAGCCAAGCGATGGCTTTGTCTGCTTACAAAAACACACCTCCATGGTTCATTATGGTTTAAATGGCTGCACACAACACTGGGAGGATGGCAAAGTTTCATAACAAATATAGATTGGTTGTTTTCTTGCTCTCTTTTGACATTGTGGCAAAGCTGGGATATTATTGATGCTGAAATTATTCTATTCATTAAATAATCTTTGTGAGGCAGGGTCTCAACCGTACGCCGGTTCCACAGGCAACCAAAGTGGCACTTTGCGGGCACATTGAACCGTGTCACCGCTAAGCGAGGTTGACACGTCGGGAGATGAAAGTCTTGTCATTCATTTACCCGTGACAACCTGTGTATGCTAATGTCCAAGCATCTTTAGCTCAAGAGGGAGGACAGTTGTGCCCGTGTCGCACACAGTCGGGCCTGAAGGGAAATCTGCAGGGACGTACAGTGCAGCTCTGCAGCATGTGGGTCATGACGGCAATGCATGCTGCATTACTAAGCTGCACCTCTGATCGGGATCTTTAGAAACTCACCACTGCATGCGAGGTAAAACATGCTCTGTAGCATTTTAGTTTAGTTATTTTATTTTATTCTAAAGCAATTACAAGGAATTAGTTATGAAACGCCGATGCCTCTATATGACCTACATAAGACCATCAGCGAGAAGGAGGCTTGTAGTAATTCTGAATGCCTGTCCCCGGGTTTGGTTGCGGGATTTGAAAGAATTCAAAACTGATCCTTCGGCGTGTAGCCATGAATTGGAGTATTTTTGAAAATGTTCCCAATTTTCTCTCGCAATCTGGTGCCCATATCTCATGACATTTTCCCTCACTATGTAACCGATGTCCACAGCAACATCTGGGTTTATTCTTTTAAAAACAGGTACATTCACATCAACAAAGCTGTGTGATCAAATTGTGGATTTCTTACAAGTAATTTTGATTCGTCGAGGCGACCTAACGCTCCAAATGAATGTTACATGTAATTACTTATTAATACTAAAACGCAAAATGCGTCTGCTGTCGTTGTTTGAGATCACAACATTTCACATCATCCTAAAATAAACACGGCAATGCTTATTAGTCTGGATGATGAGAAACATTCAATACAGCCACCTCCAGCCAAGGTCTAGTGCCCGTCACCTGGCAACCGAGCCAAATACTAAATTCTTCAAATGCTGCACGTCAATAGAGTTCGCCTTTGAGCTGTATTGACATACAATTAGCTTTTCAAGTATTCACAGGGGCTATTTAGAGGGCAATAATTGCGTAGTATGGATCTCTGTTTGTTCAACGAATTCATCGAGTGGATTGACACATTGGATAGGTGGATGATGTATTTAGAGATGAATGCAGAGTCTATCACGTACGCTCTCCAAGTCAGTGGAGTCTTTCTACTGAGCAGAAATAGTCTTTGGTTTCATGTGTTTGCTGTTCGTCCATTTCAACATTACATCCCGATGTCTGATTCTAACCATCCAGCGAGAGAAAAAAGAAAATGTGGAGCATACATTATATTGATTGTGCACATCTGTTAAGGCATTCATACATGGGAATGACTTTGAGCCAATGCAGATGACTAATTTAGCTGAAAATTATGGACATCAGTGTTTTCCTCATTCCCATTTCCCAACCATGTAATCGATGTTGATTTTGGTTCCTGTCTCAGCGAGACATTTGTTATCACCAGTGTATCGTGGCCCTGTGCTTTCCTGCGCGCACTAGCAGCGAAAAGCTAAACTGTGGCGCTGAAGTAAATTTCAAGATGTGAGCGTCTTCCTTTAGAAATCAAGACTGCATTTCTTTAACTGTAAGCGCTCTCCAATTACCAGCTTAGATCGACCCAGTTAATAAAAGAGTCCATTTGATCCGGTGAACCCGTTCGTGTTTTGGCTCTGAGCTACAGTGTGTGTTGATGTCGTGATCAGATGTATCCAGGCAGACACCTGACATGATGGTGTTACTTTCACAGCAGCTGTCACTGCGGTCTGTCAGTGATTGACTCGCACCAGATCTGCTTTCAGATTAATATTTCATCTCTCACTTAATAGAAAAACAGATGTTCTGCAGCAGTGTACACAGGGAAATAAGCTGGTGGTAATGTATGCATTACTTACAGCCAGCTAACTAAATTTAGAATGAAATATGCATCTGACAGATGCCTCACAATCAACTTCCAAAAGCCTATAATGGGATATCGACAGATTTCATTTATGCAGGGCAGACTGACCTCATTGGGGGAACTAATAAAACTTTTGGTACATTCAACCGGAAAGATGCCCTGGCTGTATTTCAGTCTTAGGCAGCTCTCTGGGTGCCCTTTAAAGCATTGACCTCTTCACAGAGTGAGGGCTCCTGTGTGATTAATACTGCTAGGCATTTATTGGCACGCAAGGCACTTTTACCAATAGGTCACCTGCTTGACCTCGAGCGCGAGCACGGGGATCGAAACCGAGTGGACAGGAAACTATATGGCTTTGGGTGGTAACAACAGGCAAAATACTAAAAAGGCATCTCAAACTCATAACCATCCCACTCATATAAAGCTATTTGGGCACACACACACACACACACACACACATACAGATCCTTAGTCTCTATCACATTCACCAAGACCCACCCACACAACACACACAGCCCGGGGCATAAAAGGTTTCTGCGGCCAGAACACAAACAAACTCATTTGTAACCTGCCATGACACACTCCCAACACACACACACACACACACACACACACACACACACACACACACACGCGCACAACAGAAAAGCCAAGTAACATTATCCCTCTGTGCAGCTAGATGGATCAGACTGTTTATCAGAGGCTCTCCACCAGCACACTGTAAGAAGGATCATAATGTCAGCAATTGATTCCATGGCAATCAATATAGATACCTATTCAGATATCTATCGATGCGATTTAACAGGGATATTAGTCCCAACTCAGGTAAATGTCAAGAGTTCTGCTAAACAGTGTTTCCAGGTCTGAAAGGTGCCTCGATGGCATCGGACTGTTACATAAAGTTAACTGAAGTGAGCTAAAATGGTGCTCGATGATAGAAAAAAAACGTTAACAGTTTCGAAACAGTTCCCTGTTTCAGGTCAACAAGCTTCTTAAAATAGGATACGATTTGTCTTACATAAAGCAGGATAGATGGAGCATCAGAAGAAGAATAACAAGCAGCCAAGAAATGGCAACACATACACACTCTGGTTTATCAACAGTAAATAGCCAGCGCCATGTTCCCATGCTCCTTAATCATACTGATGCATGTACACAAACACACAATAATGTACAGGCACACACACACACACACATTCTTTTTCTCTATCTTCCACAAGCAGTCGAACACACACACACACACACACACACACGCATGCACGCGCAACATACGCGCACTCATTCGCACATATTTTTTCCGAGACCAAAGGAAGAGCTGACTGCAACATTTTTCTCCACTTCAAAAAAGTAGCCAGTGTCAAAATGATAAATGAGGGATCATGAGGGAGAGCGTGCATACTTACATTAGACTGCACAAGAGCTTTAAGAGCTGCAACAGTACGGACCAACGCTGGTTTCAGATGGATTCGGCGCCACTTTAAGGCTGTTGTTATTACACCGAAGGGGCCGACATGCAAATTACATGCCACGACAGTGATTAGCAGTGTGGAATTACTATCAACATAACAATAACATTTTCAACACAACGGGCGTGCAGAGTGTGTGACCTGACATTACGAGCGGCTGGATGGGGGAAATGTTGTGTTCCTTATACAGGTGTTGGCTGGTAAAAGGTTGATTGCTAATTTCCCGGAGGTGAATGCAGCTCACAGATGTGTGCGGAGAACATCTGATAGGCCTTCAGACTGCTGATGCAGGGCAGCGTGGGGATATTTTCAAACATCATTTATAACATCATTTCAGCATCAGTTACAAAATGGCGGCAGGAAGATTGATGGGTGGCGAGGGCTGGTTAATATGCGTGATTGGAATGATACGCAAACCGTGCTGTTTGTTGTTGTGAGAGTGATGGCACACATACTGAGAAGACACGCGCTCAGATTCACAGGATCAACATTTATTCCAATAAAGCAGATATTGGCGTGTAAGCATTTCTGTCTGTCTGAGGGTTTTTTTTTTCTAAATCATTACAAATGTGCATTTGGCAACAAGTCAACATTTGTTTTGTCCATGTTGTGACTGTCCTTTTCGGTTTCATTCTGTCAGCCGTGTAATCGCTTCTTTATCTTCGCTTTAACGAGAAGATTCGGTCCGACAACAACAAAAGGTTGTAAGAAAACATCACGAGGTTTGCTTACAACGATACTGTAGCACTTCTCCAGATAACAAGAGAAAAGAAAGCCCTTGCAAAGTTACTGCATGGGCACTGCCCAGCACACCCCCGGATCAATTACAATGTAATTACAATAGCAGACAGAAATACAACCTGGGTCTGTGCTCTGTCTGCACTGATAACTGATAGATAAGCACCTGAGGGATGGCTGAGAGAAGCACCTGGCCAGAAACACATCTCAATGCTGTCAATAAATTACTCTGCTGGGACTGTTCTTTCCTGGGTAAGGCTACACGATCGGCGGCCACCAGCCACATCCCGACCTCCTGTGCAGTCCATCTAGCTGTCCGCTGGGAAAGACAAGTGCGGAAAAAAAAGCAGCAGTTTCGGATACTGCGGTAGAAAAAGCTCTGGCTTTCTACCATCCCCCCCACCCCACCCACCCACCCACCACCACACCCTTCGCTTTCTGTGAGCCCTTAGGTAACCCGCAAGTCGCTGCAATTTCAAAACTCCGATCAACCCTTTTCTTATCAAGAAGCACTCAGAGCCACAATGTGTGACACCGATGCAGATGTGCCGCTGATCGGCGGTCAAAAGGATGAGCGGAAGAGCAAAATTTGCTGCAGAGAGCGAACAAAGACAAAGAGATCAGCGATAAGACAGAGAAGTGCACCCATATCGACTGCTGTCAGTTAGGAGCATGTTAAGGAGTGTATTAAGGATTAGAGGGGATTAGTCATATCAGATCACTAGAGGGTTATCAATGGTCGCAGCTCCACAAAGAGGCGCTCCCGGCCGCTCCGAAACAAGCACCCCACCGTCCTCGTATAAGTCTTAATATTAACCTATTAAGTTGGACGATTTATGAGTTTGGAAAAACAATTAAGCCTGTGATTTTTATTAGGAGCTTGATTGAGTGCCTCCTCCCCGGTGTCTCGACACCACCAAACTTTACCCCCTCCAGAGAGCGGGGGCCCCGCTCCAAATATTACCGTGATTTAAGATGCAAAACCAACACACATTAAAACAGCTCAGAGCTTATTCCATGCGCGCTTCCACACAAAACCAATTTAGTTTCCATTGATCGCTTTTCAAGCAATTAGATTTCCATTGATGGAAAAAGTAGAGGCTGCTTGTATGAGATGGGGAGGGTCAGTGGTTGGACGCTGTGATTTGCACGTTTATTCAGGCCGCTTGACCACCTCCTCTAACCCCTGACAGATCCCTGGCTCCCTCCCTCCTTCTCCTCTACCCCTTCCACGTCCCCACCTTCCGGACAACAAATAATTCACCCGGCATGAAAAAATGCCTGGCGTCAGATTATATATCCGTCTTTATTTCCGATATTGCCTCTTTGTTTCTGCAAACTTGGCTGATTTTCTAAATTGTGGAGTATTGACTGTTTCAGAGCCTGACCAAGCGAGTCTGATGTAACACATTGGAGGTAATGATATCCCAGCGACGGGAGAGGCAGTGGCTGGGGCAGCACTGGACAATGGCCAGGCCCTGTAACCATTAGTCTCCTCAGGAGCCGGAGTCTGTTCTGTTCCAGCGTGCCGGGGCTCGCCATCAGGACAAACGGTAACCCAACTCAACCAGTGAAACCACCAGAACCCCTCCCATGTGCCCACCGCAGGCAGAGATGCCATCAGGAATCGCTTCCTTTCATACAGCCAAGGTCATTCCTCGTCTTTCAGGAGAAATCTACTACACGCTTAATCCTAAACTGTCACATAGCTGAGGGTTTTAAAAGTGAAAGATTCCATATTCAAACTACGTCGTGAAAGGTGAAAGGGTGAAAAGTAGATTCAAGGTATAAAATAGGAACACTGAATGCCATTAATGTGAAAGTAGGGAGTAATTCCCAGCATGCTCCCAGAGGAAATCCACCTTTCGCCAAAGCCCGGGGATTTTGACAAATGCCTTTCTCAACACCAGCAAAGGAGACAAATGTTACATTTAAACAGAAATACTTAATTTCCGCTTTTGGTGACTCGCAGCAGATATCATTAATCAACAGAGGCCTACCACGCTCAGTGAGCCTGCTAAGAACCAGATGATCGCCCTCTTCCACTCAATCCATCAAGTATGATTGGAGAAAGAAAAGGTTCAAAAATTTTGAGTTGCACCCACGCAGGAAGAGTAATTACCCTTGTGCCAGTCGCTGAGGTGTTCCCGTGACACCTCGACCCTCTGTTTATCATGCACCAGATTACTCATGGGGTTGTCAGCGCGGCGTGACAGAACCAGCACCTCCACCTATGTTCCCCTCACTCACCGCACCGGAGGAAGACAAATATGACGTACGAGCGTCCTGAACTTTTAACGAGCAAACTTATCTCGGGATCCACGAAACATAAAGCCCTTCGTGTTTTGAGGAAGTCTGAAAACACTGAGGTCCGGATTTTGAAGGATGGTATCTGTGCTCCCTCTTTGAAGACCAGTCTGTTGATTGTTGTCGTTACCTCACACTGTCACATCAACCAATCGCTGTGCCTCAGGGGTATTACTCACTGTCTACTTCACGATAATACGCATTGAAAAAGGGTTTTAAAGGTGCTATGTGCAGCATTTCGAACATTAATACATCATTGTCAAATTAATTGTGATACATTTGTTTACTTCACTTGTAAACAAATGAGACAGTTATAGCCTCTGCACTCCAAAGTGTGTGTGGTAGTGGTTCTAAAAGTGAGCGCCACAATGCTTCCTGGTGTTGTTAGCGCCTATAAAGAAATTCTTTTTTTCTTGACTTACTGAAGATGAGAAATTAGCAGAAAGTAACTAATTAATCAGACTCTGTGGGAAGGTTTTGGCTCTCTGCTTGCACTGACAGAAGAGCGCCCTCTCTCTGTTTAATGCTGCAAACAAACTGCTGAAAATGATCAAATTTACAGACAAATGATGGCCGGCAAGATAAAAAAAAGGTAAAATAATAAGGTAAATTTAGCATAATGTATAATGTAATGTCCATTGCACTAATTTGAATGATACATCAACAAAGCAGTTTCATTCTTACGCACAAATACTACTGCGAAACACTTTCTACAGCATTTTATCATTAAAAAGGACAGAGGATGCTGCTGGAAGACATCTGCTGATATTCAACACCTCCTGCACAAAGTGGAGGTGATTTGAAAGAAATATTGAATGACAGCAATAGTTCTGGGTGGCGAGTGTGATGGAATCACTGCTGTGGAAATGTACATTGTACTGAAATTATCAAGACAGTGAGCAAACATGGAGAAAGTTGGGGGTTTCTCTCTGCTTGAGTCTTCCCACCAAAACAAGCCCAGTGAAACACAGTTAAGGCCACAATATACACACACTTTGTGAAAGGAGAACATTGGTTAAAGCTGATGCGAACATGATTTAATGACCCCGATGCAAATGTGTTTTGTTTTCTTGCTGCAAGAAGACACAGTTCAGTCTCCAGCGGATGAAGTCTTTGTGATAGCGGGACAGCTGAGAATATGCTGAATAGAAAGTGAAGATAAAAATGGGGACAAAACACTAATGAGCAGCAGAGTGGCATACAATACATGGTTAAACTACAATTTCCACCAAAACTTTAACTTTGACCCGTTTTCTAATATTTCAAATAAACACCATTACATTTTAGTTTCGGTAAATAGAAATAAAAAATAATGAGGTCTTCACACAGTGTATAATCAGGCCACCAATTTTCTCAGCGACGGTCTTGCGTGTTTCTGGTAATTACACTGAATTCTTAAAGTTAATGTGGTCGTGTTTTGTTGATGTTAAAATGCCACATGCAGCTATGTTAATGGAGTTTACAAAAAACAAAAGGGGAGGGATGCTCCTTAAAACAGGGAAGATAGTTTGTGAACATCAAAGATGAAGTTGCGTTTAAAATGTCTGCACACGAGGAGAGTCAGACGAGGACGGACGTGCAGAGGCAATAACAGTAAAGCAAACAGGCTGCTGCCTTTGCACCACTGCTTCTCGCCTCCCTAGTGATACATGCCAGAGATAACAGCTTAATTTCAGCCTCAGCACTTTTACTGCACTGTCCGAGGCATTCACTGCATCAATGTATCAATGTACCGCCATGCTAGTCACTCTCCACTGCGACAACTAACAATTTTTCCATGATGGAAGCTTTCAGAAAGGTGCCACGATTTAGCTCGCACACAAGCCGCCCTCCTCTGATGGCTTTGGTCTTTGGAGACTCTGCTGGCTGTTTGTTTCTCAGAGAGCAGGTCACAGGGCAGACTTTTGATTGAATCCCCCACACTGTGACGAGTGAAGGGGGCGGAATTGTTCTCGATTCTGCTGCAGAGGCTCTTCCCTCTGCAAAACATTTCCTCCTTCGCTTTGAAGAGCAGCTGCTGGAGCTGCTTCAACTGTCCAAGAAAAAAAAAATAACATAAAAAAAAAAAAGTAAACGAAGGAGCCTGAGATACTTTATCTGAAGAGCTCCAGTGACTGAGTCCAGTAAATCATGCCAGAGGAAGAGGAGAAGGCATCAGTAGTTTTTCACATTTAATGAGCAAGATCAGATCTACAAAATGATATATTATGAACTTCAAAATACAAAATAAGGCGTAATATACTTCAAAAATATATCGCATACTTCAGAAAAAATGCATCAGTTCTCCTTCTTCTTCTTGTAACTTAAAATCCAAACTGTTCGACTTCAAATATTCTCTCTAATCAATATTTCCAAAAGAGAATGAAAGAAGAAAACTACTGAAAACTAAGTAATACTTGCGTTTAACGGCCACACTGGTGCTATTCATTTGGAGCTCCTCACAGTCGTAGGAGCGGATTTACAAAGAGATAACACTGACACGACTCTGCTGAGAGTTGACATATCAGGTCCCAAAACACACGTTTCATAAACATATGTGTTTTTGCTAAATTTAATTGCTAAATTGTTTATCTTCTGAACTGTAGCTTGACAAACAAACAGCGCTTGAACCAAGACTATTCTCAAAGCAATTAACGGTTAAATTTAAAATGTGCTAAGATAGATTACATTCATTACAAATCCTCTGTCAATTCGCATTCATTCTCATGCTCCCCGTGTAGCAGGAGACTCTGCACCACGCTGGCTGGGATTTCCTCAGAAAGCCCAGATCTGCGAAGCGTTGACCCCGCGTGGCACCGGCGGTGCGGTGAGCATGCTGGACTGTTATTAACACTGACGTAAAGTAGGCCGGACCGCGGCCGCCCGGGGTGCTGAGGCCACCGAGGGATCCGGGCACCAGAGGAGATCCACCTTGTTGGGGCGTCACGGTGAGAAATCGGCCACATCACACATCACCTCCATCTGCAGGGGGTCGCGGAGGGCGGCTTTTAAAAGGGCAAACATGAGCTGAATAAAGAATATGCTTTGTAGCGTATTTCTCTGTCCTCCGTTAATATATATGTGTATTTATTTGCTGCCTGGATTGTTGAGATGCCGTTCCACAGGGCTTTGTTTCAAACACAGGAACGCCTTTTCATGGAACACATAAGTGGAAACGACGTGCTCGCCGTCCTCTGTTATGACAGCAGATCCTCTCTCTTAGCTCATGCATCTAACACATGAGTAATGATCTCGGAACTTAAAAATAACCGCGAATCTACACTTTCACATAGGGGAGAGCCGTGGCAGCTCTATGCAGGCATGTCTCCTGTTATCCACAGGGAAGCCAAAATGAAATGTGCTTTTTATCATGTGTCATGAACGCTCTTCGTGCCTCCCCTCCCCCCTTTCACTCATATTCACGTTGAACCTCCCGTCAAAAAAATATTGGCAAATGTTGTAATTACGTGCGGAGTATCTGCGCCTTACATGGCTCCGGGCTTGGAGCAGTCCCGGGCCTGATATTTCAGCTTTATCATATTTTAGTTTTATTTGAGGACGGTGGCAGCGCCATGCCTCCAGTCAGCCATAATTGAAATGAGGGAAGGAAGATGTAGAGGCTGTGTGCCCCACTCCTTGTAATCAAGCCCTTAGTCCTGTGTGCTTTGCCATTTTTCAAAGTGAAATATCTTCACAATCTTTATAGTAATACGCAGCGAGTCCTCTTCATGCCTTAGCCCGTGGGTAATTAGGCATGAGGAAGTGTACTTTTTACATGCAGAGGAGAGCCGTGCATTAAGAATGTTGAGGCCACAGACTGGGCCTCGGACGCTGAAGGTCCACTGGAAGCGTTCAGTTCAACTCATGATGGCGTACATGACAACATAAGGCTGGTGTCTGTGACTCATTGATTATTCTTCTTGTAGCGGGCGTGACATCAGTATTCAACGAGCGACGCTGTGTTTTGCACGTTGGCGGCGTGTGTTGTGTGTGAGAGTCGTGTTGCTGGGAGGCGAATAGTGAAAAAGTGAAGCCGGGGGACTGATGGAGAAGATGATGTATGATCCCTGGTGGCTGAGCTTGTTTGAAGCGTGGAGCTGGGCAGGTGATTCGGAGGTGCCGGCTCTTTAAACAGCGTAATGAGCCAGAGAGGACGCTGCCCCCCCCCCCCCCCCCCACCTCTCCAACCCCCTCCCCCCAACATTTCATGTCAAATTGATATGAACAGATTTTGTTACAGATTTTTCGATCAACAAAATTAGAATTCCAAATGAATGATTCCTAACTGTAATTACAAACTAACAAAATGATTCACAGCATTTAAAGCTCCACTAATCAATATGTTTGTGTTATCGATGACTGAAATGAGTCTGTGTGAAGCAAAAGAGCATCACAGTGATGAACTCTGCAGGAATTTAGCCTCTTTTAGCTAACTGTTTTTATTTTCAGGCACATGTACTGTGTGGTTCAGACTCTCATCACACTTCAGCAAACAAGCTCTGATGAATCCGCTGAACGCTGCCGCACCAGCAGAAAAGCTTAGAAACTGGCTGGTGGAACATGAAGCCGCCAGAGAGCCAGATGTGTTCCACAGAAGTTGGGGAACATTAACTGAAACCTAGTTAAATATGTTAAAGTAGTACATCCAACAATGCAATAAATCCATGACAACTTTCAGTCCAAATTCATCGCGTTCAAGAGACAAAATAGTCCCTTTGTCTTAATTTAGGTAGGTCCTATATTCCTATTGCATTGCAGGTTTAATAGAGGGTGAGCGTCCTCAGCCCGGCCTTGTAGTCTCTTGTAACACTGCTCTCAGCACTCACACTCCACCACGACAACATCTGCAGACACTCCAACAGGTACGCACACAGGAGGGATGTCAGAGCGTGGGCATAAAGTGTGACAGACACAAAGTTAGTGCTGAGACTAAATGTGTTTACATAAAAAAGAAGAAAGTATGACCGCCTGAAACTGGTCCTCATGCACAATTTACTGTGTGTCTGTTTGCAGACATATTTTTTTGCTATGCTGAACATAACACGGCGGCTCGAGGAAGAAACAAAGACGAGGGTGCACACGGGGGGGGCTACAAGCCTTCTATGCAGCGTTTCATTGCTGCTGATAATATATAAATGCATGCACACATGGATGCTGCTCGTAAATGAATAAACACATACATCAATTTCAAAATCCAACACATTTGAATTTCAAATGCAGCGGTGCCTTTTTTTTCTCTTTTTTTACGATATGTCTCATTTCTCTTGTGGAGATATAAAAGGAGAGGGCTGAGAGGAAAAATTAGAGGGGTGGGAGAGAACAAATGCTGTATGGAATTTGAGATTATGTATTTGGTTTGTGTGTTTCCCTCCTGTTTAAATCAAACGCGTGGGGGCCGTGTAGCCCTGGGCTTGTTGCTGGTGACAGTTTCAGTGTTTCTAGACTTCTCTCCTCCCCCTTTTCAGCGACAGTCCTGAATTGAGAAGCGGGGTGGAACGGGGTGTGGGCTTCTGGCGGAGGGTGAATTAAATAGTCACTCTCCCTCTCTCTCTCTCTCTCTCTCTCTCTCTCTCTCTCGCACTTTCTCTTTTTTTCAGTGGCGTTTAAAATCAATTCATTCAGTGGACTGCTGACACAGCCCGGCCCAGAGAGCCCAGGATTTATGGCTCCCTCTAATGGGCATGCTCTGAACCAAAGCCCTGCCGTCAGCACAATCCTGCCAGCCACCCGTCCGCCCCACTCCCTCACTCCATCTAGCTTTTAAAGACGCAGGCACCCCTCCTCTTCCTCCCTCTGCTCATCCTCCTCCACCTCCCTGTTTCCTCATCACCCCTGTGGTGGTGGTGGTGGTGGTGGTGGTGGTGGTGGAGGGGCCTCGGAAACACTCAAGGCCCCAAAAATGTAGATACCTGGAGAATTTATCATAAGGAAATACGACAAAAAAGGGACGACATGCGACACTTCATCTTCAGTTGTTAACATCTTCCTTTTAGTGCCGTTACAATCACTGACATCTGGGGAATTTCTTTGGCCTTTTTCACAGGAAGCTTTTCTAACAAGTGGTGCTTCCCAGAGCAATGATTAATATCTCTCGATCTATTAATATCTGCACTATTTACCATAACAGCATGCAAGTTTAAGAAGAACAGGACCTGTATGTCAACTTCAGTCTGAAACTCAAATCTAGTGTAAGATATTTTCTAGTGTTGTTATCACTGAAATGCAGGCAGATATTTATTACAGTGGTGCTTCCCAGAGCTGTATATACCTGAAGTTATGATTATTTACCATAACTTCAAGTTCACACTCGAATTGAATGCATTTTTTAGTGTTGGGGGCCGACATTTGGTGTAAAATGTTTTCTTATGATTATTAAAATCCAGGCAAAGCTTTGCTAACAAGTGGTGCTTCACAGAGCAGTATATAATATCTCTCTATCCATTACCTTGTCTGACTAGTGGAGCTTCCTAAGGTCTTCGGAGTGTATATATATTCATATATTCATAACCAAATCTAGTGTCACAGGATCTGAAACAATTTATGGCGCAAGAGGAAGAAAAAAAAAAAAAAGAAGGTGATTGAAAACACTCGCCTATGAACTCAGTCAGTGTAAAGATATATAAAAAGGATCATGGCCCGAATTGCGATGACAACATGAAGTCGCTCCTGTGCGACACTTTCAGCGAGTTAGCGAGTCTCTCCGGTTGAGATTGTATTTACGTCTGTGACGCCGTCTGCGTACACTGCGCTGCTGTTGACCCTGTTATATCCTCAGGCAACCCGGCAATTTGCAGACAAATACAGACCTTTATTTCGGCCCCAGAGCCTCTAACGCGCATCCTTATCCATATTCCTGGTCTGCTCTGTAGCTTGTCAAGGCGTTATGGGCCCTGAATTAGCCTCCCATTACAGCAAGGCTCCGGCTCCCCCTACAGTTAACCATAACTGACCATTTGGCGTGGCTTCATTATAAAGCCATGCATGTAAAATCAAGTCATGGTCCTCGGCCGTCACATCCAATTTCAAAATACAATCCCCAACCCCCCAAGAATCTCCATCTTTCTCTCTTACTTAAGTTCAACCTTCTCCTTGTTTCATAAAATATGATCTGATTAAAATAGATTACACACCTTGTTAGCAGAGCGTTTCATATTTGATACGGTGGTGCTTTAGGACGGGCAACCTCCTTCATGATTCAAAGCGATTGTGGCCTTGTTCTCTGGCCTATTTGTTTAATAAGCTCTGCTACATCAGTGGGCCTTTTAAGTGAACACGCTCCCCTACAGCAAAGGCAAAGATCAATACCCACACCTGTAAGAAAAAAAAAAAAAAAGAAAGGAAAAAAAAAAACAGGAATCACAGCCAAGGACTTTCTTTTTCCTTCTAAGGAATAAGAGGTGAGATAATCAGTAACAATCCTACTGTACGAGAGGAAATCCAAAACAGGAAGCGGCTTTTACGTGCTGACCTGTAGGGAGAGCTACAGGTCAGCCGTGAAATATTCAGCACCGATTAGTCCACCGCAGCTTAAAGTAAAGCTCTTCCAATGTCTCGATCACGAGAGGCCGCGTTATGCAAATGGGATATTATAAACAGAAAGAAGAAAGGCAGAGTCTTTGAGGGTAAATGAATCATTATAATCCTCACCTCATCTGCTGACTGATGGAAGGCTTCTCTTGTAATCGCTGATTTGGAGGTGGGGGGGGGCGGCGGGGCTTCAAGTGTATTGAAGATGTGGGAATAATACTGGGTCACATCGCCTTAAAATGAAAATAATACTCCCCCATTTACCGTGAACAAAGTCCATGTAAGAGGGTAAAATGTAATACTGTGCTTGAGGAATGTAATTATCATTTAGCGAGTCCGTGAGCTGTGTTTGACAGGGCCTGAACCGCGTGAAAAACTCATTTTCATTTTTCTTATTATATCATGATTATATAAACATTCTTAACCAGTGGCCACAGCAGCAGCAAATTATTGTAAATTAGCCCCATATTGCCAGTTTTTAGCGGAGGCAAATGAACAAGCACTAGAACTCCAGTGTTTATTCCATAAATCAGCCAAATGCTGCACCTGTTGAGAATGTAAATAGCTGAGGCTATTTGATTAAACTCTTACATCAAAACATTTGAAGAGCTCTTTCTCTCTCTCTTTTTTTCCCTTTTTGGGTTGTTTATCGTCCTGTTTTCTTCCCAGCGTTAAGTTCCTTCTCTCCTCCTACACCCACCGCAAGTGGAGTTTCAATGGGCGGTGACGGGGGAGACATAACACCCACCAGCTATACGTGGGGGCACGGGAGGTCCATCATTACCAAGCCACAGTGGTGATCACGGCAATAATATAGAACTATAACCGAGCAATTAGACTAATGGAAAACGTCCCTATTTCTCCCGGTGTGCTGCAGCTAGATGCGCCGCGTGCCCCGCGGGCCCCCCCTGGAGATGAGGCTGGAGATGTGAAGTGGAGAGGAGGTAATGGCGGAGGACCATTGATCCTCACTGCCACCTGCTATATGGCTCCACGGAGGACGGGCAGGGAGGCAGAGGACTCCATCTGGGGAGAGATCATGCCGGCTCTTGGGCTCTCAGGCATATGGATAAGAGTCTTTCTCTAGTCTTCCGCTACTTAACCAGCACACATTAGCACAATATGGCCGGATAGGGGAGAGTAAGGCGTGCATACATACAGGCTATATTACAGTAAGGGCGCATGCACAGCGTGAGGGCGTGAAGCCGTTTCCTCAAACTCTGGAGCGTTTGGCTTCTCGTGCGAGGCCAGGTGAGAACATGGCCGCTCACACAACCGTGCTGAAAGTGTGAGAGTCTCACTTCCAAATGACCGCGAGGGAGTGGATATCAGAGAGTCGACGCGTCAAATCACTCGCAAAAGCAGAACGTGCCTCCAAGAAAAGTGACAGCGTCAGTTGTTCATAGTCCCAGAAAGAACCTCTGGATGGATGGGTCATCAAAAGGGACTTTAAAGAGGAACGCCAGGCTGAAAAGCAGCTTTTCACGGCCTTGTCTGGCTGAAGGTTTCCCAACAGTCATGTCATGGTGCAGTGACACACCCTGAAGTACACTTCTGCATCACAGCAGCATGGTGAGAAGTTTAACCACTGCAGGTCAGCAAAAAGTGTTCACAACTTACAGTAAACTATCATCTTTCCAACAGTCGTCTCTTAAACACAAACCGTGATCTTTCTCTAACCCTAGTTAAGTCAGAACGTGATTGTTAAGCCAAAACACATGGATTCGTGCAGCAGAAGGAAATGGATATGAACATCACAGAAGTTACAAAAGGCGCCGACACGTTCACCATGTAGAGAATCTAAAGATCAGTATGTCTCTTTTCTGGAAAGGCCACGAATGAACAGACAGATGTGATGTAACGTAGACATTGATATCAGTCTGACAGATACAGCACTGTACTGGGCTGTCGCTGCTTTCTTTTTCAGATTTTCATGTTGGCTGCCTTGGTAACGTCACATTTTTCATAGACAGTGCACCAAAATTGTGCCATGCAGTTACAGATCATGCGTGAACCTAACCGTTCACAACCAACTTGGTACACTCAGGAGCTGCAGTGAAAGAAAACACACGGACATGAGGGGCGGAAGGGGTTTGTTGAGAGACTGACCTGCCCAGCTGGGGGTCTCCATGTACAGGTAAAGCCGGTCGGGCTGAAGCTGGGTCACTCGACTCGCTGCTGTTGCCACAGGTGCTGCTGAACCCTGCAGGAAGGGAAGAAATGAAGCTCCTGTTCAAATACAGACTACAGACGTGTGAACGAGGTCATTATACAGCTGATACAAGTCAAAATTTCATCCAAAACATATGATAATTTTTATAAATGATGACGCCTTGTTACAGATTAAACTGCCCAACTGGATAGAAAGTAGATGTCAGTGGTTCAACATTAATACAACCGTAATATTAACCCTATTAAATAACATTTAACGTCCTGAATATAATAATTACACATAACACACTTTCACTTTTGGTAAACAAAAACATCCAGCTGATAATGTTAAATTGTGGAATAGACGTTCTTTCTAAGAGTTAGATGAAAAGATCAGTTCCAATCTCACGTGGGGTGACACCCTGGGACTATTTCTTGATAAACATGCTATCCATTTGTTGTAGTTCTGCTCTCTGTACAGGCACAATGGTACCAAACCTGGCAACCTCACAGCAATGAAAAGACTCCAGGCTGTTAGTTGTAGTGAAATATTCCTTTAAGTCACGGCTTTAAACACTTTTAATAACTTTAATAAAATGGAAATAATTTAGAGATGAACAAAGTAATGACGGTAAGTTTCCTTGTGATTGCGTTTGGTACCTGTACCTCAGGTTTTATTTCATTATTACATTCATGTAATAACATTATGTGACAGTGATTGTGTTATTTTGGTTACAGAGGGAGAGACAAATGAGTGCATGATTGTGCCTGAATGTGCATCTGCATCAACGTCTGCAAGCATTTAATCTGGTGAGCGAACATTACAACCCGCATATATGTCTGCTGCACGGCACATATATATAGTGTTACAGCGCGTTCATGCCTCCGTGTGTGACTGTTCTCATACAGCGGGTGCTTTTCTGCTGACTTGTGTATCTTTGCAGGCCGCAGGTTGGCTGTTGCCCAGAAGCCCAGCCGGTGAACCGTGGAGAAAGCGCATTGATTTCATCCCAGAAGAAATCCCTTCTCCCGGTACCCGCCTCCCTACCCCGCCCTGCACCTGATTAAGCATTTGCAGGGAGCCATGCCAACACAATTTGTCATTTATCAAAAGTAATTAAAAGCAATTTCTTTTCTCTTGTTGATTGGGAATTGACTAATTGTTGAGTCTGTGAAAACGTGGGGAATAAATAAAACAGGGAAGGATGAATTTTACATAAACTCAGAGGAAAACATAAATGCTGTAAAACGAGGGCCAGACATCTGGCTCTGTGATTTCTCTCAACATGATTATGACTGCAAAACCGAAACAGTTGTTTAGTGCATTCTGATATACAGCCCATAAGCAGTAAATAATATATTAGAAACAGCATATTGACTAGCCGACTTAAAAGGGTGTTTTCACTTCATGTTGTGTGAACACAAGAGTGGGAGGAAAATACAAACACTGGTTGGTTACTTGTTAACAGAAAATGAAAAACGCTGCTCCCACTCGTGCCAAAAGAGATATTTGAGCTGGTAAATACCAACGTCTGAGTCTGAGAGGAAAAACAACAAGAAAGAAGGTACAGTGGAGAGCGGGAGAGGAGCCGGGGCCATCCTCCAGCAGAGGTTACAGTACGTCTATCCAATGAAACCAAGCAATACCATTCCAACATTATCGGTAACAACCTCTGAATGCACCATTACCTTCTATAAGGGCAGAATGAAATGTCAGAATTGATTCGAGAGGGGAGGGTTGAGATATAAGTGGGCAGCTAAGGTGGCCATTTTGTTTCAGTGGCCCTTTATTTGGTGTCCCTGGATCATTAGCAGATGGAAAAAAAGAGCTGGAAGAACATGAAGGAGGTGTAGGCGGCCATCACGCGTGTCTCCGGTGACAGCATGTGAAATGAAAACCACATACACACACAAAAGAGGCAGAAATCAAAGAAAAAAAAAAGAGGAAACGCCAGAGGAGTCGTTTAAATTTCCCACCACTTTGTAAATAACTTTAGCTGCACAAATACCTGGCTTTGCTCTGAGCGCATAAAAAAAAAATAAAAAAATTCTAGCCAACAATTTATTCTCTGCCAACAAATGGAGCCGTTGCTTCAATGAGATGATTTGAATATCCCTTTGAAGGCTGCAGATGGACAAGCAATACTATCATTGCCTGGGAACACAAAAATAATTGGGCAACAGTGGGAGAAGCCTACATTCACGTCTCTGCTGAGACAGAGCCCTGCTTGGAATATCTAATTGAACCTCTCACTCTCCTGCCTTTTGTTTACATTCCCATTCATCATAAAAAACTCAATTACTTATGTTCCCTAACATGTATAGTTATTAATGTTCTAATTATGCTTCTCCCCTCTAATCTCTCGCCTTGCAATTTGGGTGATATATGTCGGAACAACACGGCGAGTCCCCTGGAAGTGAAAGCTGAATTAGGAATCTATGTGCAATAACACTCCTTCTCCTGGGAGCCTTCTGACGCAGAGAGAAAGCTTGTCACGGTTTGTCTATACATGAAGATTTATGTCAGCCCAGTGAGCATGTGTTATCATATACTGTCTGTGTTCGACATGCATTTTGAAGCAGAAAGTTGACTAATCAGCTCTGACTTGCAACAGAGCAGATGTGGCTGGGGAAGCTGACAAGAACCGGCTAAAAAACAAAGCAAACTACCTCTGGCCAGCTCTTCTTATTCTTCTTGTGAGAGGCTATAGGTATGACAGCTTTAGAGGTGTGAAATAATGTCGGTGAGAGCCTTGAGGAGCCCCTGCAGAGAGGCTGAGAGGGTCCTGTACTGCCTCAAGCAATGAGTGTTCTTCAAGGCTTTTCCTCAGAGCACTTTTACAAGAGCACAAATTAGGTGTAAGGAATGCCTGTGTCGGCGGGCGCACCCAGCCAGCGCACAGAGGAAAGAGGGGAGAAAAATGAAAAAAGGGGCAGAAACTCGGATGACAGTGAAGAAACGGAGGGCGTCATAAAGTGCGGAAAATAAGCTCTCACTTTCAAACGTTTACGGCAGCTCAAATATCTGATGATACCTCTCATAGCTTTTAATCTTTAATGTGAAAAATTAATCATCCCATTCATTATTTTAATAGCTGTCATTTTTCTCTCCCCAAAGTGATGATTTATAACCATTAAGCCCTGCGTAGGCTTGTGTGAGAGGGATTTATCGTAATGTTTGCACCAGGTAGCCTCCAACCATATTTCATTACTCTGACAAGCCATTAAAATGCCCTGGTGATTAAACAACAGCTCTGAGGTCAGTGTGTATGGCTGTTTCTTTACCCATGCAGGAGCGCAGCAGCGCAGCCATGCAGGCGGGGACCCGTAGCCTATCAAAGCCCCCCCCCGGTTCCCTCCAGACCGGCGATCGTAGTTATAGATCTCTATCTGTTGTGCTGTGCGAGGGCGACAGCGGCGGATGAGAATAATGTACATGCACAGAAGCTACAATGGAATAAAGTTAAGAGTGGGGGCTATTGTGGCTTTTTTTCCCTCAGAGGTTTGACACCCTGATAACTGTGCACTTAGAGGAAAAACTCTCCCCTCAGATACGCTCACATCCATCCATCTGAAGTTATTTTGTGATCACATGTTGGTCTAGCCACTTGTCTCTTCTACTTCTATTTCACATATCGATTTCCTGCTGATCCTAACAGGCGTGTTGAGAACATCTGGGGGTAGAGGGGCAGTGCCACCCGCCTCTACGTTTTGGCTATTCAAATAATGGGAAGGAACCTGTTGCTGAGTAGAGCAGCGCCTGTACCGAGCTCTACACCACACATTTCAGGAGACAGCGTCCTGATTGCGGTCGGATCTCAAAATGTCTTCAAAATGTCTCAATAATCCGTCTCAACTCAAGACTTTCGTGACGAGAGAGTTCAGCCAGATCTCAGAAAACGACAGCTGTCCGTGCACGTATTGCATTAATGACTACATACTAAACTATATGTAGTATTGAACTGGGCTCCCATGTTTTACTGCTGCAATGCATTCTGGTCAATTGAATTTTTGCCTCCTCCACTCTGGAAATCGTCCTGCTTTGCTGTTCATCAGCAGCGTAACATGGCAGCTGTAGAAAGGAGTCCTTACTGTTTCATTCGGAGGGGCTGACACCGGGACCTGACATTACACTTTGATGTTTTGGACAGTTTTGGACAGTTTTGGACAACCCATAGAGTAGAAAGGTGTCATTATTGCATCTGGCCGGTTATCTAACAAACAACAATCAAGGACGGCCAGAAAAACAAGGCACGTTGTCAAACGCTGTTTTGATCGTCGTGTTAAATGTTGAAAATCCAATAAACATTTGAGTTTGTATACATGAAGGGGAATAGTTTGAATTTTGTGGTTTGAATAGACAGATGTCGCTTGATAAGTAGCAGGAGAAACAGCAGCCTGCAACACAAAATGGATTCCCATTCAATCCCAGCGGAGGAAGCTGATTGAACAGCAGGCCGGGGAGCTGGGGGAGGATTTAACTCCCCTGCATGTATGTTCATGTCTAATGTCCTGAGTCCAATGGGCCGGATTGATCACCGATGCCACATCTGACAGTGACTGACAGCGCCTGTAATTGCTATGTTAGCTTTGGGAGAAGAGCAAACTACCATGGTGGGACCGCGTGGATGAAACACGCAGGCAGTCCTCAGTCACCTACAAGCCTGGCTCTGGATATTACACACAGTACACAATGGTCATGGTCTGCCTGAGTGCTGTGAGCTACTTGATTAATGGATGTGATCAGTGCCATTTGCGGCATGATGGTGTCATGAAAAAAAAAAAAAGCCACCTGCTGTGATTCCCGATTGTAGTTCACACTCAAACCACACGTCAACGCTCGAAACAAACGTTGTTCTCATCACTCAGCATCCACAGAGCCGATTATCTCACGTCTCAAAGGGACTAAAGAAAAATAAAACTGAAGTAAGAGACAGAGGGACACAAAGTGCTGAGCAGACCAGTAAGACGAACAGGAACATGGCCACTAGTGCCGGGTGTCAAGCCTCAATACAATACAAGTATTCAGATTCTTGGGATATTTCCCGATCTATCCAACTTTATACTTGTTATTTAACACTAATGTTGTTTAAATTCCCCAAATCAAGGTTGCAAAAAAAAAAAACCCACTGTGGAGGTGGAAGAATTATTCAGATTTCTACTTGAGTAAAAGTAGCAGTACAGCACTGTAGAAGTACTACATAACAAGTCTTCCTCACAAACCTCTAATTCAGTAAAAGTACTTAGTATGCAGAGAGTCATTTGTTATGTTGTGTGATTACTGATGCAACTATTTCAAAAGTTTCAAAACAATGCATCTTCTTTCATAAACTGATGCGTTTTTATGTAAAATCTTAACTAATTAATCAACTAACAATTGCGACATAAAGTAAAATGGAAATGCTCGCGTACAGTACCTCCACACAAGTTTGTACTTCAGTACGGTACAAAAGTAAATGCGCTGAGTTACTTTCCATCACTGCCAGTGACGATGGGTTAAAGCATATTAAACAGCAGAAAGATATATTGGCAGAGAGATGGGATTTCGGCCTGTGCCAGATTCTAAAAACTCTGTGTTGTTAACATTTACAGCTCCTGTTCCTCAGGGAGAGAAGTGATCATCAGTAAAATCACTCTCATAGATTTGAAAGCCTGAAGTGAAAATTGGGACATATACTGTAGGCCATGATTCCTGCTATTTTATTTCTTCCCACCGCTGATGCTCGGATCTAGAGGGGATGAATGTTCGAACATCCAGTTTGGCTGCTTCTGCCGATCCAACAGTTGTCACTGCGACAGAAATAAAGCTGCAGAGGGAAATTTGCATTCTAATGTGTCTAACGTCTCGTGTTTGTTGTGTCCCCGATGAGAAGCACAAAAAAATAGCGCTAATTTGTAATAGATATCAAAATTCCCAGCATTAAAAAGTTAATTACCACAGCAAATACAGCAGTGATAAATGGCAGATAATAGCATTTCTGCAGATGATTGTCGTTTCCGCCAACCAGAAAAATGATATTTAGTATCCAGCTGTACTTCTGGATGCATGGGGGGGGGGGGGGGGGGGGGCGTACTTGTAATTCAGAATATTTTTTCTGCAACTTAGCAAGTTTTTCATCTATCAGCAAGGCACATTAAATCCCAGCTGGTCAGATGCGAGACTCCTGATGCTCGGCTTTAGACATGAAACAAACTACTGCTGAAATGAAAGCAGTTCTCAGAGCTGTGGAAATTCGACTCCTACAAGAGTCTATTAAAAATACATGTTCAAATGAATCTTGGTGGTGATGACAAGTTTTACCATATTCTTCTTGAACTTTTAATGTACCCAGCCACGACTTCAAAGGGGAAATTAAATATTAAGGCTATTATCTAAGCTGTTCTCAATATTATCCAAGCTTAGGTTATTTATATAGTACAGTAATAATCATGATATATAAGCCAGTTTTCATTTTTGAGCCAACATAATGATCAAGAGGTTGCTGGTTTGTAGTTTTGCAACCTAAAATGAGTAACCTAATTCATATATTTGCTGCAGTAAACTCAACAAGATTATGTAGATTTATTATAGCAGTCCTTGGTGGATATTGTAAATGTAAATGTATATATATATATATATATATATAAATACATATATAATTTATGACTGCAGGGAAATAGATCATTTTTAATACAGTGGATATGAGGAGCAGTTCAACTTTTGGCAGAGGCCAGTGCATACTCAACAGTATTTTGTGCATCTGTATGAAAACAAACAAACAGTGAATCATTATCTGCTCTGATTGAGAAGAATCACAGTAAATCTGGTGCCACCTAACCCGGATCACCACTGTTTACCCACCGGTGAGACGGTAAATACTCTGGCTGACATTTGAGGGAGGTTAGTGTGCTCAGAGAGCGAAGTGGAAGTGGAGGCTCAGTTGAATTTGTCTGACAAATGCTCCTGGAGTACGTGTTGTCGACTGTGCTTCGGCGAGGCCCTGGACTGGGATTTGAGTCTGACTGAAGCCAAGCAAAGCATGCCAGATCACTAATTGCACAATTTAAAACCAAAGTCCCTGGCAGCTTGTCATTTGAAATGGAGAGAAGAGCCATTGCTTAATCAGTGAGCTCAACATAGATCTGCGAGGCTCTCCACCGAGGAACCCCAGACGCACGTGGCTGAAGCTCAGTGTCAACAGCCAAAGCAAAGACAAAGTGATTGGCTGGCTGCTGTCGCCGCTGCAAGTGAAACCTGTTGTGATCCGACGCACGCGTGCTATTGGATGATTGAATCGTTGTGCGTCAAATGTTGGTGCGCCGACAATGATTTTATACATATGTGAGCAGTCAACTGTTGCTCACAGTTGGTGGCGATGGAGCTCACAGCAGCTATCTGACGTCCCTGAAAGGCCTCCGACAAACTGTCTGGTCATTATGCAAATTCAGCTCAGGTTTTTTTACATGCATTTCTCTCCCACAGTACACAGTCATAGGATCAGACACGTGCAGGAGCCAGGGATCGAACCACTAAGACATCAAGCATCAAGTCGCTGAGGCAGAATTTTCTATAAAGACAGACATTTGCAATCGACAAGACAAAACTGACTTCATATGCATATTCTAATTGTACCCCATGAATTTTCCATGACTTTCCAGATCTCAGTCAAGGTTTTCCGAATGCCTCAACGTGTTTTCCCCTTCTTAATAGCTGTTAATGTTTTTATGAACCATTTACAAGATGTTTAGTTTTGGGTACAGAAAAAACATCTAATCCAATGAATGCTTGTAACAAGCTGCAAGATCCAGTGACCCATTTAAAAGAAACTCATGAGAGAATCCAGGCTCCTCTTGACTGGATCTCTTTATTACATGATATTCCAGAAATTCCAAATCTCTACAAAATCTCTTAATCCTCCCTTTAACAGGCTGGTGAACTCTTCACAAAAGAGCCACAATAAGAAAGACACCCTTCAGTCTTCATAATATGTAATAAAATATATTTTACTGCTGGTACGACGTAACTCTACGGGGCATTAAATTCTCTATTTCCTGTTATAGCTACGTTACAGGTTCAGGAAACTCTCCGCTGGCTATTGGGAGGAGCTGTAAACATTATTACCATTGAGGCCGGGTTGTATTTTGGTGAGAACATTGGCAAAGAGGCAAGTTACTCATCGCCTCATCCACATTTTTTTTTTCTCGGGTCTAATGAGAGAACACACACACACACACACACACACAGCTGCACAAAATAAATAAATAAAATAAAAAACACTGCCCTGAAGTCAATTCCACACTCAAGCAACATCCGTCTCTGATCTGGGAGCGTTCTTGCAACGGCGGCACAACAAGAGTGATGCGGCACTGAGGGCCATGAATTAAAAAGTCAATATGTAAAACCATAGAGGGATGCCATTTTGAAAAAGCGTTCCATCAATGGAAATCATATTAACATGATAAAGGGCAGATTGGGAGGCGAGGGCATTGATTCAGATGCCGCCATGTCCACCTCAAACATGTTAATGAATCGCGCTGCAAAGGCAGAGGTGGGGCGGGTTGACGGGGGTCACGCGAGGGAAGACGAGTTTAAAGCAACAGGAGGAGGTTTCGGGAGCAGGTCGGTGGCGCCTGGTGAGTGCACCTCGGGGTGTCACATCAGTCGGCGCCTCGGCATCACTCCGGGATTGTTTTCTGAAGATGGAGTTTCGAGGAGGATGGGATAGGTGGCTGACTTGCAGAGATTTTTTTTTTTGGGGGGGGGGGTGGATCCAATTAGAATGAAGCCTGGGAGAGAAAGATGAAGTGCTATAATGCCACCCAGAGACCAAGAGTGCAAGAGCAGAGAGAGCAGAGGATTCACCCCCTGTTGACCATGACTACAGACACATAGCCTGGGGGAGGGAGCATCCAAAGCTTCACACACACACACACACACACATGGAGGGGAGAGAGAGAGTGTGTGACATGAAAGCAACAAGGCAGTGCTGCGAGGCCAAACAGATGAATTACTTATCAAAGACGCACACAGCAGACCGGCTATGAGGCTGCAACACACAGACAGCTGGGGCATTATCAATTCACCTTCAATTAGCTGTCCTTGGCACTGCCTGCCAACGGGACCCGGAGTATAAGTACATTCACGACGCATAAGCTCATTCAACAAAAAGAAAATAAAAACGTGCAGAGGATCAGGTGGATTCTTTTGAGGAATTCAATTAAAACTGTGTGGAAATGAAAAAATAAATAAAAAATAAAAACACACAGACACAATTTCTTCTATAGAAGGATGAAAGCAAAGGGATTATTTTCAATGCCATAGGAGGCAAAGAAGACACAGAAAGAGGGGTGGGGGGGGGGGAGAAAAGAAAAAGCGCTCCTTCCTTGGAGTCTGATGGCACAGCACCTTTGTTAAATATGAACTAATTAAGTGGAAAAATGAAAGTGTTTCATCTTCATTAGTATCAGACAATAGGACTATGAAACATAATTGAGAGTAGTTCCACTTTAATAGAATGAACAGAAGTCATTTGGTATTGAAATGTGCCGGGTGATTTAGCCAAAAGAAAGTGTATTATTAGATTTAATAGAATACCTACACATGATCAATGCTCAGAGCACAGGTGGTAGTTTGTCTCTGGTTCTTCAAATGATTAGGCCAACAGAATAATGGCCAGCCGGATCCACGTTGCTCCTGCATTGATTACAAGGAGCAGACCATTTTTCATGAAGTGGAGCTCCACACACCATTTATTAAGCCTTTACACGTGTGACATAACAACTGCCGGGCACACAGCGCACCACGCACGCCGGATTTGCTGAAATCACGACGCAGCGGTGAGGCCTGTTGCTGATGATGAATTACATTAAGTGACACGGACAACGCGGCCAAAAGTATGCGGACATGTAAACATTTCACAAAACCAAGGGCTTTAGCACGCGGCTGTGACAGCCCCCACTCTCCTGGTTTCAGGCTTCCCACCAGATTTTAGAACCTGGCTGCAGCGATTTAGTCCCGTTCAGCCACAAGAGCATTAGTGATGTTGGCCGCTGATGTTGGGCGATAAGGCCCGGCTCACCGACGGCGTTCCAGATGATCCCAAAGGTGCTGGATGCAAGGCCGGATTACCGGCCAAAGTGGGCAACTGCCCTGGGGCCCAAGACCCTCAATCTGTATTATTGCCTGCTCTTGCTCTTTTGCAAAATCTAGAATCTAAATCAAAAAATATAAATTAATTCACACAGAGAAAATTGCAAACTGGCGACAGGGTATACACAATGCACAGAGGGCAGGAGATGCGTGGGCGGGGGCTTCAGTTGTGGATCAACAGCAGATTTTTGCTGCAGGGCCCTCTAACAGGTTAATCCTGTTATGGTTGAACGGGGTTGAAGTTCTTCCACATAAAAGTGGGAAAACCGTTTCTTTATGGACATGGCTTTGTGCTCGATGGCTGCTGAAAATGGAAAAGTTGGAAAGAACACTGTTGTCTAAAATATCATCGTATGCTGCAGCATTCAAATCTCCCGTCGCTGGAACCATGAAAAACAGCCGCAGACACCAGGGCGTCCTCATACTTATGGCCATAAAGTGTACACCACAAGCATGCCAGAGCCCAGATACCCCAACTTCACAGAAATTGTAAAGAGTTTAGCTCATGCAGCACGTGACCCCCTAAAGAAAGGAGCGGTGCGCAAAAGCAACACGGTCATTTTTAAAAAACATGAGCGCATCACAGAGCTCGGCCATATTGAAACGGCTGTCTTGAGAAACAGTGGGTCTTTATCACTTCAAAGGCTGACATCCCTCCGGCGTCTCGGGGAAGCCGTGACTGGCACTCGTACAGCCCTCTTTCTGCTGCATTTGTCCAATCTTAGAAAGCCCAGAGTCAGGAAACACAAGGTCTTTTCAAAGTTAGTCAACAGGCCTTTGAAGCGCAGCCAACGGAGTCAGCAACCCAGCGACAAGGTGCCGAGCCATTATCATTCAATAGACAGCCGGGATTTTGCATATTTAACAGGAAATTTCACTTTGCTTTTTTGACACGGGGCATTATGCATCCTCTGTACATAAAATCCATCAGCACCTTGCCAATTTTATTTGTGCTTTTCCCATTTCGCTGGGGAAATGTGTTTCTCTTGCAATGCTCACTACATTCAAAACATGCAATGAAATTAAATTATATGTTTGTTTGGACAAACAAATTGGACCACAGGTTCAAGGTAAACTGTTTTATTTATTTATTTCGTTAGCTTGTTTGTTTTAGTGCTGATATAACCCGAGTGGGCAGAAAAGCCTTAAATTGTGACATTTGTTATCTTTATCGCTTTTGTGAAAGAGTATTGGTCAAAACACGACATTCAGATCAGTTTCCTCACAAAGAAGAAGTCAAATAAGGTTATATTTCAGACACAAACAGCTGGGAGAAAAACATTCATCCCAAAGTAATTGTTGTTTGTCTTTGACATATTGATGTTTGGTTTAATGATGAACTGCAAAAAGCTACGCAGATGCTGATGATTACATTATTCCTCTTGACTGCATGTCGCATGCAAATATTTCCTGTGTTTCTACTGTACAAAGGGGTTGATAGACTTAACGATGAGCGTCCTTTGTAATCAAAGAGCAACAGCTTATTTCTGCATGTCAGAACACATATGATCTAGCTGGGCAGCTAATTAGTAGAACAGGCAAAAGTCTCAATATCAAAATGTCTCCTTCAAGGGAGCGAAACCAGAGTTACAACAATAAACCCAACACAGACAACAAGGATGCTGCCACACAGCAACCAAATCATCCTTGATACTTCAGTACACTTCAGTCCTGTGGAATCAAACAGGTGAAGCTTGTTTCTAGCAAAACTAAGTTTGCAATGATGTATAACAAGAAAAACACAGGGACACCAGCGTCTCATCCAAAGTAGCAGAGTAGCAATGAAGGGGGGGGTATATATACTCCTGGACACTTAGCAGTTAGTTCGCTATCGAGCTACATGTCACAGTCATGACTATTTTTGATTGAAAGGAAGAAGTTGGTGCCTCTCCTCTGGGGTGTGTTTGAAATGCGCTGCACACCACAGACTGATGGAGTCTCACAGCAGCTGTTTAACAGTGAAGAATCTCCTTTTATGAGCAATTCATTATTTTAAACTCTTCGGTATAAACCCAACAGCAAAAATCCATCCACAAAAACACACTGTTGGCATTTATTATTTGGACTTGAGGGCACCGTCGCGTCTCCCCGGTGTCTTCATGAGCTTTGGTGTCCCACAGCAGTCCAACAGTTACAGTAATAGTCGCGTTCTCGCCCGCTGGGATTTGCTCTGACGACCCAACTCGAGTGCATCCATTCCTAATGAGCGGCAGCCAGCGCCCGTCTTCTCCTGTGGGCTGTCAGCTGTCTGTCCCCGGGTAGAAGGAAGGAGGGAGAGCACCCAGCAACCCCTCAGCCCCCCGGAAGGGCAACTTCACAGGACGGGGGTCCCACGGCGAGCTGCTAATGATCCATATGATGGCCCGGGCCAGCCATTGTTTGGGCTACATTACCCAGAGAGGGACAAACAATCGTTTGCAGTGTCACTTGATAATGGCCCAAAAAGAAAATCTCACAGACCTTCATTCTTCACAAGGGTAATTAATTCGCGGCTGTTCTGGGATGCTTCGCCTCTTCCAGCTCCTCTCACGCTGCCCCCACTATACTCTCCCAAAGATTTCCAATTGTTTTGCAGACAATGGTTTCAGAAGGCAGTAAAAGACCATTGATCTGAGGGCTATTTGCAAATACCCATCTCCATACAGAGAAATGCATCTTACTGTGTTGCGTTAAGCAATTCCACATTTTAATGGGTGGACTATTGATGGTTGATGCCAAAAGAGTATGGTATTGACGCGCTCAAACACATCCACAATGAGGTCTAGAGGGGATAGCACCAGCTCAGCACAATAAATAAAGGAAGGGGCATCAAACTGAGGAGGAGGGATTGCATAACATTGCAGAGCCCTCATAAAAAAGTTACTATAATGTGTGTCATGATTGACTTTTATGATCAATGCTGCTGTACATCTAAAAGTCCGCAGCAGCAGAGCTTCCAATAAGAAAGTCAGATCTATACCTCTCAGGCTGGACTACGTAGTAATTACAATTGCCGATTAGCTACATGTGCATTATTGGATGTAATTAGGTGTTGATTAAAATTGGAACATTACTTGCAGCAGTTCAGATGAGAGTGATAATAGCAGGGCCAAAGACTGGACTTATATCTCCATTCATCATTGGAAAGAAACACAGAGTACATAACGAAAAGCATTTGCTCCCCCTGTTTCTGTTTTACCAATAAATCCCACGCACTGAGAGAAATGAATGATCTTTCGATGAAACAGAGACAGCACAAGACAAGACAAATGTCTGTGCTTACATCAAATGTTCCCAGATACGAAACAATCCAACCACACCAATAAAGCAATCAATGCTAACCTAATCTCTGCAGCCTCAGCGGCACTTGCTTGCCATTTCTTAGGCCCAAAATGAAGAGGAAAGGAGAGCCTGAAAGGCATAAATAAATAAACCTCAAACCACTCATGTTCTATTGCTGCCACTAAGGACGGGGGAGCACAAACAGCCATCACACATCTACAGTATATAAAGCTCATTTCGGATAGGAGTGCGGCTTTATTCAAGCGCAGAGGTGAATTACAAACACAGTCACTTTCAAATTTGGTTAAAGGAGAGAGAGATAGAGGAGGGGGAGACGAGGGGGGGAGGGAGGCTGAGGATGAGTCATCTCTGCCGGCCTGGTTGCCCTCGCTCCTTGTGCAAGGGCCAACAGGGTGGGGTGAACAGAGTGAGGCTGGCCTAGTCAAAGGTGCTTTTGGGGGGGGATAAGCTGGGCACTGTGTCTCAAATGGGGACACTCGAGTGGGTAAAGCCTGCCTTAAAGAGAGCTGCGCCTTCTTCCCCCACTGTGACTCTTCATACCTCCATCCAAGCAGAACTAAGGGCGCCGCTCGCCGAGATACAAAAGGGACAAAATCACTCTTTCACACTTCCACACTCTCATCTCTGCATACCCTGTGTGTGCACTAGTGTACGTACTGTACAGCACAACACACACACACACACACACTCGCAGGCACAAGACTGCTCCCTTCTGGTCGCGCCGTGCGGCTACATCGCCTCCCCCCCCAGCCCGCCGTCGTCACACAGGGAAGCAAGACGTGGATGGATATTGTCCAGATGCAGTTATAATTTCACTAATGCTCACTCAAATGTCAATGGGGTCCGGTGACAAAGGATTCTTAATCCCTCATATGAATTTAGCGCCCAAAGGCAGAAGAAGAAGAGGCGGTGTGTGTGGTAAGTATGAGGGAGCTGCATGAGGGGGCATACATTACACACGACTTGTCTCTGGCCTTAATGGGAGTGTTCAGTGAATTCAGCTGATATTTAAATCAGCCGGCTGAACGAGGGGAGGCAACGGTGAGAATGATGAGCGTGTCGAACTATTGAACTTTCCTTTATTCACCTGTCCCCGCTTGGAAACATCCTCTGCAAGTAAACGCAGATGAGTTGCAGTTGAGCCAAAAGCTGCACCACACAAACACACCCATCCCATCAGCCTAAATCACTTAAGTGGGGCAGAAACAGAGAAGCGCTTCCCCCTCGTCCCCTAAGTGAGATGCTGTAGTTTCACTCTATTTGCCCAAATTATACTCTGCTGTCGGTAGGGCCGCCTCGTCCTCAGGAAGTGATGAATCAAAACTGAAAGGCTAAAACTGCTGCAATTTCACTTTTTTTCCCCTCTTACTGCCGTTAAAACCTGGGAAAAGTCGAAACCTGACGATGTATTTCAGAAACTGCACGACAGTCTGTTCGGCTGCAGGTTTGCTTCTGTGCCCATTGCTCTCAAAAATCCATTAAAAAACAGCTTGCAGAGCCATACTGCTGCCTTCACAGATGTAATATACATTGGGCTGAGCAGCACTGTAGTTTTATTGTTTTATCTATTTGTACTGCAGTTTTTTTACCAACATAACTTTATCTCACAGCTGATGATCGGTCTAATGGGGACCATTTTCCACTTTACATCACTTCTCACTCTGGTGTCTGGTGGCAGTCAGCTAGAGCCGTCTTCATGTTGAATTTTCGCAGCATGGGAGCAAAAGTACATTTGATTTGACGAGTGTAATGACCAAAGTGTTACTCACAAGACGGGTACTTTAACATAATTACTGACATCAGATCAAATCCTTTTTGTATTTTGTCGGACAGCAGTAAACTTGCTGCGCGCAGTTTACAGACATCACATTAGAGGACTTCTGGGTTTCGCCGTCGTTTGGAGCTGAAAGTGTGTAGATTTCATGTAATTCCGGCAATAAGTGGATCAACACATTTGCTCCTTAACAGGTGTGAGGGATCGCGCTCATGAAATGTGATAAGTTTAAAGGACTATTACAACTGTTTCTTTCATTTCTTTTGAACATTCGAACCTTCACGTTCACTCTTTTCACAAACGCTGCACACACACAGGGACCATTGTTTCCCTCCAGCAGTGGCCCTCATCAGAAGGGACAGCTCCTGCAGTTTCGGCACCAATAATTACTTGACTTCATGTCATAATCAAATCCCTTTAATAATGGGAACAATTCAGCGATTGCCTGGCGTAATCAAATTAGCCCAAGTCTTTTTGGATTTTCAATTATCTCCAGTCGGCGGAGCACTTTATCCGGGGCTCTGGCTCCGGCTCCGACTCGGAGCTCTGTGCTGCACCGGGGCTGACAGCAGCAGCCTCACAATTACAATGAGGCCGGGCTAATGTGATGACAAGATCGCCTGCCTGCCTTACTTAGCCTTTCATTTGTGTTGGGTCTCCTCAGCGTCCCCGGTCTTATCACCACGTCCACGTACCTGCCCTGCACTGCTCAGCCCCCAAACACGCTGCTACTTCTGTTTACTGACTCTTTATATTGAGGGCAACTGGCATTAAAGCTGTGGCTCTTTTACAGTTTGCAAAGAAAAGGCGTATTGACCGGGTTCATTCATACAGTTCTACAGATGCACACTTGGAGGCTGCTCGGTACAACTGCAGCCTTCTACTGTTCGCCACTGGCTTTGAAGCAAAGTCAAGTCTTTGACACTGGCAGCCACCAGTGGGGCACACAGTATTGTACCAACAGGGGAACTGGGAACTCTGCATGCGCTGCTAGCAGCAATATGGCTGGCCTGTTTCAACATCAACCTGGAGGTGGGAAAATGTAGGCGGCTTAATGTCACCTGTAACCAACGTTAACAAAACAAAAGCCCCCCCCCCCCCCCCCCCGGCTGGTGTAACAGACTGCTTTTAGAGTCTAACATGATCAGATAATAATAATTATCAAATAACACATCACATCCAGCAAAACGTGGAAATCAGAGCGTGCTAACAAACAGAACTGAAACGTGTGAAAATTGCCAATAACACAATAATTGTTTTCTACCTCAGTGTGTTGTTCTTTATAGAAGATGGGTGGATTGGACTAGGTTATAAAATAAACAACAAACAAATAAATAGATAAATGCTGCGTTATTAAAAAAGCATATTCAAAATAATTACTGGATTATTTCTGTCTAGCAGGCAAAACACCACAATACTCATAATTACTTTGTATGAATGCATATTTATCAGAAGGTCCCACCTGATCAGCCATCCACGCTCTCAGCTGGTGTTGATGGTCTTAATGTAGACGAGGACACTCTGAGTACTGAGATCAACTTAATTAGCTCCTGTGTCACTAACTGCTGGCTTAAAGTGGTGGGGGCTAAAACTAAACACTTGAAATGGGAACGGATCATGAAAAGAGTGAAAGACACCCGGAGGAAACTGCCCACCCGCTGCACATGTGACCGGTTTAAAAAGCAGTAAATATATGTTTGGAAACTTTGTGGCAGCAACAGGATCTCCATCAAAAGGATTTATTTAGTAAACAGTGTGAGGCACTTTGGACCATACAAGCAGAACCACAGCATGCTGCTCAGTCTGCAGGCCGAGCCGACTGAAGGCCGACTCGCAGCAAATGATGATGATGATTTTGTTTATGTAACGGATAACGGCCAACAAATCCCAATAAATGATCAAAACCGTTCTGACTTCCTGTGAGAATAACTCCTGTCTGTGGTTCTCAACTTTAAAAACAGCACTCAAATATACTGTAATTTCCCATTTGGGGCTCTAGTGGCTATTTATAAGTAGCTAGATGGTGGACAGGGTTTGAATTACACATTATAAACGTGCACGTTGGCATGTGCTTTATTATTAGTATATTATTTATGTCAGTAACCTAAATATACAGGAACATAGACATTTATACAGGAAAACGACAGTTTAGAGCTCCGCCTAAATTTCTCAAAAGAGGCTTTCTGAGGGGCTTATGTGTCTTTCAGGGGGGGGGGGCGACCTGAGGAACATGAGGCTCACTGATGTGTTTTAATAGTTTTTGCACAACATTGGAGCTCCACGGCTGAGAGGAAGAAGACATGTTAAACATTCATTGTTGGTTTTGGTCTTTTCACAGGATTTGTTGACAATACCAAAGTGTAGAATACGATCTGACTCATCCTTTAAACTACAGCACCTTGTCGCCGTTTCCAAGGAGCCTGAATGGTGTCTTTCTAATGGTAAGTGCCTTGCCTAAAGGCATGTCAAAAGCAGCATAATTCATTCTCCTGCAGTACCTGCCTGTCTGGAGATTCAAAGCAGCTGCTTCCACTCACATGCCCACAAAAAAAAAAGAACAATGCACGATCAGATATTTCCATAATTTAAACATCACATTTTAATCATGTTGTCTTGAGAAAGGACAGGTGGATAAGTACAGTCATCTCACTATTTACTGTAAATGTTCCCCGTCTCTTTTTACTCATTGACAGTTTCACTGAAGTGATTATTCACCCCTGTTGAGGATTTCTTTTTTCTGCTTGAATATTCTCTATTTGAATATTATTCCATAATCAACACAACATGTTGCTGCTCGTCTGTGTTTACATCACTGATTTGCATTCAAATCATATTTCCTCTTTTCTCTCCCAGCATTCTCAAGTGCAGATGCTCCAGAGGTAACTGGGAAAAGGTTGTGTGTGCCAAATATACTGTAGGAATAAATAAACACTTTATCAGGCCATGGAAGAGAGGGAAACCTATGTACGGGGGAGGAGCGGGACCGAAAAAAGGAGGGAAAAGGACTCCATTGTCCTCTTTCGAACGAGCAGTGTGAGAAATGATAATTAACCGGTAATTAATTTGGTGGTCTTTATCTCAGAGCAATGTGTGCTCTGCGAAAGATTAGGAGAGCTTTTTAATAAGCGGCATAGAGTTTGATTCTGCCTATTTCCGCCTGCAACAAATAAGCCTGTGTTTGTTTATTCCAGACAGGCAGCTGGCAGAGAGCTGCTGATACATTCAGACGAAGGCTTTCCCAGTTTATTCTCAGTCTGCTGCTGCTGTGGAGGCCTGGAACCCTGCGTGAGCTGCGCACATGACATCAGATCACCACTGATAATTACACATGAATGCATCTTCTGCTTTTTTTTCCCCGCAGCATTGTATTTACAGTACAGCGACGCATTGTTAAATATGATTTATATGCACCGAAGAGCTGAAATGATTAGTCAAGTGAAATCTGCCACAGTTGTGACGATAGATGAATCACTTAAGTCGTGTTTTAAAGTAAAAACGCCAAAAACTGGAATATATTTGGGTTTCGGATTACAGCAAGCAACTCATAATCCTGTGATTGTGACGATGTCCTGATATTTGATCCAAAAAAATAATGGATATTGAAAATAATCGTTAATTGCAGCCCGAGTGATGATATTTCAATAATACTCTTTTCTTTATGAGCCTTTTTTAATGTTTATGGAAAAGATGAAGGTGAATGTATGTATAGCACTGCCCAAACAGTGCTGTCCTTTAATTGAATAATTCCAAAATGCAATAAGAATAAGTTCTGTGAGGACACGACTCTGTATACGTAAACAGCTCTGAGTAATTTCCTGCTGAAGATCTTCTGTTTATGCGTTTACTGTATAAGGGAAGGAGATAAATAAGGGAGGATATGAGATAATCTCATTAAGAGCATTATTTCCTTTGCAATTTGAGTTTGTGTTTATTGTGTTGAATTAATTAAAAGCACACACAAGCATGCACGTAAAGAAATATAATAGACAAATAAATACTTCATTCCTTCACATGCAGGAGGTGTTCATGGGGTTTCTTGTTTTACAGTAAAGCAAATCAAGAGCACTGCTGCCATCTACTGGCCAACACTGACTACAGAACAGCACAGTGATGGGAGGCCAGTCAGTCAGAGCAACATACATCCAAACAACTGCGAATACATGAGATCCATGTGCAGAACTGTACTAGAGCAAAACATCTGAGCAAGACATTGGTGGGGATATTTAACATATCTGTAGCTCATATTTCAATGTATTGGTCACAGGAGCAAACAGACGAACAATTTCATCCATCTCCGAAAGTTCAGAACGCTTCAGGCTCCGGACGCCTGCAGTGAAAACCTGCTGCTGACTAAAACATTCACGAGGAAAAAAAGAAACGTTCGGCTATTTGCTCCAACGTCACACTGCAGTCCCGCCTGTGTCCACCAGATGTCCCTGTGCAGACAGAAATGCCGCGGGCCCGTGCCACTCCTCTGTCCTCAGCCGACCCCTTCCAAAACTGCAGCAACCACCCAGCATGCCCCCTTCAAAAGCCCCCACCGACTCAACCCACCCCCTGCCTGCCTATACACATCAGCCCGCGCATCCTCAACGGAGGGAAGTCGTCACGTCACCTCTCTGAACCCTGCAGAGGAAACAGATTCAGCCGGTTACACAGGAGTTAAATCCTCCTGAGAAGCAGAAACCTGAGTCCTGGTTTATATTTAGCGTGCGCACACTGATAGGAGGCGGACTCTGTGAGAAGCCATGTCCAAAATGTCACATAAACCCACACTACTTCCTACTGTACGTCCTTCACCGGATGACCTAAATCAATTGTCAGCCCAAACGACGGGGTGAGTGCCCCCTACTGGAGCTTGACCTTAACACTCCCGTCTCCTGCTCAAAAGGCCCGGAAACAGAAAAAATAAAAAGATTAAATTAGACTGCTCGCAAAGCACAGCCAGCCTGTGAATAATGAATAGGAGATGAACACCGCTCTAAACAATAGAGGCCCCGGTGGCCGTTCTGCAGCTGTTCGGATGGCTCCCAGCATGCACTTCACTCCTGGGCAGTCCGTGCCTTTATACCCACTAATACAGTAGCACACAGAGGCCGCACCTGCTGTCCCTGTGGCTGCCCCGGGCCCTCCAACAGCAACGCCACACAGCCAATAAAAGAAATATGAGCAGGATGTAGCGGGAGGGCAAACACACACACACACACTCTCTCTATGAAGAATGAGGATATACGAGCGCACAAAATCCAGCTCTATTTGTCTCTACTACCCCCCTCCCTCCATCTCCATCCTTTCCCTCTGCACTCTCTCTTCATCTCCCCACGGCAGAACTGACTAAAAGTAATTATACATGTTTAATAACTTCAAGGACTATAAAAACCGCTGTCGGGGGGCGAGGAGGTCCAGTTTAACGACGGTGATAAAAATGAGGGTAAGGAAGAGGGGACAGAGGAGGGGGGAGCGGTGACAGTAAGAGAATGAGCTTGTGAGAGGAATCGAGGCCTCGGAGAATGTCCAGGGAATTACACTGCATGAAAAGTAGTTCAGGCCCATTTCAACGGTGAGCGTAAACTCTATTGGCATTAGACGAGCCGAGTGGCTCCCAGTCAGAGGCCGGCGTCTACTGTGTTACCCACAATCCTCCTCTTTTCTGTCTAGCAGTAATGCCTGGAATATGCCATGCCCATATTCCTCTGGAGTATCGTCTCTAAAAGTCAAACAGACAATGGCGATGAGGGAAAACCTGTTTCAAAGGCGCTGAAGTGAAGCAAATCTCTTGTAGCTCGCATCCTGACGGAGACAGACACTCGTGGGCCGGGCTTGTATTAGTTTGAATTCTGGGAGTGTGGGATTGACGAGACAAAGCTACGCTGTCTGCTGTGTGAGAACACAGGGCGGTGAAGGAGAGATCTGGCTCTTTTGCTATAGACACTGAGCGATCCCGGGGTTAGTTCTGAATTTCTCTGCCTGCTCTGACTGACTGAGGTTCTGCCTATTTGGTGTGCAGCACAGCATGAAAATCCCCTGAATAACCCCCGGTTCACTCGTTCCCACAGCAGCCTGAACACAAAGAAGACTTGCCGTGTTTTGGGCAAAGGAAACACGTATTGGAACATGCAGCTCATCTACTTTTACTGACCTTGGCTGAGTTACATTTTTTGCTTTCGTTTTGTTTTCACTGTAACCTCCTGATCATTGAATTATTGGAAAAAGTCTAGATTTCTCTCCGCCTGGTCTAACTGTATCGTGGAATTCCTGTTCAGTTCATTGTGAAAAGGAACAGAAGGTCTGCTGGGTTCATGCTGCCTCTGCTCTTGCTGCCCCAGGCCTGAGCATTTTGCGGTTATGTATTCTTTCCCAACTTCCTGACCTTGTCCAGGTCCAGGTGAGTGTAGACGGGTTCAGTCGACCCAGATGCCCGGCAGGTCTGCTTGGCCCGGGCTGTGCGGAGGCGCCCGCTGCCCCGCTGAGGGCGTGGGCGTGGAGTGTGAGGGACGCTGGGAGGAGGAAGAGGAGGAGGAGGAAGAGAGGACATTCCTTGGCCTCAGGTGAAGCCGGGCGCAGTGCCGCAGTGCCGGACGCACACTGAGAGCAGGAATATATAAACACACTGAGCTGCAAGCTGCACCCGCTGACACACACACACACACACACACACACACACACACACACACACACACACACACACACACACACACACACACACACACACACACACACACACACACACACACTTAGTCAGGCATGCACAGGCATGCATATTCACAAAGAGCTGCTTGGATGTACACATACAAATCATATTCATAACAAGGCTGAATGTAAACAAACAAAATGAGTAATGTACTCACGTCTGGCATAAAAATACACAAGCCCGGTTTGAGTACACAGGTATTTATTTTCTGTATTTATATCACAAATACAACACCAACACACTGTTGGGTATTACAGCAATCTGCCATCCTCCTGCTGCTACTTCCGGTAACGACAGCCAAGGCCCCAGCTCTAAAGAAAGAGTGAAGCCATGGATCAGGCCTGCGTGCCTGCCAACACAAACCACCACCGCCACCCCCCCCTCCCTCCAGGACCATACTGCCCCTCACATAAACCCACTCAGCTCCAGCAGCAAAGCACAAAAGGATGTGGGAAGACTGTGGCAAGTGTCCCAAAACGGAGTGGACCCACATGCACGACAAAATATTTTGCTGATACAAACACAAAGCAGAGAAGAGAAGAAGATGTAGGTGCAAAAGTTGCACGCTGACATCCAATACTACCGAACAAATCCCAAGAAGAACAGTGTTCAATACTTCCTCCAGATTTTTATTTTTGTCAGAGTGGAAAAGCCTCTGAAACAGAAGTCGGACCATCTCGGGACCCCAAAAATCCTCAATAATAAAGGAACTTACATTGAAGCTCCACTAATCAATAGTTTTATATTAACAATGAATCAAAGCACTACTTCCTCGCAAAGACAAACCAACAGAGAATTATCTCCAACTCCAACCAAGTTTTTTAGCCTCTTCTAGCTCATACTTTTAGTTGTACAGTTGTACAGTCTGGTTGGGCCTCACCGCTCTCAGCACCAGCAGGGAGCTGTTTCCAACATATGAGCTCTGGTACTGTACACTACCTGCCAAACAGCAGGCAGACACAGCTAACATCTAGCGGCTAAAGAGAGCCGGTGAAGACCAAGTGAATTTCAGACAACAGGTGGACACAAACGTGACTCCGATGGGATGATAACGATGCTCTGCGTCTGCTGGATGGCAACAGTTCATAACAAACGTTAAAGGTGAAAATATGTCCGGGTTGTTGGGTTCTCCTGCTCTTTCTCTCTTTCTGCTACTGCTGATACATTTTCATGCATAGAAACTACATCGACTTGGTGCTCTAGTTTTTAAGATTTGGCACTCTTGCTGCCGTGGTCCAGATTTGATTGCTAGTCAAGGAACACAGTATTTATCCAGAGTGAAGAGGCTATCAGTGGTGAAGTGGACTGCTTTACATGCAAAAGGGCAGAGGTTGAAGACCGAGTGGATCACTTTATCTCATCTTAAACTAAGAGCTTCCCATCTACAACCTGCTGCAGTATTAATCTAACCGGACCTGCAACTAGCTTTTTGTTTTGTTAACTATTAATTGATAATTCAGTTGAATTAGTCTATAAAATGTGTCCTTAGTCCAAGGTGACGTCTTCAAATCACCAGCTTTGTCTGACCAATTCTCCAGAACTCCAAACATTTCAGTTTACAATGACATAAAACAGGAAAAGGCTGGAATATTCTGTCGAGAAATGACTTAATCCACTAACTATTTCACTGATTCTGACGAGAAACATTGAATCCACAACGCTGCATTTCTCTTGCATATCATATTAGGTGTGGCCCACGTCGAGCGGCTCGGATCCGACTTGTAATAAAAGGCCAGCATTGAGCCGCTGCAGACATAGAGGAAGACGAACACACTCTGACACAAACAACCCTGCGCCTGCAGAGTGACAGAGGAGAGGGATCTGTCGAGGAGACGTTGCCTTGGCCTCAGAAGATGGCTTCCCCTCCAGAGCCACGGGAGACAGGAGACTCAGCGCTGGCTGGCTTCGGGTTAGCTCCATTTGGCAACCAGCAGGCCGAGCTGGCCTCGGCGTGTCCACAAATGAGCGTGGAAGGGAAAGGTGATGATGTGTGCGTGGCGGCGAAGCCAGTGGAGTCATTATGAGAATCCATCATGACTTATTATCACCATAACTGATCATATCGTACACACGCATGGTTGTACTGTTCTTGGATGACAGCCTCTTATTTTCTCGGTACAAATGCTGATAGAAATGAGAGGCTTGTTGTTGCCGCCGCCGCCCCCGCAGCACCCAACCCGGCCCGATCATGAGATACATGCAGTAAAACCGCACGCCTGCTCGTTTGATGACAATGACCTCCCCGACTCCGCCGCCTATTTTCAGGGAGCTTTCAGGAAGTGTCTTTTTGACAGGCTGACACGCCACCGTGCCTCGTCGCGAAAGACAATTCCAATCAGAGCTTCATTCAGATAGCGCCATTCAGAAAACAGGAACAATGGAATAACTGAAGTCTATCATGTTCTGCCATGTAAAACAACCTTTGGGCTAATTGTTCCCAATTAGGAGGCTGACACAAAGGGAGGCTGACAAGCACACAGGTGCCTGTCTGGCTGACTGTCTCTCAGAGGGGTATATCCTAGCTACTTTAGCTTTGTTAGCGTCAAACCGGAGCCTGAGAAAGAAGCGAGAAAAAAAAAAAGAAGTGATTTATAATGAAATAAAAAGAGAGGAGGCAGCAAAGACTTTTTCTTTCTTTCAGTTATTTTCAAAACAAGTTGCTAGAGCAGAGTGAATTATTCAGGTTGTCAGCCTGACTCTAGCTGGGATGCAGCTGTGATGTACATTTGCTCTGGGCTCGGTAAAAAAAAGTTCAGACAAGAAGTGTAGAAGTAACTCAGTGGAGAAGTGCTCTGCACGGTGTACTGTAACACCCTCTTACTATGACTCTGATTTAATATCAGATCGATCATTTAACATCACATCATCTGGAAAACATACAAGCTGTATTTAAATACTTTGACATGTAATGAATCTGGGACAAAGCAGCTTCCCGCTTGCTGCTTTGTCTCACAGCAACCAGCCATACGTTGGTTCCTCCTTCAGCATGTGCGTATTTGTCTGCTACATGTTGAACAGATAAAGGACAGAAGGATATTGAATATTGCAGTTTAAAAGTCTTCAAAAACTCACAGCGGTGGTCTTCTCCTTCCTCTCTTCAAAACATCCCCAGCATCTCTCTGATTTGAATATTGACTTGACATGATGAGACCTTCCCCTCGAATCTGCTCAGTAGACACAAACTGGTGCCATTCGTCACTAAAGTGAAGATATAAAACGAAGGCTGACATCTAAATGATTCCGCCCAATCCCCCATATTTCACAGGAGACCTGCTAATATGAGTGTTGACATTTAAATGAACACTCTCATCGAAGGGAGGGTCTAATTTGATCAATGCACAAATCCGAAAAGAGGATCTCCTCCACACACACACACACGGTGCATCTCCCTGTACATCTGTCACCTTCATGAAAGCAGACCTCCCGGTGACCTGGCCCCCATAAAGACAAGTCGCTGCTCACCGATTCACTGCAGGCTGCCTGCATCTGAGCCTCAGCCGCTACCGAGGCCGCTTTCATCCAGCATGGCTGCAGGCAGCGGGGAACATACAATACAGCGGCTTCACAGAGACATGTGACTGCAGACGGAGACAAGTACACAGAGATACGAACAAAACGCTTTCCACGGCAGCCATGGCAGCATAAAGTGAGATAAAGATCCCGCTATTCTGCAATAAAACTCCCCCAAAACCTGCAATAAAATCTCAGTTTTTATCCCAAAAGGTGTTAAGTTTGATTTAACGAGGCCAGTGTGGTGCATTATTTCCTCTTTGCTTTGTGACAACTTTTCACTTATTTTCCCAAATGAGCTACTTACACAGGAAATGATGAAATCTCTTGATAATGTCACTCATGACACACGAGAAGAAGCAACCTGCTAGAGAAGATCGACAGAACTAAATCAAATTGAGATTATATCCTCTGTTCAAACTCTCGCTGACTTCTCTTTGAGATTTCGATGAAACCTCTCTGCGTCCCGCTCCATTTTATTATTTATCATTATGTTATGTAGCAGCTGGTCCTTGAAATCCTCAACGGGATATACTTCGTGAGTGAGCGCAGTTTATGTAGATAACACCTTTCTAGATCAAAAGCCAGATATGCATCTTTTTACAAACTTTTTAACCAATAGTCACAGAGAAACACAAGCTCTTTGATTTGTTAAATGAGACGGATCAAACTCCAAATGCTGGCAGTGCAGTGAGGGCTGCACACATTGCTGGTGGGAGTGTTCGGTGACTGCGGCCAGAGGATTACAGGTACACAGTATCCATACTGAAGCAGGCTGCATGTGTTAGGTCCATCTCCACTTAAAGCCTCAGCTCCCCACGACGCCAGTTGGACTCAGATTGGAAACACTTATGATCAGCTGGAGATTGATAGTCAAGGAGTGGAAATCAGCCACCTCCTTTGTGTGAATGGTACCAGCTTATAAGTGGAGCTGGTACCATGCTAACATGCAAATGGCAGCTCCTGGTCCTCAGTTAGGGAAATGCTCAGAAAAGTGAGGAGAAAAATGGAAAGCAAGTGTAAGATATAAACAACAATAAACAGCTGCAAAGAGTATTTTTAAAACCTGTAATTTCCTGTTCTGGATTTTCTTTTAATTCAATTTTACCTGAGAAGCACTCAGCACAAAATATTAAAAAAAGCACATTACTTGAATCCTAAATCAAACAAAATAACATAATTCACCTAAAATTCAGCTTTCCATGCGTGACATAATGCCGCCGTGTCTTCTTACACTATATTCAGAGCCTGTAGCCTAAATATAACATGCAACTGCAGGAACAGCTCACCCAGCTTCACCTCATGCACACAGCCAGATGCATTTCTGAGGCACACAGACATAAACAGACACACACCCACTCAGACACACACATCAATCGACAGCATATCAACACCCACTGTGGCCTCCCGCCTGCTTATGAGAATGTGTCACCTCTTGTGGCACCCGGAGCAGATAGCAGGAGGCCAAACCAGAGTGTTTAACTCGGGCTCCGGTGAATGGCTGTAGGTCACCACTGTATCATCTCCCCACCGCACACACACACACGGGGGCTGCCAGGTGGCTTTTATTTAACTTTAATGTGGAGAAATATTAGATTTTTCCTGGGCAGGCTAAATCCTTCCCCTGGGCTCCCAGATAGCCCCACAAAACCGTACACAGAAGACGGGTCAATAAGAGCCCTGATGCCAAATCTCCTTAAACTTGCTCTTTATTCATGAATATGTGCTGAAACAATCTTTTGGAGGTATTAAGGAGTTTGTGAGCAGAGTACAGGCCTCTCTAATCCACTTTAGTTAACACTTTGGACCGAAATTTAAACATGCTCACTACTGCACTTTAAGCCCATAAGGAGGATAAATGATGTGCCACCTTTGGCTGGTCTGGCTGTGGAGGCGACATTTTTACTTTCCTAATCATCAGCGTGTTATTGTTGAAGTAATTAGGCTACCTACTGTAGGTATAATTACTGCAAACAAATGAGACCGTGGCGGCAATGATTGGGAGCCTCTAACTCATGTTGGTAGTATTGTGAGTGTTTTCTTTTTCCTCAGACCACATTTCCTATAAACCGTCTTACTTCATCTAATAAAGATAAACTATTACACTATATGCAATTTTTTTCTGTTAGCCTTTTACTGCTCCTCCACTCTGTCCACGCCGGAGAATCTGAACTTGTAGCTCTTTCATTCTAAGTCAACTTTAAAATACAGCACTGCTCATTTTGGCAATCGTCTCGAAAAAGCCTCCACAGTTCACAGACTGGCCCAGTTTCCAGCTGTTGGGCTAAAATTGATTCTCAGCTGGTGTTTTCTGAACTAAAATCTTGTATAGAAAACTTTAGGCTCGCTTCTGTAACGCTTCCACAATGTAAAATGCGGAGGAGGCTGCCAATCGTCTCAGTACATTTCCTTTTTTTTCTCCTTTGTTTAATTACAATAGTGACAAAAACTCATGTGGTAATGAGTATTAATGTCAAAATAATGCATGTCTCACCTTTTTAGCGCACTAGTTTTTTAATCAGAGCAGAATGTCTCACGTGGCAGACTTGGGACACAGGTTTGGTTTCATTATAGCAATGTTACTGTCATTAAATCAAATACGGGGCTGTCATCAGTACCTGAATTAAAAGGAATAGTAAAAAAGACATAGGCAGCAGCAGGCGCACTAGTAGTGAAGAGAGTGGGACATCTAGCAGCCAAGGAGCCAGATAGTTTTCTCAGGAGTTAATGGAGACCAAACCAGAGCTAACAGAGAGAGACAACTCCAGAGGGATGCCGATGTCGTTCTGTGTCTGCTGGATTCACCACATTCACTTTGTAAGGTGGTGATGCGTCAGATATTGTGTTTTCAGCTTGTTTCTGATGCCCCCAGTGGCCAGAAAAAGCAACAACACACAACAAAGTTTCCTGACATGCAGAAATAACGGACGAGGCTGCGCCGAAGAATGCCACAAAGTCAGTTTGTGGTCAGTTAAACTTGGAGTTAGAGTCGTTTCGCTCCGGGGTTATTACTTCGCAGAGGTACAAGTACAAATATTGTTGCTATGGTTTCCCACAATTTCAAGTGCACAGGTTAGTCCAGCCAATCAGAAACAAGTGTTTCCCGTGGCGATGGCAGAATGCATATATAATATTATCCTTAGAAAAAACTACAAACAACAGAACGGCAGCAGACTTACTAATGGTTTGTCGACCCCCCCCCCCCCCCCCCCCCCCCCCCCACAAACACACACACACACACACACAGCCTTTATACAGAATACAGAGAAGAAGAGCAGCTCTGTGGGGCAGTAATCAGGCACGAGCACGTGCACGTGCACTGCCTGCCTTTCTTAATGTGAATACGCAGTAGGACAGAGGTGTGTGTGGGGGGGGGGCGTGGCTGCTTATGTAAGTGTGTGTCTGTGGGTGGGGTGCACATATGTGAGTGGGTTTGTCTGGTTCGCTCCACAGACTGACCCCTAAAACACAAACACACACTCATACCTACACACACACACACACACACACACACACACACACACACACACACACACACACACACACGTGCAGAGGAATCTTGAGAACTCGTGTTTGTACTCCATGACCTCATGGCTTTGAAGCTCCGCCCCCTTCCTCTCCCTCTGTATCAGCCAGCTCGGTGCATCTTTCCTTGTGTTTTACACTCATAATAAAATGCTCCATCCCGCTCCTACACACCCCCACCCCCGCCCCCCCCCCCCTCCCCGCTCCACACACACACGTTCCCCCTAATGAGATAAATTAGCGCCTTGCAACAGATGCATGGAATATACACTAATGGCCACCATCTGTCACTCATCTCTGGGAGACGGAGTGAGAACGCGCCGCTAAATCCGATCACAAGCCCCTGGCAGAGCCCCACCGTGGTGAGGAGGAGGGAGGAAGACTCACAGAGAGAGGAAGACAAAGAGGGAGAGATAAAGAGTACAGTACGGTGAGTGGTGGAGAGGCGTTGGAGCAGCAGTACAGCGGGTTGGACCTGGAGGTGATTCAGCAAGCACAACAAGATTTTAAAAAGTGTCGAAGGGGGGGTTTGTTCAACTCCCTCTGGTCACTGATAACAAAAAGGGTTGTTAGTTTTTCTACTTATTGAGTTGATTCTAACTGACAGTGGTGAGCATTGTAAAGACCTCCTTTATGGAAGCCCCAAAGGACAGTTTCTGATTTACAGAGTTATATCTCGAGTTTGCAGCGTATTTCCTTAATATTACATCGTCCTTCAGGGCCGTGGTCCTCCTTCCTCAAATGTCCCGATTCACTACTGTGCACACCTCCACCTTTTATGTAGTACTTGAGATTAAATGTTAAATGTTAGTAATGTAACAGCTTGTACTTGACGTGGCTTAAAAAATATTTAAACTAAATGTTTTTAAAAAACAAAAAGCAGACAAACAAATGAGGTGAAATTAATACATTTCTTCTGCTTCACTCTTTTATTGTCTCTTTAGTTTTGTTATGAATCCGTAAATACATGAAAAAAAATATGTGATGTTAGCATTAAAAGTTCCTCATACCAACTCTGAACTGGGGAGGACTGGTTTCCAGTACGCTGCACCTTATTTTAATTGCACAACAACTCGAAGCTACACACATCTGTTAGTCTGAGGTAGTTTTACTTGCTGATATTTGTATATAATTTGTATATTTTTAAATACATATTTACAAAATTACAACCAAATGAATCAAATACTTTTGAAAACTAAATATTATTTTAACTGTAATATCTCAGATTAGATAAATATGGGTCAGAAAGTGTATTGGACTGATCCTTCAAATACTGCAAATGACCATTCTGAGTGTGCAACTCACTGGGAGCAGCACGGCTTTGCACTTCAGTTCAATGTCAGAATGAGCGGGGAGGAAATTGTGTGTGAGAGAAGACTTAAGCACCTCTGCGAAGGGCTTAAGTAGCAGGATGAATTGCACCATTTATGCATAAGGTACCCAAAAAAAAATCACTTGGAAAAAAAAAGCCTCCACGTCAACTCTCACTCTGGGATCCATCACAGATATTCTAATAGAGCTTCCCCTTGACGGCCGGTAATTCCCTAAGCAGCGTTCGCCGTCAGAACGGAGAGCTGCTGCAGAGCAGACGGACGTTCTGACAACCTGCTGCGGCTGTACCTGCACCGAAAGTCAGCTTTTCATATCTAATGTCGCCGTGACACTTCCTCTGTGCAAATAGCCACAAATCCATTTATAGAATGTAATCAGAAAATGATATATTCCAGCCTCTACCCTAGCCGCACCGTACATTAGCATGCGGCTTATGATGAAAGTGAAGGGAAACAATGAGAAACAAAAAGGGCGATGAAAAGGCAGACGAGCTACGTATCTCTGGAACCGGGAGAAATGAATCACCCGGGGAGCTTCCCTGTACAGCTTCCATGAGAACAAATGGACTAAAGCCAGCTACAATTAATCACTATTTGCATGGAGTTTGGCTATAATTCTTTTTTTAACTGGTTTTTACTAATGACAACAAGTGGAAATTAATTACTTGTTGCGAGGAACCATTGGAGAAGAAAGAAAACCTCTAAAAGAAGATATATAAGTGCTGAAATCACAGAGTAATGAAAATAAGACACAGTGGGAGTTTAATCCTAAAGAAATTAGATTAGATATTCATGTATTTAAAGTGAAAGTTAAATTTCTTTTCGTTAAACAGAGGCTGTGTATATTTGACGGAACCACTGATCCCTATAAACTTCCCAATCCAGCAATCATACCGCATCAACATTTCCACTGAAGGCTTCACATAAAAAGTAACTGGCCTCATAAAAGCGGTGTCAAATACGGCCAACCTCTCATAAAAGCACTGATGAAATTCTCAGACAAAACTATAAATGGCATCTGTAGAGAAAAATAAAATATTGCACTTTATAGAGCAGAGCCGGACTGCTCTAGTGCATTTTTACAGTCAGATATGTCGACCCGGTGACACGCATCTGACGGCTAATAGCAGCGACACAGATCCTCTGCAGCCTTGAACATCAGAATAATACGCAAAATCCAATCTATACATCGTGTCTGTATCTTTATACGCTTCACACTTTGACATTTTTTAATTCTTTTTGAAGACTGCACACCGCTTAAGGCCTGAATGTGGTGGCACCTGTTATTCATAAATCCGTCCTGCTGAAGTCTTAGCAACTCCAAGCTAATTCGACAGTGATTTACTTAAGTTTAGTTAAGGGCCGTCTCAGCTAGGAAAGACTTTAGTAATGTATACAGTGGTTGCTAATAAAGGTGGTCAACAGTGTCCAGAGGACGTCACTGGAGCGTCTCCAGCTGTAGTTTAATATAATTCAAACTTGCCGATCCTTTTTAAACGTAGCCATTACTTTGTGCTTTGTTATATGAAGGACGCACTACTTCCTGCACTGGCGCTAAATGTTGACATTGGACTAAAATCGTAAGGTGAATAATTTATGTAAACATAAAGAGAAATGAACAGTATTCATGCTGTTTAGAGTGAGAATATGCAACCTGACCAATTTACCTTATTTGCTCGTTTAGTTTAACATTACGGACACAACATTTTGTTTGAGGCATATTTACACAAACAGAGTATATTACATCGTAATTAAAGAGCATTTTGTCAGATGTAAATTACAAAGTACCTCATAAACTATTCATATATACTGGTAATATATTAGCAAGCTAGTTTAAGTTAGTGGGTGTAAATATTTATTAGCAACTACTAGCACTTTTAGGTGACAGCTAGCTGGTTTGGTGCAACCCGTTTAAATGTAGTAATGTGTAAATCTATAACTAGACTACGTTTGATCTCACCGCTGGTGATAGATAAACAATCATTTATTGTGTATTAATGAAATAAACCGGCCTCGCAGGGAAGCGTGGAGCTATTTTATTGAGCAGACTTTCCGGAGCTTAATAAAGCGTCAGTCTGTCTTCTTCTCAGGCTGATTAGAGGGTTTGGTAAGCAGCCACGTCCTTTCAACACACTGTTTCATTTTGTTTTGTGATTGGTTGCTGATTAGTTGAATGTAATTGGATTTTTTTCAGTTTTTTTTGTTCCTGTCTTTCTTTTCCTTTCTTTTCTTTTTTGTCTGTCCCTTTAAAGTCCTTCGAGACTGCGTGATAAAGGTCTACGGAGATAAATGACCTTGAACTTTAACTTGAACTTTGTCTGCCTCTCTGTCTCTTTTCTGTCTTCTTTCTCTGCGTCTTTCGCTCCGTCTTACTCATCCTCATTTACATGGCCGGGGCTGCAGAGCTCCAACAATCCATTAGCTCGGCGAGGATGTTGAGGAGATCCATGCAAATAAGTGTGAAATTACACTGTAATCAGTCATGTAAATCGCACCGGTTCTCAATCTGGGCATCATCATTCTCTTTGTACTTGTTTAGGAGATGTTGTGCGGAGGCGATGGGTGAGGTTTAGGGAGAGAGAGAGCACAAGGGAAAAAAGACAATAAAAGAATAGTTTGACAAGGAGGAGAATACGAAAAACACTCAAAAAAGCTTTGATTCCTTATTCAGAACTGAACTCATTTTTCCTGCTGGATTCAGATTTAAAAATTCATACTGTGATCAAAATTGTTCAGCAATGCAAGACTTCCAGCGCAAAGGCTTTCCGCCTCTTCTTTGATGAGGAATAAGGAGAGGATGGAGAGAAGGAGTCGGGAGACAGAGGGATGAACCAGTAGGTTTGTTCACAGCAGAGCAGCTGCAGTGCAGTAACGTACAGGAGGAAATAACTGAGGAACGTTTTCATGAAAGTGTAACACAATGAGGAAAAACTTTTTGACCATTTATCAGTAACTTTACACTCAACAATTCAGAAAATATAAAAAGGAACATCGAGTACCACCTCAGAAAGATGCTTTAAAGCTGACAGGATTGTACAAAAGACACCGAGGTAAACAATAAATGTATTCCCTTAGTTCAGACTGACATTAGCGACGCACCTTAAAAGGTGGTCTCCTCAAAAAAGGCTGAGACTTTTAGCATTAAAGCAATGTACCGACTGACCTATCAAATGGATGCATGCACGCAACGTGAACTGCTAAAATGATGCTTCCTTTGTGATCATCCAGACGGAGGATAAAGCGATTGATGCAGTGTGAGTCATATAACCAGACAGGAAGGCCTGTAAATACCTGACAGATCAAGGTACCGTACCACAAATCCAATAAAACAAAGTTAAAAAAAACCCATTATTGCCCGTTAAGCAGTTGCACTCGTTGATTTGCAAAATGTTAAAGCTACCATTGCAAAAGTGGTTGTGATTGTATATCTTCATATTGCTCAACACCAACACGCAACACACACCAGGTATAGATTATGCCTCTGTGCATAACAACACATGAAAGAGTCATATTCTTCTCTTACACTGAACATCCCGCCTGGTGTAGCAGCTTTGGCTACACAGAATATACTCGTCAGACGGATAAATTCATTGATAGCTTCGTCTTTTCACTGGATTCGATAATAAAAACACCAGCAGCCCAAATATAATCTATGAAAAATCATCTTGAAGTGGGATTAAGAAGCCTGAACTACAGCAAACATGTTCTTTAATAAAGAGGAAGTACTTTGACTCGACTGCATAACAGGTTGGGTTTGTTGGGAGAAACTGGAGCCATTAGAGCTGCAGATGTGGAGCTGGATCCCAGCCGGCTGATTGGAGCGAATTACACGGACAGGATTCACTTTCAGATTCAGTTCCACACAGTCGCCAGTGACTCCTGTTGAATACCACAAGCTGTGGCACGCCATACCGTCCCGTGGGTGCGTGAGTGCTTGTATATAACTGCGCGAAGGTGTCAGCATATGCATGTCGACAAGCCAGGGAGGAGTGAGAAAGCAAAGCACGAGAGGAGCAGCGAGACGAGGGATCAGGATTTTGGCTCAAATACAATCTGTGGAGGAGTCACTCAATGAGCTGACAGCCGTCAGAGAATCCTGGTGGGGAGAGGGCTGAGCCACTGTGGTCAAACACACACACACACACACACACACCCAAACACAAACACAGAGAGACTCCATCAGCACCGGGAAGCTCAAACAGACAGATGGGCTAATTCGTGACTGACTGTGTGTTATGAAACATTATCTCTGTGTCAGTGAAATCAAAATAACATTTTGGGTGTAAACGGCGAGCTTGTAGCTGCCAACAGAACACCACATGGCCGCGATGGATGCATACGGGCCGTGACGCATGGACTCGGAAAAATGTTTTGTTGCTAAACTGCTGCAAATGCTGTTTATTGAGTCGTCTGGGGTGAACCGCATGCAGCCGTATATGTTTGCCAATCGCATCCCACCTGCCAGCGCCAAATTAAGCCATCGAATCAATTTCAAGAGTCTGGAGGAAAATGAAGGCCATTATAGGCATTGAATTTTATTTGCTCTCTATTCAAAATTAAAGGCTATTGACAGACGGCTTTGTTTTGTTCTCTTTCAACCACTCAATGGTTAGAGTGGGGATAGGTGGTAGCGGCTGCATTTTAATGGTCTGCCCCTTTAACGGCCGGCTACAGAGCCACTTTATAATCCCCCTCGCTGGGTATTTGTGTATGCGGGGAGTGTATTGTAGCTAACTGAACCTGGCTCACTGCTCTCCGCGGATGTTTTGTTGTCAAATAATGGGAGAGTGATGGGGTCCTACCCCGCTGCGAGCCACCGCTAAGATTAGACAGATCTTCACACTGGACGATTGGTGAAATTTATCACTGTCACTGGGTGCCAATCCGGGCTGCTTTTTTTTTTTCTCCCACCGCCCCCACCTACACTGTTTGTGGTGGTTTCTCATTTGGAACCTGCAAACCAGTTGTCATGTGTACTTTCCACTCCGATAGTGATAGCTTTAAGCAGCGCCTCAAAAATCACCCTCTGCTTCATGGTCTCTGCACAAATGCTCATCACGTCGTGTGTCTGGCGTGCATGGGAAATTTTAAGGGGTGGAGGTGATTGGAGTTGGTGTGGATGTGTGTCGTGACATCATTGAGCAGGCAACATGTGGTATGTGACAGCTAGGCATATAGTATCTTCTTTTTTTCTGTCTTATCAAGCCGCTTTCTTATCATTTCTTCATCCAATACCCGAAGGATTCAACAACAAAATGCTGACTTATCTGAAAAATCCATAAATTTACATTCATTTTTCACACCTTTCACTCTTCAAAAGATTTGCTTTGCCAACAGAGGAGCTGTTTTGTGTAATCGTAATGCATCAAGTATGTTTAATTATAAAAACACAACGGAATAAAATCCAATCTCTACATCTATTAAGGGTCTTTCTGCGCCAGATGACGTAGCACTCCAGGAACACCAGACTTGTACTCCAGAACACTTTATTTAAACACTGTGTGTAGCTGTGTGTTAATATGCATATGTGTGCAAACTGGTTTCTAGCGAAGCATCAAGGAGGAAGGAGGATTTTTCTCCTTCCTTTAGTGAGTTGAGAGGCCACGTTTCTCAGCCAGCAGATTTTGATCCCTTTCGAAGCGCTGGTGGAATTAGCATGCAGAAGGGAGCGCTGAAAGGTGCTCTGGCCCTTAACTCAATCTCTCCCTCTCCCTCTCTCTCTCGCTCTACCTCCCCTCTTCCTCAGGTAAAAGTAATGGATTGTAGCTGGCTCTGGCCTCCGTCCTGTCGCGTCACGCCTGCTAGCCAGCCAGCCAGCCGGCCAGCCGTCCAGGCGGGAGGGCAGAGCTGTAGGCTCTGTTATTTAGCGTCCGTTCCTCCACAGTCACACTCGCTAACTCTGAGGCCAGCTGTCCAAGCACACCAGGCCTCGAGGATGGCAGCGCCGCCTTAACTGAGAGGTGACACCCCCTTCCACGTTCTTTAACAGATTGCCACCTCGGGCCAGCATATCTGAATACCAATGAACAAAAAAAAAAGTCTGTAGTGCAGCAACGGACAGGAACAGTGAGGTGAAATAAAAGAGACATAAATTATAACAAACAATGAAGAGAATATCTAGTAAAACTTTCTTATGGCACAAGGTTAGGATGTAAAATAGTTTTCTTTGGGCACTTTTTGTTATACAAAAGCTCTTATTTTTACTTAAATTAACAATATTTGTTAATGGACAACAACGTATTATATCCATTATTGATTATTCTGTCCATTGTTGTTTTATCCAAACAACCGTCCACAAGCAAAGATATTCAGTTTAAAATGATATAAAACACAGAAAAGCAAAATCTTCACATTTGACAGTCTTGAACCAGAAAATACTTGTCATTTTGATGAATGAATTATCAAACTTGCTGGCAATTAATTTCCCGTCGATCGACTAATTGATTAATTGTTTCAGCTCTAGAATCAAATGACGTGAAAGGGGTCGCTTGCAGCGGTAAACGCAGATTGTTCTCACCAACTCTGCCGCTTTTTAGCTCAGAGTTTTAGTTTTACGGCACATTTAATGTACGGCTCCGTCTTCCGCTCTCATTAACCCGGTTTCCAGCAGGAAACAAGCTCTGAGAAACCCACTGCACGCCGAACCAGGCGCCAAACGGAAGACAGACAAATGAGCGAGCGGAGGTGGTGAAGATAGTGGAACACAGGTATTTCTTCTCAGGAGGTGGTTGAGTCCAAAGCAGAGCTAAAAGTAGAGTGAATATTGGACCTATATTAATTAGGACACAAAAACAACTGATCTGTGTCTGCTGGATTTGTAAATAGGCTGTTGTGGAGTTTTTCTGACGGTCAAAAAAGTCAATTAATAGAGCTTTAAATTCCACATTCCTTCACTAACGTGCACCCACTTCAACATAAACGTCAACCTGCATATTCGGATACATGCGGGAGCAACGGTTGCAGCTGTGTAATCGGTCCCGACAGTCACTCAGCGCTCACTCTGCAGCGGCCCGGTGTTGATGGGTATGTAAATGTCCCAGGAAGTAGATGTGCAGTGGAATGTGCAAGTTGGAGTGAATGTTGATGTACAATCAGTGCCGGAGTCCCTCACTGAACTGACAGCTGTCTGTGAATCCTGGTGGGGAGAAGCCTGAGCCACTGTGCTTAATGAATGTGCTGCCATCAGCTCGGATTCTCAACCACAACAGACAAGCGCACACACACACACACACACACACACACACACCAGCATGAACTGTACTGCAACACTAGCAAAAATGCAAAATAGCACCTAATAGAAAAAGAGTTCTTTGGAGTAACTTAATCACAAACACTGCCACAGCGGTGAGTCATATTAGGTTGAATGCCAATGAGCAGCATTGTCATCAACAAAAGAAGTCTGGCAACCAGCACTTATGTGACTTTTCAAAGTAACATATCAGTTCCAAAGAGGACAAATCATCTGTGCCCACATTACTAGTGCATCAGTCAAAAAAAAAAACTGCAAAACGATTTAATATCTCAAGGGGAAGGAGTCTGGAAAATGAGCTCAACATCTGCCAAACACAAACTGAAGAAGAGCAGACACCAGCTGAGACTCACCAGCCGGGATGTGACAAACCTACAGTGTATATTGTGCACCAGCCAACTATTAAATGGTGCTAATTGGAATGACAATCTCATATTATCATCCTGTATAGAAGTGTTTGCAACAGTCCTTTTCCTTGACGTGATAATGTTAGTAAATATGGATTCCCTGTAATTTTCTCCAACATAACGCAGCTGCACACTTGGTGAAGGTAGACGTTACATTAAAGTAAGTAAAGCCATTTGTTTCACAGCTGGAAAGCATTCAGAAAATACAGATAGCCTGCACTGCAGCTTTCCTATCATATTTTGTGTGTCCCAAAATAATTTCTTGAATATCAGGACAGGAGTGTCAGGGTGGATCTGTCGTGCCAGAAGGCTTTGGATGAGTTTTGATGCATTTTTAACCAAAACAGCTGCACTTCAGAGGCACGGGTCACCTGGAAACAGACCCAAGAGAAGAGGAGGATCAGGCTTGAATAGCTGATACTAATAGATGAAAGAATGCCTGGATCGGACATGATGAAGTGTAAAAATGCAAACTCATTTCCAGGTTTTAGGACTAATACCTGCAGCACTCTTAACAATTTAGCAACTTAACATATGTTGCACTGGATGCATCTGAAATCAAAGTAACTGTAATACAGGAAACATCTCATTCCTCCAACACCACAGACTCATCCTATTTTCCCAAATCCAACTCCGGTGTAGAGAAGTGAAACAAGAAACGTCTCTGCTCACTTAAGGTGACAAACAAAAGCACAGTCCATTAGAAACAGCATGCAGAGACATACTGCTGCATTAGCAAATGTAATCGTGTTGAGCGGCACATATATTTTTCATTTCTCCTGCCGTTGCTTTGTAAGGCCACAGTCACGCAGCTGCAATCATATCACAAGACAAAATGAATTTGAAGAGCTCGCTGTGTGTATCTGCCTTCCACGCTGCCTTAACTTCTGTTCTGCCTCCTCGCTGCCAGGAGAATTAAACCACAGTGTGCAGTAATGGCAAAAGTGAAAACAGTCCCCATTAAATGTGATAATAAGCTGTGTGATAAAACCATGTTCGGAAAAATTGCAATACATGTGTTGTTCAACAAGATGTATTAGTTCAGGTAGCAATTTGTCTGCGCAAGCGGTTTTTAATGGATTTTTGGAGCCTAGGACTTCCGGAGGGGAAGGCAAACGTGCATTAGAACAGACAGAATGAGCTCTGAACTGGGACATTAGTGGGTTTAGATGTTTCCTGGGCAATAACGGAGAAAGAAAAACAAAATGCATCATAACAGGAAGTGAGTACTACATCCAAAGAAAGCTGGCGTCACTAGCCCAACACGTTTAGCTTCACTTGTCCATTTACTCAGTGTAAAAGCACTGCAGATCGGCCTGTTTGCTAAACACGGGCGCCGTGTGCAGATTACAGATCGCAGCATCGGTCCTCAACTGTGATGAGCGCTTGGAAGCCCGTTAAAGTAATTCCTAAAAACATGAAAACAGTCCCTGTTCATAGAGATGGCAATATAGGCAGACAAGGGGGGTTAAAAGGACGAGTCTTGAGGCCCACATGCCGTGACCCCCTCCATCTGGAACTGAACGCTGCAGCGTAAACTTTTCCATCGACCAGAATCTGTCACACAGCCATTTCACTGTCATTTTTTCCTTAAATTGTCCGATACGCAGGCGGCAATGACAGTCATCTCGGAATGTCATCTAAGCGAACAATTAACAGAGCAGCAAAAGTGTGAGGTCAGATATAATTAACATATGTGCTGCTCAGCTATAATTGCTCAAGTCTAAAGCAAGTAATTAAATCATTCAAAGTGAGCCATGCAGACAATGACTGAGTTTTTCACATCTGCAAAGGGGGGAGGGGGGGGGGGCATGGAGGAGCTGGTATGCTTTGCTCCTCTCCATCACACCACCCCTGGGACCGCCAGCGCATATTCACAGCACACACATACACAAAATAAAGACGCAATAGACGCTGCGCTTCTGTAATCGTCTGGCAGAAATAACTAACACGGAGGGGGCGCGAAGGAGAAATGGCGCTCGCTCCCACCAGCCGGGGGAGAGATCCTTCATCTCTTCCTTCATCCTCAGGAATCAGAGATGTTCGGTCACGTGCTTAAGGTGCTCCTAATCGACGACGTAGAGATCGGCTCATTATGATACATGCATCGGGCCGGCCTGTCAGACAGAAAGAGGTGGAAGGCAGCCGCATTAAACGAGTGGCAGGAGCATTATCAGTCCATATTTCACAGGTGTCAGCGGGGACTTGTCCCCGTTTCGTCCTCTGGGTGTCATTTATTAAATGAAGGAATGAAAGGAATGTTTAAGGTAGAAATACAGGCCTGCTTGGACAAGGGATTATGCATTGTTTCAGGAAGAAATATTGCATTTGAACCTCGGATACAAAATCCAGGCTTCAGGGTATTTCATTAAATTTATTGTCCTCACACCTGTTCATGGTCACATATACCCAGCATGCTATAGGTGTCGACAGAGAAGTTCCTGATTAAACCTGGACAGGTTTCTGTACAAATCACTGGGCTCGTCCACACCAGCATCTATAGCCGTGAAACTTTGGACGACATTAAATTCATTTCCACAGGAACTGCTGCATTCAGCGGATTTGTTTTTTCTAAAATGCATATGAATCTGTGAAGTTGACCAATTGCAAACAATTTGACACTTCTGACCTTTGAGGGAAGGGAAAGGGACCAGAGGGTCTGAGATACAGGAATCTACCAAGCCAACAACAACAAATAACCACTTGGTTAAGGCTGAGGGACGATGGTGGCCATTGTTGAAGGAAACCATCCAACCACGCCAACCTCTGCTGACTTCTTATGACTCACCGGATGTAGGCTGGTGGTCTATAAGTCCACTATCTGTGGGCACTGTTGTAAGAAATATAAACAGAGCGTCCCCCCCCCCCGCCATCCTACAATGATGATGGGTTGAACAGGACCTTTCTTTGGCTATGCAAGGCTACTTGAACGTAAACACGTCGCTATGGGGCATTTCCTGAAACAACTGATGCCAGATTCTGCCAGATTTCTTTGCAGAAATAAATAAATGCTCTGCAACACCAGTAAAGCGTTGCTCGTCTCAGCCACTTTGCCACAAATGAAACTGGGAAGCACAAATTACTCAAAATACATTTTAAATTCTATTCTTTCAGATGAAACCACTGCACAACCTGCATGTAGGTTTTGCACCACCGAGCTTGCACCATTACCTACTTCACAAGTGAATTCTGCTGTGCCCCTTTCTGGTGTGGCCAGGCACTATAAAATACACATTCCCATTCATAAATTTGGGGAAGTGGGAGTCAGACTAAGTCCACCTAACTTGTATATCTTGGAGCACCCAGGGGAAACCCACACAGGCGAGGAGAGTGTACAGCCTGCACACAGGGAGGGAGGGCCACTGAGTCCTTCCTGAGGATTTGTTTCTGTCAAATGAAGAAAGGCGCTGGCAACTTTTGACATTATGTTCTCAGCGGACCACGGATGAGGTCAGAAGCAGTATATCATCTTTTCTTTTTCCTTTTCAATGGTAAAACTCGGCTACAGAGTGCCTTGTTACAGTATGTCTTCTTTTCATAATAAACCAATATGCTTTCAACCTGCCTGACCCAGGGACTGAGGCCTTCCTGAGCAAATTCAAAACACTTTGCGTGTGCTCTGCGCTTGACATTTAAAATCATATGAAAATGAAAATGGATCCCAATTAGAGCCGCAGGAAGCATAAGGCCCTCTTGGTTCTCTTAGTAACTAGCTGGTTTAAACATTTCCCCCCACGAAATGCCTTGAAAATTGACCTTCACATTCCGCAAGCGGCGATAAAAGCAGCCTTGAGTGGCCTCAGATCAAGCTATTTTGATAGTCGTCTGTGAGGATGAAATGAGAAAGTAAAAATAAGGCAAAGCAAAAGGGAACATAATCACAGAGCGTATTACTGCGGAGGTAGCGCCTTGCACTTAAAGGTTCCACATATTCTCAGTAAAGAAACATGACATTAACCACCAGGTATTAATGTAAATCACAGGAGTGGAAGACACTAATAGCCACTTTAGGACAGGTGATGATTATTGAGGCGATCGTCAGAGGGCTGACATTGTGTACTGAATAAAGTCTAAAAATAATGAAATAATGTGAGTGCATCCTACAGAGCGACTGACATAAAACACACAGCAGCACTGTAACAGGCTAATGTGAAGGGAGGGCGGAACAGAAAACTATGCTATATTTAAACTGAGGCAGGGATGTCGGTTGGATCACCTGTTGAAGAGCATTCATTTCAACAGGGGAACAAAGGTCAGCATCCTTGCTGGAGCTTTGATTGGCAGGCGGGGGAGCTTGATGCCCACAGCAGCGGCCCAGCGGAGCAGCCAACGGTGGCGTGTGGCTTGGCTGGGCCACATTTCTGACTCAATGCTGACTAACTGAGTGTGTCTGCTGACAGTGTGTCTGACTGATAGGATCACCCCGGGAGGCTCTTCCAGGGCCTTTACAAAGTGTCTCTGATAGGCCAGGCCCGTAGCACTGCCGCGAGGGCCCGTCGACAAATTAAATTTAAGCCCTGCTAATGCATAGCGTAATCATCGAGTGAGGTGGTGATAAATTTTTCAGTGGGGTTACCGTGGGCGCAGCAGAGGAAGAGCTTGGTGTAGAATCCGAGATGGCAAAAAAGAGGTGAAGCGGCAGCAGCGGAGGGAAAAATAGCCGAGTGTGACCTCAGCGCCGTGCTGAAAAAAACTCAGAAGCCAAGGACTCGTATGAAAGAACAACAATAACACGCCATTATGAGATGTAACATTTTGCGACGACCTGCGTTTCCAGGGGGAAATTTGAAAGAAAAGCAATTTCACATTAAACTATCTGACACAATGCAGGTCTGTGGAGTAGAAGAGGGGGTGGAGGACGAGAAGGGGAGGCAGATAGCGAGGAGCGTGTGTGCATGTGTGTGAATGGTTGGGGTGATGGCGGTGGGGGTGTTCAGGAGCTTCCTAACAGCCATTGGCCAACTGGAGCGAGACACACACATCCCCTCCGCAGAGTTAAAAGGGATGGAGCGGATGAAATTTCAAAGCCTCCCCTGCAGACACACACTCTGCTTTGCACACATCAGCACTGAGATGTTCAAATATTCAACTCCGTCGTTCCAGTCTGGTTTTATCTCCTGTACGCGAGCATCAGACATGGTTCTGCTGTGATTAATGAGAAAACCAAACCCAAAGAAAATTGCTCTACATGCATGTGTGTGCACAAGACCACTCGTTCCAAAAGTCCAAATGTGCCTTTTTTTCTTTTTTTTTTCCCTCCCATGATGCTAAAAATTGTCCTTAATTAAAAGCGGTGTCTCTGACTCGTATATTTCCCATGATTACTTGCTGCAGGCAGTACAAGAAAGTGAAAGTCACTGTGAGATAAGAAGGGACGTGGCAGACATTCACCTATTAAACTCCATTCACTTATTATGACCAACAATGCCGTTGTGATTAACTGGCACATTGACATCGTTATAAGACACATTCCAGAAACGTAACACAAAGAGTAACTCCGCTGCCCTTGTACAGACAATGAGGAGCCCTCAGAGGTGCAGCGTGTTCAGCTCTCCCTCCTCCGCTTTTATTTCCCTGACTTGACAGCCTTGATTTGACCACTCGCCTCCTTTTCTTTACGAGCATCTCTCACACTGAACATCTGTACAGCCGGCGTCACAGCGGTCTGTGCTATAAAACAAATGCGGCAGAATTTTATTCCGACATACTAAATCAAGTTCTGAGATCTCCGGGGTTTTTTTGTCGTTGTTTTTTCTTTGTTTTTTTTGGTCTTTTATGTTGGCAACATCTTTGTTGCTAAGCAGTCGTTGCTGTGGTGATTTTGCACTGCACTTCCCAGAGATCACAAGTCAGTCAAAGAGTGTGGCCGGTTCTGTGACGTCCTCGGTGAATTTGATGAAAGGGAACTTTGACTTCTCTTTGTGTAACCTGAATGCTTCACGCCCGGTTATTCTTTAGTTTATTCACATGCATTGAGCGCATTAAACACCTCACGAATGTGCATCAAAAGGACTGAAAAGACTGTAGTCTTCAGCTAGAAAAACAAAAAGAAAACTTCCTCGCATTAGGACTTTTATGGTGGAACACAATGTCATACCTCCGGAGACGGATATGAGGAAATGGCTTGACTTGCTGACACATCTTGAAGCCTTCTTTTCATTTCTTCCAGACCGGAGATCTCTAACATTACAGGGCGTCAGGTTCACCTATCGACTGGTCTATCACCACCCGCCCCCGGTCTTCTACTGGTGTATGGACTCAGACGCACCTCCAGAATCACTGTCACCCTCACTAAGTAATTACAGCGATTAATGCACGGACAGAGCTCGCCTCTGGCTCTGGACACTCTATCAAGACGCATGCGGTAATGGATGAAAGTACATTCTTAACAGAGAATCCATAGTGTCTAAACCTTGGGGGGGGGGGGGAACAAAACAAACAAACATATACCTTTTTGATCAAGACTGACTTTACCCACAATCCTCTTGGGGGGGATCGTTTACCAGCCTAGAAACAGGAGAGAAAGCGGTCAGGTTCTTTTGCCCTTGTCGTTGCGCTCACGCTGACCTCTAAAAATGGACAACAAAGATCATATCACAACACCAACACTAGCGCCAACAGCCTTTGCACAAATTGATTTAGCCACCCAGAACTCACTCCCATCTCAATGAGGTGGCAGGATGCTCACAGCATATATCACTGTCACACAAGCACCCTCTAGTGAAATGTGATTTTTATCTTTATGAGCTTTTTTTTTCCCCCCCCCTTTTCGGTACAGCATGTAGCGGGTTGTGATAAGTGATGAGAAATAAAGGGTCGGCACATTACGCTAATACAGGTGCACTCGACGCATATGGGTGCTATCACACAGGGAGAATGACATTGTTGTGGTCCTGTGCGTTTGAAAGCGGCTGGCGAGGCAGCAGGGGGCCTGTGGTATATGGCTCATAGATCACTAACGTGTGGGTGAGAGTTGTCACCAGCCAGCGCCTGGCTGCGAAGCACAACATAGTTTATGGCACACAACCGCTAGACGTAAGCATGAATCGTGGCCCAGGCAACAATGAGGAAAAGTGCACTAAAAATAGATGATAAGCTTCTTTTTTTTGTGTGTGCTCGCCCCAGAAACAATGGCTCCTTTTGATTTTTCATGTGTTCAAACTGTAGTACAAAGGATGAAGGAAGCGGTGTATAATGTCTGACTGGGCCTGTAGTAAAAAGATCTGGATAAATACAGCTGAGAGGCCCACGCTAACCTGAAACGCACCCTCGGTGAAGGCTGGAAAGACACGATAAATGTTGCACTTTCAAGTGTGTTAAATGCACTAAGATAGTCTGGGCTTCCTCTCTTTCCAACTGACAACCTCTGTTACACAGTTAATTACAGCCAACTGCAACACAGCGCTGTGTCAATTATCATGTGCTTTAGCTCTCTCCCAATGGATATTTTTACTGCCTCGGTTTCACTGGTAAAGTTTCTACCTTCTTTTATTGCTATTCTGCCCAGGTCTCTAGGCTGAATTACATTCGGCAGACAGAGCTGTAAAAACAGAAGGGATTTAAGGATTCAGATTGGTGGAGGGTAACCTAATCTTCCGTAATTGGGGGAATGGTTCTCATTTATATCAGCCTACTTTAGAAAGCAAGCTCATCGGCAGGCTGCTATCATCCCCGGCATTTTACTCGACGATTCATTTTCATAAAGGCCGGGGAAAGAGAGGTCGGCCGCCGCGGCTACAAACACACATATTAAACCTAATCATCATTAATCAAAGCACTACTCTTACTTTGCAGGTCGTGGAAATCAACATTCACAACATAAACGCTGCACAAAGATCCCTCATGTGCCGGTTTTGCCCGAGCCGCCATGCTGCTGGAGTGCTGTGAAATAACACATTCTGGGCTGCGTCGTCTCAAAATGGAACTAAAATGGTAATCCTCTGCCAGGCGAAGCGTACTCGCCTCGCCAGATGCTTAGTTCTGAAATTTGCCTAATTGCCACGCTCAGATCAATCCCTTTTACTCTGCCAAATGATTCTGCCAAAGCGTGTTCCGAGCGTTTTGTTGGCCCAATATGCTTTTTCTCTTGCAAAGATTCGTGTTTTCGTGACTCCCGGCGAAGGCCTGAGAGAGGTTTCGGTGTCGGTGACATATCCGCACAGCCGGATGCGTGTCCACCCCTGCTGACCTGCGTGCCCATTAGCCATAGCGTTGCAGTGAGGGCACAGGGCCTATCCATCTCAGCCCCCCCCCCCACACACACAGAGTACACCCACTCTTCATATGGCTCAGACACATGCCGTGGGCGGACTAAATGTGGCCCTTGATCAAAGGGCAGCGTGTGGGAATGGACACTGACTTACTGACCTCCGCACACACACACACACACACACACACACACACACACACACACACACACACATTACTGTGTATGCATAAGAAGTCGACTCTGATGTTGCGAGGTAACATGTTTCCTGCTGGCAAACACACAATAAACACAAACTGACACTCTTTCACAATTATTGATTCGCACAGCTGCTACTGTAGTCATTAAAACTAAAATGCATAGTACGAATGGCACACACATCTGCTCAGCACACATCCACATCCACCTCCCATCTGCACAGACGACACACCATCATGACAGAGGACTATATGATATAAAAGTCTGTCCGTGTGGACGGAGAGGAGGTGCCTCTGTGCGAGTAAATATAGAGAGCGACGGATGAATCAGAAGTTTAGTCAACAGAGAAAACCTTGGTTCCAGCTGCCCGGCTGTCTGATGAGCCACTCTATGCTTGTCAACAACATCCCCTATCATTCTCGCACAACTATCTACTCACAAAACCAAGACCCGCCCCCTTCATCCCTTCGGCAATTCCAGCATCCTCCAAGAGAAACACCTCCGAAAGCAGAACGGGTTGCTCGCAGCGGCAGCGGCAATCTCTGCCTTCCCCTCCCCTGCTCCCTTTCCCACTCCTCTCTCTATTTCTGTGCATCCTCTCTCATTGCTTTTTGTCTCCACTTCTCTCTCTCCCTTTCCTGTGCTGCCGCTGCGTTTGGCGCGGTGGATGAAAACATAAAAGAGGCAAGGAATAAGAAGAAAGAGAGAGAGAGGGAGAGAGAGAGGGAGAGAGAGGGAGACAAACCGACGTTGGGAAGACTGGAGCAGCCAAATTAGCATGAGAATACTCACAGTGTTGTTGTTGAAGAAGCACGGGGATGGGAGCGCGGCACCGGTCCCTCCGTCAGATACAACCTGCACACACAAGATTGAAGAGGGAAAAAAAAGAAAACTAGGCTGTGAGAGCGGCAAAGAGGGGAGAGGAGGAGGAGGAGGAGGAGGAGGAGAGAAGAGCAGGACACGGAGGAGGAGGAGAAGAAGAAAAAGAGGGAGGAGGAGGGAGCAGAGCATCCAATGCACGCACCAACAGGAACCCAAATAAAGAAATAAAGGATTCCTCGAGGAATGCGTGTGTGTGTGTTTGGGCAGTGATGGTGTGTGTGTGTGTTGTTATGGGGGGGGGGGGGGGGGGGGGGGGGGGGGCGGGTGAGGAGGTAGGTTGTCTTTGGGAAATATACACACACACACACACACTCACAAGCGGGGTTGCACTTGGGTGCGCAATCACATCTGACAGGTCTGATCTGCGGTCCACCTACCTCCTTATCGCTACCTCACTCTTCCACAGCACTGTGCCCCCCCCCCCTCCCTCTCTCTCTCTCTCTCTCGCTCACACTGATGCCAGAGATTCAGCTGCTACAGGGGAGCTATCGTCCTCATCGCTGTATGTTACCGAAAGAGGGAGGGCACCGTCGGATCTCCCGCCCGCCCACGCCACACGCCCCCCCCCCCCCCCTCCACCTCGAATGTACAGAGAAAGAGAATGCTTCAATTGAATGAAAGCAATCCCAGTGGCATTGAAGCAATTATAGAGGCTGCTGGCACTGTTTTCTGCTTTTTTTCCGTCCTCCCCTCCTCTCTGGTTCCCCGTGTCCTCTCTCGGGCTGGTGGAGGGTCTGTTTTCTCTCTCTTTCAGTTTCTCCGTGCTCCAGACATATGCCACTATTAATGTAGCTTCTGTCACTTCAGCTGTTTTGGTCAAATCACTTCTGTCTTTGCTTCCACCTTCTCGGCCCACGTACAGTCTGCCTCCTTCCCTACCTGCCTGCGTGGCTGCTACACCTTTCTTTTCCTTTCAGCCCCAAAAAAGCTCCACAAAAAAAAACTGATTCTCAACTCCACCTTGCACAACCTGACAGCAGCTTTCAGCTCCAACAGCTTCTGGAGAGGTAAAATGTATTAATCCCCCTTTATCAAGTCTTGCAAGGCTAGTGCGGCATGGCGCGGCATGGCGCGGCACGCCGCCGAACAACACAAATGATTCAGGAGAAACTTTAATAACTGTCTTTTAGGTCTGGGTCTTTGATGCATGCTGCTCCTCTATTTTCTTTCTTCTTTTTTTAAAAATCTAGCGGTACATATATCACCAAAAAGCTGTAAGTCAAACACCTCAGCCTCTAATCAGGTAGCCCTCCCTCCTTCGCCTCCACCCCCGCACATTGCATCCCTCCAGCCACTACTGCACTTTATCTCCCCTCAATTAACATCTTCTGAGCGAGCCTCTATTATCTTAACCACACAGAGCAGAGAGGTCCTCCGAGGAGACGCCGTGGAGGACGGCTGAGCTGTGGACAGAGGGCTCCCAGCCCTGCTGCCGCTGCTTCAATTCGCAGGCCTAATTAAAGCCCAAGTCAGACATGACAAACTGCGAGCGGAGGTGCTACAGAAACAAACACCGACAGAAGCGTTGCCTGCACGGGTGCGTGTAGCCCGGAGGATTCTCTTTGTGAGGATTATCTGCCAGAAAACAGGCACGTTCACGTCAACGTCATGACAACATCATCTTAATCTCTTTTGACTGTTTGCTGGGCTTGATCGTGTTTATTTTCTACCTGCTGTATAGGTATCACCACAGCGTCGTAGCATCCTCTATAAATCATAGAGGGAGACAATGCCACCTCGCTTAAGCTCAAGGATTCCTATAAAATATATATATAATACATAAGTGATACACTTGCTTGATGTCATGCTTATATATGGCTAATTTCCGTTTTGTATAAAGCCCCCTGTGCCCTGTTTCATCTGTTTGGTTGCCCTCACCAACTTCAATTTCACCCTATGAAGCCATCAAACCACCCATTAAGCCATCAAGCTGCCCTCTTTGTCCTTGCTCCCCTGTCTGACAACAACAGCGAGTGCCGGTGTCGCGTCCCCCTTGCACCCTCACCGCCGAGGTAGCCTGGCGATTCGGCCGGCCCTGCCGCGGACTTTGGCTCGAGCCAGACTATTAAGAGTATTCTATTACTGTTGGGTTAACCTGTCACGCTTGGCTGTGGCTCTCTTTATTGTCTGGCCGCTCTGAAAGGGCAGGGGATAAAACTCCATCAGCAGGACAAACGACCACACATGCCGCCATTCATCCCGGGGTTTTCCCCCCGTGGACGCTGGCCACCGCAACCTCTCTAACGCCACAGGGGGTAGCCTTCGCTCCCCCTCAAAAAAATGTGAGCTCCCAGGGGCCAACCTGCAAGGCCGGCGACGGACAGAGTGGCGTCTTCGGTCACGTAAGGTTTATCATGGCTCTGGGAATAGCAGTTCTATCAGGGCTGAAGGAGCTAATGTATTGACTAAGATCAGGTAGTGCGGCAGGCGGTGTGGGAAGTGATTAAGAAAGCAGACTAGTGATCAGTGGATGACAGGGGTCAATCCCCTGTTGGGCAATTGGGTAGTGGCCTTGGGCTAGGTACTTAGCCCCAACACACCAGCTAGACACTCAACTGTGAGAGTGGATAAAATGTCAAATTCAACTTCACCCTTTGCAAAGGTTCAAAGCAAGGAGATGACAGCGAACGCTTTGGTTATTAAAAAATTCATATCGTAATGAAACAGCCGTGTTCCATCTTCACACATCCCCCTCCAGCAAACACGGCGCTCCTTTTTTCATGGGATCCATCAAGGGAGGGCCACAATTAAGTGACTAATTTGATTAGGAGATAATGTGAGTCCCACTTAATGGAAAGGACAGACTTCACAACACAGGCAGATTAGTTTGGTGGATGCCTGCTTATTAATTAAGACAGCCCTCCGTGCCCATATTAAGTCAAATGCACAGATGCAGTTTTAATGGGTCAGAGTATGCACAAGTAAGACAAATGGAAATCTCTATGTGCACAAAAAACAGAAGCTGGTAAAGCTCGATGATGAAAACTGAAAATGACCATGAAATGTTGTAATTAAACTTGGAATAACTTCTACTGGGGAAAAAAACAAACATCCGGGTATACACTTGCATTATGTACCTATCCATTATGTAATAGGCAGCTGGGCTTGTTGTTAAAACATGCCAAAGAACTTCTCATCTAGCATTTCACTGTGCCGCGTCTGTGTTTCCACTGTGTGTCATTGCACACCATAGCAACAGCAAGTCATTATACTCGTTCAAATGACCTCTTGTTGTCACTCAGTTTTTGTCTCTGATGCTACATAAGCCCTTCAGAAGAACTCCTGCTCTTCATTTACGACTTGATCTGCATGCTGAACCACCGCAGCAACTTGTGCTGCGTCCCATAGAAGATTTGATATAAACATACAATGAATAATTTATTAATAAACTAGATTAATGTTTGAGCAAAAAGCAAATAAATGGGGCCAATTTTCTCTTCAGTAAACTACGATTGTGGCTGATTTCTCGCCTTGACTTTGCAGCTTTAACATAGAGGATGACACATGTAGACAACAGGGTTCCTGCCATCTCATGTGATATATATTTTCTAAAGTCCAACAGATTTTGTTTGAAGCTTTTGTCCTGCATGCCCCAACGGTTGCCCACTGCACACTGACGATCAGCCAGACGGATCTCCAGTGTGACGATTTTGCCGAGTCCCCGTAGGAAAAGGTAAAAACCACAACCGAAAGCATGAGAGATTACTGTATTTGCGGCAGTCCTTGAGTTTGTGCTCGCCGTCTGGCTGGCGTGTTCAGCCGCTGCGGTGCTCTGTCATTCCGGGCACACCGCATACTCCCAATCGCTCTATTTACGGTGGCCGAATCCCTGCTGCGTGGAGCGGGAAGGGTATAATCTCCCAGCGGTATTCTGGGTGGTGAATCTGCCGGTGTTGTCTGTGCATACCAATGGCAACCTCACCTCTGTGTAAGGAGTTATGATGTATAAAGGAAAAAAAAAAAAGCTGCAAGCCAGTCCATGATGCGTCAAGATGCTGGAGGGGAAATAGGGGTGTCTGGAAACCCCCAACGGAGAAATACATTCGCATCACTTCCATCAACACTACTAGTGCCAGTGTTAGCACTTTGGCGGCCGGGACTCCTACCACCTGCCTCTGCGCAGTCACAGTGGCGCTGGATTCAATCAAGCGGCCATGTTAAACAGCCACATCTACGTGGTGTTCACGCACGCCTCCACCTGCAGACTCGCGGCTCATTCTGAGGGCTATGATCATCTCGGTACACGACAACGTGATGGAATTTCATTTGACAAGTGGAACATTTCTGCAAACCGAGAGGTTAAGGAAGATGTAGGTTAAACTGCTGTGAGACGTATTGTCTTTGGATTACATGGAAACAACTCCCCGAGAGAATATACACGACGCTGAAAATCTGTTTAGAAAGATATAGTTGCCATATACATGCATTGTATGATAAAGCCCCAGAGTGGAGAAGCTTAATGAAGCCACGCAAGGGGCTAGTGTCTGCAGAGCGAGGTGTCAGGTGACTTCCCTCCCGGCTATATGTGCGTCTCATTGGTATGTGCGACGCGATGAGGCCTTGGCTCTCTTCTGATTATGATGTCTGCTGAGAGCTGGGCCAGCCCAGGGTGAGAGCCAAACCGACAAGGCTGAGATGGAGGGAAGATTCAGAGAGCCTCTGTTCTCTCACCGGGGGATCCCCCACATCATTTAGCGCCTCATGCAGATCGCTGCTAGTGGCAACACAGCCCTCTGGGCCCGGGGAATTAATGTACCAAGCAATGGCAGAAGTGATTTATTAAAATAACACACCCTGATGAGAGAGAGGAGCCAGGGTTGCTCTTTCTCAGCTCGTCCCCATATGCCGCAGAGGGAGGAAATGGAACCATATAGGTGCTACGGCGAAAAGCAGCAGAGGACAGACTGAGAGAAAGTGGACAGCCACTGCACAAATTGTGCGACAGTCCTCGCTGTCATTGCTTATTTATTTACCCGCTTTCCATTTGAGTCAGGCCTTGTATTAAATTGATCCCTCCTGCCGCGTTTTGCCTTGTTGAACAAGCGCAAAGCCCCGTTAAGTGTCTGTGAAAGGCTGGTGATTGTGTTTGCGGCGCCCCGGGTGCGCCGGAGCCGTCCGCTCCCCTCTATCTCCCCCGGACAGACGGAATTAGAAGCTGGGAGAGGGGCTGAATGACCCTCTGGAGGGGACGAGAGACAGGCAGGCAGTGAGCAGCTTGATTCGGGGCTCACACACAAATACAAGCCTCTGCATGCTCATGCACACACATTCTCGTAGTCACACGTGCACAAAGTGTTTAAGGCTGAGCTTAGCTTGCCCCCCCCAGACAGACGCGTGGACATCCAGAGGCTCGGCCACGTGCAGAGGTAGACATGCACTTATCCATGAGCTCGCACATTAGCTACTGTACAAGCAGAGAGCTACTGTGTGTAGCCTCTCACTGCTGATGATATGAGAACATCTGCTGTGTTGCTAAACATCTGCTGCTCAACAGCTCAGATCTAAGCTCTGATATTTTATTATTTTTACAGTTTTGGTTTTTTTTTTTCATTAAGCCAATTGAGAAATGTGTAAACGCTGCCGCCCTCAGCCCTGAATGGTACTGTAGAGTGGTTGCAGAGAGATGCTGAACAGTGGCGCACTTTGTAGACTGAATAAAAGGAGTTGATGTGGTTCCCTGCTAGAGCTGCTGATGGTTATGCACAGTCAGACATGGAGTTGTACACAGGAGGTCTCACATTTACATACATTTACATCTTAGACATTTAGCTGACACTCTTATCCAGAGTGGCTTACTATACATTCAGGAGTGGAGTAAATCCGAATGAATGAATTGCAAACACTTCAAGCAGCTGACGATACGGAGTGCATAGGTCAAAATAAGAGTGGCTGGATGAGAGAAGAAAGACAGAATCTCAGCGCGACTGAAATCAGATCAAGTAGGAAACGGAGTATGAGCAAAGTAGAGACTGGTAAAATCAGGTACAAATGTAGCATGAAAATAGAGGGAGTCTGGAATTTGAAGTCTTCCTCCTTGAGGAAAAATGGATGCCCAGAAAAATAACTGTACTCTACATCTCAGATCCCTGAGAAGCCGCAGCACACATCTCCCAGCCTGCTCCATCTGATCCACCGAGCCCCCGGGGGACGTTACTGTACGGCTCCCCCGTCAAAGCAGTGGAGCAGCACTCATTCACATAAAGGAGCACACTTTGAATCCATTCAGATCAGATGATTACGATGCTGGGCACCTTCCTCGGCAGGGCAGATAAGTGGAAAGGTTCCATTCGACATTTACATCTCATACACCTCATCAAACACAAGGTCTTTGTAGTCATGTGTTACATTTGAATAAAGCAAAGTTAGAATTTTTAAGCAGCGTGGAAATTCATCAAACCTCCCGGCCGGTGAGGCCCTTGTCTCTCCTAGCAAATAACTCTTGGTTACCTTATTCAAACTGAAAGTGGCAGGGCTCAAATCAAATCAAGTCAAATCAAATTGTGCTTGGATGAAAAAGTGAGGAGAGGAGAGGAAGAGGAAAGGGGCTTGAAAACAGTCACATTTTCTCAGGGAGTTCAAGTTCTTTCTCCCCTTTAATATCTCAGAACAGCAATTTACTAAATAATGCAGATGAATTTGCACAAAGCTAGCTTTAAAGCAGAACAGTTTTTTGAAGCAAGTGCAGAGAATACAAAGATCAGGGAGAGCTTTGCAGAGTTTTATACATGTAGCGCTCAATATTGTGACCTTTTATTGTATAATTGTGTCAGTGGATGTCTGATATACGAAATATGTTAGAAAAAGTGTTTTTCCAAAGTCCTGAATGGGGAGACTAACAAAAGGAACCTTAACATCATCCTGTAGAAACACATAGAGAGCACCAGTAGAAAATGCGTCGTTCGATGACATGCCATCGCATTAAAAAAGTGCAGCTTTTATCTGTCAGCCGCAATCCTCCATCATCAAAGCTCTTCTCCACTTTCAGTGCCAAGACTGAAAGACACCAGTGGATCATTAGTCTCCAGTGAAGAAGACAGTCATTTATCCATGTGCTTTTTTTTTTCTTCTTCTTTTCCACAAAAGTTAAGAGTGAGAGAGGGTTCGTGTGGGTAAGAAGGAGAGAAAGAAAGAAAAAAAAGATATATAAAAAGAGGGAGTAATCTTTTTTTCAGCAAGTCAATTTCTCTGGGCGCTAACCTAGCTCCCTTTGGGCTACCTGTGCAGGTATCAAGCCTGGGGTCTGACGGGCTCCTCTCTCTGTGAAGCAGCAGCCCTTTGCAGCACATCAATACACTGAACTTTTCCTGCCGAGTACCTGAGCTCTCCTGCATGACCCGCTCCTCCTTTATCTATTCTGTTTAAAGATACCGGTTGCGGGAGAAGGAGCTTGATTACCTCCTGGGACAACCTCTTTAAGTTTGCCAAGTGAGAAAGTCTTAAGAAGTTTGTTGACAGATCTCTGCAGTGGCGGGAGGGAGCGATGGACATGGTAACCTTGGCTCTCCAAAGGACAAACGGAGAGTTTTGAAAAGATCAAGCATGAGGGATTTTGTTTATAGAGGAGAGGAACAGGACGGTACAGGGAACACAGGTGTGCATGGGGAATATATATATATATATATATATATTTATAGTACCATACACAGAGCTTTCTAGGATTCCTATCCTATTTATGGATGTGTGATCAAGCCAAAGCTGTGTCCTTAGAATCCCTGTCATATTAAGAGGAACTCAAATGAGCGTAACAAGTTAAAGGAAAGAACATTTCCGTTAATGCGTAATTTAAATGTGTCAAACTTGCAAGTTTTTATTCCTCTGCTGCATTCATACATTCAGACATAACGTGTTCCTGCACAGTCAAACAAGGTCTGGTGATAATACAGGAATGCAGGAATGGTTATGTGAAAGCCTCTAAAGCAAAGGAAAAACATTAAGTAGCTCTTTGGACGGGTGAAAAACTCGTTTGGACAATTCAGGCAATTCTGCGTTTGGCCAAGCCGGCGCTCAATTCAGCATCGAAGGTGCACCGTATTTGGGCAAGGTGATGAATATACTGTGTATGTGACATTCTTTGACAATTTTCAAAAGCAAGCAGGAATGCATAAACACCTCAAACCTGTGTAATGGATCAGGAGTACAGTAATAGTACAGGAATGCTTTTTACAACCTGCACAGACTGTGTGTGAAAGCCTCTCTCAATATTTCCAAAAGCAATGCCAAAAATGCAAAAAGTAACTGTTTGAACAATTCGACATTCTGTCAATTTGGCATCGAGAGAATCTGGAGAAGGTACAAAAAATATTGCATACTTGGAGTCCCACAGGAAAGTTTGATAAGACAGGGATCCATTTTATAATCCATACTCACAGTTGTTCACGTGAGTCTTTGTCAACATTAAAAACAAAGCAAAAAAAAAAAACGCATAAAGCAGCTGTTACACTGGTGAACAATTCAGCATTCAGGCAACTCAGGATCGAGGCTGCAGTGCATTTGGACAAGATGATGAATATACTATACATCTAGTCAAGCCTGTATAATGGATCCATGTGTCAGGGTGCGACTTCGAGGTGTTTCCTGAGGAGCGCCGTGTGTCTCCTGGCCTTTATGAGCGCCGGCTGGTTGTATAAGTGTGTGTGTCTGGCTTTGTGGCTGCTGGGCTCCACAGGTACACAGGCCATCGATCACACGGTGCGGCCATTATACACAGGCAGGGGTGGAGGTGGGTAATGCTCCCACCGCTGCCATCGCCGGGGCCTCGACCGCTTGCGGGTCAAGCGTTTGGCTGGCCAGCGGTAATCAAGCCGACAGCGGGCTGCCTGTCTGCGTGACAGATAATGTCACTAACACTCATCTGTGCACACGAGCACGCAAATACACCCACACACCACCAGGCTACTGGTGTGCTTCTGTCATGCCAAACCAAGAACATGCAGGACGTAGTACAATTTCACATCAAATTATGGCATCACAGAAAGGTTTATTCAACTAACAAGACTTGTTTCCATGTTTCCACAAGACTAATGTATCTCAGCGACAGAGAACACAACACCAGTTGCATGTTGGTGACATATTCCTTCATTACAATGAAGACGACTAACGTCTTTTATTTCTTTTAGCTTGCAGCACTGCAGTAAATACTTCTTTCTCCCTGAGCATCTCCCCAGCACAGAGTTGATCCAGAATGAAATGTGTTCATGATGAAGTGATGTTATTCATGTGCAATAGTTCAGCTGTTTATAATAGTTTTTGGACAAAAAGATCTCTGCAGAGTGGTTGTTGGTTTTGGTTTCTTCAGGGGATTTGTTTAAAAAAAAAAAGATTAAAAACAACACCCGCCTTTTAAAGCTGCTCGATGAGATATTTCTGCAATAATACAGTAACCTCATTAACTTCAAACCAGGAAATGAGGCAGAAACAAAGAAGAGTGTTCTTCCTCTAATTGTGAGACTAGCTGAAGAGTGAAAAACGGGAGAGTTAAATATAAAACTGTCTCTTAAACAGCAGTGAGCTTTCAGAGATCCAGAGCTGGGCTCACCAGAGATGGCTCCACCTGTTCAACACCTCCGCCCTCACCACTCAAAATGACATTGAAGTTTGCGTATACTGGTGTGAAGGTTTTGCATTACACCCAGCTTCCGTTTGCTGTTGTCAACATGCAGACTCACCCCAGAGAAATATGTAAAGCCCAATTACACAAAAGAATGCAAATAGCAGGTAAAGACGACACACTTCACTTAAGCCAGACTGTGTTTGCTATATTTCTAATTTGCTGAAGCAGTCGTCGTCGTCGTCGTCGTTCGCGCGAGCCGTCTCATCACCGTCGACTCTGTTTGAGCCTCCGAATGGCAGGTGGAGGGCCGAGCGAAAGGAAGCAGGTGAGACGCAGGCGGGGAAGGAGACAGAAAGAGAAGGAGACAGAAATAGAGGAAAGCAGATAAAGAGAGGGGAGAGGATGTGGTGAGGAAGCAGAGCGTAGTAGAGCCGGCCGCTGGGACTGTGAGGAATGAGCTGGCTGTGCTATAGGAGGCCTTAATGAGCATTCTCTCTAAACCCTGGAGAGTCTCTCTGCAGCTCTCAACCAATCTCTGTCTTTTCTCACAGCCAACGAGGTACACACACACACACACACACACACACACACACACACACACACACACACAAAGCTGGTTGCGTGATGCCGTATGCACAGATTCATACAGAACATAAAGGAAGGCCGACGCAGACTCAAACACGCACACAATCAGGCCTCGCCGGTGAGTCCAGTTATAATTCACTGTCACCTCTGCGGGGGCTCACAGCCGTCTAAACCCTCGCTCATAATGAAACAACATTAACGGGCTACATGACACAATTCTCTCTGCTCCTGCAGACAACGCTAATATCTCGCTCTATTTCAATTCCATTGCTTTCGATTGGTACAGTGTGGATCCTAATAAACCAATAAACACCTCTGAACCAAAGGGAGAAGTGTAGCCGCCGTGCTCAGATAATGGCCACTTTTTGCATTAGCAAAACACACCTGTAGTAATAACGGCTTCCTACTGTAGGTCCGTTTTTTTTCTCTCTGCAGACTAATGTGCCCTTGATTCTGTCTCACTTATCACTCCTCCCAGCTGTGGTTATGGATGGAGGGGCACAACAGAGGTACCCTTGTAAGCGTCTGTGTGTAAAAGCCTCAGATTTTATCCCCGCCCCCCCCTAAAAACAACCCTTTTATTTTTTCCCCGGGAAATGGCTGAATGACAAGGTATCTGACAATCCTGAATTATGGCTCGGCGCGTGCAGGCCTGAAAAATTGAAAAATGATGAACAACAGGACAAAAAAATTCAGAGGGAACAAGTTGCAGAGGCGACAGGGACGGCTGTAAATCTGGTTCTGGGACAGGGAAGGGGAGACGAGGTAGGAACACGGCCACAGGAGCATGTAGGCGTGTTTGTTTTCTGTCTTATTGTGTGCAGGTATCTGCAGAGGATGAAGCGACGGCCATCTTTATTTAACAAAGTGATTAGACCTCTCTGTTGCCTCTCAATTCCAGCCCTGAGTGGCCATGAGGCTGCCGCCCTGAGCTGGCCAGACCTTGGAAACCTTTGAGAGCCTCTGAACGACTCACTCTCATTAACTATTAACCAGCAACTCGGGCCTTAAATCATCCCGGTGATCCCCAGCCTGCTGACCCTGCTGTGGATGATGGAGGCGGCAGCGGAGCGGTGTTTCATCAGAGCTAGTCCACCGGACACCCCGCTGATTTAATGGGCTACAATTACACTGCTTCTGACACAATATACGGCAAACATTTATAGATTTCCCTCCCACCAACTCCACAGCCAGCAGCGCCGATACATTTTTATTTCCCCTACCAACCTGCTTGACAAACGGAGGACTAAATCACATGTTGTGAATTCAGCTCCACACTGACCTACAGGCCAGTGCATATGGTAAATGCTGCATTGCCTGAGGCTACTGCACCATGTATACAGCACGTGAATACACCATACAGTAGGCCATCCCTATACTCATAATGCAGCTGTTTATTATTTATTTTAAACCCTGCTGGAGGAGGACTGAAGGTAGCTGCTCGCTAGTTGTGTTAAAGAACCGATGTAATGAGGAACTCAATGTGGAACCATATGGCTGGCCTGCTATTTATGTATATCTGGTCTGATTAAGTCAGGTCTGGAGGCCCCAGAGTACAGCAGTTAGTTGATGGTGACTGGAATGGGCTACTAGGACGCCACCGAGCCCAATCAAGCGCGACAGAAAAAAAAATTAGACAACAGTCCCCCGAGAACCGTGCCTTGTTTTTGTTCCTTCGTTAAAGAAGACATGCTAATGTGAATCTTACTTTAAGTGGATCGCAACTGAGACGCGCGGAGCTCTGGGTCGTCATCAATCATACCGCTGATGTCTATTGATTCTGTCCAGACTCGTAACGACACGCGAGAGTCGCCCTCCCTCCAACACGCGTCCTTTCGTTGGTGTTGTTTGTTTGATGAACATGTGGTGGGAAGGTTCTGGTCAAAGAGACGCGGTAGCTGCTGCATACCTCAAATCTGCCGACCTCTCTTTTTACTCAGTCAATTAATGCAAAGAAATTACAGAGAATGTGTCACTGTATTAATTAGCATTTTATTTTTACAAAGCCATAGACCTGAAAGACTGCGAGGCATCCTTTACAAGTTTGAATAAATACATATTTCTCTGATTTGTTTTGTCCATTTCATGAGGTCTAGTTGTTTATTTTTATTGTTTTCTATTGTATCAACACACTATTTGATTTAATGCATTCTTGTATCCTGTACAGCTCCTTCAAAACATGTTCTGACAAGTGCATAAATATCATATTACCATTATCTTTTTGATCAATCTGCACTTTCTACTGCATTAATATACAACAACATGACTTCAGACAACAAGAGATTGTATCTTGAGACGTGTTTCATGACCAACAGAGTGTACCTGTATTACTCCAATGACGGGGGTTAATTTCTCACCCTTGAAACGTCCCTGACCCCTGAAACACACAAACGCACCCCCACCCCACTGTCCTCTAACTACACTAATCTCGTCGTGTCACCGGCTTTTCTTTGAAGGTCAACTCATTGAAATGAATGTCTCCTGGGGTGAGACAGCAGACCGGCGTTCTGCTTATCGACAGCGTTCCTTGGAGAGAGAAGGCAGGCAGAAAGAAGAAATAATCAGCCTGAAAATCAGACTTTGGTTCTGACTTCATTATTCGGGCTGACATCACGTTCATACTTGACGTTTTCTGTTTGGGGGGGGGGTTGTTATTTTGCTCAAACCAATCAGTGATTGATGTATCTGTTGCACAGATGTTATTTTCAGTCAACTTAACGTTTGTCACGTGGATAGAAGAAGAAATGTGTTAGCTGACTTAAAACAACCTGTACAGCTGCGCTGATCTCTTCCACATTTGCCGCCATTTTTGTGTGGGAGGGCTTCTCGCTGTGCCAGGATGACGGAGAAACAGACATCGTTAGTCTTATTAGTAACACCTGAGTTTTTCTACTATGACAAGTCAAAATGTCAGCTACGAAAAAGGCCCATGAGCGCAGCACCAAACCTATTTAAATAGCTGAAAAAAGGCAGAGATGTGGACTAAAGTTCAGAGGTAAAGAAATAATCTCATTAGTTGAGGAAAAAGTCATTGAGGCAGATGCTAAAAAAAAAAATTACACTTATACCCAGATGAAAATGTAGGAAGAAAGAAGATAATATAATGAAGCAGTTTTATATCTTTAGCACTTTAGTAAAATGCACTCAGTAAAATGGTGGTTATTAGGCTCTGCCCATTAAAGTTTACCTCAACTAGTTTTTATTCCTGCCTGAGAGCATTTCTGCCTTTGAGAAATGCATTTTTTTTTTTTGCCAGTAGATCGTTTTGCAGGTAGAAAAAAAGAATCCATCAGACAGCTTTTGAGGAAGTACAGCAGAAGGGGGCTTATCAGAAAAAAAAAGTGAGGCTACTTTCTGTCAGAAGAATAACAATCTCGGTAACGTAGGAGTAATGCTAAATTCTGACAAAGATATGACAGTGACCTCTGCGTGATCCATTAGCTGGGTTTAGCTCTGCCAATGACTGACACCGTGGAAAAGCCTCAGTAAGAGTTAATGATTCAGACCGGGATCCTGGTGGGAGGGTAAAACCAGCCTGTAGGAGTTGGCCTCCAGGCATGTAGGAGGCCTTTGTGCCAAACACAAGGCCTGAATCCACCACACCACCGCACAGTGACAGGAAGAGGGGAAGAGATGAGATAGCGGGCCTGTCCTCCTACTCTGTACTTCCTGAGATGAGTGTGTGGTGGTGGTGGTGGTGTGTGTGTGTGCTTACGCGTTCTGTGAGGTGGTGTATATATACTGTATATGTCTACTGTAAACAGAGTGCCCCTGTGCATAGACGCTATGCGTATATGTTGTGTAATATTACTTTGAGGTTTGTTTGCTCGCTCTCCGGGTTCTGTTTGGTGGGCAGTGGATGTTTTGGGAGCGGAGCGGTGTGGAGGCGACCACGGCGTTCTCCACGGCTCAGGACTGGCCTTTGGACCAGGCGTGTAGTGTAGGACTGCTGACAGGCATGGTACTGCTGCACTTCACAGCTCCCCGTGACCCCCCCCCCACCACACACACACACACACACACACATAGTAGAAGTGAGCTCGACCCCTTGATTTAGCACTGTGGGTGGCAGAAGCCAGAAGACAGGAATCTGAAAGGGATAGAAAATGGCTCGACTTGTCTGTCGTTTTCTGCCTCACAGCGTTAATTTCACAAACTCTTGACCGACGCAGGATGCGACACCTTCGCATCTTCAGACTTCACGTATGCTAGATGTCATTTCAAAAATGTTAATGCGAGTGCCAACAGGATACTCAAGTTTTCAGTACAAAACCAAAATCTCCTTTTTCGACATTTTACTTGGAGGAAAATAAACACTTTAATTTCCCTAATTGCGGTCTTGACACATGCAGCCATAGAAAACTTTCAGGAACCAAAACACCTTCTAAAAAGTGAGAACTAACGATTAAAGTTGGGAAACGTCGGCTCACATTAAAGCCAACTTTAGGTACTTGACAGTTTTTTCGATACCTGGTGCTGTGGGCACATTTTGGTCGGTGTTGAAAAGAGTTTTGACAGAACCCCCCAAAAAAAGTTTCCTTTCAGTTAAGAAAATATAGATATATATCAAAACTTGTGTTTTGAGGCTGTAAAACAATGAGATAATACATTGCTTACTGAGTCCTGACACTTTCTATTTCCTCCAAAGTCATTTTGAAAGAAGATGCAGAAATTTAAGGATTCAATTTTTATACATTACTTTTTTTCACATTGTGTTGTCTGGAAAGCAACAGAAGCCACGTTAAAATCAGATATTCACGTTAACAATAAGTCTGGATTTATTGGATTATTATAACTAACGGACAGTAGAAAGCCTGACCTGACATATTTTGACTAGAAGACGCATTTATGAAAGAAAAAATGACTCATGATTTACACAGTGTTGTTATTTACATGTGAGGTCAGATAGAGTGGAAATTATGTGCAAATAATCTGAATATTGGTACAATTTCCTTCGCTTTTTGTCTCAGTATATTCTCCTGCTTTGGGTTTCCCCTACTTTTTGTATCTGCATGTATCAGTATCAGTTGCTTGTTGTGTTCTTGATTAGCATGTAGTCCTTTTTTCACTATTATCTACCTGCATTTTCCTCACAGGTATCATTACAGTTTCATGGTTTCTATTCTTCCATTTTTTGGGCTTGTCAGAGTGGAAAAGCCCCTGAAACAAAATGCTGGTGTAAGCATACTTGAACTCTCCATTCAAGTGTGCAGTACAGAATTTCACATTGCACTGTGGCACAATACTACATCACAACAAAGGACTCAAAGTAACAGGCTCCTTCTTGCCTCTCACAAGCCCGACGCTTTCAGGTGTGTTTAGTGTTAAGCACGTAATTGACATACTTAGCTCTGGTTGGACAGGTATTTTCTCCCGTGGTGCACAAGGAAGTGGTTCATTTCTCGAGCGAGGTGTTTCCACGCATCATTTTCATGTCCCGGTAGCTCATTAAAGTCACATCGTAGTGAATGGGGAAGCCGCCTATAACGACTATGACGATGGGCTTTTCCCACATTAGTTTGAAGGGCTTTCACATAGTTGAGCTGGAGCTAACAGTTCAGCTGCTAACAGCTGTGCTTCTGTTTCAGGCCTGATTGGTTGTGTCTGAGTCAATGCTCTCGCACGTCAGAGGAAACTGCATAATACTTTCTCAAGGCGCGCCGCTGCGGGACCTTTGAATCTTGCATCAGGGGGGCGGCTCCAAAATGCTATTTGGAGGCTCCATTCACAATGAATGGCAGCTTGTCGTGCCTCTAATGTTTGAGTCCACGTGTGAGAAAGGGGGGGTTAAGGTTTTTCTTCATACAAGATTTAGTCCTCTACACTTTAAGGCAGAGGAAAATATATTAATATATATTGCACCGTTTTTGTGAAATCCATTTAAAAAGACACACGTTTTTGGGTTGAAGGATTTCCATCAAAAGCCAGTCCAGTATTGATCATTACCATCAGGATGTCATCATACTGACGACCAGGCATTCTGTGATTTTTTGATTAACAACCATTTGGCTCTGGGTTTCCAACCTGAAAAAGTTCACTGACCATTTGAGCCAATAAGAAAAAGGCAGAAGCACATCTCCTATTAAGAATGCACCAACTTTCTCCATCACCTGACGTGGGCCTATTAAATACATTGCAGTGGTGCAGCCATGACAACAGACACACAAACAGCCTGGCAGAACAGCTTGAATTGCCTCCCTTCCCTTCTCCTCTCTTCTCTCTGACAGCTGGACTGAAATGACAATTTTAAAGCCTAAATGTTAAAAGGTTTGGAAAATCACTTAAATCTGATCACCTATCGGCTACAAATCACCCCACGGGAAACTTTATTGGCCGAGGAGAGTGAGAAAAGGAGTGAAAATACATCTGGTGCAAATATTTTGACAAATGTAATGATTAATGGAAGTTAACTGGTGGACTGAAAATAAGAGTAGGAGTGCTGCTGCCTGCTGCTGTCTTTTTAAGAGGGAATTGTTGTTTTTTTCCAAAGATATTAACACTATCCATCACTTATGTGTCACCATTACTCATGCATGATCCATCAATCAGATTAGCTATCATGCAGCTTCTATAATAATGTTTACTGATGGTGATCCCGACAGAAGAAATATATATTACTATACTTTATCAAAAAGGTGTTAAAAATAAGTACTGGTGCTGCTTAGATGGCGGCGGCCAACTTAGTTTATATTGTGGACACTTTTATGCTGATTTTAGTGGCTTGACAAGCATCACTGTCATCAGTTACCAACAAACTGGCATCAAAACATCTAGGACCGGCAACGGTGCTCAGAAACCAGACCATCAGACAGGGGTCCAAATCAGCGCTGGCACCAGACACAAGTAATTGGACGGGCGTTTGAATTCTGCAGGCTGTCCCTGCCAGTCAAGGTTGTTTCTCTTTTGTTTGTTTTATTTGTTTTTCCATTTCATCCTTCCTCAGTAGCCAAAAGCTGCAGCTGCATGCCTTGTAGGCCTTTTCATTAAAAGACTATATATTTAGTGATGTGGCAATTTCCATTTTACAAATTTGTGTTTATTTGATGGCCTTCGTGGCGTCACGATATCTGGATTTTGCTCTGAGTTCACGTCACTTCCGGAGCTTAACGGTTGCTGGATCTGATTCTTCACGTATTTTTCAGACAAAAAAACATGTTGTAAATATAATGGAAGCAAAACCGCCTCAATGTTCAGCAACGTTGTCTCCTAGAAATGATGAACTTAATGCCGTCCTGATTATGTTTGTTGTTGACTGTATCGACAGATTTGGAAACTGTTTGTATTGAATGTATCTGTACATATAATATCATTTGTTTTCCTGCAATATCGTCTAGTGACAGGTCAAGTCCTGTGCCTCATACACCCACCATCCACCCTGACAACATGTCCAACAACACAAGTCAGGACTCAATTACGTTTCCTCCAAAACACATATCAGACAAAACTATTCATTAGTATATAAATGCAATTTTTCGGAGCAGAGTTGTCGTAAAGGACAAGACATTTTGTGATTCTTTAGTGTTTCCTTTCCCATATCTTGGATGAGAACGCGCTAATCTTCGCCGACAATCAGGAACACTGCTGACAGCAAACTCAGTTCTTGCATCTGCTCCACTTACAGCTGCAGTTTTGAGATTTTTGGTTGATGTTCAGAAGGTATTGAGATTCAACAGACAGCCTCAAAGTTTCTGTCAACGCAAATACAATATAAATACAGCACTTCCTGTCACTGCTTTTCAATTAACCCTTTCTACTGGCCAACCAGTGTGAAACAACAAACAGGCAGAGACACTGCCCCCCCCCCAACAACACTGACTAAATTGTGTTTCTTCTTGTTCTTGTAGCTGAATTCAATGCTCGGAAATTGGCACGCGAAAACAGAAAATGGCAAAGTCATTGTGTGAAGAGTCCGCCTCGTATCTGGTGTCAGTTATGAAAAGCCTCGTAATCGTGCTGGTGGTCTGATGAAAAGTTAAGTTTGCATACAGAGCACTGCAGTCCACATGTTGGGAAGGCAGCTGTTTGGAGCAACAGCTGAGTGGGGCAGGTGGTATTTTAGTCAGAAAACACTTTGAAACAGTTGACTGGTCGGAGTGAGGATGTCACCGACTGGCGAGATATCAGCCTGTTCCACAACTCATTAGTCAAGGTACAGAGACCAGCCAAACAGCTGTGGAACATTTTAATTCCAGCCCCAAATCAGCAGCTTGGACCCGAGCTGCTGCTTCCAATGACCTCCCGCCTGCTTCCGCTGCCGAGAAATAACACTCATACAAACATGACTATACAGTGAATATTTCTTCTGTCCCTCATTCCCCCCCCCACCTCTCTGCACCTCCCTTATTCCAGCAGCTACTTCCAGAGCCCAAGGCCACGGTGTTGATATTGCTTACCCAAGTCTCAATGAGCTAATTAAGGGGGCTGTTTCTAAAGTGCTCTTGCGTTTTGTTTATTTGTGTATCACCGGAGCTCCACAAATTACACAGACCAAAGGCTTGTCTGAACTTTTAATCTAATCACGCCTACCGCAAGCCCCCGTTTCCTGGTGTCAGTTTGCCTTAATGAGGCCTGGTCTCAGCCGTGGCCATTAGTGGAGCTCAGTAGTGGAACAGTACCACGGCGAGACAGGCTCGGCACAATGCTGCCACAGAGCCTAATCCCCGGTTGCTCCCAGTGGACCTGCAGCCATGAAGCAAGTTGTAAAACCCACAGCTGTGCAGGACATGGATGACATTTGAAAACATACAGTATGTGGGAGGCAAATTAAGAGATGAATGCATTAAAAGCAGCACTTAAACGGCATAAAAATGACTGCCAGGTGCGGCATGAATAGATTATTGGACCATTTTCCTGTGACATAAGCACCCAGGCAAAATTCTGGGTTCAGGCGGTGTCAGTTAGTTGTTGAGTGCACAAACTTTCATGTATAATAGGCATATTAATGCAGCGCTGTTTATTATCATTGACAACATGATGGTTTAATGCCACTTACCTTTTATATCTGCTTGCATTCTATGAACTAGCAGTATTTTGCCTTGGACAGTTGCACTAACATCCCCATTAGGACAATAATCATGTGGAGAAGGTCCCTACACCATTCATTTTCCATGTAACTTTCATTAATTCAAATTCTGAGAGAATTTAGTGCACTTTCCCATTTCCAATTTGAAGTGCTTTGAATTCTGCTCACTGCACCCGTTTCTGTGTCATCAGCCCACTCAGAGCCTGAATAATTCATAACAATATTTATTAGCACTCTGAGGTACAATTAGATGAATTGGGATTAAGAATTGGCTTGTCTGTGGAAGAGAAAGTAGAACAGCTCTGCCGATGGATTTGGGCAGGCGTAGCTCTAAAACATTATCAAAATAAAGCCAAGCGGATTAATTCCCTTTCTCTACTGTTTTTTTTTTTTCTCTCTCTTGTGTTTAAAAGAACATACTTAATATTCCATCTGCAAGAGAAAATCAGAGATGACAAGATAAAACAAGGGCTGCACAGGGGCCTCACATTTTTACTCCAATTCGTAGGGTAACACATTTTAACGAAAATCCTTGTAAAAAAAGATGAATGTAAAATTATAGTTTCAAATGAAAACATGGGTCAGATGTTTTCATTTGAGACTATTTTACATTTCTTCACCAACTGACCTCAGGAAACAGTTATAGAATACTAATATGTTTTTACTTTTTCTGCTGAGGAACTGAAAGTAATATATATATATATATATATATATTCTTTAAAGCATGAGATTTTTGATGTAATTAATAGTAAACAGTGTTAATTTGTCTTTTGACGAAAACATACATAGTTTCAGCCACAATTTAGTCATTTTATTATTGTTAGTTTTGCTTATTGCCAGTTTTAGTTTGGTCAGATCGATAAAACTGATCGAATACTGATCAACATCACTCATGCACTCATTTCTCCCGATAGCTTAAAAATATGAAAGATCGCAGACTGACGACAATGTTAACATTATCTCATTATCATTAACACGCGCCAAACATCAGTATACCTTTTATAAATGTTGGCGTGATGGCCGACATGTCTTCGTGGTTTGACTCAGCTGCTTTGTTGCTGCTTTTTATCTAATCTTCAGAGGAGCTGTGGACGCATTAGTTTTTCCTTCCAAGAACCGCTAACATTACTTGCAGAGACGTTAACATTAAAATGCAAAATGCTACTCGTTAGTGGAACAGGTCAAGCAGCTTTTTAATTTCTAAAGAAGAGATTTGTGAGTAACAGTACTCATCATAAATTTGTGTTCATGTATCTTGAATCTACCTCTGTGACAATGTAATTCTAAGACCTGCCCTGAGAAAATAAAAAAATTCACGCTATAGCTCTGTGATTACCTGAGTCCCCTCGTCCGTCCTCGGGTCACATCAGCGTCCACATCACTGGCCTGAGTAATTTCCAGCAGTAACGGATTGTAAAAATACCTTGTTTTTCGACTGAGGCGGAAATGAAGAATATATGAATTATAGCTTCAACTCTAAACTCATTATCTCGGCGCACAGATAGAAAATGAAGCTGTGACGAAGTTAATCATGCTGTACGGGAGAGAGGATTGGAGGTTTCTATGAAAAATGTTGACCTTAACGCATGACCCATCTACTCAGCTCAATTGTTTTTTTTTTCTTCTTTTTTTCCCTCATCCCCAATTAAAGGAGCTTCCGTCTGCCCGTCTCTGTAACGGATGCAGCCAGCAGTTCTTGAACTCTGCGTTAATTAAACATAAGTGCACGTCTCACTATAACTTATGGTGGTTCACAGTCCCTCCTCCATCCAGATAATATCCTTAACTCCTCTGGGTCATCGCGCCATCACAAACAAGGACTAATCTCTAAGGTTTCTGTTACAAAGAATAAATGTTTTAAGGATGCACCTGGAAGCTCTTATGCAACACTCGAAGCTCAACTGAGGCAAGGGCCAATTTATTTGATGTGTGTGTGTGTGTGTGTAGGCAACAAGCTGACTGCGCTGTCAATTAAAAATCTTGGAGCTCATCTTGGGAGTTGAGCTCATTAGGATTCATCCAAAGCTAACTTTTATCCTTTATTGTAGAAATTTTAGGTATTAACCTATGTGTGTGTGTGTGTGTGTGTGTGGACAAAATATAGGTGTATCAGGCTTACAAAGCTGTGTATACTGAATATGTCGACTCACTGCGTGCACGAGTTGGACATATGTCCTGAAGCACGCAGCGACTAAGCTCAATTTTTGGCACACCTGCCGGCAGCTGGTACAATCTAAACAAATACAGCTGCTAACAGCAGGTTATCACAGCATGACAAAGAGCGCGCTGGCCTTCCTGACGGCCCTGAAAAGCATTGTGGGTATCTGTTGTTATATCAGAACAACAGAAGTGGCTCTACTGTCCTCTAATGCCAACATTAAACGTGGCTTTGTAGATTCCTTCATCTGAAAAATGGCATGACTTCGGTTGTTCAGTGTTGCCCTTACCCCCGTGTAAAATCATCATTTCATTGAATTTTGCTAATTAATCGAATGTCCAAAATGGTGGCTAAAGAATTGCAGGGTTAAGTTTTAGGATTCAGAGACAAGAAACATATTCATATCCCCCTAATTGAGACTTGGATCTCCTCAAAAGAGGTAAAGACATTCATACATGCTTCTTACCTGTCATATTAAATATTACAATATATTTCCCATATTCATGGCTGGAAGAATTTCAGACACCCCTAAAGTGGACCGTACCATTTCTCAACCTTTTTAGCTAGTTTAACAAATACACTTTACTTTCTTACCTTCAGAGATCTGAGAGTTTTACGTTGTTGTGCGAACAGCACGTCAAACAAGATACTGTAAGGATTGTAAGACTTCAGTTCCCTGCCGCAGGCGCCTGCGCTGTACTGGGTTCCCTTTATGACCCCCCCCCCCCCCCGATTGTCATTGTATAATTCGCACTCCCAGGCCATGGACGTGCAAGGCTCTTTGTTATCAATGGAACAGTGGTGGGTAAACACAAGATAAAGAGGCTGAGTGAGACTCTGCCATGTCTGTTTTCCCATCTTGTCAGTTAGAATGACTCAAGCCATTAAGGCAGTTACCACAACATGCTGACAACATGTTCGGATGCCACCTGGACCCAGATGTGCCTCAGCGGTGGGTAAATGGAGAGAATGATGGAGAGGAAGTTTAGGGGCCATGTCTGCGCCAGCATATGCCCCAACCTGTATGTCCTATTACTCTTCCTCTGATAGTCCCTGCCTGGCTCGCAGCGAGAGACAGAAACAATAAGCCATTGTTATTCTTTATGAAGAGGACACAAAAAGCCACAATAAAAGAAAAAAAAGTGGAATCACTGTGAAGTCCTTGGCAACTGTGCAGCATTTTTTCCCCGAGTTGTCTTTTGAATTGAAAAAGGCAAAAGGTATTGTCGACGGCTGCCCTTTCCCATGCCTGAATACGGGAGTACATATTTTCATACAGTGTCTGTGGTTCAATGAAAGTGATCACTTGGGAGGGAGGTTTTGTTTGCACAGACAATCGCTGGTTCTGTGTAGAATAGACTGGGGACATCGGGATCATAAAGAACAGACCAGCGATGAGCACGAAGACAACAAAAGCCCCTCGCACTCTTATCCCATCTGTGGCGATACAAAAAAAACAATGGAGGATGAGCCCGATCGCTGCGTCCAACTGAGTCATCTGGAATATTCGACTCCATGTCACTCAATCTCATCTGTGAATATCACAGATGAGACTCTCTCGCTGCCTGAGCCTCAGAGCCTCTCTTTCTCTTTCTCTTGTATTAACCAGAAGGGTATCAAGCAATTACAGACCAAGGTCTCCACTCAGTTGGGGATTCTTTCATCCCATAAAGTTTTACTACAAAGACTGACAGTGACCTTCACGGGGTCAGAGAGTCGGGCAAGAGGCATCCAGTGCCTATTTAAACAGCACATACTCTTTATGGAGCCTTCACAAAAGATTTAGTGGAATAACATGATTTACATAATACTGTTGATAGAGAGGAGCTATGTCAATGTTACAGCACGATGTGATGCTTAAAACTAGTTCTTATTTATATTATTAATGCAGGCATTTTAAAAGCCCACGTTGATAAAGACTTACCTTCCAAGTGTCTCGCACAACCAAATTTGCAGCATAACTATTCAATTTTGGAGCAAATATGCAACTAAATACGGGCCTCTATGCATCGATATTAGCACACATAAATATAAAGTACCCTAAGAACTTACTTGTAAAGCAATTTTCATTCGGCTTGCAAATGATATGGAAATATTTAGACAGCTTCATTCAACCAACAACTAACTGTTAATGTTGCCTTTAAAATGACATAAAACAGTGAAAATGCTCGTTAGGATTTGGCAGAGCCACAGTGACAACTTCAAATGCAGAGAAATGCAGCTTCCTGTGAATGTTTGGCATTTCCGCTTGATAAAGGACTTACGACTCTAAAACTGTTTCAATACATTTTTCTGTTGATCCATTAATGGACTAACAGTTTCATTGTTAGATATTAGGGTGGAAAAAATAAAAATAGTGTGTAGATAGAGGTCTGAGCCTCTCTATATCTCTACCTCAGCTCTTAATGTCATTGAGAGAGACACAGCCCCTTGTGACTGCCGTGATGCCACTGCACTTAAAAAGGGTTTAGAGCACAAATCAATCACCGTAGTCTGACAAATGAAAAGTATCACAAACTTAGACTTTTAATCTGCCAAACAATCTGGGCTAGGTCACCTCTCTGATTTGGGGAAGATTTTGTCACTTTTTCAATCTACCCCACAGGCTATCTTCATCTTCCCCCCAACGCGAGGCCAGTGGGGGCTTGTTTCTCAGCGCTAGGCCACCCAGGGGAAATGTAATTCCCTTCCTCTGGTCGGTTAGGGTAGTGAGGACCAGGAGGAAGAGGAGGAGGGATGCTGCCTGGCTCCCTGATTAGGAGCCGAGGATGTGACTGGCTTGTTGCCGGCGTGGCTTCACATACCCCTGTGCATGTTTAAGGTTATCAGAAAGGCCGCCGCAGCGCTCACGCCGCGCTACATAAAGCAAAACAAATGACCAGCTGTGAATCACGGGTAAGGTGGAGCCAGCATCAAACGCTCGCAGCCCTGCCACCGCATCCCCACCCGCTGGTGTGGCTCACCCACCCTCCACTGCGCCTGCCTGCAGGGCAGTGGCAGCATATGATGGAGAAGGTGGGTTAGGGAACAGGGACCCCTCTCTGTCCATTACTCATAAGCGTCCTGGTGTTTCCAATCCCCATTCACAATAGGGTTTTTGAGTGATCACATACCAAACACCATGATCACACACTGAACTGATTATAGTGCGCTGCGAGGGGGGCCTGGCTGGGGGCACACTCCGCTCCTGTAACCTTTAACTGCACAGCTCCTGCTCCTTCACACTGCAGCTGGACGATGCCATTAGTGGGTGACTTGTGGATTTTTTGCTTACACCTTCAGGTGAGCATGTTGGCTTTTCCACATTCCCTTCTTTTGCTCTCTGCTCCCTCCCGATAATCACCTTTGGTGTCATTTTCATAGTTTTTTAGCCGTAATTGCTATCGTCAGTAATAACATTGTGCAATGAGCTTGTTCCATAACCATGTCATGAGCTTTGGATAATGACTAAAAGAGATTGCAGATCCAAGTGGTCAAATCTGTTTCCTTTGCAGGGTGGCCGGACTCACCCTTAGATAGGGCTGGAAGGAGCCGGAAGCAGAACGAGTGCTCCTGCATGTGGTGGTTTGGGCATTTGATAAGGATGCCTCCTGGACGCCTCCCTGGGGAGGTATCCTCGGCACATTCAACCAGGAGGAGACCCCGGGGCAGACCAATAAAACTCTGGAGGTGTTACATGTCCCATGGCCTTGGAACACCTTGGAATCCCACAGGATGTGGTATGAAGGGTGTCTTGCCTACCTTGCTTAACCACAACCTGGACCCAGATAAGTGGTGGAAAATAAATAATGTACAAGTTATTTCTTTAAATCTGGGAACTTCACTAACAGACAGTTGCAACAGTCAAGAAGGTTTTAAACAAATTTCCATGGTAGGCAGACTTACTTGGATGAGAAAACAAAGTAGAATAATAAAATCTTTGTAAACGTCAGTTTATAGTTAGACTTCCTGGTTAAGCTTTGACCTTCTGTTCTTACCGGAGTTGTGTACAAGGACAGTTCTTCTGTGCAATGAGGGATGATTACCAACAATTCGGGGTGCACTCACCTTCAGTGTGACCTCCAAATAAAGCTGCTCAGATAAACTACTGGTTTGTTTACAACCTGCCTGATTGGCTGCTGAAGTTCCTTGACTCATTAGACAAAAATCCAGCCAAATCTTAACCCTTGCAGTGGCCAATCTGAAACAGTACCACAAAAATTAGACCAAAATAAACTGGAATTATCCTCCAACAAATGATTCTCAACACTACCTCAGACAAACTCTCAGGTTTAACATGTTGCTGATGTTTTTTAAATCTGTTATCATAGCAGTCTTTCCTGTAAGTAAGTGTGTGTCTCCGGACAGCGATTCCCCAGCGAGCCTCTCGACGATTAATCCGGCAGATTCTCCTTCAATATCCAATGGCACCAATACATTTTAATGCAGCCTGAGATCTAGGGATGAGACCTGTCCTTAAAACCTCCCTCTCCCTCCAGGCTTAAAAGAATGCGTGTCCTCTCTCGGCGTAATTGAAAAAGATGGATCTCACCAAGTGTTTCACCGACGCAGCAGGGAGGAATTGGATTGGGAAATGTGTTCTGTATCATATTGCTATGTATGTGTTCGCCAGAGGCTCGCACACAGTTGGTGAGAGCAACGTGTTCTGCTGCCCATATTGAAAGGCAGGAAAACAGAGAAGGGAGACATTTGCAATTTTATTACTACTTTAATGGATTTCTCTATCATTCAGGAATTGCACTTTCTAATGCATTGGGCCCATAAATACAAGGTTCAATAGACAGCCGCTCTGCTCTCCTCATTATTCATACATTCAAACAAATTAGAACAGAAAGGTTGAATAAAATATGCTGTCCATTTCCAATGTGACACCATCAGAACTTGATCATGCATACAATCTAATCGGTGGCATACTATGAAATTTAATATCTAAACTTGCACATAGCATGCCTACACGTGTATCTACAAATACTAATCATCTGTAATGTCACCCAAGTGATTATTGGCTATCTCAGGTGAAAATTGGACCAGCTGCTGCTCATTCATTCTTATATCAAAAAGTGTTATGACGCTCCAAGTAAATCACCGGGTATGATATGTCAGTAAAGTTTTGTTAATACAACACAAAGGTTCACCGTGAGTTTGCCTTCTGCAGCGGGAACGACAACAGAATCAGTTTTGATTACTTTGCCAGGTGTTTATATGTCTGCGAACAATCATTATCATCGCCATAGCGTAACAATCGTGCAAGATGCAGTCACGAAACTTCACATGTGTGTAGTTGTGATCCAAATGAAGGCCGAGTTCCAGGATGGCTGTGGTCCAAGCAAGGGTGCCGGAAGTAGGGAACCATTTTACGCCCCTGGCCCACATTCGTTTTGAGTCGTGGATCACTGCATCCCAGTATGTTAATATGTGGATGTGGTTCGATAATGTAGTAGTCCGATAATGACTACTGAGTACTCGTGTAATAATGTATCAATGACTACTGAGCACTCGTGTAATAATGTAATAATGACTACTGAGTACTTGTGTAATAATGTAGTAATGACTCCTGAGTACTTGTGTAATAATGTAGCAGTGACTACTGAGTACTCATGTAATAATGTAGTAATGACTACTAAGTACTTGTGTAATAATGCAGCAATGACCACTGAGTACTCGTGTAATAATGCAGCAATGACCACTGAATACTTGTGTAATAATGTAGTAATGACTACTGAGTACTTGCGTAATGATGTAATAATGTAGTAATGACTACTGAGTACTTGTGTAATAATGCAGCAATGACTACTGAGTACTTGTGTAATAATGTTGTAATGACTACTGGCTACTCTTGTAATAATGTAGCAATGACTACTGAGTACTTGTATAATAATGCAGCAATGACTACTGAATACTTGTGTAATAATATAGTAATGACTCCTGAGTACTTGTATAATAATGCAGCAATGACTACTGAATACTTGTGTAATAATATAGTAATGACTCCTGAGTACTTGTGTAATAATGTAGTAATGACTACTGAGTTCTCATGTAATAATGTAGTAATGATTACTGAGTACTGATGTAATAATGTAGTAATGACTACTAAGTACTTGTGTAATAATGCAGCAATGACCACTGAGTACTCGTGTAATAATGCAGCAATGACCACTGAATACTTGTGTAATAATGTTGTAATGACTACTGGCTACTCTTGTAATAATGTTGTAATGACTACTGGCTACTCTTGTAATAATGTAGCAATGACTGCTGAGTACTTGTATAATAATGCAGCAATGACTACTGAATACTTGTGTAATAATATAGTAATGACTCCTGAGTACTTGTGTAATAATGTAGTAATGACTACTGAGTACTCATGTAATAATGTAGTAATGATTACTGAGTACTGATGGAATAATGTAGTAATGACTAAGTACTTGTGTAATAATGCAGCAATGACCACTGAGTACTCGTGTAATAATGCAGCAATGACCACTGAATACTTGTGTAATAATGTAGTAATGACTACTGAGTACTTGTGTAATAATGTAGTAATGATTACTGAGTACTGATGTAATAATGTAGTAATGACTACTGAATACTTGTGTAATAATGCAGCAATGACTACTGAGTACTTGTGTAATAATGTTGTAATGACTACTGGCTACTCTTGTAATAATGTAGCAATGACTACTGAATACTTGTGTAATAATATAGTAATGACTCTTGAGTACTTGTGTAATAATGTAGTAATGACTACTGAGTACTCGTGTAATAATGTAATGACTGCTGAGTACTCGTGTAATAATGTAGTAATGACTACTGAGTTCTCGTGTAATAATGTAGTAATGACTACTGAGTACTCACGGGTCGGGTGTCATGGCTGGTGTGATCCTATTACTGATGACTACTAACCACTAAGCAGCTGATTACAACACATTTGATGCTCTAGTGAGTATTTCTGGCAGCAGAACAGTGTATGTGGGATTGAGTCAAAATAAACTTCATGGTAATGAAGGAACATGTCTCTCAGTGCAACAGTGTGGCTCATTTATGTGTTTTTAATAGTTTTTGGACAACGATGGAGCTCAGTGGCTCAGAGGAAGAAGATATATCAGGCTGTGATACACAGATAATACTTGTTGTAGTAGTAGAGGTACATTTAAATATTCAACTATTGTTCAATTTACAAAAATGTAGTATACACAACGTGAACTTGTGTTAAGTTAATGATTAGTTGTCTGGCATTGATCGTGTGTGTGTTTTGACTTTTATTAAAAGGTTAAAATTAAAAGTATTGGCAGACCATCTGAAATGATGCAATTTATTTTTGAGAAGTTAATATCATTTCTTCTCTCTGACTTTGAGTTTGGAATTACTGTTGTATTGCTTTGTTACAGATAGCGGCTTATATTTGTGTGAAGTAGAGAATAAAAAAGAAACAATTAATTGATTTATAGAAAAACACATTTTGTATTGCAATTATCAGTAATGAAAAGAATCAGTTGCAGAGAAATGAGCTTTAGATGGACGTGTTGCACCCTCCACAGGATAACAATGAAACAGTGACTTCAACCTGTCTCAGCCAGGAAGTGACAGAAACTGTAATGATTTCTTCTGGCTTCACACTCTCCACCACCACTTCCTTCAGGGAGGAAAAACTTTTTGGCATGTAAGCAAGTCTAAATTTAAGTCCAGCTCTTTAACCAGTATATACAGTACGAAGCAGGCAGACAATTAGAAGCTGATGGGATGCCAAGCGCTGATGCCTGGCTTTCACAGTGACACACAAGATACAAAAGAAAGTCCGACCTGTGGGCTGCCCGCCGCCCGCCGCCCCCCCCCCCCTCCCCCGCCCAACGCCACCACACTCCTGCCTTTCAAGTCTAAACTGTTTCCATAAAGCAGAGCTCTATGGCCAGCCAACTGGAAGGAAGAGGGATGTCAGGGGGGGAAAAAATCAAGACGTGGTGATAAAAGAGAAAAAGATCAAGTGTGGATAAAAGAGATCAGCTTATCCGTCTGACTAAAATCGAGTGACAGCCAAAGACAGAGGATATGAGAAGGGAAGGGCTGGAAGACAACAAAATGACTCTGAACTAAATAAAAAAAAAAAATCTCATTGCAGGAATGGGCACATTATAAGATGGATGGCAAATTGAACGACTCCAAATGGACTCATAACACGTCTGCTGTCGCTGCTGCATAAAAATCATATTTTGAAAATGGGTTGTTTTGGTAGTTTTTAACGCTTTCATCTCAGTTTTGATGCTAATCAGTTGTTGTGAGTTTCACTTTTAACTCTGTAGCTGCAGGACAGAACATGCAAAGTGGTATTTAGATATTTGATTATTCATGAATTGTTCAGTATTCAGCACTGTGCTGATTTGGAACAACATTACTAGAATGATTCACTGTCAATGCAATAAGGAAGTAGTGAGTCTGGACACCGCAGCACTGTTTTGTTCCCAAATAAACAAGAATATGTTGCACAGCAGCAGTAATCAGAGAGCCAAAACAGCTCAGGCTCTTCCCAGTATGTTGTACAATATAAAGCACAGGTACACCACTACAGCAGCAGCTATCATTAGACAGTAAAAGTGTCATGGGGAGCTTGGAAATGGAGTGCATCTAATCAGGGCAAAGGGAAGATACCGTTCCTCCAGCCTCCCAGAGGAGGCAGCTGTTCCCAGGCCCTCCACCACTTGTTCATTAATTACTGTGAATTAATGCTTTTCTGCTGCCGAGGATAAATAAAAAGATTGTGGTAAGGCCTCACTAATCAAGAGTGGCTTTTATTAAATACTGTGAAAATGTCAGCTGGTTGTGGCTCAACTGGACGGGAACAATCTGACCAGCTCCACTCCAATCAGACATTATGTCTCGCTGGTTGGGGCTCAATTGCCAGCACCTGTTTCACAAGGCCACAAGACGTATTGTCTTTGTCCAAAGAGAGAGAGAGAGGGGGGGGGGGGCAGTGGTTTGTATCCGGGGCCAACCTTCACTCAGACGCCGGGTTAGTTCGGCCTCTCAGGATTCTACATCAAATAAGACTATTGACTGCCAGCGCCTGCAGTGCTCCACGAGAGGAGCCCTTTGTTTGGTCAGTTTTGTCTGTCTCTGCTTGATCCAATCCGCTGGTGGCTCAGTCAACCTGCGGCTCAGCCTATCAGGACGTACCAGTGAAATGTGATTCGTCGGTGTAGTAAGTAGTGATTATTCTGTCTGCAATTAACTGTTTATTCCACAACTTGTTATCAGAAAAGTGAAGTCAAAAACATGCTATCACCGTGTCCCAGAGCCCGAAGGACATCTTCAAAAGACATTGTTGTTTTCCTGTTTAAATGAAGGCTAAGTAAAGATTGTCTGTACGTCCAACGGTGCAAAAATAAATAAGGTTCAATTTACAACAATATAAAAGAGAAAAGCCAATCCTCATGTTGGAGAAGCTTGTACCAGAGATTGTTTAGCCTTTTTGCCTGAGAGATAGATTACACATCATTTATTGTCAAAATAAACTAATCGATTAATCGACTAATTGTTTCAGCACTTTCAAAACACCATTTTCTATTTTAGCTATGTAACTTTCTTCTCAACAGCGGCCACTGTGGCAGCAAGAGGCAATTACAGGATGATGGTACTCTGAATTTCACTGGAGGTTTCTTTTTTGAAACACTAACGTCGATCACGCAGCAGTATCCATCTAAGATTAGCTAGGATTAGCCACCATAAGCTACTGGTTCTACCAGACCGAGTAAGGCTGTAGCAGAGTCGGCGAGTTTTTCATTTGAAAGAGGAACATTGTGTTATTTCTACTTTCAAAGGTTATATACAGTCTCGCTTTAAGATCACATTTCCAGTAAGAACTGTCTCTCTAAAAACTTGTTTCTGTTGTCTAACCGTCCAAGTTCAGATTGCACAATGAGAGAACATGAGGACGGGAGACGGATGAGGATAAATCAGACAGCAACTCAGCTGATGAGAACAAATGAGGAGCCCGGTGATTCATTGTGAGAATGACACATCACATCCAAACACCGCAACAGTCTATAATACAGAGCTGCTTCAAACAGATGGGAGGAAGAACAGCTGTGTGTTTTAATTGGTCACACATGCGATATCAAGCACACAGCCCATCTAAAACTGCAAGGATGCGTCTCTCTGTTCAATCTTCTCTAAGATAACTTGGAAGGATCGTTTGCCACAAGGACACAAACAAAACACTGAGTTGGTTTTCTTGTATTTGATGCTCACGCTCTGTATACGCTGAGAGAACAATACCTGCTTCCTGTATTAGGCTGTGAAGCAATCTGTCTTTGTGCCATAAAACAATCCGGCAGATTTACCACCAAATGTAACTGTGTGCCGCTGAGTCGGACTTTATGACAGCAGAGGCCACTGTAAAAGATTCAGCACAGCGTGATGCAGCGTGTGAACACGTGCACGGCATGCAACAGGTGAAAGGCGTCGCCGGAGAGAGACATACCATGAGTGTACACACAGATGAACTAAATGTGACTGGACACTCATCATTCAACTCATCAGATTTATTACTGGGAACCACTGTTAGCTTAGCATAGCATATTTCCCCGCATGCATTGTATTTTATTCAAAATTCAGTAAATGCTATATATAAATAAATAATATATAACACAATACCAGAAGACAAAGCATTTCTTTTAAATTGTTTTTGCTGTTGATGTCAATTAGTAGTATATAAATGTAGTTCACACGATCAAACATGAAAACGCTTTACTCAGTTAATTCATGCCTAATTAGAAACTGAATATATAACTTGTGGAACTCGTATTTGTTGACTCAGTTTTGCAGCGGAATTAATTAAACTATTCAGTGATGAATCAGTTAACTCAAACTGGTAAGACGGTAAATGTTAAGTTAATATTCTTTACAGTACAGCCGAGGACGAGGGAGTCAGTCTGCTCTACATGAAATTAAATGTTAAAATAAATTAAAATAAATGAATGTGAACTGCTCTCAGCCGAGCCAGCGGGACGAGTTGAAGTTGCCAAGACACCAGGTTTTACTTGGCCAACATTTAGCAGCCATTTCTTGCCCTCATCTCACCGAGTCAATATTGAATACAAGTATTTCTTGGCAATAAAGTCCATATAAGATTCAGTCAAAATACAAATATCTTGATGGGATCTTAAAAATCAAACCACTTTAATTGGTTTGAAGGGGGGAGTTTAAGTGTTTTTAACACGTGCAGCTTTAATTTTCTACTCCACTTATTTCTGTTTTTAATCTTTTTTTAAAATCTTGTTTTTACCTTTTTTTTTAAATGTAGATTTACATTGTGTTTCTTTTCTCTGTACTGCCATTTTTGCATCGTCATATGTTTATTTGGCTGACGCTTTTGTCCAAAGTGACTTCCAATAAGCACATTTAACCTTCACAGGAACAAAAGCTAGATGTCCTCTCAAGCACTTTTCAGCTTTATATATATATATATATATATATATATATATATATATATATATATATTAGCATCAATGAATCAATGAGGTTTAGATACAGAAACTAAATATGTGACAGTTTTCCAAGAGAACTATGAATCTACTGGCCGACGCATCACATGACTGTGATATTTTTAGGAGCTATTGATGAAACCTTTAGGAAGTTTTTGCAGTGATGCTTGTTATGACAGGCTGCCTCCATCTTTGAGCCTTCATGGAGATAACTGTAGAGTAACTCGTGATACGGGGACAAAAATCACTTTGAAGTAGCCTTGGTTACTTTGACAGTTTGGTCGGCTGATAGTAAATTGCTTAAAGCTCACAGCAAACAAAGCATTATGCAAAATGCATGCAATTAATCATTGAGAGGGCGGTTCATATTTTTTATGATTATTAATGGCCTTTGCCATGCTGTGGGGTCATCTCACCTCTCTGAAATATTTACATCATAAACAGCATGAATTATGGGGGTTGCAGGAAGGGCGCTGCTTTAAAATGCAGTTTCCTTTATTTTCATCAGCTGGGGCGGTCAGAAAACTAGCCAGCCGCAGAGCTCGGTATGGAAATGAGATGCTCCCGTTCGGTCACGTGACGCCTGAAGGACGTTGTTAGGATTCAAATCTCCTGTTGGTCAGTCAGCGTGGTGGGAGAAGTGAAGAGAGTATAGCTTCCAGCTCATTAGCCACAGTGTGAGATCAATATGATAATGCTGACACATAGAAAACAGTGATAGAGATGTAATTCAAATAAAAGAGGTGTGATGTTTGAAGCTCTGTGAATAATAAACAGAGACATCGCTGGTCCCTTTTCACCTTTTGCACCTCAAACTTTCACAATATGATATAATGGACCAAGCGAAGCACATTCAGACAGTTGTAGAATGGGTTTTGAATGGATGTCAAGAACAGACATTATATACCTCTAGGCTGCAAAAACAATGCAGCTGGCAGATTTCTACGCTTGTCCAGATTTCAGTTGGCAGCTTTCGCAGAGGAAGTTTGGTAAGCAGTTTGTTAAACAAGCTTTTTGTTTGTTTTATTTTCTTTCTGAATACTGAGAGAGGTTTTCAGAGGCGTTCAGTGGACTTCTAAGCCGAGATGTTTTGCTCAAAACACAACAATAAACTTGAAAGTTGCTGCACAGGTTTGTGGAGCATTAGTATCGAAATGTTCTTTTTCTGATGCTGTTATCAATCATTATATGTTGTAGTAGTCGCAATTGGTTATATTTCTCATGCAGCTGCTCTTTTGTTGGTTATATTAAGTGTTAATGATGCTAATATACACTTCAGAGTTATATTTCTAATTCTAAGTCTGAAAAGACAACAAATCTTTCCAGACTTAGAATTGATTTTTAGGCATCTTCAATGATTTAAGCTTAACCAAAGATTTGGGTTTTTGATAAGGTATTACATTATTATTATAAATGATTCTGTTGACCTTCAGGCTGTTTGTGTGCTGTGAGCAGCATATTTAAGTCGTCTTTAAGTTAGAAACAAGACCCGAACGAAACAACAACTTCGACAATTGAATTTGACTTTGGTCTTATCAATTTCAACATTTCTGTTGGGTGGTTTTATAGTCTGAGCATTTTAAAACCCCATCCACAAATCAGCGTCGTCATTGCCAGGTTTTGTTCCAGAATTGTAGTTTACATTTACATTTCTAGTGAAAAAAAACAATTGAAAATTTCCATGAAAATGGCAACAAGCATGGATGAGGTCCGAAAATAACTTGTAAATCACCATATTTCTACAAAACACTAACCGTTGCTATGAACCGCTGCTGCTACCAACTGAGTCAACTGATAATGACGTAGACGAGACAGATGCGTCAGTCGCTACTGATTAGTCAGGGCAAAATAACAATTATCAGTGTAGTGTCATCCCAGCGGTGACAAACATGTCATTAGTTTATTTTCCACCATTAGCAGATATGGGGAAGTATTGATAAAAGATTCACAGATTATAACACATGAAGCATTTTCTGCATTTGAATATATTTGCATCCAAACATGCAATTGAATTAGCCTGGATGTGATTCTATACAATATGAATCCGGCAAGTCAAACCTTTTCCCTCAGTCCCTTTTTGTTCTATTCAATTCCTTTTGAAGGTCTGTAAACGCTGCTGCTGTTGTGTGCGTAACCGCAGCCAGTTTTGAGAGAAGGGAAATCGTCCTTGGAGCAGATCATCAGGAGAGAGAGAGAGAGAGAGAGAGAGAGAGAGAGAGAGAGAGAGGATGCCTCCACCTCCTGTTGTTTGTCCGGGATGCCAAGCTCACGCGCAGCATGCCAGGCCTCATGCGGGCGCTCAGGCCGGCCGGAAAAGACAGAGCTCTTGGAAGACTCGGGTCTGGTCAGAGCCAACACGATGCTCATGCCAGGCAGAGCAACTGTGGCCAGCGTCTGCTAGTGCATCTCTCCCCCTTACCCGTCGGCACACGGCGGACCTCAGGGGAAAGGATGCAACCATCGGGGGACCACTAGTCCATCCGGGCCGAGCTGGAGGACAGACCCCATGTGGCAGAGAGTGGGAGGTTTGTGGCTGCAGCCTGGTATCCTGTTTTAGTTTCTTACTGTTGATGTCTAATTTAAGCCAAAGCATCCCCACTGCCTTTAAAAGTGCTACATAAAGCATTTTTAAACATGAACTTCCAGTAATACAGTCCAATTAATTGGGATTCCTTCGCGGCCAGTGGTGAAATTGATGGTCGCGTTTCTTAAAATTAAAGTCCCATTTCCTACAAATGCCACTGCTTCCTGTCACATGGTGGATATTGATAACGAAGTCCTCCTGGAGTGGAAGTAGTGTTTATTGTATGTTTTCATTTACTGAAGAAGATACCCCCCCCCCCCACTGCTTCAATTTCCAAGCAAGAAAAGGAATATTAAAGACTTCATTATGCTTCAAACAAAGTGTTTGTTGGTCATCGATCATTATTATCCGCCGATGGCTGCAGTAACTTTCCCAACAAGCCGACAAGTCTTTTCCCCCTGCATGCGATCGGCCTTTGGGATCAGGTGCAACACTTTCGACTTGAGACAAGTTCTGACGACAGTTTGTACCAACTCGTTTGTTTGAAGCACGCTCAGCCTTTAAAACAGTGTCCTTCTGCTGCAAAGCAAATTAGCACACATTTCCTGTCAAATATGACCCAGTGCTGCACTGTATTGAGTGCAAGTTTGCCGGCCCCCAAGAAGCAGTGCTAAATAACATTTGTCTCAAATTGAATGTTGAAGTATTGGTGGTAGAACAATATAATTGTCTTTAATGGCCCTTTTTTTTTTTTGAATATCAAAGTTATATTTTCTAATCTGGAAAGGGAGCTCAAGATGCCATGTAAAATCTCAAATGTTAAGGCCTTGTTCATAGATATTCTATATTATTTAATGAATAAACTTGTCTTTTGTTTAACTGTATATTTTAGTACAAATGCTGGGGCACCTTCTTAATGTACATTTTCAATATATATTGTTCTCTTTCTGTCTTTCTTTCTGGGTTTCTGGTATATAAAATAAAGGCACCAAACTATCAAGGTTAACATCTGCGTCTGGGGTTCATTGTTACATGCAAGATGAACATTTAATGAGTTTTAATACACAAGAGTAACATGCCAAGTCAAAAATAAGATCAATGTCTTGCTGTACACCTGCTTTATAATCACACGGAGGTGAAGGCAGAGAGAAAAGAAGGAACTGATGCAAGCAGCTTGGGAATCCTGCGATTGTTCAGTACAAACACATTAAAATGTGGGTGTTTTCTACCGAGGACGGCTTTAAAATATGCATACATTTATATTTCTATCATGGAGTCTATCTTGTGGATGATGAGAGTGCTGCAATTCTTGTGGCAGAGAGAAAAAAAAACAAAAAAAAAACCCTGAGAGGATGTGTGACATGAAAACTAGCCACTTGTTTTGCTGCTGCTCTGAATTCTGAATTAGTGGGTGTTTGTGAAGAAATCCTGATGAGAACAGGAGTTAACAGAGCTCGTATGCAATCACTCTTTCTGCAGCTGGTTGATGCGACTGATCATCTCAGCAGGCATTACACAGTATCTCAGCTGTGACCTGCATGCACCTGACTGAGAAAACCAGAGGACTGCAAAGCATCAGGCGAACATGACACCCAGTCATCCAATGCGCGGGGTAAAAATGGAGTTTCTAGTTGACACACAGCACGAGTTTTATCTGTTTCAGTGTGTTTTTTTCCCTGTTTGTTTTATTTTAATGCCTCCATGCTGCCAGTCAGATAAGACCTTTGCCACTGAAGCTGTGACAGTACATCTGAGGCAGATCAGGTTTCCACACTGCTTTTGAATGATAATACTGCAGCATCATGTTTCACATTGATTCATTTTCAAAGAGAGTCAGTATTATTTTTTATTGATCGCCTTTTCTTTATAAACAAAGATGATATATAGGCCTAGTAATAGGAGGATTAAATTACACGGCTTGAAAATAAGCCAGATCGATAAAAAAAAAAAGTAATTTAGCACAATTCGGTTCAATTTGTTTGAGGGATCCTGGGCCGCTGGAGTGTCTGACTTAGCAGGTGAGGTGAAATGCCACAGACGAGGTTGAGCCACTGCTACAGGCTTTGACTATTTCCACGTTTTACATCATTTTCCTTCACGTTATCAATGCAATCCGACGGTGAAAGTTTTGTCGAGTTTAACTAGTTGACAGAAAAGTACTGATAGCGCAGTAATGTCGTATCACTCGGCTGATAGTTGCAGCTGTTGATGAAACCTTCGCATCATCATGTTCCAAGTGTGGGAGGACTGAAATTAACATAACATAAGAGCAGAAACAGATTCTCTGCCACGTCTCAACACATACTAACCAGGTGTATATGAATGCTGCAAGAATGAGACGCCCCCCCCCCTTCCCTCATCAGCGCCGCTAAACCAAATGCTGTGGCTCTCATTTGGGGCATTTGTTTGCCTGTGTGAAAAATAATGGCGGCAGGAGCAGGTGGAATATTGCTTCGGCAGCTAACCCATATGGATCAGAAAAGCTGCTTGCCAAGTCCAAACTCCACTTTTACAAGCACATCTGGAGCAGAATCACCATATTAATTGCTAGTTAATGTGTTTACACACAGCAAAGATTAATCCCTGAGAGAAGTTGGTTGACCCGGGTCATACGGTCAGCAGGAGGGTTGCGTTTGCGGGTATGAAAGCAGCGGGGAGAGGTACCAAGCCAAATGTGGAGACAAAGGCACATCCATAAGCTAAATATGGCAGCTGAAAGCCATCTGTCACGTAGCTTTTCGGGTGTTTTAGCAGCATTTGTGTCAATATTCTCCGATGGCTGAAAACAGCTGAACGGCAGTAAAAGTTCATGCAGGGTTTTAGTAGGCTGTGATCACATGAGACGCTTTGTTGAACACACCTGCATTTTTTATTGTTTATTTTGGATGTTTGGTCACAGCAGGCGGGGGGGACGTTAAATGATTTAGGGGCCCCAGAGCTGGACAGAAGCCCTGGAACATGTCAAGGATGACAGATATTTATTGTGTCAGAGCTGCTGTTGAGGTGTTTTCAGGGGGACCAGAATCTCTAAAATCTGGGTGTGTAACTCTTTTAATCTATGAACTAGAAACTGGACAAGCTCTTAAATGAAGTTGGCTCAGATGAAGCTGTACTTGTGTGGGAAGTACATTTAATAAACAGGTGTAAGGACATAACTCCAACTGAAACAACATGTTCTCCAAACTAAACGACAAAACAATTTGTTCATCTTCCAAAGTGACAATGTGACTAAATCCCTGCTTGAACTGAGGAAGACTGCGAGATGCTGCTGAAAGCTTCAGAAAAAGCTAGTAAGTTAAGGTTTATTTAAGGTCAAGAGTTGCTGAACCCGCCCCTATCAGCAGGAAGACATCATTTGTCTGTACCGTCCAAAATGCATGATGTGTACAAAACTCTAACTGACGGTAAGAAAACGGCAAAAGAAGAGAGGTCTCCTGTGTCAAAGTGCACCTTGTTGTAAATGTAAATAAAGGTTTATCAAATGAAAAAAATAAGGTTTGCCGGACATAAGCAGCCTCTCACAGTGTAAAAGAAAAAGGGGAAACTTCAGCTAAATGCCTGTATTGTTTATAGAAAAGCCAACACAGTTAGTGTTCTATCACAGTCGCTTAATTGCCTCCATGACAGCGGCTGAAGCCACCGAAAGTGGAAGAATATCAGATAAGCACAAAACAGAAAAATCAAAGGATGAGAAGCTAAGGCTTTTCCTCTTTGCCACTTCAGGTTAGTTTGTCAGCCATCACGCCGATGCATCACATCTCGCAGCCTTTGAGCTCTTTTCTACAGATTTTAGCAGCTGTTCGGCAGAAGATTCTTCTAAATTGGTCTCCTTGACAAGTTAAAGAGCATTTCAGGTTTTTCCCCTCTGTAAATCGTTTCTTCGGGGTTCCTTTTCATGAATTATATTTGTAATTTTGTGTATTTTACTGTTATTTCTTATTAAAGAAAGAAAGAAAGAAATGACTTACAAGTTGTAACCCTCACCTTTGTTATGAGGGTACCTTTGTTACGTCTGTGCTGGCCCCATGGAGCCTAATTCTGGCTGATAGCAGCATCAGGCGGCACCCGAGCCTTCGTCCCTCCATCCTCATCCTGGAGATAGCCCCGTGTCTCTGAGGGTTTGGTTGAGAGGGACCTCCTAATGAGAGATTTACTGTATGGAGATAATTATGGGGGAAGGCAACGTCTCGCTCAGGCCTAATGAGTAAGATAAGTGCTCTTCAGTGGTGTTTCAAGCAGCGCCCTCTCCCCCCCCCCGACCTGTCACAGTATGGGGGTTCTAGTGGTCGCAGACTATCAGCTAGAAAAACACCAAGGGCACGCCTATACACATGACAAGTGCAGACACACGTACCCATGCACACACGAACGTGCGACCCAAACATCACAATTCGAAACAGAAAGGACAAAAAACGGAGCAGGGCGCTCCCCGATATCGCTGCCATTTTATAAATCAGCCACCTGGCCGATCGAGGGGAAAATGAGCGAACGGAATCAGAAACGCGTGGTCTTGTTTATTGCTTTAGAGAGTAAGCTGGTGAGGAGGCAGCCATTGTGTGATGATGGCCCCTCTGGAGACGGGCGTTCACACACTGGCAAAGGAGCTAATACAGACTTTCATTAGGATGCACACTTCAACACACTGTCATAGTATTTACAGTCTCACACTGGGGAAACAAATAAACTGCGTGATTAACAAGTTTTCCTGATGCCTGGCGCTTCGCTGTGCGCGCATTGGAGTGCCACCTCGCCAACTTAATGATTCTTAATGGTTTCTTAATGACTTCTTAATGACTTCATCAGGAAGATCCTGCAACAGCACATTCTGACAAGCGGGAGCCTCCCCTTGAGACCCAGGATCACACCACAGTGCTAACCCCTCTTCAGTTTTCTGCTCAAATAACACACACTTTAAATCTGCTTATCTGAGGCAGCATCTCCGACTTGGATGACACAAGCATTTGATCCATGGTTAACTATGGGGATATGTGATGTAATGTGATGTGAAAGCATGCGAGCTGATGTGTGGAAATGCACTAAAAGGCGAATAGGGATGTCCACCTAGGCTGTGGGCAAACGCAGTCACATCAAACTAATCTCAGAACATTGGAGTGACATCTAGTGTTGTGTAACCAGAATTAAACTGCATTGTGTGAGGGTATCTAGGAAACCCATTTGGTAGCATTCAGTGCAAAGCTGTGACCGTGATGCAAGACTGGGGGAAGCAGTAGGAAAACAAAATAAACAGGCCTGAAGAGCCCAGTAATTGCAGAATTTCATTACAGCAGGACGGACAAAAAGATGACACTCAAAACTCCAGCGAGAGAAATAAGCGACGTGTTGTTGAGCCGGGAACAAACCGCGGTCAGCGGCGAAAAATCCTCCAAGCATTTAATGACATAGAATTTTCTGGGTCACCTCAATGTCACTGAGCAACAAATAGTTTGGAGTGTGAAGTACATAACACGGACCATCACAGACTGCCACGTCACTCTCAGCCAGTAAATACCAGTTAAGCCTGCAAATTATCGTTGTATCTCCATGAGTTGAAAGCTCAGGGCTCTTTCCATTTAGACCATGTTCAACAGGATTCAAAGAGAAGTTCGCATTTCTTTGAACAAATTCCTAATCATTTTGATAAAACAAAAGTTAATTAGCCAACGAGCCAATTACGATCGCCAGAGTCCTCACGAAACGGCTGAAATTTCAGAGCACATGAATGGAAATAGGATAAATTCTAAAAGTGAACTAAAAGTTATGCAAAGTTCAAAGAAAATAAAGCAAAAGCCAAATCCCTGAAAACATAAGGGTCATACTGTGCTTTCACACACACAGGCGCACACACATTTAACAACTGGTTAACAAATTGTATTAGCAGAGAAGCGTGACTGCATGGCAAATTACACCTGTCCTGATGGATGTCCTCTTTACGGGCTGTGGGAGCGGGCTGAGGGGCCGTGTAGAGAGGACGAGGCTTCAACCAAACACTCAAAAAATGATGCATAGCCGGCCATGTGTCACCGCCTGGCAGAGGCGGGTGGGAGGGGGGCATCGCCCAGATACCAATGACCAAAACACAGAGAGACACGTGCTCCACTTAATCCACGGCTAACAGGAGGAAACGTGACTCGAGTGTCTTTTTTTTCCACGTTAACAATTAATGTCTTAATACCGTTTTAACCCCTTGAACCCAAAATACTGGACACAAACTGTTGGAGCACTTCCAATGAGCTGCTGTGAATGTAGAAATGTTAAATGTGTCCACAGAAAATGAATATTTAGTTGGAGCAGTTCTGTCAAGGAAATTCCTCCAGAAATCAACAACTGCTTATGGCAACTAAAATAGCTGAGAAGGTGATATCTTTTGTGCCTATAATTAGTACCAAATTACGTATATAGGAAAAGGTTTAACACAATTTGTACTTGGGTTTTTGCCCGTATGTCCACAGATTTTAGATATCCGTTCATGATGTTCTGTGTTTTGGCACTAATTGTCATCATGCAGGAAATATAATGTGTCACTCGCTGTGGGCTTCACCTTCAAATTTTTTGCCCATATTTCTTTGCATTTTTAGTGAATCTGCTCCATGAAAGTCGTGCCGCATTAGCTACTGACAGGATTACTTTCGATACTGAAAGTGTGAAATGATCTGGGGGGGGGGGGGGGGGGGGGGGCTAGGTGTCGAGGTCTGAAATGTGTCTGTCCAACTTGAGTATCACAACTGTGAAGTATCAAAAGTTGGCATCAGATGTTTAAATGTTATTCATTGCTGCTCTTATTAAGACAACGTTAAACACTGAGGTTTAGCATATGTTGCTAAATGAAAAAGTTTTTTTTTTAAATGTTTATCTTCCTCAAAATACGATATCAAAATGATTATCATTTTGGTATTGGTACTGAAATTCGACTGGATGGATCAGAGCAGAGTAGAGAAAGATAACGTTTAATACCGACGCGATAGATTCAACAGAATGTTCCACATCGGCGGCAGCCATTTTGGTTGTTTACAAAAATGCCCCGACGGCGCTCATCTGTCAGTCATCGTATCAAACCCGCCCCATATTAAAACTATCCGAATGGGGTAAATAGAAACAGCTCAAATAATACATGAGCTTGCAGATTTGTTTGGTTCCCAGACGACATAAATTGGGCTCCAACATTAAATTTCGGACGGAGAATCGGCTGGTAAATCACCCAGAATGGGTTCAGTAAGATAAATAAAAACACAAGATCTCTGCAACACCTAACAAGTCACTTGTAGTATAAATAGCGGCTTTGCTATGTTCTGTACGTCTCCACAGTGTGTCAGACCCGTGTGATGTGACCTTCCTCGAGAGACCTGGAAAACACATCCTGCATCAATTAGACCACCGGGGAGATTGTCTGGCTGTGGAGATCACAGAGAAGCAGCCCATGACGTGTCTTCACTGTGAAGATCGACCACTTCCTCTGAAGCTTCCAAACAGCGTTTTGAGAGAGAAAGAGAGAGAGATAGAAACAGTGGGGGGATTTACTGCCAGTGGGATTTACTCCTTGTTCCAATTTGCAAGGGGATTACTCATTTTTTCATCATTCCTTTATTTATTTATTCTCTTTCCAAATTCATTTCTAATTCACCTGAGGGAAAACAAAATATCAAGCCCAATGCATAAATACTGTCAGAGTGAATAGATAATGACAGCAGGTCAAGTTGTGAGTGAGTCACGTCTTTGCTCCTGGAAGAAAGTGATTACTGTAACACAGCGCTGACAATCACCACCAAGATAATTCTATTTCTCACGTGAAGCTCAAATTGTATAATGTCACATTGTATTTCGCGTATGCCATCAAAAAATGGATTTAGATATGCAAGCTATCCGGGGGAAGAAGAAAAAAACAAAAAAAAGTGAAATTCTAAAGGGAGGAGGAAAAAGAAAACATGCGGCCACAGGGTTGGCATCCAGGCGTGTCACTTTGTCAAGCTGTATGGTTTCTGAGAGAGCTTGATGGTTTCTGAGGGAGGGGAGAAAAAAGTGTCGCAAAGGCGTGCTCTTCTCCAAGATGAACAGATGGCAGAGTCTAAGTGTGGAGATTTGTTTTATATCTCCATCCCATGTTGTGGCGCAGTAGATGTGGGCTTTCCGCTTTCTTTTTCTTTTTTTCCTTCTTCTTCTTCAAATGTTATCTTAAAGGATAACGGATACAGGCAATGTTTAAGCTAATGAGGAGTGGGTGTTGCTTTGTCTCCCTCTTTATTTCTTCCCCTCTCTCCCACTGACACATCCTCTTGCTTTCCATTCTCCCTCAAACCCACGCTTGGAGCGGAAACCTATATGCCAAACAATTATGAAACACAATTTGGAGTGCTGCTTGCAGCCTGGGTGGCCGTCTAAAAACATAGCTGACTGTAGAGTTCCCCGGCAGCTACTGACGAGCGGTAACGACAGACAGAAGAACATAATGCTCACGGAGCTGGAGCTGATATCAGGTCAGTGCACAGCTGCCTCTTGAGCAAAGTGAAGACAAAGAGGAACAGTGCAGTTCAGTGGCAGTTTTTAGCCCCAGTTGTGTGGCTGTAGAGACGGTGGTCGGTCAGAATCTCAACAACACATTTCATAACTATACAACACGTCACGAAGATATTGCATTTGTTCAAGTTTCCTCTCACGCTAATTTTAGCGTTCTGGTTCGCCCTCAACTGTACATTGATCATCAGCTGACTGATCCTGAGCCATCACGCTATGTTGTCCTAAAATGGCCACCGTGCAGAGGACTAACTCTTGATTTAGGCAACAACACGTCCTTCTTTTCTTATATGCAATTAGTTTAAAAACTAAAAAACATATAAATAACGAGTATTATCTCATAGTCTAATAATGAGACACCCAGGTAAGACAGCTGGCTTACTGCCATGTTGTACAAATGACGTCTTCGTGGAAAAAAAAAAAACACATTTTCTCTGCTTTTAAAATGTCTCCAAAATGAGCAGCTTCTCTTAAATGTTGAGTCATAGAAACAGGGATTTTCAGCCACACATCGAGGGTCAGCCTGAACAGCTTGATCAAAATGAGACCATAACAAAAAAGCACTGTTTTACAGCCACATTATTCCCTCCTCTGATGTCAACCTCAGGTGCTTTCACACAGCGACTGTTTGGAGTGTTGAATAATACTACTGAAATCCAGGAGCACCAATAGCTAATGTTTTGTTCTCCTTCCAAGAAAACTGGAAAACAGCTTGTTAGAAATGAAGCAACAACATCAACAACAGGAGGCTCCCCCAGTTCATCATGCTGGCAACACCAGAAGAATAAATGGTCCTTGTACTGAACTACAGCGTCATGTGCTTTTAGAGTCGACCTTAGACAAGCCTATGCTCGGCTAAAATGACAGGGGATGTGATGTGTTTTGACTCCTCACCTGCCGCCAAAATATCCACCCTGGCAGGATGACAAAACATAATCCATCAAATGTCCACATGACAAAAGAACTACTTTTGAGTCCATGCAACTTTTTATACGACTGGTTGAGGAGTCCTGTCCTGTTTTAAGCATCGTGAAGGGAAACCAACCAAATACAAACCATATCATATATCATATATATATATATAATAAAGTAAAGCTGTAAGCTTTAACTTCTCCTATGGTTCAGACCAAAGCGAAAACCAAAAGCTTCCAAACTAGTGGGGGAAGAAGCCAAATAAATTCCCAATATCCCCCAGCCTGGGAGACCAGCCCTTACACCTGTGACCAGGTAAACTTTCCACACAGCCATTAATGGACACGGCGGCTGTTGTTTACTGAAGACTCCCCACAGAGGAGACTAGCTGACCCATGTCTGCAACCAGTGAGTGGTACAAATGGCAAACATCTCTTGGAGTCATTATTTATGCAGGAATGCCCTTGGGAGTCTTTGCACTTGTTTACACAGTCACGGCACAGTCCATTCATGACGGCTCCGAGTAAATGAGCCGCTTGCTACCAATTTGTCCTGGACGACGAAGCTTTGGGGCTCTACTACCCACAGTTACCTTGGGGTGTGTGCGTGATTCTGTGTGTGTGTGTGTAGGGTTATGGAAAAGAGGTTAACGCAGCACTGCTGTTCTGTTGGGAACCGACCTGGAACTACGGACACAGAAGTCCCAAGGGTATCGGGAAGCACAGTGTCACATTTGGAAATAAATGAGAGAATGTTTTTTCAAGAGGAATGCCGTGGACTTTCACCTTTGAAGTGGGGCTGTTTATTTGCCCGAGGACGAGGACAGTGGTCAAAGTTAGTGAGCAACACCGCCCCCCCCTCCCATAAAACCAAAACCAAGACAGCAGGTTGAACTCAAAGGCAAAACGAAGACAAAGTGAATCCAGCATGAGCTTCAGGGCACCAGGGGAAGTTCTCTATTTTAAAACGTGTTTTAATGCAGACCACTTCTTGTGTTGTGAGACCCAGAGATGGAGGAAGAATTTGGATCATTCTAGTTATAATCCTCAAGATTGCAGTCCTGGTTGATTTGGCACCCTTGGTGGTAAATGCAAGTGCAGTTTAACGCTACAGGTCCCAGAATTATAGGGGCAGCAAACAGTACTTGAGCCGCTATTCAGAAATAAAACAGAATGGTAACTGGTGTGTGTGTGTGTGTGTGTGTGTGTGTGTGTGTGTTTACACAGTGCAACCAGAACTCATATTGTAAGTATGCATAAGTAGGCAATTTGAATCCAAGGTAGGAATGGCGGACTCCACCACTAACGATGAAAGCTTCTCTATAGAAAAGGTGACTACAGAATGTAAACACATTGAATGGTAATGGTAAAATGTGTCGACCATAAATAATATCAAAGATGGGATATAAGTATAGAAGTATATATTTTAGTAAAAGTAAAAGTACAGAATTATTACGAGCAGAATGTGATTAAAAATCAAGCTGAGTAATTGTACTAAAGCTACTTCCGGCCTAAAGAGTAGGTCGTTTGAGGCAACTAATAAAGTGAGATGTCCACACCCTTAAGAAAAGAAGAAGACCTAACAGCATGTGCACAATGTAAAATTTATAGAAATAGGAATAAGGTAGCAGAGGAAAAGGTGGGAAATGATAGAAGAAAAAAAAAAAACGTCTTTGAGGAAGTGCTCAATTCTATTTTAATAAAATATCTGTGCATTAAAAATAAATACACCAATCATAGAATATTAATACAGCCTCTGAATCCTCAGAGTTTTATCTTCTGACTTTTTCCCGACTTCCAAACAGCCCAAATAAACTGCTAATTATTAGTGAAAAGTGACGTGACAAAGTGAGTAACCTCTTATGACTGAATCCCTCATACATTTAGTTTATTATGACTTTTTCAGAGTTTCAGTGTCTTTTTTTTTTAATTGATTTTTTTCTGTTCCTAATTCAAAGCTGCCATCAACTGGCAGCTTTTGGCATTTTTTGTGTCACTTGGGGGGGGGGGGGGGTCGGTGCAGTTCTCCTTTATGTCTCAATATGTGTAGATTCTAAATGGGATTGAAAAAGAAGCAAAGAACCAACAGCAGAGGATTCAATCAAGCAGCACAGTATTCAAGGCAAATGACTCCCCCTACAGTCGTCAGGTTTTCTCTCAGCCAAACAGTAAAAATGGACGAAAACGTGGTGAACGGAAAGGCAGAGCGACAGAGAGAGAAAAGGGGAAAGAAGCGATGGGATAATTTAACAAGCTTCCTCCTAAACCACTCCAAAACCTCCAGAGTTTAATTGCTGGGAGGCAACATTATCCCTAGCAACACTGTGTCTGTCTCTTGGCTGGGATTCGGTGGGTACCTGCTGTATCCACTCCCCACACAATACAGCGCCCACTGAGCCATATAATCCTCTCAGGCCCTCCTCTTCTGGAGAACCACATTCAATCCCGTTGTGACACGGGAAAATCTCCTCTTCTCCATTTTTTTGTCAGGGTACGTGCTTCAAATAAGCCCAATCAGTAGGCGCCGTTATGTGTGCACAATGCTACAGGGAGCCGTAGAGAAAGGGAAAACAGAGAGGAAGAGTTAAATAAAAGGACGTTTGATTTGCTGCTGTGAAATTTGGGGCTATTTTCCATTCCTCTGTGGAGCTCCCTGGAGCAGCCATATTTCTGTTTATGTTTAAATGTGAATCAGTCAGATGGGCTGTTGGGTTCCTGCTGAATCATCCTACACTCCCATCAGGAAGCGCTGGGTTACTTTTGAAGCGGCTGCCTTGTAGGAGAAAACAAGAAACTAATGCCACTTTCTTCCTGACTCCTCTTTCAAGTTGCCCTTGAAAAGGAAATTACAACAACGGCTTTGATGCAAGTCTGACATGCTTCGAGATATTCTCCGTAAATGCAGACACACACTAGATTATCATTCCAATGAGTCTGTTCTGATGTCTTTTAACCGTCTGCATATAGAACAAGCTGACAAGAGGAAAGCATTTTCAACTCTGTGCAGAGGGACGTGGAAACAGTGGCTCATTACACAAAATGGCAAAAGAAGAAAAATGGTGTTTCTTAGTTGTCCAGTGGTTTGTAACTTAAGTCAAAATGGCATTTAGAGACCTGCTGAGACATCTTTTAATTAGAAGATGAGCTAAATAATGAGAAAGTACAGAGGCAGTGTACTGAAAAAGATTTCTATGTTTTATTAATTTCACTCCGAGTCCTCCTTGTAAATGAGTTTCTTTACTTTTCATACTTCTCAACACTTTTTTTGTTTTTCTTGTGGGAGCGAAAAAGAAAAATCTGGATTTCTTTTCCTCCGTCCGCCGTTTCATTAGATCCTAACTTTTGAGAGTACAAACTATTGTGCGATTGATTTTTCTTCCCCTCATTAATGTTTCTGGTCAGTGGGGTCTATTGAATATTTTGTGGTGATATCTTATTATTCTGCAGCCCTGTCGAAATACTGTATTTATATGAAGGTTCAAATATTGAGTATGCATTGTTGTTTTTTCTGCAACTCTTTAACAATTTACATTTTTAATATCTGGAGGGCAGAATTGCAAGCTTTTTTTTATAAATATTGTATATCTTTGTTCAATAACTTACTTATAATATGTATTATAATATAATACTTTGTCTTTTTTAATGTTGGTAGTTTGTCTGACCGGGTGTGCCTGTCCAATAAAGTTTCGGAAGCTTTACTGGATGCGCTCCATTTTTTCCCCCTTTGGCTCAAATATATCACACACACATCAGTTATGTGCGTCTTGTGAAAGTGAGTCATCCTACCTGTCAGAGGTCGCAGGTGTTGGGAAAGGCAGAATCACTTGTTGCTGATGCCACACTGTCCCAATCAGGTACTGTAAGAAAGAAAAGAGCAGACAATGTGTTGGACAGTGATATGTTACTCAATTCTGTTATTTTACCAGGCAAGAAAGTCATATTTCAGTCCTCTTACAAAACCAACACTTGGTTAGTTCCTCAATACTTTATATTTATACAATACTTCAAGACTTGTCACAAATATATAGTTCCATTTAAAAAAAAAGCCTCAGTAATTTCCTTTAACAGCTGCTCACTGGAGTTTTTAGCAAACGTCACTCAAACAGGAGGAAAGAGTGCATTTGTTGGGGACTATTTTCAGCGGCGGATTAATCCACATTTGGTGCTCTAGGGAGTATTTGGGGCAGCAGGACGGTGTGTGTGGGACTGAGTCAAGATACACTACAGCGTGTGTGTTCATGGTAATGAAGGAAACAACATTGTGGCTCATTGATGTGTTGTTAATAGTTTTTTTATGGCACAGAGGACGAAGATATATCAGGCTGTGATACATCCACAACACTAGTTAGTCGATGTTGGTCTTTTCATGAGATTTGTTGACAATAAGAAAAGTGAAGAATTTCACTTATCCTTTAAATCTTTCCCTTCTAACTGATACAAGACAAAAAGAAGCTGCAGAGGTTTCTAGTGATGGAATATAATATGTGCACTGAGTTCAGAGCAGTTATACTTTAATGTCACTGCTCACATTCACAAAAAAAGAACGTGAGAATCTGTCACATCCAACGCCGCTGTAAGAAATAAGATGGCGAGGTGGAAGTTTAGCTCATAATCCATAACAGATAGTTAAGCTCGGCCACGCTGGCATCGAATCCTTATGAAAATTGTAACGGGCCTTGGCACGAGCACAGAATCCAACTAATCAAAACCGTGAGGGTTCCTCTCATTAGCAGTCAGCCCATGAAGGTTGTTCCTGAAATCTTTCTGTCAAAAATGTGGTCAGCTGCTCAGCTCTCACCTGCTGCTTTATTTTTCAGGGATTTGTAGCATTACGGCGGACGTGGTGTTAGCGCTGAATGAGAGCTGTTTTAAAAATAAACACATTTGCCAACACAGCGAGTGTTTCAAGTAACATTAGATTATATAAATCTTCAGTAATGAGGCACCGGGGACAGCGTCTGTGATCCGCAGAGGTCGACCGTAACACTCCGCTGCTGAATAAAATGCATCCTGAGTGCGATTTAACAGCCTTAACATGAGCAGGTACATACAAAGAGACAAGCGGAGGTCCGAGAGGGCGCGGCGCTCGTTGTAGAGGTCACGCACACACACACAACAATGATACACAAACACTGCTGACAAGGGGAAAATATGAAGACTTCTGAAGCACTGTAAAATGTATGAAGAAACGGATGTGAGGGTCATTTTACTGAGCAGCACCATTAACATCGCTGCCCTTGTCTGAACTGGAGCTCAGATCAGTCACTCACACACACACACACACACACGTGCAAAACATGTATGCACACACACACACACACACACACACACACACACACAGCAGCGTTTTCTCCTCTTTTTACATTTCTCCTCTTTTCGCCCTCGGAGAAGGAGAGGTCGACATTTTAACTGCAGCGGCGAGGAGATGGCTTCCTTTCACCTTGACGGGCATATAATGAACATTTTTCATTTTGAGCTTAGCTTCACTTACAGAGTCAGTCAGCTATTTTCTCTTTGAACCTTTCTCTTTTTTCTTTTTTTCCCTTTCTGACATTTCCCTCTGTGGTTTTGCCAGGATGATCTTCACAGTAAATTTGTGCCCCTTTTTAAAGAAATAGGATACATTTCTGTTGATTCCTTTTTTTTCAAAGTGCTCATTTCCATACAGGTCCCCGTATAACACAAATAGGCCTACGGTGCAGCATGAAACACAAACAATATGCTAATCACACCTGTTTCAATTAAGAGCCCCGGTATCCATGAAATCCATATCATTATTTACTTATTGTTTTGCATTTTGCCTCAGAAAAGAAAATACTGCAGCGTGAAGGAAAAATATTTGCATTGCTTTCACCTCAACCCAAAGCCTACCCAGAGGCAGGGTCAGAGAGGTGGCCAGGGATGGCCCCCTCCTGGAGTCTGATTGGCCTGGTGCCCCCCCCAACCATAGTCAGAAGGTAAAAGGTAGTTTAAGTATCAGAACTGTTAACATTTCTTGCAGGAAAGTCATTCAAACGACCACAAAGAGACACGGTTGTGTGAGTGTCTCGTTGCTGTGTAGGAGGGGTGATAAAAAAAGAAAATGGTGAGAAATCCTCAGGAATTTGTTTCTATTGGGAAAGTTTTAATAGTTCTTTCATGTCAGCTAGTGTTTGCCATGTTTCATGTTTTCCGGAGACGAAGACAAATGACAGTTCAGCAGAAACAGACGATCAGTCATGCGAGTCAAATGTTCGCCACATCAGAACTTAATCGGCAAAGGCTGTTTCCATGTCCCAGTTAGTTAGCGCATAATGTTTTAATCATGTTTCATATATCGTTGTATTTTAAAGCTGGCTGTGCAGTGCTGCTTTGGTTTTCAGCTTGGTTGTGATCGACAGGATCATTTTTGTGTTTTGATTCTCAAAAGCGTTGCAGAATGTACATTATTATCACCTTCCAATATATGAAATTGTACCGCCTGAAGTTTGTTCCGTGATGCTTCGTCATCCTCTCGTTCAAAGTGATGGATTCACTTTGCTGGTGGAAACAGGGTGAAAACTTGTGGTGAGCATCTTCTAAAAGACCGAACATGCAGGAATGATTAATCATCCTTAAACCCAAAGTCTAACTGTAAACTCACCCCTAGAAATACACATATGTAACAAACATAAGACCTCACAAACACACACACACACACGTGCACACATTTGCCCACACAGGGGGGGGCTGGCAGGGTGCGTTCCAAGACAGCTGGTGAAAACCGGGTGTGCTCTGGCTGCTAGAAAGAGCAGATTCAGGTGACATCTGTGCCTCCTGTTGCAGCGCAATAGTCGAAACACTAAAAGTGAATTACAACATTAATGATAGTGCTCTGCAAGCTGTCGTTCCATATTACGCATCCATTATTCCTTGCATGGGTACTCAGAGGCATCGTGAAGGAACAGGGCCCCGCCACCCCCACCTCTACAAAAAAAAAAGCCCCCTCGCTTTGAAACGGAGCAGGATTGTTGGTTCATAGAGTAACACCTTCCACTACTATACCATGTCACCACGTGGCACAGTGCTGACTGCATGACTGATTCTCCTTCTCTCCGTTTCCATCCCTCACTTCATCTTTCAAGCGAGCAACCTCCCACCCCTGACCCCCCCCCCCCCTCCCCTCCCTGCACCACCGCCGCTATTTCAGACAACATTTGTTTGATCTTGCCGCCCTCTACAGCTGAATGAAATCAATCTGGGAGAGATGTCATGTGTGAGCAGAAATGATTGGCCACAAGAATAACATGTATTTGAGAACATGGAGCTCGTGCCCTCTGCCTCACCGCCCGCGAGGCTGGACACATGCATCCCCCGCATGTGCGCGCACGCAAACACACAACGGAGCGGCCGGCGCACGCCTGATGGGCATCACATAGACATCTCCAAGCTGTCACCCATCCCCAGACTTTCAATAACTTCAAATCCCCCGAAAACCTGGAGAATAAAAGCAGAGTCGATCACTCATAGCTCCCTTCACTCTGCTCTTCTCTTCGGGGAAATAACAGCCGAAGGAGAAAAACAAAGTCAGGATCCCATCCTCTCCCGCAGAAAAGCACTGGCATCCCCGGAGGACATGGGGAGAACACTTCTTTCATCATTCTGGTTAACACACAATAAAAAAAGATTCATTTAAGATGTTGTGACATGAATAGCACGCAGGTATAAACCAACTGTGTGTGTGTGTGTGTGTGTGGGGGGGGGGGATCAATGGTAATCAAAGGTGGATTTTTAAGAATAAAAAGCCAGATGAGAACAGGAAGTGGTGGTGGGGGCATCACTGACACAGCGATGCAGCTTTTACACCAGCCTACACATTTCTATAGGGGTCTGTGTGTGATTTGGATTTGTGCCATGCAGGATCGAATGGCAGGCGTCCCCCCCCCCCCCCCCCACCACCACCGCCCCCCCTCCCGCACAAGAACATAAACAGATCGTCGTCTGTGCCGCCGACTGGCTGTGATTTCTTCATTCAGGAGAGAGTGCCGCAAAATGTGTCGTACTTGAAGTGTTTTACAATTACCAGCTGATTATATCAGCAGCATTAGCATATTAAAAGGAAGACTACTTGAACACAGAGATAATGACTGAGTGTTAAAAATAATTTCCCCACTCATTATCGACGACAGACAGAGATCTGGGAGAGGAAATGTCGATAAATACCCGTAAACCTTTACTGTGTAAATAACAACAATTAGGGAGAAATTAGATCAGGCTGTGTTGGTGAAAAGGGAGATAATTCTAATTAAAAACTTGCAGATATCTGGGGAAGGAAGCATAAAGCTGTGCATCTATCTATGGGAGGGAATTATTATTCACTCACGCGTGAAAAACTTTTGTGTTGTTTACAAGGTGCCACTAAACCAAATCACTGTTCTTCTTTCATTTCAATATCAGCCGGCAGTTTTGCTTCAAACTTCTATTCAGAAAGGTGCAGTGTTCCCAGTGAAAATGACGAATCAATACTTAATAAAAAAGGACTTTATGTTCCAAGTAACTAAATAGCCACTGCACATTTGTAAACCCCAAAGCCGTCTATACGGGATGTATATATCCATAATCTCCAACTCGCTGTTCGTCTGCATTTTGTGCTCGATGCTGAATTCAATTCTATTCACGTGGACTGAGACAGTTTACAGTGTCAAGCTGTGTGAATTGAACGGCTGTGTGATATTTTGATTAAAGTATTTAGAGACTAATTATCATTTCAATGTCATGCACTGTAAGTTAGAGCAGGTGAAGGGTCTGTTTGGCTGTTTAAAGACCCAGCCAGTGATGTTTTGTGTAAAATATAAAGTCATCTATGGGTTAACATTTCTTTGTCATTTGCAGTTTTGGCCTGAAAACAAGCCCAAGCTTTAATCACTGGGATGTAGCTTGCTCATGCTGGAGCTTTGTCCTCCATTGCTGAGCAGCTGTAAATGCGTGTGGACGTGAAGGAGACTGTGAATGTCATGAAATTCATCAGGCTGCGAGTTTTTGTTCAGAGTGCAGGCAAAGTGAGTTTTCACAGGCAGAAATCTCAGCACCGGGTCGAGAAATCATTAAGTTATTAACATTTATCAACAACTTTCACAGCCTCCCTGCAGATATGTGATGGTCATTTTGTGATTTTTGCCCCTTTGAAGTATTGTGATGCCTTCAAGTACTGTGAAATATTTAGTTTGACAACGGCAGGTAGATTTCTACCCACCTCGTTTTTTCCTGAATCCCGCCACCACCAGCACTGTTAATCAATACACACTTTTCTTGCCCTTTTCCTCCTTCGTACACATATCTCCCTGTCTGACCAAACTGGCAAATTTGTGCTCTTAATCAGCTTGCCAGCCTTGTCTCTTCACTGGAGGCTGGCGACACGCTTCCCTTCCCCCTTAATTCCCCGGCTCTCAACAGACAGGCGCGCTGATTAACATGCACGCCCAGGTAGGAGCTCCCTCCAACACAACCCCGCTGCCCACCAGGTCCACACACCATTATCCCCGCTACTCAATAGCACCCATCTCAATGCACATCTGTCGAGCTGCCGCATCCCCGCTTCTTAATTAGCTTTACAACTTTCCCCCACTTCTGGATGGAAAATAAGGGATAAATTTGCGGCCGGAGCGCAGATAGAACGAGGGAGGGAGGGAGGGAGGGGGACAAAGAGGGAGGAGGACATATGCTGAATGCTGAGATGGAAGATGAAATAGAGTGTGTGTTTATGTGTGTGTTTGAGGGGGTGGTGGTGGCGGACATGATTCACATTAATTCCTCTCATGTCCTGGCCTCAGCATCACCAGGAAACCCCATCCTCCTCGCCTCCATGCTACCGACTCTCCACCCAACATGTGCCTTATCTTATCAGTCTCCTTCTCACATCGATCTCGCCTTTTGCGCTTTTTAGCTGCTCGTCATGGACGGCTTCAGAGACGCCCGACTGCCTTTTGATTCACATCCCTCTCCATCGACGCCGTCGGCGTCGTCGGCGTCGGCCCAGGTGACGCGACGAAGGTGGCGCTTCTTACATTCCAGTTGGTGTTGTGGCTAATGCTAATCGGCTACGCTCTCTGTTATTCCACCGCGGCGCGTTTGTCGGCAGCTCGAAAACAAAGCAAAGAAATAGACAGTGAGAAAGAAGAGGCATCCAATTAATATGAAATTGTCTCCAGAAGTCAATAAGGTTTTAGTTCCACTTGAGTGTGTCTAAATGCGCAGAGTAAGGCTAATTATAATCTCATGGAGTATTTATACTATTTACGCTTTGCCCCTGTCATTACTACAAGCTGTAATCCTCCGACCCGTGTTGTCTGCATGTGTTGATGAGCCTTATGCCCGTTGCCAAAAATACTTAAGCTCGTTTCCCATTCCTGAGGGCTGCGGCAACTATTTCATGCACAAACAATGTGAAAATAATCACCGTTACTATGGCAATGAGCATTGAACAATATCATAATCAGCGCTGCCATCAAGGATGTAGTTTCAATCCAGAAGGGCAAAGGTTGCTGTGGAAAGAAGAACAATGAGCTATTTTAGTCAATCTGCTATTCTACATACAGGGCAGCTTCATTAGAACTACCCACTGCGTGTATAACCTTCTGCAGGCCTCCTACCAACCGTCTCCAGTATTAGAAATACTAATCTCCTATGTGTATTTCACCCTCCATCCTTCCTTCCATCCAGCAATTATGCCCCCCGCCATCAAAAGCCATCAAAACAGTAATTTCACTTTTTCACAGGCAGGCTTTTCACATTTCCTTCCGTGAAAGGCCTGAATCATCCCCTTATCTCCATGGCTATTACACAGTGTGCATGAGAGTGAAAACAATGGGCTCGGCGTGATGAGATCATGGCACTTCATTTCTCCGAGGCCACTCCGGTAGACACAAAGACAATCCACCAGCAGCAAGGAGGATGGGGACGGTGAGGGACGGAGGATTTCTCGGTCACTGAGCCCGGGGCTGTGAGGCAGGTCATCCCCAGTAATAAGAGAGAGAAGAAGAAGAGGAGGAGGGGGAGGAGGGGAGGATGTAGTGGTGGTGAAGGGTCTCACAGCCTCGGTGGAGGCTTTTAAGGCCCTGAAACCAAGGCCAGTGACTGGAACTCAAATGCTGACCCTTTATTCCTGCTTGTGTACGGAAACCCTCGGAGGATTGGGCGATGCTGCTGCCGTACGAGCACTGTGTTGCTTGTGTGGCGGGTCGGTCGGCGTCTCGCAGAGACACAGAGAGAGAGAGGGAGGGAGGGAGTGCTCGACTGAAGGGGATATGGCAGAGTGAAGTGACAGGCCCAGGGAGGGAGGAGGAGGAGGAGGCTGCAGTTGCAGGAAGAGACAGCTCACTAGTGACTAAAACGGCAGGTCTGAGATCCAGAGAGTCTTCGCTCGCTCGGTTCGCTTTGCTTTCTTCTGGCTGCAGCTATTTCTTCCTTTTCTCTAAATCTGTCAGAACTCTAAAGTTTATCCTGAAGGCGCTGAAAAGGGTATTTTCTTAATCAGCTTCTTCCTATAAGTCAGTGGTTCCAAACCGTTTTGGCTTGTGACCCTTTGAAACAAAGAAATGTCGACTTGAGACTCATCCTCACAGGTCGCATATGTCTGCAGGATGTGACCAGTTCAACTGAAGCGTTTTCTCTTTGTTCCCCGTTTCATCTGAAGAACTTGCCTGAAGAACAAAATTACCCAGCAAATATTGGAGAATGTCTGAATAAATAAACAATCTTCTGTAGCAGAGATAGGCACATAAACAGCAGTATCATGCAATTATATGTACGTTTCATGGCTACGCTAGTTGATGTTCATACTGTATGGAAATGAAGTGAAACATCACAAACTCTAAACCTGTGAAGCATACAATCTATAAATGACCAGGCTCTCCGGGAGCTCAGTGACCTGATGGTTCCACCAGTTAGACGTGGAGCATCACATGTGCAGTTCACTGGGATCATTTCAAACTCAAACTGAACTGCTGTGAATGATCTGGCGCTTCTTGTTTCACGGTGCTTTATTGTATTAAGTTTAGTTTTAGTTGAGTTCTGAGTTCTGTGTTTTTAATGTATGTACTTTTTGTCTCTTGTGTATTTGTTGTTGAGTTGTATGTATTTTAAAGGCCCATTTGGGCATTTAGCTAAAGCTATAAATGCTGTGGTGTGTTGGTTTATGCTAGTCCCTATACAAATAATATAAATTAAACGTATGAGTAAACAATGTATAAAATGTATGTATGCATAATATAAAACCTAAAAACCTGCATTCATAATGTGCTTTAAGATTTAAAGTGGTGCCCCTTCGATTCTGTAAACTTCACAATCTGATTCACTGACATATTTCCATTACTGAGCTCTGTTTCTGTGTCTTTAACACACACACACACACACACTTCCTCTCTATCTCTCACTCCATCTCTCTTCCTCTTTTTCTCATTGGAAAGGGGGGATCGGGTGGGGTGGAATGATCGTGTTAGGGGGTTCACAGAAGACTGACTGTTTATTATTGTCTTCGGCCCACTTAACTCTGACAGTAACAGAATGAGATGGGGAGAGAAGCGAGTGCCATTAATCACGGTGTCGGGAGGGCCTGAGCCGAGTGGAGACGCATCCATATCGCATGTGCCTGGGAGAGGAGCACAAAGTGATTTTCAGGCCAGCCGGCCTCGTAGCGCCGCTGTGCAGCCTCCAAGTTCAGGCTGCTGGCGGATGAAGAGTGCAGGGGGAAGAAGTGGGCGGCTTTTCACACTCAATCTTCTTCAAATGTTCTGACACATTGCACCTACAGCCACCCCCTGTTACCAACAAACCTAAACAAGGATCAGCACTATTTAAAAACCCAGAATGTCGTCTTGCAGGAAGTCAGAGTATCGCTGAAAAAGGAAAGTCATTAACTGCAGCTTTTATTTTGAACTGATCATCGTAGCAGGGTGCTAACACGAGAGTAAGTGGATTGGATTGGGGTGCAGGCAGGATCAACTGATGTATTTTTTACAGTATACCGCGTGGCTAGTGACAACGTTAGCATACGGTCGTCTCCACCAAAAAGTGCATGCGGCTCACACGTCAATGGCAGCGCCAGTCTGTCAGGCATCAGTCTGTGCGAGCCGGCCCACCACGCAGGGACGTTATGAAGGCTCGGCGCCCGTGCCGCCCGGCTGATTGACAGCTGTGTCTCTTAAGTCTCCCCCTCCATAGCAACACCAGCCGCACACCTTCCTCTGCTATCAGTGACACCCAGATGTGCTATAGCAGCTGTCTCCCAGATTATTCCTCCGCGTCTCCGAGCCGCCATCTACATAGACAGCCGTCTAAATATTTAATCGTGCCAGAAGGCGCTGCTGCATCGCACACTTTAGCCGGGGAAATACAGTATCTCCAACTGAAAAGAGAGACTGTGAGAGATGAAAGGCGAGGACAGAGAAAAAGAGAGGAAGAGGTGAAAGGCTGGGGGCGCGGGGGGGGGGTCACGACTGGGCCTGGCTGAGTTGAGTTACAGGTAAAAACCTAAGATGACAGTATATGCCTCAATTGTTTGGACAAATGACAGCGGTGCAGGAATAGATGACAGGTTGCGTTTTGGATATACCCTGAGGACAACCTCGCCTGACATCAAATGTCTAACAAGGCAGACAAGACCATTCTGATTTCCTGCCGTACCTTCAGGGAGCGACGCTGGGCCCCCCTTGAATGTGACATTGCTAACCATGATGCAAAAATTACATTGTGTATATGTGGATGTCTGTCTGTCGAGTTTTTGAGTCGCTTTTGCGTGTGCGTGTTCATCTGAGTGTGTCATCACTGACAGCTGATCAGAATACACACAACGCCTGAGGTACTTTCTGTAATTTTGACTCTTTTTTTTTTTTTTTTAAGCCTTGGCTCAGTCCCAAGCAACAGATTGCTGCTGTCGCTGGAGTTGCGCCTCACAGATGGAGCAGCATCACTTCCTGAGGAGCCTGACAGGATCAATCCAGGAGCTCATTCGCTCGCAGTCAATTAAGCCATGTTAGTTTTGACAGGAGCCACGGGCAAAATAACAGCCGTCACTGTCTGGGAGGAAAATATTGTGACCAAACAAAAAAACGCACTTGTTTACTGGAGGGGGGACTGACTCTGCAGAGAAAAGGGCTGCCGGCTGCATGGAGCCTCAGCAGGGGCTCGGGCAGATATGACGGCCGAAACTCAGCAACAGTCAAAGAGTTTAATTTGTTTGAAAACATAAAGCGCCCTGGGTGATTTAATGAATTCCAGAATGCGGACTAATCATGACCTTCATCGATTCTGATGGCATATTCAGTCCATCTGTCCAACTCATGCCTCTCTCTCCCTCTCAGCCAAGACTTTCCCCCTGAATCTTGTATTTTCATTCTTACGTGTGATATAGGTCATTTAAGTAGCTCATAAAAATGCTCCTCAATTGCCTCCTCTGATTCCTTAATGAACCAAATTATTCTGAAGTGAATAATACAATACAGGAAAATGAAACAACCTAGAAATCTCTGTGTACCACCCACTGAGAGAGGAGCAGGAGCTGGTCTCTTTGAACCTATTGGAAGGAGAGTGAAACTCTTTGATTAGGACATGTAGGTAGGTAGCTGTGGGCGATGGACTGAAAACACTTGGCATCTGCTTGCAAGTCTCCACACACCCGAGGTGAGGGACACACACACCAACACACACACGCTTTTCCCTGGCTGAGCTCGGCTTTACCCTGGGCATCATTACAGACACTACACATTCCTCCTTTGAAGGGTTATCAAGGCTCCTCATTAAAGATGTCCCTGGCTTTCTTAGTGATGTGGGCCTCCACAGGGCGTAATATACCCCCTTTAATTAGTTTGCAAACTCATTAGTGTGTGCCGGGCAATTAAATGTCCTTCCTTCAGAATAGTTTACAACAGGACAAAGGGATCCCAGGGGCTGTCAAGGAAGTAGGGCTTATAGCCGAGACAACTGTCCCTTCTGCACAGGACCGTTATTAGGGAGCCGCGGTCCCCCTATCAGTCCTCGTCCACTCTGCTGCGCTGAGGGACAAGCTGCTTCTCCTGCAGATTTACTGCTTTGGTATACTGACAATACAAATAACAAATACTCCTCCTGCACCGTCAGTAAGGACCGACTTAGGACCTGGTTTTAGTCCACGTCAGTGAGATGGTGTGCCCCCCCCCACACCTCCATGAATATAAAAAATTATTATCATTCTTGCATAATGCATAATTTAATAAACATAGTACATGAAGAAATACCTGGAGAAAATACTGTTGAATAAAAACAACAATATAATAATAATAATATAATCATAATAATTATTTTTGTTGTTATTATTATTATTATTATATATGCACCCCCCATTTCATTTGCTCTAGAGTTTTATTTTGAACACACCCCCTCACAAATCCACATGTAACTACAGTTCTATGAATTCTGGAGGACATTATGTAACGCCTGCATTTCCACCTTCTGTGGCGGTCAAGAACACTGAAACAGAAGAGTTGATTTCTGTATTTATATATTTTGAAAGGGGACGTGGCCCTGACTTGAATGGTACTTTAGATTTAGGGTTTTTAGATTTGAGACTAGGACCAGAATTTATTGAAACTACAAGAGACTGTATATATAACTAAAACAATCAGATTTAGTGTCAAATTCTTGTTTGAAAACATCTTCAGGTTGGAGCCCTGGTAGCTCACCTGGTAGAGTGTGTATCATTTAATATATATATATATATATATATATATATATATATATATTCCAAGTCTTCTAAAGCTTTTGCATGCAAATGACCTAGATAGTAATCGTATTATTCATTTTATTTTTAACAGCACTTCTCGTGCAGCTTGAGAGGATTAGAAAGAGGAAAAGAAATGAAGTAGGAAACTAAAAGAAAAGCAAAGAAGAAAAATACACCGACAGTCATTTTAAAACATTAGAAACAATAACAACAGAATATGCCATATATTGAACATGAAGGCCGAGGAGGTCGCATAACTCCAATGTGAAAGCCACAATAAAAAGATGGGCCTCTATTTCTAAGATAGTAAAATGTATTCCTTTTGTTTTTTATAGATTTATATTTGGTTTATCATCTGAGGTTCACAGCTCTGTGCTCTCTCTGATACTGGCCCCAGAGGAGCCCAAGGCAGATTCCAATGCACTGTGACTCTCTATAAATCCAGCCAGCATGAAATCTCAAGGAGCCAACGTTGAGAAAAGAGCCAATCTGCCTGTTTACACCATCTCATCTTACACAGAAGCCTTGGCGCCTGCCCCGCAGAACCCCCCCCCCCCCCAGCCCCCCTCCCCAACATGTTTGCAGAAGTGTTCATGCTGAACAAAGTGATTGTATCATCTGGGCCTACTCTTCCATTTGTGTTGCTGCTTCTCCTGAAACCCGTTTCAAGCTGTGTCACCCCCAACTCAGGCGAAGTTTGAAAAATGGAAGAAGGGAACCATGCAAAGTGGACATATTCTCCAGCCTGCCGTAAAATAACCGGGGGATGGACCATTAGCCATTTGCTGCTACCGACCGAGTTGCAGATCTCGCATCTGCACAAACAGAAGGTCACAAAAAACTTAACAAAAGAACGGCACATGGAGGAAATAATGTTAAGGACAAACAAAAAGAGAAAAACAGCTATTTTATCATCAGATTTTTTTTCTTTTCCCCAGAAAGAGAAACTTCTGACAGAACTGATAACAGATGAAAATTGTTTTGTTTTATTTAGTCCGAGAGGGTTGTGCAGTAGATAATCCAGCTCATTCTCTGACCTTGCTCGGTGATGACTTGACTAAAATGCCAGCTCTACCTCCCCCCTCCCCGATGTTAGCCCACCGTCAGTGAGGGGCAGCGTGGACGAGACATGTTCCACCACTTTTCCAAGGCACAAACCAGTCAATTTGTCATCCAGTGAAGAGGTTGAACCTTTAATTAAAGTGGAGAGCTGCCGCCATCAGGGCCCAGCTAAATGTCACATGATAAATAACGGCAGAAGATCTGAAAAGCTCCCTTGGAGTTTCCTTCACTCGGGGGATAAAAGGCCACACACATTACAGGGTAACTGCATATCAATATGTTAAATAGGTTCAATTGTATAAATTGATTAAATGACCCAATTGCGAACCAGCCATGCTTCAAAGACCCTGTTGTTTGAGTAGTGAATGTTGACAATGTCACGTAGGCTGGCTGTTAATGGAAACCAAGCAGAGAGAATGTGGCGGTGAGTGACATTATTAAAGTAGATGATGGGTTTCTGAGCAGATCATTCACTGAACGCAATCGATAGCTCTGTGTCTAAACGCTCAGGCAGAAATTACACTTCAAGGCATATTGCCCAGGGTAAAATGACACTGCCGTGAAAATGCATTGCTATGGACACTATTAGAAACGATTGGCTAATTACATCCACGAGAAATCTGGATTCTTTATTGGTCCTTCACATTTAGCGTGAAGAAACGGCAGCGTGCAGGAGACCTAATGCGGCCTCGAATATGATCTGTGCATAAATATAGTGCGGCAGGCAGCGAACCTGTCTGACTGTACAATCCAATATTTCCAAAAGCCTGTTGTCTGATACCAAGTCATTTGTGAAGGCACTGACAACCCTCTTTGCCCCCCCCCACCCCCTCCCCTGATCCACACTGCATCAGCATATATTTTCAAAATTGGTTCATTTCACTCTGCTTATTATCAGGCAGCTTAATCTTGACCCTTCAAATCTCTAAAATTATCGCCCTGTCTCTTGTCTTCTCTTCCTCTCGGAAACCCTTGAATGTGCTGTCAATTCCACTAAATTCCTCTCTCATCTTTCAGCACTTGATCCCCTAATCTTGCTTTTGTGTCACTCACTCGATGGAAACTCTTCCTCTGTAACTCAGTGCTTAAACACAGCTTCACCTCCCTGTTTTAATACCCCATCGTGCCTCGCTGTTTTATACAACAGTGGTCTTGAACAAGAGCTTGTTGTGCGTTTGATCATTTGACAAACCATTTATTACCAAAATAAAATTCCTGAACATTGTAATGAATCCTACAAAAAATGTAATAAAATATACTGCAGGGCTTATTGCCTGTTATTCATGAAGTCTTTTTACATTTCACAAATGTGAAATATGATGTCATTTCCTTTGCTGGGTCATAATTCATTCTGGGAGACTTCAAAAATACAATTACTGTCAGATACATATATTATCACTTCAACATTTATGCATTATATTCTCAATTTAATTTATATATATCTCGTGCTAAGCTGCAACAATAATTGTGTTTTGAAAGAAATGTAATACCTTGCATAGTGTTTTTTAATCAGTATAATGAGGAAACATGGCAACTAGAGCATGATAGGCATTTCTATGGTTTCATGGTTGTATGTTTCGGCAACTCAAAGAGGCTGGTTAAGGTCTGGAAAGATCGTAATCTTTGCTAAATATTGCAAAACGTAACCATGCTCGTTACCTAATCAAGCGTCCAAGTAGCCTAAAATAACCACAAGAGTCAAAGAGTCTCTGGAGTCAAAGTCCTGCACTTTGTATGTCCAACAGCCACCTGAACCTCTGGTGCTGGGACAAGAATTTAACACGACCTGGACTGGAGGAAATGTTGCCAGGTAACATAATCCAGGCAAGACGTATTTGGTAAAACCATTTGTTGGTACATAAACATAAGTTGCTTTTGGTGGAGTCCTGTAACGCTGTGGAATAACGTTCCTCCACAATCATGCTACAGATAGCGTTAGCATATATATATCATGCTTTGTTGGACAACTTCTAATCATGCCTTCAAACGCACTGAGCGAATGCAGCGAGAAGCTACGGACGTGTTTGTTCGTGAGAGTCTGTGTGGATATTTTTTCTGTCCATCTCAACATTTGTCGCAGAAACAGGCTCGAGAACAGTTATGCTTCGTAGCCTCTAAGTGTCTTAATACCTCAACACCCCAACTGCTGCTGCGGTACGTGTGTTTCATCTGCTTCCATGCTGCTTGGTAACTGGACAACCACCTGCTCCACCCTCCCAGCCAATGACCACCATCCTGTCACATACATACATTCTCCTCTTACATGGATGTATTTCTTATAATATGAAATGTACACAAATGTACATGTTTAGGGTGCAAACAGAGACAGATAGACGTACGTGAGAATACGTTATTATGTTTTGGAAACTTCGCCTTTGCTTTCCAATGTGTGATGTATCTAAAACTCTAATTACTTTGTCGTTTGTTGGCAGAATGTGCTCTCTTTCTATGACATCCTAATCAACTGATACAAATACTGTTAATAATTCAAGCCTCATTGGTGTACTTAATCTACCTCATTTTCTAATCTTCCTAATAATTCATTTGTTCAGTGATTAATTACACTCATTTATGTCATGTGGAAACAACATTTGTTTTTAATTGTGCATGTCAAAAGAATTTTCCAGTCATCCCATTTATGCTCGCGCTGGGTGTTTGGGGCTTTGGTCACCGCAGGGTTCCCGCGTTTAGTTTTTCTCTCTTCGACTCCTCTACATCCGCCAGCGATCGGATTTTTCCACCATTGCGCCATATGTGGCATCACAGTTAATTACTCAAGAGAAATTGGCTGAAGACGCGGCATAACAGCAGGTGAGGAGCTCCAGCCCAGAGCTAAACCAACACTAACTGGTCAAGCTCAGCTGCCCTCGCTCCTCCACTGCCTGAGACGCACAGGATGATCTCATTCATGCTGTTTGGCCTTCATTACAGATCAGGGAAGGTGCAATTAGTAGCAACCCCCCCACCAGTTGGTAATTACCTTAAGACACCCACTTAAACAGGGAACCTTATAAATCAGTTCCCGTTGCCTATCGCAGCCCTGGACGCTGCATTATGCCAACAGATGTCAGCTGCAGCCATGGACAGGCCCCTCGGTGGCAGCGACAGCCAACAACACCGCGCGCTCGTCTAATGAATAAGAATGGCCTTTAGATTTTTGCTTCTGGTTTACGGCTATATTTCTAGTGAATTGAGAATTAAGAAGAAAAGAGGGCAGGGAACAAAAGGTCAATTAAGAGTTGGTGAAATGCAACTGATTACAGTTTGTGTCTGATGTCTGATGTTGTCCCCAGTTTGTTTAAGCCATTTTTATTGAAATATTATTCCCAATTTGCAGATGCAAACGGCGCGATGCGACGGGTTGTGCCGTCATTTCTCTCGGGCTAATTCTTCGCTGGAGGTGCCTTATTGGGTTTGTGGGGACATCAGCATTTACTGCATCTGGAGAAGTTAACAATGAAGTATCAAACACATTATTTGCAGACAGAGTATCTTCATTGGACACCCGCTGCTACTCAATTATGTGAAAGTATTTGGGGTTTAGAGTGGTGGGGGGGAAGTAACACAAAGCAAATAGCACAAATCAGACAGACAAATCCTCCAGAAGGCTCCCATAAACAAAGCACAGATTTGGCATGTTTTATAGGGGGGGGGGGGAAAGTTGTGTCTCAGGTCTTTTCTGTTATATTTTTCTTTCCTTTTGCTAAAATCGTCAATTTGTTCTGTAATTCAAAAACACAGTTTGACTGTGAAAAATAATGAAATGCCAATTAAATTTGATTTAAAAGACTTCGATTGGGTAAATAAAAAACGCAACAAGCATTTATTTGGGAGCGCAGAGAAAAGCTCAACCTTCACACACCTGATGCTGTCAGGGACCAGAGGAAAACACAGCGGGACGCATGAATACCACAGATTCCTTTAAAAGGGAGTCTGACAAAGGAATACTAGTCGCAGAGAGATAACGTCGCCGTCCCTGGACCTGAATTTTTAAACGCACTGAAATTCACTATTGAGGAGATCACCTCCAACCTCATCTCACTCGTGTTTGCTCCAAGGAAACATATTGCTGGAGTACCTGCAGCAACAGAATAAAACCCACTTGACAGTGTGGAAAATCAACACCGCTGTAACGATGGATATCTCTCTAAAAATAAACCTGAATGAATCTCGGAGGTTTAATGAACAAAGTTTGTGCAGAGGGAATTTATCTTATTGGAAAGATGAATACACTTTCAAGGGAGGCATACTGACTGGATATAAATGTATTTTCAAACAGTAAAGAGGCTTCATACCTTCCATTGAGAGAGATTCGTTCAGAAAAAAAATCGCTTTGGTGTCTCACCGCAAGAAACACAAGAGGAAAAGAAGGAACAACGCATGCATAAAGCATTGTTGGGCACATTTAAGGGCACTGCTGCAGAGAAAGCGCTCAGTGCAATAAGGCTAGCTTCATCTAGCAGGATGTGCGCTCATGTGAAGCACACTGTATTTCTCTGGGACTGAAATGTGACTGTATGAATGTCTTCTCACAGTTTTGGAGATAACAATTGGATTCACTTTATTTATATTTTAAACAGCCAGTTGTTTTTCAGACCTGTTTCAGTGCATTGCACCGTCTTGCACTTCATTGCACCTTGCTGCCGTGCAATAATGCAAATGTACGGGGGGGGGGGGTTTGGCTGCTGGTGGAAAAAGTCTTCAGGAGCAATACAACAACGTAAAAGTACTCCATTACAAGTACGGTGATGCAGCTACATGTACTTAATGTGAGTGTAAAAGTACTCTTATTCCATATTATATCTGATGCGTTCAGGTGGAGGCAGCTCTTTGCTGTTGTAGCTGGTCCAGGTGGAGTTAAGTGTCACTATTATATATATTGCTGGGTAGTTTAGTCTATAACAACACATATTTAATATATTATGAGCAAAGTAACCACAGCTGTCAAATAAATGAATCTATACACCGCAATATTTGGCTCTGAAATGTCGAAGAGCAGAAATCTAAAGAACTAAACTGAAGCACTAATGATAAATGTACGTAGTTTTGACTAAATGGCAAATGCCCCAAAACAAACATACGTTATAGGTTTCCTTTGATAAACCTCAGCTCTACATGTTCTTCCTTTTTATACTTTGTTATTGCTTATTGCTTATTTTTCACTTAAGCTGAACCTAGAACATTACGTTCAGGTGACAAAGCCCCCCAGTGGCCGTAGTTCTTATGATTCTCGTCCGTCAGGTTACGTTTTCATAAAGTGACACAGTTCTAAAGGGAAACTGGCGTGGACCTACAGTGTGTATTTGTGGTCCTGATTAGAGCTGAAATACTGCGACTTCATACAGTAATTTGCTGTGTGCATGATTGTAAAACAGTATAACTCTACGACAGGAGCAGGATGCATTAGTATAGTTGTCACTAATGCACTACAAACTGGCTCACCCGGACCTACACGTAACTCTTGAAATGAACATCTTCATGACATCTTTCATCGTCAACGCACTTGTCTGAGCTCGTCTGAGAATTATTAACCATAACTTAATTTCACCTTCCTGTCATCAGAGAAGGAAAAATCCATCAGGGCATCAGCGTGGAAAGAGAACGTCGCCCTGTCATTTGTATAAAGTTTGAAGTTTACCATCCTGACACTTTTTCTCTTCTTTCGAGAGGCTGCGACGGAGATTGCTTTCAAAACTATTGCTGTTCTCCCTGAAAGTAATGAGAGAGGGAGACATAAACAGAGAGTGTTTTCTATTCATGGTCTAACCTGCCCGTATAGCTTTTATTTGGCCTTGACAGCAAATATCACAAAGATAAGAAATGCTTCAACATGAGGACGTCTGGGCAGCGATTCAGCGTCTGTCCGTCTCCTGGTTACGCTCAGTTACATCTATGACCGGATGATAGAAGTGATCCGGTTTTACTTTACTTTTTTTTTTTTCCTGAATTCATTATCTTGTATACCATTCATATTCCAATGTACATTCCTGAATATGATTATTACTTGATTAACAGTTTACAGTTGGTTGTAATTCAGTCCTTAAAGCCATATTTTCTCAAAAATAGGTGAAACATTCTGCTAGTGTAGTAAGATCAATTTGAGCCCTTTTTCCTATTGACAATATTATCAAAAGGTCCATTTAGTAGCCGGTCTGGAGCTTTCAACTGTATAACACAGTCTTAATCGACCCGGTGCTGCTGGAAGATTGTTGTCTCGACTGCTGTTTCTAAGGTCGGGAATGAAGTCTGAGCTTCAGCTTTAAGCCAGCATTGATGAGAAGTCCTTCAAGTGCTCAGAAAAATGGAAAATCTACAATTCTCTGACAACTGGGCTAACTCTGTCTGCTGATGAAGATAATATTAATATTGAAAGCTCCAGAACAGCTACTAAATCGACCTTGTGGCGAGATTGTTTTCTCAGCTGCTGCCTCCAAGGTCAAGCGCACACTTTGAACCTCAACTTGTTCCCAAACAATATTTTCTCAATTTGCGTGCAGCAACCTGCCGTTTTCTTGGTACAGTGTCAAAGTTTTTGACAAAACATTGTATTTCATAAGCTGGACTTCTTTGCAGGGTGATTTTTCATTGATTATTTTGGCTTCGTGCGTTACTCCTATACAACATTATTTGGTCAATGAGCTGCTGTTATTTGTCCATAATCATCTGCTTTTAATGAGAATTTCAGTGCAAAAAAAACACAAAATTGTGTCAGAAGACTTCACAATCTGTACAACATGTTCTGTCCACAGACTCAGTTCACACGAAGGCTTTCCTCTTGTAGGAAGGTAAATAAAGTACATACTGGTGATATTTCTAAGTAATAAGTGTAATAACAGTTTTAGTCAGAGTGAGGTTACAGCTTGTTTTTTTGAAACGTTCGACTGTTTCTGTGTGTGTGTGTCATGACGGTGTCTGCTTCATCTGTCACAGTTACTCGCTGAACACTTCACATTTGGAGGTCGGTGGGAGGTAGAGGCTTTACCCTCTCGGTGATTCCTGGTGACACTCGGTGCCGTGCTCTGACAGAGGCTAAAGCAATCTATTTTAGACACCCCTTTGTCTAAACTGTTGGTCTGAAATACCAAATTACTCATTTCCCCCCAATCAGCTGTCATTGTATAATTATTTAGGGCTGACATGACACGCTCACCTTCCATAACCAGATATTACAGAGACATTTTGTTTTCTTGTCGGGTTAAAACGTGACAGGTATTTAGCATCGTGACCCGTCAGACTTAACAACCTCTCAACCTGTTCAGCTTCACTGTTTGCACCTGATCTCAAATCTGTAATATTGTTATGTGGTTTTCTTGCCCCCAAGAAATGAGTTCAGCTTTAGTCAAGCCTCACTTGCTCACCGCATCAACATCATTTGTCATTTCTCTTTTTTTATTAACTCGCTCAATATTAGCAAATTAAATGAGCTTTTTTTTTTCTCTCACAAAGTTTTGTGAGAAATTATAGGTTTCTATGGTTGACAAGACAAAGCAGGACAAATAAATCAATACAAAGCAAATGAAAGCAAATTGAATCTATTAAAGCAAAATTACAGAGAAAAAAAAAAATCAGCCAAACGCAACATAACCCACAGAGTCGCGGCCGCAGACAATTAATGACAGAGGGAGCAAAAAGGTGCTGGCTCATTAAGCCTGGCCAGGCCTGTGCATGCAGACAAGGCCACCAGCCAGACCAAAGCAGACCAGCACAAACCAGTCTGCTCGGCTAAAACGGTGCTGCAGCCCTGCAGCCCCGCAGGGACGTAGCCTTCTACCTGCAGCCACCGGAGGCTAAACACCAGGGATGTGTTTGATTTAGCAAAAATTGTTGCCCACAAAAAAAAGTAAATTAGAAAAGATGAGCTTCCCTGTAGCCTCCTCTGTCCCCTCAGCACCTCCCACGTCCCCGCGCCCCCTTCCTCGTACCTGAGGAATGCCAAGCAGCAGGGTGCCACGGAGGACCTTCAGATCAGTGTGAGCCAGCGAGGGGGGCTCTCCCGGGCAGCGATGAGTAATTAGCACTAATTAGTGGCAGTGATTAACCGCACTGGGGAACGTGGGGGCCGGAAGGGAGCAGATTGATAGAGCTGGCCCTCCTAACCCATAGAGGCTCCACTGCATCTTAAGCAGGGGGGGGCGGCCGGCTGTGGCTGCCAGCCAGATGCTACTACGGCCATAAATAAAGGTGGAACATGCATCGAGCATCCGTAAAGCCATTTCAACAACAGGGGGGTGAGAGCCGATGTGCAGCTACTGAAGCAAAAGTCTCAAATCAAAGGTTGTCAATTCATCATACCCTAAGGCGGGGTTATTCAAATGGTGGTCCTTGGGTCTCATCGGGCCCTTAAGTCATTTCACGAAGGTCCTTCAAGTGACAGTATCGACTCATTTATCCGATAAAATGTGTCCGTCTTATGTATATTTCCACCAATAACAGAATAAATGATTGGTTATAAGTGATCGGTCCTGTTCCAACAGACAGTTTACCTGCACTGAAGCCTGGTTACTGTGAAATCCATGTTTACATGCAGCAGAAAATCAGATTTCTTAGAACAATGGCTTACTTATTTTAAGCACTGGAGGTGCATTTGGACATGATAGGCGCTGCAGCGAGAGCACATGTTTTGATGCAGGATGAATGTCTGAATTTAACTGTTCTGCTGTGGAAACTTGACTCTTTAAGGAGCCACTTAACGTCAGTTTCGGTTTAAGTCAGGCGTTGTAATATTATGAAAAAAGAGATGTTTTCCTTGATGTCGTGATCGTTCCTCTCATCTCACCACTCTGCTGTCACAGCGATGTCTTCCCTGTCAGAAATCATGCACATACGCAGAAGCAAAAAGCAAAAAAGAATAGAGTGTTTACGTGGTCAAGAAAAGTTTCTCTAAGCCCGTATCCTGATTATTGAAACCGGGTTTCTCTTAACATGATGTTAAATCGGGTTACTGCAGGAAGCTGACAGTAATCCAGTTACTAGAAGCTGCACTTATCAATATTTTGGGACACAACACTATGTGTGATGTCACTGATAGTGATGAAACCAAGGAGAACCTCTAAAAACCGCAGAATTAGCAGCTAGCTGGTGAGCCGACAGCTAAAGAGCCAGACGAGAAGACGGAGACCAAACCAGAAGTGAAAGAACAGTAAACACTGGACTTACATTCATCAGACATAAACACGACTCCAACGAAAGGTACATCTGACCCACTGATGAAATAAAGAGTGACATTATGTAAGGAAATGTTCAAACGTTACATTACTGACTCGGCGAATCACTTATAGTATTTCAAATAGTGAATCAAGCATGAATTATGTCACTGCAGCTGGCAGCTGAGAGGGAAGGAAGACGCTTTATAAATAGTCTTTGCTGTTTTAATTGTTCTCCGTTGTAATAAAAACTAGATTAAAGTTTGACTCAGTGAGCTATAGCATCACACCTTGCATAAACAAATGAATGCTCGGGCTAAAATTAAAACGTAAATACCTCGAGCAGAGCTCTCCCCCGTCTTGAGGTGTGGTTTTTTTTTTAATGAAGTGACACACACGTGCTAGTTTCTCCACATGGCTTGAAAACAAATGACATGATAACTACACGCCGGGGCCAGGTTGAGAAGCTATCTGAGCTTTTGTGACAAAACAAGCGGGACGTGCGGCGCTTGGCTTTAAACATCAATGACTTTAATTAGTGTCATTCTACGATCACCAATAATAGTCCTGCAACGCGCGAGCCCTGCCTCTGACAGCCGCGCAGATCTGCGGCGAAGCAGGGGGCTCTTAACAAGATAAGCCCCGGAATCAGCGAGCCTGGTGGAACATTACCTGAACAAGAGCGCTGATGAAAATGACTGTAGTGTTAGCCTGCTTGGAAACAACTGAAGTGTTGTTCACACGTCTTACGGTGAAACAAGCCAACAACACAAGTAGCACTACTCCGGATAATTCCCATCACTTGTGGGGCTGAGAAAGAGGGATCATCCCTTTGTATGTAAATTATCTGTTCGAATCTTTGGATCTCTGGTGAAGAAAGGGAGAAGATAAAAGAATTTGCCTTTTAACAAGGACACAGATTAAACAGGTGACTCAAATCCTGTCTGAGGAAAGAAAACGTCTGTCTGGAAATGTATTTTTTAACATGACTGTTATTCCCTTCTTTTTTTTTTCCCCCCATTGTCAACAATTTCAACAAAAAGACCAAAACCAACAGGAGATAATGAGATCAACAATCTCACACCAGGGTTCATTTAGTTTCCTTGAGCTTTTGATCATGTCACATTATTTTCATCAGTCTAGTTGTCATGGAGATACACGTGTTTTCAAATTTCCGTTTTCTCTGAGCATTTTGAACGAAAAGTGCAGTTTAAAAAGTCTGTCTCTGTCAATCTCACCTCGAGGTCCATTTAGTCATTGTTGTGAAGCTTTCAACCATGTCACATGATCTTCATCAGTAGGTGGAACTGAATGATGGGGATGGAGATTTTAAGCCAACATGGACGAGGAGTCCATTAAGTGCTCAGAAATTTTTTTTGTACATTACCATGACAACTGGGTAAACTCCAGCTGATTGAACATGTGATGACAGACAGCTAAAGACAAGCTACTGGTCGAGATAAGATTGTTCTGCCAATCTCTCAATACTCTAATAACAGCTGTGGTCTGTAGCAAACATTACTCACTAAGGAGTAAGTAATGCATTTGTTGGGGACTATTTTCAGTGGCGGATTAATCCACATTCGGTGCTCCAGTGAGTATTTGGGGCAGCAGGACGGTGTGTGTGGGACTGAGTCATGTTCATGGTGATGAAGGAACATGTCACCCAGTGACACGGTGAGGCTCACTGATGTGTTTTTAACAATAATGGCGCTCTATGGCACAGAGGAAGAAGATATATCAGGCTTTGGATACACAGACGATACTTGTTAGTTCAGTCAATTCATTGTTGGTCTTTATTTGTTGATAAAAAAAAAGGGGGATTTTCTTGAATTCAAATGCCTGGAAGGCCTTGAATGAAGCCCTTTTTAACGGCTGCTCCCTCTTGAGGTGGGTTTCACTCTGTAAGGTTGGGGGAGGGCAGAGTATATACTGTATATGTATTTGTGTTTTGTGCTTTGCCTGCTTTTGGAAACAGAAGATAGTGTTCTCACAATGCCTGAGATATTGACTGGTTTCAATTTCCTCCGTTCTGACAGCCCATTTCATCCGCAACTTTGAATAAAGGCAGCTATTGTGCAGAGGTATTACTGTAAACATCAACACATCGCTTTCAGGGCAAACGCTCCCCACAAACCAAGACCTTTAGCGAAACCCAGCGCATGGTACAAAAGGTGGGATGGTGGTTTTGCATTATAATTAACTACAATCACAAGCGAAGTGGCCGTAACGTGATTTGAACACAACAGAAGTAAAGTCGTGCTGGATGGTGTGAGCAACGTTGGAAGATGAAGAAAATGTTCAAGCGCAGTGGTGACACTCATTGAATTACATGTTGACAGCTCTGCGTTAGTGAAGAGATGGAAGCAAAATGAGATTTTCAAAAGTGAATATGGGGAATGACAGTATTGCTTTCTCCACATTGTCAAACTTGACAGTGCTATTACCATCACTATAACATCAGGTGCTGGCATATGGTATTCAGTTAGCAGGAATCAGCTACCTCGTTTGAATATTGATTGCATTTCATGCAAGAGGATGACTTAGTCTTATTACTTTCCTTTAACATTTTTGTGCTGTACAATTACAATAGGGAGAAGGAGAGTATGAATTAACGTTACTGATCAAAACCAATAATTTAATAACTGGTTGACAGGGTGCTGAGATGTGTGGTTTTAAAAAATTCATTTACAGGGAGATCCTTAAAGATTTAATGTGGAACCAGTCTGAAATATTTATCTTTGAGGGGGAGAATAGAGATGACCCAATTTCAGGGCAAATAAAAGGTAGGCTAATTTTTAAGAATTACCAGAGGTCCTTCCTACTGTCAATAGTCTTGAGAACAAATAACGGTTCACAAAAGACAGTCCATATTATTGACTCGAAATGCAATTAATATGAATCTGTGGCGTTATTATACTTGCAATGTTCATTCACGGTCAGAAAAGAACCACAGCTATTGTAAGCCTCCACATGGGAGGGTAATATATCACCCACAGATATATTCCTTCATCCCAAAAGAATCAACTTCCACTTGGATGGTCCTTAAAACTTTTTAATTTGGCAAAATATAATCAGTAAAAGACGTAGAAAATGTCGTTTCTATTCGGCATCAAATCTAAAAACGTCTCCATGTAACTTAATGGCAGAATAATGATTAGAAAATATAGAGAAGATGAATAAATATAAAAATCATCAGTTGAAAATAAGTGGGAACAAATGAGCTTAATGTGCCTTAAAATGGATTAATCTTCTAAAACTAAATGAAATCCAAGGGAAGAATAGCAAGTTAAAAAAAAAGAAATTACCTTACTATAACTTGCATTAAAAACTTCCTGAAGTGAGTGAAGACTGCAGGAACGAGGGTAAAAAAAAAAAAGAGACCAATGACAAAGTAGTGTCATTATTGCAGGATTCTATAATCTCTTCATTAAACATTTCTGTCGGATCTCTTCCTCTAATTAGTTAGCTTACTGGTCTCTTTGCACTGGAAGCTGCGTCAGCTTCAGGTAGAGCTGTTACTGAGCCCGAACACACAGGTGTGACGTTTTTCTCTTCGGTCACTGAGAACTATGAATACAGCAGCAGCTCCGATGTTTAGGAAGCCCGAGCTAGTCGCGAGCCGTAATGGCTGCCGCTCTGACAAACATCGACCCACTCAGCCAATGAAAGTACAGCAGAACATCCAGCCTCCCTGTCATCTCCCTGACAAATCAACATACTGAGCGTCTCCGGCGCTGTCTTCATCACTCCACAAAACAAGGAGGCAGGGGAGGACTCAGAGACAGTCACTTCATCAACCATGCACATCACCTCTCTAACTCTCTCTTTAACTCTTAAGATTAGGGAGTGGCAATGTTTGGACCTTTATTTAACTTCTTCTCGTAGGATTGTGAAGCCAGAAACCTTCGGACTATTCTGCAGCCCTTGATGGCACGATTGCTGCTTGCAGGGTAACAGGAACACGGCACAGGACCCAAATGCAGACGCTTGAGTCACAGCCGATGCAGTTCAGTGATTTTATTAACACAAAGAGGTACCGAGGCAGGCAAAGGTCGAAACCAGAGAAGGCAGTCAAACACGCAAACAAATGTGAGCGGGAGCAGACAGGCAGGTAACAGGTCTCAGCACAACGGATGAACAGGAAGTTGGAAGCACACTATTGTGTCCATTGTATTGGAGCCAAGGAGCCCCAGACCAGAGGACAATGTTGTCCACACACCTTTAGCTATATATGCTTGATTCTTTGTTGAAAAACATGTCAAATCATTGTAAGAAGTCTCTGGAAATGACTCCACTTGCCATGAAGAGATACAGAGTGACTGACTGTAAGGTTTTCTACATGTTTTCACAGCAGTGATTTATCTGGAGAGTCACATTACTGCAGCTTGGGCACATCATGCTGGAAACATCAGCTGATCCCACTCCCAGTTGGAACTCCGAAATGCAGTCTATTTAAGCTGCCAACGTTTTGTCCATCCCAAGTTTATTTAATATGCGGCTATTAGCGTCAACTGTGGTGGAAATCTTCCATCAATCTACAAAAATTAAACTGGGAGTCTCCCTGATTAAGATCAAGTCAAAGCAGCGGCCAGCTGAAAGTCAAAGTCGGACAGAGCAACAGTCCTGAGCTCGGAGCGAGGCGGTAAACAATCAGATGGCCTACATTAGTGCAATAATATCCACAACAAATTGCTCCTGGCAAGAAACTGAACCCATTATCTGATCAGATTTGACCACACATTCATCAGTCCATCCAGCTGACAAAGACAGCACAAGTGGCTAATGTGCCAGCCGGCGCTGACCTCAGACCGGGAGGAGAGGTTTTCAGCACTCAGCGACTCCTCTTTCCTCCCACTTTGGAGTTCTTAAATCAGGTCCACAGCGGAGACTTCATGAATGAGCCTTAATGTGACAGAGAAATTGGGGATCACTTTCTCTGTCTGGCTCTGCCAACAGCCTGATGATATCGACTAGATGGCGTGAACGCGGGAGACTCCAAAGAGAGGATTAGAGAGGGGAGATAAGGCTATCCACTGTAATTAAGCCCTATCTCTGTACAGCCACTGAAGAAAATAAATCACCCTTCAGAGCCTGCCAGTGTTGAAATGCATGAACAATTATTCAATAATTAATCGTTATACATGCAGGCTCCAAACACTAATAGGACATATTTTAACTACAGCATTATAGCACTGTTAAATTAAATTAAAGTCTGAATGCATTTAAGATCAATGTAATAGATCACCTATTTAACCTTTTTTAATCACTCTAATGTAATTGTATTAGCTCTGTTATCAAGCTTTTTATGATGTGCCCTATGTTAATTTCCCATTCCAGCCATGTATAATTGAGAATGGAGATATATAGGGTGTGGCACCAGACATACTCAGAAACATTAAGCAGAGCCCTAGAGGAAGGTGCCAGTCATACTCCAGACCTGGTGCTGCAACAGGCTGAGAATAACATGCAGATGAGGTCAAATATGACATTGCAGGGAATTAAAGTTGCATTGAACGTCATCGAGTCTGCAGAACACTGCTGCTGCTGCCAAACAACGAATTCTTCTCCACTTCAAAATTCATGGTACCTGGGTCGCCAAAAGGAAGGAAGTCTTTATAAACAGAAAAGAATATGCTGTTAGCGTGAGCGGTGATAGCTAACGTAGCTGAACAGACAAAAAGAAAAGCATTAGAAGAGAATCTAAAGCACCCGAGGTTACTTTGGCACCATTTGACGGCCCTCTCTACCACTGAAATACGTATTTGATCTCCTTCCCGCGTGCTTTCAAGTGATTTAACAAGTTATACTCGCTTTAATTCTCAAGACAGACAGTTTTTTTACACATATATTTAGAGCTGAAGTGATTAGTCAGTCGATAGAAAAGTAATGGGCCATTGTTTAAGTCAGAATTCAAGGAAAAATGCCAAAAACGGCCTTGGATTCTCTTTGTCTTACGTGACAGTAAACTAAATATCTTTAGACGTTGGAGTGTTGTCGGGCAAAACAAACAATTTGATGGAGTCCCCTTGGGTTTAGATTATTGTAATGGGCATTTTTCATATTTTCTGACATTTTAGAGACCGTAGTGTTCAATTAATTCCAGGAAACAATAGGCAGATTAATCGATAATGAATATAATCGTTAGTTGCAGCCCTAGATATATTTTTGTAATTAACTACACAATCTGCCCTAATTGCTTCTAGATATTTTGCACAGAAACCAATTACAGAGTCATCAGCATTATTAAAGCAAAATATAAATGTTTAATTTCATGATTTTTATGATTTTATGTTTTTTTATTCTCTCTCAAAGAGCCCTCATAACATCTGTTAAAATAACTAATCCATTGTGAAAGTAGTGAGCAGCTCTTATCACAACAAGAGAAGGCGAAATATATTAAAATGTGTTCTGCTTCTAAATAAGTGCAGATAAAAACCTCAATGTTCTCACAATATTTGTCTCAAAGCAGGTAAAGAAGAATCTGCAGTGGGATCTTTACACAGAAATTCCCTCTGTACAGAAAGCGTAACATTTCCCCTCTGAAGTATTAACGAATATTGAAAAATTCCACGTTTTCTGCAGCAAAACAATTGCATGGGCAGTGCACTGTACGTCCGACTGTACAGCAGCCTGGTAGGAGCAGATCCGTATTAGGCCGTCAGAAGTAAAAGGATATTAGACATGAATAAAACAGAAGTTCTCTTTGAAATGATGTGACATTTCCATATCAACTGGAATAAAAACACTGTGGTACCCTTGATCTGTTTATGTGAAACTGAGCCAAGCAGTGAGATACTGTGATGTTTGATGTTCTGCTGAGGGTTTGAGTCAGTCGGCCAGCTGGTGGTTAGACGGACAAACGTCTGAAATTCCTCTAAACACTGCGGTCAACAACATGCAGAGACATCTGACGCAACACACACGGGTGGATGAGGTGCCAACACAGCGAAGCACAAACCAACGTGACGTGTTGAGAGTTTAACTGTTTACGTACCGTATCATGGTCGGAGAAGGGGCCTTATTGGTGAGGTCTTAGCCGTAAATACACACATCTAAAGCAATATTAATGGAAATATGGACATGTTTACAGGTGTACTTACAAACACTAGTCAAGAACACAAACCTTTAACAACATAAGATGCTATTGGTAGTGATTGAGAACCCAGATTCTACCTTTAATAGTGATCATTTGTGTAATTCGATCATCATAAATGTCTAATAAATACGCCAATCTCTTAAAATGAAGCAGTAATTTATTGGTGCACTCAGCACCTTTAAGGCAAGATCAAACTGAACCGGGGGAACAAGATCAAACAGAAATTAAAATGAATTCTTGCCAGGAAAACTATATATACTGTATTTATCTTTGGTGTTTGTTGTTACTTGTGTCACAAACAAACAAGTGGCTGTGATATCACTTCACCTGCGTCCTCTATATATACACAGACACGAGATTATATAGTGCATATTAATTATTAAAATGTGTATTAACATTTGATATGTGAAGTTTGGTGAATCTTCCAGTGCTGGCTGGTTTCCAGGTGCCAATTAGCTGAAGATGGATCGCCTGTGTGTCTGTTTGTTAAGAGGCTTCTAAACCTACATGTAGGTTTACGGAGTCATCACCACATGTGGACCCACAAAGGAAGACAACAAGCTAGCTAGCTAGCTCCCTTCTTCTCCCTGACGTGAGTCCAACACAACACTACATAACCTGAACGAAAACTAACACCATGTGGAAATCACTGCTAATGTTAGCAAGCTAGGCTAACTCGCCGTCACTCGCCGAGTGGAATAAAAACTTGAATGTTGACAGATAGCGGCTGACTCTGCGGATACAGTCGTTACACGTACGCGATGACAATCTCAAGTCAGTAACCTAGCGACGCAGGCTCTCGGCTGTCCATCAACAGTTGCCACGGGAAACGACCATTCAGAGGCTTGAGGCTTCAATGCCGTTTCCACAAATACGTCCAAACCTTTTTTGAAAAATGGGAAACTTTGCATGGTCGCTGCAGTGTAATTAAAGTGCACATTTTCTTTTCACAGAAAGTACGGGAAAAAATTCAAATTTCAGTTCAACACCAGACGTGTCAACTCATCTTCCTTTTGTTCGCTGCTACTCCGGTTTGATAGAAAAGGTTGAAGTCTCTTAAAGGTGAGAGTGTTAAGTGTTTCATTAGGAAAATCTCAACTATTTAACCATCGACTGGCCTTGATTACATTCTGTACTAAAACTTTTTTTTTTCACCTTCTTTCCACCTTACCCCGAGGCGGTCGCTGAGTTCGTAGAAAGAAGGACAGAGAAGCATTTTGCCAGGAGCGTAGAATCACTAGATTTAAGTCAGTGGCTGCTTGACTCCTCTGGAGAATGACAACCACAAAGAAACAAAGACGGCATGATGGTTTGACTGACAGCCTTTTATGTCTGTTCACTACAAGGTCAGATGTAACCTAAATAGAAAATAGACGCGAGTGATCCTGAATTTCTTAAAGAACGCCCTTCGTGTAGGATTCAACACTGTATGTTTTGGTAAAAATGAAGATTATGAATTATGAGTGGCAGTGAGAAGGACTCCTCTAAAGTGTCGACATCAAAAGAGGAAGCCAAATAGCAGCGGAGTAGAATAATCTAAATATAATTGTGTGACTGCTGGCGTGTCAACTTCAACCTTGTCTCGTAAATGCCATAAGGAAGAAATGTTCTCAGAGGTTAATTTCACTATATTATCAAGAGAATTAAGGCAATTACCAACAAATGACAAAAAGGGCTATTCAGAACCAATTCTGAGGATAACTGACCGTGCTATGTCCTCTCAGCAGGTGGTTATTCATAATACAGCAGGTGATTCATATGAATTATTTCCTACCTGTCATTCACTTTGCTCCGCCGCCTCAGTCTGTCCAAGTAATTGTAGTCCTGTAGATTTCACTTTGGCACCTACGGCAGGATTCTTGGCTGACCTTCCTGGGCGCTGCCTTCTAGCAATTATCTGTGGACATTTTGGAGAGAGAAACAGCGTAAATATTCCAGAGGGAATCCCGAAACAGATACTGTTCAATACAAAAAGCAGGTAGAACCCCAGGAAGCAAATCATGGTTACATAAAAACAACCTCTGATCACTAATCTGAGGGAACCTTCTGCTGTCAAATGTGTTGTATTAAAGGGTCAGGAATATTCTTTTGGTAAAATATCACATAAAGAATCAAACAGCGGTCTAATACATTCGGTGTTGCCTTCCACACCCTGTTTCTACCTGATAAAGCTGTGCAGTACCCACTGGTATTGCATGTGTTGTTATCCCCTGGCCCCTTGGAAGCACAGAAATATATCATAATCTGTTTTCAAATGATGTGTTACGGTACCACGCTTTGGTATTTTCCACATATGCTTATTCAATATCCCGCCGATAAAACCAGCAGGACCTCAATTTGCCTTCGAACGTTTAATCTCCAAAAGAAAACACTTCCACACAAAGCAGTGAGAAGCTAAGTAACAGTACAGGGTCATTTGGCGCCAATGAAGTATTGGTAAAATGAGTTTCCATGGAGACTAATATGCTCACAACTAAAGACACATAGAGTGGCATTTTGGAAGCGAAGCAAACTGTGGGGCACAAAGATAACAAGCTTAGACAAAGGGACATAATGTCAACACGGCCTCGCCACAGAGGGCTCAACCTGTAATCAACATGTACAGGGGCTGTGAAACGTGGTACGCCTTTTACACAGGTGAATGTCAAATACTAATAAAGTGCCCTGTGGATCGAAACATTGAACTCTGACACAGAATTTGAATATGGCGACTCCAAAAGCTGGATTTAGGCACATCGGATCCATTCCAAGGAACACACGCTGAAGGCCGCATGAAAGAGCACTTTGAGCACATTAACAAATAAATTAAATGTAGGTGTGTATGAGGTCTTGAGTTATGGTGTTTCTTGCATTGTTTTCCGTGTGCACAATATAAATACATAACATCTTGTATGCGCTGGAATCATCATTTTCCCTTTTTTTTGTAGAACAAAACTTTTGGAATCCATTATTTTTGTATAACACAACCCCGAATACTTCCCCTTCTGCAACATCTGATATCTTTCAGAAACCATGAAAATATTGTAGTTGCCATTCTCACGTTGTAGAACAGACATTCTGTTTACGTCTACGTTGACTGAGATGTGTTTACTGTAAACTTATTGACGAGTGAACGAGTTATGAGCTCCAGACCTCATCCCCCCAGTCTGACGATGTTTGAAGTTGAAGTGGATGCACAGGATCTCTAATCTGGGTACTTTTGTGAAACTTTAAAAACTGAAATGATTAATTGAAGCGCACCGAAACAAAGGCTCGCACGAAGGTAAAGAACTTACAGGTTCTGATTATGTGCGGCGGCGAATCTGCAAGGCTGCCTGTAAAACAGATATAAAGCCATAAAGTGCTGCTCAAAGGTGACCTTTATTTTGAAGAGCCGCTGTGTGACAAGCTGTGAATTAGCCAACATCAACGCTCCAGAAATTCATGCCTCGACCTCAGAGTCAACAGTATGTTGTGGACTAGTGGAACGATTGCAAGGAAAACAGACGCTGCACACACAGCAATAAATGTATGACAATGCACGCTCGGTAGAAAGCCTCTGATGTCTATCTGCCAGCGAGCCACTGCGGCCACTGTCATTGGTTACAAGGTGAGCCACCTACGTGCACCCGAGAAACTTATTGATGTGATCGAGTTGGGATTTTTGCTTATCACCACAATATCAAGTCACCTTGTTCTTTTATTTTTTCTAATCAAAAGTCAACAACGGTGCTATCTAACCCTGATATGGAGCCAATTAAATCCTTGTCTCAATCTATGGCGCCGCGGAGCGCATTCTAATTTGCTGTCAGTTCAACCTTTTAACTCCTCGAGGTCTCGTGTCCTGGCTTGAGCTCGCTGAAGGAAAAGTTTGGACACGTTTGATTGCATGATCGGAGGAATTAGCTGCACATGAAGTGAATAAAGTTATAAGATGAAAATATAATGGCACGGGCAGTTTCACAGGTGCACGCCGACTGAGATTTAGTACCAAGAGCCTCTGTTTTATCACAGGGTTGAGGGAGAGGGAAGCTATTGACACACAGAGTTACGGCTAAGCCACTTCACATCCCAATCGATCACAGGTCTACTCTACTACAAGTGGCATTCCCCTTATAAAGTAAGACTTTCAGGACCCAGACACCTGTCTGGACTTTGGTCCTGCAATATCTTCAGTTACAGTCCTGAGCAGCACTTTCGTCCTCCCTCCTTTGTTCCTCACTCTCGACTCAGTTTGAGAATGTGTCTTGCTCAGTTTTTGGCTGGTGCAAAAGCAGGAAACAGATGGCTGGCTATTTCTGGATGGTACTACAGCGTGTCCAGCTCAAATAAAGTGTTCTTTCACAGGATCTTGGTGTTTTTTAATGCCTGCGCAGGGAACTTCACAAAGCCTTGGACCAAGAACTTATAAATGGCCCGTGACGATATATGATTTTTAGGGTATTTGACATTATTATACTGAATTCAAATGCCTCCCTCCGTACTTTCCTTAAATCCAGCTAATCCCTCGCTGGAGAATGCCTATTAACCTGGAGCAACACGCTGCTCCCCCCGAGGAGGCCGAGGACAGGCCTCCTCCATTTGCTTTCCTGATCTCTGTCACTCAAACGGTCACATAATTATTGTGTGTCTTCACAGGTTACAGAGCGGATATTAGCTGCATTGTAAGCACACATTAATTACATGAGCAAGTGGACTGAGTTAATAAGGCAGTTTAAAACACTTCTGAGGATGCGCATCCATGGACGGTTGCCGTGACGTCGTGTTTATGAACCAGGCTGTTTGTTTTTGGAGTGAATTAAAATGATGGCACAATAAGCTCATTCATGACATGCCATCTGGCAGGCGCTGACGGTTTGAAATTACATTAATCCTTATCTATTCATTATGAAATGTGTAGCAATGCCTTATCGAGGTACAGCGCCTCAGCTGAATTTGAATTGATCTCTATCTACCTGGAATCCATTGCAAATTCCTCTCATGGCCGGCAATGCAGGAGGCAGGGACTGCTGCTCGCAGGTCAAGTCAGATTCATCTCGGCCTATCTGATCAGCCCATCCCAGAGCAGCGCTATGTGTGAGAAATAGCACATTTTAGATTACAGCACTCCCTCTAAAAGCCTTCATGTGTATAGCACGCCTTTCAATAGTTTGGAACAGAGCCTTCATTTAATCTCTGGGCGCTTCTTTTAAAGGCTATCCCACAAGGTCCTATCACTAGGAGGTTCAAGGGCAAAATAAATCAGCGATGACATGTCCCATCGTTGTTATGTAGGGCACAGAGGTCTCCTGTCTGCAGTAGGAGCTCAGGTTGAGAGATCCCCTTTGTGTCTGAAGCGGGATCACATTAACAGCCTGACTCATTACATTAATAGCGGTGCCACCGCCGCAACATGAATAATGCCATTCCTTCTGTGAAGAGGTTACAAACCGGTCTGACAGCAGAAAAAGCATCAGGCTATTATTAACCATAAATCCATAAATGACACACACTGTCCATACAGGGGGGACAGATACATTTAGAGCTTAGCCACGGTACTTTGCCGGATCCATTAACGGTGGATACGAGATGATATGAGTAAAACCATTGTTTAGATTTAAATGAAAGACGGATGGAAAAAGTACCAGATAATAATAAAAAATGACTCGGCCTGGACTTCCTGGCAGATCAGGTGTCCACGATGCACACGGTGTAGGTGCAACATCCTGGATTTGAATTTGACCCAGGACCCCTGCCACATGTCTTTTCCTGTTGTTGTCAAATAAAGCAAAAATGACAGAAATATAATCTTCAGAAAACGTCTAGGCTGCAAATGCTTAGTAGCTCCATGCCCTTCATTGTTATGGATCGCAGGAATGCTTGTGGCAGCTCTCTCAGATCAGCAGAATTTGGAAATTCTTCAAAAGCTGAATCTCTCCTAACCTTCCCCACCTCTCAAACACCTTCCCCACATACCCCAGCACCAGGGGATCTGTCACAAATCAAGGATGGGAAGGTCAATAAAAGCAAACCATGCCAGACTCTCTGACTGACACATCAAAAGTTCCCTCAGCAGCTCTCAACACTCTGCCTTCCTTCCCTTCTGACCAATTTAGCGGAGTCCGAGGGGAGCCCCCTAATCCATGCCTCTGAAAGTGCGCTTAATCAACCTCTGATTAAGAGGGAGCACGCCAAGGTGTCCAGCAACATCTTCACTGCCCCCATCCACTCCTGAAGTCAAACAAAACAGAAGGAAACAGGATTTATTTGTCTTCACAGCCTCCGGTCCCCGATGTTCCCTCTCAAATGTCTTAAGTCTCCTTGGTCTTGTTTTAGTCCCTTCATTCATTTCACATCCACCGGTAGCAAATACAAAGCAAACATTTAGTTCCCTCTAATTTCTATCCTCCTCCCTCCCTCCCTCCCTCTCTCCTTCCCTCTCTCCTTTTGTTTTTTTCCTGTTGTTGTTATGAGCGTCCCCCAGGTGTCCGGGAATGAATTAAACATCAGCGCGTTGGTAGGAAGGGCACAGCTTCACCTGAAAGGATTGAATGCAGAGCGTTGTTTGAGAGGAGAGCGGCAGTGGAGGTGACAGAGGAGGCTTTGCTCAGCACGAGGACGTGGAACCATCAGGGAAACACTTTGACCTCTAACACCTGACCGCCTTCATGAATAGCCTTTTTTTTTCCCTCCTCAAGTCTCTTCAAGTTATTGGGGTTTTCCAAACTTTTAAAAAAATGTGCGGCCGTGTTTGGCATTTCTTTATCTTCTGAGTCCGGTGTGTGTGGGTGTGTACGTGTGACAGTGTGAAAAAAAAAAGAAGAAAAAGCAATGCGTTTGTTACTGGAGGGTTTGTTAACCTCAGCCATTTAAGAACCAAACTCATTGGTATTGTTTAAGGCATGTCTACAATGTCCATAATACCTAGAGATGTAGACGTAGCGTCCTAGTTTACCTCCTCCATCCACTGATATCTAAACATCAGGATACCTCGAAATAAACGTCCTGCTTTACGTAGTTGTGATCGGCTCAGTTGTCTCAGCGGCCAATGAGCACAACACAAGACTTAATCAAGTCACAGAAAGTTTAAAATAGTGGCTCCTGGCATGCAGTCCCAGCTGTGGCCACTGCAACAAAACCCAGATCCGGACCTCGTTGTAAAGATAACCGGAGCTGCTGCAACATATTTGCTCTGGTTTGATTGCTAGAAGTGGCCAACGCAGAGAGAAGAGCTCACGTTATTTTGTGCTCAACAGGGTTTTTAAATAGTGTGAGCCTCTAAATAAGAACCAATATCCAAAGAAACAGAAACAATATTAGTTATGATGTGAATTTTGTAGCGTTTCCTCCTTTAATACTCCAATGTACACCACATTTTTTAAGGCTTTTCTTACATAATGTTGCACTTCTTTGACTTCTAAGCTCAGAAAAGTAAAGCGAAAGCTTAGTAAGTAAAACCACAGCTTGAAAGGAAGGTAAGGCCTTCTATATTATGCTCTGCATGCACAAAGAAAGGCACAGCACTGTCTCCCAGGTCTCCCCATGTATCTTCAGAAGTTATCCCACAGGGTCAGTGATTGATTGATGATCTTGAAAGAAAATGTTTTGCTAAATGTATTCATGGCCCGTTTGGTTGGCAGAATTGGCTAAAACACAGTGTTTAGGCCAAGATTTGGCATCTGCTGTCAACTCTAAAAGTAGAAAAACTACATTTCAGTGAATACGAGCTTTCATGTAGATTTATTCATTTGCTTGTTGGCATGCACAGAGTGGAGTGCATGTGTTAAGAGAAGCTGTGCTGCAGAATCCCTGCTTTTATTTCATTAGTTTTCTTTCTGTCTAGTATAATCAGGCATGAGCATGACAAGTTTAAAATCCCACAAGCAAGTTATGACGCATTTCAAGGTGAAATATCAGATTCTTTTTTTTCCCTAAGTTGATTATCCAGGAAGGAGAAATGAGTCTCATATTTCAAGGCAGAGTTCAGTGAACTGTGGTCATGTGATTAATACCCTTGTCTGAGACTTTGCCAAAGAGCTAATGCCTGGCTTTTGGTTTACAATAACAAGAGATTTGTGTTGTGCATGCGGTCAAAACAAGAACAAAAAGTCAAAGGCTTTTCCACAGCGAGAACAGACTCGGTAGGAGTGTGGGTTAAAAGGAAACATCTATCTCCTCAGCCCAACTCCTCTGTCAAATAGCTCCGCTATTTCAGAGTGACTTTGATCAACAAAGTACTGTGCTTGTCCATGGCAACACCCACATAAAACACACAGTCGAGGTTGCGTAATCTCTTTTGCATTACATATAACAGAAGAAGATTCTTCCCCATTTTCAGCACTTAGCAACAGAGAAAATGTCTATTGATGGTTCTCACCTGCAGAGATGGACGACGCTCTTACACGCTGATCCATAACATACATTTCTGTTGTATTAATTACTGCTAAATATTTAGTAAGCGCTGCGAAAGGCCCCGTGCATCCGAGTCAATGTACTGTGACAGGTGCTGAAAACAAACAAAAGATTCAGTGAGATGTCAATCAATCGCAGTCTGAACACGCCCACACAGTCAGAGGAAAAAGTCTAATCAGCCGAAAAGTGAAAACACCTGTGAGACTGTGTGCGTGCGGTTCACCCCGATCACAAGAGTCGTGCAGATAGTTTCTGCTTTACTTTCCAAGGATTGTGAGAATTTGAGGTCCTCAACAAACTTTAAAAGAACTTTTTATTGGAACTTCTGTTTTTTTTTTTCACAGAACAAACAGAAACTGTAAACTCTGCTAAACCATTCATGAAAGGTCTTTTATTATCCAGAATAACCAGGACGAAACACAGTGCTGTGGAGTTTTTTTAAATGTAAATTTCATCCGCCTTCCTTTTTCAGGGGTGGCAGCACAGGTTTTTGGAGGCGCATATCTCAAAACCTCGACAAATAAAATCAAACCTGTCTGCGCGGCCGGGCAGCATACGTGTTCTGGGGGTGCGGACCCGATTTCATTACCAGTTAACGGATCAACATATTTTTAGTCCTGGTGGGTGGTGGGGAGGCTTGTTCTACATTTAGACAAATAGGAGAATCCGAGGGGTTTTAATTAATCGGTGTTGAACACTCTCCTGTCCTGCAGCCCTACCTTTTTCTCTGTATGAACAGCATTTTAATGTAATATTAAAATCTTGCGTTATGCAATGTTAAATAAAAGTTGTGGAGGAAGAAATCACCTCCCACATCTGCTCAGCCCTCATTCTTTTCCATCCCCTCCTTCTCCGCCTTGTATCAATTTGTTTTTTTGCATGTCAAGTCAAAAGGAGGTTGTCACGGGAGACAGCTCGCTTGTCTCCTGCACATGATTGAGGTAGCTGCAATTTATAACGTCCCAGCCGGAGCGACAGACCTCACTTATCTCAGGCCAGCTCCTCTGCCGATGCCCTTTCGCTCGGCCAATGAGGATGAAAGTTGCAGGTTGGGTCACTTTGTCAAAAGCAGAGGAACCATTACAAATCTACGCTATCCATCCTTCTGCAGGGCATGGAGCTCTTCCCCTGGCGCAAAGCCGCTGCAGACCTGACTCTCCTCAAAGCCGTCTGTCTATCTCTCACGCCCGGGAAGCTCGCAGGGGGGTTGTTATCACAAAGGGCCAATTTGTTATCCTGGTTTCACTCCATCACAGAAGCCATTATTTGGGACTTTTATCTATCAAGAAAAAGCTGTTAATGTGAGCAGGAAAGTGTGTACTCTGTCATTATGCCACTGAGGCTACTGACTTCACCTAATACTGATTCAAGCTGAATGAACCTGAGGCAATTACTCCAGTGAAAAAAGATCACAACTACGGCAGCGTGAACTACCTTGAACTTTTAAGTTGCGCCCCGCTGGAAACACCACGTCTCATCCTTATGTTAATATTTTGTGTACTAATTGCACTGCAGCACAAAGCCCTTGATGGAGCAGGCACTTCCACCGTAGGCGGATCCTCCTATTAGTCGCAGCACAGTGCTGCCTACGTGCTCTGACACCAGCGCCTCAGCCCAGGAACACTGACTGCTAGATAATGCATCCGCACCTGCAGGACGGACAATATTTCATAAACCTGAGTGCAAAGCCGTGATTTATCACTTTCACTTATTACTTCAGACACTTGGAATGATCGATTGGTTTATCCTCCAAGTTGAAGCTATGTATATATATCAGACAGGAAAAAAGAGGGGAAAAAGACAATTACCTGCGTACCGAGTAGGGAGGATATTTCCTGAGAGTCAACCTTCATGCGACAGTCTCGTGCCCTTTGTGTCTCCATCATGCACCGTGACTTAGCCGTCATTATCAGACGGACGGCTGCTCTGTCTATGTAAATGCTCTCTATTCTCTCTCCTGCACCTTCGGGCGGATTTAGGAAGAGCAGCGGCTTCAGAAAACAGAGCTTTGTGCAACACTGCTTTATTACATTTTCCTCTTTGATACGAGAGCGGGAGAATGTCAGGGAGGTGTTACAGACCTTAACACGAGACAGTTATTTCATTCATTTAATTTCATTGTAGAGAGGATTTTCGAGGAGGGAAATGAAACCAAAAACAGGCAGTAGATGAAACACCTGTGAAACATCTATTTGGCTTCCTGACATCTGATGTCCGAGTCATGACATCCGCAAACCATTCTCTGTCCGGCCCGATCACTCACTCAGTGGGGGCTGCAGGCCCCCCCTCTACCCTCATCACAAGTCATCATTACACCACAAGCTGTCAAATTAAAACTTTTAAATTGTGTGAATGCCTCCTCGGAACTTTCCCTTTTTCCCAGCAACATATTGCAGAGATAATTGAGGATATTAGCAGCCAGACTGTTACCAAGAGATGAAAGGCGAGGAGGGAGCGGTGACAGCTCCTCTCGCTCGTGGCGGTAACGAGGGACTGTCAAAAGTCTCCCCGTGTTTATCTCGGATCATCTGGGGGGATTTAAAACCCTTACCTTCACAATTCCATTCTTTATGGCGCGTCCTTTATCCACAGTGATTTACGGAGGCTCAAGCCCTGCGCCGCGTGATGAATGAGCACTCTTCACAAGGTGTCAGGGCCAGGCAGTGGTGGGCGGCGGTGACTCCCCCCACCCCCCCCAGCTTCATTTTTCTTTGGCTTTCTTATTCTCTCCTTGTCTTCCCTTCATTTAATTTCCAAATTGGGCTGATTAGATGTCGACACGTCAGGCGGATTTACACAGGGCAGTATACAAAAGGCTTCGTATAGATGATAGTTTGGCACCTGACTTTCATTCCAGGTTCAAGGAAAAAGCCTCAAGTTTACTCGAATCTTTTAATGTTAAATGAGTTCACAACAAGCAGCTCCATGAATGAACCAGCAGCTCTGCTACGATGAACTCTCCAATAAAATCATAACCTTTTCTATTATTTTGCACCATTTGAGTCACAGAACTGAGTTCCTATTGGTGTCGAGATTGAAGAGGCACTCTACTGATTGTGCACATCAAGATCAGTTTACTCATCACGTGGAGTGCTACTCAGCCTGTGAACACAACAATATACGCTAATGCATTAAACAGTATGTCTACGGCTCTGGAAGAGCTTATAAATCCTAATGATGACGTCTGTGTGAGACTACAGACAACCTGTGTGAAAGGCGTTTAACAGGCAGGGAGGGTCTAATGAAGAGATGCTATTAAGATGCATTATGGGAAATGTAGGTTTTTTGGAACTTGCCCCATAACAGGGACTGAAAGGTCCTCTGAAGTACCTCTTTAAATGAAAGTAACGCTATTGCACATGTGCACGGTTGTAAGAAAACCAGTTTCCATCTTTGTTTGGTCCAGGGATAGCAACACGGTTTGTGAATTGTCTCAGATTTTACTTTTACCATCACTGGTCGGTCCCCAACAACATGATACGTCAATATAACTTTACCTAATGTGTAAGTGATTAAAGAAGACGCAGCATGTATCTGCACGTCAAGTGCTTTCCAGTCGACGCTCGCATAGAACTACACTTTAAAGAATCAAACCTCGTTTCATTAAACCACAAGTACGTCACAAGTTCAGAAGGGAAAAGAAAACTAATACTCAACTCTGCACAGACAATCTTTCAAACTTTCATGCCAGAAACTCGCCTATAAAGTTTTAGATATTAATAAAACATGCCTCTGGGTTTACCCGAACACAGCGTGAACAATGATTACAGAAAACATTTAAACAACAGAAAACTTTTTTGAAATGACTCGGATTTCATTTGCATTTTCAGTTCATACATTTTAATTTGTTTTAGGGCAGCTGTCAGACTGATTGTAGAAATTGTGTCACAGATTTAGATAATGTGGGATGCTGGGGGGAGCGGGTCTTATTGAAGCTTTTCCTCACTGACACAGAAACTGAAGTGTCATTTTATTGACATTGTTATGCTGACAACATGTTAAGATTTGTTTTAAGAGTTTGGAAATCCAGCCTAAGACCCTTTGGGAGTGCGTACGTGACTTTGCATAAACATCATGTATTTAGTATTCAAGGGCGAAAGTAGATTCTCGCTGACAAGTCATGGCTCAATCATTTTAAAAACAGCAGGTCCTTTGTGTTTGTGCTGCTGTGAGTTTGGCAGGTTAGTCCATTAAGCAGAGTTCAGCTACGTATGAACACAGAGTATAATACAACACAAACATAATAAAACACGCCATAGCCTAGCAAGGAGAAGAATCACATCAAGGTTACTTTGGTTTCCACATTTTCAAATCAAATCAGTTCTACTTTCCTTCAGAATTTTAGTTTCAGTTCAGTTTTAGTTTCCCTTATTTCAATTATATTTTACTTTAAAATCCTATTTCAGTTTTGGCTCAATTTGGAGGAAAATGGCATCAAGAAAAAAGGACATTTTTAAATTTGGGTCCAGCATGTCCCAGCACCTTTTTGACGACTGATCATTTCACATAATCTGGGAAACATCCCTGATTGAACAAGCCGCTCTTCTCTGCGCTATTCTGTTGGCTAGCTGCTTGTTGCTAGCTCTGGTATTCTTGACTACCTTTTGGGTATCTGGGTTCCCCTAACCCTGTACATATGATCCACGGCACTGCTCTCTCATATGGACAGGCTAATGCTGATACGGACAATAATACGTTTCATTAATAAGAACTATGAACTTTGATTCAGGGTTAATGCACCCAGAACCACGTCAGAGAACAGAAGCGTGCTGACATTACCGGCTGCTTTTAGTACCGCAGCGGCTCGCTGTCACTGACGCTCTGTTTGAACACTGACTTTCTGAAGGGCATCCGTTCAGTATCACAACGTGTTGGACCTTTCCCGTCATCCTTTCTCTTTGACTGCAACTTTTCAGAGATCATCAAAGTTTGTGGTGTCGCAACTGTAGCAAAGATAACAATACTGACACTCTGGTTGTCAGAGGCTGACGGCCGCTGCATGAGGCCCGGTGACGACTGATCTCGCCTTTGACTGCAGGAGGCGACGGCGCCGCTATGGACCAACGTATACGGTCGCAATTTAGCCACAAAGAATCTGTATTTTGGGCAAAACTCAGAGAGGGGAGACGGCATCGTCTACAACTGGCAAGTATTGATCCTCCAATCAAAATTGATATGTTTGCAATTAACCCAGCCGTCATTATACATAAGTCAATGTACAAAGATGACATCAGCTCTCATAAACCAGTTCAATAAATAGATAAACTTTACAGCTTGTTTTCATGTTGATGTCATTTAGTTTTGGATGGCTAGATTTTAAAATGTGTTTTAATTTCATTTTTTTTTTTTTAAATGTGATCCATTTGAGTCTTTCTTTTTTTGTAACTGTTTCAGTTTTTATTTGCAATAATAAGCGTGCACAACACAACATGAACGAAGACAACAGAACTACGACCACCACTTTGCACAGCGAGAACACTTCCTGCACTGCACTGATGGTTTCTCAACTGTAATATGATCCAAACATGGCAGCCCACGCCACAGTAACACGCCGTGATGTTACGTGACATGACATAATGAGACTTCTCAAAATAAAGTGTGTCATGCTTGATTTTGTCGTCTCCTGTTGACACTGCTGTCTTCCCGCCTATTGTCGATCACTCTCCCCCATCCAGAGAGAGACATATGAGTCTCTCTGCCAATCCATCTCCCCCCCTTTGCTGTTTGTCTTGCTGAGTGTCAATGTCACATGTTAGGGCATTAGCTGTGAAGACATCAGCGGATGAGGTCAGCGCTGACACTGTGCCTCTATTAAATCAGTGGCCTCTGAAAGTGTGAGAACAAGCCTCACTGTCACATCGGGTCTAAGCATGCTCAGAGCTGAGGGGGGGGGGGTGGGAGGGGGGCGGACGCTTTGTCCTCCGCGTCGAAGGCGCTATCAGATGGGTGTGGCTGAGGCTCACCTCCACACCTGGCTTCGCCACAAAGCCTACAGCGGCCATACGCCGCTCCGCTCCCGTCACAAAAGATGGAAATGAGCAACCCAACCTCGCTGTGATCCCTCGAACCTTCAGCTGCATTTCCTCCTTGAGGAGTGTTTCACAGCCAAACCAGCCAGCAGATGGTTAAAGTGACAACAGTCTGGTATCTGGCAAATAAATCGCTCTCCAAAACAGTAAACACACTCAGTAGGACATTATGGTTTAAAGTGGGATAACGATGCAAGGAATTAGTGTTATATTAAAATATATGGAAAGAGTCCATTTAACAAAATGAACTGAATGAGCAATGAGAATCACAAAACCATCTGCCCTTGAGTGGTTAGGCTGGTGCTAAGTTCCTGTCTAAATACGTCTTGCTTAAATGCCTGCCGCTCCTATCTCTGTACAATAATCATGCCTTTAGTGCTGCAGAGTGTTGCAGTGCATTAAGATAAAAGCGCTAAAACAGTGTTTGTGCTGTATCCCAAATGGAGGCTGCTAAGTGAAGTAGCATGCTGTTATAGGAGTCGAGGGATGATGGTAGCATGAGTGCTTTTCTGAGTGGGAACACTTCACACTGCAGGGGTTTGCACTGATGCCACAGCATAAATTTGTCATATATCTTTTTCTCTTGCTTATATATATTTTTTTTTTCCACAGCTCTAAATGTTTACTGAGATAATTGATCACATTTGCTCATTTAGCCCATATTTTGGATCCCAGCCACATCACTATTCATAACATGATATTACATTTTCAGGCTTCTGCTGATTTTATTTCTTCAGACAAATGACTTTGATTCAAATTACTTTTTTTTTGGGAGGGGGGACTAATGGCACAAAGGAGCAGGATAACTTGTGATGAAGAAATTCACAGTCAGAATGTGTCGATGCGCTCTCGATACAAAAAAAAAAAAACCTGTATCAAAATAGGCAGGAATATAAAAGCCACATCAGAGAACTTAAAGGGTTGGAGCAGAAACTACTGTTCCCATAATCCAGTAAGTCACACCCTCAGCTGGAGAGAATGCTGAGAAAGACTATCGGCTTTACACTCTAATTCACCTTCCATAGACTCCTTTTCTTACTGAGAAGCTTAAAATGGATTTAGCTCATAGGCCCTGAGATGAAAAATAACAGAAAGGTGCGTTTCACCATATAGCCATCAATCTGCTTCATGTTAAATGACGGGGCTAATCACCCTGAGAGCTTGTTTTCTGGCTCCGCCGAAAGATAAACACCACTTTGTGAAAGTGAAGCTGGGGGATGATGAAGGCAGATGGCGAGAGTCCTGGTTTGCACGCCTGTTGCAGATTGAGACCGAAGACCTTCCCGTGGTCTAACGTTGAACCTGCCGTGAATGTGTCACCCGGGCAGAGGAGCCGTTTCGCTCGGAGAGGTCTTAAAACTCCAGGCGGGCCCTGCGACCGCTCTCTGACGATTCTGAAAACATTCTTATAAAACTGTGGGGGATGAGGAAAATAAATTTGTTGTGATGTTTACGAGTCTGCACGGTTGAGGGCATTGGAGCATTGCATAATGTCACCCTACAACAGGCGACGGGAAGGGGACCTTGGCCCTTACTCTTTCACACAAATGCATACATGCACCGAGCCCGATAATGAGAATCCACCTCACCAAATCTTTCAATTCAAGGACTTGCTTAGATTGACTGTAATGCCTAAGTAATCAGCCTGTTCTGACCCACCTTGTCCTCGGCCAGGATTTATAGCACCCAATTACTGATCTCTATTACCCAGTGTGCCAAGGGGATGGAAATCAGACGAGTGGACAGACGGCCAGCGCTCTGTCTGCCGGTCTGGGTGACCAGGTGATGAGAGGTTGGCCTCCACTCCTTTCTGCCCATCTTTCATATCGCATTACATGGCCAGAGACTGGCAGAGGAATTTTAATATTCTCTTAGGTGTCGAAACACTTTTGTACGTCAGGTTTGGGTGATATTCTGATAAATATAATTAGTTTCTGAGCCTCATTTCTAGATATATGTTCTGTGCTGTACAAGCTAAAGAACCAAAAGTTTTTGACAAGTAATAAAAGTGTTAACAGCGCAGTCTGTCCCTCGAGGAGTTTGCAATCTTGCAAAGGCAGACAAACAGAATCATTTTCCACAAGGAAATGATCAAGCTGCAAGTGATTCTTTCTAATTGTTTAGTTCCTGCAGTCTCTGACAAAATAATCTAATTCAAAAACACTTTTACAATCCAAACTCAAATGAGATCCATGCAAACATCCTTGTAACTACAGTGAAGGACTTCGACCTCAGCCCCGGGCTCTTCATCCCTCCCAACACGCAAACATCTCCAAACTCCAAACTAGCCATTCGGTTTACGGAGCTGCGGAGGTTTACAAAGAATGTGAATCTGATGAAAGAGAGAACTGAGAATCAGAAACAAGAAACTCTCGAATCACCGTTTCAAATCAGAGCGCAAGGTTTATTAACCTGCAGGTAACCACAGCAACAGTACTGACGCACGTTCAGTTTCCTGGCTAGCTGTGCATGCTAGCAGCTACTGTTAGCAATGCACACAAACAGGTCACATTTATCTACTGGAACAACAACAAAAATGATCACAATTGTTTAAAGAAGAAGCCTGCAAATTCATTCATTGTTTGCTCTGAGAAATTAAAACGTACTTAGCACAAAGTAGTGAAGACGGGCTTAGAGCAAAGGGCTCTTTATTGGTCTACAAAACACAAGTATCAGATATTCTCCTACAAAACAAGCATATTGATGCATCACGACTGTAAAAGAATACGGGATCGTACGCTTCCATTGATTAGACATCAGCTGAAATCCATGAAACAAGCAGTTACATTCATGTGTGCGACTGCAGCGCCTCATCTGTTGTTTCCTCTTGTCCTTTCATTCACAAAGAGAAGCATTGTTGGTGCTTTTTTGGCTTGTTTACGTGCTTATAGTTCACAATGAAAGTGGCAAATAGCCGCTTTTCTGACAACATTTGAAAAATGAACTCCGACACTCACAATGAGAAAGAGACTCACAGACAGAAACAGCTGCTACGACAAGAGCCTCGCTTTGTTACGACGGCTCATAAATTTCCTTCAGGGACAAAGTTTTAGGTTGGATTAGAGGATTTTTTTAAACAGCACAGTGGATCAGTGGTTAGCAATGTGGCCCCACAACAAGGTCCTGCACCCAGTCTGTCCAGGGTAGACCCCCACCTCTCAACCACTGCATGCTGGGATAGTCTCTGGTCCCCCACAGCTCTGAACAGGATAAGCTTTTAGAGTATTTGTGTTGAACTAAATTCAGTTTTTATGCTTTGACACTGTTTTGATTGGAAACATCAAAGCCCATATTAAGTGCTGTAAATACAGAAACACTGGATTGTATGGCAGGCGGTTTATGCTGCTTTTAGAATATTTAAGTACAGTCTATGGTTCATTCATGGACGGCATTTGAGTCCAATTTCCAAGATTTTTAAGTTATGAAAAAAAACATCTGAGATATGAAAAGGTTGTGTGAAGTATTTGAAGAGAACGGCAGCTCACGGAGATAAATTGGAGGTACGGTGGTACACAGTTTAGATGAAGTAAAAAAACACGGTGAATCTTTTGAAAATATGCTTCACATACAATAACTCTCTTTTTGAGTAACTTCAGACTTTTGCACCGTCTCCATTATAAAGCTGTCATTATTTTAATGGCGATAGCTGCGAAGAATAAAAGCTTTGTGGCTTTTTTTGATATTTCACTTTTATTTTTGATTTCAAAATAATATTATCTCAGCGCCACGTCACAAGGCATTAATTATTCATTAAAAATTAGGTTTAAAGGCGTGATGGCTGTGTAACAGGTCTAAAAAGTAAAATATATATATTTTTTGATGAGTGCACTGCGTAATATGCTCTTGTACAGCTCCAGTTAACTGATAAAATACGTCTGGGGCTCCAGATAACAGGTAAAGGTAATATCAGGTAAAACAAATCAGCTCAGAAGTTTCAGTCCAATTCATTCGCTATTGTTCTGTTCAGAAAACTTCAATTAAAGTGACTGCAGCACAATGACGAGCACAAGTACCACTGTTGAGTCTGAGGTACGTTCAAAGCAATAAGACATTACATAACCTCGGCTTGAACTCGCTGACATCTCACATTCTCAACCCTGAGTCTAGTGCAGACTGTCTCTTCTACCCACAGGCAGCTTTCGTACTGTACATGTACGCTTTGTTGTCGTCTTCTGCAGCATTTCTAGAACTTTCCCTTTATTTTCAGTGCTAAGTTCAGCAGTAAAAAATAAGGTTTACGTAAGAAAATACTGCAACATGTACAGTAATTGTGCTCCGTGAGTTAAGGATAGGTTAGGTTTTTTTCAGGTCAAGATACGTTTAAGCATTGAGGCTAATAAAGTTTGTATTTAAGTTTGTGTGTGAGTATCAACATGTTTGTGATTTACGTTACGTTAATTAACATTTCCCCTTTTGTTGATTCAACACCACAAGCTGTAAACACACGAAGCATCTTTAAACAGACACCGACTTGGTATGAAATGATATTAATTGAAACAGTGACAACATTCATGGTACAGGACACCATGTGAAGCCTTTTTATTCAGAATATTTGCCCACAAAGCTCGGAGAGGAAACATATTGACTCAACAGGAGACCTGAATCTTCTCTGCCAGACGCTGCAGAGTTGCTATAAGAAAAGTCTCGCTTGGAAGACTAAACTCATAAGAGCTGTTTCATAATTCCTTTCATAAACTCAACACTAAGCTAAAAGAGCTTTTTGTGCTCCATTGATCCTGTCGACAACAACAACAACAACAACAACAACAACAAGATGCTATCTGGAGTTCTGAGGTAAGGTTAATGTTGCGAGAACTCCCACCTGGTGGACGACAGCGGCGGAAGTACTGGAGTAAAATACAAGTTTGTGAGCAGCAATTGACGCCTGCGTTGTCCTAACAAAGGCGGGGGTCACCCCAGTGCACCCACCCAACCACATCAGAGACAGTAGAGCAGAATGCCAAGCCTGAACACACATTCAAACTAATTTCACATTACACACCCGAACACACACAGATCAAATCCTGAATACAGTGTGCGAACACTCTCCCCTTTTCACAACAATCTGAATTCTGCTGTTGACTCTTTAACGCATCCGTTGGGGTAATAACACTGAAATGACTTCTTCCACTGACAGTATTCAAGACACTGATTCAAATAAACACGCTTGATACTCAAGTGTGGATTATTTCTTCTGTAGAAAGTAGAACCAAGGAAAACTGTTCAGTCTGTGGATTAGTTTGAGCAACTGGGACATTGTTTCTAGGAGACACTTGTTGTTGAATTCTTTAAAAATGTCATTATTTAATGCTTTCTGCACAAGTGGAAGTACCCAGTACCTTTGTTATTGGCCTAGTCTTCCCTCTAGCAGTTTGTATTTGTATGGTTGACCCCACACTCCATTTCCCACTGCAGGCCCTATCAGACCAATCAGTCTATTAGGATCCACTACAACATCAGACAAGTCGTCGTGAATGTAGAACTGCAGACAAAGTGCTCGTTCATCCAGCGAAGCGAACCATCAAACTGAATCTAAACTCAATCGCAGACCAACAGATGATGCTGGATAAAGCTAGCCTGACACTCGCACTGAAATGCCATTTTGTTCCACGTCATTATTCAGCCTGACATTATGTTCATGCCGGCCATTTTCTGTTGTGTGTGTGTGTGTGGTTTCGCTGATGAAGGGAGTGACGTCTGGAACGAGGTATAGTATAAAAGTATACTTTTATATCCATAAATTGCTGCACAAAGCGCACTAGAGACAAACTAGATTATAGGTAAATAAACTATTTGTAATATGATCAGAAGTCAGAAGTTGGACAAAATTCCTTTCACCTCCATTGTGTGTTGGGGCAGTGACGGATCTGCGTGGATAGACTGGTAATTCAATTGCATGGCTTTTGAGTTGTTGTTTTGATAACAGGAATCAGAATCCATTATCAGCCATGAAGGGAAAAAAGTTCATGCTATTAATTGCAGCCCATTAGATGTTCTTACAGTTTGCAGTGTAAAAAAGAGCAAACACACCTGCTCCTTTAACAAGCCTCCCTGATAAGGTTGAAGCGTCTGTGTTTATGCAGTGGGAGAAATATTATGAATAATTGGGGAGTTGAGGTGCTGAATTCCTCCAGCATTAATCGAGCCTCTGAAATCTCTGATATTAGCTTCGCATGAATCATTGTTAATTCCCATGAATCCATTACTGTTCCATGTGCAACTAAAAATAGAGTCCTGATAAATCAATGGGGACACTCGAGAGTGAAGACGGGGGTTGGTGCTGCTTGCTTCTGAAGCTTCCTTTTTTCTGTACAGCACAATGCCCTTGCCTCTCATCAATAATTATTCTCCATAATTCACTCATAGATTTCTGCGTTACAACCGACGGGGGAGGTAGCACAGCCCCTCCTGAATGAATGTGCATTCCTCACATTTGGACTTTGGCAAGGCCCTTTGATAGTGCACAAAACACTATCCGGCAGTATCCTTGACTTGAATATTTCTGTAATGACAGCGATCTATTCCTTGTTTAGGCCGACAGTGATTGAGGTTTTTGCCAATTTTCCTCCATGTTGAAAGGAAGCTTAATCCATTTGAAATGACATGGCGATCTTCTCTACCGATTGCATTGGTCACAGCTCAGCAAGCGTGCTGCCTTGTGAGGAGACAGTGACCCCCCCCCCCCCCCCCCCCCCCTCGGACCTGCCCTCTTCTCTGCTGCACTGAAAGGCGTCGCAGACGATGAGCATTGCATGGCCTCACTCATGCACCGGGTGCAAGGGCAGACAGGTTCATCTGCACACAATCACAACGGACGGCCGCATCCCATTCCAATTGCATTTCCGCTGACGGGGGGGGGGGGGGGAGATCCCGTGGTGCATATTACCGTGGCTGAGGCAAATTTAGCTGAAATGGAAGGGGAGATGGAAAAGGCTCACCTCTTACACTAATCTGGGCAAACAACACAGCGCCAGCTCCCTACGAGCATCCCCACCAAAAAATGGTTTCTAGATGACAGAGCCGCCCTGCCTGTCTCTGACAGGAGACAGTGAATTAATTAAGATAATAAATTGCACATGTCATATTTGTAATCTTTTCAATCTTTACTTAATGAGGTGGAACACGTGCACGGCTGTGTTTCGGAGTAAAAGTTGTCTTGGGTAAAGATGATACACCTTTTAAAAAAAAAAAGAAATGCTCCACATTAAAAGCTGAGTGATACTCGGTGCCGACTGATATTTAATATATGACATGTATACATTCATGCTTCCCGGTCCTGTGTGGATTCACAGACAGACATGAATGCAAATGAGGCTGAGCAGCAGCGAGAGCAAGACACAGCCAGAGACTCAGAAGTCTGCATATCTGATAGCAAAGCGCCCTGATTAGAATTTTGTCATGCCACAATTTACAAATTAAAATGAATTAGATCTTCCGTGCCCTGACCTCCATTAAAAACATTTCATTGTTGATGGGCCATGATAGCATCTGCTATTGATTGGAGGAGCATCAGTATGGCCAATCCTGTCTCTTCACGAGGAGGTCATCCAAAGCAATTTAGGCATATTGAGAGATTGATCAGGGCTACGGAGCTGCCACTTGGGCCCACTCAAGGCAAAAAATAAAGAGGTGTGAGGTGTGACGCAACTACTCCCTGCTGCTCGGGGTGGGGGGGGGGGGGGGGGGGGGCGTCTCAAATCTAAATGCTAATGGTTTCTTTAAGAGCCTGGCTGCCCTTTAACCACTACAGTCAGACATGAAGGATGGCTCTCAGTGTTTCGACAGCTCTGTCTTGTTTTGACCCCTCCCACTTCTCCTCCAACACCACAAACATCAAGACCCCCATTCTCTGGATTCCACATCGAATACGAGGAAAATCACTTTGCACCTGCAGCAGTAATACTATAGTTTCTGTTTGATGCGTTATTAACCTACCTGGCGGCAGACTGATGGTTAATTCCACCTCAAACATAGTGGACCCTGATAGAAAACCACTCTTTTTTTCTACTCTAATTTCTCTAATTTCTACCTTTGTTGTCTAGAATTCTTTCACAAGGTCCATTCAATATATCGTGAGGAGGTTTTGGGTGGAGGGTTTGGAATGAGATTAGCTTTTTTTGGTAGTTTTCTTTGGTCTGTGCAAGTTCTTCATTGGATTCAACAGAAAAAAAATAGACTTTTCACTGACTGTAAAGCCCAATTACACAAACGTGAATCAAATGACTTCCATAAGTGACACAGCTCACCTAAAATCTGTTTTATAGCCACTGAATATTGGCCACATCCTGAAATGCTTGAGCTTTATTTGAACAAACACTTCAATGAGGGCATCCAAGTCCAAATCTATAATTGTACTTTTAAATATCATCATCAATCACAAATGAAACGTGTCAGACGGGGCCCCCGAGAATATGAAGCGAAATGGTACAGTTTCCTGTGCAGCCTTGGTCTTTGAAGCGTAGCAAAGGTTATATGCCTTTTATTGAGCACTATTGAGGACATGCATGAGCAACAATAGGAATTGTTCAGGTACAATAAATATGTGGATTCAGCCATTTTTTACAATTTAGTGCAATATAAAAAAAAATATATATATATATATATATATATATGGTGGTAAAATATTCATAACATTTAAAATGAAATGACATTTTAATAGAAGGAAATGAGGAGAAAATCCCTTCAGCAGTCGACATGAGTTTGTTGTTTTTCTTATTGGGTTGTAGGAACTATATTATTTTCTGTTCTCTTGGGCAGGTTTTGTACCATGATCCCACACCCAGCAGCAGATGACTAAACTGCTGCAACTGGCAGTGATGTATTTGGTGTTATACTACTTCTTTACTTTTACAGAAATCGTAAGTAGGAGGGGAGTGGTTTAGTCAGCTGTTTAATGTCAAACATGCCCCTAGTGGTCAGAGGAGGATAAGCATGGAGAGCCAGAGGGAGAGTTTTTTTATGTCACGAGGGAGCATGAAAATGAAACCTACAATTTACACGAAATTGACAATTTGCAGAGACCATCTCACGTTTGTGATCTCACTTTCTCTTTTAACCTCTATCTTAACCAGCATTATACTTATGCAGTACCTGCTGGAAGTATGCTGCTACTGTATCATATGTCTATTGTTCACAACATTGTGGGCTTCACCATGGTAACAGAGATCAGGAGGCAAAGGTCACGCGAAGCGTTGGTAGAGGTGTCGCTCAGCATGGGCAGGTGGGGGCGGAAAAACCTCCACATGGGCCTTTTTCCATACACTGAGCACGCTCATCATCTCCTGTCCTCCAGCAGCTCCCTGCAAGGTTAGTGAGAGTCAATAAGCCTTCCGCAAAGGTTAAGGAGACCTATAAGAAAGGTATTATGCAAACAGTGATCTCTCTGGATCCAGCAGAACCACAAACAGAGTGGCATAACCGTCTTTGTTCATTTTCCATCTGAAAGTGAATCACAGAAAGGTGCTCCGTTTTCCTGCATGACTGGCTTATGAATTCAAAATGAGCCATCTATACACTTCGACACGAGAGTACTTTGTGAATACAAAAACTGTAAGACAGCATTTCAAATGGCCTGAGCTGGCAGTCTCTTACAAAGAACAATCATTATGTGTTAATCCCTCTTCAAGGAAATTTAGATTTTACTTTAGATTTAAAAATGCAGGGAGCTGATGGATTCCTTTATTATTAACCAACGAGTCATTGGTTACTTTAGCTGGTACTGACAGTTCTGGCTTCAAAACTCACATCCTAACTTCTCACACTTAAAGAACCATGGCTGCTGGGTTATTTGTACAAACAGAGAGGACAAATGGGACAGTGTCCTCCATTTACTCTCCTGTAAATGTCAGAGGATTAATTAACTCAACTCAACTTCATTTATATGGCACCCTTCACACAAACATGCTTCACAGAGCAGATTAAAACGGCACAAACGTAACACAAAAAACTAGAATAGACAATAAATCGAATTTTGCAAAGACTAAAAATCACAACAATAAAGTAATAAAATGTGAAAAATAGATAAGTTTATAAAATAAATAAACACATGGGATAAAAATAGTATGAAGGCTGACTCCCCATGTGTTTGTTTAAGTTCTTGGGATGACTAGGAGATGTTATATGTGCTCTCCGTCTGGTCTTAGTCAGTGCTCGGGCTGCTGCCTTCTGAACAAGTTGTGGGCCGCCAACAGCTTTTTTAAGTAGACCAAACAAGAGCACTGCAATAGTCAAGCCTAGAAGTTATAAAAGCGTGCATTTATTTTTCTGTGTCAGTCGGAGAGAGAAATGGTCTAACCTTAGAAATGTTTCTAAGATGATAAAATGACATGTTGGTGAATCTGAGGTCAGAACCAAGATAACCCCAAGGTTTCTGACCTGGTCCTTGGTATGAAGGATTAATGACTGAAGGTGCACAGACAGTTGCTCTCTCTGGGCTTTTGCCCCTAACATTATGATCTCTGTCTTGTCTTGGCTCAGCTGCAGTAAGTTGTGTGACATCCACTAACCTATCAATTGGGCTGAAATCATCCGGGCATACAGAAATGTATAATTGAGTGTCATCTGCGTAGCTATGAAACTTAATTTCATGCTTTCATCACCAAGTGGTAGCATATAGAGACTAAAAAGGACAGAACCTAAAATGGAATATAGACAAATCAAGTCTTGTTCATTGCAAAGATGACGTTGATGATTATAAACTGCTCTGGGAAACCTCAAAGCCAACAGGAGTCATACCAAACCCAGACTGACAAGAAGTCCATCAACCTTTTGTAACCCCCCCCTTGGCCCTAGTGCTGAATATCAAAGCAGGAATAAGGGGTTAACTTCTAAACTAGGTTCAATGAAGAGATTGGCTGTTATTTAACTTGTCTTACTATTAATGTAGACCTGTAATATCCACAACAAGTGACTCACACAGACAACAGACTGACGATTATTAAGAGAATATATTGCAACCATAAAAATAACCATAGTCACCAAATACCAGGATGCACAAATCACACAACAAAGTAATGGAATAATAAAGTGTATGCTTAAGTACTTCTTGTCACCCGATCAGGTAAGTAACTGGTATTTTAGTATGTTAACCAGAGTAATACAGTTTATAAAACCTTTCATGTATTAACTGTTTCCTTTCCAGACTCTGTTTACCCACAAAAGAAATTTAAAAACCCTCTGAGATAAAACACAGTCATATTAAATTGCAATTTACAGCTATGCAGGATTCATGAAGCACATGAAGCACAGTTATCCCATGATCACACATTCACCGTATGTTCTTCCAAATTATCCCACATTAGGTAGCAGCCATAACTCACCGGAATATCGATTGTTTATGGTTCTTTGAAGTTCAACGCATTTCTACTTGAAGTCACAGCTCCTCAATTGTCTCTTATCCAACAAAGATTCATTTCTGTATCAATTCTCAAATGTACGACTGGGCTTTGTCGAGCTCAACTGTCGGGTGTTTTCTCCGACCGATCAGATAGTATCAAAGCAAGATGGCCACTCCTAACACCTTTTTTGCACACAAACGAAACTTAACAAAACTAAGCACCTCACTTAAAGGGGCAGTAACTTAATGGCATTTTGGGATTAAACTTTAAAGCAGTTTAATTTTCAAAATAATAAGGAAATAACCTGGGGTGATTAATTACCATGGTTACACTTTCATCTGCAGATCTCTAGTTAAACTACAGTAGAGAATCACAATTGATATACTGGCTAAAAACCTACTAAAACACCAATCAGAGCTGTCAGACTCCAGCTCTGATTGGCTTGCTTACTCCTTTCCCCTCAAGGGGACAGAAGAGGTTTAAAGGAAGTGTCACAGATTTTCGTAAAGGAGGAAAAGTTCTGTCCATGCTGCTTGTATAGAATTGAAGTCCTAGATCCCTGGTTCCCATCTTTATTGGCTTGTGTCCCTTTACGTCTATGAGCTGTGAGCTCTTCTCAGATTGTCTCATTTTAAGGGTTTTAAGTCCAAAACATAGAAAAACATAATTCTTTACCATCCTGCTAATCATCTTTCAATCCCTCAGATTTATTTTGTAACCTCTTGGGCGCTCCTGAACTTCAGTTTGGGAACCACTGTCCTGGAACACACTGTGTCCCTTTTCAAACATATAAAAAAACAACTTGCAAATTTCAGGTTGCTGAAAATAGACAAAGTATGTGTACAATTGGCTTTAACGACTTCAATGCCAGCTGTACAGAGCAAAGCTCAGTAATTCTATGAAATCTCCAACAACCACATGGAATACAAAGATCTCTCACAGTTTTTGCACAGATTACACATGTACTTCAGCTGCCGAGACACTGGAGGTAATCCAGGGAAACTTTGAGAGTGGAAAAGCTTTTTTGGTCTCCATATCTCTGTGATGGAATTATGTGTACCGAAATTAGAGTGCAAATTTGAATCAAACCTCTAAGCGAGATCTGTGGGTTCTTGGCAGTGAAGGGGGAACACAACAGGATTCTCGCACATATGCCATGCACATCCGTGAGAAGCTCAGCAGGCTGCCAACACCAAAGTGTTCATCACTCTCCACCCACTCCTTTTCATAATACAGAGCAGAAAAAAAAAAATTCCCCACAGTATCGGCGTGAGCCCGACCAATCAGTGTTGAGGATCAAAAAGCAGACGTTCAAGGAGAATGAAATGCCCCCATTGATTGGCCGCACCACTTTGGTCCCCTCTGCACAGTCCTCCAATCGATACCAGAGAGATAAGCAGCCGTCGGCTACTGATATTGGCGATATATAACAGCCGTGGCTGAGCGGCGACTGATGACTTCTTGTCGTCTTGGTCACGACTCACCAGCGACCCAAGGGCAGGGCAACCAACCAACCAACCAACCAACCAACCAACACCTCCACCAAGATCCTACTCATCAATGGCATCAAACCACCAGCTGTTTAACCCATCTGCCCTTTATTCATGTTAGTTATGTCCTATATAATATGACCCCCCCCTCTTTTGATTGGGTGACATCCAACCTGTGAACTGACTAATCAGCTGGGGTTAAAGCTTTGCAAGGTGAGAGTAGAGCGCGACACGACAACAAGGATAAATTACCTGAAAAGGAACCACTGTTATCGCTCTGTTTGTTTTTCAAAAGACAATGAAATAAATAAATGAAAAAAAAAAAAAAAAAGAGAGGTTCAGAGAAAATGAAATGATGGCGTGGCGGTGTTTTGTGAAATTGTGCTGTCAAACGTTTCTCCTTTCTAATTTCCTGGAGCGCAGATGATGGAGCACGTGTGCTGACAGCTGAATCTGATAAAAAAAAAAAAAGGCTTCTCCTCTTTCTCCACATCACGAGCGTTTTTAAGCGACATTTATAAATATAATAATAAAACAATTAGTCTGTGGCAAATGACAACTGACAGATACCACGACCTTGTGTACACTGTACATTTCTTTACTGTGGTCATTTATTAAAGTGTCAAGGCTGACAGGCACAGACGTAAATACAAAACACTGTGACTGTAACTCAGTCTAATGTTTATTTACCAGGACAATGTTATTTAAATGCTGCTGACTTATACTTTATTAAAACCAGTAGAAGTTTCTAAAGATATTCAAATTAACTCGTAGCCCAAAAATCTTTTTATATTTCTTTTGACTTTTTGTGTTGACTTTTCAATAACTGTGGAAGCTGCTACTCTCTTAACTTACAAAGGTCTCACAGCAAGCAATCCTGTCTATGTGTGTGTGTGTGTCTGTACGTTTGATGGGACCGTCCCAGCACAACTGTCACTTCGCTCCCCTGTTACAGGTGCTCCACACAGGGGAGCTGGCAGCTCTGACGGACGCCTCCTCCGAGGGATTTATGGGAAATGACAGCTCCCGCTAAATAAAGCCGAAGTGGCCGGGGAAGGGAAGACAACGGAAGTTCCAAACCACGAGCGCGCAGGGCTGACACCAGCTGAAATTTATTTCCTCTGCTCTGCCTGGCAATTTAGTTGGAAATGTGCTATTCATACTTTTGGGCCTGGAGAGAGAGAGAGAGAGAGAGAGCCCCGCCCTTAATCTACTTCCTCTGTTTGGGGTAATGGTCTACGAGGTTTTTCTGCCAGCGAAAATCACATTTCTTACATGGCTGACTCTTGATGAATTATTTCACATTTCACTTACCTTTTTAAAAGTTAATCTACATCAATAACGTAAACGGAAATTTTCACAGCTACAAATGAACAGTTCCCCTTATTCAAACCCGAAAGGTGTGGAGCGTTCGGCTGCTTAAAAAGTCCATTTCAAACTTCATCATTTAACCGTTCGACAGCATATCTGAATGCACACGGGCCGGGCCGGCGTTCTGATTTTCTACGTATTTAAATATGGACCATCTTTAATTGAGCAGAAACTGCTGTGGAGAACAGTGCTGAACTAATACTGAGGCTGAAATATCATTACGCTGATGGAAGCCGGGCTCTCTGACTTTTATTGGCAGCTCCCGAGCTAAATGTGTGGTTCAATTCAGAGGCGGCCATAGCTGCAGAGGCAAAGTAATCGACTTTGGGACAAAATGGTGTGGAAAATGACGTGTAGGCCCTTGCCTAAAGCCAACCTGGTGCGGGCAGAAATCTATCATTCAGGTGCACACCAACATTGGCATTTTCACAAATGTGATTTAGTCGACGATACTGGAGAGCTGATGTGCTGGACCAGTGCTTCTGGTGAAAGAAAGCTACTATTTCAAGCCTTGCAATCTGCTGCTCCTGCTGCTGAAAATGTCTGTGCATTTGGTTCAGTTTGAACTCTGTCGTGTTCAGATAAAACAACGTTTTACATATGAAACCCTGCAGCGTATCAGAGTATATTTAGGTCAAAGTAACCTGAACCTTGTGAGCATTTGACTCTAAATTTCAAATCTCTAACCTCATTCAAGTCATTTTTTTTCTCAGCCTGTGGAAAATCATCCCTTTGTTTTGAGATGAACACAAGATTCACTGCTGTTCCACACTACTGTGCAGAGTATTTTTGGCTCAGTGCTGCCAAAGTTTGGACACAGCCATTTATAATTCTCTCACAAGGAAAGCAGCTTGCTTCTTTTTCCAAACAGACTCCATGGGATACAGACTGGTCCATGCTGTCATGTGGTCTGCTCGCAGAATCACATTATTTTTAAGCAGCTCAAGCCTTAGCGAGCACCAAAGCCAAAACGGCCTCGACCAGTAAACCAAACATTAATCATCACAATAAGACACAATTAAACAGCAATTATGTAAAAGACCTTTTTGCTTTGGGAATGTCTCAACTGTTACATCAGCTTCTAAACCTCCGATTCAGAGTGTGTCTCTCCGAGCAGCGAGCCTGGAAGAGCAACAGTCACACCCACACACTTGTGCACACACACACACACACACACACAAATACACTTGCAGAGCAACAGAGCAGATCAAGTGTGCCTGGAGAGCTCTATAGAGAGGCCAGTTTTCCTCATTAGACCGCATGTGCACCACTCTCCAAAAAACCCCTCACTCTAATCACTGTCACCAGACCTCGGCTGAAAAACAGATAATTAATGTTGGGCCTTGCCTCAATCGGCTTCCATGCTAAACAGCTCTGTGTACATATGTGTGCGCATGTGTGTGGGTGTCTGCATGTTTGTCTATTTGGAGTCTGTCGATGTAGGAGGCCCCCCGGGGACCGCGGATGTTCAAGCCATCCACAACAGCGATTTCTTTCAGGCTCGCATAAGCTCGCAGAAGAACAATTGCACGCCAGATAATGCAGAAATTTACAGAAGAAATATCCCACAGAAGCCGTCTGCTGCTGCTTCACCACTTCTCCGTCTGTAGTCGCTGGTTTTGTAACGTTGCACCCCTTTTGCTGCGGGACTGCCCTTTTATTTCCACTTCACCCATTTATTAAACAGAATGGACTTCTTAATCGTGTGCTTTGCCGAGCAGATTTATTTATGTTCTTTTTTTCCTTCCTAAAGGCAGTTATTAATATCATAAATATTTGATGATACTTTGCATGACCCTGCAGAGAATGACACAGAGAGGTAATGAAGGTTAACGCTGGGGGTACAGACTGATTAAATAGCCACTGAGTGGCAAAAGCCCACCCAGGGCTGCCATAAACTTTTTAATGAAATGGACTAAATAAACACGGTACAATTCAGGTGCAGGACAACTTTAACAAGGTAATTTACACAAACACATTTTTCTACTTACCCCCAGTGATATTTCAAAATGTAAATAGTTCCCCTAAAACCTCCCTGAACCATGGAGGTCAAAGGAATTTGTGGACATTTGAAAAACAGTCAATGTGTCTTTCCAGAAATCAAATCCTGGGTAGTAACTTCAACTAATTGATTCGCCAACTCACAGAAAATGAATCAAATGTGAATATGTCCTGGTTTTCGTGGCCTTCTGTGACAGTATACTGAATATCTTTGGTGCTGGTAGGACATTTTAAGACATGATCATTGGCTCTGGGAACTTGTGATGTGCGTTAAATGATTAATTGATTTATTGTAAAAAATAATCAATACATCAGTTAATAATGAAAACCATCATAATTTGCAGCCACTGGACTATTCTTTTCCCAGAACATAACTACTGTAGGACATCTTTTAAGATGATTTGTTGAGTTCTTAAACGTAATATTTCAATGTTTTGAGCACCACAAACAAAAATCCATTCACCTCCATTGTGTTGGGCTGGTGGCAGAAATCCTGGAGACAGACATCTCAAAATCCAGACACATAAAACCACAACTATCTGCATGGATAGATAGCACTACAGGTAAATGAGAAACTGTGCTGTGAACTGACCCTTAAAACATGTTGCAAGTGTAGAAGCTACTTTGCGAGATAAAACTAGTGTTTTTGTTGATATGTATATCTTTCAAAACATTGCAATTGGAGTCATATGGTAATCCTTCTGCATTTTGTCAGCAGCTCTTTGCCCTGCAATTACCATCTTTCTCACAAAGGTTTTTGAGGAGAGGCTATCTTTCCCAGGCTCACTCAACAAATCAATTCTGCTTTTTGGCTTTCCACCAACAGAATAAAAGTACCTTCAATATTTGCTACACATGTCCTTCATCATTGAATTGTGGTATTCATGGATTTTTGAATAGGCTGTGTATCCCATTGTCTAAGAACTCTAGCAAGAGCAAACAGCCCCACAAAGCACCAATTACAGCATCAACTTTTCTACTCTGCAGCGCGAGTAGCACTGCATTTGTGTCAAGACTGGAAAACATATGATGGGTTTGCAATTGTAATCAACATCGTTTAAATGGTACCAAGTTGGCAAATTAGGAAATTCCATCACTCATTTATTCAAGATGCACAATTACTGGAATCCAATACCCCAAAGTCAGGTGCCGATTTTCTGAAAATAAATGAAAACACCCAGGAGGAGCTCAAACCATCTCTTCCTGTAGACATAATTAAATCAGCAAAGTATCTGAATATTTAAAGAGCTCCAGCATACAACATTTATTGACTCTCCGAATGTGTCTTTCTTTATACATACAGATGTGGCCGAATAACTCAACAGAATGATTTGAGGCTGACATGTATAATTTGACCTTGTCAGAAGCTCAACTCCTTCCCCCCACATTTCCTTGTGCACGCTGTGTAATTGAGCCTTCAGGGAGAGTGGGAAGACTATCTGGCCCCCGCCTTGTAAAGATCTCTATTGATGATCAGGACTGGTTACCAACCATCTAATCAATAAGTGCAGATACACAAACAGATAGTAATAAATATGGGATGACAGTAACTTATCTTGCCTCCACAAGCGGTTTAATAACTGCAAAGATCATAGACTTACATTAACAGCACCTCTGGGGTAAACGCTTTGCAGTGAAAGATATATGTAATTAAATATGTTTCCTAGCATAAAAGGCTATTAACTTCGCTTGAATACATTTCTCAACAATGAAACATACAAGGCGGAGAAGATAAATTTAAATTGACGGTCAGTGACCAAGTCAGAAGCAGACCGGCTCTCTGCATTTAAATTACAGGAATTTTCTATGAAAGCCACGGGCAAATCCAAAATGAAAGTCGCATTAATCGAGAGAGTTGAAATTACTTTTTGTGATGTAGCTTTTGTAATCTTCCTGTGCCACAAAAATCGTAGCTTTGATGGTGGTTAGAGGTGATGCAGCACGGCCAGTGGAGTTACAGTTTCTTATGTAGGACACTAACTCAGTTTGCCTTCTAACTAATCAGTCTTTTCCAATAATCCTTGCACGGGAAAAAAGGGAACAACTACAGACAAGGAAAGGATAGATAATTGTCTTGTTTACCTTGATTTAACATTGTGTGTGTCTGTGTGAGTTAAACCACAAGGGCTCAGTAAATTTGCCAAGGCCAGACAGAAGAGGAAGTAAGTCTCAGGCTTTTCATTCACTTTTGCTGACACATCGGCAACCAGAGGCTTGTTGGGCCTCGAGAGCCATTGATGTGTCACTTCACATTTCTAACAGTCAAAATCAATCCCTCATTTAGATTCAGCAACGTCGGAAACATACAAAATATCACCTATAGCGGCTGAACGCGCCAGAAAACCATTCGAAGCATGAATTAACAACAGAGAAATAAGAAAATGACAGTAAGTAATATGAATTAGATTTCAAGCAAAAACAAGTGCAGGGGTGATCCATGTTAAACCAAATCATCAAAATGCAAATAGTGTAGTTCTCACTCCAGGAGTTTATAGTCCAACAGCAAATCTAATATACTGTGGGATGTTTAACATATATATCTTTTCATTTCCCACATTTGCTCATCAGATTGTCAAAGCAAAGTGAGGCGCCACACAATATCCTGGGCCTCACAGATGTAATATAACGGACCAGTGTGATGCAGCTGTGGCATTAGGGCCAATGGGAGCTCTTTAAATGAGAGAGTGGCCGTAAACACCACGTCTACTTTCTCCCCTCGCCGGCATTACTAGCGGAGCTGATGACAAGTGCCGAGCAGCCCTCCAGTGCCTTTAATACAGCGAGAGCATTCTCCAGGGGAAATGCAATCTGTGTCCTCTGTACAGATCCACTGTCTGCACTTCCCCGCATGTGAGCAGCTATCATATTATACTCCCCGCTCTCGAAATGGGAGAAGGAAATAGGAAATCGCCTCGGCCAGAGATGAACCAGGAACATAATCAAAAAATAGTGCGGCGCAAACGGCGCAGATCAGCCCGGCATGCAGACCTCCCCCGGCTGAACGCTAAACAATAAGCAGTGGGGATTGCTTGGGATTCTTGTGCCGTTGAGAAGAAAGTACGCCCCCTTTTTTCACCCCGCAGGCATCTATTGGCTTATAGCAGCTTATACGTTTAAGATGGGAGATAAGAACAGGGACGCTTCCCTCATGTGGTGATCCAGCATGCCTATATTGCCAATAAAAACAACAGAACTGCACCGACAAAAGAAGCTCACAACATGAGCCGCCGTGTGTGAAACAGTATTCAGTTGACCTTGCATATTGCTGGGGTGATTTTTCATCTGAGCCAAACAAAGAAACATAAAAAAACGCACTCTTGACTTTTGGCAAAAAGCATGAAAGTGAATCCATTAAAGTGGGGGAGGAGGGGAGGAGGGGGGGGTATGAATCACACTTTTGCTAGATTGTGTTTGTTTGCATTCTGTAGACTGCAATAAATACAAGATGAAGCTCAATCCAAACCGCAGACATAAAGGAACACACCGCACATGTTAGAAACAACACAACCCCGCACTTCTCGGACTGTCACTGTGCCTGCCTGGAAAAGACAAAGACACTTGAGCAGCGGATGGACGGCGAGTCCGGTTTTGGATCTGTGTATGGAGTCAAGTCCCTGTGTGTGTTTGAAGTAAATGTGCCGGACACGTGTGTGTGTGTGTGTGTGTGTGTGTGTGTGTGTGTGTGAGACAGTGTTAAGCCTGAGTGAGAGGTGAAAGGACTGCTGTACTCACAGTTGTGCTCTTGTTTCCCTGTGGTCTGTCGGCGTGTCAGAGTTTCATCCTCTCAGCGTCTCTCCCTGGGCTGGGCTTCCTCTTCCTCTTCTGACCAAAAGGTGTGAGGAGGAGGAGGAGGAGGAGGAGGAGGAGGAGGAGGAGGGGATGCACGGATTGAACGCAAAGGAATGAAAACCAGAGTGAGAGAGAAAGAAAGAAGGAAGAGGAGGAGGAGGGAGTGTGAGAGTGAGAGAGAGAGAGAGAGAGAGAGCACACTGTGGATGGATGGAGGGAGGGCGAGAGGTGGCCTGCGATTGGCCTGTCAGTCCGGGAGAGGGAGCGTCGGTCTCGGCGGTGTCAGGGTGGCGGGCTGCCTGCACCCCAGTCGGTCTGCCGGCGTCTCAGATTTAAACGCCTCAAGAGCTGGTCGCGCAGATTCCTACAGCGCACACGCTCGCTGGCTGCCTCACGACTCACACACTCTGCATCCACATCACAGAGAGAGAGGGAGAGAGAGAGAGAGGGAGGGAGAGAGGGAGAGAGAGGGAGGGAGAGAGGGAGAGAGAGAGAGAGAGAGAGAGAGAGAGAGAGAGAGAGAGAGGGAGAGGGGAAGGAGGAGGGAGGGATGATAGAGTGAGGCAGACAGATTCAGAGGGCCGATGACAGCTTCAAGCTGAAGCTTCTCCTTGGCTCCTCATCAATGACAGGTACTGAGGAACAAGAGACAGAGGGAGCCCCCCCCCCTCCCATTCACACGCCTCTGTACACACACACACACACACATTCATGTACACGCACAAATCACTCCTAGCTCCACCAACCCCCCCCCTTCCCTCCCCATCTCAATTACCATGGCCACGGCAGATGTATTGGGCTTGTCAGCTCTCAAGCAAGGCTGTGCAGGAGATGTGGGCTAACTTATCTCATCTAATTTAACCAAGCTATAATCAGACAACACTGTGGAGCTCATTTATGGTCGGACTGGATGGAGGGTTTAGGAGGTGGGGATTGTGAGGGTGAGGATGTGCGGGGGTGGGGGGCACGGAGACAGACACAGTCCACCTGCAGGCTAAATGTTCAGATTAAATCTATTTTTACGCAAGAAAATACAAACGAGGAAAAGAAAATTGATGATAAAAGAAGATTTTAAAAAAAGACAGCTGAAGACTATCAACAACCCAATGACACTGATTCAACTGTGATTCATAACGCAGTCAGTACTTTGACTAATTTCAGTGAGCCGACACCCTAAACGTTCCAAAAATGAGATTCAGTCTGAACAAGAAGCACTGTCAAGGATATTAGGCCTGACGTGTCTGCAGTCGACGCCCAGTTTGCAGCCGAATGTCAAGCTCCGGTATTTTTTCCCTCATTAACCGTCGTGTCCGGTCAGAAGCGGACCGACTCCAATCGGCTCCACGCAAAGTCCTATGAATCCTATCTCTGCCTCTTCACTCCACCAAATTCAATTAAAAAGAGAAATTGGCAATTAGATCACTGTTATGATCCCGTAACAATGATCTAATCTGTAATTCATTGGCTGGTGTTCCCCTGGGGTGGGGGCGCTGCTTGATGGAGTGGCTCGGAGACTCCTTGGCATTCACCTCGGCTCCGGCGGCGCACAAGGGTGCGGTCGGTGCGGCGGGGGCCCAGGTGCTACCGGAGGCCTCTACAGTGTCACCACTGGGGCCTCTGTTGGCCCGCGGCAAGAACGCGACCTGTGACACACACTCGTTTGTTTTATTTTCATATGTATGAGAGCTAATTTTGCAGGTTGTAATATATGTGCAAACATCCACGGGAACACACACACACACACACACACACACACACACACACACACACACACACAGTCACAGCTGATGTGCAAAAGGCAGAAATGTACACAAACACCGGCTCCTCTCTTGGGAGGAACGTTTCTTCTCCTTAATTGAATTAAGTCAATTCTATTTGGTTAATGAAGGGGCGGGGGACAGTTTGCCCTTTCAGGGGCATCAGGCTAACAATCACATTGAGACATGGGGAGTGGAGGTGTTTAGAGGAGGGTGGGGTCACAATCTCTAGACTGGAACCAGTGTCTTGTCACCACCTTTGTGACTGGAGTCATGCTAGCAGAGCAGCACTACAGCTCCACCGCATGTGGACTGTCTGCTGCAGTTACCGTCACCACGCTGACCGAAGCGGCAGCCATGTTTGTGTATTTGTTATTTAAAAGGCTTGTTACCTGGCAACATTTAATACATTAAAGGCTTTTTTATCTTATCATCCATCTCATGGCGCTTATATTTAGTCCGGGGATAAATGCAGTGTCCTTTATAGCAGACACGCACACCTACGCAGACACAGAGCCGGTGGCAACAGGAAAGCAAACCGACTATCATGTATAGGTGTGTGTGTGTGTGGGCTTGCGACACACATGCACACACATAGGCATACGCACACAGGAACAGTGTGATTGCTCTGCTTCGCTCGTTTAGCACTTCTAAGGCAGAGATCCCCAGAGGCCACCCATCACATCCAGTTACTGTGGCACACAGACACGACCGGGCCCCACCTGGCTGCTCTCACCTCAATCTGTAGGAGGCAGGAGGCACTAGCACCATGTCGCTCTCTTTCTCACTCTCACACACACACACACACACACACATCACTCACCAAAGATCAAAGATGTGGTCACACACACACACACACGCTGATATCTCTTATCAAAGATCACAAGGACTCTCCGCTTTACAGACTTTTACAAACTTGCCGTCACGCACATAAACTTGTTGCGAATCGCCCCCTCGTCTTAAATCACAAAAGTACATTGCTATAACGCGTCTGGTAACCGACTGTGTCGTAGTCACACTCAGACTTTTCACGGGAGGTGTGAAGGAGCTCACGAATCCCCAGCCAGCAGTCCTGTAAGAGCAGGCAGATTATTATCATTTTCATCCCGGCACCCATTTTAACAAATTTTATGTAATTATCATAAAATGAGTAAAATGTGTCAGCTAGAGAGTGCCAGTGAGAATAACAGACGGAATAAATGGAACATGGATGCATTAACAGATACTTTTAAAGAAGAGGACTAATGAGACAGAACAGCTTCGACTGTTGAGTCATGTCGGTGAGATGAACATGTAATGGCTTGCTGAGCGCCGCTACCCCTGCAGATGCAAAAACAAAGACGGGAGGCAGATAGCTTGAGTGGGAGAGTGCCGAGCGGGGTGAAAGACGGGGTAGGTGAGGAACGAGAGGGTAAAGGAGGTGGAGGTCGTCCGGTCGGTGATTAGTGAGCTCCCCGTGCTGGTTGAGCCTGACTTGTCACAGGTTGACATGGGATGCAATTATAGAGGGGAAGTTTCCCAGCCCCTCAGGCATGTGCCAGCCGTGCTGTCAATGCCGGCTGATGTGTGGGCTCTTGGCACTGCCAAAGGTGTCACAGGCGCTTATGTGTGCTCAAAACTGCTACGCTCCCATGAAAATTGGCCTTAGCTTTCCCAGATGCACTGGATGATGAGTGTGTGTGTGTGTGTGCACACTTGCTCTGTTACCTTTGTTTGAGTATTAGTTAAACCCTACTCCACTCCCAGCCTTCTCTTGGTTTCACTCTTTCTTATTTCCTCTGAAGCTACAAGGTAAAGCCACAACACTTGTGATTCTGCTGGCTTCTCATGCTGTTCTCACATCTTCTCCTTTTCCCGTATCAGCCTGCATATGACTCTGCCAGCAGTGCGAGTAAGCTCTGTAAGACCCAAGGCAAATTACCTCAGCGGGACACTACACTTCTGTTCCCCTTGCTTCTTCTTCCTCTTCCTCACCGTCTTCTCTTTTCCCCCTTCTCTGCATGTCACAAATCAAAGTGTGTACCTCAGCACTGGCTGCACGTCGTGGGAGTGTAGCTTAGAACAAATTCAATGTCCTCCACAAGCAGATTCATGTCTATCACAGAGTGAGAAGAAACCTCCTCCGTCTCTTCACTATGTGGGAAAAAAACGAGAACACAGTCTTTTACCAAAGGACACAGATGGTCATCTGGACTTTTGTCCAACCTTTCTTTTTTTATCATAACCCTTTTTTTTCAGAAAACTGATTCGTACCAAGACTTCCATACTACCATCTAGTGGCTTGAAAGCTATGCTAGTGGGCCATCAGGTGTGATTTTCCACTTCAGACAATTTTTTTAATGGGGGGGAAATGGCCTGAAATTGAATCCTCTGGCAGCTTGCAGTTCCTCTAAACTAGCCTTGGGCAACACAATACTTAGATGCACCCGTACTCCATTTCCAGAAAGATCCAAGTTCTAAAGATACTGCCACTAATCCTAAAAGAGGGGGTGCAGGGATGGTTCTGGGTCTGATGAACATCACAACACACATCCAAAGATAATTGTATAACATGCTCAGAGGAGTGTGATTAGAAGGCTAACTCTTGCTAAGCCATAAAAGGTGTTAGACGGCAACCTGTTAGCAGACCTATAGGAGTCACCGGGGTCTGCTGCTGCGCCCTGTTAGTGTTGTTAGCAATAACCGCAGTCAGCCGGCAGGACGTGTCCCCGTGTCCTCTACCTGAGGCCCCGCTGTGATCACACAGCAGGCGAGCATATGATGCTTCTTCGCCCCTCACAGTTCATAGCCCAACACCCCAACCAAGAGGGCCTGATTAAATCGGTGGAACAAGGGCTAATTAAATAGGGTCTGATCAGGCAGGAGTAAATTATTTAACACTGCCCACACATACTGATGTCTCCTCTTCAGATCCTGAACCAGAGAATTCTCTTTGTCGCTTTTGTCTCCTCCGTTTCATTCTCTCTCTTTGTCCGTCTTGTCTTTTCTGCTTTTACGACATTTACACCACTGCTCTTTCATCTCTTAAATGGTGCCATTCAGTAGCCTCGGCACAGTCGTGAAGCAGATGCAGAGCCAGGGCTGGAGGCAGATAACATTGTGTGTTGATTAAAGACACGGAGGGTAGACACCTACAACATCCTTTGGAATCAACATAGAAGGGGTGACAGAAATATCCCCCTGCGGACAAATATAACAATGGGACAAGTGAAGATGTTAACTGTCGGTTCCTTATGCTTTCACACTGATCCCCCCCCGCCCCTGCTCCTACCTCACCCTAACCTATGCATGCTGAAATAAATAACCCTTCCTGCTTTATTATACCCTTTAGAAACCTGTAGACTGTTAAGAGTGCTTTTTGCTGAGGCTGTGATCCAAGCAGTGCGACCAAAAGTTCACTGAGAAACTCATGTATTCATTCACTCAGCAGGGGATGGCATTTTCCATTTCTTTTCTTCAATGCTGTGGTCTTTTTCTGACAGCGGCGTTCTCTCTGGGCCAATTTCAGACTTTCTGATCACCCACTGCACCATGCACATCTTTCAGCTGCTACAGTGTGCTAACTACAAAACCTAAAGCCCACAGAAAATCACTGACCCATGACAGTGTGGACTGGAGAGAGAAAAAAAATGTGGTCCATTGCCTTGTAAACATTGCATTTTGCATTTACAATCTGTTGTCATGAAACAATTAACCTTGAGAGAAGCTACAAACTACCACAGCAAGGGAACATTCAAATGCAGCACTCCGTATCCCGCATCATTACAAGGCTTCTACCAAACAAACTGGATGAATCTATTAGTTCACACAACCCCAGGCCAACTGTAACTTTAAAAAGGGAAATCAGAGTGATTGTGCCAAACTTCTCAGAGAAAACTATGTAGACACATTTGTTGTTGTTGTTTTTTTTTACAAAGCAGCACTGCATTTAAGAAATGCAAAGGGCTGCATAGCTGTAGGTGTGTAGCTTAAGGCACCAGTGAGATTAAGAAATACAACGTAGATCAATACAATGAGTCGTAGATCCCTGAGTTTGAAGGTTTATCAGTTGCCAAAAAATGCTGGATTTCACATCTCTTAATTGAAAGTTAGAGCTGATTTATCCGGTAATATACCGGGAATGCACAATTTGATGAACCAACAAAGGTGGGCAGCGAGTTTACAGCCCGTCGACTCTCGCTGAGAAAACTGACGAGCAGCTAGATGAGGACTGGAAAGACATTGAGATGTTAGAAGATAGCCTTTTAGGCAAACTGCTAAGGGAAGGAGGGATGTTCCGCATCAGGTACTCAGGTCTGTGGTTCTTAAGATCCACAGAAAAGACAGTGAAGACCAGGGGAGAGCTCCATGCCACTGACTGCCATTGGGACTGGTTTTCATGTTTTCAGTTGACAGCATACGTCCTCCTGCATTGAGGGTACTGAAATATTAAGTTTTCAGGTCTTTAGGAAAGGTGGGACAGTTCGTTTTGGGTCATCAGTGTTTTAAAATACTGTTGTGTTTGTTTGGGCTGTTTTTAGGTATTTTAGGTAACAATTATGAGTAAGGTTCAGACACGATCCCAGAGCGGCTGTGGGCTTTGTCCGGGTTTCATTAAGGAAATGTCGAGGGTTAACATGACACATTGGTCTAAAGTAGTCCAGAAAATTGGTCGAAATCAAGTCCCCAGAAATAAATATCATCAAATACATCTCAGCAAGTAAAGAGGTAGATAAAATATCATGACACCCAACAAAGAAAAAGAGAAACTTTTAGAGATTAGAGGTAACAAAGCTATGCAATTGCTTTATAATGTGCTTTGGCTCTCTGTGCTCTAATGCACTGAGACTGTATAGGCTATGTTGTGTCTGTGAATAATCTAGGGCATATTCATTATGAAAACAACACTTTACTCCAGTGGCAAAATGATGTTGACCTTTGTGAAATCGAATACTAGCAAACCGTGTCTCATTGTTCAAAGATAATAGCTGGGCAACATTCCTTGTAAGGCATATGATGTTGCTGGCATGCTGAGTGCCAGCCTCGCTATTGGGTGGGTGTCGGACTGGTGATGACTCATTCTTCATCTGCTTTAGAGAGACCTGGGTGACAGGTTTCTGTTTTAGCCGCTGCAACAAAGTGTTTCCTGTTGTCGGTGAATTTTACTTCACTTAGATAAGTGGTTGAGCAAAATCTCCTTTTGTCTTTGCAACACCTACCTGAGATTTACTCAGCGTAGCATGTAAACGAGGAGGAGGAGGAGGAAGCAAAAGAAAGAGGGAGAATGAGAAAGAGAGTGTGGAAAAGAGGGGGAGACGGTGGGCCGGCCACCCTAAAGAAGCCTCGTTCATTCCCCAGGGAAATTGCATCACATATTGATCCATGTTCCCTGCATCTAATGGACACAGAGGGTGGAATTGCTGGTGGCAATTGGGAAATAGCTATGAGAGTAACAAGGAGTCATTAAGGCATAAAAGCCAGGTTAGTCACCTGAGGACCTCTCACCTGCCTTCACACAGTCCTCACAGAGCAGGAACAGCTACATATACTGAGTTAGATTGCCAAAGCAGCAGGTTCACGGGCTCAGACGAGCATTTGTCTCCATTACAGCCCTTACACTGGCAAATAAACAGGGGAGACAGACAATCATTCTACATTACATCCATGACTATAGCACTTTACATTTTCTATCAGCGTAACAGACTCCCTGGGCCATCTCACAATCCTCACATTCATTTTTTTACTGCCTCGCGCACATTCTGCTACTCCTGTGCACAGATGGAGCTTTAACCAGGGAGGGATTTCCACCACTGCTATAACATTTATGGCCCTTTCTCCGAGGCAAAAACCGCAAGATCCAAAACAAGGTCTGGAGCCTAACCCAAATCTGTCATGCCATCAGTGATGTCGTACTACTTCAAAACAAAAAAACTGAATGCAAAACATAGCCCTCAGTCTGCACCTTCATTATTCTTTCTCCTTCGAGCTCAGTGTCCACCTCGTCCACAGAAAGGGCAGCAGCTACATTTCAGCCCGCTGTGGCTTCGCTTCCCTCAACAACAAATGTATTCAAAATTATTTTTCAACGCCGTGCTAAAGCAGCAAAAGCAAAATTGAAGGCTAAAGCAAGAAAAAAGCAAGACGGGAGCAGCCTGTAGAGAGGGAATCTGTGATTATCATTGAAGTAGAAGGAAGTGGGAGGACCAGCTTCACAGTGATTTTAGTTTGTGGGTCTCACAGTCTGATGTAACGCAGAACCTCAGGGCTGCACGGAAGGAAAAATGTTCTTTTTTTTTGTCCAGTATTCTCTGGATGTTTCACACAAGCAAACAGCGCACAAAATGATTGTTATTATAATATTATAACAATATATTTTCTAAACTTAATCGTGTACTATTTCAATTTGATTTTTAATCCATTTTAATGGCTCTTTTCAGCTAAAAAAAACAATGCTAACCATTTGTATTGCAATTCAAATACTTCTCCATTATTCTTAGAGGCATGCGGATAATTTCACACATATAAGGCACTTACCTGCTTGTAAATTATTGATCACCTTTCAACCACTAAAGAAATGAATCGGCTCTGCGCATGTAAATAAGGCGCAGCACTTAGCCGAGGCGTTTCGCCCCTGGTGTCAGACTGCCGGTGATTTTGATTTGGTGCCATTTGGGTATTAAATGCAGTGGATATTGAGTGCCATTACAGCCAGGGACAGTCAGCACATCAATCTCTGTCAAAGAAGTGGAAATCCGTCTCTAGACAGGAGCAGCCAGGAAGGAGCTACAATAGCTAACACCAGCTGCATAGAAACTGGGATCCCAGGAGTGATGAGAAAACTAGTTCTGTATAATGAACTGTATACAAGCTAAGCTGGTATCTCATCTTTGTCCTTGTGTGCTCACAACACGTCAGTTACAATAGCAGGTTGCGTACCGATTCACCTCTCAGGGTAGGTGTCACACACACGTGTTTCAGCATCATCTTTTCAAGTTGGCAGCCTTGCATGTTGGCCAACAGAGCATGTGTGGCGAATGCTGTTTCGTGCATATTTGTTTAAGATCTACAAAGCTCTGGCTCTCTTCTCGCAGTGCTACTTTTGGCTTCGAGCTGCCTCTCACGGGATTCCCCCCCAAAAAAGTTACCTGATGAGCCGCCGTCCTCACAGGAAATAGGAGGAGGAGAGGGGGTAGAAACAGAGACAGAGAGAAAGAGAAAGCTCTCATTATTTCTCCCTAATTGCCCACGAGTGACCCTCCTGATTCCCCCCTCTGCAACCAGGTACGGTGCCTCATTACAGGCAGCCTCCTCAGTTCTCCCAGGAGAAACCCATGAAAAGGCCATGAAAGGCCTCGTCTGACAGGGGCCAGCCAGACTGGACCAATTAACAGGGTTTTTCTGTGCTCTGACTCGCCACACTGCAGTTTGCAACTCATCTATGGTGCGAGACTCGCAGACGTCCTAGGTCAGGTTGGGATGGTTTGTTCAGAAGGTAGACGGGATAAGGGATGAGGGATAAGGGATAAGGGCAGTGCCATCTCGCCAGTGCGCCTGCGCCATTTACATGTTTCTCACGCCTCCTTTTAGTAGAAATGGCTGACTGTAAAAAGCTGATCTTTTTATCTGTTGCGATTACCTTTGAGAAGGAACATTAACTGGGAATTATTTACATTTTTTAAATTTTCTATCAGGGCAAAAAAATGTTGTTTATTAATTTTGGATTAAACTGCGACAGGGCCTTTGACAGTTTGAAATATAGATGTTTTCTGGTGCCCTGGCATCATTGCTCCATGAAGGCTAAATGCAATTGTCTCTCAGCGTCCCAGTGCCATGTGACTTAGTGTGTGTCTGAATAAATGACCCAGTCAAGGTGAGTCTCCGTGTCAAGCCAGGAGCATCAAAGACAAACCACGCAACCTTGCCAGAGGGCCCGTTTTCCTTTCACCTGGAGAACTCCATTTTCACTCTCCAGGGCTCGATGCATTCAAGCCCATCCTGATCTTTGTAATGACTGGTCAAAAAAAAAAAAAAGAACGTAATTCAGACAGCCTCCTGTCTATTAGTGACATGAAAGACAAGACTTTCAAAGAGCGCTCGCCTTCCTCTTCAGGTCTAAAAGACACAGACATTCTCTTCAAGGTCACATCACTTTCCGCTGGAGTGATTCAAAGCAAAAATCCCCTCAACGTAAACAGCGCTGACTGATAGAGTGGAGGACAATGATGGGGCCGGCGACAACGATACCACTCAGTGAAAGGGTCTATGACAGTTGCAGCGACAGTGTATTTGGGCAGAGGAAAAGGGGAATGAAGCAAAGAGGAAGAGTTGTGCGGGGTGGGGCTGGATGGAAGAGGGGTACTGATTAGCTTGCAGTCTCATGGGGTGCGTGTTTGCCTGCAGGGAAAGGTCACGGGAGGGAACGGGAGTAACGAGGTGTGAAGGGAAGGCACTGTCCTCGGCTCCCGGGCCCTAGGAGACATCCCCGGCAAGGTGTTAATGCAGATGCTGCAGCCTCCCAGGTTCTGTTTATTACACCTTTCGAGGGAAACCAGCCCAGAGTTTCACCATCAGTCAATACAGCTGAAAACATGCTACAATCAGAACCACAAACTGGCGGCAAAATGCGGAAAAGCTTGGCTGTGTCTTTTTGGTCGGGTGTGTACACTTCGTACTTTCGCTCAGAGAGAAGAAGCGGTCAAACTGCTGAAAGGTATGTAAGCTCGAAGCGTTATTTCTGTTCTTTTCTCAGTAATTGGCCATGAATGAGCTCCTTATACACATGCTCCATGTAGCATTTTATACTTCTGCAGTATTCTTGTTACATGAAATATAAGATTATATATTTACTGAAAACAATGAGAGAGTCGGTTGGCTTTTATCTCCCACTGCTGATGGTTATGTTGCTCAGAATCAGGACATTTCCCATGAAACGTAATTCCTGTTGTAAATAGGATGTTGGCTAGCAGTGCTCTCTGTGTGTTAGCTTTTTTTGTCCTTGTTTCAAATACTTTTTGCCTTTGTGTTTTCCTCTAAATATATCAATTTCAAGTATCTACAGTACTTCATACAGCTGATCAAATATATGAATTTGAATGGAGCTAATGCTTATTTACACCCCGACATAAAACTTCAAAGATTGAATTACCTTATAGATGAATACACACATGCAAATATAACAACACAAACTGGATCTCTGTTTGTTCTGTTTTGTCAACATTGCTGCTTTCATTGGCGTTTGTTGTTGAATATTAATTTTAAGACACTGTTGTTGTTCTTTGTGTACGCAAAGTAATTAATAACTGCTATATGTTGCATATTTGTAATGTGACTTACATATAAAAATGAAATATTATAGAAAATGTTAATATTAATATTGAGTGAATAAGTGAACTGAATAATTGTCAATATATTGACTTAATATGAGGAATTACTCTCATATAAAAAAGTTGATCCATAAACCAATGAACATTAGAGGCTTATGTCAATGAAAATGTGTGTTTCAAACAGACAAAGTCATAAGAAAATGACCTTAACACAACCCGACGTGTTACAACCCTTGTTTTGTTTCCAGAACGGTCCCTGCAGCCGCAGCAAAACTGCTGTCTCTCCATGAACTCAACCTGAGAGAGGACCACATGGGAGGCCGACCCTCATTATGTATAAAATATCATTAATTAACTTTATTGAATGAGTCACAGTATGGTTTCCACCACATGGTTCCCTCAGGGTCCCTTGCCCAAGACCCCACCTTGCCCTGTTCGGAGCCAGTGAGCCAGCATCCTTCACTTCAGCCCGTTCTCTTAGCCGGGGCTGGTTCTAGGTGACTTTCTCCCCTCTTGTCGTTGCTTAGAAAGCTGCCAGTAATTTATAATGTTGTGACAGTCAAATAAACAGGGCTGCTGCTTGCTGGAGTGAAAAGTCCTGTATTAAAGGGAATCAAAACAGCTCCAAATGGTGCCTTGAATGGAAATAATCTTGGTGTAAGATCTGTTCTGGGCTGGCTAATTTAAATTTGTTCAGGGTGACAGCTTACTGGAAGAGGGACATAATGAAGTCCATTATCATCAGTGGTGCAAATTCTAAAGAACGAGAACTCTCATTATCAGCGCTTTCCTGTATACGAAGGAAATATGTTCATCCATTATGAAATGTGCTGAGAATGACAACATGGAGCAAACATAAGACAATGTAAGCTGTGAAAAAAAATGGAATGGTGCTTGCTGGAGACTGGACAAGTCTTTTTTTTTTTTTTGTACAATGCCTTCACTTGCTTTATTTATGGATGAGGTGATGGTGATTTTCACTGCACACAAGACGGCCATGTATTGGATTTTAACACAGTCAAGACTGGAATAGGCTGATCATTCTGATATCTCCCGATGCCGTATACAGTGGTATGCAACAGCAAGACAGCCTGTGCTTTTATTTACAGTGCCTTTTCTTGTGGTAATCTGACATCTGGTAGACCATGCCAGACCTTGAACAGTGTCTTCCCAGGCATTATCTCATAAAAACAGAGCCTTGATAATGCTGTTCCATTAGACAAGTAGCAGAAATAACAATAAGTCATTTGGGCCAGAATTAACTGATAAACAGGGAAATGAGGGAAGTCTCCAGATCTGTAACCCACGATAACCACCGCCTCACTAAACTTAGGGAGCGAGGACTTCAAGCTGTTTCTAAAATATATTCGCTTCAAAGAGTATAAAAATATGTTCGGTGCCAAAATAATCATCAAAAGTAAGTTCAGTTCCAGCTAAATGTGTTGCTGAATGAACTGGAGTGGTGGAGGAAATGGGAACGCCAGGTGTTGGGGGGGGGGGGGGGGGGAGTCACACACACATACTAATGTGCCATCAAAAGTCAAGTGCACACATTCAGGGACAAGATACTGAATCAAACACAAAGCACTGCACCAACAATCAGGGAAAAAGGAATATTTTCTTCGATGTACAGGAATTAACTGCTTTCTATAACTTACATCCACGTAGAACAATTGCAGCCATAAATGCGTCACATTCACAAACAGCATATCTGTGCCTCTCTCATCAGCAGTGATGCACTGTGAGGTACACGGGACGCTGCTCTGAAAGGAAGTGTCAACTGAACCGCTGTTACAGACTCGTGTTAAAACCTCAAAGCAGTGTGGAAAGACCTTGAAGTAGCTACCATCGTCTTCATTATGAAAATCAGATGCCAAACAAAAGTCTTGGGTACGAGTGACTTTCAAGGCTGGAAAGACAAAGGACACATATCAAACACGCTCGTCCTCTAACAATGTTCACCGCATTCGGTCCCTGTTCCATCTCGGAGGGATCTTCATGTCCCACACGTTCCCTTTCACCCACTCCTTCAGGTCAATATTAGCACTAGGAACTCCAGCTACTTGATGTACCCCAGTCAAATTTACCAAACACTGTTTGACTCATGCTATTAAATCAGAAGATGAAAGAATCGCCAAGGGCAAACAGCTCCTAAGGCTATACACCAAATACCCAGACTCTCTACTTTTAACAGTAAGGCACAATTAAGAATTTAAATGGATCCTGCATAAATGTGCTTCTGCTGTGAATCTGACTGACTTTGAAAATATCATAATTAGTGTCAAGCCTAGCTGACATTGTGCAAGGTGTAAAGTCCAGCTATCTTCACTGATGTACTGCAGTGATACGTTTATCCCTGTGATTACAGAGTAAAACCAGGAAATATGACACAAAATGTACCCAAGGAAGAATAATATAATGAAGTCAGGAGCTATAGATGTGCGCCCCTGGAGGGGCCTGACTGAAACCTACATCTAATTTACCCCAACACTATTTACTCCCACAATATAATTCCAGCTCTATTACAGGAGATAGAGAAGGACAAATATGACAGAGCAACAGACAAATGGGAAGGAAGAGTAAGCGAGGTGCTCGGAGAAAAAGAGAAGGAAAAGGAGGGGGGAGCTGTGAGAGATAGGCAGAGTTGGGGATGATAAGGAATCACAGATAAAGCCTCTAGGGTGCAGACGTGTTCCAGAGAGGAGTGACCAATCAAGATAGAGGGAAAGAGGGGGGTAAAATTGTGATAAGAGTGATGACAGAGTGTAAAATGACTCAGTCAGCCCTGGCAATGGCATTGGCTCTGACCTCGCATTCCTCATCCCAGTTCAGTGGAGTCCTGAGGTTCAGGACTGTGCCAGCTGGTTGTAGGACGCCGTTCGAACCTGCTGATTTCGACAAACGCTAAAGAGCTGTAAACCCTCCAACACAACGGCCTCTCCAGGCCCCGACAGTGTTTCGCATAGAAAGGATAGATAGATTGGTAGTTTGTCATGACCTTCCAAAATGATGCTTCTGATCCTGCGCCCCTGTTTCATGTGTCAAAGTCAACAACTTCGATGACCCATCCAACCCAGACCTCCTCTCCAAAAGGTTTTGTTGGTTATTTTAAGTATTCGAACAAAAACACAATGCTGCAGTTCTTCTGATGTGGACAGTCTCTGATTTGACAGACGCTAAAATAGAAAATTAAACCTCGACAAAGTCTCAAACAAATAAGACGTTCTCTCAAGTGTATTTGCGGGACAAAGACGAGGTTTCAACGGAGCTAAACTTAAAATAATTGTATAGATGTCTGAGTTACATACATATAAGCATTGTTTCATTAACTCTATTTCAAGACCAGTTAGGACCTGCTTCACATTGAAATATCGTACGTACATTGATAAATGGGTTAGGAGCTCCTTACTGAGGAGGCAGGTTTTATTGCAAGTTTTAGACACATCCATCATTGCAGCTGTTACGTAAAATCAGATCCTCAGCTGCATCATCTAGACTGAAACTGTCGCAGGACCCTGTCAAATGTACCTCGCTGTATGGCTCAGACTGTTGCCAGAAAGTTGTTCATGTCAAATGTATGCGCGGCACCGTGAAGATTTTCTGCACACTAACCTTTTTCAGATAAACAGCGAGTGGAACAAACAGGACAGGAATGCATGGATGTCACCATAACAAGGAGTGGGTGGAGTTTGAGTAGCTGTGTTCTGTGGCGTCAAGAAGTTGGCATCTTGAAGCCCCTTAGATAGATTCTGGAGAGAAATCGCCAGTGAAGGTGCCCAAAACATTTCTGCAGAAGGACAGTGGAGATGCAGTTGAAGGAAATTAAGCTGACCTGAGGCAGAGAGACCATCTAAAGAGACGTTGTCTTGTCCCGTTATGCACCAGTAGGCACGAAGAAGAGAAGTCAGCTAGAAAAACGAGATAAAAGGTGGTTTCAGGTGCATGTATATTCCTCTCGTACCTTGGCCACCGATACAGGGAACATATTGGTTAAGTATACTGTATAATAAAAGTACTCATATTGGATTTGTGCATTTAATTGAAAGACACATTCTCCTTCAATCTCCTCATACCTGCACTCCATTTGGAAACAGTTCTGTTGTTCAAGCTTAGAGTAAGTCTCAGTTAAATATAGTGGCAACTCTCCATTTTCTACCTGCATCATACATTTTCATAAGCAGTTGAAGCGGGGGGCATATTTTGTTTTCTGAATAGTTGACAGTTGCAAAGTGCACACATATTGACAGTGATTAGAATCTGTGAGGGCGCACTGCCAATGAATATGCAAGAGCACCTGTCTGCAGCTGAACCCGCAGTTCAACAATGCGTGGTCGGAGCGTTCAATTGGAGCCTCTAAGATGGAGTCCTGCTACACCCCCTGCACACCGGCGTGCACTGAACAGAATACACACTTTTACAATCGAGTGGATTTACTGACTTACCGTTTGTTGTAATTCTGTTTTCATCTCAGTGTATTTTTAACATTTTGCTCATTAGTTTGTGGAAAAACTGTAATCTTTCAAAGCTCTCTGCACAGTTTTCTGCTTTATTTGAAGAAATTGCATTGTTCATTTACACTCTCAATTTGAATTTTGTCTAGACTACTTTCGAATCAGTCGAATGAATGCTTTTTATTTTTGGTTCCAATGAAGGGAAATCTTAAAGCTTAAGCACACAATGATATTTTAGACAAAAGTGCACAAAGTTTGTTGTGGAAGAACTCTACTGGACTGAGTCCTGACCTCAACCCAATCCAACACCTTTGGGATGAACCTCACTAACGCTCTTTGTGGCTGAATGGGAGCAAATCCCAGCAGCGGATGGCCGTTATAACAGCGTATTAATTCAACTTCAGAACATGTCAGCAACGTGTGATATAAACAATTGACCGAGACCAAGCAGACAAGAAAGCCAAAATCTTAGTTATTCTTGACACCAATCTGTCCCAGTTCTGCTGACGCACCCCCTGCTGTGCCTCTCCTCCACCTTTGGCGCAGTCGAGTTTACTGTGAGTCACCAAAATACCAAAAATGGGATCAGGCAAGACCGTGCCTGCAAAACAAAAACAGCTGAAAAAGTAAGCCGAACTGTAGTTCAGGGAATCAAACTCTCATTTCTCACATGCAAGAATATCATTTTACCTTTTAACCAAATGGAGAAACAGAGAGCTTCGTGGTTTGTTTCCACATGTTACAGGCCTGAGAGACAATGAGGTCTTCTATCATTACAGGAGTTTAATTTTATTTTAGTTGACTCATGTACAGTGATATAACCTAGTAAATATAGATCCATGTTTTGGATCCCTGCCTGACAAAGCCAGCTGGTTCAATTAAGTGTGTGATGCTTTCTCTGGCACAGAAAGTGAAATAGGTGGGTGGGTGGCAGTGAAGCAGTTTCTGGGTCTGGAATTGATATCATTGTTTGTGCAATTTAAATGATGATAATGTTTGATAAACAAGACACAAAACACCGATGTAAGCCATTATCAACAGCACTACACCATCATTTACCACAAATATTCAATTTGTCAAAGCAATTGTTAGAGAATTTGATCACAATTTGGGAATTTGAGCTTTGTGCTGAGTGCATTAGTATCCAGCTGCAAAATAAGCAGCACTTACACAACAGCGGCTATAAATCAGATTATCAGGAGAATGTTTTCGCAATTTAGCCGTTAACCACTATCATCTGTGAAAATGCAGTATTTTGTGTGAAGTGAATGCCGCTATAGTTAGGAACTGTAACCCTGCCATTCTGTAACTATGGAAACAATAATGAGGTCACTGTGCTATTTTAGCTGGGTTTACTTGGAGATCATTACTGACATCACCGCACTTTCAGCTGAAGTTTGTGGAAGTTCAGTAAGACAGAGCCTCGATGGAAACTGAGGGAACTTGTCACACACAGAGTCACATTAAGCTGTGATGCTGCCGGCTATAACCTTGAGTGATCTCACATGGAGCTCATTAGTCACTGCAAACAGTTCAATCCTATTATCAGCCTTGTCAAAATCAGACAAAAAAAAAAAGTCAAAATATCCACTTTTTTTTATTCACAGTAATTACATTTTGTTTGGCCTTCAATCTTCTGAGAAGTTATTCGTCTCCAATCTGAATTCTTTTCTGAATTAAACATTTGTTCGGGGGAAAGACAAGCTGTGCTGAGAGATCGTGAGAGGTCTGCTTCTCAGAACATATCCAAAGGTACTTTTCAATAAAAGGTTCCCATCACTGACTAATTGAACTGCTTGTTTTGGGACCAAGAAGTCTAAATTTGAATATATTCGGTGCTGCAGCTTCTTCCACTCACGGTGGGGGGGTTCAGCATCACTTGAGCACCCTGTGATAATGTCTCCATCAATTAAAACATGCCCATTTAATAAATAACATAATTAAAGGACGAGCAAACCCAGTATTATGCTTCAAATTACAGCCTAAAAAGACTTGTTCATCCTTCACTCACGGCCTTAATTTAGACTTCAGAAATGTGTAAACTGAAGTCAGCTGGAGACGGAAAAATGACAGAATCTGGTCTTCTGTCAAACGCCTGAAATGACCTATATTTCTGTTTACCTGACAAGGACCTCTTGTGGCCGTGCAGATTATGACAGATATCGCTCAGAAGCAAAAGCGGAAGTAGTGTGACATTGTTATAGTTCCCCAAAACATAGCAGGGAGGGGGTGAACTTCGCAGCCCATTGTCCAGGTAGCTTCTGTGCCTCAACGTCACCAAGCAACAATCGTAGCTTTGGCATATCAGAAAACAGTCACATGAATCATCTTTGGTCGTGAATGTGTTTTGGAAGGCACCTAAAGGTGTCCTGCCGACAGGGCGGCAAATGACAAAACATTCATTAGGGTCATTCTGTCTTATTTGTGTTTTCTCCCCGTTTTCTTTTGACCTTTTCTCGGGAAGTGTATTTTCTGAGCTGTGCTTATCTCAGAAGGACCGTTGTGAGCATTGTCCTCTGCTCTTTTACGACATCCAGATATTTCATGGTTAGAGACTTGAAAATGGTAGAAGGGTGGAGGCGGTGAAGCAGTTTCAGGATTGGGAACTGACATCATTGTTGGTGCAATCGAAACAAGGCTAACGTGCGATATACAAAACAAAAAAGACCAAAGTGAATTTCAGCTTCAGTCTGTTGAGTGCATTAGTATCCAGCTGCAAAATGAGCAGCACTTACACAACACGCCTATAAATCTGATTATAATGAGCTGTTATAGCAACATAGCTGTAAATCAATACTCAGCACTAAAGTGAGGAAAACACATATTTCAACATCGGTGTTGTAACTTGGACAACGGCAACCCGACAACAAAGAAAGACGAGCGTCTCTTTCACCGCCGCATCGATGGGATATAACGGTAATACAATCATTTAAAAACATACTTATAAATAAACATCTAAATAATGTTAAGGAATTGAACAGAAATCACAACCCCCCTCTGTGGGGGCCAGATTGTGGCTCACAGATATCAACACTGGACAGTCTGCACACAGTCTGTGAGCATCTGAGTGAATGTTGTCCCCCATGTCTCGGCTCTGTCCTTAACCATTTGTACTCTGGTAATGACTCCAACATGCTGTGTTCACTAGATCGAAAAGGAAGAGAAGATGGGGGGGCGGGGGGGGGGGGGGGCGAGCGGTAAGAGAGGAGGCTTATCTACAGTTAAGCTGCAGCTGCAGTTTCCATAACAACTACCTGCAAAAACCCTGCTCCCTCGACCATCATTAGAATAACATTTTTACTCGTCAAGTAAGCATTAGCGGAATCTACATGAGCAATGAGAAGGGAGTAACACAAAAAGTGTCACTGTCCGTTGGAGCTGTCGTTTGACAGCCGCGCCAGGGAGGCTTTTTTTTCTCTGCAGGAGGATATCTAACAGTGTAGTTACAGGATGGGAAATGTAAGCCGCGTAGTTTCCCTGGAAAATGTACACATGATGTGCGAGACGTCCAGAGGCTTGTTGTGCAGGAGTTTAGCATAGCAAATGATTTATACCCAGGCTCGGTTCACATTGAAACCCACTGAAATACAAACACATCCCGCACACAGCTCAGGGCTTAAGAGGCAGGCCCTTGATCGTAACCTCTCCCTTCTCCTCCCAGCAGGAACTCCGGCGACCGACTCAAGGAGAAAACGCGTCTTTCCCATTCAGCCCCTCCTCTGATCATGCATTACAATATCAAGTTGAAAAAGGGATAATCAGGAGTTTAAAGAAGAAGTAAAGGGAGAGGGAACACATTAAGTGGTGGCTAGTCCGGGGTATCATTTAAAATCAGTGCTGATGGCTTCATCGCTGCCAGGCTGTATGGGCTGTAACCTTGAGCGAGGGCTGGTGGGGCCCTGGTGACCAGGGAGGGGATGGGGAGAGGGATTGGCTCTTTTTGCATTCACATTCTGCTCAGCAGGCACCCGGGGGCTATAACCCTGAGAATCCGTATTAGGTGAGCCAAAGTCACCATTAATATAGAGCACTGGGCCATACTATAACCTTACACTTCACATCTCAGGGGTGTCCTGAACTGAGAAAAAATGGTACTTTCGAACAATCACTTGGGAGGACTTTCAAAAGTGACCTCTTACCAAAGTCAATCCGTTTGCTTTTCTCTTCTTTTTTTTTTTATTCATTTTTATCTGTGTTTGCTGTTCCTGCTCAATCTCTCCATCTCTCTCTCTGGCTTTGCGCGGCGGCTCTGGCCTCGTGCTCCATGGCCGGTCACGTCAGAGAGGCTGTTCCTCCACTGGATGCAATTACAGATTAGGGCTAAAACACAGGTTGAGGCCATGTTGCCAGCACATCTTCAACCACTCCACCCTCCACTGAATATATACGGCAGAGTGAAGAGGACCAAAAATAACTCGTACTGAGGAACAGGAATAAAGTCCTCTGTGTTAGCGGGTGAAATAAGGTAGTAAGTTAAATTCACATTCAATTCTACATGTAGACTGAAACCTTTAGAAGTCACGTTTCAGAAACGTCTCGTTCTCACAGTGTTGATGAATGACGTAGTAATACGCTGACAAACAAAACCTGCCGCCGCTGCAGATTTAATTCTTTACACCACGTTTAAAGTCTCGTCACACAAAGAAAGATAAGTATTTTTGTATCACTGCAGACCATCAACAGCAGAGAAAAGTCCCATAACAATGTTTTAGCTATTGCATAATCTATACACAGCCCTTAACATGAACTCTTTTGCAAAGTCTGCTTAAATAAACCTTATATTACGTTATTTTCAAACTCATAAATATCATTTATATTATTGCAATATTATAAATAAAGTACAATCCCCATAAACAAAGACTCCGCTGGCCTTTAGACCACACTGCGAGGCAACCGGCTGGAAATTTGGCAAGAAATTAAACATAAATGGGTTCCAACAAGGTAGAGGGTGCTGTTCCTCTGGAAGAAAAACAACTGAAGCTGAAGAGTTTCTGATAACAGCAGATGGTAGAAGGAATGTGTCCCGAGGGAGGGTGGGCAAGGAGAACAGTCCTGTTTGCAACAGAAAACAGAGTGGTTTGTGGGTAATTCAGTGTTTGGGGAAAGACTGGCAGTGGTGTGAGATACAGGTGATTTCCAGTAAGTAAACTAATGCGTCACATTAGATTTGACAATTTGACCGTGAAAGGAAAAACTAGAAAAAAGTCGCACAAACTCGTGTTTTTAGAGCCTCTAGAACAAAAGAGTCTTATTTCAGGATCATGCCGACCTAATCCTGACACAAGAAAGAACAAGGGAATACATATTTAGCTGGTTCACTGAATTGTTTTCATATTCGCCGTTAGAAAAGACCACATTAAAGGAAAACAATTACTTGGTGAGAGAATATAGATTCCTTTCCTATGGAGTGTATAAAGGTAAACCATGGTCGGCCCTGGGCAGGAATGAATACATGAATAAATAAATGAATGAGCAGTCCTCTGGTGATGTGATATATTGTAAATTCTATTTTTTTTATAAAACAAAAGAAATACTTGGTCTCGGTTTGTTTACGCTGAATTTGCAGGCGCTGGACAGAGAGACTGGTGGTTGTTTTCGTGGTGTTTGAGAAGTTAACTGGTGCGTGTGCTGTAGCAGTGGGCTGTTCGTAGGTAAAGGAGCCAGACAGATACTGCAGTTTTGGTTTTACATCAAGATATCGTAAACATAACCGTACAGATGTTAATCATAGTTACAGGTAGTTACTGCTGATGACACAATAACAAGCCGGCGACAAAATGTGTTGATGTTAGGACTTCCAACAACAAGCGTTTGGCAATTTCACCATTTCTTCAGAAATGCAACGGCAACAAATGAATTTAAAAAAAGCAGCAATCAGCTGGTCTACAAGTTTTCATTAAAGGTGAGGCTGCCTTTGGCGCCTGTTTGCCCCGATTTGATCTCGAGTTCAATTTGATTTCTGTCTTCCTGTCATTGGTTTAACACTGACCAGTCCACTGGGGAGAACAATAAAGTTAGTAATTCATCTCAGAAAAGGGCAGCGTCAGACCCAGCCAATCACTAAATATAATCTGGAAACCAGGCTCACTTTTGACCTTTGGCCTTTTTGAAATGGGTAACCTTTGCCAGGTGACCCGTTTGAATCCCCACACCAGCTGGGAAATGTGTCTGGGGTGCATGAGAGGGGAAAGCTCTGCCTTCCAAAACCATTTGTTCCTACTGTCATGATGCCCTCTAATGTAAGAGCATGCACGCTCAGTTCTCTGAAGAAATATTTACAATGCTTAGAGTTCGCAGCAGAATCCTTTGTTCAGAACTGTACTGCAGAAAGCTTAGATGGGGAATAAGACTGCCAACTGGCTTTAGCGAGGGTCAAAGAATACGGCCGGTCTGCCAGAACAGGGCAGATTAAACTCTCCTCTTCCCCAACACAACTGCTGTGAAGCCACCACGTGCCCTCAGGGGTTGGGCTGGAGATGGTGTTGGGGCTGGAGGTGGGGGTGGGGGGTGGAGGCTTGATTATAATGATTGGCACCTGTGAAAGAGGGCTTGGGCAAGTGCACGGACCATATCAAAGAGGATCAGCCGGGGCACGGTGTGACCTGACTGTTATTAGGTGCCAAAATGAAATGGTCGCTCTATAGCCCTTCAAGAAATCATTTAACCAGTCACAGCTGAGAGAAATACACGCATGCATGCACACGCTCACACTCATAAAGTCAGACAAACACACACACACACACACGCAGTACAGTAAAGAGCAAAGGTTGCGAGTGTACATTAACCATGCGTTGACAGTGGGAAGCTTCAGGCTTTTGATAACATACAAACAGATGCAGTAAGATGGTGTTGTAAATAACTTAGTAAAGGCATATTTGACAAAATAATCTCAAGCCAAGGTCCACTTACTATCTTTTGACCACATTTCAGTGTTTTCATCAGCAGATGGAGTTTGCTCAGTTGTCGTAGGACAACTAGTGGACGGCACAAACAGTGAGTGAGTTGGACGAAGCTCTACGACCAAACGGGGTGTATTTTCAGAAGTCTGGGACGTCCGTCTAAATTGTGTGCATAGATTTGTCAAATTGGATCAAATTGTGGAAGATACTATATAATGAAAAACAGGATTTGCATTCATTTTGCAATAACGGGGAAATGCCAAGTCTTAATTGAAAAACCAGTATGTTATATATGAGCCACTGACTCTGAGGAGGAAACTGTTACTGACCAAAAAGCCACAGTAGCTAAAATTAAAAATGTCAGAAAACATCACACATGTGCTGAGCCATCTGTTCAAATCTTTTTGCCTGACGAGCGAAGGAGAAGAAGATGAAGTGGAGGAAGAAGAGCACGAGGACGAAGCATCTAAAAGCAATAGTTTTGGTCCTACAAACTTGAACATTTAACCGTGTATATTTTTAATCCACCAGTGTAAAAATAAGTTTAGCTGAAGCACTTGTATCGCCAAAGGGAAGTTTGGCATCCATCTGTACTGACTCCTTCGGTTCATCTCATCTCTCTAACCCCACAAAGTCTATTCAGAAAGTAAAATAAGTTGTCAGAGCTGGAACTGTGAGTTCCCAATTTTAGGATCAATCTTAAAATGCCACAACTGATAGATGCAAATATGATTTTCAGTCTTTTATTCTCAGATAAAAGCGTTAATGCCAACATATTTCTTTGCATTTTGTCTATTCTCAGTCTGGTAACTGGAAGCCTGGACTTTGCTCCAGTCTTCAAATGGCCCACAGTTTGTTCATAACAAATATTTCCTGTCACTTAGCAGCACCCCCACACTCCCAGCGCACCACCTGCTCATCAGCCATATCTCTGTTACCATTTCCTCATTTGTTGTGTCTCCACATTGGCCGAGCTTGCCGTCCCCTTGAGGGACTGCTTCACTCATGACTTCCACTGTTGTGTCTCGGCAGTCCTCTGCCTTTTGCACAAACATATCGATCACTTCCACCTCTCCTCCTTTGTCACCTTTTCTGTCCTGGGCTAAAAATAAATTTTCACAACCAATCCGTGTCACCCACGACCACCTCCAATCCTCTCTCCTTCATCTTTTGACCCCTCTCTCCGTCGGCTTTAATCCTTCTCATATTTCTATCTAAAATGTTTGTTTCATCGAAATCCATCTCACGACCCCCTCAAGACTCCGTGACCTTAAGATACTATCGCTGTTATTCCGAGGTCAGAGGATCCCCTGTGCATTTGGAGACGTGTTTCACATTGGATTCCTTTGTGAAAACCCACAAATGTGCCGTGATTCAAATAAATGCTGATTGCTGTGTTATTAGGTTCCTTTAGCTCATAAAAACATGACAGCCCCTCGATGTTTACAGAGCCAGGCACTTTACAGGGGTCAATAAAAGGAAATTGCGGCTCCAAGAGCCTTCGGGAGTATGACTTAAGACATACAGCTCAAACTGTGACCTGATCCAAACAACAAAAAAAGAAGAACACACGCCTTCAAGGCCCCTCGTCTTTGGAATCACAGAGAAAGTCCATTGTCCAGTCTAATTGTACAGCTAGGCTCAGTCTTGTGTCCAAAAAGTGTGTCTTAACTCTGCCCTCGTTTACCCACGTTGATGAAATCTCACCTGTGATCCTCTTATCTCTTTAACGAGACTGACAATAACAAGCGCGAAGGTCACTGCAAAGACTGCGCTTTACTCTTGAAATAACAAGTTTGGGTTTCATAAGGCTGAAGTGGTGCCAATAACGTCCAGATCAGTGGACCACACGCGTACGCTTGGCTGTACAAGAAACGTCTATTTGCGGGAGGCTTTCGGAAGGTCACGGCGGCAAGGCCTCAACTGAAGTGTCTCAATCAAGGCAGTGCAGAGGCAGGGTCACCTGATGGCCAGTGCCGTCTGTTCCAGAGGGCACTTAACCCTGGATGAGTAGCTAATGGAGGGAGTCATCCAGAGCAGATTCACCTAACGGATTTAAATAGGCATCCACTCACAAATGCATGGATAAGCGTGGAACTGCTGAGTGCTACTAAGCCAAAGGTGCTATTAAGGGGACAAAATAACACTCCACAATATCCACAGAAGCTGTTTTGGTGTGCACTGAGCGGATAGTTTAGGGAGCGTAACATAAAGAAAAGACATACTTAAAAATGACGATTTTTTTGATTTGTCATTATTTCACGTTGCCTGTGGTTGGCATGTTATCTTTGCAGGATAAAACCCACAGAAAACAACCTAAAATATACTCAATAGCACAAACAGAACGAAGCATAAAATGTTTCTGTAAGAATTTCAGCGAGTGCATATTCAAAGATTTGCCCAACACTGACTTAACCACGCTGACAGAAGTCGACTTTAAAAACATGCAGTAAAAAACTCGACAACATATTAAATCTGATCGCGCTGTAACGAAAAGCGAGCAGTGATAATAATAAGCTCTGATGGGGCCCTCTTATGGCCCATCGATTTCCAATAGCTGAGATCATAGAAAGCTGGGTGGGTAATTACACTGTGCAAGCAGAGGTCGTCCTGAGCAAATATCATTATCATCAGATTAGAATGAAAGGCTGGCGCGGGTCGAGCACACGGGGGTGAAGGAGACCCAGAGGAGAAGCTTCTCAGCACACGTTTCTGACCCTTCATCTGTCTCAATGTCCCCACCTTGCTCCCACCCCCACGGGTCAGCCCTACATCACACTGACACAAACAAGGGGAGGGGGGGCAGGTCACCGAGGCACAACCATTCATCAGTGAGAGACAAGGCATATGATGAGAATGATACCTCAGAGTAGTAAACAGATAAACAAGGGGACAACACAAAATGGAAAGTATGCTTTGTGCAGCGCTGACGCGGGGCGGCTACACCAGAAGCCACAGTGTTTTCTTTGGCAGTGGATGAAAGTTTGGATATGAATTCTTAAAAATATGCATGGAAAACAGATTGGAGGCTGGATTGTTGAAAATGTTTGTATTCTTTGGGTAAAAAGTGCCTTCTAGCAGCAGTCATGAATAAAGAAAGATCTGCTAACATAGTCTATAAAATATCAGAAAATAGTAAGAAAAAAAAAAAAATGGCCTTCACAAGTTCCCAGAACCCAAAGAGGTTTCAAATTGCTCGTGTTGTTGAACAAACAGTCCAAAACTCGAAGATATTCCATCTTAAATGATTTAAAACACAAAATGCAATTGGAGAAGATGGAAAAGGTTTTAGCATTTTCGCCTGGTAAATGACTTAAAAGTCAACTTAAAATTAGGTATTATAATTAGTAGATGAATTCCCTGCTGATCCACTAAAATAATGGACTGTTCCAGAGCAAACTGAACCCGAATAGTTACAGTTGCATGATGGTAAAAGCTCAAAATGTGGTTTTATTATTAAAGAAAACGGCTCACTTGAAGTATCACTTTCCTGCATGTTGTTTGGTCCGTGCCAGTTTTATGCATACAACATGTGCATAGAAAATAGAGGCGAAACTGGCCGTGCGTAGCTAGTTTTGACTGTAACTGTCAGGATCTGATCCTGATCAAAATAAAACAGAACAGAGAGAGAGTCGGTGTAAAAATGCACATTTTCAAAGGCGCATATATTAAAAGCAGAATCCTTTCCCTTTCTCCCCAAGATGTCATTTGTGGTTCAAACGAAGTGTGGAGAAGTAGATGAACCGTCCACAGATGATTAGGTGGGAGGGAGGCCCAGCAGGCCCACCACACCTAACCCATCTCCCTCACCCTGGGTACTCTTCCACAGCCAACCCCCACCCCCAACATGCGAAAGCAGAGATCCTGGGCGGCCCGGCAAGAGGTTGCGAGTGCCACTCTGACGTCTCTATCTGCGCTGCTCAGTGTGGGAGCTGGCCCAGGCCACCTACATTAACATAAACAAGGCGTGCTGCTGGGGTCCGCCTGTCAGGGGCTGTCACCGCCGAGGACAGAGGAGAGACGCCTCTGCATTAACCTCCAGGCTTATCTCACTCTCTGTGCGTCCCACAAAAAAAGTGGGGATTAGTGCTCAGTCAGGAATTGCTTTTGGGTCCTTGTCACTCCTGCACGATTATTGAACTCTCTCTTCTATACTCAGACTATTATTCTCATCCTTCTCTGCCACTTTCCCAAAGGGAGGGAATCCCTGGGGTTTAAAATGGCAGCCCGCAGGATCTGAGCTTCTTTGATTTTGGTGACACCTTTGGTGATAAGTTGTCACTGCAGGGAGCCAATTTCTATGAATCGTTACAAAATGACGTGCTCATTTAAAGTTTAAAAGTCTGTGCGCACGGGGTTCTGTATGGTCCTTTCAATCAGACAAACAAATCCAGCACTCCACCAGTAGTGCAGGCTGAAACAGAGGCGCATGAAATACACCCAGAGTTAATGCAACGAGATCCAAAAAGAGGAGGACCTGAACACTAACACTGGCAGCAGCATGACGCTCCACCAATAAACGACTCGAGTGCAGTACAGTATAGTATACGATGGAACCCCTTTGGATCGAGCTCCTTGTGGATCTTTGGAATTGCAAAAGCTAGAAGTGCAACTTGAAAACAGATTTTTCCACTTGCCACCGTAAGAGTTTGAAGTTTCTTTTCTTCCCTCATGCTGCCTTATTTAAAGAAAACTTCTTGGGGCGAGAAACGTAAAAGCATGATACATCACAAACAGGGCTCTCCTGAACTTCAGCCATACAGTATGCGATATTATTTTCTTTCTCCTCCACCACTGCTTCAGTATTCGTTCAGCAGATTCTTGACATCCCTGTGTTGGTGGTTTCCGTGTCCTCCGGGGAGGTGCGCACTCCGGGGTCATCAACGTGAGAGGTAAATGTGTTCCTCCATGTTGAGCACAGGCTGAAGGTTGCCTGCTTCACCGGCAGAAAAAGTAAGCAGCAGTTAAGTTCTTCCTCCTCTCCGCCCTCCTCTTCCTCTTCCTCAGTCTGTATCTGCATGGCCGCATGGCTCCCGGCCAACAAAAGACGGCAGCGCTCTGCGGCTGCAACATTGTGAGAGCCTAATCCATATCTCCAGACCTCAGGCCTAATCAAACAGACCGAATGTAGGGAAGGAGTCAATAGCTGCTTAATTACTAACGAGAGTAATGACAATAACAATCACGTTCCTTTCCGGCTGACGTAATTAAGGGAGGCATGAAAGGCGTACCGAGGGAGAGCTACCTCCAAGCAAGGCAGCAATTAGGGCAGAAGCTGAGGAGGCAGCTTGTGGCAAAGACGAGAGAGATGAGCTGCAAACACTGTCTCAGCCTTGTCTTTCGTCTAACACCTTGTCCTCCTTTCAGGCATCAGTATCATCAGTAGGTGCCATACACTGACAGCGCTGGGCTTCATTATATCTGTCCTGCCCATCGGTGGTGCGAACACTGTGTTTTTCAACCGGCTTTCTGCAGCACGTCGCTGGCGGCTGCCATGTTTAATGACCCTCCTCTTCCTGTATCCAGCACTCAGTAGGCACAGCGTGAGACGTGGGGAAACACTCAATTTCTGTAATGGCTTGAAATGGAGTAAATATCACTCGCCCCCCTGCATTTGTTACTCATTCAAGCCCCGTTATCACTTGCTGCCTAATTTCCTGGTGCACTGACAAAGGCAGAGGGCGTTTCCATGGAGAGGGAACCCTTGCGGTTTTCGTGCTTCTCTCAACTTGGCACTCTGTTCATTTCACAGCAATTATCCTGAGTCATTCCACACATTCTGCCACAGAACTCAAGGGAAGGACCTTTCAGCTAATTGCTTTCAAATGGAAATAAAAAATAATCACACGGCTACTTTGTCAAAATGACTCCTGTTATGCAGCATTTGGTGTGGGAAATTGATGTGGGATTCCTTTTAATGTCCCATTTACAATGCCCCCTGCTCTATTTCCAGATGAAAACCTTTCTTTAAATGCATTTGGGATGAAGTCCTGACACTGCATGCACCATGCTTCTTTCTCAGAAACCAACACGTTTGAGTGGACAACTTTTTTTTTTTTTAAAGTTGAGGTAATTTGTTTTTTTACTGCCAATGTTTGGGTCTATTTTAGCTGCAGCAGCTCGCGTCCCTGTTGTGTAAAATTCATTTGTCAAAGTATATAAATACCAATATTTATTTATTATGACATGAATATTTAATGATGTCTTTCCTAGTTATTGACTTTGTCTTTTCGTCCATACAGCACACTAGTTTTTCTTTTTGTTTATGTGACTTCTCCAAAGTCTGTGAAGGAATTCTACTTCTATTTCTTTTCCTGCTAATATTCAGTGTTCTACCCAGGAAACACAGACACAGAAGAAAGATTAGACTTTTAGATTAGGTGTGCTGCATGCAGTAATTAAAATGAGTCCAGCCACAAAGTATCTGTTACCACATCAATCATGAATGAGCTGCCAACTCTTATTGAAATGCGGCTGCTTGAAGACACCCCAGGGTCTGAAAGGCTTCCAACGGACTGCGACGAAGCCACGTCCACCGGACATCCAGGGTTGGGCTCAATCTGTGAATATCTTCTCTTTGTCCAACAACCAGAGCCGTCAATTTCTGCTCAGTGGAATCGGACCATGAACAGAAAACAAGACAAGAAGAGGCTTCGAGCACACTAGCAGCTCTGTAATGCCATACTTAGGCACAGTGGTGCTTTGAGCTAAATGCTAACATCAGTATACTGACATACTCACGATGACAATGCTAACGTGCACGTGTGTAATGTTTAGCATGTTCACCATCAGCTGAGACCGACGAGAATGCCATTAGTTTTGCAGGTATTTGGTCATAAACCAAACCATCCAATAGCTGTTGAGATATTTCACTCAAAACCACAAATGTGAACCTTAAGGCTGTGCTACAGGAAAGGTGAGAGGATCTCCAAGGTCTTTAAGATTTATCGTCTGGGAACCAGGAATGCTAAATGTCACTTTTCACTGGATAAGTGAAAACTCTGATGCGTCGGTGACGCTGGACGAAAGGTCAGGGGATCAAAGTCATTGAGATTCATCCTCTGGGGACTATGGATATCTGGACAAAATTACACCTGAGGTATTTCACTAAAGAGGCATGCTGCTAACGTGGCTAAAAATGTAGGCTACCTCACCTATGCAGAGAGGTTTTGCATAATAATTTCATACATTCCCTAGATTTTCCTCTAAATTCCACCGCTACTACACAAAATCCTGCCCTGCAAGCTGTAACTCAGGTTTTCAGCAGCAAAAAATATTTTTGTCAATACACATCAACCATTGTAATATGAACTGCAAGCTATTCTTTCGGGTTTAGCGAGCCTCATATTTTTTGGCGTTTGAAGGCAGGCAGGCAGGCAGCAGAGTGGTGCTGATGTGTTGACGTATGGTGGGAGGCAGGAAGAGGCAGCTGCTGTTCATCTCCATGAGAGGAAGGCCACTCGGAGAGGATGAGTGGAGAGGGGCCTTTCAGAAGATCTCTGAGTCAGAGCGAGTGGGGAGGCATCAGGATATTATTAGGGAGGTGTGCCTGCTGCCCTGCTATTACGGCTGAAATAAATGGTTCTCCTGCTTTAGACTGAAGGTACACCTGCCCTGTGTTGTTTCATCAGGTATTACATGCGAGATGTAAAAGCGATTTGACACTATTAAACCTGTAATTCCCGTCAGATTATAGGGCCAATGACACTTTCGATTGTTGAGGAAAAGACAAAGGCCATCGGGATGAAACCTGTTCACCATACATGCAGATTAATATAGCTGAGACACCAGAGTGAGAAATATGGACCTGCATCTTTGTTTGACATTGACTGCAGTTAATTCTATTATCTCCTTGTCTTCAGGTACAGTTTAGTAACCTGAAACAGTTACAATATATAACAGCGCCTCCAATAAAAGACACCCAACCGGAGGTCTGCTTTTTTATTCTCTTGAATTCCTCCGCTGGCTGAAGCTCTACAGACTCTGTACTATCTCGAGTGAAACAGCCACACTGCGCTTAATCTCTAGTTTAAATACACTTAAATAAATGATTGAATGTATAGCGCAGGAACCGAAATGTCACTGATGAGCTCCTTTTTGAAGCTTTGTGTGAAACATAAAAGCAGAAACGAAAATGTTAATGAATTGTCTGAGGAGTAGAAGATCAAAGGAGCCAAACGAATTTCATATCACACCTAAAGACCTGGCATTTAATTAAAGTGGCCTGAAAAATGGCTGCCTGGTTGGCTGACAACAGTTTCTCTTGAAGCAAATTAAAGAAATCAATTACTGCCGTGTGAAAGTGTAATGCCAGCACACTGGAGCCCCACAGCGCCACAATGAGACACCAGGCCAAGGGGAGAGGAGCGAGGAGGAGGGCGCCTCCACTGTGCCACATCTGACTGGCTCGGCTACAGGGTTTATCACGTCAACCTGTTACAGGCAACAGAGCCTGAAAGGGCCCACGCGCTGGAATGAAGCCGCAAATCAGCCTAGCTGCCTCCACAAGCCTGAGCCTCCTCCACTCTGCTCCCAGCTCTTACTCATTCTCTCACCTTCATTCTCCCGCTCGCGGCCTCACACACACACACACACATATACACAGTACACACACATGGTAAGCATGCCAGACTTAAAGATATTTCAGGGTAATAATGGCCATTTATTACATACTGCATATTGCATGTAGGCTCACCAATGTCAATATATTTTCTTTGCGTTTTTTTTTTGCTGGAGGCTGATTTTAGAGACATTTCACCACCATCAGGCCAAAATTTCCACACGAACATTCACAATAAATATCAAAATCAAAGGAAAGATTGTCATGAGATTCATTAAGAACATTCACACCCCCCCCCAGGGATGAACCTGCCGCCCCTGGTGTTAACCCTAACCCAAACGAACATGTTTAATGGAGTCTCTTCACTTCAAGAAGCTGCTGACCCTAAAACAGTCTGATTAGACCGGGTTTAACTAAGCTGTTTGATCCTGACTAAAAAAAATCTGTTATTCATAATAAAGATATTGATGTAAATATTGTCGTTTATGTCACCCTTAGCGGCTTAGACACTCACATCATAGCAGGTTACTGACATGAGTTAATTGTTGTCGGGAGGTAAGCTTCAAGGTAAAAGTACAAATCAACTCTTACAGTATAACAGTATAGTATAGTACTGTATAATCTATATTTATGGCATTTTTTATGGTGAGCTTCTAGCTGATCATTAACTAGATTTCATATGTTTCCTCGTTGTAATGCACCACTAAATAACAAAGAAAGAACAGTCATGTTAACTCTACAGACTGTTCAAGAGAGCGAAGAAGGAACTAGTGGAGAGGAAAGCTGATACACTGCAGGTCAGCACCGGAGGATCCAAGACGCCTGTTGACTGAAGAGAAAATGATTGCATGGTGGAGGAAGAGCTACTGTATTACAGGAATATCTGCCGTCGTATTCCTGCTGTTCAATTTCAATACAGTATGTTACGTACACTGTGCCGTTCAAGCGGAACTGACTGCCACCCACTCTAAATGTTAATCTCATCGTTATCAAATCAACCTCAACACACAGAACAGGAGCAGCGTTCACATAAAGGCTTCGTGCTCAGGGTCAGTCTGAGTGTACATTCAGTTTGATTAAGTGCTGACACGGACGTTGGATAGTTAATGCTACCTAGCTAGCTAGCAACAATAGCAATGGATGTGAATGAAACGGATTAAATACATTTTCAGGACATCAGCTTTCCCTGCATGTTCACTCGATGCTGGATCTCCGGCCCTGGGTGCGGCCCTGAGCGAACATATGTTGGAGCGTCCTGTTTGTCAGGTGTGAAGAGGAGTCTCCTTGCAGCACCACGGCCATTATTCAGCTGCACCAGAAGCACCCTCCCCCCTTCCCCCGTCAAGTCCAGTCCCTCTGCTGAAATCTGGTCAGTTTCCCTGATACGACGGCTCCATGAGGGGGCTTGTTGTCGCCTGTAGGCCTGATCCGTGGTGGATCAGCATGCATCACAACATGCCAGATACTGAGGAGTGGACGAAGGAGCCACCCAGTCTCCTATGACTGATGTCCATATGCTGTTTGTGTTTCCAGGTTACACAGATCATTTGGAGTATGATCAATATTTTACATTCAGCCTTGTTTGAGCTCTTTGATTACCGGCGACCGAAGCTGATAAAACAACATACTGGGTTTCTCCAGTATGACGGCAATTAACTGTGTTGGGCAGACTGTTAAAATGTCGTCGTATTAAAGAAAGCGCAGTTATTTGGTGAGAATACAGTGCAGAGTTTTCCTGTGGCTTTTCACGCTTGGACTTACTTGCATGTAACCTGATAATAAGCCATTCATGCATTAAAAGTTTGTTTGCTCACAATTCAAAACACATCGATCTCGGCACGCTGGCATGAACTTGATGGTCTACTTCCAGTCACAGCAGGGGAGGGAGCAGCTTGCCATTCAAACTCCAAAGTGAGCAGAATGCAGATGCAGTTAAGACTGTATTTTCACATATTAAGGGCGGTTGTGTTCATGTATTTTACATTTCGATCTCACCCCTCTTTCATCAGCCATTCTGACTTAAGAGTAAACATTTTATTTGTACTGTGGAAATTCAAAGAGTTGTTCGTGAGATGAGTTAGTTGACAATCCTCACAAGTATACTCATTAAGTACTACACCTGAAAATGTTGTGATTTACTTTAAAAGAAATACTGCGAAAAAACATATACAACTCTGGTGGCATTTAGGCCTATTGTCTAAAAGCTTAGAATAAATCCTTACATCCAGGCACACAGCACTGAAACACCTACTTACATTTTCTCTGGCTAAAACTGAGCAGCTTTACTCTGCATGTTTATTCAGAGCCATTTTATATGAAACCAGGTAGGCTGCAATCATTTGGTTCTCGATTGTCTTGATTACTGCCGGTTTATGCTGCTGGTTTCTTGTTGATTCAAACAACCTTTATTAGGTATATGAACAAGCATCCAATCAGAGGACCACAAAATTAGGCTGAAACAGGTAGGTATAGACAGACCTGTTCTATCATCTACTTCCCTTATTCTTTGGACTTTATCATATACCTGTCTTCCCTCTGATTGGACGCGTGCTGTGATGCTTGCTCATAAAATGTACATGAAGGTTTTTTAGACTGAAACGTCCCATAAAATAAATAAACCAGTAAGCGAGGCGGTGTGGGGGTGTTTGTCACTTTTATTCAAGAGCCGTCAATATAAAAATAAACCTAATTTAACCATTTAAAGTTCAAGAGTTGTTTGGGTTGTAGTGACGGAGATAGATGATGGCGACGGACCAAAGGTGTCATAAATTAACACTTCGTTTTAAGCCTGGGAAATACCAGGTTCTTAATTTGTGTATTACTAATACACATCCTCTGGCTCAAACAGTTGAAGTAGTTTTGGCTTTCAGTCTGGGGAGGGTGCACTGCAGTGGTTGTGTATGGGCAGCAGGGAGTGCTAAAGGCAAAAACCTCACTTTTCTCCTTCAAGAAAATGTGAGAATCCCTGCGGAAATTCTGTGCAGGATTGAGAGGGTCAGATAAAGTTTGCTTGGCCCTCAAGTTCAGAGTGTGTGTGTTTGATAAAGTTCTCATAGCAAAGATCTGAGACTCGCACCAGTCTCAGCAGTCCAAAACACTCCAAATCTTGCTGACATTGGACGACGAGCGGATAGAGTTAATATGAGAAAGCTAATGAATATGAATGAGGTAAATGAAAGCTGATGAATGTTATCCCTTATCTCCATAAAGATTGGACAATTCCCTTGAACCTCTGCCAAGGACACACACAATAAAGAACAAATTTGAAGAGTTAGCTTGTCTAGCAATTTGATGGACGTTGATAAGGTTATATCACAATGCAGTGATATATAATGTCTGGATGAGAACGCCGAGTATGATCTGCGCTGAAACACTGAGGAGGCTGCTTAATAGTTTGTCCATCGTCATGGCAATTGCTAAAAGAATCAATGTAGATTTTTTTAACAATATCCTGGGGCTAATATACACATTAGAGTTATTAAAATGAATATGTCTATTAGGTTCTTCTCTTCCCAGGAGACCACTGCTAGCTGACGAAGAGATATATACTCTCATTTTCCTCTTCATTTTCCTGGTGTCAGATCAATCATGCACCATCCCAACTCAAGGTGAAACCCATCAAAGTGTCATTCCCCCATTGTCAATGATTCACAGGAAACTCCGACACACAGACGGGAAGGCAGACAAACAGAAAGACAGCATCAACAAGCGAGTTGGGGGGGAAACAAACAGCCATGATGCCCAGAGAGATTAATCTGCTTTACTGCCAGTCCTCAAGAGCAAAACAGGGGGGGAAATTCACTGTGAACACAACTCCCAGCCGTAAAATTGGCTCATAAACATCATCGGGCCGCATGCAGAAAGTGCTGAGATAAAGTCTGTCCAATCTACGAGATAAGATAAGTTGGAGAAACTTTGCTCGGAAGCTGTTGGCTTCAGAAACCTCAGGTGAGATGGCGAGAGGTGGATCGTCTTGTAAATGAGCGTTTAGCTGGAGGATAGAGTCAGTTAAGAGCTGTCAAGTGTCTGTGTTCGCCATGCTGTGGACTGCAAGCCTCTGCGTCCTCTGGGCCTCGTCCATCCTTGGAGCTCCGGCAAACAAACAGCGACAGAAGGTGCTGCTGATCTCCTTCGATGGTTTCCGATGGGATTACGACCGCGATGTGGACACACCAAACCTCGACAAAATGGCCAAGGATGGAGTCAAAGCCCTGTATGTCACACCTCCTTACCTCACTATCACCAGTCCTACACACTTCACCCTCTTGACAGGTAAAGTGTTTCATTTTCTACAACAGTGCTTCCAGTTGGCAGGGGATCTGCATATCATGGTGGAATAGGAAACCGCTCTGAGTTTACTTTGGAAGGATTGAAAAAAGCCACGGGAAAAAGGAATTAGTTGTAATTGAATGTCCCAGGGTCCAACAGCTTTTATAGCTGAGTAAGATAATTATGCTTGGATGACTGAGGGAAGAATTCTGCGCTCCCTTTCTTATTTTGACTCTCAAATCATCAGTGCCAGCTAAAATAAATTTAACTTCCTTGAAATTAAATTCCTCTAATCTCCGAAGTTGGTCATAAGACCTTGTCCAAAAGCGTCATGCCACTCAGCCCGTTAAGTTGATAGAATTTTTAATGTGAATGTGTCACGCTATGAATAATGAGTGCAAGCAGACTGACAGCGATTCTCTTCTGTAGGCCGCTACGTTGAGAATCACGGGGTAATCCACAACATGTGGTTCAACACAACCACCACCGAGAAGAAGCCTTACTATCAGACTCAGTTTGTGAATGAGTGGTGGGATAATGGGACTCTGCCTATCTGGATCACAGCGCAGCGACAGGTCTGTGCAGCACAATTTCCATCTTATCACTGTGAGAGACTGTTTTGCTGTTTACAGCACTAGAAACCATTTCTCTTGACAAAACACCTTTGAAAGCTTGCTGAATCATTTCAGGTAGATCACTGCAGTTATATTGCTAAATCATTTGGCGGGTATAGATGTTAACTGCATGCAAATGACAGCTGCTGTAAGTTTGCCTAAAAAGTTAAGCATTTAAGAAAATGTCTAAAAATCTAGAAACTACTGATTTGGCCGTGTGAACCGATGCACCCTTGGCATGGCGGTAAACAGTACACACACCCTCATTTGTCATATTCATGCATGTGTGTGATGTTAATGCGTCTCTTTTTCCTGCCATTCCAGGGCCTAAAGGCTGGCTCGCTTCACTTTCCTGGCACAGCTTCCAGTTACCAGGGACAGGTTGCTATGGTGCGGGAAGTGGAGCCTCTGCTTTACAACTACAAGAACGAGACCGCTTGGCAAGAAAACACAGACAAGGTGATGGGCTGGTTCAGAGACCAGGATCTGGACTTTGTATCCCTGTACTTTGGTGAGCCAGATGGCACGGGCCACAAATACGGCCCCGACTCCCCGGAGCGTCGGGAGATGGTCAAGCAAGTGGATCGAACGGTGGGCTACATTCGACGCTCAGCTGAACAAAATGGGCTGACCGACCGCCTGAACATCATCATCACAGCCGACCACGGCATGTCCTCTGTGTACCGCAATGGTCTGGTGGAAGAGATCATCTTGTCCAAGATCCCGGGCTTCTCGTTCCGTGACCTGTCCTTCCACCTGGTGGACTTTGGCCCTTCTGGGATGCTGTTGCCAAAGCCGGGCAAGCTGGAGAAGGTCTACAACGCCTTGAAGGGGGCCCATCCACACCTCCATGTGTACAAGAAGGAGGACATGCCAGAGCGCCTCCACTTCACCAAAAATGATCGTATCCTCCCCATCATCTTATGGTCCGACCCCGGATATGTAATCAACGGGGTACGTTGACAGACAGTCACATTTTCTCTTTATCTCTTACGCATTCACTAAGGGGCTGCAGCAACGATCAGATCAGACATGTCAAATCACATGTTTTCTCTGACATTGCTGACTTGGGTTTGGCCAGAAATGAAACATGCTGGAAAGTTGAAAGCTGTAGAGAGACGCGCAGCAGCAGTTTTCTGCCCACTCCAAGTCCTATTGATTTACCCTTTAAAGTAAACAGTTACCTCAGGTTGCCATTTGTGCCCCATCAATGTGCCGAGTTGCAGCGTGCAGCTTTAAAACAGCCGCAAAATGGGAAAACATCACTTTAATTCAGTTCAATTAAATGTTATCTCATAACAGAATATATATCTCAGGGCACTTTTCATATAGATCAGGTCTAGACCGAAAGAGGATGATAGCTTTACTTCTGACTACTATGATGCTGCAACGCTTTCACTCATGCTGTAATGGTATTGGTAATTTATTAACAACAGTCAGTAATTATGTGATTATTATTATTACTCAATTAACTGCTTATATGGACATCAAATGGCATGCACTGATTACTGATACAGGCCAATAACCCGGTACACAATCTCTACGTGCCATCCAGTTTATTCTAGACATATTCTTGAAAAGTCTTGACAGCAGAAATACTTAAATTAACAATTGCAATTTGCTCATAGGAAATCGTGAAAATGGACTTTTCAACCAGAAACAAGGAGTTAAATTTTAATCTTAGTACATTACAATTTTAATCAAGTGCATTTGCACGTCCTCAGGATAATCCAGGCCTGGCTGATGACATGCAGTGCTCTCAAATGCTTCATGAAGCTATTCAAAATTCAAAATTGGTGTTTTCATTTGGCTCCACACTCAGTAACTGAGTGTGCGGTGTAACGGTAACTCTGCAGCTGAATGTGCCAGTCAGTACTGAGAGCCATCAAACCATAACTTAATTTAAAGAATAAAATAATTAAATCCTAAAATGTTTTCAAATGCTGAATATGAGGAACCTTATCAGTCCTGCGAACCCGCTGATTAAACGGGTCATCTAAAGTGTATCGGTCACGCCCGGCCACGATCACGCCTGTATCTGACTCTTTGTTCTCTCCCTTTATGGCCACTTAAACTCCTTTTAGTTTGATCTCAGAGAAGGATAAGCATGTTGAGACTGTTACATAACTGCTGAGATACCCGGGATAGTCCACATAGTGATATTTCTATCACACCGTTATAATAAACATGATATACACTACAGAATTATCAAAGAGGAAAAGCATGTTTAATAAATATTTTATGAAAATGGACATTTTGGGGATTTCTTCGGTTGATAGCAGTCACAAAGAGAAAATCGGCTTTCATCCTACAGCATGGAAACGACTCTCTCACTTGGCCAATACCTCCCTCTGCTGACTGAATAATAGTAGGCAAGAAGAACTGTGTGCTGATTAAGGACATTTTACTGAAATCACTGGCTTACAATAATTGAATCTAACAAACTGGGTCATGCAAGTTATGTTTTCCATTCCTGCGTGTCCTTGCAGTATTTCCCGGTTCAGTTCCACAAGGGCGAGCACGGCTTTGACAACCAAGAAATGGACATGAAGCCCTTCTTCAGGGCAGTGGGTCCAGCATTTCACAAGAACCTGGAGGTGGGGCCCTTTGAGACGGTGAACATCTACCCCTTGATGTGTCACATCCTGGGCATCCAGCCGGAGGTCAACGACGGCCACCTGAATACCACCAAACACATGCTGGTTACTAGCACTAATACTCCGGGTGAGTTTATCAGACTAATGAGTCTCTCCCCGTGGCCTCGAAAGTGTGTCGCTCCAACACCTGCTCCTTCATTACTAGGCCATTCATCCATCATTTCTGACTTCACATATGTCCAAATCAGACATAGAGCTACTGTAGGTTAAAGCTGGAAAGTAGATCTGGCATCGGTCATGGTGAGTTTGTGAAGATTTTAAGAAAGAAGGTCTAAAGATCTGATGCCAAGTGTGTTAAATAATTACAGAACAATGCCGGAAATATCCTATATTTTGTTTCTTATTGTCAACAAAAACCATGAAAAGACCAAAACCAATAACGTATTAGTCCGTCTCTCAATATTTTCTGACTTTCCTGTGAATCTCAAACACAGACAGAATGTTGACAAGTTGTTATAGCGCCATCATGTGGTGAGTTGATGCGATTTAGTGCCTGACTAGAGGTAGTTCTTTGGTTTCTGCAGGTTTTGCAGTTTTGGAAATGTAGATATTTTCAGAGGGAAAAGCAGAAAAGCAAGAAAAATTGCAATAAAGCAAATGGTGTAAAACTAACAATGGGTCCTTTAAAGGCGTTCAATATCAGCACCAACCCTCCAAAAACACATACTTAGGATGTAAATGTGCTCTCTGTGTACGTTCTGTTTAATTTCAGGTGAAGATGTGAACTTTCTGCAAAATGTCTTCACTGGACTGGCTGCTGTGGCTGGCTTTCTGGTCGTAGTTTTTATAGCGACGACGTCCCACAAAATACTCAAGAACAAAGGCAAGAATGAAAGGTAATGATATTAATGTCACAGTATGGAAACTGTATTCAAAAACACTTAATAATGTAATATTATTTCAATTGATTCCACTGAAATCATAACATCAGACAAAAGTATTCACACATGTAAAAACAAAAACTAAACTATAAACTATTGACTATTATATTATAACTTATAAAATCAACAACACAATAACACAATAATGTTTATCTCTAAATCCAGTCCGCTTTCATGTCTCTTTCTTCCTGTGTTTCAGATCAGGAAGTTCACTCCATGTTCCGGAAAGAGAAAAGACAAAACAAACGTCACTTTGATCATGGCAGAAAAGTCGTAATGCTCCTGTGGACAGTCCTTTGCACTGATTCTTTTTTTTTTTATCCCATGTGAGGAAATGCACTCTGAAGAGGAACCAAAGGGCAGAGACGTCTATAACTATTTTGCTAATTATTATGTTTGTTCAAAAATGATGGAGAATTCAAATGAAGAGAGTTAGAATAAAAGAACACTATAAGATACACATTAAAAGAACTTATCAGCTCCGCTTTTGTTCATTTTGGTTGAAACTTGTGTGAGTGAACAAGGTTTACACGTATATTACTATCTTAAAACTGTACAGCAGCCTTGAATAAGATCATCCGAGGCCATAAATATAAAGCAACCACTTATCTCTTAATTGCTATTGTAGAATAAGTTTTAATTATTTTAAAACCACAAAACAAATAAAACAAGAAAAGATCTTTGATTACTTTGATTACTTGGTCACATCCATGGCACTACTTTCACTCAGGACATCAGTGAACATGTTCGATGAGAGGACGGTGGCTGCCAAGGGACACACTTAAGAAACCACATTCTCAGTTGCCCGCTTCTCTCCGCGCAACAGCGTCAAGTCCCGCACTCGAGCACCGCACTTCCGGTTACGACTTTCAAAATAAGACCGTGCCGGACGACTTGGTGGGGGTTTCCCCACATTCACAAAAACAACACTTCTGGAAGGTAATGTCACTTTTTCCATCGCACGTTTGGGTGATTTTTATACGAAGACAATGCATAAGAAATATAAGAAATATAAGAATCTTATTGCCAAACTACAAAACCTCCTTTCATTAACTGAGCATTTAAATCAATGTATTAGCACGTATTAATATTTTACTTGATTTACTTAATTAATTAATTAATTAATTTAGAGTACGTTGTATTTTATTTACTAATCATTCCAATCAACTTACTTACTAATGTTTACTAATGATTACAAAACTCACGTTAATATAAACATTTGAATTACCTTATTGGCTAGTTTGCTTGCTAACAAAGTCAAAAAAAAACAACTGACATTGCTGAAGTTACCCGAGCTCATTATTTTATGCATGATATTTATATTAATACTATGAGAGACGTTATTCTATTTTAGGGCGCATTTTTTAACACCTGGCCTCCTAGGTTAACTTCTGAACTATAATTTCTGATAATATGAGCACTGTCCTTAACAACCAGACTAATTATTAAGAATGCACAGATTTCATATTATTCTAGTATAGATAATCAGAAATACTTTATTGCTCCCATTCAAGAGTAGAAAGAGTAAGAGAGTATGTACAAAAATAAGATGTAAAAAATACACACATTTACGTGTGAAATGAAAAAAATAAAAATATATATATGTATATATATTTCACTGTTTAAAAGAATAAATAATGAGGTAGTATATGGTAATGTACAACAGGGCTATAGACCAGAACTCCATCAAACCATCACTTTCGTTTCAAACATCACTAAACAGACCTTCATTGGCATCGAAAGCGCTGTTTCCCCCAGATGTCATCGTTTCCACCGCGTTGTCGGCGCTTTAGAGGAGAGGACGTTTATTTTGAAGGCAGGGCCGCCAACATCCGGTCCGGTCTCCAGCGTAAGCGTGATTCGCTGGACGCGCCTCTCGCCGTCTGATAAAGGATCCTTCTTCGGGGTGAAGGCAGACATGGAGGAGCTGAGCGCCGTGGGGGAGCAGGTCTTTGATGCGGAATGCATCTTAAACAAACGCCTGAGAAAGGTCCGAGCCGAGCCGCTTTGTCTGTCTTCTTATCCGCGTGTTTTCTGGCGGCTGCTTACAAACCTACTTCCTCTCTTGGTTGTTGTTTTTTGTTTTTTTTCTTTCAGGGAAAGTTGGAGTTCCTTGTGAAGTGGAGGGGATGGTCATCCAAGTAAGTACGAGCGGCGCTCAGCCCGAAACAATGAACACAACAACAACAACGCTGTCGCTTGTTGCTTTCGGTCCAACCGCGAGAGACGCCGCTCGGTTTTCTGTCACATCGCCGAGAAATCCCGACTGCATCCGCGGCGCGACACCATCACTTTGTTCCGACGCAGCTCACACATTCTGCCTTCTTTTGTTCACAACACCTCACATTTTGGGAAGTTAGCGGAAAGCCCGAGGAAAGACTCTGAAAGCTACCCCCGTGTTACCCCCCCACCACCCCCCTGTGGGGTTTTTCCACACCGCTGTTTATTCAGACAATCGGGCTGTTTTAATTCATTTTATTCCTGACTTTAAACAAGTTTGTGTGCGTGACTAAAACCAGCCAGTCAGTCAGATTTGCGAGGGCTGTTTGATATTTTGATTTATAACGACCTTATATAATATCAGAGTCGTTACATAACTCCAGATCCTCCGGTTGTGTTTTTATTCTGCCTTTATGATGCTGCCCGTGAGGCTCCGCTCTGCCTTCATTTCTTGTCACTTGCCCTTCTGTTCAGTCCACATTGTTGCTGTAATCCACCATCAATGCACTCTGTTGCCTGCCAGCTCCATGGCTTTCTGTTAGAACCACATCCTTTGTGTGTGTGTGTGCAGGGAAAGGGTGGGGGTTGATTATTTCACTGGTGGCTGCTGATCAGAACAGGCCATTCAACAACAAGTGATGAGGACAAAGATCATTATGCATGCATGTAGTTCACATCACTTCAAGAAGGAAAAAAAAAAAACTACACAAACTACGTGGTCTGTTTTCAGTTTTCATAGATGCACTCACACCCAGGCAGCCAGCGAACAGATGCTCCAGTTTTTCAAACCTAGAGAAGAAGTATTGTACAGCTAAAACAAAGCAAAGTGGGTTAGGGGTTACACTCGACCGACTCAGCCGTCAAACGGCTCTGGATCTTGTCGCAACTGGAAAAACAAAGGTTATTTTTGCTATCTGAGAGACGCTCCATGCCGTGCCATCACGACGGCTTCATAACTTCCTATAAATGTCACTTCCATGGCCTAAAAGTGTTCTTCCTTCCTGGTGTGTTGGTGTTTTTCTGCAGAGATGAACAGTCGGGTTTTCACTGCAGGAAGAGAAATAACTCCGAACTGAATCTGATCTAGGAGCTGTGGGAGGCCAGTTGTAAATTACCTTCTGTGATATTTCACTGAAAAAGCCAAACTTTCCCAAACATTCCCCACATGTTTCTGTAACAGCCCCAGAAAATTTATCAAATCCCCCCACCCTCCCCTGGCATCCCCTTTTAGCCTTCACACATTGATGACGAGGCTTGTTCCATTTCATTTTTGGGAGAGGAATTTGAAGCCTGCCTACGTTCTCACCTCTGCACAGCTGGTCACGTGCTGCGTTTCGCTTTCAGGAAAGGTTTCAGATGCTGTCAGACAAACCGCCGGTTTCACACAACTAATATGTTTGTTAAATGTTTGTGTGAGTGTTGAATTGGACTCTGCAGATGTGTGGAAGAACTTCTCTTCTCTATTGAGCACTGCTGCATTGCACCGGTCTCTTTGTCTATTAGAAGCAAAGCAAAACCTAATCTGTAGTATTCTTTGATTTATTACTGCTCCTTTAGGTCTTACCCTGTTTTGAGCTGATGTGAATGGTCTTTCTCAGCCAATGCTTACATAATTTGTCTCAGGTAACATACAGTTTGCCCATAGTCAGTTCATGGCTGCTGGAACAACAGAGTCCTCTGTTTGTGAATGAAGAAACTGTTGAAAGGGCATTTTCTAAATTTGGGGTCTCTGCCGGCGCTGGCGGCTTCTTTTAACCTTGCTGGGGCCACCTTGCTTCTTTATTTTGACCAACACCGTGATGTGTGACACTCTCAATCAAAATGTCAATTTATTTCAGACACAACAGCTGGGAGCCCCAAGAAAACATCATTGATCCAAGACTGTTGGCGGCATTCAACAAGAAGTGAGTGTCCTTGTGTTGTCTCAGCGCATTAAGTGACTTGCAAAAAGGAGCATTTATAGACGTGTTGTATGCATAGCTATGATCTTTAAGTCAGAAAGTGTAGTGAAGTCCTGGTTATCATGTTGATTATCTACTTAATCGTGTATTTTTATGAGGAAAAATGTGGAGCTGTGGCATTAGTTGATGAATACTCATTAATCGCTCATGAAGCATTTGTTGAAATGTATTTGTTTTTATATCTAATAGAGAGCAAGAAAAGGAGCTTCTGATGCGTAAGAAAGGGAAAAGGCCGAGGGGGCGACCACGGAAAATCCTAGTAAGCACAATCCGAAGCAGAATATCATTCTCTGATGGCTTGTTGCACAGTATCTAACGTTTGCTGTTAAATTTAGGAAAATGTGCCTGAAGCTACGAAGTCAAGCAGCTCGTCATCTGGCTCATCATCATCGTCCTCCGATTCCTCATCCTCGTGCTCCTCCTCTTCATCCTCATCAGACGAAGACGACGACGACGGCGGCGGCGGCGGCGGCCACGCTAAACAGGCGAATCCGAGCACCAGGACGCGAGACCTTCATCCCGTCCCTCAGAAGAAGGCGCAGATCGTCGTGGCGAAACAGGAACCCCCAAAGAAACGGAGCAGGAAACCTCTGCCCCCCGACGTGAAGGAATTTCAACAGAACAAGGGCTCCCGCAAAATCCTGAAGGCGTCCAAAGATGCCGATCTTCCCGGAGCGATCAAGAAGCCCGTTCACCCAGCGAGCTTCACTTTCATGGGTTTTCATCGGGGCTCCCCAAGGGATGCAGTGGGTGGCCAGACACAGGGTGGGGCTGTTAAAAACTCCATGAGCTCCGTGGGATCTGGCAGGTCGGTCCAACCGGCTCCCCCCTCCCTGAACAAATCCAGCCAGAGCAGGAATGTCACCGAGGGTAAACTGTCCGTGTCCAGTATGAGCAGCGGGACAAGTCTGGATTTGAAAGCAGCTGCTAGTAAATCAAAAGGGGTAGCAGCGTTGAATTTGAATACATCCAAACACCCCATTCAAGGAACCACTCAGCATACACTAAGTTCCCCCAATGGACAAAAGAAACCCCAGGCCCCTGTGTCAACACTGCAGCGGATACCCAGTACTAAAGCAGTGGCTTCCTTACCATCTAAGAATACCTCCTCCAGTCAGGGTTCTGGCCTTCAGCCTCTCAACCTTCAGAACAAGCTGGTGCAAAGTAATGATGCTCCTGGAAACGGCACCACTCCGGTCTCAGGCCTGAGAAATGCAACAAACCCAGCGAGGAAAACTACTGTCACACAAAACCAGGAGTACAATGCTCCTAAGAGTCCGGCAACCCCTGGAAGGCTGCAGGCCAGAAAGACCCAGCCTGGAGCAGACAAGGTCAAGGAGGCGACTGAAATCCAGACCCCCAGAGTCCAAGGCAGGCTGGAGAAGAGCGGCGTGCAGAAATCCTCCGCAGAGGTCCAGAGCCAGCAAGAGAGAGCGGCCTCCAAAGACGGCAAGAAAGCCAAAATGAACGACATGAGCACGGGTGAAGACGAGAGCAGCTCAGACTCCGACCAGGATTCTTCCTACGCCGGGCAGGATCGCTCGGTAGCCGTCAAGAACCAGGACTGGAAGCCCACGCGTAGTCTGATAGAACACGTGTTCGTAACGGATGTCACTGCTAATCTAGTTACTGTCACGGTCAAGGAGTCGCCAACCAGTGTGGGCTTCTTCAGCATTCGCAACTACTGACAGGCAAACCAGCTGGACTCTGAAGCACACAGAGGGGGTTCTGGGTTCTGGAGGATTTAAGTAAACATTTGGCTGGAGAATTCCTGAGGAATGCATCAAGGAGTGGAGGTTAATTTGCTCTTCATCTTCTTTTAGTAAAAGACCAATTTTTAGGTTAAAAAGAGATAACGAAAGGACCGAAAATCAGTTATTGATTGTGATTATTTATTTGCTCACGTCTACAAATTGTTCAAGACATTGCAGCGGAGGAAGGGCAATGCTCACAGAGATGCAAGAGGCAGCACCTTGGTCTCGCCTGATGAACCACAAAGAATCTTTGTGGTTTCATGGAGTCCAAAATTGCGTCGTTGCAAGGGTCCTGGAGAAACATGACTTATTCATCTTTTAAGCATCAAGATAAAACTCCAGAGCTCCGTGTTGCTCTCACCGGTGTTTCTGTTGACGAGACTGTGTTATAATACACGACACATGAAGAAATTATGAAAGGGTAGACATGAGCAGGAGTAGCTTCTCTTATGGGTAGAAGACATTTAGTTCATAATGTGTCAGTGTCGTGAATCCATATCAACCAATAGCTAATGTAAACCAGTTTTTAATTCTTAGTATAGTATTGTTTATTATTTTCATAAATTAGCTACCTCCTTTTTTTCATCGTTTGCTGCATATGTATATTAATTTCTCACGGGAGGGGAAACCATTTCCCCTCCAGGGTCGTTGTGTCTGTATGAAGCTTCATTTCTGTGTAATGGAAACCTCCACCAGTTCCGCTCTGTGTTGAACTGTGCGCGCCGTTATCTCCTCGAAAAGAAGCGTCATTCCACAGTGCAGCCAGTTTAGCAGCGCGGTTTTCTGAAGGCTGAAGCATGTGGGGAGTCAGATACAGTATCTCTGTTCCTCCCCGGCGTCCTGATAAGACTCGGTCCTGGCTGAGGTTTGCTCCTCTGCCTTTCGACAAGGTTTTCACCAACTTCAATCTTCTCAGACTTGTAATTCATTGAAAAACCAGAGAGTAAGTGCTTGTGTTGACACGGCGCACACCTGGCGACGCTTCTCACGAGGCTTTGCGTTCGCTGACGGCAACTGCCTTGAAACCACTGTGGGAACGGTTGGGCGTGGACAGGGTTTGACAATAAACTGCTCGGCATTGGCGGTCGCCGACCACGAAACGCCAGACGTGTTTCAAAATGTCGAGTGCTGAAATACCAGGTTTGTTTTTTGTTTTGTTTTTAGTTGCAGCTGCAGCCGTCTCATTTCACCCGCCTGCATGGGTTCAGGAGCTGCAGGCCCGCTCTCCCAGAGAAAAGAAATAAAAAAAAAAGGTCTTTATCTGATGTAACGGAAAAGAAACCACAACAATGTGCGATACTTTCGGCTCCCTTGAGAGGAGTTCAGCAACAAAGCACTTCGACTGAACTCTTCTGTCTAATCCTGCTCTGCAGACTGTGCCTTCCTCTCCCTCAAAGACTGAACACAAAGGCATTACCCCAAAGATAGCTAGAATTTCAGGTTGTTCAATAAAGGAGTACCCCTGGAGCATAGCAGGGGGACTGGACCATTTTTTACTTTCTTGTTCATAATGTTTTGAAATGGAAAAAAAAAGCCCTGCTGGAAGACTTCTCACTAATGTATGGAAGAAATATTTGATGCCTTATTGAAAGTGGTTCAGGTTAAAGTTATAGACGTAGTTTACATTCAGGATCACATGACAAAACAAAAGGAGTGCATTCTCATATTACGTGAGTTACAGGTGGAAAATGGCCGCGCACGACATTTGGTGTCTTGTCAAAAAGGCTCCAGCGTCTTTCAGAGTGCATCAGGCGGCAGGTAAATCAGAGGCTACGGGGTTACGCAAGGTGTTTATATGAAAACGTCTTTTTTTATTGTATCTACTTTTTTAAATTGATGAAAAGAACAAACTTGACATAAATATGTTTCCAGTTGTGGTCTTTCTTTTTTTTTTTTTTTTAGATCTACTAACCATCTCAATGTTCTGTTGTTCTCTTTACAATCTATTTATTTCAAATTGAGAGCCTTTCAGGGTAGGACAGTGTCATCAATCCTTGTATGGTGCCACTTGTCAAATTGACTAATAAATGGTACAACCTTATCTCTGACTTGGGTTTTTAATTTATCAAGCAAAAATGCCAAACAGTTAAATAGACATGTAGATTGATAATGAAAGTAATCTTTAGTTGTAGCCCTACTTTCAGCATGTTAAGCTGAGATGAGTCAGGATATGTTTGGCTTTTTAAAAGTTGCCTGATCAGAAATTACAAGATGTCCAGCCTGGATTTGATCTTTCATTCTCTTTGAAGCAGTGTTGTTTTAGTCCTCATTAGCACCACCGCTAAATATAAATATGTCCCATCCATTAAGGAAGAAACACGATGACAGAAACGCTGTTAATAAGAATTTCTGTCTCTGATCTCCTCTACGATTCATGGACGCATGTACTGCAACAACCACAAGATGGTGCTGTTGTACTTGAAGGTAAAGACACCCGAGACCGCTTCATTTTCCTAATTAACCATAATTATATAATCTGTTAGTTTACACACATGTATCTTATTATATGCAGCAAACATAAACAGCATTTTCTGACTTTCTCACATTAAAAGCTCCACAATCTCTGTAATGACAGTACAACAACATACACTAGTATTTGCTCTGTGGTGAAAGACGAAACAATGATACCTATAAACCGCATAAAACCGGTTCTTTTTCTCAACAATGGCTCCAGTTTTGAGTTCTCTACGACCACAGTTTCTAATTTCAAGTGCTTGCCAAGAGGAATGTAGCTCTCCTGTGTTTGCACTGCATCCTCATCTGATGATCTTGATAACGTTGGAAACCTGTACATGCCTCTGACTTGATTTGCCTCAGGTCTGTTTAAGTATTGGGTGTGTGTATGGCTTGGCTGTACACTACCCTGCGTCTCTAACCCACAAACTTGGAGTCCACTACTCCACCGAGAGCCGCGGCGCGCTGGACCGGAGGCAACCGCAGAATAACTCAGCTTTTGATTTGGCACTTAAGTCGTTCAAATCAAATAATCTCTCAGTAACAGCAGCACAATACAGCCAGTCTGTCTGATGGTTTCACCAGTTTCCCATCATTCCTCAGCTGCAGGCAGCCACCATGAATGAATCTTCGGTGGCCATTGTCACACTTGACCCGCGTGTAGCCTGACCTGTAACCATAACGGATCGTTTAGTCAATAAAAAAAAAAAAATCAACAATTTAACAATCCATTAACTGTCCGAAGAGACTTATCAAGTAAAAATTGGAAACATTTGCTTTTCTATACCTCGTGTCATTATCGTCTCCCCATGTATCTTATTGCTTTGCTCGGTTTTATGTACATACATGACACCATTGACACCAATGAATGGATTCATGCATCATATGATAAGATGATCATATTCTTTTGTATGTAAAAACACTACAACTGCCAAATAAATGTAGTGGAATAACACTGTTTCCCTCTGAAATGTAGTGGACTCCAAGTGTAAACTAGCATAAAATGGAAATACTCAACTAAAGTGCAAATATACCAAAATTGTACTTAAGTACAGTACTTGAGTAAATATAAGTGCATTCCTCTACTGGAGAGGAAAGTGGTGTAAGAAGCTCATTTTAAAGCATTGTTATTGTTCTGCTGAAGAGACTAAATGAACAAGAAAGTCTGCAGCACCTTTCAACACACAGACACCCCTCTCCCTCTTTCACCACCCCTGTATTTACACACTCTTAAAAACACTGTCACACAGCCTGACTAACTGACAGAAGTTATCATTACACAAAGCGCTCGATTCCATAATTTATAGAGATCCCCGTCCCAGTCATGTGGAATTCTCCCAAAATAAATTCAAGTAAACACTTACGCGACAAAGAGGCACTCACAGTGGCCTGGTATGCATAAACAGTATGAACAGTGTGACAGTGTAATCCCAACCCCACACCCCCCTCCGCCCCCCAGCCCAACACACACACACACACACACACACACACATACACCCAACAACCCAGCCCAGCACTGACTTCAGGCCGGGGTTGGAAATGAGCCTAAACCCCCTCCTCACCCGATGCACCAACCCTGACACCCCCACCACCCCTCCAACCCCACACCTGACTCCTGGCAAAATAAGCCAGACTCCAATCCATCTTCCATCGCAATAACACACACCCCAAACCATGTTGTTTTGAAGAGCATTCAGCAAGTTCATCTCCGGGGATGCTTTTGTTTTTTTCCCCAGGACATCTTATTGTTTTAGCAACACAAGATGCCGTAAATCAATCAGCGCTTTGCTTAACTCTGGCCTTTGTTTAAAAGCCAGAAATAAGCTTTTTCCATGATGCATTGTTGAAAGTCAGCAGCTGATACAAAGGATGAGTAGTGAAGTATGGGAACTTATTTTACTTTGCAGAAGAGATTTGATTTACCTACTACCTTTAATCTTTACAGCGTTCACTAGTAGTACAAAGTACGCATTAGTGCTTCTCATTCATTGCTTTATGATGCTGCACACCACATGAGAGGCAATCATTTACACACTTTTTCACTTTCCGCTTCATCATTGGCCAGAATCCAGGCTGGATGTTGGCTCATATGGGTATTTAAAGGCCGGTGCTGACACTGATATTTAATTTTCCCTGTTTGTATTTGTGTTTGGACTCCTCTCCACCTCGAGGATTGTAACCAAGCGGGGCTGGTTGAGTTTAAAACGCCTGGGATGGCTGCTATTCGATTTCAAAGGGAATGTTTAGAAACCTGATCCGACCCTCAGCGAGCATACCTTCTACACCCACGTCTCCCTCGCCCCTCATTCTAAATCACTCCACTGGAGCAGTGTAAACAAACTTCAGTTTGCTCTCTGATATTGAGAGGTTAAGACAAGCGGCAATCCTCCACTATGACAACACGGCCTCAGACAGACGATGTCATCTGTCTTACCTCACTCTCCATCCATCACTACGCCGGAGTCGACATGTCTGACAGTCCCACTCTCGCTTTTCTCGCTGGCACAGGCCTCCACATCTGTCACATTTTCCTCCAAGCTCACTTTTATTACACCACATGAACTCCGCCTCCTTCCCTCTGAATTCACGGACACCTGAAGGGCAAGCAGGCAGAGAGGAAACCTATTGATTAGTCAAAGTATCTGATGTATCACTTCATTAACACTTTTTCAGTAGCCACTCGGCTACCTGTAAATCATGAGAGAGCGACGTCAGAGCCATATCACACAAAAATAATTCATTTGAAGCTTCTAATGTCGACAAAACAATGTAGATAAATAGTTAATAACGAGTGAAAAATCAGAAGCGCAAGATAAATGTGTTGGATTTGCAATTTACAATAAATATTCTAATAAACATTACGATTATATTAATTGAGTCATTTGAATTTAGGTAACTTCATGCTGAAAATAATAATAAGAATGAAATGATCAATAAAAAAGGCTTTTTGAAGGGGTGAGCTGATTAAAAATTAATAAAGTGTCGCTGGAGATCATTAGCACGGCATCCCTAGATGATTTAAAGGAATGGTAAATGTTATAACTTACAAGCACAACCAAAATACTTTTCGTTATATGTCCATGCACTAACTTTACAACTAAGTAAATCAAAGTTTATAAGCACCAAACATAGTGATTTTTTAAAACAGGAGTAATATTTTCACTTCCTCATTCCTTTGGTTAACCGCAGTGAATTTATTGCTATTCAGGGAGGCCAGACAAGCGTGTAAGAGTTTCTCAGAACTGGCCAGAAAGAAAAATGGATGGATGGAAATAAAACAACACAGTCTTTGTGAAAGTCTTAATATGTCGTTCAAACGTCAAGTCAAAGATGACACCAAGATTTCTGCCTTTTAAAACGTATCAACTGCAGTTGACAGTATATCTTGGAGCCAATAACTAGTACAACAGTTAGTGTCCTTGGACATCAAGAACCAACTAAAAATGAAAGGACCTAAAACTGAGCCTTGAGGCACACCAAGTGATGCGTTCTACATCTTAGACAGGCTTAACTCCAAACCACAAAACCTCTGCTAACCAGTTAGGAACTGAAGACACTGTTTTGTTCTTTGTTTTTAATTAAAGATTTGATTAAATGTGTCAATGATTATCAAGCAGCACTTACTCACCTAAATTCATTTCACTGTCTAAAGGGACAATCACACAGAAACCTGATTTCATCTTTTCCCACTGAGATATCTACGAGAAAGGTTCGACATGATTAACTGAAGTGTGCCGCAAATGAACCTTTACATAGTCACAGACTTAATGTTAGTATAAAAATACTGATTAATGCAAATCTCAGAGAGAACTCCAGACATGACTTGTGTCCTTCGTGATCTTAACTTATGACAATCTTGTCCCACCACTTTGGTCCAGAGTGAAGCCTGACTTAGCATGTTAACACACTAAACTAAGATGGTGAACCTGGTGAACATTATACCTGCTAAACATCCGCAACTTAGCATGCTGGCATTAGCATTTTGCTGTGCAGCCTGTTCACTGACTAATACACAGATATTATGCTGTAAATCATGTTTTTTTGTTTCGTCAACTGAGTGTCAAATTCAGATATCTAACATGTCTGTTGCTTACAAACAACACTAATGATAAAGCAGTAACAGTACGCGGTAAAGCACTGTTCAAAACGGCAGAGAGAATAAGAGAGAGTCACATAAAAAGTAAGAAAGAAGGAGGTACGACAGAGTCTGAAAACCAGTTTCTCTTCCAGAGAGCAGTTTCTTTTGACACCCACAGGGCAGGAATAAGGAGGAATATCCCTCTGCTGTGAAACTGAGGTAACAAAGTCAAAGTGTATCTAGCAGACAGAAGGTGCCAGCGGGAAGTTTGCCCCTCTGATCTTTGTATAATCTGCTCTGGGGAAGACACAGCTACTCTCCTTACCACCTTCAAAGGGCCCTCTCCTTAACTCTCAGCCCCACATCCTAATCTGATTGAGGAGGAGAGAAAATATTGACTGTTTCGCAGGACAAAGCAGTGTGAATATTTGAAATCACTGCTATGATACACTAGTGGAAATGGAGCTCAAATATTGACAAATAATTTACAAACAACAGCCTCAAACGTTTCAACAGATAAGCCACAGAGTTGTTCTGCTGCAGCGTCTGAAAATCATATATATGCAGATCTTTCCGAGGTTTGACATTCACAAACACTGCATTAGTTTTCCCCAAACTGGGGTCTTTTGGTCAACCCACATAAAACTCCATAAGGCCGTTGGCACCAGGAGAGGCGCACTGATAAATCAGAGGCAGGCCGCGAACAAGGCCCGGTGCCGGCGGACCTGTGTGCAACAGGACAAGTCTATCGTTGAATTTCACAGGTCATTACTCTGGCTCCAGCCATCGCAGCCTCCAGTGGCTCTGGAGACGGCCAGCTTTTTCTCAGAGACAACAGCTTACTGGGCTTTGTGCTAGCTAAACAAGCGTGTCTGTCTCACAGCAGTAGATTAATGTCTAGATAGAGGGTTTGCTCCTCAGGGAGACCTGTAGAGGAGCCATCCTTCAACCTTTGGAGGCCATTACACAATAACAAAATAACAAAAATCTGAAAGAGGGGCTCATTGACTGAACCGTGTCCTCTGGGGCTACAGAGAGACACAGAGGCTTCTGAATTAAGTCTCACCGAAGAGAGGAGGCTGAATATCCTGAAGACCAGAGTGAGCACATAAAAACTGCTTTTTATGCTCTGCAAGATCGAACAGAGCTGATAGATGATGGATGTAAGTGATCAGAAACCGCCATCTTGGGCTGCAGCTTACGATCGTCTTCACGGTCGACGAATCTTTCAAATCTTTTCTCGATTAAAAAAAACGAACCGTTTTGTCTGTAAAATGTCTACTATAAGATATTCAGTTGTCTGTCTCACGCTGGAGAAGCTGAAACCAGAGATGACCCAAAGGATTAATTATTTAATTATCGAAATAGTTGACTAATATAAAGCTGACTAATGGACGAATCACTGCAGCTCTGCAGCCGGGGGCCATAATGCAGCTTAAAGAGCATTTTCATTGAGTGTCATCTGTGAGGAGTTGTGTGTGGTAAACACACAAACCCTCAACTCATTCACATGAATGACAGTAAACAACACAGGATCTCTGGCTGCACCCCCCCCCCCCACCCACACCCCCAAGGGGAGAAAGGGGTCACACAAACACAGCATCTGACTGGCTCTTAATTTGTTTAAAGCAGCCCATTCAAACAGGATCATCAACAGAGAGAAAATCTCGTTTCCAAGGCTGTCGCCATGGCTCGACCGTGTTGTTTGGGAAGGAGATCAGGACGCCGCTGACGACTCAGCTGACTTCCAGCACACACAGCTTCACAGAGGCGCCAGGTTGTAATTAACACTTTGCAGATTACGTTTACAGGACCAACATGGTCTGCCTGAGTTTTATTACCGCCTGGGTTGTACTTCTGCCCTCCAGGGATACAAAACACTCTCTGTTTGACGTTGGCCTGTCCTGTGTGAGAGCGTTTGACAGGTTTTTGACCGTGGTGAGAGTCTTCTGGCTGTTCACTGTTCCTCAGAGATAATGAGAATCTCCCCTGGCCTCTGCCAGTTTTCCAGCTATGACTGGATGAAGACACATGCCGCAGTCTGACAATATTAATCTATTTCTGTCCCCCTATCTGCAGCTTTCATTCATTTATTTGAGCTCATGCTGTTGGTCTAACAGTCTTATTAGAGGAGCAGTGAAACTAATCCATTTCTTGGCAGCAGGCGGCAGACAGCTGGGCAGTGAGGAGTCGCGACAAAGTGGCTGATATAATTGCGGTGTAATCATTTTCATGCAGCTCCTCGGCTTCTTCTTAGAAGGCAAGCGGTGCTTCAGGTTAACATGCTATGGTAATAAAGCAGCCATTAACGTGCCAATGACCTCAGGATATGAGGGCCAAGTCATTCAGCTTTCATCACATATGCCATTTAGTGCAGATTTCTCAGAGCGAATACAAAGGAATTCTCTTTAAAACACACGCACAAGGCATGCATAGTATTTAAAATATGTAAATGTAAGGTGTTCTCCTGTCTGAGGTCCCAAAAGCGTTTTTGATCAAATATTTTGAGCTCTTAATTTACCATGTCAAACAGATTCTTTGGTCATAGATCTAAATATATCAGATAAAAGCTTAGCTAATGTCCAGTGCTAATATTAGTCCTACTTAACATGCTGAGCGCTTGTGCTTTTTAATCATGGACCACAGCAGTGCGGCAGTTTGCACGCTGTGTCCGTCGTCACTGAGACAAGCAGAGCTCACACATTCAGTGCAGCTGTGGAAAACATCTGCACACATCTGTACCACTAGATGGCAGATATTCCCTGAAATACTCTGCGGCTGTCATTAATATTCCTTCAACGACAAGTCAAAAGTGAAGGCTTCCAGTCGTGTCAGAAAAAAAAATGCTAAAAATAAATTTGGACATTTAACTGAACTTCAAACCCAAAACAAGACACGCTTCAAATACTGAATCATCATACAGCAAATTACCACTGGAGCCTGTCAACAACTAAGTGTGGCAAATACTACTGAGAGAGTTCATTATAGATCAGAACACAGAGAGGTGTCAGTCTCGACGGAAAAGGCCTGGGTTTCCCATTTATCTCCCCAAACCACACTCATGTGTCTTAAACACTTCACACTGAATTAAAGTGAAGTGGAAACCCGCTCTCCAGACGAGCAGCACTTATTTCCACTCCACGGCCGGGTGATAAATCTGAAGTCTTCCATCCTCTGCCGCCTGCTTCCCTTCTTCCTCTCTTTTATAAGCTCTCTTCCTCTGTCTCTGTTCAGGCAGCAGTAGGATGTTTTGCTTACAAAATAGGTCAAGGCAAAGACTTTGGAAAAGAGTTTGGATCTGCAGCACAATTGAGGAAGTCGGCACAAGAAAAAGTCATTGAGCGAGGCACAGTTCCAGTGAGGATACTCAGGGGGAAACAAAAGGTACCTCACATTGTAAATAATGTATAAATGCAAAGTGCAGCTATACAAATAACCAACCAGCGTGAAATTGTATGTCATAATATGGTTTGGGAAGGGGACCCTTTGATGAAAGATTATGTGATCTATAGGCTTTGTATCCAGGAAGTTAAAGGAATAGTTCAACATTTTGGGAAATGCATTTTCGCTTCCTTTCCGAGAGTTGGGTGGGAACTTTGGTCCCACTCTTAAGTCTGTGTGTTCAGTACAGAGCTGGAGCCGTAAAGAGATTAGCTTAGCTTAGCAGGAGGGAAACAGTTAGCCTGGCTCCCTCCAAAGTAACAGAAAAATGCTTACCAGCACCTAAAGCTCACTAATTAACATGTTGTAGCTTGTTTGTTTAACTAGTACACAATCAGAAATATAAAAATGCCAATTTGTGGTTTAAGGAGGGGTTACACGCTGGAACGATTTCGTGACAAACAATAACTATGGTAACGTAACGGAGAATTAGACCCTCCAGGGCAAATGTGAGGTACTCGTCAGTCAGGTTTTCCTTTTCAATAAATGAAGAAATGAGTCTTTGTGACAGACAAATCTCACTGCTGAAATCTGGGATTAAGCCTGAAGTAGAGACCCGTCCTGCCCATAAACCATACAGTATTTACGTGACATGTTTGTGCAGCACCTTGACAGAATGCAATTATATCAGCAACCCACAGGCGTGTTAATGATGGTGCTCTGTCATCAGGATGGAGACATGAAGTTGGTTTAGTCTCAGTTTCTGGTGCTGGAGGGCTTTTGCTCCTGATAACCTGTATGTTTTATGAACTTTTGGGAATCCGTCTTATGAGCAAAGCTGCCAAAACTGTCATCCACAGATGACCTCAGGGTGTCGCATGCATTCACATTTAGTGAAACTCTCAGGAGAGAGGTCTTAGCAAGACATGGTCCTCTGTCCTGTGGAAGGTTCTGGTTCTCTTTTGAACCTCCTCTTCCCCATCTTCACTTTATGTTGCAACGGTACCTCCTGTCCCTGCAGCAGCACAGCACTGAGTCAGCATCGTCAGGTATGCCAACAAGCTGAGACAAACTTGAACATTTCTACCTAAATCCCCACTGGTCAAGGTCATTGATCTTAATAGACAACATGACCTTAGCTATGCCAAGACCGCCACGCTGGCTATTCACTTATGCCCAAAGGATGATATGCAAGCTGGCCCGTGATGCCAAGCAAGCACCACTACAACCCTGTCTCTTACGAAATGCCTTAGACCTTCATATAGCATCCTTCCTGCCAGAGCAGGACTCCTGGCAGACCTGGACCTGATGGAAAGATGCATAATGTGGCTGCCAGCACACAGAGTAGTGATGCTTCTCAAGCTCCCACATATTAAGCATTCTGAATTCCTGTATAACCAAGTTGAACGTCTTTAAACAACTCTTGGAGTGTATCCACGTCATGTTCAACGCCCAGAGAAAGGAGAGAAAGATTCAGCTGAGCCTGTCCAGGAAAGCTGCCAAACGCATCCCCAATTTCCCAAACCAGACACCGCGCCCCCTTTCATCCTCATGCTGCCAGGAGTCCCAAGTACTGGGAATTGTCCTGAACCATCCTGAACCAAAACCTCTGGCCAAGGATCCCCTGAAGACAAGATTTCAGTAACAAAACAAAGGTTCCAGTTTCCTCATGGCTATTCGGTTGCTGCTCATGTTTCTGTCATACTAATATTACTTCCTGGGTTTTTTGCTTTTATTACCAACGCTAGAGAATGGAAGAATCTTCGGTGAAGGAGCGCGAAGACGCAACGCTGTGGTTACATCGCGGCCCTAAAGGACAGAAATGTTAGCTAAAAATGCTCCATTATTTACACTTTACACAAATCTAGAATTGTGTACAACTCCATTGTGACCATCATCAAATAATGAATCATAAAATCTAAATGTGATCAAACAGCTTCATCTGTGCTGGTTTTTAATCACTCTGCGACCATCCGGCACCTGCTTTGCACCCTGAGTTACTTCTAATATCATGTTGTTGCTGGTATCAAGGGGATATTGAACGGCATTTTAGGAAGCAGAAGAAATTTAAAAAGAGCAGCACTTCGTAGTATTACTTTCTGTTATTGCCGGTGAGAGGCTGAATCAAACTGAGGAGGACCTGGAAACAATTTGCAGAGATCCTGCAGTACCTCTGAGAATCTCACAGAAATGATCTCCTTAGATACTTAACATCTGATGAAAGCACAGCCAAGTGTGAAGAGAGTGAATTAATAAATATCCTTAGGCAGCTTGTTTAGTTAAGCAACATGACAGAACGATAGGAAAGACTTGGCATGCACTTGGGAACGAGTAAACCTGAATATGCTTGAGGCTTGAGAGGTGCCAGTGGGGGCGCGTGGGGGTGGGGGGGGGGGGGGCAAGGAGGGGGTGCTTGAGAAAAATAGGGAGACACGGTAGAGAAATGATGGACGGCTCACACGCCAGCCATTGTGAGAAAATTATAGCAAGGTGCCGCCAACTGAGGCAGTGTGGCGGCGAGCCAAAGCCCCGGGAGAACAAAGGCCCAGGATCCCTGTGTGAGTGAGTGCCGGCCTGCCCGCGGAGCCCCAAACCTTCATATTTACATGCGACGCTCAAGAGTTAATTGCAGTGAATTCCTGCGCTGATGGCAAAGTGGGGGCTGTTGTTGCTTTATTTTACATAACAAACACTGTTTCTACTCATTCCTGTCCGTTTCCAGGGAACTCGAACCAAACATGCAAAAAAGGGTTTGAGCTCTTGCAAATCAGCGGCGCTCAAGAGACAAAACTCTTCACAATATTAATTATTGCTTGTTTTGTTTTTTTAAGCAAATTATAAAGTTTTATCATGAAGACAATTATGTTGAGAAAACAAATGGAAGCAGTAGGTTGATACCCGCTAATACTTTGTTTATATATTCAGGGTTATCGTGGAGCTTTCGTCTTAAACTACATTGGTGGCTCCATGAGGTTCCGCACATTCCTCCAATTACTCTGCGTGTTTGGGAAAAGATTTGTATTTGATTCAGCTTCTCAGAAAATGTTTATGTGTGTGCTTTCAGCAGCAGGAGAGCTAAGAGGCCCCTTTTACAAACCAGACCTCATCCTCACAGTAGTTGATGGACAAAAGCCAAAATGTGTCAGGGTTGCTACAGTTCCTGATCTTTCATAAACGAACAGTGCCCTCTCGACTTTCTAGACTTGGCAGAGCTGGCCCGTGCACATCAAAGTAGGGTCTGACCTTGCATACCAGATGAGGTTTGGATTAACGAGCTCTGGACATCAAACAGCAGGATCACCCCCCACAAGTCATCAAACCCAGCTCGGTGAAATTTACAGCGGACAAAAATGCTGGAAAAATCAACATCAACCTTGCCACGCATCTCAGTTTGAACATCGTGACCAGGACGGGGAGCAGCAGCAGCAGAGAGGATATTTCAAAAGCCTCCAATTATCTGATGTGTGGGAGAGCACAATGAGCTGGGCCGCATGCCAAACAGCATCCTTTACCAAACAAATAATACTTTTGACAGGACGTGTCTGCCTTTCAGGGGACTACACACCAACAAACTGTTCATGCGGGGCAGCGACAAACGCTTCTCATATTCAGTGCTCACTGATGGCTGTAACTTCATTTAACAAATAACATTCATACTTCAGAGTGAAAATACAGAAGTAGAATACTGGCTGAAGGTACATGTATTGAAAGGCACTGAAATAATCGTTCTTTTCTCGTCAGTTAGCAGTTTATCCCAGAAGCTTTTCACCAGATATCAGTGGGATTCGGTAGAAACTCAGACCAAAGAAGAAGCGGCTCGTTTTTGTTGCAGATCCTGATATTAACTGACTATGAAACAAAGTTTGTATGACGTGTCGTCCGAACACGTCTGAGTGTTTAGAACAGTTTCCTATGGCCACACTCAAAGGGGGGGTGAAAAGCCCCAAGCGGTGCACGGCCACTGTACATCTCACTATTAGGCCTTTTCCTAAACTGGGAGGTCAGAAAATGGTAGAGGTACGCTCTCTCAGAGTTGTCTGATTAAACTGATACTTTCGAGTACTTTGACTACTACTAAAGTACACATTGGACGGAAACTTTACGGACATGAAACAGAAAATGCTCTCAAATAACTGTCGAATAACCAAGGCTGCGATTTTCATTCATCGATTAATCTGGTGATTATTTCTTTAATCGTTTGGTCTCTGAAATGTAAAAACAGTCAAATGTCTTGTTTGGTTTGACCAACAATCAAAAAACCCAAATATATTCAGTTTACAGGCAGGAACCACAGAATGTTTTGGGATGTTTTCTTTCACTATTTTTGCTTGAAAATGACATCATCGATTATCAAAACGATCAACTAATCAACTAATTAATGGGTGATAAAACAGGAGTTTGTGGAGTCGATAAAAGACGCTCACTTGTTGCTCAGTCACACGTCTGACAAAATGGTGGACGTAACAACGTGAGTTAAACAGGAACTGCGTTGAAACTGTGCCAGTAGTGGTTGCTACTAGCAACAGAACCCCCCTGAAGGTCGCCGTCAACAGGAGAACAAGCATAGAAACTTTCTAATATAAATAATAACAAACTAAAAAACTGGAGGAAATAAATCAGGCTTTAGCTCAGGTTCATGTCTGAGAAGCAGCTGTTCCCCGTGAACACCTGCCTTCATTCAGGGACGTCTCCCTGAGGCCTCCGCTGCGGACATCTGGACACTGAATGAAAGCGACTGCTTTATATTTGATCATATTGACAGATGTACGCAGACAAATCACTCCGGTCATTAAAGCAGGGTTTGTCTGCACTGACAAGCTGTGAAACACTAATGAAATGTACGTTTAAATAGGTCAGATAGCTTTATAACAGATCTATAACAGACCGGCTTCAAACTGAACCGAAAGGTTTCCGGCCTGGTCCACATCTCCATCATCTTTCTCAACGGACACTTTCAAAAGTGTGCTTTTGTGTTTTTTTGTCATCTGAAAGCCACAGTTTTATAGACCAACTGAGAAAATCGTTCATGAAAAACTGAAGACAGAAAATAAATATTAATCTACTGGCTTTATAACTAAATTCTGGCTCTTTGTTGGAAAGTTAAGATGAGAAATAAAAATTTCCTCAGCAACAAATACATAAATAAATAAATAAAGTTAACTAAAGGTCCACTTACGAGCTTTTTACAGAGCTGGAGATGGAGTCACTTCCACGCTTGACATCAGAGGTGTCACCATGACAACTGAGCCAACTCCATCTGCTTAGGAAGACCATGAGATGCAGATGAAAGCCCTGAAAAAACTAGTAAGTGGACCTTGAGTTCGTCTCGTGCCTGGATCAGTTCGTTGTCGTTGATTTAATAAACATTTCCCACAGATTGAGTTTGAGCTTTTTTTGTTTTGTTTCTTTGGAATAAATAAATCATTTCACTTTTTTATAAAGATGTAAAACAAAAGAAGCAGGTGGATGAAAAATAGCATTCATTCTTTCCAGATTACGTTTTTTGAAAATAAAAATACATCTGAGCTGAATTGCGACTCCTGGCTTTTTAAATGATATATTCTATTTGGAACGATTTCTCCTGCCAGTCAAAACTCTCTCTGAAGATCAAAAGGTACTTTTCAGCTTTCAGCAGTGCATAAACTTTGCGTATGGTTTTATTACAGAGTAGTGTGTGAACACATACTCATTACAGCACACAGCCTTTCATGTGCTGAACTGTTTAACACCATTATTTGAAATTTGTCATTTTCACAGCGTAAACATCACGCGGCAGTCTGAGTCTAACAAACTAAACTCGGCACGTTAATGTATTCATAATGAAGGTGCCACAAAGGCTACCTTTGGCCTATTAATGAGCCAGCCGGAGTTATTAAAACTAATTTTATCATCTGTAGTGAAAAATGAACGACTTGTGTTTGATATTGTTGGCCAAACTAACAAGGAGAGGTCTGCTTTGATCAGGAAAATATCTGAACCCTGTAGGAGTTTTAATCAGCAACAAGGTTTTGGCTTCAGAATATCTCCTTGGAAAAAAAGAAAGTTGATTAGGTTGGGGGAGGGGGGGGGTAGAGAAGCAATAAAATGAGCCCATACCCAAAGAGATCATAAAGTTAATGGATTACTGGTGGCTAAAAGCATTACACTGTTGGGTATCTCAGACTGCACAGATCTGCGGACAGCCGAGGCCGACGAGCGCCACGCTGAGCGACGACGCTGAGAGCTGAGAGCCAGCTCACAAGTGACGAAGGGCATTAGCAGCCCTGCATCCTCCAGTCTGCAGCTGGTATTAGCAGGCACCGGGCGCTCTGTCAACACGTATTACTCCACACACAAATCATCTGACCGGCGTCAGCACTTTGCCTGCACTGCAGCAGCAGCAGCAGCAGCAGCAGCACTGAGGGAGAGAAAAGATAGAAACTTTCAAAGGACTAACTTCTCAGATGTGACAAGAAACACGATGGTTTTGAAAAAGAATCATAGAAAAGATATTGAAAGGTTTACAGTGAGCTGAATACACGAGGAAATAGAAATACACTGGACAGGACCCCTGGTGCTTCAAATAACAGAAATCAGGTCGCAATATAATAGAAAGCAGAAGTTGTAAGAAACTATTATCTGATTTTTCGGGGGCAGCTGGTAACTGTCCAGCCTTTAATCCTTCTGGCAGCTTTAACGCCGGACTATGACACACAAAACCTGAAATAGGTGGATATCCTCAGAGCTTGTCGACTGCGAAGCCGGACCATCGTGAGCTTTATGCAACGGGACAAACAGTATCACGGAAAAGACGAGAGGATCACTGAGGATCCAACACACACACACACGCATACATCAAAGGCTATTTATTGTGTTTGTTTAAGCTGCAGAGTGGAGATCTTCACCCCTTACGTTGCTATCCGGTGACAAGCACAGGGATTTGTCTGCAGCATGTGTACGTGCAGGACTGACTCTGAGGCTAAGGAGCATCATTACGGACTAAACACAACTAAAACAAAACACAGGCTTTCTGGTGCCCCACAGTCTACCCAACTGAGGCTCTGGAAGAACAGAAGGAGGGGGAGTTGTCTGTAGTCAGTGAGAGAGAGAAGCATCTAAAACTGGGACGATTAGAGCAACTCATCTATTGAAAACTATTATTTATGCCTCTTAAATTCTACATGACCCACCGATGGCTCCATCTTTACAAACCCATGCTGATCGGGGGAAGTGCTACTAAAATAATGCACAGGACAGCTTCAATATTTCCTTCTGATGTGATGGTGCAGCTGTTAAAAAACATGGCATCGTGTGCCTTTAATGGAGAGTGACACAGAGGATACAGCGTATGTGATGCTGGTGTAACTGTGGAAAAACATTTTTCTCCTAAAACTGGAAAGAAACTTGAGGGAAGAGTTCAAGAGTCAGTAGAAACGGCTGTGATGTGGTGGAGGAAGGTACCTGACTGCCAAGATGTGACGCAATCACGTTTGATACCAAAGGAGGGGCGTTACACGGCGCTGGAAGACCAATTCACATCTCTCCCTTCAGTCAAAGTGCCACTGTGAAAGTCCTGCATTCAATTTCAATTGAATGATTCAATATTAACAGAAAAATGTGTTCATGTAGACCAGACATCATACTGGGATATTATTAATGATCCATTACTGTGTAAACATCAGTTTAATGTTGCAGCTGGAGCTAAAACATAACAAAAACTACTGTTTGTTATGCAAGTTATGTAAATAAGCACAATTTTGAGGTACTTTATTTCCATTTTCTTTATACTATATGGCTCCCAGTTACTCTGCAGAGTCATATCTTACATACAACACTGAGAACATATGATCAGTTTATAAAAGGTTGAACTACCCAACAGTATATAAAGTGATTAGCTCCACCTCCACCTGCTCCAACATTAAAATGCTGCCTGCACGTTCATGCAATATTATATTGATCCAATAATGTTACATCACTGACATTCTGTTGGCTAATGAGTGCTTTTACTTTTTGCTGATGATGCTTCTGCACTTCTACTTTAGTAAGAATTTAAATGCAGGACTATTTGTAATATTTGTATTCTTGGTTTTGCTACTTCACTGACTGAAAGTATGTCGAGTCTTTTTCTATGATCATTATTTTGCGTCTTTGCTGCTAAAAGCTCGTCTCTGGACGCCGCGTCAATGGTTCACTTGCTGATCCTTCAATCTATTAAGTTTGTCTTTAACTGCCATTTCCACACAGGACAGACGTACCGGACTACTGTGGATTTCAGCTTTAATAAACAGCCTGTTGGTTGTTTTCCTCACGTGAAAGAGCAGTAAGTCAAATACATTACACACGAATGCTTTCACACATTCGGCGAGAAAGACATGTGGAGCATCAGCCTCTACTTAAACCCGGCTCCTCTCCTCAGCTCAGCTCCTGCTGGGCTGCAAATGGGGAGGAGGGGTTGTGCAGATGAAAGAATGAGAACTGTTAGCAGCTGCTGATTCCTTCAATCACTGGATCTCTGCTCCTGCCTTTACCAGCATGTAATGGGCCTGATGTATGACTGACACTTTCATGGTGAGAAGATAAGTGTTGGTTGACTGGAGGAGAGAGCTGCTGACCAGCATCGCCTTCCAAACACCTCTAGTGTAACTGTAATACTCAGTAAACCAGACGTCATGGTGCAGTTTAGAAGTGTTTGATGGTAGAAGTTCGTGTCAGCGTGAGAACTACACGTCGTGCGCGCTGAGGCAGGTGACTTCAAGGTGTCCAGTGGTTCACACTGAGCACAAGTGGCCAAAAGAAGGAGGAGAAAAGCATTGGAAGTCATTTCAGTGTCGTTTTATTGTACGAATATAAAGAATAAATAGCACGTTTCCTTAATTTACAGGATAAAACAAGTCACCGATACAGGCTGTATCAAAAATCCACGTGAAACTCTGAGGTCGATCTGCTTCATCCAAGTATGAAAAACAGTCCTTACGTGGCTCTATGCGCCATATCTCCATAAATACAAAATATATAACCAATATTCTCCACAAATAAAGTAGACTCTGGTTACAAATAATACTGCCTTTGTACAGGGAGCGATATATAACTGCATATACAGAAAATACATTCCTACACTCGGTAGTGCACGTGAAGAAAGGAATCACAGAAATAATGAGCTTATAATTTATTTTGAGTCTTTTTAACTTGAACAGGAACATTTGCAGTCTGTGATGATCGGGTACTGAACCGGTATCCACGCGCATTTGAGTCCCCCTTTCCTCTGCACGCATCTCCATCTCAGTATCGTCAGGTGGGTCGAGTTCGCAGGTTTACACACCATCCCCTCCGGAACCGAACACGACCTCTTGCTGAGGCAGCTGCCCACCCGCACGAATCGCGGCCAGAACCTGTTGCCCAAGTCGGTCCACGTGTACACGACCGGGCAGAACGAGTACGCCCACAGCCACTGCTGCAGCCGCCGCTTCAGTTTCTTACTGGGCTTCTGCTTCTTGCCGAACTGGACGTCGAAATCCAGCGCTCGGATTTCTTTGGGCAGTACTCCACCCGGCTTTTGGATCTCAAAGTCATCGAGCTCATCGTTCCCGGTGTATTTGTCCTCCACGGGCGGTAAAACGGACAAAAAGCGGCTGTCAAAGTCTCCCAAGACGCTCTTCAGCTCGGTCTCGTTAAGGTCCCGCTCCTTGGGGTCGAAGACGGGGTCTGGGTCCTCCTTTAATTCCACAAGCGGCAGACTGTCACTTGGGATGGGGCGGAGAAGGTAGTAGTGCTGACAAATCCCCCTGTCCACCAGAAGTCCGAGGGAGAGCACCAGCAGATACATGGCCACGCACTGTTGGGACTGGTCCATGTCAGACCAGGTCCAGTGGTGAGATCGGGGCGCACGGGGAGCTGCTAAAGGGCCACGTTCTTGTGCGCAATTACGCGTGAGCCGTATCCAAACCTGCGTCTCGAGTGTCCCGGAAAGTTCAGTTTCCCATGATGGAAATCCGCGAGAGAAACAAAAAGCTTCACTGGGAACTATTTTTTATGTCAAACTTCGTGACAAAACTCAGATGTGTCCTCGGGCTCCGTGCGCGCGGGCTCGGCATGATGCTCCCGTTGTCTCCTCCACAGAAAAGCGCTGAGCGAAACCCGCGAGCTCCGTTATATCCTGCACACGGAGCGTGACGTAATTCGTGTGCCCCTCTTTGAATGTGGGTTTGTTGTCTAGGAGGAGATCCCCAATACCTCCTTCTTCCACCACAGTGAGGGGGGGGGGGGGGTATGCAGGGAGAGCAGACGCCCCCTGTCGGTTTTCCAGACTTCCTTAAATCAGTCTCACAGTGGGAATGATTGTTGAAGTCTTTCATCTTCAGTATAAAACACCCAAAGGTTCCACAGCAGAGTCTCGGCAGAACACCCAACACTTCATGTGAAAAATAAATGTATTCAAGACTAAAGTACAACGTTCAGGTACTTGTACTTCACTCAAGTATTTCCATGTTACGATACTTTATAGTTCTCCACTGCTGTTTATGTGACTGCAGCTACTTTGCAGATTAAGATTGAAATACAGGTGACAGCGGCCATTCTTGTTTTACATTGTGGTAATACTACTTTTACTGAAGGACTGGAATATTTCGTTTTGGCAACAGGCTTCATTTGGTTCAGAGGTCCCAAAAGGATTTCACTTCATCGGTTCTGCTTCAGCCCAGAACCAACGAAGCTCTGATCTCAAGTCTTCCTTCTGTAACTGGGAACCTTTCTGGTCATTTAAAGTCAAATTTAACACTGAAAAACAGGCGTGGGTCAACAAAAAAATCAGCTAGATGATCATGCCAGGCTTTTATTTTTCACATAAAGCATAAACTGTAGAAACATCTATCCATAATAATTTAATTTACTCACGGATCTAATTCTAAGTTTCCAAAGATACCAAATATGTCGGGCTGAATTTCGTGGAAATGTTCATAAAATTAAAATGACTCACAAGATGATGCAGAATATTTCCATTTGATGGTTCACTCAGCGTTAGCGTCACGTAGCTTCTACAAAGAGTTGAAACGAGCCGATACAGAGCGTCTGTGATGCAGTCAGACACTTTGGAATAAGACCATCTTGACAACATGAAAGCTGCAGCACTTCTTGATTTAAGCGTAATGTTTCTGAGCCGCCTCGTTCACCCAGTTAGAGGAACCTTTCACTTATTTGAAGAGGTTTACAGCCTGAACATGAGATGAAATGGCCTGTTAAGTACACTTTTTGCAGTGTATTTACTGCTCGTGTCCAGCTGAAGTGGGACAGTATTTCTGCCTGTACCGGTGCCACAGCGAGCCTCTCAATAAAGCCGGCCAAATTAGCTCCCAAATAAACAACGCTCACTAAGCAGCAGCCATGGAAAGTATCACAATTTGCGAACCTGTCTAAACTCATGCTCAGAGAATCATTCTTTGAAAAATAATTTAATGGAAGAAGTTAGCCAGCTGCTACATCAGCCATAAACCATCCGCTTTAGATAAATGCATCTCTGTTTCATTTTGAATGAGCTAATTCACACAAGCACTTGAGCACACGACTCATTTAGTTTACGGTCAAATGATGGTGAAAAGTCTGGAAAACGTCACCCTTATATTTTTCATCTGACCAGCACGTATCATAAACTATCACTCCCAAAAAACGCCTGACAGATAAACTCAATCCGGCGCATTCACATGCGGGACGCTGCAGCGGAAACCTGCTCACACGTGCTGATGCAAACCGACGTACTGTCAGCCTCTTAGGAAGCTCTCAATACGTTTGAAGCGCAACGCAATTAAAGATGAAGACCTCTTTTCTTTTTGACGAACCGAATGAAGTAGCTGAACTCGGTGCTTAATCGCACACTTCTTTCAAAACGAAACCGGCATGTTAAATAATATTTCATTTCCAATGTGGCGGCATGGGTGAAGTCCAAATATGGTTCTCATTAAGTGTCATCAGGATTGCCAGGCTCATTTAACGCTGAGTTGTTTTTGTTTCTTCTAATCCCTTCCTACTGTTTTACCACAGGAACATTCTGATAGTGAAATATTCCTCCTTAAAGAAGACAGGCTACTTGAGACAGACGCCTGCTCACTGTAATTGAGGAGTTTTTTTTATTCTCGAGTTAACCAAACACAGTTCCCTTTGGCTAATAAACCGCCCGATGTAATGGCCTTTTTTTTTGCACGGGGTCTGGTTCTTAAGAAGACTTTTAAACCTGCACTTAAGGATATGCGTTCAAAATGAATCTCCCCGTCTGAGCCGCGCTCAGGTCGTTGTAGCCTTCCCTGCTGATTTCTCATTTAGTGAGGAAAAGCAGACTTCTCTCTTGGCAGACACCTTCAGCGCCGGTACCAAGAAAAAAAGGCACGCTCAGGTAGAAACACACACAACAGAAGGGACTCGCTGATTCTGATAGCTTTCATCCACGCGAGAGCAAACCACAAAGACTTTAGAAAGTCCGCCTCAGGAGTCCCCCTTTTGAAACAGAACCACCGGAGCAGACGTTCCTGCAGTGGCTCTCCGTGCAGGTTATCAATGACGGCGTCATTCAGAAAACACAAAGCACCTTTCACACGCTTTATCTCCCTCCGTACGCCGGTTCACACCTCGTGCTAATTGAGGCCACATTGCCAAGCTGAGTACACACAGACATGAAGTGGGTGCTATTCTGTTTACTCTGGCACTCGGGAGGTGTGCAATTTGCTAGTTTGTTTAGCACTTTTTTCCATTCCTCTGCAATCCAAGAGCACACAATCACAATAATCACTCCTGCTGTGAGCTTAATTAAAATTAATTGCTACATCGGACCACTGACCATGAGGCTGATGGCAGATTTGCATTCTTGTAAGTCACACTGTTTTTATCCCCTTTGAGAATTTAAGCACTTTGTTAACCTACCTACTCTCAATACTACAGTCTGCTAGCTGCTAACTGTAGATTTCTATGTCTGATGAAGTATTTCAGCTTGTAAAGCTTTAATTTATTCACGTTTATAAGGCGAGACCTTACAGCCAACACGTTATAATTATTAAAGTCAGATAATATACTATTCAAATGAGCCCTTTATGTCGAATCATCTTCAGGTTGTAGAGAACACTCATAAATATCTGTGGCTTTTAACGAGCTCTATAATTAGCACATTTAGCTCATTTTTCCCACAGGTTGATGCTCAAAGCACCCAGAGCCTGGTGTGAGTGTGTGTTCCTTCCATTCCTCCATAAAAACAGTTTTCACAGACAGAAGCTCTGCATCCAAACAAAGTCATTAAACCAAAAGCTCTGAACAAAGTTCTCAGTGATTACTCAGGAGACTGGATTTGCGTTTAGGCGTACAGGTGAGAGACGAGCTATCGGCATAATATACAGGAAATGAAAAGAAACGAAACGTGACAGTGCTCCTCTTTGTTAGTTTAGGAAAAACATTTGAACTTTTCTTATTTTTCCGCCTACAAAACTGAAGCTCTGGAGAGATCGAATCTGCACTGCTAGTCAGATATTTAAAGTGCACAAATGGGTGAAACAGAGCTGGCTGAGGGATCATCACAGGACGAAACTTTAACACACAAATGATGGTGAAGCTGCTGGTTCGTTTGTTGAATGTTTCACAGGCAAACCTCGATTATCACAGCTGGTGACAATCTGAACTTCACTTGCAACTTCCAGACCGCGACCATCTTTGAGCTTTACGATTTTCCCCAAAATGAATCGAGTTCACAGTCAGTTTCAGATCCTCGTCAGCCTGTACTGGTCAAACCCCGGTTCTCTCTCACTGTGCCGCGTTGGCTCGAGAACAAGTCCTGGTCAGCAGTTTTAGATCGGCCTTTATTTTACTGGGATCAAAGTAAACACTCGTGCTCTTGATGGATGATTCAGCTCTCCATCAACCCGCCGCGTGATATAAATGAAGCCTGACGACCAGCGCAGACGCACAGCAGGCGTCGGCTGCAGCTAGCGCGCCCTGCCCGAAGCCGAGGCGTTGATCCCCACATGGCGATCTGGCCGGATTTCTACAGATCATCAGGAGCCAAAGCTGCAGCCGAGGCCCAGAGGCTCCTGTGAATTAGCGAACAGGCCAGGAGTCAGAGCGCGGTGGTGGTGGTGGTGGTGGGGGTGTGACGGGAGGTCGTGGCGTCTCCAACCCCTACAACACAGACGGCTGTTTGTGCCATGCAACCCCCCTACCACCCCACCAACCCCACCTGGGTCTCAAACTCTCAGCTCCTAATTCACACTTCATAAATCAAGATGACCTGTCCTCATGTGAATTCATCTCTCTCTGCGCTGGATAATAGTGGAGCTATTGTTCCACCGCGAGGATTCATTTCAGAGACATAAACTATCCCCGAGGCCGATGCACGGCCTTGATAGCTATAGCAGCTCCTGGACGTCCACACGGAGACGTCGAGGACTGAAATTGCAGTCCTCCGTGTCAGGCCACGTCTGGTTGGTTATATTTTCAACTCCTCTGGCAGCTAAAATAGTTCCAAAAATAAGAACACTAATTGGCCAGTGTTTATTTCTGTATGGGAGAAATACTCTAAGTGTTTTTAGCAGGTTGTTTGTGGCACGATGGTTTAACAGTCAGGGCTCTCTGGGAGGTACGGCTCAGTCCACTGCATGGAAAAAGAGCCGACTCTCCCCTTTTTTTAATAAATAAGGTCTTTTATACGAAAATTGGTAATACAGTATAGTTGTGTGTGAGGCTGGCAGGGCAGCGTGTGACATCATGAGTGTTGACTCATGAGCAGATGAGTGATGCACACTGAGCTTTTTGCCTCCTCTCAAACTCGTGTTTAGTGCCACAGAAACAGCAGTAAAGCCTCTCTCTACTTCTGTCTGTCTCCCTGTCTCTCTCTCTCTCTCTACAGCTGGGGGGTGGGGGGGGGGGGGTCTGGTAATGAAGCAAGTGTTCCTATGCGTTGCGAGGGGGCTGTCAGCTCTACACACAGCAGACCTCTGTCACCTGTTGCCACCAGCGGGAGGCTCGGGCGGCGGGCGTGGAGCCAAGCCTGGCGGCCGGTGGCAGGGCCCTGGCTCCACCTACAGACAGCGCCGCGGGGTGATTTACTCTGCCTCCACGCCGAGGTGTCTACGCACACTCCAGTATGCACTGTTAGAGCGGCGGCAGCGGCGGCGGCATGCGGCCAGGCCAATGTCTGAGTTTTTACACCCCAGCGTCTCGTGTTGACATGAAACAAATGGTCGGTTCTCATTTTCGGATTGTTTGGCACGGTGACAAAAATCAAGTGGATGGCACAGCTAATTAGGTCTTTCTTCACTGAATTAGGGCGCTTTGAAAAGGGCCAGTTAGGGCTCGGTATACTTGAAACCGGCATCTAAAGACAAAAGTGTTACCTGTAACAAAGTGCATCCCCCTGCATGCTTCCTCACCTCCACCAATTGCTGTGTAGCGTGGCCATGCATGTCGGATTGACGCTGCTCAGAGATCAGACAAGCATACTGACCGTTCTGTATTACTCCACTTAGCCGAATGACGAGAACCAGGCAGAGGTTTCTCCTGACTGTCTATCAACACGTAACTTGAGCTTCTAAGAATCTTATGGTGTTTGACAGCTGGTCCTTTGTTGCATTTCCACTGTATTTTACGAACTGGGGGTTTTTCGGATATACCTGCATGTCAGCGGCACGAGACGCTCGAGTTTAGCCGTGGTATATACTGCAGAGGAGTAAATGTCATAGTGCATCTCACAGTACATGTACATCAAAAGAAGCAAAAAAAGAGCACAAAGATACGACTTTGTTAGGAATATATTGGTAAAGATAAAAAAAAAATGGCGTAATGTATGAAAATAGATGTGGTCTAAATGTACGAGCCTACTCATTATTTATAATTTAATGCCGCTTCCTCCTCTGACTTACCGACACACAAAAACAAGCCGGTGTGAGCACACATAAAGTTTCGGAGGTGAGCTGGCTGACTTCTGTCTGTGAGCTGAAAGGAAACCTTGCAGCAGTAGAAGAGACAGAGAAATGAAGACTGACAGCATGAGGAATGGGACGTGAGTTGGGAGGGATGGGGGGGGGTCTGGGGTTTGGGCCTGGGCTGCAGTAGCAGTCAGCGCTGCAGTGGAAAGGGTTAACAGGAGACAGTAAAGTGAATCCAGATGTGCTGTTATTATTAATATCTCTGGCTGATGAATGGGAAGGTAAAATTACAGGCGCCAGCCAGGGAGGCCCCGTGTGTTGCCCTGCCACCCAGGCGCTTCCCAGCTCACCTCTACAGCTCCGGCAGCCGCAGCAGATCAGGGCGAGAGCGTCCGCGGGGCTCAGGCCGTCAAGCGGGCCTCCACGTGGCTTCGGCCTGTCAGACAACCAGCAGGCAAAGCAGGCAGGTAGACAGACGGGTCGCTTTCACCGAGCCGGCGGTTCAGCAGCGAGCAGAGCGGCGGCCGCTGCTCCGTCACGTCGAGGCTAGAAATGTCTGAAAGACGGATCTGCGTGGCGATACATGCCGATGTTTTTGGATTGATGCTACAGTAGTATGAGATCGGGATCTTTAAACGTGACCACTTTCATGGCACGATTGATCAAAGCGTGAATCTACAAAGACGAATTGCCAACTGAGAAGACGAACTGTTTTTCTCTCTCTTCATCTTTGGGTTTTGGAGTGTTTATCAGACAAAACCAACAATTTGGGGAATTGTTCACTACTAGAAAATAATCACTAGTTGCAGCCTAAAAAGGAACAAATGATCCTTTGAAACTCAGTGACTGAGTTAATGAATTAGAATAACAATATAATTACATCTGAATACATCAATAAATGAGAAATTAAATTAAAAAGGCTCATATAATCTGTGTGTTTGAGCCTCTGTGGAGACAAAATCAACATGTTTGTTTTAACTATCAGCTGCTGTTGAATTGAACTGCCAGGCAGCTCTGTGGGCTTGATAGGAAGGAACCTATAATCACTTTATTGGCTCTATAAGCTTCTCACACCTCCTCCAATTCACACCTCAGCCTGCCTCTCGTGTTGGTTCAACATGCAACAGTGTCGTTGCTGTGAATTCAAACAGACGTGGAGACAGACAGAATTTCATACCGTCTCTGGCAGGCGGAATCGGGGTTTTTTTCTCTCTTTTCTTTCCTCCCTTTCATCATAAAATGTGACACTAAGGCAGTGAAGTTTCTGTGTTCTGTTATTTAAAAAGGAGGTCTGCTGGTTTCTCAAACATTGTGAAAAACTCACAAATAGACACGTCCGAGCCACGGAGCCCTACTTCGTACTACGCTGTGCTTTAAGACGCTCCAGCAGAGAGGATTCAGGTCACTTTTTATTTGTAGAATAGTATAAATCATGCCTGTATCAAGGCAAAAAACTGCTTCGTGCTTCTCACAGTGTTGCGTTTGGTTGGTGATCATCACGCTGATGCTCATCATGACCACAGAGGTCACAGTCTACAGTTCTAGGTTTGGGTTTGCACATTTTATCTGCCACGACGTACTAATCATTCACAGCTAGTGTCCTCAACAGACGCCCTTCAACTTGCAGCCACACTAACTGAGCTTTACAAGATTTCCCTTCACTTTGTGAAGGTGAAAAGATATTTTGCTGCATGCATGAAAGTGATGTCTTGGTTAGCAGCCGCCGTCGTGCAGTCCGACAACAGGAACAGAGACATGTTAATGTGGACAGAGTCACAGGTGACGGAGAGTTGCAGAGCTGCAGAAATCAAACCAGATGATGTTGGTCCATTCATGCAGTTATTTTCCACACTTGCTCATCCTGTTCAGAGTCACGGCAGGCTGGAGCCTCTCCCTGCATGCAGTGGGTGAGGATGATGGAGGAAGTGCCAAATGAAAGAGGAAGAAGAGACGGACAACATCTTTATTGGCTTGGTTTCTGTGTAGTCTTTAAAGAGAAGATGCAAACTGTCATCTACAGACTGGATCTTTCCCCAGACACATGCAGCTGCAGCTTTGGCCTGCGCCTTTCGGAAGACACTGACAAACAAGTGAGGGCTTGTAGGAACCATGTCCTAGATGTCTTCATGACCCCCTGAAGGAGAAGGTTCCTCCAGGCTGGTGGAGGATGGAGCAGAAGCAGGAGACGGAGGGGAGGGTGTAGTAGAGGATGGTGGGAACTGAGAAACAAGCGTAAATCCAGTAGGGGAGATGGAGCCTGGCAGGCCACAGGGGCTGTTGTTTTAACCGTCAGACACACGGCTGCAGGGAGGGGGTGGTGCAGTGGTTGAAGGTGGGATTCAGAGGGGAAGGGGGGGGAGCATCCCTCTCAGGTTGCTGCTGTCCCCAAGCAGTCCTGTGGGAGCTCCCCCAGCCAGCCTCTCTGTCGCTGTCTGCCCCTCACCACCACCACCACCGCCCAGCATGGGGGCCCCCACTATCCCTCCACATGACAGCCCAGAAGACAACCTCATGCTGGCTTTACTCACACTCCTTTGTGCATTTTCAACACAGGGATACCAGACAAATTATGCTTAATGACCGGCGGTGGTTGCCAGAGGAATGGCTGCTTTGTTGCCAGTGCCAAGTGTGTAAATGTTAGGTTGCAACCTTATACAGCCACCCTCGGTCCCACTCAGCAGATGCCCTGTTTGTTGCTGGAGTTAACAGGCTGGACCGGGTTTGGGTCTTTGGGCTGCACGCTGAAGCCCCTGAGTACATTTCCAAATAGTAACCTAAAGTCTCTCAGGTCAGCTAAGCAGCGCCTGTTGGATGTTCCCAGGTTTTATTGTGGAGCCTTTTAACTTACATACTGTAAATAAATGACACTGACTTTCAGAGAGAAAAAAGCAGCTGTTTTCAGAACAGAAATCAAAAGGGAAATCTGTTCCCTAGAACAAAACAGGCAGAGCTTGCAGATTAAGTTTGCTTTGCTTCCATGTACCTCGATATTAAAAACATATTGGGAGCAGATTAAAAAAAGGAATGAGATCAGTCCAAATCTTTTACAGCACTTTTATCACATCATCATTAATCGCTGCCGTGATGAGAAAATCTGGTCTGCTCATGATGTAGAGACGTTTCCTCCAATAAATGAATAAATTGATCCAACGAATGAGTATTGCCTTTGCATTCAAAGCCTGATAGATCTTCCTCCTCGGTGCCGTAGAGCTCCACTGTTAAAAACACAGTGTGTGTGTTCAGTGCATCAGTGAGACACACACACACACACACACACACACACACACACACACACACACACACACACACACACACACACACACACACACACACACACACACACACACACACAGTCCTGCTCCCAAATGCTCACTAGAGCTCCAAATGTGGATTCATCCGCCACTAAAAGTAGTGCCCAACAAATGCACTTTACTCTTGTTTGATTTACTAAAACCTAGAGCGAACAGCTGTTTTAGGAAATTACTGAGCCTTTCTAAAACAATCTATATATTTGGGGGCTGTTTTTAAAGATTTATGTCTTCAGTAGAAAGAAGACATAAATCTTGGGAGTGAGTGCAGCAGACAGGGAAGTCATAAAGTATTGAGAGGCGGACAAACACAGTTTAGTTTTAGTATTTTCATGGGATTCGTTGACGATAAGAAAAACAGAATAACACTAACTTCAACTTAAGGATTTCGACACAAAAACAGGTTCAAATTCAAATTTATTTCATAAGCAATAAATGCATTTAAGTCAATAGACTCCTCTTTCAATGCGTTTTTATTGATTTCATGCAGAAATTATTTCCTCTCGTGTGACAATAAAGTTATGTACTGAACTACTTTGATGATAAATACAATTTTGCATTTGTTGTATTTCTAGATTTCTTGTTCTTCAACAGAGAAAGCACTGCAGAGTCTTTCGCTGTGGAGAAAACGTTCCAGGCTCTGATTTGTCTCCAGCGGAGTTGAATTACAAAGTGACTTCAAAACAGGAAAATGTTAATTGATTTCTAATCAACGTAACTGAGCTGTGTGGGGAGGGCAAATACTACCAGCTAGGATTTCGACTAATTCCAGTAGTCTGAAAAATGAGGAGTGGCAGAGAGAGGAGACTTTTTAAAAAGCTGGAGTCAGTCTGATTGCTCCCCAGGGAGACATTTCCACCCCAGTGTCCCACAAATGACATGTTTGTATGTAACGTAATATGCTTTCTTTAAGAGGTGACGCTTTAGTGGGAGACACATTCTTCCCAAGGGCCCTGCAGTCAAACAGTAAAAATGTGTTGGTTGTTCTGCTTCATCGTTCTTTTGTCAAACATAAAAATACTAGTGAGAGATCATACCTGCTCAGGTGGCTGATTAAGTTGGATTTATTCACCCTGTCTGTTCCCAGGATTCCTGGATAGCCTAATTTTACATTCATCTGCACGTGCTGCATGTAGAAGAAACATGTTCACTGTTTTCAAAGTGGAAGTTAGAAAGAGAGAAAGAGAAAATATAACTTGACAAAAACTGTACATTGACATGCACTTAAAATGGCCTTAAAGCTGCACACAACTACATTATAGTGTGCATTGAACCTTGAATCAAATGTTTATATACTGCTTAAAAATGCTAAACAGTGGGACTTAAAGTAAAGTGTTGCTCTGATTTTTTTCAAGGGATTCTTGTGGGCAAATTTATTGGACTATGAAATAGAACATCTGTGTTGCACACAAGCAAATTAACAGGCAATTTGTACCAATGAGATCTGTTTTAGTTTAAATTAGACCATCACATAAACACAGAAAGAAAGACATTTTCCACTGCTTCAGGCTGCGTGCTGTTTGTTTTCTGAAGCATTTTTCTCACGCAGAATGAAAATGTACCGTCTTCCACTGACACCCAACATGGCACCTATGGAGCTCCACGGCAGACACCACTTACATTCATGTATGTGATGAATAAAAATAAAAAAAGATATGGTATTTAGGTCACAGCAGTGTTCATTTTTGGAGCTGATGTGGTTGGACTTTTATTGTGAAGTGCCCAGACGCAGACAGAACAGATGTATGTGTGAGTCTGAAATGAAAGCAGATAATAAGACATACAGACACAGCAGAGAAGAGTGCTTCCCAATCTGCTTCCATCGCATGGGACCTGCAAATGTTTAACTTCATGGACCCCTAAATGGACAAACGTTTCACGTGTCTGTCCACACACTAAGACACTGAACCTCATTTTGAATTCCACATCAAGAGCCACTACAGGTTGCATTATTTGACATGAATATTTACATTATTACACGATGTTACTCAGAGGAAGTTACAGGGACAAAGACCAGAACCAAAGACCATATGGTTTCATCGGTGAGATTGAAACTGCGGTGTATAATCATTCAGATATAATAGTATAAGAATCAATACAAAAGTAATTCAACGTTAACCCTGTGTTAAATTACATATGATTTATTGCACATACGTGAGAAGACAGACAATCAGCCATCCAGTGAGCATGTTGCAGCCAGTAATTGCCACTATTAGAAGCCCTCTGGTTATATGTTAAATGTGATAATTAACCCTTCCATATATATACAGGGTCATATTTAGGGATATTAAAGATGCGTGCAGTGTTACAAAGCTACTCTCCATCATTAGTCGGATATTTAATATTCAAATCTTCTCCCAGGCCATGTTCAAGGACTAAAATTAGCATTAAAACTGATAATTATTTCCATTATTTATTAATCGTTTGGTCTATCAGATATAATAGAGAACAATGCCCAAGGAGACGTCTTGTGACCAGCAGTCCAAAACCCAGAGATATTTCATTTACAGGGATATAAAAAAAGAGCAAATCTTCACATTGGAGAAGTTGGAACCATTAAATGTTTGGTATTCCTCAACTTCATAAATGACATGAATTCATTTGTTGCACAATTGTTGATTAATATTCTGTCTGACTAATTGTTTCAGCCCTGGATCTAATCAGAGAGTCCCAAACGCACATGTGCTGCAGAGAGTTGTTCCCTGTGTTTCGGCTTCTTCGCCTTCTCGTAGCATTTCAAATCTGCTGCAGATAAAAGTTGTTTCTTTGGGGGGAAATCTAGATTGATAGATGGTCTGCCGTGTTGTGACATGGCAATTTGGCATGGAATGGTGCACTGTCACCAAGGTCCAGTGATCAAAGGAGTCACAGGGGTCAGCAGGACAGTTCACAGTCTTCACACCCATACCAGCCCTCCTTCAGAATCACTGCATATTTTTCCATCTCATCCCCTGCCGTGTGAACTCTGGAGGTCTTCTGGCTGCAGACAAACCATTTCTGGTAAGTCCCTTTGTATAAGCACTATATAAGCATTTAATAAATGGTTAATAACCCATTATAATGTAGTTTTAAGCAGGCATAAATGGGTCCTTCTGTGGAAATAATATAGTAAAACACGGCTGTAATGATATCAAATATGTCTTACTAGGTGAAGTTATAATTGCTGACCAACAATGCACATTAATTAACATTTACAAATGTTCATTATAGTGTCATAAACTATTTATTAAATGTATGTAAGCTGCTTATAAAATAATAGAGGGGCCTTAGAGTGAAGCATTACCACATTTCTGATATAAAAAGCTGCATTTTGGTTAAATTCTGTTTCCTGCATGATGAGTTCTGTGTTGACAGCGGTTGAGTATTTTGCCTGACACCTGGTATTTACAGCTACAATAAAAACTTTAATGAACTGGACGCTCATCAAATCGTGCCATTTTGTGCCACTGTAGTAGCAAAAGAGGCATTTGCCTATTCTAAACTATTGATTATTGCTTTAACTGTGTTAGTTTTGAGTTAAGTACACGTCATTAACCCGGCAGAGGGAGGTTGTTCAGTAGCTCCGTCAGATACGAGCTCTTGGGGGATCAAAGAAATTCTCGGCCAGCATGGGTGCTGTTTGGCTGTGAAACCTCAACGCTGTGCCCCTGACTGGAAGGGATTCACTGCGAGATAGAGACGAAGAGGGGAATCAGTGGCCTGCCCGGCCGAGGCTGGGAGAGAGGGGGTTGAAAGCAAACAGCCTACTGCCAGTGTGATATATGTTTAAGCCCACTGGGTGCAGAACAGAGACACCCAGCTTAAGATCTTTAACTCGTCTCAGCAACCGGGATGGTCGATCCCTGCCGACTCTGTGACCCAGGCTGGTGCTTTATTAAAGAAAAACAGGAGCTGTGCTTAAATGCCCATATGAAGGCAAAGACGAGAGCATTGTCTCCGTTTAAAACTAATTCGAAGAACCTCTGAATCAATAAAATAGCTTTTACCAGGCGACTCTCTGTACATTCCTCACCGTCTTTGAAAGAGTTAAATTATGTAACTTCCGCTGAGGGCTTTTACTGCTAAAAATGTAGTTATACCTGTAAAAATAACTATTTTTAGACAGGAAAAGAATGCACTCACCAAGTTAAAAGGGCGTATTATTCAAATGCATGTGGACGTTTCTGTGAATGTATGATTTGTGGACCGGAGCGACAGATCACATACTGCAGGACAGGACTGGGCCAAACAGGTCAAATCATCTGTCTCAGCATATGTAATTTCATACGGTCATATAAACTGTTCATAGATAGCTAGCGTGGTATAAACAGTATGGAAAAAAAACTCACTGTATATATGGTCATATAGTCCATATGTAGTGATATTTTATCAGGTCAAATCAAGACAGAATAAAAGCTCATTTAGCTGTCAAACATAGCGAACTGCGATGTACTACTAGTTCGTCTAAGAAAACCTATTTTAGACAGGAAGTTGTGGTGAAGGTTTGGTGAATGTATAATTTGTGGGTTTGCATGATCATGTAGTGATATTTCATCTTTTCAACTCGTCTATGGTGTCATAACTTAGAAACGGATGTGAGTAAAACACTTTTCTCAAGACAAAATACATAATAAAGGCTCAGTAAAGTGCAAAACCCCTGTAGAGGTGGCATGACTAATCATTTAGTATATTGTGCATACAGAGTGATTCGGTGATACGGATTATAGCAGCATTTTATGGTGTTGGTAAGAGAAACTAAACAATAAAAGCTCATTTATCCATCAGCCAGGAACAATATTACATTTTGGTCAAAATTGGACCGAAATCCTCCAGAAATTCACCTCTCAATGACGGCTGATGCGACTTTAATGTTCTCCAGTCAGTCAGCGTAAACTGATGGAGGAACTGGAGAGGTTAAATTGAGTGGAGCGATGATGCGTCTTCATGATAAATATGACATGAGTCCACCATCATCAGCTCCATCTGTTTTTACATTCAGCCCGACGTCGCTCCGCTCCGTCCAGCTGCTCTGACCGAACTGTGCCGTGAAAATCAATCATACAGTCTATGAACATTTACTGCTCCAATTCGGCTTCCCAGACACTGAAGTATGAAAATAGTGGCTCAGAGACTGAGGCCCGGTACCCGACCCTGAGACTGACTCACGGTTACAATTTTCTATTTTTTCTTCTTCTTTTTTTTTAAAGTCAGTCTGACGCCGGCTGAAGTCTGCAAGTAAAGACTGCTGCTATTTGCCATGCTGTAACAATTAATTAGGAGTCACTCAAATTACCTGAGTGGTCCAGAGACAGTCAACCAAGAAGCTCTCACAAAGACAGAAGACCAACTCAGACCACCCAGATCCCTCAGAGAGCACTGCTGCTGTTTATGTAAAGCAGTTTTACAATAATAGCAAATAAAAATAATATTGTGTCGACTAACGCGAAGCATGTCGCTCAGAAAATAGGAAAAAAAAACAGCTAATCGGGCACGAAATCTTTCTTTGAGATCATTTGAGCAGATTTCCGAGCACTGCTGATGGCCTGATGTTGAATGTTTAAAAAAAAAAAAAAATGTATGAGGCTTTGTGCAAACTTCCATTCTTTTCCCTGTGGAGTTTTTAAAAATAACAATGGCACTCAATCTTCGGGCCTTTGCGGAGTTCGCAGGAGACGCTGCAGACCAGAGTCATGACAGACAGCAGGTCCACGTACTTCCACACAGCTGATTTATTTAATATTGAAACCCATTTCACAGAATTGTCTGCCCGATCTGGTGAGGACAGACAGGAAAGTGTTGACGGTGAAAGCTGAGCAGTCTGTGGTCGGCTTGTTTTTATTGTCTTTGTGATTCTGCTTGGCGGGGAGCCGGTTTCTGTGCTGCCTGATACGACTCGTGCTGGTGAGGTAAAGTCTGCACTCACCCTTTACTTTAACCAATGTGGGATTCTCCGCTAGTCATCAAGCTAGAAAAAATTAATAAATACAGTTTTAGTCCTTTGCATGTCAATCTTTGAGGTTCAGTTCTAAAATATTGAGTTACAAACTGTTATTTGGGAGACTTCAAACATATTAATATCAATATTTAGCTCATTTGTTCAAGTGGTATTTTCGTGTACTTTTAAAAACACCACGACTTCCTTCCCAGAGTGACTTGCGGCACAAGCACAAAAGGAGGCTCTCCGTCTTGTTTACGTGCAAACTGCAGAGGCGCTGAAGAGAAAGCAATGTTTTTGGTTTGAACTATATAGAAGACGTGTCACTGATTACAGATGTGCAAAGATACAAACTGAGGCTCTGCTGCTTTTTGCTCCAACAGATAAGAAGCAGATTTGTACCTGTACTTTTACTGCATTTCCGATTATTCTGATTATTATTATTATTATATATACCGTTGAATGAACTGCCTTCCAGACCAGCTCCAGAGCTGAAAGGTTGCTCACCCATTAATGCATCAATAAGACTCTAAAAAGGCTCCATCCTTCAGAGTGGAGCATCACTTTTGTTGCTCAAGTAGAACTTCCTAATAGTTTATTAGTTCAATGGTCTGAAACAACACCAACTGATCAACAAACGAATGTTAATGAGCTAAAGTTAGCATTGATTTTCACACAAATAAACACTGATATGGGAAACTTTTAACATTTTGGACAAAGAAAGTGCTAAAATCCATTGTACCTTCATTTAAAACATCTCCACATGATGGGAAGCCGTCTATATCTGGCCAGAAGTTAAAGCCAGATGTAAATGGTAACTCTTGATATCTGATGTGACAAATGTAACCAGGTGACGTCCCTGAGACAGTGATGTCTCTCGATGGCAGTCGATTGGACGGCGGCTCTGGCTGAGAGGGCTGTGAGGAGCTGGCAGTGAATGATGTGCTGCCGGTCATTCAGACACTCTCAGATTGGCGTCTCCAAAGGCTTAAGGAGCAGAAGAAGCACACTGGGGTCATAGACTAAACAAAGCCCTTTCCACCCCAGGCCTCTCTGGGGACTACAAAGGGCAAAGCTGCTCCTCTCAATCCACTTCGGATCCAGACCAGCGCTCGGAGCAGGCGGCAGGTAAACCACTTAAAGAGTTCAGATTATACGGTAACACGTATAATCAGTGCCGTATATTCTCAGAGGAGATGACGAACGTCCCGTCACTTCAAAGAAGCACTTGTATCCGTCAGATCGATGCTTGTTTAAAATAAACATTACAGGTCGTTATAGTAATCGAGGCCAAAGAAAGACGGATAATTAGAACAACAGAAAGGAAGACACCGTCTTCAACATGAGGGGATTCTCGTGCCGTCTCTGACATCACTCGATGAGTTCCTGTTTAGATTACTGACGGTTCATGGAGGGATTTTGAGAAGACACTCCGTCTCATTTACGTTTTGAATGACGTCTCTATCTGCTGCTGAAACGACGAATCGATTAGTCAACAGAAACTTTGATCATCGATCAATCATTTAGTCAGTTATTAAGCACACGTCTTCTGGTTCCAGCGTCTCAAACGTTCTGTTTTAAGATGGCTGTAAACTTCGTATCTTTGAGTTTTGGACTGTTGGCCCGAACAAAACAAGCAAGCTGCAGATGTCACACTGGGCTCCGTTAACTTTTCTCTAGACGATGAACTGGTTAGTCAGAAAATAAATAAATCAACAAATGACTTAATAATGAAAATAATCATTAGATGCAGCCCTATTTCAATTTCCACATCCACATAACATATTATAACAGAACCTGTCGTGAAAGAAAGTGATCTTCACGTGTCCATGTTTAAAGTTTGACCGTATTTCACCATCATTTCAACATGAAGGTATCGTAGGTAAACGTACTGTGATGTTGTATTCAGGCAAAGTTTTTGAGTCTCGATGTTTAACATTTGACAGTGTTGGCATCTTTACTATCTACCAAAACTCATGCATCTTACTGGCACTAAAAAAAAAAAAAAGTCAAATGAAACTCAGCCTTTCAAAGAAGGAAATAAATAACATTATAATTATTGTCCAGTCCGACGGCCAGAAAAGCACCAGTAACTCAAAATTAATAGAGTGGAGAAATATGCATGTGGAGATAAAGGGACTGCTTTTGATCTATGATACAGCATGCAACAGTGAACACGGAAGGGGCTGATGTTATTACACAAAAAGGGGGGCCTCAACTAAAATCTCCATCCAAAGTCTATTTAAATTTTCTTTAAGACAAGCTCAGAGTTTACATCCACTCATCCCTTGCTTCTTGTGAAATCGGTGTTTGAAGGTCAAGCATTGTGAGGCGTGTGTGCCACTGACAGTTTAGAGCAGCAGAGCTAAGACAAACTACAACATGTGCAATCATCCCACGTAAGAACCGTGGCACCAGACTCATCCAGACAAGCCTGAATGGCAAGCTCTGTGAGAATCCAGTCTGCAGCTTGAATTCCTTCCAGTATTTCTGAGACGGCTTAATAACTATAGAATTAAACTAATTACAAACACAAAGTTAACGGCGGCAGAGCTCATTCGTGCCAAGCTCGAGAAAACCCTGAGAGTCTGGAGCTCTGCCTATCTCCTAATTCCAAAAACACGCTAACAAAATAACCGGATTAAATTGAGGTAGATTGAATAATTTATGTACACAAGTTTCATTTTGTTAACTCCGTGTTGTTTGTGGATGCAGAAGGTTGCGGTACACTGCGAAGCCAACGGGAAATCAATAAAAAATAGATATGATTCTACTCTGTAACTGTCACTAACACCAAACACAAGCGTGCAGTGCAGTCGATTAGGGTACGTTCTTCCAGGAAAAAGTCAGAGCGGCGGAGTTTCTGTTGCCATGGCTGCAGCCATTAAAACACTTTCGATTCCTGCCGGTATGTGTGGATTCAAGGGCGAAGACGTAATGAGCAGTGGCATTAATGATACTGCAAGATGTGCTCCCGCCACTGCCCGGATTACTGCAGTTAACTGGGTTTGTAATGGGGTAGTTTTTCAGGCACGCGTCTGAAAAGAGCCGACGAAGAGCAGGATTCAATCATATCTAAGTGCATTACTGGAAAGCAGGGAGAGGATGTGCAGTCATTACTGCTCATTACTGCCGCTGCATAAAGAGATCAGGTCAGGCGAGGTAGAGGGGAGCTTCATCTTTCTTTCTTTTTTTTTGATTGTTTTTAAGCCACAAATTGCTCTTCCAACAGGTTAAGAACACAAATATGACATTTCACTTTTGCTTTTTATAGATAAAGCATTGCATTATGTGTTTTCAGAAGCCAAATTAAAAAGGCATTTCCACATTTCTTGCTGCAGCACATGAATTATATCTATTACCAGCGATTTGATAGTGCGGCGTGAACAACAGCGGCATGATAATAACAGTAATATTGTCACAGCCATTGTGTGTCCTCCCCCGACTCCCACTTTGTTTGTGAAAAGCGACGGTATGAGGGTGACTGGCCTTTGATTCTGGGAATCAGTAAATCAGCCTGCAGGCTACAATGAGACATCTCATTTGAGGTATTTGTGTATTTTGAGTTTATTGGTCCCAAAATGCCCCCTATCCATCTCTGACCAACACAGCATTTCTTTTTTTACTAGGGAATACACAGTTGAGAAGTTTATAGAAGAGCACTTAAGTTCACAGACGGGTTTACTGCTGGCTCCGTGCGCTTGGTGTGAAATAACAAACAATTCTCTTAAAACTGTTTCACTGCTCAATAGAAAGTGCGGGGTTACTGAAACCCAAACAGCAGTGGAGACACAAAGATTCGCATCTGAACACATTTCATAAAACACTTTTTCTTCCTCGGCGTCGACACGTACTGCAGCACAATGTCATTCTTGGTTAATTTGATAATTACGGTGTTAAATGCAGCATGCAACAAACCACAGACTGAACTGCTACCTAAGGCGGAATAAGGCAGTTCAAGACAATTAGGTACAAATAAAAAATTATACTACCAACACATGATTATATGTGGAACAGTAAGAGCCCATAAATATGTAGATTGTGAAAGGATGACACTCCATTGAACAGCTGCTTTGTTATTTTTAAATAATTACGAGCTCAGGAGAACCAGTTAGAGTTAAGACATTTCATGCCAAGTTATGGACTAAGTCACAAGTCCATTGGTTAATATTTACCATCGTAAAGGGACCCTCTCTAAGGTACTTGCAGTATTATGCCGCATAGTTCCTTTACAGCAGCATTTAAACACTTTCTCGTGTTTCCAGGCGTCTGAATCGCCGCTCACATCTACGATTATTTCAGCAATTCAAAGTGTTCTGGTGTTGTGCTCATTGACATTATTTCAGATGGAGATTCGGAGCCAATCTGAGATGTTTAGGCAGGATTAAGAGTGAGCGCCAGGGCCAGAAAAATCTGAACACACAAAGATGGTGGGAAGCGTGGACGAGATCGATGCAGCCGTGCGGGTTGTTTAAAGTCGACACAACAACTCAACGTATTTCTTCAACCAACAGGACAGATGTTAAGTTAACTGCTCCTATCAGCAGCCACTGCAGATGTCTGACTGAATAAAGAAGTGAAAACAAAATGACAATCTAGTCTCTTTATCAGGCAACTTTTCAAAGCCACTAGCCTTTAGCTTCTCCAGCAGCAGAGAGCCAGACAGATCAAAGACCATTCATCACAATATTCACTAAAATGTGAATATATGACCTCATGTAAGCAGCTTCAATGCAGGAACTGGGCTGTATAATTAACCCTGCCGAATAAACGTTAAACGCGAGAATTGCAAACCGACTGTCGTAAGAAATGCGACACCAGTCACAGGTCAAGAGTCTGTTTCATTTTTCAAAGAGGAAAAACTTCTTCACATTGTTTTACTGCAGGTCGAGTGTGTCTCTGCTGTTTCTTGAGGGGTATTAGTGTGATTTAGTCTAATCCAAATAATCACTGAAGGTAAAGCCGTGCTCCAAGAAAAGCACTTGGATGGTGCCAGCGCAAATCGTGCCATTTATCATTCCTCGGTAAACATGTCTCTGCATTACATGCATTTTTTACCAACACCCTTATTTTCTGGATGCTTTACACCCTCTGCCATTCGAATCAGACGTTTAGCGTATCAGCACGTACTTCGGTTTTATGTGTATGCTTAAGCAAAAGAAGAAGAAAAACCATCTGCTGGAGGGTAATGACATAATTTGAGGTGTGGGATCCTGGGGGTTTCATTTAGTCAGAGTGATGAATCAGCAATCACACTAAATCACTCACCTAGTGTACCAACACATCACGGAGAGTAGAGACTAGAGACTAGATAGTGTTGGGTGTTAACACACATGGTAGGACACGTTGTGCTGCTCCAAGTTCCTCTTCTGGAGGAGGAATGGAGCATGTCGCACTTTGGCTTATCACGAAAGAGAAGAAGAAGAACTGTCCTCCGATGACAAAGAGCGGAAAACTGACAAAGCTCAGAGAGAAAGCACAGATTCTTCCTCCTCTCAGTATCCAAAAAGAAACGCTTCACCTACTTTATGTTCAGCCGTTCATGCTGCTTTGTTTCAAGCTGCTTGGCTGACTGCAGGTCTGGCCTGCTGATTGCAGTGATAGACATGGAGGAATCTGGCGCTGCCTGCCAGAAACCACAGAAGAAAAAGGAGAGGACCCTCAGTCTGCCGTCGGTCTGTGCCGGTAGGGAGAGGTAAACACAAGTAGTCCCTCCTTGGTATGCAGGGCTTATATTGGCCCAGAGAGGAGCTGCGACTCAGAGGAGGTGCCAGTCTGTGGTGTGCTCGGTAGAAAACACAATTATTTTTAATGAACGCGAGAAAAAAAAAAAACAAAAAAAAAACACCCAGGAAAACAAATAGCTGGCATTAACCGTGCAGTGTGAGCAACGCAGCCATGAGCATTACTGTTATGCAATCAAATCCATGCTAGCGCAGACAGGCAGCATTCAGAAACGCATTCACTGTAAAGAGATGGTCGTCTCAACTGCAGTGTATCTGCCTCTCGCTATTTTTTGGAAACCACTGGCAGAAACTGTCGTAGTGCTTGCTTTCTCAAAAGCATTACAACATACTGTAAGGAGCCAACTCCACCGGAGAGACGAGTGCGTGGATGATAAAGTCACAATAAGTACCTTTCGAGCCTGATTCATGTCTCCAGATTGGCTTTCACAAAGCAGCTTTGAACGCCATTCTTACAGCACGTCCACACTAAGCCGGCCATCTTTTTCTCTCAGCTTTGGCCCCTGCGTCCACATTAAGCAGGTGTTTTTCACACCCACACACCCAAGAACTGAGCTTTCTGAAAATGATGATTCTGTATTAAAGCACAGTCTAAAGTCACCATGAATCCAAAATTTACAGCCTAAACCAGCCATTCATACCAGGTGAGTGCCTGAGACAATATTGTGTGTTTGTAAAAGAGGCCATTCATTAAGCAGCTACAAAATACTGGCACTTCAGAGCGTCTGCCTGCCAAGAATCAGGACGTTAAAACTGTTTCAAAGATATATCGACGAATATCAAATCTTAGTGGTTCGTTTGTTTAAAATCTTTATTAGGACGGCCTTTACAGATGTGTAAATGGCAGCTGGATATTCAGTACGTAACATAGTTCTTTAATATGAAGTAGAATCCATAGTTGTGTTTAAGTGGGGTTTTCTTAAAGCGTGACCTTCTTGTAGTTTCCTAAATGCACACATAGATCATATCTAAATTACACCGCCTGAAGACAACTCCCTCTTTTATAGGAAACCACTCATCTGAATAACCACTTTAGCTCCGTACAGTTTGATGAATTATCATTCACTGAGGTTGAATTACCTCCAAATGTTCAGTGTTTGATTTACTCGACTGCAGACTGGCAAGAGAAATACAGCTGTGCTGCAGTCACTGATGTTGACATCCAGCTGTAGTTGGTTGACTGCAATGAAAACTGCATTATGTAACACGTGTAGCCTGAAGATGAATGTCAGGCAGACATCTGAACATTATCAGCTGGGATCTATCCAAGTTTTTCTCTTGTTTAAATAACTTTTTATTACACTGAATGTATCTACAGACAGGCTGTATTTACTCTCTCTTTCTTTTCTTTTTTTAGAGGCAGCAGTTGTGCTACAGAGGTTGACACTAAAAAACACTAAAGAACTGAGCCAAAAATGAAACTTATTAAAAACAGTTCATAATTTTAGAACTGAAAATTACAGTGACATTTACAGCTTTTTAATTTAGATAAAACACTTTTTGAAATAGAACACAGACGGTCACAAAATGTTAAATTAGTAGGGATGCATGGATACTCAACAACTTCGAAATTTGGCATCTAATGCTTGGTAATATTCTGAGGTTTGTTTATCCTTTGATTAGATATTTCTGAATCTAAAGCAGGAAACGTATCTAACTCAGACTCAATATTTCATCTAACACTGAAACACGTTTGTATCCCACAAACTAAGGCCTCTATAAGTGTTTTGTATCGGTATAAAGACTCATTATCTTCGTATAAAAGGCGAGTCAAAAGACGTTTTTACACGCACACAGTTCTTCAGCATAACTGCCACCGTCAGAGGAGGATTTTTCATATACGATACATATGCCATATGACAATATACCCTACTACCTGAGATGATAACGTATGTACTTACTCCATGGCACTTTTGGTTTGGATGCAGGAATGTCAGAGCGTCCTGACATCACAGGAAATAACAGGTTTTTCCTTCATTCTGTGATGGAGAAAAAAAAAAAAGACATTGATTAGTACCTGCAGTCTTTTCTCTCTATAAAACGGGCTCACGTTGAGCTTTCATGTGAATCTGCATGCATAATACAGCAGGCGGCCCACCACCAAAATGTAGCTGAGTAGCACAGCAGAGCGTACAAAAAGAAGAAAACACATAAAAGCCTATTCAGGGTCAAGGATTCCCTTGAGTCCACCAATATCTCTAATAGTAATCTATTAAAATTCACTGAAAAAAACCACGTTGAAAAATAGGCTTCCAAGCGGAGCCATTATTTTGTTACCTCTGGCAGACAGCGAGGCACCTGGGAAATCTGAGCTGACGTTAAGGGGGAGCAGCAGTCCAGCAGAAAAACTATATCACTTTCTTAAGCTAATTAGCCCTGTATATTACCAATCAAAAGAACCTCACTCTGAAACACAACGGCCGGCCAAGAAATATATTTATCTTCCATTTGTGAAGGACTGGCAGTGGAAAGACTCCAGGACTCAATATTATTCACCCAAGACATTCCAGGGGATAAAATGTTGCCTTAAAGTGGGATCTAAGCGTCTGATTTTTGTCACTGCGACTGCTGTTATTCCCAAACAAACGGATGAGAACTTTGTTGAAACTGTATCTCACCGTTTCAGACAGAATCAGTCCGCGTTTGCCTAAAAACATAGATGAGTCCGGCTGACAATGATGTTACTCTGACACTTACATTTCTCTCAGATTAAATACTACAAAAAGTAGACAAATAACAAGAGTCTGACAACATTTCAGTCAGATTTCTTGCACAGGATCTAAATTTTCAATAGGACACATGCCGATAGTCCAAGCAATTACCCAATATCTGTGTTAGCCACTTTACTTTATTGTGAAGGTTTCATCGCAATATTACTGAATGCAAAGAGGTGTAGGATTATATTTCTGTCTTTAAATGATAATAAAACAGTGTGTTCCACTATACTTCCTATACTCTACACTATATTCTTAGATCTACTGTACGATTGATGTGACTGACTGTGTAATGTTCCGCTTTTTGCCATTTTCTTCAGTTAATCTTAATTACAATTATAATAATATACTTTGTTAATGGTATATTTTTTACTTGCTCACCTAATATGGTCTTTCTCTCTCTCTCTCAATCCCTCATGTGCCATTTGCTATGCACTTAGAAGTTACGTCATGCAGCAGCTGCTTTGTGGCACTTGTCTCAGGTGGAACATGTGTTGAGGTACTTATTCTCAAAGGTTCTCCTTTATCTACTTGGGCTTGGACTGTACCTCATTTATAGCATATTTGACCCATTAATCAGAGCTACAGAATGGATTTGCTGCAAGATTAAATAAGATTAATAAACAGCGTGTACTTGTATCTTACACTACGTATTGCTGACTGTGTACACAGTGTATTGTAAAGTCCTCACAATTCAAAAGTAGAAAAATTAACTGTTAACTGCATTACAGCTAGAAGTGGTGACTTTATAATAGCTCATTTCCCCAGGTATTCCAGTCCTGCATTAAATATATGTTCATAACCGAAAAAGAAATGTGGAAGCTGTTGTTGGTACTTAATGCACTGAAGGGTGTGAGGCTGGTGTACACAACTTCCACCAGCAGAGGGGGAAAAGACACCACACATCTGTCTGAGCAGCCTTGTATTGTGCTGCTTTGTATATAAAGCCAATGAACGGACAAATACATCACGCATAAACCTTCATCTGAGGAAGACTTCACAACAATACATCCATGAGCATAATACTGCCTGGAAAAAGCAAGCTGTTCATACTTGCTGACAAACCTTTTTAAAAAGCTACTAAGCCGTTTGTAAAGTGTAACAGGCCTGTTTTGCCTTTGTGTGTATGTTATATAAGCAGTTTTAAGACACACTACAGCATAGTATACTGTAAAAAATGAATTATTAAGTCTTCCCCTTACAAATACCCCATATCTTGATGTTTTCCCAATGTGAAATGTTGACATGTGCAATACAATACTTGGCATAGTCATACATTTTTCTCTCTCACTCCGTCTTTAACATTAAAAAAGTCCCTTCCTACTCGGCTTCTTTGTTCGAGAAGTTACCGCAAAAGTATTCAAATCTGGAAATGATGTCCTCTGTTTTAATTTAACCATTGCAAGTTTAGGATTTTGTTATAGTGTTTGGTCTCCCTTGAAACGCAATATTGTGATCTAAATAGAACCACAGGAACAGAGTCAACCTGGATCTAAAGGTCACAACAGCCCACCAAAACCATCACTCCACCACCAGCAAAGTGACCTCATAGGAAACAAAGACCATCTTCTTCCCTCAGGAAACATCTGGGCCAACACTTCAGTTTCACAACTGATCAACAGAGAAAAAAAAACAGGGCAGGGGTGGGAGGGCATGTCACAGCGTTGGGGGGGGTAAAGGCCGTGGCCTGGTTTCACTCTTAACTCTGAGATAGGGGTGTAATCAGGAGGATTATAGGGGCAAGAATGACCCTGTAATTCATTATTTCCACTGAGAACTCATCTGAGAGTGAAGAAGTGGGCTTCTACTGTCCATCAGACCTAAATCATCCACCTCTGATGGACATGATGCAGTTTGATTGATGACATTTTCTGATCAATACTGTACTAGGAACACTTTGTTCATTGTTGACAAGGAGTTTTGTTTATCATCTCAGTGCTTTATCAAACACAAACACCAAATGGTTGTGAAATCTATGGAGTTTAGTCAAGCTAACCAGCTAGCCAGGCTGTCATTAGCAGCCTACAGATTTACACACCTGTTTGTCACTGAAACAAAGCTAAAGTCCTGCTGCTTTTAAAGCTAGCCTCTCCCACTGGCCTTGACCTGACAGTGTATTTTGTCACAGAGGGTTTATTTTTGTTGTCAGACGGCACAGAAACAAACATAAGGACCAAGTTAGCCAGGTAAAGGTAATTAGCTTTAGCATGCCACAGAGCTACAGACAGAACAGCGTAAGGTAGCTAGCTTGCTAAAGTTTAGCTGGCTGTATAAATGAATCACTCCCATCACAAATTATATATTCACTCGATCCTTTAGTCTGAAGTCTAAATGTTGTAACTGAATATACTACAGTCTACATTTGGTTCTTACCTGCAGCAGCACCTCCTCCTGGTCGGGACTATCGTGGCTGTAAGGCCCCCAGACGGCAAGAGGCTGTCTTTAAACTGCCTGTACGGGAACGTGTTAATAACTGGCCTAATTAAGAGTTTTCTTCTGATATTCACAGTCTAGTGTCCAAGTGTAATGTTCCTGTTGAACATCAGATGTTTCTCTAAGATGTGGTTTGAGCAGCAGCACTTTTAATAATAATTTTGAGGTACCTGGACTTGAGTATTTCCATTTTGTGTTCCCAGTACTACTCCACTACATTTTGTAGGCAACTGTAGTACTTTTTACTCCTCTGCATTTATTTTAACAGCTTTAGTTACTTGCAGATTCATATTATTAGCCCAAAATATAATCAACTATTAAATTATGATGTGTTTTTATGGATTATGCCACCCAGCAGTACATCAATGTAGTTAAAATCAGCTCCACATTTACCATTTAACATGAGTGATGCTTACACATTGATGCATCAATAATTACAAACCAATGATATAATATGTATTATTTTGAAATGGGCCACTCTGCATAATGAGTACTTCTACAATACTTACAATACAGAGTACTCTTTTTGGTTAAGTAAATGATCGCAGTACTTCTTCCACCACTGCCCAAGAGGGTAAATATATATTTCAAATAGTTTGGATTTGTGGTGGCAGCCCCTGCCCTTGAATAATTATATTGCATATTAAAAAATCCAATTAGGTAGAGATGTAAATACGCACTGTGATGATTTTAGGTATGAAGCAAGCACTTATTTATACTGATATGCTGATGCTCTGAAACGCTTACTTTTTGTGACACGGGGCACCTGCTGTTCAAGAAATTACAATGTGCAGACAGGTGCTTCTATTATTTTGTCCACCCCATTTATATCAATGAGGGTAAGGAACGCAATAAAGTTAAACAGCACCACAAACTGCAGCTTTCAAAATGATCCCACAGCACTGTTGTATTAGACTGCATTAGTTTTATCTAGGTGGACCTAATAAACCGGCAACTGAGTGTCACTCTGTCTGTGTCGAACACAGCGTTGCTTGGCAGCGATTAATGTTTGCTGAGGTTACCATGGTAGCATTCCATCTGTGTGACAACATGACAGTGTACACGCCCGCTGACCTTTTGAGATGATCTCTTTACTTGTAAAGCATCATTGTGTGATGGTGGATGTGACGGTGATGGCATCCTAGAGAAAATGCAATAGACAGTTTGCAGTACTGCATGTTGAATAAAAGTTTATTATTACACAGTAATAGGCTTTTCATGACCAGATGAAACCATATTCACCAGTATCAACGGGAGCACTGAGGTACAGCCTAAATCAATACAGTACTATCTCACATACTGTATCTTTGACCATGTGCACCCATAATAAAATCAGCATTGAGTATCATAACATGGTCTTTGCATAAGTAATGAACCCACAGAAAGGCATCACAAGAAGCAAATCAGACATCAACATTCCTCTAAAAAGTACAGATTGATCAGTTTCACAACTCCAGTGAATTGAAATGGACATTGGGAAGATTCCAGTGTGACCAAACATACAATAAGTCAAATCATATAAAACACATTTAAAACAAGGGAAAGTGATGAAATCCTATGCAAGAAGCTGCACTTTTAACTCATCACAGTTTTACCTCACAGGGCCCAGTGAGGGGGTTCTCCTAAATCCTGGAGGGCCTGGAGTTTACAGCGATTGCACAGAAAAGACAATGGAGTGTTAATTAATACAGCACAGTGGAACACAATTGATTTCACAGCAGCCTATTGATGAGGGTGGCCGGTCATGCACATCATGCCTGAGTAAACAGCATGCTACGACGACGAGTAGCAGCCCGTACCATGCCACATACACCTCATACACAAAAGTCTAATTTGATCATACAACATCAAAACATCTCCCAAAAGTAAAACAGGAAAAATTAAATTGAGCCCTTGTGCATGAGCCACTGTCCCGTCAGTTGCATTCATTTCTTCTGGCAGTAGCTGCTGTAATTGCTGCAGGCCTTCTGCATGTCGGTTAAGAACCCTGGAACTCCACTCTGTTTAAGAAAAACACACAGAGAGCATCTATCAGCAAGCGTCACGAACACATGTGCCAAGAAGACCCACCCAAGAGGGGCACCGAAGAGAGGAGCTGCTGACATCACCCTGCAACACATCTGCTAACAATAATGATGGAAAACCATAAAGCAGGCGGAGAGATGGAGCTCTCCGAGGCCTGAGGGCGAACCCTTTTAACACCACCCTTTAAAGCCCTCATCAGAGCTCAACAATGAACGTGGACACATTGTGAAGATTCTTCACAAGTCTGAATACATTACATACTCTGTGATTTCTGCAAATATGTAAATCCACACGTAAGAGTACAACCACGCGAAGACAGCGACATTTAAAAGCACATTTCTCTCTCTGCGTTTTGAGCTTTTCATATTCCTATTTTCTGCTTGTTCAGTTGAGAGAAATGGGAGAGACTAAAATATGTAAATGAGAACGACTAAATCCTGAGTTTGGCCGTATTAAGACGGAGTAAAGGTGGAGATGGAGAGCAGGAGGGTACAGAGAGGCTGTTTTGTTCAAGAAGGAAGGAAGAAGAAAAGCAGCTGTGTTCCTATTGTTTTGGGTGTAGTCTTAGAGTCACATGTGTCATGAATCAATTCATAACCACTTGTCAATTTTTTTACACTCCTATTCTGCGGAAGGATAATCTCCATCGGCAGCCATTCAAATCACATAAATCCCTTTCTTTGTTGAGAAATATCTCCAAAAAAGCTGGTTTATATAAACTAAACTCATTTCTTTCTACTGTAAATCATGCAGAAGTTACATAGGACATTTGCAGGTCACTTTATTGTTAATTTACTTCCAAAACATGAAATAAAAACAATTTTCAGACTCAAATCTGCACTTTTAATGTTATAGGGAAAACCTGAATTTAAACCAGTCACGTTCAGTTACACTTTATTGATCCTTAATGGGATTTATTGAGGTTTAAAGACATGAAACGTTTAGTTTTTTTCTTGTATTTATGGAACATAAAGTAAAACAAACATGCTCTCACCTTGGCTGCCCAGTTCACCAGCCAGGTAGGAATCATGCCACCAGGGTTGTCGAAGTAATTCATGAAAACTGAAACAAAGTACATGTTGATTCTTGATATTAGGGATGCAGCTAATGAACTTTTTCATTAATCAATCAATCAGTCAATCAATTTCTTTTTAATTAATAGTTTCTGGAAGCTCAAGATGACACTTTTATTAGTAAATTTGTCAAACCAACAGTCCAAAATCAATCTGATAACATTGTGTTATTGTTAACAAATTAATGATGATCAACTTAATTATTTTATGTGTTTTTGCCCTATCATGGTGTATATTAATATTGGAATAATTTTCAAATTAATAACACGTTATTAATTTCAGCCATATTTAAAACATATTCAAATTGTAATGATGTAAAATTAAAAAAATACCAAGCAATACCAGCAATTATTCAGCTAATAATTTCAGCTCTACTTGATGGTGGCAGTAGTATCATCACCATCACATGTTACCTTTAGTTCCACAGGCTCCGTCGCTCTCCAAGGCGACGCTCTGCTTGTAGTCTTTGACCCGCAGCACGCCGCTCTTCTCTGCACACGGCGTCTCCGGCGAACTTCTGGCCAGGATCACCCAGATCTTCCTGCCGTCCACATCCAGGTCTCGCCGCCCCCTTACGTACACATACTGAGGTTTGAGCTGTTAGGGGAAATATCGCTCTCCATTACAGCCTGATTTCAACTCTCTAAACCTACTTGATGTTAAAAAAAAGGGAAAAACTTTTAGTGTTCACATTTGTTTGTCCTTGACAGTCGTCTGCGTGCTGAATGCATTTGTGTGGACCAGAAGGATACGTCTCTGTTTGACAGGGGAAACGGGTATTTTACTTCCCAGTAGATTGCAGTCTGCCCACTGAAGTCCTTCTCATAGAGCTCTGGATAAAAAAACAACAAAAACATTAACTGAAGACGACAGCTGTGAGTGGATGGATACATGGTACGCTTTAAAAAGTGTGAAACGCTCTAATCTCTATGGATAGATGGCGAGGAAAGGTAAAGAAATGGTGAGGAAATTGAGATTTTCCCTGATAAAGTTCAAGGCATACACTTGAACTACTGCCCATAACCAACTTACAGTTTCGTACAGTTTCTCGTGATCAACTGTACTCAGATTAAATGGAGGAAAAAAAACATATTGAGACTTCAAATGATCTCAGTCATCACGAGCTGCAACCACAGAGATGTTTTCTCACTCAGACACACAAGACAAGCTTCATGTTATCTTTAACAGATCTGGGGTCAGTTCCACAAAGATATTTTGGGCTGGTCTGTACGGTTAGACCAGCCTTACATCTGTTAGTGTCCTAAAATCTGAACCAGCATCTAATCAATTGTTACTTGGGCCAAAACTAACTAACAGGCTTAGGTTGCACCATTTAACTTAAGAAAGGTCTTAGCTAGTAAACACTTTAGCAGTGTGTAAATCTGTTGCTAGGAAACATCTATAGGGCTGTCCAATCAAGAGCAATCAACTACGTAAACAGGAAGTCACAGTAGCATCACAAGCTAGCATAACTTCCAAAAGATTACAGTTTTCAAGGCGGAAAGATATCTTTTTTGTAAATGTAGCTACTACTTTGTTTTAGTGTGTCTGCATACATAGAGAAATGTGTGTGTATTTTTGTGAGGTGTAATTTAAAATCTTTAAATTACATCATTATTAAACTACGTTGGAGGAAAACGTCGCTTCAACTGTTACTAAAACCACAACGACATTAGTATATGTGACTCAAGCTGGATTTGTGTTTCTAACAGACTGGACATCTACAATACATAACGTGACTACAGACTACAGCAACAACATGTTACCTGCAGGTTACTGTAGAGGTGCATGAAGACAAGGATACAAAATGTAAAAGGTTACTTCAGTTAAAACCATGATTACATGAAGAGCATTATTTATAAAAAAAAGAAGATCTAGGCTCGTGAAAGTAAGTAGTTTATCCACAGTGAACGTCAGCAAATAACAGAACTAATGACACTGAAGACTTATTCTTAAGCAGGAGAGATGAGTTGATTTGGATGGCAAGGACAATCACAATGGCCTTACTGTGTTTTTACCTTTTGCATAGCTATCCCAAGCTTTCCGATACATCAAGTCCATGTAGACATCTGCACACAGCTCGGGAGTACAGGTGGTGAGCACACCAAAGACTTTGTACTCATAAAGTCCAGTTTCCTGAAAACAGCACATGACAGTTCTCTCTTCCAAATGCAGGCTACATGCCACACCCACAGTATGGAACTAATCCCAAAGCACACAACTCTGATTAGAGCCAATCTGTGTTACACCCTTTCCCACCCCAAGTGAGGAAGTGTGTTGGATTTGATTCAAAAGTACAGAAACAGGTCTGGGGATGCTTTTCTCACACTTAAATGCAATAAACCTGACAAAATGCATTTCTAATGTATGTCTCCGTAAAGCTAAAGTAAAGTCACACCAAACTCCATTCACAAAACCATCAGTTTAAGGTTGCCTTGTTTTCCTTTTGCAGTAGACATCACATCACTCCCTAAAACCCATATACTTGTTAGATGTCCTTAAAATACTACCCTCTTCTTTCAGTTTGATGTATTTTCGTTCGCCTTTTGCATGCATGAAGTTTTAGATTACAACTTATTTTTATTCATGTTTTGGTAAAAATGAATGAAAAGCTCTGTTGTATCAGGTTTATGCCGACTGGAAGAGTGGATCCTTCTGATTTCAAAAATGTGTTGAAACAGGTTCGACGAGGTATGTATATGTGCCCAAAGCAGAGGCAACCTTAAATTGACAGATTTGTAATAAAAGTTCGGTCTGACCGGTAATAGCCCGGTTTCTGAGTTCAACAGCCATCGCTTAATTTCCGGGTATTTCCCGTGCTGGCTCCACTGCTGGTGTGTTTACTAATGTTAAACTAATAAATGAATTACATTAAAGACAACAGGACAGCGACACGACGCTCTGCAGAGGAAACCCGTGACACACTAATTCATTGGGTCGGTCGGACCGCAGCAGCCGTCTTCCGGTTGTGAAAGCAGCACTTTGATTCGTTGTGTGTCGGTTACCGTGTCATAGAGCCGGTAGATCTGGACCCCCATCGTCTCGGTGAAGAGCTCCCATCCTCCCCCCAGCTGCGGCTCATCCAGCTCCCTCCACGCGCTCTGAAACTCCTCATCTGTAAACTGCAGCGACATGACGGCTCCTCTCGCGCACCTGTCAGCGGGCAGAGTCACACACCACGCTTCCGGCCACAACTTTCAGAATAAAAGACCTCATGATCGATGGACGCAGTGTTACAATAATTTGATACTCTATTCATTTTTAAATATTCTTGTTATCACTCACATGGGACTACTTTTACAGTTGATACTGTATTTTAAGTATATTTCACTTTTATACTAGTACTTTTACTTTTACCTAAGTACTTTTACTTAAGTTAAAGTACATACTTCCTTCACCAAACACTGTGTTTGTTAAGCTGATACATTTACCTGACAGTTACTTGGTTCTTTAAAGATTTTAGCTTCATTCAACATAAGAAAAGCTCATGAAATGTCTCTGCTATACTTTAGTTTATGGAAGTAAAATAAATGTGACAGCAAGGTTCAGAAGTCATTGGCTTTTACAGTGGACCCCACTGTAATATGTGCTCCTATGTAGGCTAATATATAGCCAACTATATACTAGATGACATAACTAGAAACACAAACTACACCTACTCACATCCATCAGTCCTTCACGTCACATTTAAGATTAGATAAATAAAATCCCTGCGTCATGGTTACCATGCGACTGATTTGTAATAACACAGAATGATGAACTGTGACTGTGTGTTTGTCAGCTAACAGCTGAGCATGTTATTATCCTGAATATTACATCAGAAAATGTCTCCCTGCGATTGGGAAAGGAGATGGCAAACCACAATCACACATTTGTTTGTGTGAGATAATCAGTGTTACGCAACAGAGAGGAAATCCCCCCAGGGAGGGAATGACTACAGTGTAAACATGTTTACAGTGTGCACAACTCGTGTGTGCTTCTTACACTGTGAATCCATGACTGTTGTGGGACATTTATGTAATCACGTCAACAACAGAGATCCCAGAGAGTCGACAGTGTGTGACAGCGTGTAAATCTGGATAAATCCCCAAATCATTCATCAGTCAAGTCAATTTCTTTGAAATCTGTCAAACATTTCTTTCTTGAAAAAATGTAGTTTACGTTTCTTCTTCGTCGTTGATGTTGCAGATCAGTGTGTATATTCAGGTTTAAAGACGCCACACTGCATCGCGCTGCACTGACCTCTGCAGGTTGAAACTTTACAAGCAAAGCAACACTGGATCGCTGGACAGCCCCTTTAAATTTAAAAAGGTTTTAGTGTCCCCCTTTCAGTATGTCGCACATTTGTTGTCTCATTGCTGAATGTGTTTCTCAGTTTGCTTGTATTTTTCTATTATTACTACATTTCACCTTATACTATATCTTATACCCAATACTATATCATACTGTACTATATTATAATGAATCAATGTGATACTGTTTCATTACATTATATTTTATATTCATATTATATTTATATATCAATGCAGACAAACACTAAGTATCTTTACTCGATCATATTAGATGGTGTACGTTGTTTACATATACTAGACTTGCTGAACGTCTAATTACTTATTTTTTTTACTTATATCTGCTATGGTATGAAAAACACAATATAACAATAGAATAATATAATAATAGTGTGAGCTGTTTTCTGTAGATATCTGTAGATATCAACATGTTCCAGAAAAGTTTGAGTTCAGATTTTTATTTCAGAATAAATGCATCCAAGGAAGTTAGCAAAGCGAGATTTATTTTGAAATACAAGCCCGGAAGAGGTATCTTTCCTCATTGTTCTGAGCTTCACAGTCCAGTCATCGATACTTGAAATAGTTGCTCTCAATGGGGATGGCAGTCCGAGCTGCGGCCCCGGACCTGAGGAGCTTAAAGGGGGACGCGTCTCCTGAATGGGAGTCAGATTGCGGCCCGGAGAGAGACGCCGTTTGTTGTCGCGTTCAACACAGAAGAAAACAACATCCACTTTTAATTAGATGAAACTGACTGACTGAATATTTCATGAGCGGGTTAACTCAGAGGCAAGTTTCACCGCAGCAGAGGAGCGACATGGAAAACGGCTGTGAGGTAACTCACCTATCGTCTTTCTCCGCGGAGCTTCGTCCGGCTCGTCAAGTAGATCCGACTCTCCGCAAGTGACGCGCTGAAGTTCGGCCGCGGAGGTATTAACGCACAGAGGCAGTTTATGTGGCGGTGGTGAGGATTTTTCAAAATAGTAACTTTAGCCTGAACAAACACTGATCGTGCATGTGACACACCTGCCAACAGCAGTGAAGCACTTTGTATTGTTTGTAATGTGGACTGTTAGAGTTAAAGAAATTCTGTTTCTGTTTCACATCTTCAGCCTTTTTTTCCCCCCCAAAAAAATCTTCTTTTGCTTTAAATGTTTACCGACACAAATTACACTTAATTTCCAAGTGAAGGGGGGAAAGTTTTGTTGTCCAATCATGAACAAAAGTGGCTTTTGTAATCAGAGGTTTTCACTCTGCCAACTTCTTCAGAAAAGTCTGCTGGAAGGTCAGTCACAAGGATTACAACTCACAACCCGGCTGATGTTCCTTCTCTGGTTGTTTTGCTTGAATAGTTTCAAGAGTCCTAAAGAGTCAGAATAAACAGCCTCTACATTATTTTCTTTCCTTTTCTTCTTCTTTTGTCACTTGGTAAAACTGAAATCGGGGTCTAAATTAGGACACAACTAACGATGATTTTCAATATCAATTAATCTGCAGATTATATTCTGTATCGTTTTCTCAATAAAATGTCAGAAGATAGTGAAAAATGCACAGTATAATTTCCCAGAGCCCAGGAAGATGCTTGCTTGTTTCAGTCTAACACCCAAAGAGGTTCAGTTTCAAATCCTCTGTGACAAAGAAAAACATCAAACCCTCATATCTGATGAGCTGGAAACAGCGAATGTTTCATTTCTACTTGAAAAATGGCCAAACAATAAATCGGTCTCTCATCATTGTTGGGGAAACAGTGAATCTTTGAATCACAACTCCACCAAGGTTCCCCCAAAATACAGACAGACACTCGTAGCTATGACGCTGACCCCTTAATGGGGCCTGACCCCCAGTTTGGGAACCCCTGGTCTTTAAAACCCTGACGGCGATGGAAAGTAGAGCTGACACTGTGCTGCCATTTATTGTCACATTTCCACGCAGCAGACGTGAGGGGGAAGAATGAGTGCTTGTGAAATTGCTGGTGATTTCGAAGCTCCTCGCATTTCACGGAGCAGTTTGTAATGTCATATCCTGCGCTCTCCAGGGAATGTCTCAGCTCGTGCTGGCTGAGTGGTCCTGCGTCATTCAGACAGCTCCTCTGACTGGGTCGGGAGGCGGCCGGGATTGTGCAAAGAGGTTACTTTAAAGCAGCAGTGTGGCGCTCAGAAAGTGGTGTTGAATTGTGAAATGTGGTGTTGGATTCTAACAAAAAGCATCTGCAACGTCTCTCTTTCTGCTGCAGAACTGTGTCCAGTGTTGAGCAACAGGTTTAATGAATGGTTTCTTTCTCCACGTAGACCGGGAGACCCTAGCAGGAAAAGGAGGTAAAAGGGCAACAACGAGGAACCACCTGTGGTTGGTTAACAGAGGGCTCCTTGATCCTGCAATGCCAGAAGAAGCTGATAAGGACGCCATGAGAACGCCAGCGACCCCAGAGAAGGCCAACAATAATGAGTGTCCCACAGCCCCCTTGACGACGGTAAACATCCCCCTGGTCAATGAAGTCCAGCTGACTGCGGCCACCGGCGGGGCGGAGCTGTCCTGCTATCGCTGCACCGTCCCGTTTGGCGTGGTGGTCCTCATCGCCGGCATCGTGGTCACCGCCGTGGCTTACAGCTTCAACTCGCACGGATCCACCATCTCTTACTTCGGCCTGGTGCTCCTCTCGGCCGGACTGGTGCTCTTGGCGTCCAGCGTCGTCTGCTGGAAGATGAGACTGGAGAGGAAGAAGGAGAGGCGGCGGGAGAGCCAAACCGCCCTGGTTGCGAACCAGAGGAGTATTTTTACTTGAACTGGCAGTTTGGACGACACATATCCTGGTTTTGCGAGTCTGAAAAGGCCTGATTTCGAGTTTGACTGGGAGAACCAGCTGTGCACAGATGGATTTGCGACCTGTAAAAGCTTTGACCGCAGACTCTCAAGGCCCAGAACTTAAAGCTTTGAAGACATTGTAAGGGATTTATTTGTCAGACAGACGTCGAGCATCTGGCGAGCTGGGAACGCAGCCAGAAGGAATATATCACAATTAAGATGAATTACCACTGTGCGAAGCGATGTAGAGGAAGTCTCCCATTAATCTGCTGTTGGATGTGGCGGCTTTGATTGTAATGGGAGGGATTGTGGTTTGAAAAGACCAGGAAAGGAGAAGGAAACTGGAAAATCCAGGACAATGATTCATGCCTCATTTGCTATGCTTCAACTCGGACATATCTGTTTATAAAGTCTCACAGGGAATAATTACGAATTGCCTGTTATGGAAGTATGGTACTCGCCAATACATTCTGTTCAGCATGTCAGATTAGATGGCACATGATATTATACACAGAGAATACTTCACCATAAATATATATTCTCTTAAAGCACTTTGATCCTTCATAATCATCTTACTCAGTATTAAACATCTATTAACATTAAATAAGTGATACCAGAATTGTCAGTAGTTTTCGCAAATCTGGAGCATCGAAATGAATATCGTGTTGGGTGATGATCACTTCCTGTCCAGTGTACTTCTATACTGTAAAACTAAATATTGTAAAGAAATGTAGCATATGTTTTTTTGATGTAATCATTTGCATGTATTAATTGTTACCAGGACGTGATGAGGTTTAATAAACTCATTGATACTCAAACATGTGGTAGTTTCACAGTTTTCACAGAAGAACGAGTTTCAATGTTTATTAGAACCCGATTGATCCAATATTCAAGAGTTAATGGAATAGTTCAGCGTTTCGTGAAACCCGCGAGAGTGAGACGAGGAGGTCAATACTACGCTCGAGCTGGAGTCGGAACAAGGTTAGCCTAGCTTAGCATAAAGACTGGAATCAGCTAGCAGTAGCTCTGTACAAATTTGTTAAATACAAAGCTCACTAGTTCTGTGCGGCGTCTCTGTCCGCAGCGCAGGTTGCCAGATAAGGTAGCACAATGCTCCCAAACCTGGCAACCTCACTGTGACAGCAAGACTTGAGAAAGCTGTGCCCCCCCCCCCCCAGACACCACAAACTTTATTCTTAAATGTTTGTATATAGACCTTTTTTCTCCAGCTTTGGACAGAGCTAGCCGTTTCCCCCTGCTTTTAGTTTTTATGCTAAGCTAAGCTAACCACGGAGATGAGATTGATTATCAGCTGGACAAACTATGTAATTACATGATCACTAGCTTCAGCATGATTACCGCACTGGTTACTGCAAGCTAACGCCACACGCCAGTGAGGCCTTTAATGTTTACAGGAGATCTGAGATCTGACTCTCGATGACGTCAGAGTTTGTATTTCTTAGAGACAGTTTATGGGTTGGAGAAGTGATGAGTTATCACATTAACACTCAGCTCTTTGCTTTCAGTGCTGAATTGAAGGAAGTGTTTCTTTCTCTGATGACGTACGTGGGTGTGCCCGAGTCTTCACGCAAATATACAAACTCTGCCTGATGTTGATTACTGAAAATAATCAAACTGGATGTGTGTCAAGTTTTCACACGAGGGTCAGTTCTCTATTTGTTATATTATCTAGTTATTGTATAGAAATAATCCTGTGTATTAATCAGAGTATTGTGCTCATGTGGTAACAGATGGCCTTATAACTGCTGAAATCCTGAAATTTAAATTTAAAACATCCATTGATGAGCGGTTGCTGAAAGGTAAGCTTTTTTTTGTCAAATTGAAATCAACCTTTACGGGCAACCTTTCAGTTGCACCTCATCATAATATGTTATGACTACGTTAAATAAGACTTTATTTCACCAGTTAATATATCGTCTCAACAATCATTAGCTCATTTCTCTGATAATTAAACATTTCTCCAGATATAAATTCCCTGCGGTAAAAGGAAGTTGAACTCTCCTGTTTGACCCCAGTTTAAAATAGCCTGGACGTGGAAGTATATTTATAGGCAGCATTTGCGTTGCTATGCGTCCCTGTGACACCAGACACTATAACTAAATGGTTTTCTTGCGTCAGAGGAGAACCTACAACACACTTTGTCACTTTTGGGAGATCACCGCCGCACACGCTATCAGCTATAGGCCGGCACCGTATGGACGCTGAGGTCAACACATGACACAGTGAGGCGTCTCCTGCCTGCCTGTCAGGTTAGAGGAAGGCAGACTGAAGCTGGAAAAACGGGTGACTCGATATGAAGTTTGACAGGTGCTCTCCACCGGCGTCTTTAGCCTCTTTACACACTGCTGGCACCTCGCGCAGAGACCGTGTGCGTCACTTTTTGTGCCTCACGTGGTTGTCATTCCACTCAGTGCCACGCTGTCGGGTTCGTTTATCAATAAACAGGAAGAACGCAAACCCTGTGGAATTCGTTACACCGCAACAGAGAAATAATCCACTACAAGTAAACACTTACGACTTCATTAAAAGTTTAAAAAAAAAATAGTCTGACAGTCTCATAAGTAAAAGTACTTATTGAGTTAATTCATTGGTGGGTGAAAACCTAAGACAAGGTAGGTAGGAGGGGAGACAAGGAAGACAATTAGGAAAGATAGGACAGAAGGAAAGGGAGGAGGAATAATCAAGAAATAGGGGAAGGAAAGAAATGAGGACAGAAGGGGCCGGAAGGAAGAAACAAGTGTCCAGAGGCCAAGTAGAGTATACTATCAACAGCTTTCAGCTGAATTTAGAGGATTAAAAGGAACATAATTCCCTCTGAAGTACAGTGGAGGAAAAGTAGAAGCCAAACACTGAACCGGCTGAAGTCTGAAATTCCAGACTTCAACACAACCGATTGCACATTGTTCAAATCCAGCACAATTAAACATAATGAGCTCAGCATTACAGGGATCCTGGTCCAGTCAGTTCAGTCTAATAAAACAGCTGTGCAGACGGAGCACGACCAGGCTCAGACAGACCGGACCTGACAGCTACCCGACCAGCCGCCTGGACTGAAGTGACATTCGGTCGTTTTCTGGGACAACCTGGAACACGGAGAAGCCAAATGTTTTCAGAGACGTGTTTTATTTGACCGGGTTCAGGTTACCTGATTGTTAGCTTTATTCTGCAGCGCTCTGTTGCTGGAGAAGGAACTAATGCTGTGTTGATAAGATCTGTTCCAAGAAAAGGCCAAGACTGAGCTCGTACGCTGTACTTTGAGAGCAAAGATAAACCTTTTGAGTGTCCGGAGATGGAGAGGGCAGGCCAAAACTAAACTCAGGGGATTTTAGACAATCCTTTTCATCAGGTTGTATTGTCTCTGATTCATATGAAGTTTCATTTTGCTTCAGAATCCACAAGAGTCTTGTTTTCATTAGTTATTGCTCAATTTTCATTGCGACAGTCAGAGGCTCTGTAAGGCAATGCTAACATGCTGATGTTTAGCTGGTATAATGTTTCCCACGTTCACCATCTTAGTGTAGTTTATATTAGCGTGCTAACGTTTACTAATTATCACAAACACAAAGTACAGCTGAGGCTGATTGACATTTTGCTTTAAACCACATATGCAAACCTCATGGTGGCACTCATCATGTTTCTACAAACCTTTATGGCTGTCCATCCTATAGTTGTTGAGATATTTCAGTCTGGACTGACCGCTGAAAAATCTTTTTGACTTTGTAATTGTGAGCCCTGCTTCAACAACGAAGCAGCGACCATGAGATCTGCTCTGAGGTCTGTGAACACGAACAACAGCTGCAGCAGCAGGGATCTGTGGGGGTCTCTGCTGCTTGACGGGACACCGCCCTCTGGAAGGAAGTTAAACTCCAGAATCAGATCTGGGCATGAAGGTGAGCCGGTCGCAGCTCAGCTCCTTCCTGCCCAGAGAGGTGTGTCTGCTCCACAGTGAACCACAGCATCGGATACCGTGGGGATTATGATTGATGCAATAAAGAAAACAACACTAGAAAGTCAGCCTGAATGTTACTATTTACCCTGAGGGGCTAAATTTCATTACAATCCATCCAATAGTTGTTATTTCAGCCTGGACCACAGTGGTGGACTGACCGACCCACCTGCATTGCGCTCCCTAGACGACCGTGCTGTTTGAAGCATACTGATGCCTTCAGCCAAAGACAAAGAAAACACTGCCTCCATCAGCAGACAGGATCTCCCTCAGGTCTGGATGTTCGTTGAGGATCATTGTCGGTCGGATAATAAAATGCTCTTGTTTCAAGCAAGATGGCTTTTTGACACACTTTTTCCACAAGGCGTTCATGTTAGAGTGCAAAACCTCTCCGTTAAATGTAATGAGAGGCAGCAGTATTTCACAGTGTGACAGTGGCGGCGGTCGCTAACTCTGCACGATATGCTCTGTCTTTGATTCTTTCATGTGCTGCCAGTGGTGCTCGGAGTGTCTGAAGTGTTGGCTGCCCACAGTCCCTGAGGTGCAGCCGGCTCGGTTCGCCCTCATTCCACCACATAATAAAGAGAAAGCTCTTCCTGGCCAGTTCCTCCCATTTTTACAGTAAATCCCACTTCAACAGGACTATGGTGTCATCTCCAATACGAGCCTGAAAAAAAGGCTTTACATGAACTTATCTCTCATGCAAAAACCCAAAACACAAGAGGCTTATGAGCCATAACGCCCAATCATTTTTTATAAATCTTACTCGCTATACACGGTTAGCGGCTAACTGGTGAACACAGTAGAACACGTAGCTTTTAAAGAGCCAGATATTTCCGTCAGGAGCTAAAAGGAGAGTGAATACTGGACTTAAATCCATCAGGTGGACACAAACACAACTCCAATGGGCCGGCAATGTTTCTCTGTCTCTGGATGTGTCAATATACGATTATACGCTAACACTTTAGCCTTAACAAGGGCAGTCTGTCACTTCCTGTTGTTGAGTCTTTCTGCCCTCTAGTGGACAAAAAATAAATGAATGCAGCTTTAAACTTTCACGTGCGACTGTCATTTTTTACTGCTGTAACAAAACTGTCTATAACGTGTCAAACAACAAGTATATTCACACTTTCCTTTGATTGATGGAATAAGAAAATCATCACTGTGTTCAACCGAGAAAGCAAGAAAGCTACTGGCTTTTAATAACGAAAACATCACAGATTCTACTCGGATTGAATTTCAGTTGTTGAGCGTTCACACCCATGATCTGCGTGCTCATAAACTGCTGAGACGGCACATGCACTTTCCAATACAATGCTTTGGTGTAGGTGCTTTTATTCTTTTATTCTTTTATCCTTTGCTATTGTTTCTGCAGTGACCTGTCACTTCCTAATTAGACCCAGGGGTGTAATACTGTCGCAGATTGTCCTTTGTTATATTTTCCTCATTAAGAGCAGGGATTTAGAGAAGTGTATAAAGCCACCGTGAAGCACGTTTTAACCAGTCTTCTGAGGCAGCAGGGCTTGTGAATGTGTTGTATATATATCATAGTTTATTTCATTTCATTCACTGCTGCGCTGCATCTAATTCCTCTTTCTGTGATTTAAAGTTTGAGGTCAACAGCAGAAGAGGAAGAAGAAAGAGGTGAAGCACAAGAGCGACAGAACAAAAGGAAAGTTAACACCCTGTTGTCAGTCCCATCATGCATCAAGTATGATTATGTCCACATGTGTGAGGAAAAATCACGACCAGTTGTTTGACTTTTTTCTTCTTTACAGGCAGTTTGTTTGGCTTTTCCCTGGACTGTGATTGGTATCACCCCCTCTGACGCACATGTGTTGCAAAAGACGGGAACATTGCATACATGGCCAACGTGTCGGCCTCTTGTTCATCCTCCCGCTGCACGAGAGTGATGAGATACTGTGGATATGTTTTCATGAAGAATATAAAACTCTGGATGCATATAAAAAACTGGAAAAGCTGTTCCTAATCTGTGTTTGTCAGTCAAAGATTTGATCCGACTTTGCTGACGTTACTCACCTCTTACATAAAAATCTGACGAGAGCAACTGAAAACTGTGTCAGTGGTCACATACGATGTCAGGACGCCTTAAAATGGGTCGTCTTGAGCTGCAGAGGACGAGTCTCACTTTAGTGGAACAACCTGATCTCTAATGTGATCTCTTTATTTACACAACTTCTCTAGACACCTAAAGAAATTAAATAAAAAGACAGGTCAGCATTTGTAATTGACGGCCATCACTGCAAGAGAGTTTTAGGAAACATCCATCAGAAAACTTTTTAAACTTTTAAATAGGATCTGAAGACATCGAGGCTACAGTCCACCTTGTCCACTACTGAAGCAGGCATGAACATCACATGCAGCCACGACAACAATCAAGTACCGCTTATTCACCCACCGTGTGGAGGACGGGGGGGCAACAAACTCCCGCTGCAGGCCGATCCAAATGGATCCTTGGGGACCGTCCTCGACACCTGTAACTTGCTGCCACACTTTGCTGCAAACGTCCTATCGGTGAAAAGCATACAAGAAGCAATGCAAGGCACAAAATCATCAAGGAGAGCCTCGAAATGAATTACTGCTGTGGCCCCAGTACCAGACTCACTTGTGTCTTAACAGTTAAGAATAAAATCACAGTATCGCCCATTTAAAAGAAACAAAGAGCATGTGAAAAGATGCTATATTCAGAGTGAAGCCGTTGTTAAGAGAGATTTCTGAATATTAAGAAAGAAAATAGTGCAAAAGGAATGAGATAAGTCTGTAGAAGACTTTCCATAAACATCTTAAAGAGGAAAAACGTCTTAATTTGTCAACCTGCAGCTCATTCTTGTGATTATAAAGTGATCTCTTCAGTATTTTATCTTATTATTATTATAAGGTTTTTTTTTCTCCGTCTGTAAATCAAGTCAATCATTTGAATGGCAGAGGGATGAAATGAGAAGGTGTGTCTGTCGTTTAACAAACACACTGATGTCATGGGAAGTAGCTTCTTCACGGCACTTGGTTTCCTTTTCATGTGAACAGCTGAGCTACTTTGTGGAGCTGAAACTTTCCTGCTCGAGCCTCATAAACCTCCAACTCACTCCACAAACCGGTTCACCGTCTGTTCAGCCTCCTCGGTTTATGTGCCCACATCTGCTGCGCAGTTTGTATGATTGCCTTTATTGTTTCATTCTGAGTGAAAAATGCTGCTCAATAGTTCAAACTCTCATATCTGATCAAGAGCGACATGCAAACACTCCCACATCTGTTTCCAACAAGTATCAGTTACAGCCCGAAGCTTTGCTTTCCTAATTCAAATTAGGCCTCTCCCTGCACACAAATCAAGTCCGCTTCTTTTTCTCGTGGCAGATTTCTGGGTTTTCATGGCAAAAGTGGCGAGATTGATTGTCCACTTACTTCAATGTAGATTATATGAACTCAGTAGATCTTTAGGAAGCAGCCAGCTTGACTGCTAACTAATTAAAATGTTCCCTATTTGTCTTTTATATCCTTCATTATCTCTTTTTCTAGTCTTTGTGTTTTTGCCATGCTAGCTGTATGCACGGTCCTGTCAGTGTGTTGGTCCCCCACTTTGTTCCAGACTAAAATATCTCAACATCTATTAGATGGATTGCCACACAATTTGGTTCAAACATTCATGTCACTTCTATTTAGTGCCAATTAGCTCATTTTAGAACAATGAAATGCTAAACTAAGAAGGTGAACCTGCTAAACATCAGCATGTTTCCACTGTCAGTGTGTTAGCATGCTGATATTAGCATTTAGCTTGTTAACATTTCTTCGCCTTCTGTTAAACAGTTTGAATTTCCTCTGAAGTGCAGTACGAAGCTCATCTCCTGTCACACTTTCTTAATGTTGGAGCTGCGGCCCCATAAAGCAGCAGGTTGCCACCCTGGATCCCCCGTCAACAAGGCAACCAGACCCAACCACAGCCCCCCTTTATCCTCCTGAGTGAGTGTAAACAGCGTCACTGTGAGGGGGGAGGTGTGTTTTGATGAGATCTTTGTTTTTTATCAGCCGTGGACATTCCTCTGAGCGCCGCCTGGGAATGAACGAACAAGCTGTTGTGACGACGTACGCGAGACAATGGTGAGGAGTCCGTTTTACAGCTCCCTGCTGGGTCCAGCTGGGTGTGAACATGGGACTTTTAAACCAAGACAAAGCTGGAAGAAATCACACAGAGCCCAACTTTTCACATCAGTCAGGGAAATATGTTGCTCTGGAAGTTACCAGAGAAAAGAGACTGAATCTAAATGAATGTATAAATGGAGAGTTTGGAAACTTGTTTTCTTGTTCAGCTGGTGCAGACATGTTCCCAGAAAAGAGTTTTCTTTTTCCTATTTTGAATAACATTGAATGTGAAGTGTTGATGGGAGAGCTGATGTGGCCCAGAGACAGCTGTTCAAATCTGTGCCAGATGACCTCTGATGTAAGTAAGGTTTATTAAAGTAAAGTTTATTTAGAGAGCACTTTTAAACACAGCTTAAGCTGAACAGAGTGCTGAACAGAAGGACATTAAAAACACACAAAGAGAAACATACCAACGGCTAACAGTGGTCTGATTATTAACCCCATCAGTCCCATCTTACATCCAACATATTACTCCTGTTCCTTTTGGGCAAAATGAGCTATCAGGCTTGTTTTTCACACGTCCTTGCCGGCTCTGTATCCTGCATTTAAAAACACCACCTCTCTCCACAGTTACTTATCCATTCAACTCATCTATTTTCACACTTTCACACTTGTGTTCTGGTAGGACAGTCAAGAATTGTGTGTAAAAAGTAAAAAGTAGTGTATTTTCTGTGCACCTGTGACGATCACAATCCACACAGGTGACGTTGGTTAAAGGTTTGTTGTTTCACTTTCACCTGTGTTATTTATTAGTTATGATACTGTTTAATGCCGTCGTTATAATAGTAATTATCCTTATTTGTAGTGGACTAGGCAACCAAATAACAACAAGGTACGCAAAACCAGTTCCAGTGATGTAAGATTTGGGAAATAAAGGCGCAGTTCAAGTAAACAAAACCTCAAATAAAAGATAAGCTCTCAGATGAAAGTGAATTTTAAAAGATGATGCTGACTTATTGCACCAGAGCCTTGTTGATTTTGAGTACTTTTTTTGACAACTTTTGAATTTTAATGAATGCATTTTGTTGCTGGATTTTCTTAAAACTAAAAATCCATGAATTCTTCACTTATAAAATCCATCATAAATATTGACTGCAACTATTAACTTTAAATATGTCCTTATTTTTGTAAGTTTTTTTTTTTATTCTGTCAAAGAAAAACGAGCACCCAACAACCAGAAAATGCTTTAATTTAAATTCCCTTTTTTCCAAAAAATTAACAATTTTAAAGCAGCTTCATTAATGCGTGACACACAAAGTCTGAAATGCAAACAAATTATATAATTCAAAACTTTAATATCTCAGTGTATATAGAAATGTATATACCTTAATTACTGACAGAAGCTAACATTGTGTTTATACATTAAAGACCAGGATAATAAGGTAGATCCAGGGTTGTAAAGGCCTTTATAACCCTCTTCATGCAGCTGGAGGCCGGCTGCTGGTGGGTCCTTGACGAGAGGAAACCATGAACTCTGGGAGGAGCAGGTTCCCACACCCAGAAGAAGAGACGCAGAACGCTCTAACACAAACAGTCCACCACTCAGGAAGGAAAGGGCTCTCTTTGGACCTTTATCAGATCTGCAAGATCCTCGGCCCGTCCGTCACCCGCTGCTGGTGACACCCCACCCTCCTCTTCCTCCTCCTCCTCTTCTTCTTCATGTCTTCATCAGACTCAGGGGGCTTTGACAGAGAAGGAAAGTTGAACTGATTTTGAAGTTTGACGCTTAATATGTTTTATTTTATTATGAGGAGGGGCTCAGTGCCATCAGCATTGTTTAGTTCTCTGTCACTCTGGCTCTCACATTTTTGTCCATGATGATTATTTACTCACCGACTCCGTTATTTGGGAAACACAAAGACTAGTTTTGATAAAAGCCATTTTTTTATATATATATAAATCTGGCAACAAAGATGACAGAGATCAGCCACATGGTGGTACTACTACAAGCATTATTGTCTGTGAACATGAAACTGTTTTAACGTCTCAACATGCAGTTTTCTCTTTTAATTTTCTGTTTGTTAAAATCATCTTTTTCCACACACACACACACATATATATATATATATATATATATATAGTATCAGCTTGTTCCATATGATGTTTCCACTGCATGAAGTATTCATGTAGCTGCACCAGTCCAACAAATGGAAATATTCTTGTTGCACTTTTAGACCCACATATTTTATATTTAATTCTATTATCATATATTTACTTAATACATTGTTTTACAAAAGATCCCAAAGATCCTGGAGACCAAATCTAGTCTAATATACTCCTTCTTTCATTCAAAAGTAAAAAGTAAATCTTGGCGATATTCCCACACTGTTTTATATATATTATAGAAGTGTTCGTGTTCCTGCAGCCCAAAGATTCAGACTGACCCTCCGTCAGCGCAGCAGGAGCTTCCCTCAGCTGTCTCCTGGTTGTGTAACAGCACCTCCTTGCTGACCTCATGGAACGTCTGCAGTAACTCAAACAGCCTGAAGACACAACGGAGACGAAGGATCGCGTTCACCGCATCACCCCGGTGCCCTCCGACCTACAGGCCGGCTCAGACTGAACAAAATATCCCCCTCCGGCCCGGTAAAGGAGACCGGGTCAGGTCCCATTCAAAAGAACAGTACTGGTGGATGGAACCAGAACCTGAGAAGTTATTCTCTCAAGTCTGTAATCTGAGCTCTTCCTTCAGTGTGGCTTTACATGTTCTGTCCTCACCGTGGCAGTTCTTTGAGTTGAATGCTATCTATGTGTTCAATCTGTGAACTTAGTGACAGTGTTTCTGTTACTGGACCCCCGTAGTTTCAAATATCTGGGAACTCTGATTGATGGCTACATTAACGTCACCGAAATGACAGACTGGATCTTAAAGAAAGCCATGCAGAGATTTAGGGAGTTTACTGATTCTGGAGTTTGCACAAGTTCCACCACGAGGGACAAATTTGTGGTTTTAAGTGAAAAGTTTCGACAACTTTTGGATGGATTGTCATTATAGTAAAGTATCACTATAGTATAGTAAACATTATACCTGCTAAACATCAGGAAGTTAGCGCAAGAGGAATTTAGATGTTTTACTTGAGTAAACATAAATATGCGTGAGCGAGTGCGTCAGCAGCGCTTTAATGTTGTCAAAGTTTAGTTCATTTTTAACATCTTTACTTTTTACATTTATTGATCAATGAAGTCACGGGGAAGCTGTAGAAAGGGAATCAATCCTATGATGAAATATTTCTTCATGTCATCCAACTAAAATCACAGATGTTTCCCTGTGGAAACATCAGCTGGCCACCGTCGGGGGAACGTGGCTTGTTTCTTGGTCCTCGTCTGTTTCTGGGATGGTTGATGGTGGGAGAGCAGAGTCGAGGTCACGATGTGTCTGATCGCTGCAGGGAGGCTCAGCTTCGCACTGTGAACCTGAACAAACAACCTGTCGGGCCTTCATGCCTGAGAGACGGAGGAAGAATCTAAAGCAGAGACAAACTCTTAACCTTCTCGGCTCTCAAACGGCCGAAGGCTCCTGGAGGATTTGTCAACACATCCTTTCCCATCTCTCCCTGCTGTCTGTCTCCAGGTCCCACCGAGGCTGCCGGACTCCCTGGCACCAGCCTCTGGCGCTGGGGAAGATCTATCTCCGAGATAGGAGCAGGAGAAACTCCACCCAAGAGGCCTGGTATACACACAGACAAACCTATTACATCCTCTGAGCTAATCATTCCCCGAGACCACGACAACACAAACATCCCCAGGACAGAAACACCAGCCTTCCTCTGACGCGCTGCTGTTTTTAGAGCTCTAAATCTTTGGTTAGACAATCTGTACACACACAAACTACTGCTTTTCTTTTGTCTTTAAGAGTGCTAATCTAGACACAAATAGATCTTTAAACTTCCTTAAACTTTATTTTCTGTCACATCGACACTGAGCCATCTGAACAGAAGTGAACTATAATTTTGTTTCCTCGCATCACAGTGATTTCCAAAGTTATCTTTAAACTCTGTGTCTTCTTGAAGATGTTTTTCACTTTATTCCTGCTTGGAACAATTATTTTGTCAGCATTGTATTATAGTATATATGTTGCTTGTGCTCCGCACCATGTTAACATGGTCATAAAATCTGAAAACCTGTATTTTATCGTGTTAATTAGTACAATAAGTACCCTGTCTTGTGGTGCCTAATGAGCTAATTTGAGGATATAAAAATATAAAAATCGATTTCCAAGAGGAAAGAAGACAAGAAACAGAGAGCAGCAACATAATAGTTAGATCTCGTTATTGATTTTATGCATCTTCTCTGGGGAGTGATATATCCTGTGTCACCACATTTATGAATTTAGCCAGAAATATGTCCCCCTCGAGTCACTTAATCCAGATTTGTGGATTATCAAGCCTTTCTGAATATCCCTGTTGTTACATAAAAGGCATCAATCAATCATCGTGAGCGAACAGTGAACATGTGTTATGAAAATATTCAAAGTGGAAATGATGCAGTCATCGCTGACTCCAGAGTGCAGCGTGCCCTTCGACCCCTCCAGATGCTGACTCTTGGAGCGGGACCAGGATCTGTGACGCACAGCGCTCATCATCTTTCACTGACAGATGATTCGTCGGTGAGGTCGCAGGTCGCTGTATGTTAGCCGGACAAACGTGCCCCCCCCCCCGCCCATCAGTAGAAGCCTTTTGCTTCTAACATCAGTTTCCTGGACATACAGAGGGATTAACATGAAGAGAGGAGTGTACTCATCCCTCACTGTGAAACACCAGGAGGCAGGAAACATCACGAGCGACAGAGTTCTTGAGCAGATTAGAGCTTGATTTCATGCTCTCCCTGTTTATGTTATGAACACTAATCCAGTGTGTTGGTTCTGTTCTCCTCTAGAGTTGTTGCCGAAGTTTGAGTCTTTTTAAGTGTTCACGCTTTGAGAAGGATATTTGTTCTGGTAACATATTGTAGACGACACCAGCCAAATATAGTAAATAAACCAGGTAGATGTGTATAATGAGGTGATGGAATATAAAGAAACATGTTGTCTAGGGTTTGAATATTTCACTCTTTAAAGCAACTTGAATGGATTCTTGAAAATAATTCAAATTTAATAATTAGTCTAACGGAGACACCAAAAACATGTCAAGTTTAATGTGTAGACGTTTAAGAAGTAGTATTTTAACTTGAAGGAATGTTTTAGCTCTGAAACATCGTTTATTGGGAAAGTTGAATATATTTTAAAACAACAAAAGGAACATTTACAGTGAAAATGAGGTTTCAAACTGGATGTGACACAGACTTCAATGTTGTGTCCATACAACATAGTAAAATATATATATATGTAGTATGTACTACTTTCTTGTGTACTGATTTTTACTGTTAGTATACCATAAATGAAGGTACTTTATTGTGTTATACTAACTGGTACCAGATGATACCAGATACATACTGTCTTTTTTGTCTCAAAACCAGCTTTAATCACCCAATTTTGCAAATGTCTTTATTTTCTATGTCAGCATGACTTGTTGCTTTATGTGTGCTCTCCCTGTGTGTGTGTGCCCCCCTCCCTTTCTCCTGAAGTGTTTGTCTGGGTCAAAGTTCAGCCTCCAGCTCTCCTTCTTCTGCTCCTTCTCCCTCTGCTAACGTTGCTAATTGCTGCCCTCTGCTGTCCATCAATCTTACAATAATCTGCAGCACGGCAGTCAGGTACAGACGACGTGCTGCCACTGAAACTGAAGTGTGAAAGGTGTGTGCTGACCTCCACACAAACACACATGTTGACGCCTGCAAACCCGCACAGCCACGCTCATGCACGCATGCCGTGTATTGTCATGCATCAACAGAGATTATGAGGAGTTTGCTGTCCACGGTGATAATCCCGAAGGCTGCTGTAATCTGTCCAGATTGCATGTTCAACAAAATGACACGAGGTCATAGATTTTGGAAAGAAATGTGTTTCACCTTCTTCTGTGGTTGATTAAGTCTTTTGCTAGCATGTTAGCATTTTTCTGAGTGGCTTTTTAGTCGCGCTCTCTATTTGGCCAGATGGCTTCCTCCGTCAATCCCCACTCACAGTCAAGATTAAGATTACACCACACACACACACACACACACGAACATGCACTCAAATACGTCACATACACAGTAATTAATGTTCACTTGCTTGCAGATGATATAACACAGAATCTGTCACAGTTGTTGAGATACAGCTGAAGCTTAAGTTATTAAAGGGGGGGGGGGCCACGGATCGCAGAAATTCAAGGTTGGAGGAGTGACGCGGATTAAAGTATTTTTACCACAAAGCCACGTATCCACTGCGCTCATCTGAAAGAGAGAGGTGAGGGACTGAAGCGAGGCAGAGAGGATGGAGGGAGGGAGGGGGGAGGACAGTAGAGAGACAGATTGAGGAGGACAGAGAGGCAGAAAGCCCTGCTGTCTCCGGGCTTGTTGAGCGTCTCTCAGTCTGTAGCAGCCGTCGATACCTTCTACCTTCCTCTGAGGCCTCTGAGGTGCTTGTTCTTCGAGGCCTCGGGGCCGCCCAGCATGAAGCAGGCACCATGGGCTTTCTGGAAAACTACCAGGAGATCGACCCTGTCACTTTGAACCTTTGCATCCTCATCGCCAGCTACGTTATCTTGCTCCTGGTCTTCCTGATATCGTGTATCATGTACGACTGCCGGGGCAAAGATCCTACCAAGGAGTACGCCCCGGACCCGCAGCCGACTCAGTCTCCCATCAGGCTGGTGGTGATGCAGAGCTCTCCAGCCCCGGTGGGACGGTGGGACACGGCCAACATGATCACAACCTACCACGAGCCAACGCACTCGGACTTCAGGGAGAAGAAGAGCACGATGGTCTGAGCGAGACTCAGCGGACTCACCTTTGTACATACCTGACCCATTTTTTTTGTACATACGTTTCTTTTTACATCTCATCATTTTTCACTGGGACAATGCCAGGATTTGACCTACACAGGACCAAACTGGCACGGTAAGGGAGAGTGACATGTGTTGATGCCTTTAAGTGCTGTGTGAATGCACCTGAAATCCCTCTTTATCTCGAGGATCTGAAGCCAAAGCCTGCAGTCTGCAGTGGAGAGGAAACGTCACAACTGATAAAGTACAAGGAGTAAAGAGGGCATCTCTGTTATGTTGTGTTGTGTTGACAGAGTGGAAGAGAGCTTAAGGATTAAGGTTAGGGAATCATACAGAGAGGTGTAGTGGAGGAGAAAGTTAGTGTCCTAACATTAGATTTGAAATGAGGCATTTTATGACCAACAAGAGCCTTTAAACGAGGGAAATACTTGTCGCACCTTCACGTCTTTGGACTTTGTTCCTCTTTTCCATCATTTAGATAAAACTATTATCTCAACTTTAACTACCTTATTGAAATCAAAGCTGCATTGCTTTTGATCGGCTGCCATTCAGGGATTAGCGTTCAACATTTGGTTAAGTCTGGACGGACAGCAACCGCTTACATAACATCGAAGAAGTGGGGTGTGCAAGGAAGTGGTTGTCAAAGCGGCAGACAGCTGGGTGAAAGCTCTCCCATCAAGGTCCTGACCCACAACGTCTAGATTCTTATTTTGAGACGTGTGTCTTTAATCACCCCGCCCACACAGCAGGAAGTTGTTAACCCTTCGATTGATTCAGCGGTCCACTTAGCTGCCACTGTACAAGCAGTTGTTCATCTGAAACCAACGTCAAGAAAGGCTCGAGCTCGAGAGCGTTTCCTGTCTCCCATATCGCTCCTATCACTCAAGTGCAGATATGGAGCACCAGCTCTGTAGAAACAGGCAAACAAAGTTTTGTGTAAACAAGAATGAAGCACATGATAGCTGTGTTTAATAAGTAAATGGAGTACAGTTGACATAAAGCTGCAGGGCTGTCGTCGGCCTACGCAGCCGTTTCCTCAGTTCAGGATGAATAAACTGACCATTAAGTCTTGATGAGAACTTGTTATGATCGATTTCTCCTCTAATGCACTCAATATTTATTCTCTCAATGGCCTCTGCCATGACTTCGCTCCGATTATATTTGGCATCTGCTTTCATGCTCCAAACTGTTTTACCGGCCGCTCATAGTAAAGGATCTTGCGTGCAGCTTCATGCTGTAATCTGTGTCGAGTCAGGCTGATTAGCAGTCAGAGGGTCTGAAATCAAAGCAGAGATTTACTGAGTTATCTGGATAACTGTGCCGAGTGAAGCCCCAAAGCCTGTCAAACCTGAAAGAAACTTTGCCAAGTTTCACTCAACAAAGTCCTGAAGGTGAGTCACTGAACCGGACTCTTGGAAAAGGAGTTTTAGTCAGACAAACATTTCCTGGAGACAAGGCTCCTCTGGAGGTAAAAATAATCCTATGAGTTGATTTTAAACTCAGTGGGTGGAGCCTAAACGCCAGCAAAGTGATGACACATGGAAAGCAAGTTAATGTTAGGGAGTATATAACATTATTTATTATATATACGCACTATATATATATTTTAATATAGTGCATTTGCGCAAGCTATACATATTTACTTACGTTAGCTAGTTAGCTTACCGTACTATCACAATTCAAACTATCTTAATCTAGATTAAGTTTATACCGCATTCATGTTGGAATTGATATAATTACTATTTTCTAATTTGTTTAATAGCATTCATGTCAACGTCCAAGTTGTAATTATGGCTGGAAAACTGAGTTTGTTGTTCAAGTTAACAAATTCAAATGGATAAAGTTTTATTTTGTCCACGTTAAGTATTCTTAACCCTTACATCATATAGTTGCAAAAACATTGCTAATAATTCAAATAAGGAGATTGTTGATGTATATATATATTTATATTATTTAATTTATGATCATAGTTTGTCTGCGTTTTTAAATTGCGCTGCAGAAAATGTGGTTCTTTGACTCCGGCCATTCAGATATGAGGATCCATTAATGATGTTTTCAGCCCGTGGAACATATCGAATCTACGAACAAACGTAGAAATAATACTACATCTGTCTATCTGAATCAGAGCTAGTACAAGGAGAGGCTATACAGGCAGTCTAGTACCTGATTATTCAACAGCTTTCAGTTTGAGCTGCCAACACTCAACAGAAATAGATCTCGCCGCTCTGAGAACTCTTACAGTAAACATGGACACCAACCTGGACAGAGCTCAATGTAATCCTGCTACTTCTGAGAAATGTGCAGTAAATGGAGGTCAATAGTATTCTTTGTAAAGTTTGTAAAGGTAAGCCAAATAGCATCGTATAATTTTAAACTGGATTTTATGTATGTGCATCAGATCCCCAGATCTCATTTTAATTTCTCATATATTTTACTGTTCCAGTAAAGACTGACCACGCAAGAGTAACTGTAAGTCATCAACTGTCCTCCATCCCAAGCCTGCCTCTTGGTGTCTGCACAGCCAGCAGAGTTCAGTCAAAAAACACAAAGTACCATGTTTTATAAGACAAGGACCTGTTTGTGTAGCCTTGAATAATGCCAGGCTAAAAACTGGCTGCTAGCTAGAAGGTTTAGGATGTGACCAGACAGTGAACTTACTGTAAACAAAGAATGGAAACACCAGAAATCACACCACTACTTTCACTATATCCTGCACACAATCAAACACCCTCATCACTCAGCAGCACTTGTATTACTGTTGGTTCAGTCATGCTTTTGCTTTAAGTTGTGGTATTACACACATGTAAGTTATTCTCAGAATTAAACGAGAAATAAAGTCAAACTTCACCTCTGACACCAGTTTGTGTTCAACCTTGTAAAAGCCAGATATCAAACAATGTGCGTCATTCATGAATGTTTATTTTTCTTCTCTTTAAATATCTTCATTAAAACAAAATAAGAACATATATGGATAAGATGCCAATCGACAATTATAAGTATTGTGTGCACAGAAAGCCTCTTCCATAAGGGCACTCCCACCTATACGTCTGACCTACAAGACCAGCACGAGTTGTTCCACTAAAACCTGCACATTTGCTTCAGTCATCCACTAAACAAGTGTCTCCGCAGTTTGTAGTATTTACCTGCGAGGGATTCCGATCTTCGTTCTGTTTGTGTTCTCAGTATGAAATGATAAGATATCCCAGCAGCTGAGGGGTAAAGTTTAGGACACTGAAACCAGGTCAGCAGGTGTCTGATCCTCATCTGTCAATGAGGCTGTGCCAATAACCTGAGCACGCCTGACCTCTGACTCCGGACTTATCAGGCTGATAAGATATTTGTTTTAGAAATTGCTGCTGTGTAATTGTTGCATCGGTGGGTCATTGCTGAACCAATGACACAATATATAATATATAATATATGGCAGAAATTTCAAGTGTTCCCTGGAAAATTAAAATAAAAGCAGAAACACATTCTGTCTGTACCTGTGAACATTTGTGGGATCAAAGTGTGAATCATTAATGAAGAAGACCACATTTTTCTTTAACTGAGACAACTGCAATTAGCTCCCATTGACAAAATGAAATTCTGGTGATACAAAGAACTGAAACGTGAGAACAACAGTCAGTGTGGTATCATCAGGTTTTTAAACATATATCAGTAGCAGTTGAGGTCACAGGGCGACCCAACCGCAGACACTCCAGCAGAGGCAGAGCAGGTGGGTTAACTTTACTCCACACAACGGTCAATGAACTGGCTGAGAATCAACAGCTAGTCCAAATGGACAAAAGGCGAGAATGCAAAGGCTGAACCACTGTGGGAGCGGGCAAGTTAGTTTAAAAATACTGTACATGGTCAGTATAGAACTATGTTCATTATCAACCCTTCTGAGGACCCAGTTTGATTGACTTGTCCTTGAACCTCCTATTACTTTGTGGGCAGAGACATGACCCCTTTTTTTTTTTTAACTCTAATTAATTTTAAGTAAAGTACTGTTGACCTTAACATGCCCATCCAACAGTCATAGTTCTTCTTTTCCTCAAAACAATCTAAGAAATGCAAAAAAGGAACTCTTCCCAGGAGATTGCACAGAAACCTGAAAATGTTTTAACTTTTCGGGTTTCAATCGAAGTGAATGGAGGCAGAGAGGCAGAGAGTGACTATCTGCTGGAGTGTAATGAGACCGCACCTTCAGAATGATGAAGGTGTGATTTGTCCTGCCCTAACAAGCTCCACAACACTGGTAGGACAGAAGTGATCCAGATGTCGGTTAAAGGGGAACTCATCAAAGTCTGTTTATGTGAAACAAGTTGCATAAAGTCTCTTTGTGTCTGGAAAGAAGGGAGCTTCCCAGACCTCTGTGGCCCCCACCTCATCTCATCGTTACTAGCATAACACACCGCAATCTCTGACCCAGCTGTCGGCGGTTGGGTTGCATTGTGGGTAATGTAGGAAGAAAAATGCGTGGAATGAAAAAAGGTTCTGCTGCATCAATCCTTTTTTTCTTAAATGGCTCATCATGAGTCTGACAATGTTATAGCAAATCTAACTCACTGCAGTACTCTTTTAATCTCATTCTGTACATTCCCAAATAGTCCTATAATCAGGCAAAATAAGTGAAAACATCTGTGTGGCTTTCAAGTAAACCGCTCTAACTCTAACATAAATAATGTACCCTGACCTCACTCACAAAACCCAAACCCTCCTAGTTACATAAAGAGACAGGAATAGGCGTAAACTGATGCAGCCGCTTGTGTGACGTGAGAGTGCAGGTCAAACACCAGGGAAACTCTATCCGCCACCAAACAGAGGAGGTGACAGCCAGGACAGAAAGATATCCTGACCTGCTGCCGACCTGCAGCTCTCACGATCGCACCACGTCGGAGGTGTTAGCGAAGCGGCATGGAGGGAAAAGCAGCCTGGAGCCAGAAACAAGGAGACACTGACATATGGCCTCTGGCATTCTCCCGTTGTCTGTGCTAATGTCCTTTTTAAAACCCCAACACAGACAATGAGCTCTCTCTCTTCGCCTGGATCAATCCCATTCTCTGCTCTCACTGGTACAGCCACAGAGACCAGTAGCTCGTGCACCACTCTTATGTGAATTTGTAATTCAAGAGAAAGTGGTTATCCGTATCTGATTATCTGAAGAAAACAAAACATTTGTAAGAGGACAGATGTTCAGGGTTCATCTTATTTATTTCTTATTGAGTGTATCAGCATGAACTTCATTAAGCCCGAGGATTGGACTTTGGTCTTATATAAAGGCTCTGTTATATGTAAGAGTCACTGATCAAGTTACAGTGCTATTATGTAACTGAGCTGTTACAGCGTGACACTGTGTGTGCAGTTCACTGTCTGGCTGTGTCCCTTTGTCTCCTGCAACATCAGCCTCCGATGTTTGCCACAACTGTACCCCCACGTTTACACCATGTCCCTGACACCTGCTACAGGAAGCAGCCCGTCTTATCTTTCTGTCCACACGCAGCAAATCCTGTCCAACGGTTAAGTTGTAAATAAATCAAAAGGTGAATTAGAATTAGAGTTAAAGCAGCAGCTCGTCTCATGTCACGGTGAGTTTAAGCCGTTGACACAATCAGTGTGGTGTGTGTTGCGTCCTCCCGTCGGGGAGGAACATCTTACATAACGTGTGTGACAGGACACGCTGTATGATACTGTATGTACAGAATCTGACAAAAAATGACACGCTCAGATGTGTTTGTTAACCACAGTAGAGTAAAACATTGGCACTCAGTTTGCATGTAGGTTTTGGCTTATCCAACTGTACATGGCATGGCTTTGTCAAGTACTTATTCCAGTTATTCCAAACAATAGTTGTCAGTCCAACTATTTCATTCTTACTTTCAAACTAAATCTACTCGTCTCCCAGATGTTTGTCATTAGAAGCGTTACAGTCCGTCTTTATGTATGAAGTTAAAGCCTGTCTGTAATTTATGTGATAGATACGTTTCCAATTTAACATCCTGTTCACAAGCTGTCAGATCCTGGGGCTTGTTGTGCCATGTTTGTCTGTTGAAATCAAATCTAACTGCGTGTTACTATTTAAACTGTATTATTTTTTTGATTAGACAAAAGCCACATAAATGGATACCACGTCCTAATAAGTCACCCTTTATTAAGGGGTTATACGTTGTAACTTTATTAAAGGTTAATAAAACATTTACTAATGCTAGTTATAAGTCATTAATAAGAGCAACTTATGGGTTAACAAATGACTTTCCTCCACATGTACAAAAGCTAATGGATCTGGCGTTAATTTACAGGTCTTATTGATGGCTTTTATGTATTTTTAAAGCAGTCGTAAAATGATTTATTAACCATTATTAAAGCCATTATTAGCCCTTTATAAAGGGTGCCTTAGAAAGTGGTAGCAGAATGTGAACAGGCAGCAGTTTTGCAGCTTATTTCCCTTTTTACAAAGGAATGTTTTGTGCTCATGACATAACCATTAAAGTGGGCGTGAAAAAGTCTTTAAACATGCAAATACAATCACAAACGGGTCACTGAACATAAACAGAAACCACTCCCAAGTCACAGTAAAGAGAACGAGTTAAAGTTCAACTCTTTCCCGGTATTTCTATGTGTTTATTTATCTACATGTTTGTTCGTGTCTAATAAACGGAAACACCCTCAGTCTTTAATATTTGCATTGTAGAAGCAGTGAATCGTCTCCAGGACCTACCTAACACCTGATTGGCCAGTTTCCCGGTCGTCTCGCTGCTCATTGGCTCAAACCGCTGTCACTCAACGTCTCACCACTGTTTGGGCGGTGTGGCACAAAAACAGAAATCATATTTTTGAGCGGCTCAGCGGGGAGCAGCTTGTTATCGACCGGGGGAGCTGCGTGCTTGCGGGGGTCTTTTCGGTTTGTCCCGGCTGCCGCTGGTGCTTATGGATATTTCTAGCTTAACGAAGAGGCACTGAGCCAGTATTTGTTACAGGATGGTTTTAAGAAAGAGGCTAAAACGGTGCCGTTGTAGAAGGAGTATTAATGGTGCCGGTGCCTTGTAGCTGTAGTGAAAGTTAGCTTATGAGTAGCATCACGTTAGCTGACTAGCTAATGCTAGGCCTTCCGTTTCAGTTTATTGTTTTATTCTTCTCTTTGTAAAAAGGGCTTTTGTAGCTCTTTTGTTTGCGGACGTTTGCTGATCTTTTTGTTTGCTGCCTGTGGTGAACAAGGCGCTGAAATGAAGAGAGTAAACAGCTTTCAGAGGTGGGTGAAATACAGTTTATCTCACTGTATAAATAATGTTTGGGGGCTGTCAGATATTGCTGATAGCACTCAGCCATATTAGTGTTACAGTGCCAGATAATTGCAGCGTTGTCATTGTCATAAACCTGTTTTCCTTTCAGGTGGAGTCGCACAGCAGTCATAACTTTGTGGCTATCAAGCTAACAAAAGAATTTCAAATTGATGCGTTTTAAATTTTGAACGTCGGTGTATCAACTTTTGGAGAAGAAAATGATTGATATAATTTAATCACGTCTTACATTAGTTGATTTAGTGTCCATCGGCTATAATTTTGCTAATTATTAATAATCGTGGAGGTCATTTATCGAGTAAAAGTGCCGCTCATGTGTCAGATGTGTGCGGACTTGTTGCCTTCATGTTGTTGTAAATGGAGTATCTTTGAGTTTTGAACTGTTGCTCAGATAAAACAAAACACTTGAAGATGTCATCTTGGGTTCTGGGAAATTTTTTGAAGTGACATTTTATTGACTAAAGTGTTGTTTTAACTGGTAGAAGAACCTGTACTTTGTCACATTTACTATTGTCTGTCAACACAAACGTGTGCAAGAGTAGTAGCTATGAATATACTATTAACATTATGTTATAAAATGTATTATTTTGTCAAGTTATAACACAACATATTGCAACTATAATTGTGTATAGTTGATTGTTTGAGATCAAAGATTATCGTTATTTATTTTACTTATCTAACCTCTTGAGTGTATGTGACTTGGCTGCTCTATCAAACGTTATATCTGTAATAACATTTACGCTTGTTGGTTTGCTTTCTTTATTGTTCTGAACGCTGTAACATAGTGAACATCCTTAAATCAACAGTCCTCTTTTGAGAAGGACAGAACCACAATGAGGGTTTTGTTGGTAAGAAGCAGAGTCGGCCTTCCATAGTTGTTCATTTGTTGTTTTGTTTATTTGTGTGTGTTTCAGGTTCATGAACAGACGGGCCTCTGCTAACTGCCGCTACCAGCCCACCTGCTATGAGCATGCCGCTAACTGCTACACCCATGCAGTGAGTGGCCTGACCTTATTCTGTGATGCAGATGACGTCATCTCAAATACGTTGTTTCAATGGTGTTGTGATTTCGCTCCATCTCTGTAGCTCCTCATTGTGCCGGCCTTCGTGGGCATGGCGTTGCTGTATCGTCTGTCAGACAATGGCTGGGAAAGGATCACTGCCTGGGTGTACGGCATGGGCCTGTGTGCCCTCTTCCTGGTCTCCACTGTGTTTCATATCATCACCTGGAAGAAGAGCCACATGAGGTGAGGAGGAGCGCGATGACAATCATGTTGGCGGAGAACCAAGACTGACATGTTCCAACAGAAGCTGTCATGGAAGCTATATATATATATACATGACCTACTTGCAAATATATACATAATGCACGAGGACACAGTGTTGACAAAAAGAGAGAGGGACACAATCAAACCTTTTGTAATATTTAGAGTAAAATCAATGATGTACAGTTCAGCTGGTTTGGACGTAGAATATCCATGTGCACTTGGGGAATAACAACACTACATTAATACCTCACTGTTGACAAGGATATTTCCATCTCTTTGCATTCTTCAGCTTCCTTCTGAGTCTGTGTTGTCTTTTTGGCCTGCTGTTATTTTGGTTTCATGTTTCTCTCATTGCACACTGCGTTCACGGGTTGAAGTGTTTCCTACACTGGTTTCTGTGAGTGTTGTTGGAGGCAGTGCCGTTATGTCAGACAATTACGTACTTTTAAAAAATGTAAACATGACTTTTTAAAATTTCTTTCTTTAAGCCTTTTTAATTTGCAAAAGTAGCCAAAGCTCCCAAATGTTAAATGTTGTCTAAACACAAGAAGGTGTACACAAATTCAATAAAATACAGTCCAAAATTGGCAGATGTTTTATTTAAATCACGATTTGATCAAAGAATAAATGAACTAAATAATGAATCTGACCAGACATTTTATACCAGCTTTACGCACTTGGTGAGCAGCAGCAAAACCGTATTAAGATTTGATACCCAGCCCAACTGACGACAAGTCAAAATGTCTGCTTTAGATTTTTATATGAGAGCTCACAGTCAAATGAAAGACAAACAAGTAAGAATAATGATAAAAAAAGCGTCTGCTTTTTGGCTTCAAGCATATTTTAATGTAGTTTGAGGATGACTGTCGTCTGAATGAGCATTGCACTGTTTGTACTGTGGTGGTTCTTTTTCTATAAAGCTGAAATCTGTGTTTTATTATGTAAGAGATGCTCTTCACACTTTGCTGCTGCTACATGTTGAAACGCTGACTTGAAGCAGCCTCACTAATGCAGCTCTAGATGATCTGTTGTCTGTGCAGTAGTTTGAAGTACAGCTTCTTACAGAGAACGACTCCGTCTTCAGCGGAAACATGAAATCGCTTCCTTGTGAAGCAGAAATCAGATGCAAATAGTGTTTCTGCTTTTCATATCTGACTGTGAGTAAAGGAGAAACAACCTGTTCACCTGTTTGTTTCAGGTCTGTGGAGCAATGTTTCCACATGTGTGACCGAGTGGTCATCTATTTCTTCATCGCTGCCTCCTACACACCGTGGTGAGTGTCAGGCAGAGGGCAGTGTATACTCAGAGGGGCTGCTGTCATAAATGGAGGCCTAATGTCGTCGTTTTGCTTGTTTCAGGTTGAACCTGCGTGAACTGGGGCCTCTAGCAGCACACATGCGCTGGTTTGTGTGGCTCATGGCTGCTGCTGGAACCATATATGTCTTCAACTATCACGAAAAGTGAGTTTTTTTCACCAAGTGGTTGTGTGTGTTTGTCTGTGACGGGAACTACCAGTGAATCTAGAACACCGTGTAAAACCTCCTCATTAAACTATCCAATTAGATATTTTTTAAACATTTTTATTGATGTTTACAATAAACGCCGAATCACCTTTAAAGCTCCAAAAATGTGAATTTCTCTGGTTCTCTTGGTCTTAAATTTAGTATATTTGACTTTTGGAATATTGGTCATTTTTCACTATTTCCTTACATTTACATACGAAACCGATGAATTGATTAATTGCGAGAATAATCTACTGTTTATTAGTTTAAAATAAAATAAAATAAAATAACCAAACAAACATGGGTCAGATTACAGAAAGTAGCTGAATTAATTAAAATGTAAAAATGAAATACAAAAAAAAGTAGTAGAAAATTGATTTGTTCTACACAGCTACTGTTCCAGAAAGTTAGAAGGATACTGTGTGAGTTTTAGTCTGGAGGCCGATCTCCTGATCTGTACCTGAAGACTCTAAATCCCTAGTCAGTGCTTCATTTCAGTGTTTCAGTCTACATTTCTGGCTCCAAAAGGACTTTATTTCTTAGTGCCACATGTCTAAAAGGTGTCTACTAAACTGGGTTAAAAGGTGCAACCTGAAAAAACATTTTCTTATTATTGGTGCTTTACGAACACAGTTCAGTGTTTGCCGTTATTAGTTACTTTAAACCACAAAGAGGTTACGTGTTAACGGTTTAAATTACCTTTAATTCAATAATATTAATGTTAATTCTGTTTTGTTTGTCTTTACAGGTATAAAGTTGTTGAGCTGGCCTTCTACTTAACCATGGGTTTTTTCCCCGCATTAGTCGTGACGTCAATGGTAATTATGAGACGATTATTTATTAATTTATTTGCAGTCACATTCAGTTTATTTGCATGTCCTGAATCATCACGTCACTGCAGGAGGGTGGAGGCGTTATGAGTGTGTTTTACGTCCCATTCTTGTTGAAACCTTACAGCAGACTGAGGATCAGTTTAACATCAGATTTATGAATAAACGTGTTGTGATTCATATCAGAACGTCACGCAGCGCATTGTGGCGCTAAGTCTGTTAAACAAAAGCATAGTTAATGTTGTTCTGTGAGGGTTTGCAGGAACGCTTCTGCTCGATAACATGTTAAATCTGTTTTTGTTTCTGCTGCCCTCTTGTGGTTTCAGTGAACATAGCAGCCTTATATCTCATTAGCACTATTATAGTTTAAACAACAACATGTTCTACAGTTAACACTGTACTTGTTTGGCATTTAATTTACACAGAATGTATTAATTGCACATGCATAATGGATATCAAACTGAAACCTACTGATCCTGAATCTGTCACCGCACCCACGCAGTGCTCTTTCTATACATATATTTATTTAACCTCCTGCTTTTGCACATTAACGCCACTTTTCAGAACAATAAATTTATTTATTTATTTATAAGTAAAGAAAGTAAAGCACATTGTTTAAGCCTTTTGTTTATGCCTTCTCTTCAGTTGAAGAAAATGAAATGTACATGCTGTGTACACAAATCCCACTTCCAATTTAAAATTTGGAATTTCCGTTTTTAAAAAAAACGTTAACAAGATTAGAATTTTTTTAAGTATACTTAATTATATCGTTATCATTATATCAAACCGCAAAGACCGCCGGTTACATAACATTTACTTCCTGTTGATTTGTGCGTCCTGCAGAGCAACACTGAGGGGCTCCAGGAGCTGGCCTGCGGCGGACTCATCTACTGCCTCGGCGTGTTCTTCTTCAAGAGCGATGGCGTCATCCCCTTCGCCCACGCCATCTGGCACGTGTTCGTGGCGCTGGCTGCGGCCGTGCACTACTACGCCATCTGGAAATACCTCTACAAGGCCCCCAGTGCCGACACCCTCCTCCAGTCGTGACCACAGCCGGGGCTGGACGCCGGTCCCCCACCCCCCTCCCACCCCACCCATGCTCCCGAGCAGAGCCGCCTGCACACCGACTCTCTCAACTGCCCACTGAAGCTGCAACCACAGCTGCAAAGTTTACGAAAATAATGACCATGAATTGTTTACTGTTTTCTAACGTGGAGGTCAGCAGATTTTTCAGCGTCTCCCTGACGAACAAAAGCTACTTTCAAAGCTGTTTTGTACAACTTCAGTGAGGGAGGGAGTTTTGACTTTTTACAATTAGCCCTGGCACATTTGAGAAATTTGATAGCAGCCTTTTGTATCGCTTGAAGTGAGTCACATTCCACATTGGGGTCATTTGTGTGTCGACACCTGAAGATTCATTCATCTCAGCTGGTGATTTGAACACTGGAGATTTAATGAGGTGCTAAAAAGAGTATCATCTGAAACACTTGAGTCTCAGCACCAATACCAAAATTATCCTTTTGATTCTTTACTTTTGAGAAATATAAACAGAAGTATTTTCATCATTTAAAAAAAAAAAAAAGAAACCAAAGATCTCACAAGCAGCTGTACAAGACGTTTGAGTAAAATAGTTTAAAATTTGGCGAAATTAGATTTAAATCAGGAATCTGATGAAAGAGTAAGATGCCAACTTTTGGAAAGTATGGAGGTCCGATACCCAGCTCTTTGAAGTGTTTAAAGTCGTTCAGGTAGGAAATCATTTATTTAACGATAATTCTCAACCCATCTGATCCAGATTCACTCTTTTTTTTCTCTTTTCTTTTTTTCTTCCAATGCATTCTTTCTTTGTGATCAGTTTCCAGAGAACCAGTTTCTTTAAGTGTGTAGCGCCCCCTGCTGGTGGGCTAGTGCACGAAGGGGGTTGACAGCATTGCGGGGTGAGTGGAGGCGGAGTTCATGAGCCAAATGATGAGAGAAAATCAACTCAGGCGGTTTGATGAGACAGAACTTTTCCACTTTATTATCAATGTGAATGTGTGTGTGTGTGTGTGTGTGTGTGTGTGTGTGTGTGTGTGTGTGTGTGTGTGTGTGTGTGTGTGTGTGTGTGTGTGTGTGCACGACCTTCGTACTGTAGTCCAGTATCACATTTCCACTGACTCTCGCTCAGCTTTTGATTCGCACCACTAGGACGAGCAGTGTTTCCTGTCTGTGATCGGTGGAGAAACCTCATGTTCGTGTTTTTTTGTCTCAAGCTGTCGGTTTTGTAGATTTGCTCAGTGGCTCATAAGATGACCTTTCTGTTGCTCTCCTCTTAGTGGTGCACGGAACTGAACGATTGCATATTTCTTGTTGAAATGGTTTCCTCAACCACTCTGTTTTGTAATGTTTGTATATTCTGTTCTTTGCTCTGTTCTTTACATTGACCCTGGCCTTTGGAGGGATACAAACCGCTTCCTGTCTGTTCCATTGGCCGTTAACGGTGCTGCATACACATGAATGCTCCTCCATTATACTGATTATCACCTTTCTAATGTGACAATAAAAAGACGATAATGCCCCACGTCTGAGCCTCAAGGTTTCCTTTTAAATTCTGTTTGCATTAATTGTTTTTTTTTTATCACACATCTTTTCTATTCAACAATGTTGTGTTAACACAAGGCGGCCATACAAGGACTACGCTTAAATTAGCAAAATGTACAACAGGGAATATTCGATCAAAGAATCCTTAAAAACAAGGCTAAGAATCAGACTAATAGTCCACTTTCAATCTTCAGTACTTGACACTTAATTTAAACACAGAACACAGGTACACATTTGCTAAATGTTGTGATTTAGATGAGGAAATATCTAAAAGAATGATTAAACCAAACTCAGTGCCAAATTTGAATACTTTTAAAAACCGCCGTTTTCAATGCTACGGATACATTTTAAGCTTTCCGTCATGATTTGAAGAAAACATTAGTAATTCAAAAAAGCACTCTGCATGGATGAGCACAGAAGCGAGACACGTCAGAAAAGAACTGGGATTTTTATTAGACACTACAAATTACAGAGAGACGGAGAGGCCGAGGGCTGAACAGCACAAATAAATGTTATGCATCCATTCCATGACAAACGAGACCGAATACACCTTTCTGTTGTATTTTTATACACTCTGAAACAGTCTGTTGGTGTTGCCATGAATACAATGGTTACAAGTCTGTTGCAATGTCCAAAATAAGACATGAAGAGTTGTCAGTGTATATATTATATAGATGTTTTGATGCACTAAGAAGCCCTTCAGTGCAGATCTGAACCTATCCGATTGGTGCAGTGATGAGAACTTTACATTGCTGAGAGACTGGGGAACAGTCAGTGTATTCAAGGCACTGGAATAGACTCAGAATTATGGTTAACGTTTCCGGGTGAGGTAGTGAAATCACTCGACAGTGAGGTAATTTTGGGATACACATGGATTAATTATTGGCTTTTTCCTATATATATATATATATATATATATATGTATATATATATATATTTCATAAAAAGATGCTCCACAGATTCAGGAGGCATCGTCTTCACTCTTCTCTACAAACCCTGTTCACACTCGAGCACGTCTGTGCAGATAAGACGCAGAAGGGAAACACCCTCTAAAGCGGAAAAAACAAAACACTAAGACGATAGTTTGTGGTAAGAAAATAATCATTTTACGTCGCACACACCTTTGGATCGGATCAGTAACGTCCAACCGAGCCTGGACTGGGTTTTGACCTACATATCCGTATCTGTTTTGTTGGGCCGATGTTGTCTTTTCTGATTGTTTCGTTTACAGCTGTTTTCTGTCTTTTCCACCCTGAAAACAACAAACACTGATGCCTCAAAATTTGAAGACGTCGGCACAAAAATATGGAAGTCCAGGGCTGCCACTCTTTATATGAAATGATTTACTCAAATTTGAATTTGGGTGAGCATGATGTATTCTACTGAATTAAAAGGGGTAGTATTACATTTTTTTTTTGCCAAGTTCGATGAGAAAATCACTACTTTTCTCATGTCTGTCCGCTAAGCTGCAGCTAGCAGTTGGTTAGCTTAGCTAGGCACAAAGACTGGAAACGGGGGAAACAGCTAGCCTCGCTCTGTCCCAACTGACCAGCTCCTCTAAAGCTCACTACTTATCATGTTACATCTCTTTATTCTGTACAAAAAAACCCCACAAAAGTGTAAAAACATTATGAGACCAAAGTCGTGTTGTCACCATTAGGTTACCAAGCAACCAGACTCCAGGAAGTCACAGCAACCATGCAGGAAATATGCATACATAAAACCAAACTGTTGCTATCACACTTTGTGTTTGTGTACAGAGTTTAGGTTTTGTTTCCTTTGGACAGAGCCGGGCTAGCTGTCTCCCACCATGTAAAGCCTTTGTGCTATGCTATGCTAAGCTGTTGCTAACTGTAACTTCATATTTAATGCACAGACATCAAAGTGGTACTAATCTTCTCATCTGTCAGCAAGAAAGGGAATAATATCCCCAAAAATGTCGAACTATTCCTTTGGATGATTTCATTTAAATATCGACAGCTCTGGACTTCCGTACAAATGATCAGAAACGTCAACATCAGCCCTCAAAAACATGAAGCGGTCGCATCCTCGTCTCGGACTGATTTACAGCATGCAGCTCTACACTACAACACAACTAACATTTGGGGGGGGGGGGGGACTTCACTGCAAGAAATAAAGCTTCCCAGTGTCCATCACTCAGGCTCAGGGACACGCTACTACTGCACTGGCTGAAGGAACCAAACACACTCAGAGCAGCAATAGAAACCCAGCTATAGATTTCCCTTCCTTCATAGTAACTTCATCCCATCAAATCAGGTCAGAAAGAAACAAGACTAACAAGCTGCGCGGTTACAAAAAGCCTCGAAAAGGTCCGAACAATCGGCACTGAAATAAAGAAAAGCCTGGATGACCCTGGATGATGGTTTCAACACGAAACATGATGAACAAAGTGTGTTCTCTTGTCGGATTTTGAAAAGGGCACAGCTGTACATTCTCTCTTCAGGACTGCATTTTAGAGTTAAATGGGATTTACATGACATGGGAGCCTAAAGGTGGCGCCAACATAAGCAGGAGTGTCATAATAATAATAATAATATTCATCATGATAATGCCCAGGAGGTTTGGGTGCTGCTGAATATCCACAAATCTCTGTAAAACTACCACATCCTAGCTAATATAGAATATCAAAATACCACTATATGCATTTGTCTTTGAGTTATATACTTGTATTCTTTAATAATATTCTGGATCTGTTGTGCCTTTAAAATACATAGTTCAGTAATGTATAGGAAAAATACTGTACAAAAAGAACAACTTATAGAATAGGTTTATATAAACATATCTCTTGTAACCAATATATCATCTCTGTTGTGAATTGTTTGGTCTGCAGTAAACAAATTGATTGGGTTAACCACAGTATTGGACAACACCATCCAACTTTTGTTTTTTGTCAACATCTTTTACATTCATACAGCCATCTTTAAAAAGAGGGCAAACGTAGAGCTACAATGAGAGACTACAGACACCTGTATTGATTTCTAAAATAAAAGCACTCATATTAATCATGCTAAGTTAGAAGCAAAAAGAATTATCAACAACTTTGCAAAAAAAAAAACAAAAAAAAAACAAAAAAAAGATTTGCAAACTGCTTTTCGTTCTGTGAAAGAAAATCATGCTTAAAATCTGAAAACAAGGAGGAGGCTAAACGACAACAATGTCAAGAGTAGTATTAATACTAACAATTATATCAACAGAATACATATATATATAAAAAAAAAAAACAACAACAATCTTCCATCTGAGAAATAAAAGGTTGATAAATATGAGGCGGAGGAAATTTTGAGCGAGTGGAAACATTGAACCGGATCCGATTGTGAGACACGCATTAGTGCAGATGTTAACTAAGGTCATCTTAGTTAACAGAGGTGAGGGGGGGGGGGTCTGGGAGCAGGGAGGGGGGAGGGATCTGTAGGTAGTCATGTTAGTTTAGTTCTGGAGAGGAATTATTGCTCAGTGTCCGGTTGACGAAGAAAAACGAAAAATGCAATCTTTTTTAAAAAACGGCAAATCTACGACACGATTGCGCCGTCCGCAGTTCAAATACTGAGAGTGCTGTTAGAGGGGAGCTGCGAGGGTGAGACAACCGAAACACAACGTGAACATGACGGGAGAAAAACAGAAGATTTGGGGTTGTAAGCAGGCTCTCGGACACGTCACATGGTTATAACACAGAAGAAGAAGAAGAAGAAGAAGAAGAAGAAGGGAAACAGGAAACAACAGTTTTCAGTCCTGATCTCACGTATAAAATCGGTATGAAAGTGAACAACAAACAGCATGGCATCATTTCTCAAAAGTGGAAGGTAGCGGTGGACTCAGTTGGTGGGTTGGCTCATAACTCCTCACAGTACATTAAAGTGGGAAGTATGCATGTGTAAATACATATATTTATCTATGTATATATATTTAGTTGAACGATGTGTACAGAAAATAAGAGAAGGAACGGACAAATCGAAGCTTATGATAGATGTAAAAATGACAGTTATAATACCTGAATCATACAGGTGTGTGTTGGTTTGGGTGGGGTGGGGGGTGGGGGGAGACAGGAGGTTTGGGGGAGGAGGACGAAGAGGAGGGGGCGGTGGAGGACGGGGCAGTGCCACCAAAAGAGACACATTGTCCTTCAAACTGGAGGGAAGGTGGGCCGGGGTAGTGAAGTGGGTGTGGGTTGGTGGTTGGGGTTTTTGGGGGGGGCTCACAGGGGCCCGTGTCGGGCCTCGTATTTAGCCACAATGTTCTTGCAGCGGCCCAGCTCCTTCCTCATGTCCGCTACCTCCATGCGGAGAGCGGCGTTCTCCTTCTCCAGAAAGCTGGCCCGGATGGCGATCTGGTTCTCCTTCAGCCGCCGGGCGTCCCGTGACCTCTTGGCTGCCACGTTGTTCTTCCTGCGCCGGGCCCAGTACCTGTCGTCCTGAGGAGCAGAGCGCACGGGTCAGCACCGAACACCAGAACAGTGTCCATCAAAAGATACTAACGCAGTCTAACACACCAAAACAAAATCACCACTGATATGACTACAGCAGAAACAGTCGGCATTTTAACAAAAAGTGAAGTGGTTTTTGAAATGTGCCTGATGTTTCTGGTCTGTTTATTCCGTTGCTCTCCTCTTCTGTCATTTTATTTCTTTCAAACGAGTTTACAGGACGCCTGCGACCCATCAAGAGTTTGACAGGGGTGGGTATCAAACCTCAAAATGTGCTGAAAACTGTCGAGTAACAAAAGCTGGCATCAAACGATCAGATACTTCTTGATTTAAATCAAAAGCTTTTGTACAGCTGCTTTTATTTTGAAAACATTTGATGACTCATTTTGTTACATGAAGAAAAGCTTGTGTTTTTATGTTACATTTAAAAAAATGATTATTTTTGTTTTAATAACAAAACTCAGGTATCGTATCGCCACTATTGGTATTAAGACATGTAAATAGAAGCTCTAAATGTTTATTAAAATTAAAGAGTCACTGTTTCTTGTAGACTGCCACTTCAGTATCCTCATGTTTGAGAATGCAGCTTGTTTGGCTTTCAGCCCATGGTCTTCCTCCCCTCAGGGTATCACTTGCCGGAGACCCTCACCTGCTTACATAGCACAACTGCTAGGCTACTTTAATATATATCACACTCAATCACAACGCAAGTCAGACACTATGATGCTCCGGACCTTTGCTTGAGGAAATCTTCTCTAACTGGACCTCTTTGAATTTTTGTTGAAGGCCCCTGATCTAGGCCAAAACAATCTAATCTCACAGCAGCTCACCTTCAGGTCTTCGGGGATGAAGACCTTGCGGGCTTTCTTGATCATGGGTTGCGGCTTCAGCTCCTCGGCGGAGAACTTGCGTTTCCTGGGGTCGAACATTTCCTGGCCGGGCACGCTGGACAGAGCCAGGTCTGCCGGGTCGGGCTCGTAGCTCAGGGGCACCTGGATAGACTCTGGGTCGATGGGGCTGGGGGTGTCCCGGGCTGAGGGCAGTGCTGCAGGAGGACAACAAAAAAAACAACACACATTAGCAAATACACAGAATCATCCTATTTTCTTGAAAAGCTGCTGTAAAGAGTGTTGAAAGCCTGTAATTCTCTGGCAGACAGAAGTGAAGTCAGCGGGACGGAAACTCTAAGAAGCTCTGAATGTGACTCTGATGGAAGAAATGGCTTCATTAAAGTTCAAGGTGACACTTCCATTTGGGGTAATTGGTTATGTAACATCATGAGTGAGTCCTCATCGGCAGATCTTTTCTGTGAAGCTCTTGCAGCTGGACAGAGGACACAGGAGGAGCCTCTTGTACTGAGCAGGAGGCCTCTGGGGGGGGGGGCTGAATGCTGCCTTTCTTCCCTCCGAGTTCACATGTTTGTGTGTTTAAGGGCTGATCCATTAAGAAATGTCAGACTTAACGGTAGAAGAACAGGCGACTACCTTCCTAGAAAAAAAATAATGTAGAAGCATTTGCCTCATCCGACCAGCAGGTGGTGCTCTCACACAAGCTTTAAAACCAGGTAGACACGCTGAGAGATCATTTCACTAACTGTTTTATCTTAGGAGCTGCAGAGTTTGTCAGCTGATCTCAAACCAGCAGATTTTGTCTTTAAACTGTGGACGTGATCTGCTCCTCAGCGGGCCGACCGGTGGAGGCTTGATCCGGTTCGTTACCCGGCCTAAATGGAACAATTTGTCTGTGGTTCATTACACTAGCACTAATTTGTTTAGTCATTCAAACCACACCTGCACCGCCCCCCCTCCCCCTTGTGTCGCTCGTAGACTGGAAGCAGCAAAGTGCAGCAGGCTCTTTTCATTAGCTGCTGATGTTCTGGCAGCTTGTACATCATGACCTACATTTTTGCACGGTGAGTCTGCCGTGACAGCCAGTCAACGCCGCTGACCTTCAGTCAGTCGACACAGTCAAGCTGCTTTCTGCTTTTGGCTGCTGGTGGAGATTTGAGAAGGAGCCATCAGATCCCTGCGTACAAACTGTGCTCAGTCTGTGCTGTCTGTCCATCAGGAGACACCCAGAAGAAGTGATGGACTTCTTCATCACAGAGACGTGAAAACCTCCACTGAGTGCCAGGCTGACTCAGATTTCTCTGTTCACAACAAGGAAAAAAACCCAACTAATTATCACCTCGTAAAACTGAGCAGAAATGTGGAAAAATGTCCCGGTGGAAACAGAACGACAACAACCCTCTCAGACACATGTTTCGCATATATGCCTTCAACAGATGTTGACGTTGCAACTCACGACACACAAGAAGAAGGGCTGGGTAAGGTTGCATCTACATGTTCTCCTTCGCAAAAAAGTAGTGCCACACAACAACTGGCAGTCTAAAACTAGGAAAATTGGACTATCTGATCAAATAATAAGTAAACAATAAATCAAACGTATTGTACCCAAAGACGTGGGCGGCATGGTGGCACAGTGGTGACCCGAAGGTGCCAGCACCCTGCGTGGCAGCTCGGTCGCCATCGGCGTGTGAATGAGACTGTAAAGCGCTGTATAAGTGACATCATTTACACCAAAAAGTGTTTTTCAATCAACGAACTGATTTATTGTTTAAGCAGTGCAGTAAACAAGCCTACGAACGATTTGATACTCTGAGCAAAACAGTCTTTTTTGTTTTTTTATCCATTCATTAATTTTCTTTTCTAGATTTATCACTTAATTGTTCGGTTTATAAAATGTTCCGCAGGTGACGGTCAGAAACACAAACATGTTTAACTTAAAATGATATGAAACATTACGAACTAATCGGTTCTCAAAACTGTTGCTAATCTTAGAAAACAAAGACTTTTCCGCCATCAGCTCCTAGAATTTCTGACCTTTGGCTGAATCACATGACCACTCACATTTTCACTGTTGAGGTGACATGTTGCTCAACTTCACCTCCCACCTTTCTTAAACTGAGCACCGCCAGAGAAGAAAGCTACTTACTCACTAAAACTAGATGCTGTCTGAGACAATCTGAGAAGCTAATCACCTGTACGGGCCGTTTGGATTCTAATCAGCGGAGCTAAAACACGGCGGCATGGTCATGGGCTAAAAGTAGACGTACCAGCCCGCTCGTTGACCTGTAATGTCCTCAACTAATGTACGACACAGTCCAGGGGCCCCCTCTCCTCCTCCTCCTCCACCCTCCTGAACAGGAAATCTAAAATTAACAAGCCAGGAGAGGTAGTCCAGAGCTGACCTACAAAGAGCTGTGTGAACGCTGGACTAAACGCTCGATTAAATACCTGCAGAGCTTCATTTGACGTGAGAGTGTTTATCTATTTAGAGGTTGGTGCGACGCTACATGATCATATCTGAGTTACCGCGACTGCTATCATGTGGCCGTGTGGGTGATAATGCTACAGCTCGTGATACGCTGAGCTGTTGGTCGTATCTGAACTCTGACCTGGGTGTAACGCTGAACAGCCAGCTCTTCCTCTCAAAGACTGGGGGGCTAAAGGGCAACAAGATGTTCTTCTAATTTGCTTTACTGCAACTGGTTCACATGAAGTCATTTTCTATATTTGTGTTATTGTCAACAATGAATTGATCCCTTACTACCAATATGATATCTGACATGTCTTCTTCCCCTGTGCTGTTTACTAAAAACTACAGTGGGCGTCCTTTAATGAGATTTTTAGACAATAAGAAAAATAAAAGTCACACCTGTCCTCCAACTGATTCATCAACCAGAACCCACAGAATTGATTTTTGTTGACATATGACACACAAGTCAGGAGGACTTCATTCCTCCGGGTCATTCGTGCAGGACATGCTGGTCCACAGGACACATGACAAGACATTTGAGACGAAAGCTTCTCTGGGTTTTAAGAAGCCCCGTCCAGAGGAAACTGGCCACGACAACAATGGGAAAGATAAAACTCAAAGGATATGCAGTGCAGGTCTGATAAGCATCGGCTCGACAGCCTTCTCCGACACTCAAATAAACATATGAACTCCACATTTAGCTCCTTGGATGTCTTGATTTATGTTTCTCGCTGCACCTTCTTTACTTGAATACCACACTAGAATGCACCACAACACACCCTTTGACCCCTCCTACGTCTGACTTCCCCTTTGGACCCTGCCAACAGCACACAGGGGTCCAGCTCCTGAAGCAACCCTGACACAGACCCTCATCGTCTGCAGGCCGCTCAGACTGAGAAAACCCTGAAGCGCCATGTTTGTTGGTTGGTTGTGATAACAATGTTATCAGCCGCATGCTGTATTGATTGCAAGCAGAGCGCAAGCACAGAGGTAATGTGGGGGCTGTGGTGGAGTGGCTGGTTAAACGAGACTCTGCGAGCTGGAACAATATTGCGTGCACGTGACAAAAGCACACCAGAGTCCATGTGATCTCTGCAGGGTACAGCCTGTGCCTTGGCTCCGAGTCCAGGCTGTGTCGGAGCCAAGCCCGGCCGGGGAGGGAGAGGAAGACTGGACGGGAAGTGGGGGCGTTAAAGGGAGAGAGGAGAGGGGAGGGTGAAAGTGAGAGTGAGAGTGAGGGTGGGGGGGGGGAGGGGAGGGGAGGAGGGATGAGAGGCTGGTAGGTTCATGCCGTGACAAGCTCCTGTTTGCAGCTCAGCGCTGCACACGGCGCCTGCATGTGTCCGTCACATGGCCCGGCACGCTGCAGGAAACCCCAGCCGCTTTCACGTGAGAGGTAAATGTGAAGACGCAGACAGAGAGAGACCCAAACAGAACACACACACACACACACACACACACACACACACGTGCACTGAGGCTAGAAGAAAGTGTACTATACAGATGCACCTCCTCTGGAGCATCTGTTCATCTGGTTTATCTTCAGCTGCACTGTTCTCAGATCTAACCTCAGCCTGCTCACCTTTCTAGATGCGGGAATAGAGTTATTAAACCGACATAAGAGACATTTGTGAAAATATCATGTTACATGCAGCTTCATGAGGGATTAAAGACATTAAATATTGATTCTTCATTTTTCAGCTGCTTCTGGTTTCTTTTCCTTCTTACAAACTGGGGCTAAATGACATGAAAATCTATATCCTGATGAGCTGCTCAAACATTGAGTCTATTAATCAATATAACAATTATCTGTTAAATATTCTATTTAAGTAATTAAATTAAATTAATATATCAAACATCCTCAGTTTTCCTCTGTTTTATATTATTGTCAAACTTCTTGTCTGTGGGTTTCGGGCTGTTACGAGCTATTTTAAGACATGACCTCGGGCTCTGGGAAGTTGTTTTCGGCATTTTTCACAATTTTTTCAACATTTTATAGACTAAACAATGAATCATTTCATCAAAAATAACAGTAGACATTGCAGCTCGAGGTTACACAGTTTCTTATTGCAGGATGGAAAAAGGAAAGGAGGCTAAAAGGACAGCGTCCACTCAGAGTCATTATCAGACTGGTTTGAGGTAAACATCAAATAACCTGGGATTTTTGAATGGAGCACAGAAATTATAATTATTATTATTATCATTATTATTATTATTTTCAGAAAATACACCTGATTTAAGTTGTAGGTTTCTGTTTGAACTTCTAGTCAGATGCCATTGGTTGTTGTAGCTTTTCTCAGTTTAATTGAATGTGATGAAAACTTTGATATAAGTTTACTCAGTTCAGTAAGGAATGATGTATTAACCACGTGTTTACAATACGTCCTCAAGGTTTCTTCCTTCCCTATCTTCAAACTAAGACGCACCACACTGAGAAGTGTCTGTGTGGTGGCGGATCACCAGCTGTGGAGATCTACAAACATCACCACCCAAAATCAAGCAAACAGGACCGGACACATTTCATGTATTCAAGCCGATAAATCACCGACATCAGCCCTTAAAAAGTTGACAGGATGGTCAGCAAACACCGTTCATCCTCCATTATCATCCAAACTGTTGAGTCTCCACGCGACTGCACAGCAGGTTCATATGCATTTAACTGATTGTAGCTCGTGTCATTTACATATTTGCCTCATTGGTCCATTAACACACCCGAGTGACGCATTCACTCTTCAGTGGAACAATATGTGCTGCTTTTCATCTGGACTCCACCTCTTCAACGTTTACAGGTAAAACAGGCATCACCCCCACCCCCACCCTAAACACTGTGTCTGTTTATCTGTCACAGATCCTCAGATCATCCCCCGGGAGACTTTTCGTGTTAAGTTTGGAGTTGAAACACTCACCGTCTCCGGCGGTGTGGCCGGGCTTTGCCGTTGAGAATTTGCTCTGCTTGTGTTTACAGTGAGGGTCGGCCCTTTAAATGATTCAAATCGTTCTGGTGTCTGGTGTATTGAAAACCCAAATAGTGTCTGGCAGCAGCTTAACAAACTAAGTTACACAGTTTAACACTTCTTCAGTCTAAATACAAACTGCCTACTTGTGTCAGCTCATTACAATAATAAGATTTCGCATTACGAGAAGCCCCCTTTGATCACCACAACACTGAAACACTGGAACTTAATACATAATGAAATCAATGGGTCTGTGTAAGCTTTTAGGTTCTTAACACTGCCTTTGTGGACATCCTATTGTACATCCCAAGAGCCACGTGAAAACAACATGTATTAAAAGGCCTTAAAATTCATCAAAAAATGTATCTCATTGAGTTTGTCTGCAGGACAAAAGCTAAATGTAGTAATTTATGAATCACACGCAAGCAGCTCTAAATCAGTAATTACCAAACTCTGCCAGCAATTCCTGAGAATGAAAATGAAACCAAAGCCAACTCTTACAGAGGAAAAATGCACCTTTCCAACCACAGCACAAAAAACCTAAAAGTGAATACGACTCATGACAGTCAGCCTTTTCTGCCAATCATGAATTAGACCGTGCTGCATCCTCGAACTCTGGGACTCCAAAGTCCAGCTCAAGTTTGTCAGCGTGTATCTAACCTGTGGTCAAAAGGTCTAACTAAGAGAAGCTAAAACAGCAGGAGTTACGTGAGAAACGGATCTAAATCAGCACTCTAAGGCGACGCATTCAGAGACCCAGGACGTAAACCACAACAACCTGTTCTCGCTTAGCATCTGTGGGCTGACATTTAATTTAATAGGTGTGTGTGTTTGTGTGTGTGTGTGTAGCAGGTGAGCAAACAGCACCACCTTCCAGAGCCTCCCCTGACATAGAGGAGGTGTGAGTAAGTGTGTGACCACATGTGTCGCTGCATGCAGGTGTGATTCCTACCTGCTGTGCTGGGGCTGCGGAGGCAGGTCTGAGGCGCCATGCCTGTGTGAACCGAGGTGGTGGCGCGGCTGCTGAGGTCCACCACAGAGGGTGTGGGTGGGGCGGGCGGAGCAGGCGGTGGGGACTGCTGTGGCGGCTGCGCTGCCTGCGGGGCCTGGTTGCTCTGGGCTGTGTTGGCGGGGATGCCGTTCTCTGACAGGAACTCCTCCAGGTCCATGTACTCCAGCTGAAAGTTGTCCCCATCGTAGGGCAGGGTCTTGTCCCAGAGGGTCGGGCCAAGGAAGGCCGACTGTGGGTGGTTGGCTGCGCTGCTCTCATCGTCCAGCTTCTTCTCTTTCTCCTTGTCTTTCCCAAATCCTGCAAATGTTTGCACACAGTCATTTCATTGTCTTTCAGGATCACGGGTCATTGCATGGGTATAAATAGGAAGTATGCCTCTGGCTTCATCTTAAAAGATCACTTCAACCAATTTACAAAGGAAAAAATATTAAATTAGGAACTTTTTCATTTTCTCTTGAGGTTCATTGTCAAGGCATGTAGCGGTGCCATTTTTCAGTGTGAGCTCTAGCAACTAAATTCAATTCTCCATCGTATTGTGGAGGTCACAAAACAAACAAAACCAAAAACTATCTGCATGAAATGAACTGTTTGTGTGAACTGAGCCTTTAAGAGTTAAAACTAGGCATCCATTCATGTTCTGATAATGTGATGTCACTCAATGCATGCAGCAACACAAACAGAGGGAGCACTCTGTTTGTGTTGCTGCACAACAGCTTCAGAACAGAAGAGACGCCCTCTGGAGACAGTTTGTGGTATCACTAATATAAATCCCACTGAAGACAAGAGGGTTTAAAGGTTATAAACGTACCTCCGAGCTAAAAACAGCGCAGTCACAATAACAACACATGCAAACCGTTCTGTATTATGCTACTTTAGATAATGAGTATGAGCTAAAATAGCTTGTTAGCTTGGGCTTAAGTCCACTTCAAACTGTCAGTCAATTAATATTCAGCCGAGACGGTCAACACTGTGTTTTACCTATCTCTGCAGCGCCTCAACTCATACGGTTATATTGTTTCTTTTTCGACAAAGATCGTACAATAACCAGAGGCGTCACTCTCAATGGATTTAGTTAGCCTGTGTCCTTCACAGCGTTTCATCTGTCAAAATCGTGGATGCAGAGAGAGCGCCACAGAGGGGGGGGCGAAAGCCGAGTGCAAGTCAAGTTTTAGCCGCTTAATAACGTACCTTCATCGTGATGGAAAGGCAGCTTCAGCGGGTTTTCCAGCAGGGATTTCAGTACGCCGTGAGTCGGCGGCAGGAAAGTTGGGTTTATAGGAAGAGGTCTGGCCATTTTCTCCATATGTCTTGAAGGGCAATTTGAGAATAAAGCTCGCAAAGACACGACAGGATTCCCCCCCTAACGAGAGGCGACCGAACTCGCTCGCCGGCCCGTGAAGATCCTCGCAGACGGGGGAAAAAAAAAACGACGCCGGGTCTCGGAGGGAGAAGACGGGACTCCGCGCAGCAGCAGGACGGTGAGCGGCTAGCTGGCTGTCTGTCGCCGAGGCTGGCTGGCAAATAGCTGGAGGAGCAGGGCGGGGGGGTGGGGGGGGCTCTACACTTCTCCACTCATGTGGGGAGACGGACGCCGGTGACGTCAAACCAGCGAGAGGGCGGGGAAAGCTTCTCGCGGCGCGTTCAAAGCGTGTGGGAGAAAACACCGTCACACCTCTGGGCGGCCGCTTGGAAAATGTTGCCTTCAAAGACGGTCGGACATTTGGGTGTCACTTCAATGTCTGAAGTGACCAAATTAAGTACAGATATATGCCTTTTCACGTTTGGTTTGGATTTATTCTGTAATAAAACATTAAAAAAGTTTTATTGTCATGGATTTATATATAACTCAAACTCAATCCACTGCTCTCAACTTTATTATTATTTTTTTTTACTGTTTTTATCATGTGTTCTACTTTCAGTGTGATGCACCTTTTACTCTTGCACATTTGTATCATAGTAATACTGAAGAAGCTTTTTGTACAGATGTTTTCATTGCCTATAATTAATAACATAGCAAACTGTACCCTACACTTTAATTCCCAGAACACATTGTCATTTCCACCTCTCTCATGTACATGTTTTTTTTAATTTTATGTATGTATGTATATTCTATTTTACCATGTAAGTATAGGTAGTATAGATATGCATATATACAGAGCAGCTTTGTCACACAAAAAATCCTTTGGGATAAAGAAAGTTCTATCTTAACATATCCTCATCATACCACATTTGCAAAAATACAAAGAATGTGAGAATATGAAACAATTAACTATAAGAAGCACACACACAGGATAGCATTTGCATGACATTATTAATTCACCAGTATCAGTCGATTAAACCAGTGGAAAAGAATGTTACACAGTGACACAGCTTCTTCTGTCAGACGAGATGTGTTCATGAATGAGCATAAACTCTCCAAAACTACTGAGATATCACACATGGCAATGCGAGTGGGTTTGCACTTTACACAGTGTTTAGGTCTTTGTTACGATCACAAAATAAATAAATAAGCTTCTCTATTCAACTGTAAACCGGTGAAATGAGGACACAATCCAGTGTAGTGCTACAGCGAGGAATGACGTGAATCTAAACATGACCTACTTTCAGCCAATGGGTGTTGTCAGACTGCAGTTCTGTCTGTGCTAATGTAGTAGTGGCTGAGTCATAGTTTTAAAATACCCCCCCCCCCCCATCCCCCCACTCTGACAGTGTGTTTGTTTTTAATGATTAGTTTGTGTGTATCATCAGCATTATTTGTTTTCCACAAGAAAATAAAACAAAACAGAGATAACAAGAACGACAAGCTGAAGAAAAGAGACATATGACTTATACTTACTAATTCTTATGAAAGGAGCTGATTGAGCTGACATGGATTAGGACCAGACAGGGACAAATCCTTTTATCTGAAGCCTGTGAAAGATCTTATTTTTTGTGCCATCAAAACAAAGTCTTTTTGCATCATAAGAAGTTCAAAGCACAGCTGAATGAAAATGTCCTCTTGTCCCCTGAAATTCAACCAGCATTTGCCTTTTAAATTGTGTTTCTCCATGTGGACGTGCTCAACTGTTGGATCATTCAGAAGGTGTCTTATGGGGCGAGGATGTCCCCCCGTCATGACCTCAACTCTGTCGCCCTGAAGTTAGTTTTGATTTCATGCTAAAACTTTGGCCCATCCCACATGGCATATAACAAGACATCGCTGTATCATGAACACATAAACAAAAACATCAATCATATATACAGGACATCTGCATACTTTAACAAAACATACAGGTATGTTTACATGCAACATTTTAGATAACTTGGCATACTAAATGAAAATAGAAAAGTAATTCCCATATAATTTCAAAGACGGCTTTCTTCTTCCGGATTGATATATCAACCAGTTTCACCGTTGAGCAAAAAAGTACCTGATCTAAACTGGGCACATTAACATCTTTGATTGTGATGAATGATTCACACGTCAACATGATTCTCTGTCTTACATCTATGTGGGATAATCATGCTCTAAGTTTTACAACTACAGTTTCCATGATGCTTTGGTGGATGTAACCAGGAAGTATAATGTGGGTCACGCTGTGGGCTATAACCTTATCAACATTTATTTAGCTTATATTCGTTTACTGGCACCAGTACTGTTTGCAATGTATCCATGGATGTGAGACAAATATCACTTTGATAGCTTTGATACTGAAGAAAACTTAAAAACGTGATAATTCTCAGGCAGGTTCTGCAGTTATAAAGAGTGTCTTTTTCTATAAGTTCTGAGCACAATTCACGTATTCCGTGATTGAGAGCTGCATTGAGGCCAGAGGTTAAAGGTCGATGGGTCACATGAGCCCAGTCAGCTGATGTAAGTAGTTGAATTTTAGAGCTTCCCTCTGTGCAGTTAGGTGTTTCATGCAGTAGGTGCAGGAATAATAAACGATTTTAACTGTGAGAAAATTTTGTAGAAGGAAATTTGTGACGTATAAGCTGAACAAAACGTGTGTTGTATGAAAGCGGTCAGCTGAACAGAGCAGCATGCCCTCGACTCACTGCGGGAGTTAGTCAAGGACACATAAAAAGACGAATTCAAAAGAGCTTCAGCCCTATGAAAATGTGATTTCAGGCTGTGACAGTGGACTACAAAGACGTGTGTGTGGAAGCAGAGGGGATTATACAGTGTAATAGAGGCTAGCTGCTCCTCAGTGTCAGGGCCAGACACGATTTCCATAAAATATTTGTTTCATTTATGATGTTTGCTTTACAAATAAAGAAAAGTGACATAAGAAGCAGTTATAAAACAGGACCTATCTGCATTACAAATGTCAGCTCTGGTCATTTATTCATGTCCACGTTTACATTCAGTGGCTGAGGAAGGAAGGTTATGACAAAGTTGCTTTGAAATCTGACTTTTACTGTTTGTTTTGCAGGAGTTTCCTTCTAAAAATAATATAATCTAAACTAATATAATCTAAAATTCAGACAAGAAAATTGGATAAACAGTAACAACTGACCTGACGCCATGAATAAGTTTTCTCTTTTTGAGAAACGGGATAACAAGAGGAAGAGGGGACACAAACAAATAAGCTTGATGAAATATACCAGAATAATCCAGCAGCACTGAGGCTTTAAGCCTGCTGCTGCAGCTGAAATGATCCTGAATCTGCAACAAAACTATTCCTGTTACGTAACACTTAGCGAAGCAATTACATGGACTCAGGCTGTTATCCCTCGCTCATAGCAGCAGCGTCCTGAGTCTGAAACTCCACTGTTCAGACCTTCTGACGCTTCCATCAGAGGTTGTTTGCAGAATATCTCCCTTCAAAGAATACTATAGGAATTCCATGTAATCCCCTCATATGTTTGGAATGCCAACAAAACTGTGCACGAGCTGCACTTTCATGCTAGTTTCAGGCCTACTATCATCCTTTTTTTTACCACATTCACAACGGTGCATCCTTTAAAGAGATTAGAAACGACAGGGGACATAAAAAAAATGATCATATGACAACAACAATGAGGCGTTTATACCAAGAGAAATGTTTAAAAATGGCCCAGAATGACGGGAATGTTCATGCGTCTTAAATGAGGTCTATAAAGAACCTTTGGGATGAACCGGTAGACAGACTGCGAGCCAGACCTTATTGGCCAACATCGGTGTTGGACCTCACTAATGCTCTTTGTGGCTGAATGGGAGCAAATCCCTGAAGCCGGGTTCCAAAACCTGGTGGAAAGCCTGAAACCAGAAGAGTAGATCCTGTTATAGCAGCAGATTAATGCCCATGGTTTTGAAATGACAAGTTCAATAATCACATATGAGTGTAAAGTCTGGGCATCCACTTAGGCTGGAGGAGAAGTTTCAGAACAGCTTTAGCAAAGAGCAGCAGCGGTCCCAAGTCGGCTTTTACCAACATTGACTAAAGTTCACTAAAACTTTGTTGTCGTTACGTCTACCAAGCTTTCGGTTCTCACGCGACACACTCAGTTTACAATGATAACGGCAGCAGATTTACCATCAAAATCGTGCTAACGGACTGAGGCTAAAGCTAACAGGTCCCTGATCCATGAGGAAGACATGGACACTAAAGATACAGCTTTGTTTGCAGAGTCTAGTTAGTCCAAGTATAAAAGTGTGACAGATGTTCGATTAATGCTTCATTGTTTGTATTTTCAAACCATATTTTTCACTTTTTATGTTACAAGAGCTTTTAGAACAAGGGCTGTAATGTGCTAACGTTAGCATAAACTCCAGGACCAGGACTGATCCAGGACCGACTTCCACACAGGGGGGAGAATATTACACGGTGGTTGTGCTATCCTTAACAGAACTGTTTTTACATGTTGTGTTAGAGCAGATAAACACATTGTTTGCTTCGATCCTTACACTTTCTGCATTTCTGGTTTGGAGAGGCTAAAAAAGACGCCTCGTTGCTCTCATTAGAGTCCCACGCCCCACTGACACGAATCAACACTCTCATTTTAAACACAACATTTTGAGGTTCACCAAACTCACTGCAGGCTTGTTCTATCGTGCCATGTGTTATTTCGTCCATCCCCTCCGGCTTTTATTGTCAAAATCAACTCCATATTGATGACCCTCGACACAAGAAAATGATTGAATTTACATACTTCTGCAGTCAGTATTAATCAGCCGCTTTGTTAGACAACATTTCCCAGAGCATCAAACTCTTGCTTTGTTGGTCCATGAGGAATACTTTAACGAGATCTAATTCCAAGTCTTCAACAAAACCTTGTATTTAGGAAAAGGGTGAATCATGACAAAGTGTCAGGTTCGTGTTTTTCCTGGTAACTTCGTCAGCAACGGAGAAGAAATTCCTTGAAAAGAAACACGATCTGCTTGATGTTTCAATTAATGAATCACTGGGCTCTAAATTAAGACTTTGCCCTCATAATTTTCCTTAGTTTAGGGGCTCAGATTCCCTGTTTTTCCACCTAACCACAAAGTAATACATGTTCATGGTATGGCAGGATAATTACATCAAACCACATTCTCCCGTCTTTGAATGAGAAGTGGAAACAATCTTGTGTTTTGCAGCTCTGCTTCGGGCTTTCAGCTCAAACAGAACCAGCAGTTACGGCTCTGGATTTCCTGCTGACTCTCCACCTACCTGCTCATCATCTCCTCTTGCCAGCAGGTGAGGAGATGATGAGGTGTAGGGTTGTTCATCTCTACGTCCCACACGCTGCATTAAACACTCACATCCCTCCGCTCGCCGCCATACACTCAGGTGCCCACACACATGGAGAGGGCTGCAGGTGAAACAAGTGGCTGACAGATACTGTATATTTTTGGAGCCTGTAATGTGCTGTGAGTCCATTTATAGAGGTAGGAGGGAAAAGTGATGCATGGAGAGATGCTCTGCAGGGATTCTACATTGTTAGGACCTGACTATTTAACATGCAGAAGGATGAATTAGTCAAAAAAGTAGACCCAGCATAAGGAAATACATAAAGGATGCTGTTTATTGAAGGAATATTTAGTTTTCGCTGCATTTCTCTCAGAATCTGTTCCTTTTTTACTGCTGCTGAAAACAACAAGCTCAGATTGTCTGAACACAGCAGTGGACAAAATGATGTGAGCAGAATTTTCATCCATTAAAGTGATTATTCTCTTTGCGAGAATGCTGTAATTTTAGTTAGAGCAGAGTGACACTTGGGAATGAAAATGAATGATTTGGCAGCTCTGATGAGAGCAAGCCACTCACAATGTTTTTGAAATTCAATTTCATAAAGTACTGTGGAAATGGGTCTTTGGCTAATTTTGTCTTTTTGGTAATTAATGCTGAGAGCAGAGGGAAAACAACTTAAATGGCAGCTGTGGCGGCTGCTAATCTTACAGTAAATGTTGGTTATGTTGGAGTTTGATTACGGACTTGTGTGTGGAAAAAGTTTCCGATGAAAGTGATTAAAGTATTTGATTGCAGCTTCCATTATGTACATGACTGTCTCTGATCTGGCCAGTGTGAAATGTTAATTTCCACTTTTGCACTTTGCAGGATTCACAGTAGATCTTGTGAGTTGTAGCTCCAGAAAAGTGGACATCGAGACGTAATGAATTCAAATGTTTCCATACAGGGTTTGAGGGCTCACTGAATGGTTTAATGAAAATGATGTGAACCATATGCTTTCACCTTCACAGGGACTTTATCTCAACCCAACTGAATCCGGACTGAAATATCAACTACTGTGTGGATTGCATTGAAATTTGGTGCAGACATTTTCCCTCTGGTGCCACCACCATCAATAAGACTAAGAATCTATCCATCTATTTCAATCTGGACCAAAGCAGTGGACCGACTGTCCGACACTGTCATCCCCAGAGCCACGCCGCTAGCATGGATAAGACCTGAGGAAGAGAGGAGGGAACTTATTTAGAGGCGACGTCAGACGGGGAAGCCAATCCTGTAGGAGACAACCTTTCAAAACAACAGTGCCTGCGAGGATTAAACAGAGCGACCGGGCTGATCCTCCCCACCGATACGAGGCTGCTGCGTGATTCTGCAAAACGAAGGTAGTATTCAAGCTGGCGAAGCAAACCTGCTCACACATGCAGAGAGAAAGAGTGACACACACACACACACACACACACTCCCCTACTGCGCTCTGCTCACAGACTTGTATGGAGTCACATGCTGTCAGCATGGACAAACACGTTTCCAAGCACATGCCCTCTGTCTCTCTCCAGCTCCTCTCGGTTTGTCTCCTCGTCGTCATCGTCGTCGTCTCCTCGCTCTCTTTTTCTTGCACTGTTTCTTCATCTCTAAACAAATGAACCTGTGTGACAGTGTGTCTCCATGTTCATGCCTCCCGCAGGAGAGCACAGCGAAACAGGTAGTGGACGTCCACACGGCACCGGAGGCCATTTTCATTTAGCCCTCTCATTTTTCCATGACACGGAGCGTAAACAATCTGGACCCAGCAGAGCGCCTCATTAGACGACTGCTGTCTGCTCCCATTCCAATGTCCAGTTGATTGAAGTTATTGGTGTTGAGCCAAAGGCATCCCTCAGTGAGAGGCTGACTGCTGCAATCACAGAATAAGTGATTATCCACCACAATTAACTTCAGTAGGCTGATTGGCTTCTCCTCTGTACTGCTACTGTACACAGATGATAGCAGCAGTTATCACGAACCTGCTGACTTTAGACTTAACGAAATATAAGAGACTTGCAGCTCGACTTTGACTCTCTCTTCTTTGATTGTACTCATTACCAACTAGATAAAATGGCATTAATGACTGCACAATAACTTGTTTAGGACTCTAAATGTACATGTTAGGACTTGGACTAGACTTGTGACCTGTTGATTTTGATTTAGGAGTTGACCTGGGACTTGTCATCCCTGGAGCCATGCAGCTAGCGTGGATAAGAAGTGAGGAAGAGAGGAGGTGAGTGAAAGGAAAACTGCCTCAACAATCCTCTTCCCACAGATCGAAGGAAAGCCGGCTTTGCTGACGTACTTTTGTAAGACATTTTTTATCTTAATTTATTTTAATTAACATAAATGTAGGTGTAAGGCTGTGTGACCCAATCAATTTTAAAACCTGACACAGTGGAGATGATGCAAATGACTGTAATATTTGGATTTAAACAAACAGCAGGAGTTTTGTTTTATGTGCGCTATGGTTAGTATGTATGGGGGGCCCAAAAAGAGACACGGGGAATAAATCAATAAACGTTCACAACAAATGTAAGAATAAATACATATGATGTTTTTCAGTATTACTCTTTTTAATATATTTATTAAAGACTGGGTCTCCATGAGTACGAGTTGCATATCGTCAAACATCTGCATCTGTTTTCTCCCCCCTTTTTTTGTGCTGAGTCATCATTGATATGCATCACCTCCTTTTGTTGATGCGTCCTTTCTTTTGTCACCTCGCCAGCCTTCACGTGGCACACAATATTTCCGCCTGTATGTGGGTGGGTGGGTGAGGTGGTGGTGGTGGGGGTGTTATTTGGAGGCAACATCAGACGGGGAAGCCAATCCTGTAGGAGACAACCTTTCAAAACAACAGTGCCTGCGAGGATTAAACAGAGCGACCGGGCTGATCCTCCCCACCGATACGAGGCTGCTGGTTTGATTACATGCTGAGTCTAACGTGACACCATGACCAGACTGCATTCGCAGGCGGCGTGATTCTGCAAAACGAAGGTAGTATTCAAGCTGGCGAAGCAAACCTGCTCACACATGCAGAGAGAGAAAGAGTGACACACACACACACACACACACACACACACACACACACACACTCCCCTACTGCGCTCTGCTCACAGACTTGTATGGAGTCACATGCTGTCAGCATGGACAAACACGTTTCCAAGCACATGCCCTCTGTCTCTCTCCAGCTCCTCTCGGTTTGTCTCCTCGTCGTCGTCGTCTCCTCGCTCTCTTTTTCTTGCACTGTTTCTTCATCTCTAAACAAATGAACCTGTGTGTCAGTGTGTCTCCATGTTCATGCCTCCCGCAGGAGAGCACAGCGAAACAGGTAGTGGACGTCCACACGGCACCGGAGGCCATTTTCATTTAGCCCTCTCATTTTTCCATGACACGGAGCGTAAACAATCTGGACCCAGCAGAGCGCCTCATTAGACGACTGCTGTCTGCTCCCATTCCAATGTCCAGTTGATTGAAGTTATTGGTGTTGAGCCAAAGGCATCCCTCAGTGAGAGGCTGACCGCTGCAATCACAGAATAAGTGATTATCCACCACAATTAACTTCAGTAGGCTGTGATTGGCTTCTCCTCTGTACTGCTACTGTACACAGATGATAGCAGCAGTTATCACGAACCTGCTGACTTTAGACTTAACGAAATATAAGAGACTTGCAGCTCGACTTTGACTCTCTCTTCTTTGATTGTACTCATTACCAACTAGATAAAATGGCATTAATTACTGCACAATAACTTGTTTAGGACTCTAAATGTACATGTTAGGACTTGGACTAGACTTGTGACTTGCTGGTCTTGACTTGGATTTTTTTGGTCTCGGCTTGTTGGTCACAATTTTGGGACTTGACTTGACTTGAGACTTACTTGTGACTTGCAAAACAATATTTTTGTCCTACATCTTGTTATCAAAGCAGCTAAAACTGGCTTCATGACACATTTGAAACATTGAGTGACAGGATGAAGGAACACTACAGAGCCAAAAGAGGTGTGGAAGACTGGCCTGTACAGATCCCTGACCTCAACCCCATACGAAACGAAATCAAATGCTTGTAATGTTCAGGTGTCTACATACTGTATCCTGAACTCTGAGGCCTGATGGTGAAGTAATAACTGCAAACTGGAGAAGGGAAGCGTAGGAACCTTTGGTCATTCGTGCAGCACACTCACCTGAACACTCACATGATGCTGCAAAACCTTGAATCAGTCCGCAGCAGCAGCTAAGGAGCTCATAAGGAGCCATTTGGCAAGTGAAGTTTCGGCTACTAAAGTCTAATGGTTAGGAGATCACTGAGTTCATGTTCAAATGATAAAACTATTCAGCCAGGACGCCAGTGTGGAAACGCCCATCCACCTTAACCGCCACACCATCTGTTATATCTGCACGTTACTTCCTGTTAAATCTTTTGCATGAGATGATAATTCGCCAGAACCTGTGCTGCTTCATTTGCCTTTTGTGGTTCCGACTGGCCTGATTATCTCAGGTTATCACGCACAACACAGTCATTCCCTGAGCGAGCTTCAGGATGTTGGCTGTTTAACAAACAGGCCTGTTCACCGCTCACGTTAAGAGGAGTCTCACTGAAATGGCGCAGAGAAAAGAAACAAAAATGATCAGAAATAAAGTGAATCATGGAGTCTTGAGACGTGAACAAACAGTGAATGTTCACTGTGTTTTCATGCACTCAGTAATCCATCTACTGGCAGAACTCCAGTTTAAATCCTACTTGGGCTGAACCAAAGGTGAAATAAGTTTCCATGCAGCAGGAACCGGTTTGATATGGGAGTGAGCCAAGCATCTTAACTGGGCTCCTAATAATCGGATAATGTTTACGCTCGCCTACTTAGAACCAGGTTTGTTTAGTGAAATGGGTTAAGAACTGGATTCTCGCAGGTAAATATAACGACTGATGCACTGTTTGTCCAGCAGAACGGACGAGACACGAAGCGTCCCTCGGGACCGTCAGGCCCGTCTGTTATTTCCGGTGTACCAGTGCTGGTAGGGGAACAGCGGCTGCTGCCACGGCGGTACCGTCGCCCTGCCGCCAGGCAGTCAGAGCAGAGCCGGGCCGGCGTCTGCAGTAGAGGAAGGAGGGAGGACGGAGTTGTGTGTGTTATTGAATGAGTGCGTGTGAGTTTAGGGGGTTGTCCTAGTGTTGTCACGGAAGCCCTGTGGAGGCTCGCCAGCAAGCCTTCAAGTGACTCACACAAGTGCTAATGTCATAGCGCTAACACCAAACAAGCATTTAGTTGCTATGGAGCTGGATCTGCTCCGTGACACTCAAAGAGAGGGACAGGAAGTCTTTAAGAACAGGGCTCGACGAGGGTTTATGAACCAAAACTAATAGTCTGAGAGCAAAGCTTCTAAAAGCTTTTTTTTATGTTGATGTTCAATCTCTTTAAATCTACATGTGTGTGGTTTGTCATTCAACCTTTATGCACATTTTTATTTTACAGCAATTCCCTGTTAACAGTTAAACAGAGAACTAAATTAGCTAAGAGAGACAGAGCCATACACACAGTCCCACAATATAAATCAATGAATGCAGTTACGGGGATGTGAAGAAGAACAATCTAAAGTTACAGAGAGATAAACAGAGAGTATAAATCAAATTACATGGTGGTTTTAACCCTTTAACACTGACCCACTGGTGCTTAGTTATTTCAAACTCGTGCTGTGCAAACCTACACAACTGTATTATAAAGTCTAATCTAGATCTAGATCTTCCAGAGATACAGGTCAGGCTGAACTGAGCTGAACTGGGTATAAAATGATGAAGCAGCTTTAGTGTTTCCATTCGGTGGAAGCTGCCATAACAAACATGGAGTCTTGAGTTTGAACATTTAGTTTTAATAAAAAGCTGCAACACGTTGATACAGAATATGTGTGGTAACGTCAGACAAAGTGCAATACAACACCGAGAGCTGCTTGACGGGAAACAAAGGGGTAAAACTGGATGCTGAAATAAAAAATAATAAAAAAGTATCTGAGCAAATACAGTGTACTCTTTGTTGCTTCTAGCCCTTTTGCTCTGTCCTTCCTGTAACCCTGTGAAGATCACAGGCTGTGTGTGCCACCACTGGCACTCTGGAACATGAGCAATTTCCATTTTTTGATTTTTGTGACCTTTTGGAGCACAAAAAGCTGGAGGTTTGGCTTCTAAACTGCCACAGAAATGTTCTCAGAGTCAACCGAAAACAACTGATTCAAACCCTTTTTTAGGATGTAAACGGCAATTTCCAAATCATTTCGTCTGTAAAATGTCTGACATCTTCAGATTTGTTGGTATTTTTGCTTGATAAATCACTTTGAACAGTGAGTCAATTATCAAAGCAGTTGATAACTACTCTTTTGGTGCAGTTAATTAATTAAATCCAATAATTGTTCCAGGACTAGTATGTATTTATTCATTTGTGTCATGTTTTCGAGCTACCAGTCCTACTGGTCCTACTACCAGTTGAGCACGTAGTCGATGATAATCCATACAGTACAGCCTGTACTCCTGCAGAAGTGATCACCCACGATTAAAATCACTACAGGAATAGTACAGTGCACTATCACTAGAGCAAAAATAGTCGACCACTAGCTTCAACCAGCTGATGGGAGGATTACGTAGTAAATCCCCTGGTGTCCTGGAAATCTTAACAAGCCACCTAAATGTGTCGGAGGGTACTTTAGATCATTACAGTTCCACAGAACCAGAAGTGAAAACATAAGGTGTAAAACAGAATGCAGTTATGTTTTCGTTGCACAGTGTGAACGCTTGTCTTTCACGTGCTTCACATTCAGACCTGCAGCTCCTGCTTCACTAAATCTGCATCAAGAATGAAGGATTAGTCCTTGTTCTCGTAACGCACACTTATGTCACATCATTGAGATGAAAATCATGGCAGAAACATGTGACTCAGGCTCACCTCTCCGGGCTCGTCTCCAGACGAAGGCTTACGTACGTGCGTACTTTAACTTGCTCTGACCACTTCTGCATCCTTTGCTTGCTAGAAGAAATTAGCAGCAGCAGCAGCAGCAAGTTGAACTCTGAGCAGTCAATTTAACCCTCAGTGCTCGTCCACCTCGACTTCAATAATACTGCTATTTCTAGATGCCTGACCAGCACAACAATCGCAGCACAGTGTGGGAGGATGTTCCTCAGCAGCTACTGGAGGAGTATCAGTCTGGAATAAAAACATGCCTCACCAGGAGCTGTCATATTTTATTACATAAATATGGCGTTCAATGGAGCATTTTAGTGTCCCACGACGTGCTGAAAGCTGTTTCAGAGGCTTTAAGAGCCTGACCAGAAGCTGGTTTTGCTGCTCTGGTAACAGGTGATGTAATTCTGTGAATCTGTGACGATGTGGTGCTGTGGGTACAAACTGATCTCTTCATGTTTATCCGCCTGACTCCCGAGGCAGATGTGGAGTCAGTAAGCTTGTCAGTAAGCATGCATAAAAGCAGCACTCAGGGGTTGAACGGGGTAAGACTCTGTCCTGGTTTGAGTCTCTTTAAAGGCCGAGCTCAGTGCGCCGCTCAGGGCCCACAGCAGATTCAAGACCGGCCACACTTTGATGGGAACTCCATCTACCTATTGCTGTCAGTAAGTTAAGTTACTGTAGCATTAGCTAAAAAGCTAATGAGGATTATTTGACACCGGTCTTGTTGCCACATGTCCAGTTCTTTTTTTGTTTTGAACTCTCAGGGATTTTGACATGAAGTAGACCCAGGTAACCAGAATTGCTTGGCCCAACGCTGGCCTGACCGCCGCAAACTGGAGCTGAGTTTTAGTTCAAATTGGCCCACGTCCACATAACCGACATCTAGCCCAATCATACAGCAGCATCTGGGCCAGAACAAGCTCACACTTGGTCCTCTGATACTCAACTGCAATTTTTAAAAAGAGTTATATTTCTTCAAAGAAGCAGCACTTCCTCGAGAGCAGAATGTTTTGGTCCTTCTTCACCTCTGTACAGAGCTGATTTGAAGCAGACAACGTCCTCCATCTCCGGCTCTGCAGGACACGTTGGATGATTTTGTCTTGTTCCCTGTGGAGGACGAGGCAGAGAACAGTACCAGCTATAAACCCACCGCTGAACCAGGCAACAAAGACACACTGAAACAGCTGTGTGGGCTGCATGTTCCCACTGAAACCATGCTAAGATGGTACACTTTCCTCACCGCTCACTGGAAAGGATTTAATGTTTAAATGCACGAAGAAATTTCATACCATTTTCTAAAATGTACCAACAAATAGGATTGTTTCATTAGTTTGTAAAGCCAGTTAGAAAACGGTTGAATTTAGAGTCAAATCATGTATAATTGAGCCTTTTCCTACTGGCATTAAAACTCTTTAAAGATCAAAAACCTGCTGATGTGTTTGGCACCGTGTGACGTTGAGGAGGTGACCAGATCTGAAAGCCCAAAAAGACGCATTTAACCAGATCCGAAAAGGTGCAAACACATCCGTCTCTCCAAGACACACGCTCCATCTTTACTCGTCCTGGTCGATTTTAATTAAACTGAAATGAGTCATCTCGGGCGTACGGTCGAACAGAAGGCGTAACGTGCTGTCGAAGCGTTTCTGATCCCTGATCAGTTGAACACTGAAGAGAGCATTGATCTGTGCAGGTGAGGAAGTGTCGCGAGTGACACCGTGAAGACGAGAAAAATACCATTCATCGATGTGTTTGTGTTGGTTTGTGGATAGTTGTCATCTGTTCCTCTGGACTGGAAGTTTGTGATGCAGTCAGATTTGTAAACAGACTCATTTTGTGGCTAAACTGTGGATGAAATCACATCTGATTTAATCCAGACAGAGACACTAAAATGTCAAGTGTAAATGACAGCAAATGAGTCAACGTTCCCTCACACTTCACAAATTGTTATGTGGAAGGCTGAACAAAGATTGTCAGCCTCAGTTTTTAGGTATTTACTGTCATCCACACCTTCATATCTGTTGTGTGGCATTACTTCTTAAGCAATCATCAACAGCAGACAATGACGCTCCTGTAACTGAAACACGACACGAGGAAGGGGACTGCTTTCCTGTAACAGCATCTTTGCAGCCTTCCAGGATAAATATTAGCTGCACTTCCTTTCCAGAACCTCACACTACTTTTGTGTTTATCAAATAAACAGCCTGTTTGATGGGTTTTCATCACGCTGAGATGAAACCAGGACAGATTTCAAGGAAGAGGTACATCTGTAATCTCCACCTGTTAATGAGGAAAGGAAAAGGTTATCAGAGCGGCGGCAGGAAACCAAGAGACGATTTATTCCTGCTCACACGCTATCTTTACTCTGGCCGACGCATCAGTCTGAAACCTGCTGCCTTTTCATCAATGGCATTAACGCCATGACAGCTTACATCATCTGTTATTTATTCAGCCTGATGAAAATGAGAAGAACAAGAGAAACTAAGGGACTGTACGGACAATATTGGCATGTTAAAGATTTTTAAAGGATCCCACTGCAACACCCTCACCACTAATATGTTTAAATCATATAAAAGTGTTGAAGGAGTACAACTTGATCGATAAGTAAAACTTAAAACCTGAAATAACTTGATATCGGACTTGTCAACAAACAAGTTGTCCATTTCCACAGAGCAACATGATTCTTCATGTGGACTCGTGTTCGTGTAAGTCCAGTACTCTCTCTCTCTGTTAGCTCTGTTTTTGGTCTCCACCACCTCCTGAGGGACTCATCTGTCTCTTTAGCTGCTAAATGCTGCACTACGTTCAGCAGCAGCCGGACAGATAAACAATGAGCTGAAACTCACTACAAAGCTCCGTAAAGCTGCAGATTCAGCTGATAACTCTCTGTAGCTTTCACATACATAAACAACTACAGACTGTAGTGGCTTTAAGGTGCATAATGAATTTTTCATTTTCACAATATCCACCAAATTACACGTTAGAAATGATGGCAAACGCTAACTGAACAGTGACTAAAGTCATCAGGCGGCACCTCAGGGGGAGGATGAAATAAAATATGAATCTACATAACCTTTCCTCTTTTGAGCCCCCTCCCCTAATAACCTTCACGCAGTCCCTAAATATGAGAATGACAGCTGATAAATTCTCAGAACATATCTGTGATTGAGCAGACACAGCTTAAACACCAATCATTTCATAGTGCCTGCTTTTGTTTGTGTGTGTCGCTGCTGTATTTTCAGATGGAGCCACAAAAAGGAAAAAACAAAGTGCATCAATCACAGGTCAACCAAAGTCCTCCGAGTTATGTAACAGCTCTGCATTCCAGGTAGGATCCCAGCCCGGACTAATACCCTGTGGACTCAATACAGATTCATTTAGCTCAGAAAATAGAAAACATTTCATACCAGGTGGGCACACTGTGTATACCTGCACGCACACATCTGACCAGTGTGCTGCAGAAGCCTCATCCCATCTCATGCTCTTCCATAGTAAAACATTTCATGACCCCCGTGTCGCTGTGACCTCTGCGGCCTTCAGCTCACAGCTTCGGTTACTGTTTATTCATCGGCCTCCTCGCGTCTGCTCATCGAGGGTTCATCCGTGACCTTTACAGGCCGACGGGGTCACGCAGGTTGCAGCTCAAGCATGAGGGCGCAAAACTGACGGGGGGGGAAGTTTCTCTTTGCTTTGCAGCGCTAAACCTTATATTAATCGACCGGTCGGGGGGGGGGTTGTTGCTTGGCAGGTTTCCCTCTCTCTCTCTTTTGCTCTGCACACCACTGGCTGGCTTCATGTCACCCAGATCTCAGTCAAGAACCCTCACCGCACAATCATTCCAGTTGCTGAATAATACAAAGCAAACAGTGACCTACTTTCGAAGAAGGGAACAAGCTAGAGAGAAGACCTGGAGTGGAATCCGGCACGGAGGCGGACCGAGGGAGGAGCTGAGGCTGGTCGGGAGGCGTTGACTGACGGCTTTAGGTATTGGTTTGCGTTGGGATTTAGGAGGAAAGAGGCGTGCCTGCGCGGTGGAGACGGGGAGCCAGCGAGCATGGTATGCCATGTGAGCTCCTGAGTCCGGTCCAGGCGGCCTGGCGGTCCCCGGCCGCGGCTTGTGGCCTCCTGTAAATGTGATTAAACAGGCAGGCACAAGAACACTGCAGCAAGCCCTTATCCTGGAGGCCTCCCTACAGAAGGAATGTAGTTCACAGGAACAGGGCCTCACATGTGTCACACCATCGATCTGGGCAATGTAAACTTTCTGACCCCTGTTCCCGCTCCTCTGCATTCCTGCTGTTTTCCACCTTTTGTTTACGTCGTGTTTTTCTCGCCCGGAGCTGCAGATACGATGTCATGCTGCACTTGTTGCCAGGGCAGTTTCTGCACACACTGTCCATAACTCATTCATGATTATCATATCGCCTTCAGTTATTGCTACAGACATTTCAATATGTCCCACATAGTAATTTAGGGGTTAATTACAAGCTTACTGGGGCTGGTTATGTTTTATAATGAGTATAATTAAGGAGTACTCCAACATCTAATGACTTTTAATCATCTGGGGTTCTCTATTAGGCTGGAAACATACTTTTTGCATTTAAGTCACTGGATGACTTGAAGAGATTAATGTGTTATTTGCCTCTGGTCTGGAGGAGGATTTGGACTTCCTGTACCAAGCAGGAATTAAATGTAAAACTTACTAACTGAGGCTGAAACAGAAATATTAAAGTTGCATTAAAAACATTCGATGTGTTGTAGGTTGGACTCGTCTCTCGTCTGCATCTGTTGGTACAAGTCATCGCAGACTGAGTCTGAACTCATCTGCTGCCACCACAGTCGAGCTTCCACGAGTACTAAAGTTCAACATTGTCACATATGGAGCCCAAACGTGCACCAGAAGTTGTCCAACATGGACGTAGCGCTGATGATGAAAACCCGTGTTTCAACTCAACTTTACAACTTTCTTCTTCTTCTTTTCAAGTTGGTTAAAGAAAAGTAAATGTAAGAGTTCTTTCTGAAACTTCCAACAGCTGCATCAATCCAGATATCTCTGCTGATATTGTATCGGCTCCGGCGCAGGAAGATGGTGACGGCCTCAGTTTTAAAGGAGCAGCGTTGCTGGACTCATGATGGACAGTCAGATGTATATGAGGGATCTCTCGTGGCTGGCAAAAATAGACTCTGATCTATTTTTACATCTATCTATTATCATCTATTCTACACGGGGGGCCAAACATGAACCGGGCTGAAGGATAGCAACACCTCCAGCTTCTTCTTTGCTAGTTAAATGAGATGGTTGTCATGGCGACTAATGGACGAGACATGCCTGTCGATTCACTGAAAATGTAACACATGCATTATCATTATTTTCCTAATTTTGTGAGATTATTTTTAGAGATAGAGGTCATGTGTTAAACGTCTATTTTGTCAGCTGTGTAAAGAAGTCTGATCTCCACCTTCAAAACAAACATCAGGATTGTTTTCATTTCATTTTCATAAATTCACAGCTACCAGAACACATGTTGTCCCAAAGTCTGCGGAGCTGACAGAGGTGATCAATAGTGTTGCAGTGTGGTGTGAATCTAATGCCCCCAGTGGCAGTGAAAAGAAACAACCTCTTAAATCTCTGAATTCTGACGTTGCTGTTTGCCCTCGTTACTCTAAACAAAAGCCGTTTTAAATATATGCATTTGGACCCTGAAATACAGCATTGAGTCGACATCATGAATATGTCCCTCGGGAAGATGAGAACCGAATGACCAGCTGCCATGTTGCTGCTTAGAGCCGTGAAGACTAAGACAGGTGTTGTGGGGTGGACAGAAGCCTTTGAATGTCTCATGATGGAACAACGAGCTGCAGTAAGACTGAACAGATGTAATCTATCGAACGGTCAGAGTTCTCTCTTCGTGGATTATCTGAAACAGGACTCCGCTATCTGAAGACGAAGGCTTGACCTCTGACCTCAGCCTCGAGTGAAGGCGCTGGTCTGCCTCATGCAGCTGTCCGCAGACACTCAGATACTTACTGGGAGATGAGATCGATGCATGAGCACACACCAGCAGAGCTGAAGTGAAAGTTTGCACAACGTTAAGCCAGCGCTTTGCATTGTGGGACACAGTAAGTGAGGTAGGCTGGTAGACATAGGTGTTTGCATACTGCACGCTACATGCTACACTGGTATACTGGTATAGTACAGTGAGTATGTGGCCAGTGATGATTCGGGTGTGTCCTGTTAAAAGGGGGTGAATACTTACTTAATACTGCAAACGTGTATTTTATATTTGTTCTATAATTAATTCAGATCTGTCAAAACAAATGTGTAGTTCTGTAGGGACATTTTGACGCAGGAGGATAAAACCACATACCACCTTAAAGCCACCTTTTAATACTAAAGGTGGTACGGATCTGATACTACTTCATTTCAGGAGTAAAGGAGAGCGAGAACAGGAACATAAATACAAAACAAAAATAAATCAAGCTGGTAAAAAAAAACAAGTAAATTCATCTACAAGATGAAAAGAGGAAATGAGTAAAAGTCTGGATCTGGATCAGGCAGTAATGTCGACACAGGGTGCCTCTAATCAGCGTTATTCACTCAACAGAGACTGAAGTGTGCTGATCGGAGCAGCTCCGAGGGGTCCTCTGGTCGGTACGAGTGGCCGCGGTGGGCTCTCCGCCCCGCTGCCCCCCGGCTCATCCACATGTTGGCGGTTGTGTAAGTCACCTTCAGGTTTATACGCAGGTCAAGAGGTCGTTACGAGCCGTTTTCACAGAAGACGTCTTGACGTGTCACAGGTGCAAATAATAAAATGGATGATGGCTGAATCCCATTTAGCTGCTTCAGCCTCGGGGTCCTGGTGCCCGCTGGTCACACTGTGATGTTCATTTTATTAGGAACACCTGTGATTTCCTACTGGGACGAGTCAAAATGTCTGCTGTGAAAAAGACCGACTGATTGATATCTTTGACAAAGGTTGGACCAAAATCACATCGTCCAAATGATGTTACATATTATGGCAAAACGTATATGAAATATACTTATATGTGAATAGTATGTGTGATGGTCTAAACTAAAGAAGAAGCTTCCAACCACATCTGACCGTCTTCGTCGGCTACTGGAATGGTTATAGAAACATTTTGTCCTCTTTAGACTGAAGGGAACATGGTCAAAATATAAAAATCCTTTATTTCATGACAAAACACAAGTTGTCACACACAAAGACCCAGCAGGGACACTGCGACTGTGTTCCCGTCCAACTGTTTCTATGCACGTTTTCGATTTTTGTGCTTAAAAAAGTTGCAACAAAAAAGTGACATGAAGCACGAGACTTAAATGTGTGGCTTTATATTCCCACCACGTTTTCCAAATGGCTTCCTGTTGTTTGACTGCCGTTCTTTTAATTATGTCCTTTCTGTCTTCTTCTGCAGCGGTTTAATGGAACCTGACCGGAGAATTAGCTCTGTTTTACTATGTTATGACACAATTACAGAAAACAACATTTGTACATATAACCTCAGTACGACTTCCTGATGCTTATCAGGTTACATGATATCAATTTCATTTTTTCAATATCTTTTGAAACTTCTTGTTCTGAATAGATAACCGCTGTGAGAGTAACCGCCATCTTTGGGAGGGGGCTTCTTTTTCGTATGCCCCGGCCTCCACTGAGAGCCTATCAGTGGCTCTCAGCCCCAAGCTCATTGGTTCCTGCTGCAGACATAAATCTTGAAAAAACAGGTCACAAATAAACAGGTTTTTTTTCAATAATTTCATAAAACCGCTCACTGTAGTTTTTTTTAACTTAAACGTGAGGAAATAGTGCATTTGTTGGGGACTATTTTCAGCGGCGGATTAATCCACATTTGGTGCTCCAGTGGGTATTTGGGGCAGCAGGACGGTGTGTGTGTGGGTCAAACTTAACTACAGTGTGTGTGTTCATGGTAACAGTGTGGCTCATTGATGGAGCTGATGGCGCTCCCAGGCCTTGGATACACACAGAATATTTGTTATTAGGATACATTCATGTTGGTTTTGGTCTTTTAATGGGATTTGTTGACTGTAGGAAAAAATATAGAAAAAGAAACACACACAGTTTTCAGCCAGACACAGGTGTACAGGTGTGTACGGGCTCATGTGTTATGAAAAGCTCTGCCATCAGAGAATCGGTAGTCCGGGAGACATGATGCAACAAATTCACCGGAGCCTTTATATCATGTTGTGAAGGAAGCGTTACAAAATGGAAAACGTGGCGTGAGATGTGATCTTTGCAACAACAGGAAGTCCTTTTATAAGACGATGATGGTTTTCATGAAGCCGCAGCGCAGCCGGCTCAGGGAAAGTTTACTTACAGAAAAATCACTGACTGAGACACATTCTGTCTGTGTGTTGGATGTGTGGAAGCCCACGAATGCTACGCTGGCAGGGCATGAAAAAAAAGAAAAAGAAAGCAGCGCTGCAGTGTGAAAGCAGCCTCGTTGTTTCCTTGGGAACTGAGAGGAGGCTTTCCATCTCCGAGCTGAGTGCAGCGAGAGAGCGACACTGACCAATTAAGAGGCGAGAGGGCCGGCGGTGCAGCATTGGTAAATTATCTTCAAGAGCTTTTCAGTCACCTCAGTGAAGAATGCAATTAAAAAAACAAGAAACCCGACGCCCAGGGAATTATTAAAGCTTTTGTCTTTGCTTGATTTGAAGTGCGCCCAACTTTTTAATCAAATTTCATTGAATTTCTCTCAAAACGTTCTCCATCTTAATTGACAGCATATTTCTTTTTCGTCTTGCTGCACTAATGGAGTGACACTCAAAGTCTATTACTCTTATTAGAGCTATTATGGTGCAATTGGGTAAAAGGGACATTCACGTTGTTAAGATAATAAAGTCTGATTTTTGTGCATACTAATACATTCATAAAAAAAACATTAACGCGTCTCATTTATCCCAGATGAATGTTAACGCCGCAGACTGGTATTTTACGAGCTTCAGGCGACTGGCGTGAGACCGTGAAGTAGCCAAGAGGTCTGCAGGTGCTCACTGTAACAGACACATTTTAGGAGATCATGAGTTTTGAGCTCGAAAACATTAAGATCAATGAAGATGACGAGCTTGTGTGTGCATATAGATAAATAAAACAGAATAAAGCTCATGGAGTTTCCAAAATGTAGCGTGATGATGATGATGATGTGAACAGCTTGGGGGGGTTCATCCCTCATCCCCAGCAACAGACCTGTCTCTTGTTATTTCCTCTTTATTTATTATTTGTTTACGTTTGTTAAGGGAAGCATAAGAGCTTTCGTGGATTCTTGTAAACGGGCCAAGCAGACATGAGATCTGGTGTTCTGCTAAGTTGAATGTTACGAAATCAATGTCTGCCTCCCTTAATCACTTAATCAGTCTTCACCGGCAGCTGCTCCTTTTGGGTTGTTTGACTTGTGATCAACACATTTCATTGTCAAAAGCAATCACCGTAACGACGCCAAGGTTAGAAACAAACAAAATAAACAACATGATTTAAAGCGGCCGTCGTCGTGTTTCGGTCATTAAAGAAACACACACAGGCCGGAATAAACACAGACGCCTCCTCAACCTTCCAAATCATACTGCCAGGAAATCACCAGGGAAGCAGAAACATGTCGATGATGTTTTCCAGGAGACGTGGGGGGTCACGTTGACCTTCACACAGACAGCGTCACGTCCTCTGAGGAGACTAGCAGAGTCAGCGACATATCTCAGAAACTCGTCAACAGACGGAAATGAGACTTGGTGGAAGTTTTGGTCGTGAGGAGGAAAAAGGGAACACGTTTGAAGTGAAACGATTTAACACTGCGTCGAGGCGTCTTTTCTACTCACACATTCTTCTTCCTTGTCAAAACCTGGTGCCTACATTACCCACAATGCAACTTGACCGCTGACGGTTCGATCAGAGGTTCGGGTGCAGCAGGCTGCAGAGGTCTGGTAAACTTCTTATAGCATTCATTCATTCATTAAAGCTGCTCTAATAAATATTTGTGTTCTGACTATTGATCACATGACTCCATAGTGGGAAAGGTGTTGATCATAGTGGTGAAACCACTAACTCTGCAGTTTTGACTGAGGAGCCTTTAGCATGTTTCTGTGCGGAGGTGTTCACTCTCTAAATGCTTGCTAGTTTGGGTTTTATAGTTTGAAGAGTTTTAGGTTTTAGGTTCAGGATCTCATGAGGCAACATGGCAGGGTGGAGTCCTCATGAGCTCACTTCCTGGCCGTGACAAACTGTGTTTTCCACAGTGGCTTTCCGCCGTAGCTGTGGAGTAAAATGCGCCCTCACATGCGTTTGTGAAGCTCTAGACATGCGTTACAGGACGGACAAACTCGCTGCACTCCTTCTGAGGCGCCTCTGATGTCGGTCCAAGAGGATCTCATGTGATGTTTTCAGACCACTTGATGACCCACAGGCACCGCTTGATCCCGGCCCTCCCAACACCTAGAGCAAGCAGCAGCCAGCCACATGTTCAAACCCATCCAGCAGAGATGGAGAGATAAAGCATGAGGCTGACACAGAGCAGGAGGACTTTACCGTCCCATTAGCATGTAAACACGCGTGTTGAGGCCTCCCAGTGAAATGTGCGAGTGCTCTCTGCTGCGAGAGAGGTTTTTTAAAGCGCTGAGATTTGTGCGAGTCCTGCATGTTTGGGGGCTCTAGGATCCAGAATGGGCCAGTTGTGGAGCAGCTGTTACCCGGGGTTACAATCTCCGCAGGGCAACAAACGTCCACGCAGCCTCCCAGAGTCGAGCATCTTTCCTCTGTGCTCAAAACCACCCACCTCTCTCGCTGTCTCTCTCTCTCTCGCTGTCTCTCTCTCTCGCTGTCTCGCTTTCACTGCTTTTTTTCTGTCTCCCACTCTGTCTCAATCACGCTCTCATACCTCTGTCCTCACTCCCCCCCCCCCCACACTGCTGCTTATGGAAATGGCCGCCCCTCGGCTGCCATCGGATGTCAGGGCGGTTGAGAGGCTGAGAGTGAAAAAAAACAAACATTCGATGCAACATAGGTGGCACTTGTGCTGCTCAGCGTTGTGAACACTCTAGTATCCGGTGCAGCACTTGTGACTTAGTTGTAATGTGTGTGTGTGTGTGTGTGTGTGTGGACATGTTTGTATCCTCTGCTCTGCACTGGCATCATGTGGTCACTTGAAGTACTGCAGTCCTGCAGAAGACGGTTCAAGTAATAATCTGCAGCATTTGTCAAGTGAATGGAAGGTCAGTTGACCAGTTAGAGCCGTCTGTGTTACATCGACACACACGTGCTGCTGCTCGTCTGCATGAATCTGAGCTGATGAACGAACGTCTGAGGACCAAAATGTTGTTGATAGTGAGCGGCAGATTGTTTGGCTCTCTGTGGAGATTTCCTGAAAGCTTTTCTATTATCTGTTCAGGGTCTTAGTTCAGGTCTTTAGTCTGAATCACCCAGAACACATGAAGGCAGACAAAAATAAGCGCCTTGTGATTTTATCCCCTGAACGGCAAAGATGATTTCCTGCAAAATGGTGGTTCATATAAGAGAACTCATGAGCACATATGTTAGGTACGAAAACATTTAACATACGGAACAAATAGCTGTTTAAAAAGCGTCATCAGGTACTGCAAAATACCAACAACAGAAAAAATAGGAAGAGACAAAAAAAAGGGCAAAATACAAAATGGTGGTTTTTGCAAAAAGGAGAACGAAACTTAAATTAAAAAGCTTACAGTGAGCCAATAGATAGTTACTGTCCAACAGGGGGGCGTTGTCATCACGCAACCTAATATTTGGAACAAGAGATCATTTCTTCTCGCGTTGATTGTGTTTCACGAATCAAATGAATTCAAACGCCAACCAATCCGTGAGCACGCATGTGAATCTTCTTCATGACTATCATCACCATCAACGCTCACAAATCGCTTGAGTGAGTCATTTGGTCACTAAGATGCAAATTAAGAACAAACAAATAACACACAAAAGAGGAAATAAAAAGCTAAAAGAGCTTCAGTAAACATGAAATACTAAAACCAGTGAGGCTGCAGCTTGCAGGCACATGAACTGAAAGGCTTGTTGTTTTTGCTGGTATGTCAAAACAGGGGCTGCAATAATTACCAAATAATTGGATTTAGTCTCTTAAAATAGAAGGATCACAAGAGGAGGTGCACGTGGAAAGGGAGATTTTGTGAACAGGGTTGTGTTTCAGCGCTCCACACAGCGCAGACCTTTATGTTAAATACGTCTTTCTCCATCTCGCCATGGATCCTCGCGTCCCCCCACTGATCCCCACTGTTGTTCACGATGATCCTCAGAGGGTCTCTGTGGAAACAGCAGCTCTCAGGAGCAGCAGTTCGACTTGCAGAGTCTAGATATTATCACAGGATTAGAGTCCTGGAATAGTTTCCCTCTGGGAAAACAAACAGCAAGCAAACTCATGACCTGAGAGACGAGCTAATAAAAGACACCAGGCTCTGGTTTTGGGTTTTCTGTCAAGGGTTAGGTCTTCGTTTGAGAGAAACATCCCGTCTCTTGAAAAGACGGGATAATGCTGGTTTTAGACCGCACACTCTTCATCTCTGTAAGCCAGCTTCCAGAGTATCAACACTCAATAGTCACAACAAGCTCCTGGTTTCTATGGAGACTCCACCTACACAGCCAGCAGTGGAGGCAACACGAATGCGTTCATAATACCCCCCCCCCCCCCCCAGCCCCCCATCTCCTCCCCGTGTTTTAAATGCTGCTGCTGCTGCCAGCTGCTCGTCACCTTCCTCTGGTGTCTGTCAACACGCTGCACGCTCGTCAGTGAGTATTTACACAGAGACTCCATGTTGTATCGCGAGTGTTTACATACAGAGGAGCTCTCCTGTCTGCAGGTCAGAGGTCAGAGCCTCGTCATCAGCCGGCCAAACTCACCGTTACATAACACACGTTTGACAAAAACAACGGCTTCTTCTGCTGGAGGAGAAACCTTCCAGAGTTCAGAGCCAACACCTGGTAGAAGGTCGGCAATTAAATATATTTGAATATTCAGTCAGTTGCTTTTGAAAAGCAGAAGAAGAAATTAAAGATGCACTCTGAGCTGCAACAGTTGTTGTCATTACTAATTAATCCACTGATTATTTTATCAAGCGATTAAAGCAACTACAAGGAGTTTTTAACTGCTAATTAACCCAAAGTTTTTTGTACATTTGTTTGCACTCAATTAGCTGCACAAAACTGCAAAATGATGATTTAACCAATAAGAATGAAATGAATTAAAGGATATTTTTCAGTCTGCACCAAATAAATATTAATGCACATCACTCAGCGCTGGTGTTATTTATCTTACCAACAGCTAAAAACCTCAAAACTCTTTAAAGCTGCTACGCGCAGAATTTAAAATGTCTGACTTGGGCGCCCCCATGTGGTCACATCAGAGAAGACACAGGGTACATGCCAATTCTCTTACTCATTACATTGTTCCTCACTTCTTGATCGATCGGGAAATAGTTAAATAAGTTCTTCCGTCTGTGTACCGGAGGGTGTAAACAGCTCAGGGTGCTCGCTCATTCAGGAGCCTCCGTCCTGTTGAGAAGATGCTTCGTGTTCATTTACACGTTGTGTTTTTCCTGCGTCTGTGCTGTAAAACTGCAGGTGAGGCTCAGTGTTCCCAGCGGCATCATCAGGTATCAACTGACAGACCTGCAGTAATTAGCATCCAGCTCAGAGACGAGGCCAGTTTCTCCTCCAGCGCTGCGATGCAATGTATCTGTGTTCATATGCTGATGTTTGTGCACATCTGTGCTGATCATTAGTAACGTTTCAGGGTTGTGGTTTCACACACGGATATGAAGAAGCGGCGAACAAAGTAAAAAGAAACCAGCCACTAAGTTTCAATATTACTCTAAAGGCTTGTTGTTGCGTTCGTACGTTAGCACATCTGCCCGCAGCTTTAACTGAATCTCCAAGTGAGGAAACACCTTCAGCACAGAGGCTTTATTTAGCTCCTCCGCCACAAAGGAGGAATGTTGGAGCTCAGCGGGGAGAAAACTGGATAATTGTTTCACTGTCGTTGGGCGTCTGTTTATCCAAAAACACACCAGAACAACACGAAACATCAGTGAGCCGAGCTTCTACGTGCTGAGCTGCTTCGTCAGTCACGTGGCAGCCGGACAACTGATGGATTAATAACTCAGAAACATCGTCGAGAGTCAATGTTTTTAACAAACACATAACACAAACAAACTCAGGGGATAAACTGTAATGGAGAGACGGTTTCTAAAAGACTGCAGTGTTCATACGGGCTCTAATATTTGTCTTTAGGAGTGAGAAGTTTCTCCCTTTGTCTGTTGATCCATATTTTAAGATCTTGTTCATCTTTTCATTTTATTGGCTAAAGAGGATCCTGCTCCTCAAAGTCTCAGATGACACAGATCGCTGCACGTCGTTAAGTTCTTCATTTCATAACACCTCATAGCTTCTGTTTTATATACTGTTTACCGCCTCCTTTAAAGCACTTTGTTGCTTTTGTTTTGAATGTGCAGCAGTGTTTGCTCGCTAGCTAAAATCATTTACTTCTGCAACTAGAAGAGCAGAGCTTTATTTTACTGATGCGACTTAAATTTGCATATAAACTAATTAATAGTTAAATATTTAGAATAAATGTTCTTTGCAACTTCGTCTCTTAACTGGGACTTTTTGCTATTTTGTGCCGCTTTCAGTTCAACTTCTCTCTTTTGGCTCCTGTATGTTTTCTGTTGTGGTTGTTTTTACCCTCTTAAATAGTTTTCTTGTTTAGTAAATTGTGCTCCTGCATTTAAAATATTGAGAAAATAAAATTCAACGAATGGAAAAAATATAAACAAACTAAGAGGCAACAAATGTTTGTATGAGATGGGATGAAACGGTTGAACTCTGTTAAATCAATGTGTAAAATATTCTTTAGCTCCAGACTGATGATGAGAAACACTAATCAAGAGTACAAAACAAACTGAACCCTGGTGTGTTTTTAGGATGCAGCCATCTTGTGTTAAAGGACAAAGTTAATCTGCTGCTTTTCAATCATCCGACAGCCTATCAAACGTCCCGATGCTGCCCCCCTGTGGACAAGAGTGGAACTACAACCTGTGTTCACACTGACAGTTGTTTGCCGCTTTATTCAGGATCAAAAATTAAACCTTGATTCCGACATTGAAACAAAAGATAGAGAAAAGGGCTTTAAATTAATTTATTTAAAAAAAAAGCATTTCTCCACTGAAGCAGAACAAACATCACATTTTTTTCCTTTTACTATTGTTTGGAACGTGTACAATCAGAAAACAGACTCGCCAGGTCGCCAGAACAGAGTAAAATAATCAAGCAAAGGGGGTTCTGCCAACACCACAACGTCAACACAGCCGGGAGGAACGAGGGGAGGGAGAAGAAGAAGAAGGGTGAGGGGAATAAAAAAGAACAAGAAGAAGAAGAAGAGGAAGGAGAAGGAGGGAGATGAAAACACAAACATGTAATCAAGTGCAGGTCTGGTTTGGACAAAGCAGGTCTTTTTTCCTCTGTTCAATTTACAGTTAACAACGTCTCTGTTGTCGGATACATGCAAGGTCAACATCTGGAACTACACATGGAGATTTCATATGCTTATATCGGTTATCTGTGCAAGTATTAAAATATGTAGGTATAACTAAGCAAATGTCGTATGGATATGTCAGAACGAGGGGAAAAGAAACAAATATTACAAAAACTATTACACTGCTTCACCGAACAGAAAAGGAAGTCCACATGAAAAAAGTGAGATTTCTAACTTAGTTACCGAAATGTCATTGACCTCATCGTTTTGTACGCTTCCTTTAATTAAATTATTACTTATCTAGATGAGTGAAAATACATACAAAAAAAAAAAAATCCTATGCTCCACATTTGAACAACAAAATACTGCATATCTACGTACAGCTGCGATAAAGGAAGGTCAGTATTGTGAGAGGCTAGCTGCCAGAGTTTCAGGAATATTGGCTCCGAGTTGATCCCTTTCTGAATGCGTTGACGGTTTTTTTAAATTTATTTTTTTGTTTTTTTTTTAACCATTGGATGCTCGTCGTGCTCGTCGCTCGGTTGGTCGCTTCGTCCAGAGCCGTCCCGACGGGTCCGGGGAGGATGTCGTCTGCCGGCTGCCGGAGTCTCCTATCTGCTCTGAGGTAGATACGGCAGAAAGGTGGCGTCCGGCCCGAGCTGAGTCAGGGCCTCTCCCCGATGGACCACTTGAGGTCAAAGGTCAGCTCTTAAGGGTTAATTGTTGTTAAGGCTTCCTGTGGTCTTGGTTTAGTCACTCTCCTGTTTCAGTGGCTCACAGGGGACACCTTTGAGTTCATCTTTGTCCCATTTCTTTATTTTGTTCTCAACCCACATTCCAGTCTTTAAAGGGGTGGACATTATTTTTTCCTTTTGATGCTCTAGAACAGATAACCCAAACTGAAAATGAAAAAGAATCCTCTCCGTTTGGCACCTCGGGAGTCAGTGGTAGAAGGAGGAGAAACAAAACGAACGACAGGGACGAGAGAGAGAGAAACCGTGGGGGGAGGAGAAGGTGGTGGTGGTGGTGGGGGGGGGGGGTCGTGTGGTGTGTGGTCGCACAGACTAGTTGAGGTGGCTGCCTGGGTTCTTAGCTGCCGACGAGTCCGAGTCTGCCGCGGCGGCCGGGGTCGGGGCCGCCTCGTCCTCTGATTTGATGCGCTTGGCGTCCGGCTGTTCGCCGCCCAGCTGGTCCCCGTTCTGTCGTTTGGTGGGGAGGGAGGCCGAGGCCGAGGCGTGGGTCGCCAGCAAGTGGAGGGGGCTCGCCACAACTGGAGCTGAAACTGGAGGAAAGAGAAGGGACGGGGTTAACACTGTCACAGCTGTTCAAACCGCGGTTAACCACCAGCCGCTGGCAGGAGGCCTGTGGGACGTGCGGTCGGCTCAGCCGTCAGCGTGGGATCATAAAGACCTCAGGCAGAGGAAGTCTTTAACATGACTCTCAGAGATCTTGTGGTTCGCTTGAATTCTTTGGGTTAATAACCATCATTCAAACTTCAAACTCGAGTTCAGTTCGGGGGGTGGGGGTGGGGGTACTGTACTGGGTTTCTCACCTGAGCTGGCGGGTCCCTGGATGGCAGTGGTGATGCTGTGTGTGCCGTTCTGCGTGATGGCCTTAATGGGCAGCTGGTGCTGACCCATGGGGGTCTGCTGCACTATGGTCACAGTCTGCAGGGGGGTGGAGGACTGGGTGCTCTGGATGATGCGACTGGAGCCTCCTATAGAGGTGATGGTGGGAATCGTCTCCACTTTGACTGAGAGGACACAAACATTTGAACAACGGCTTCGTGCGTTAGAATACAGCGATGGTTGATGCTACAGCTGACGGTTAAACTACCTGCTTTATCTCATTACAACCGTTACCTTTGTCGAATTAGAGACTGTTCCGTGACGCCAACGATTTTAACATTTTAACGACATGATAAGAGGGTTGTGAGTTCAGCCCTTGACGGATAAAAAACCACCGCGCTCACCTTTGACCTCTGTGTGCTCTCCGTTCTCCAGCAGCTCGCTCTTGTTGATGATGGTGGCTGGCTGGGCGATGACGGCGGAGCTGAGGGACCCTGCTGGGATCTGCTGCAGGACGTGGACTGTCTGGACTGCGGGCTGGGAGGTGCTGGTGCTCACTGGGGAGGCCATGGTGTAAGTCACTGGCTTCATGGTTTGAGGTAACTGACGCTGGACTGCTATGAGTACCGGCTGGTTGTTAACAGGCGAGCCTGGAACAGATACAGAAGAACATTATTATTATTTCAGGAAACATATGAACACCATGTGGGGCATTCAGGCTGTGCCAGAGAACAGAGGGAGCTCTCCGTATTCACATCCAGGCCGGCTAATGTTTGAGGCCGTTTTCAGAAGTATCAGAATGTGTTGTTCATGTGTGACGTCCAGAGAATCGGCCAAGAAGCAGACGAGTTTAACAAGACCTGTAATTGTTTTAACTGGAGGCTGTGAAGATGTGAGTGGCAGTAACATTTAACAGCCTCGTGTAATTCTGATTCTGACTTTACGGTTTTACAGTGAACTCTACTGATGAGGTTTGTTTCATACATCTATTGTAACATTACTGCTTTAAAGGATCCGCTTAAAGACAGAAGTCTGGTGAGTGGAGACAAAGTGAGTGAAGCTCCACTGAATACCAACTTTAAACCACACTGAGAGGGAGAAAGACAAGGGGGGGGGGGGGGTCTCTCATACCTGGTGTGTTTTGTGCAAAGCGTGCTTCCTGGATGACTGCCAGTTTGGGCTGGACCACCGTGGTAGACACCGGGGCAGGAGCCGAGGAGGTCTCCAGCTCCAGGGGAACCGGGGAGCCCTCCCGTGATAGGCTGTCGGGGGTCTGGATGCCGCTGGAGTGAGCGGAGAGAACCCCCGAATGATTGGGAGACGCCGGGGCACTCCTGAGGGGCCAGACGGACCGGTTAACTCTCAAACATCAATACTGGTATTCGTCGTTTTTCCCTCGTGTTTTACGGGTCAAAACGTACGGAACGCTTTAGCTGTTAAGAGCTTCCTTTAACACTGAGAGATGAACAGAATGCACTCTGGGAAACTAATCTGAAGGATTCTGTGTACATATCAAAGCAGGAGTGTGAGACAGCGGGGTGAAACCAGACCTGGAGGAGAGGGGTCCGTGTGGGGTCCTGAAGCAGGGCACGCCCCGGGGCCTTCGTTTCCTGAAGGCCTGCTCGATGAGCTTGCCCTCCGAGGACGGGTCTATCCTCCAGAACGAACCTTTGCCCGGCTCCTCCTGCGACCGCGCCACTTTGATGAAGTACCGGTTCAGCGACAGGTTGTGACGGATCGAGTTCTGCAACAGAGGAGAAGGCCGAGTGGGGAGCTTTATTATTGACGTCTTACTGGTCGTTTCTGCGGCCGTGTCTCCGGTGCAAAGGCTCCTCGGCAGGTCTGTTATAGTTGTATAACCATCACTCACCTGCCAGCCCTTGTCTGCAGTCCTGTAGTAGGGGTAGTTCTTTGTGATGTGATTGTAGATTCCGTTTAGTGTGAGCTGCTTGTCCGTAGCCAGTGTGATGGCCTGGACTATCAGCTGTGCATAGGAGTACGGAGGTTTGGAGTCATCCTGTGGAGCAGAGGACAAATGCACGTTTATGAATCGCACTACATCCACCCTGTCCTACACGCAGAAAACAAACTGTCCTCGTGTCAGCTTCCAGATATCAGTAACTCCTCACTAGCAAAGATATGTGTAGAAAACAATCGGATTATTTCCTGGATTCATCGTTTAGTCTAAATGTGAACAAACCCCTGTTTTCCAGAGTGCAGGTATTCAAATGTCTTGTCTTGTCAGTTTACAATATGAAACTGAAAAGCAGCAAATGCTCACATTGCAGAAGATGCAACCAAAAACTATTGACATTTTTTGCTTGAAACAATTCATCAATTATCAAGAAAAGGTTGCCTTTCAGGCTGCAGCTCCAAAATCACCAAACTGTGGCTGCAACAAGACACGAGCATTTCCTCCTCATCAGTTCATCTTTTGCCCGTCTGACCCAGTCGGTATGATGCACCACAGATCAGTCGAGTTGGTCAACACTAAACATCTTCCTCTGGTGATAATTACACTTGGATAATGTTGGAATTTCCTCAGACTCTCGGTCGATATACTTTGTACACAAGAGCAACCAGAAACTAACAAAAAAGGTGAGTTATTGTGTCTGAAATGTGTGTCAACAGTAATATTTAAAGACACATTTAAAACCAGTTTGAGTGGGATTTAAATGGAGCCCTGTGGGTGTGTGTTAGAGGCCAGTGAGTCAACGTCACACTCTAAAGTGAAATAAGTGCTGAAGTGTTGAAGGTCAGGTTTGACTCGTCCCCTCTCACCTTGGGGCTGTCCCCTCCAGAGGCGTCTTTGTCGTTCTCAGGCTGGGAGTTGTCATTCATGAGCTGCAGCTCTGCAGAGCTGACCATGCGACCTCCCATCCTGTAGCCTGAAGAGCCTGCGCCCCGCGGGCTGGAGGGGCACGAGTTAGCAGCACTGCAGGGAAAACACAACGAGACTGTTAGCTGCCAACAGACTTACTGCAAAGATTATTTGCTCTAAATCAAGAAATAAACAACAGGCCATAGGTCTGGATTAAGCGCTTCAACCTAAAACATAACCAGCCTGGGGTGTCCCAGAGGGGGCACAGTTAGGTTCCCTGGCTCGGCTCATCCGCAGTCTGCTGCAGTGACACGCTTTTGGCCGATATCTATGCAAATCGCCTCCCAGATCGTCTAGAAATACTGCAGTCACTTTAGCAGCCACAATCAGGCCTAAAGCACCAACGCGTTCAAATCTTAATCAAGACTAATTATCCAGTTAATAGACTGAGTAACCAGCGGATGAAGAGGCTTCATGTAGGCGACGATTTCCATATTTAACGTCCATTTCAGTTCTCAGGGGACTCTGGAGATGTTGGTAAACCAAACAAAGAGGCAGCCGCGCCGGATTCCTCCGTGTGCTGCACCTGCTGCCTCCTTCATTACGCTGACTGTTAATTTGCCAACAGCAAACGCAGTTTATCATATAACCTTCAAATGACTAGTACGACAGAAGAAACCGGGCTGGTTTTCAGCCATCTGGTCGAGATCAGGGGTTGAGAGGATCTAATAGTCTGAGATGGAGGCGCCTCCCTCTCTGAGCCCTGCAGTCGGTGAACTAAGCCTAAGCTGATCACCACACAGGGGCCATGTCAAGGTCAGCTGACACCTCAAGGTCAACAAGGGGCTGAGTGGGAGTGACTTTTCTCACCACCGTGCACCACTATAGGAGCTTAGATCCAGAAACTGGGTTTACAGAACGGATGGATAGAAGTCCTGAACTTAGGGAAAGCTCCTTTTAGGGAACGTAATACAGCGCTGCTTTTGGTGTTTGGTTTGATGTATTAACAACATTTTATTATACTTATAAAATACAACATCTCAAACTCCGTCCTGGACTTATTTCCCTTGTTGTCGCTGGTGTTCACCAACCTTTATCAAGATGAAGATGATGATGCGCAAAAAGTTGTTACTTTTCTTGTTGAATTTACAATTCCGGATAAACTAAAACTACCTCCAGTCGGGTTAATCTTCAAAACTAGCCTCAAACTTCGTTTCCATCGTTTCTAATCTTTCCTCACATACAGAAAAGTCACTTCCTGCTCGCTTCAAGCTGGTGAATACATAATAACTTGCAGCAGTGAGTACCTAATGGTGCCAGTAGGCGATGGCAGGGGGCTCATTAGGTGAGCGATGTTGTCTGGAATGTTGATGGTCAGCGGGGAGATCTGGGGCTGTACTGGTTTCACTGGGGACTCTGGAGCCTCGCGCTTCACTTTCTTCCCACTGGACAGGGCTGTGAACGTGATCTTGATGTTTGTACTGGGGAACCTGAAAGTGCACCTGCAAAAGGAAACAGACACGATTTACAGCCAGTGCAGAGGCAGGCGTTAAAGAAGACGGCGTTTCAAAGGCAAATCAAATCACAGAGCACATAAACCTGCGCTGTGGTAGAACCGTTCGCTGATTCGACTTTAATTAGCTAAGAGAGACAAGGTGTAAGTTAATTAAATTTGAATACTGATGCAATGACTGGGTGAAGCTGACTGAAAATCTTTGTGGGAAACAGCAGGACCCATCACAGAGAGCTCTATGTTACTACACTGCAGAGGACTGAGGCAGGCTGGAGCTGGTGGCCTCAATGGGGGACAGGCCTAAATGAGGCCGAGTGGTAAATATAAAGACATGCTTAATGCGCAGTAGCCTCAGCAGCATGTCGACAATTAATGGCAATGCACACCTCTATTCTGAGGTTTTGAACTGTGTTGACTGATTCATCTGTCCATAACAGTCAACAGAAAATGAACTGACGACGAATAACTATAACTGTTAAAAAATATATATTAAGTATGAATGGTAACTGTTCAATACTTCCAGCTTCCTCCAGCGTTTTTAAACATGAATGAATGAACATCTTTGGGCTGTTGGTCCGTGACTAAAGGCTCTAAGAAACAAAAAATGGACATTTTTGCTATTTTCTGACATCTTAAAGACCACATTATAGATAAAAAAGAAATACTGGGTGGTTAATTAATAATGCAAAGCAATACTTAAAAGCTCAAGCAGTTATTTAAATATCTAAACCGCTGTGGAACTTATTTCACTCTTCTGTTATACCCAACGTCCTTTCCTACATTTCACACAATGACGCTGAACACACAGCAGAAATTGGGGTATGGGCTTGAAATGCAACATGCCTTGTTGCTGCATTGAATGAGGCATCTCTGCCTCTGTGGTGGATCTACTGCAGGGCCTGTTGCCCCCAGTAAACTGGGTTATCTTTCTTCTCTTCATTAACGCAGGATTGAGAAGACATCGCGAGCTGATAATCACGACACCAAACCATCTCAGATATAATGTGAGGAGGCACTTTGGATTCGACGCAGAAACATTATCACAACACACCTTGAAGCCAGATCAATAAGTCAGGGTAAGGCAGATAAAGCTTATCACAGATATGTAGTATTGGCGTATAAATCAGCTGATAAATAAGACTATAAAATGTCCCGGTCAGTAATTATCATGGTTAAAACTGCATTAAAAAATATATATTGGATCCTTATTTATGTTACATGCATATACAAAAAAATCTTAACTATCTTGCTATCAGCCTCAATAATCCAGTATTGCACAGTGTTAGAGTGTAATGTAGGATTAGATTTTGTGGTTTGTGTTTGAATTAATCTGAATCACTTACGTGTTTAATTCTTATTTGTTTAAACTCAATTTTGTTGACAAAGAGGCGGCCCTGTCTCGTAGAGCTGCAGATGATTGTGACACTCGGAGGGGCGTCATGAACACCTGCGCAACCCAATGCAACGGGTCTGCACCATCAGCGTTTCTCCATTTGAGATGCAGCAGAATTAAAAACAAAATGGACTCAGGAATGCAAAGATGTTGCCAAGAGAAACTGATGTAGTTTGAAAGGAGGATTCCTTGTAAAACCAGGCTCATAGTTGGTATACTGTAGACGTCTATATATGTGGGATGAAGGGAAACCGTCGCGGGGAACATTCACAGACACCAGAGAAAAGAAGGAAGGCTTCTAAATCCCTGTTAGGATCAGGCTGCCTGACACCCTGGAGACGGAGCAGGCACACGTTGGTTTTCATTTAGTCAAAGAGTGCCAGGCACAGCAGCTTTTTTTTTTTCTTCGCCGGGCCCTCACAGCGCTGGCATCTGCTGAGAGAACCGTTTCCCCGACACCTACATCTCAAATTAGCTTTGCCACTCACGGGAGGAGACCGAAACACTTCCTGGAGACGGACTGGTGAGGGGAGACACTTTCATTATGCATGTGCCCTCCGAGCACCCTTTCAGGAAGGGTAGAGACTTCTCTGTGGATCTGATAAAGTTGTGGAACATCCTTAAATAACATCAGAGCCTTTCTCAATATCTAGCAGCTGTGTGTAACTGACAGAGTGGGGACAATGAGATCTAAATATATCAATAAATAATAAAATATCAAAAACAATCCTCTTCTTTTATGTTCTTCCCTGTGTTTCATCATGCTGTTACTGAACACCGCTGTACGTTCACAACACAAACAAGCTCGGCTGTCACCAACTAGGGCAACTTTGATAAGGACATATTGAATAATGAGTATACAGTGTATTACATAGGCAGCATATGTTTGTTTAGACTGCGTCTGGTCCTTTTCCCTAAAAGTTATGGGAACTTATACATATATATATATATTAATGGAGGTGGTCTTTTTTTTTTTCCACCCGTCTCTACAAAAACACTAAAAACAATACTTTTCTCAATACTTTGGTTTGAGGGACAAATGCATGTTCTTTCTATACCACATCCTTTTCTACTGTAACAAGATACGACAAACTTCTCAAACACATCGTGTTTAATGTTGTATTAACACAAACCGCCTTAACAACATTTCCAGATTAGTTCAGGAACTATCACTATCTCAAATCAGATACCAACTGTTGATACTTGATGCTATGGACACCTTTTGGTTGGTGTGTGGCCAAGACTAAATGTTTGTATAATGTTATTTTGTGAGGCTTTTGAGAAGAGGATGAGACCTAGGTGATGAAGGCTAACTTATCCATATGAATGCAACTGATTATCAATGAATCTACTGGTTGTTGTTTCAATGAATTACTACTTGTTTAGTCTATAAATGTACGACCAACAGCTCAAAACACAAAGATATCAAATTCACAATGATCTAAAACCTCACATTTGAGAAGCTTGAAGCAGCGAATGTTCAGCATTTTTGCATTTGAACGATTAAGATAAGGAAATATCTGATTAAAGAGGAAGTAATCAAGCCTTAGGATCTGAACAATGATTCAAAACTAACTGTTGATACTAGACACTTACAGATACTCAAATCAACAGCCACATATTGGCCTGTATTCAGGAAGTTTCCATACCTAGCCCTGGCATCTACTCGTTTCTTAATTAACTAAACATTTCAGCATGCAACACAATACTTTTAATTCATAATTACACACTTCTAATTGTCCGGGTGAGGCTCAGTGGTATGGAAAGCTGTGTCCATGCTGTTGATTATCCCCCTGAAAGCATGCATTCATTGAAGCCTCTTTATCAACCCCATTTTTCCTCCTGTATGAACAATGAGGCCTGAACTCCAAAAACACAAAACGCACAGTTGCCATGCTGCTAAGCTGTGAGGACGGCAACAAACTAAGCTTGTTCAACTGAAAACTTTCACTTGATTTCCACCCCCACCCACCCTGCACAAAAAAAAAAAAAAGAATGTAAACAAAAGAAGACAGCAAGACAGGAAAGGGTCTCCAACTTGGAGAGAATTTGCGGGTGTGGGAGAGGACAGGGAGGGGAGGGGGGGCTGCTTCTCTCTGTTTACATCACCAAAGAGGAATCCCTGGAATACAACCGAGCTGTGCCCTGAGCCACAGCTCCACGAGTCCTCTCATTCTGTCAATCTGCATCTTCAGCCGCTATCGTCTTATCGCGGACAGTGAGGGTCGTTTAAGTGCCCTCTCTAGCTTGAGGATTACAGTAAAGCATGTGAGCGTAATGCTAGGTGGCGTCTTACATATGGAAGTCCATGTAATAAAGACTGTTGCTGATTAAAAGCTCTTTATTGGCAGTCGGTCTGATCAATATGATAACATGAAACCACTGCCGTTCCTTCCTTGTTCCTTGTGGTGCCTACATAATGAAATGCACTAGTGTGTGTATATATATATATATATATATATATATGATTGATTATCACATTTTGTGTGTACAAAATAAAATTTCAGTGGTGACATCAAGTCAAAACAATTTTTTTCTTTGTGCAGTACAAAAAGAAAGCGGTTTCACGTTGAGCGATTGCACAATAACAGAGCCGTGTGGGAAGTCAGGCCCGTGCTGGCAGGTCTGTCTACGTTACAAATCAATTTAGTGAATAAACTACAACCTCTTCCTGGTGTGCTGAATCACAAATAAATCTGCCTGGTGAAAATGTAAACAGGCTGGTTTGTTTTAGTTTTCACCACAGATGATCTTCCCATTCTGGTTTGTAGTGTAAATTCTGTGCGTGGGACTAACAATTACTTTCAGCGCCTATTATTCTGTCAATTACTTTTTAACTGATTAATCGAGGACTTTGTTTTGTCCAGCCAACAGACCAAAAGCCAAATATATTCAATGTAGAATGATACAAGAGAAAGGTAGCACATCTTCACATTTGAGGAGTTGGAACCAGCAAATGTTTGATAAATGACTTAAATAATGACATTATTAGCAAAATTGTTGAATAATTGCTTCATATTGCTTGTGTTTTTTTCTGACCAACAGTCCAAAACATTTGGTTTACGATATTATAAACCACAATCCTGGCAGAACCCAGCTTGTTATTACTTTATGGCTTGTTTTTATCTGTGACTATCTGGATCGGTCACACAAACATGGCCTACATCCAAACCAAGCAGCACATGTTTACTGGAACACAAATGCCAAGTTTTGCAACCCATTAGTAAAATGAATACAGATCAGGGTTATAGATTCCTCTGTGTGATAAATGCTTTTTCTTTTTTTTTTTGAAAAGCATCGCATTTCACAACAGCACATTATCAACAATCCTGAAAGTTAAACAATGGCACGGTGCAGGCTACAACCTGCACAACACAGCTCAGAAACTTTCTTTTAAGAGCTAAACTAACCCCCGTGACAAAAACGTTTACATTTTAATTTAAATTCTTGTTTAATGGTTAATGTTAGCAAATTATTGGTGAAATACAAGAGCTAGCATGACTTCGGCTGAATTTAATAGAGGCCAAAGGTACCGCAGGCTCTGCTGTTGTGAGCCGGCAGGGCGGGGACGGGCTGGTTTGTTTACGTTTACCGTTAGGGGTCGAGAGGAGCCCCATTCACAACTACGGGGAAGCTGCAGCTAACTGCTAGCTAACATGTTTGCATGACAACAAGGATGAATGTTTACAGTATCACGAGGCATACATTTTTGACTCAAGAGTGTCCACGTGATAGGAAAAACTACCACTAGTCAATATCAACAATAGCATCCCCATAGCCACGAGCTAGCTTATTTATTTAGGCTAAGTAGCTCCAATACAGACACTGTGGTATGCGGCTAACGCTAACTTAACCACAGGAGGGGATGTGGAATGGAGGCAGGCGGCTAATTAACACTGTTGCTAACAAAAATGTCAACAAAGAAAATGGCATTGGGAACAGGATGCGGAGTTCTTGCTAACATGCTAAAACACGTGGTCCTCTCGACCCTGCCGGCCAATATAAACCCAATGTTGTTAACTGTTAACTTTAGCTGGCTGGCTACTAGCGCTAGCATCCACATGTTCACCAAGAGGGGGAACTTACATTCGTGGTAGCTGCAGAGGAGGGGCGCCCCGTCTGAGGAACACTCCGTCTACAAACACCCCGTTTTTACCGAGACACCTCAGGTAGAAATCCCCGCTGCCGGTGCCGTCGTCGCTGGCGGTGAATATCTCCAGATGCCTCCGGGAGATGAAGCTGGAGTGGCCCATACTCACGTCCACGGAGCCCTGAGACGAGTTCCGGCCGATGGTCACCGAGCGCTTTTTCATCATGTATTCGAATTCACGGCCCTCGAGCCGGGCAACCGGCCCAGACGATCCGCTCACCACGGCCATGTTCGGGTTAAATTATCTAAACGCCAAATACTGGGGCAAATAAAACACCGGTGTACGGACGCCCGACTGTGGCCTTTCAGAGGCGTGTAAATGAAGTAAATCTACAAGAGGGGCATCAAATTCAAAACAGGAATTTAGAGGGGAACATGCGAGGCCAGGGACAGCGGCTCCGACCCACCGCCGAGAGAAAGGGTAGCAGAGAGATCCAACCAAACCGAGCAGGAGGCGGATATGAATTTACTGACAGCGCGATCCACCAATGAGAATCCAGGGAGCTGATGCTGCTACGCGACTGCGACCAATCACACGTGAGAATTAATCCGAGGGCACATTCAAGGTCGGTTGGTGGGTAGCCATACGCGCATATGCTGCTCGGTGAGACGGAAGAAGCGGAGTGGATCTTTATAACCACACAGGAAAGGAGCGGACCAACCGTTTACACGTGCAATCAGTCACAATAACCACCGTAGCGACAGGGTATCGATAATCTTTGATCATGCATCGACATCGCCGACTAATCATGTATTCAAACCGAGAAACAGCCGCATGTATGTGATGTATTTTACGGCACCCGGCTCCCTTTAGTCTCCACGTCGCAGCGGTGCAAAGCCACAGTGCATGGTGGTCTTCCTCCTCCACTACAGAATCCACGCCTGGTTTTGCACGTCGCCCCCTTTGCAGCATCTTGTTACTTTGTAATGGTGAGGTTAGCTATCTTTTCAGCGATGATCGCTGAAGTCTGTAATCTGTGCAAACAAATCTCGTTGCCTTGACAGACAGACAGACAGACAGACCTACTTCATGTTCCCCTGCTGGGGCTGCAGGTTTGTAATCCCGGGCTGTCCTGTCTGCAGGCCTTGTTATCACCAGGGGTGAGTGACCCTGCCATCTGTAGGCCACTTGTTTGTAAACACTGAGGGACTGTCTGTGCGGAAGTGGTGTGTGCGCGTGTGCGTGCACGCGTTCAAGGCCTCAACAAGATGATAACACCCCCCCCCCCCCCCCCCCCGACAAGGTGTGAAGCAATGATCAGGCGTTAACAGTTGTTCATTGAATGCAGCGTGGAGGCACCTTTTGTATGTCCACGGGTTCCTGCAATACTACATATGTCTGTTGGTCTTTGTGGAAATCAAAATACAACTTTGATGCAACATTTTGTATGTGACATGCTTTGCCACCTTTGGCTCTAGGAACTTGTAATGGGCATCATTTTATAGACTAAGCGATTAACTGATAAATCATGAAAGCAACTGGCTGAGATGTGAGGTACTTGTACTTTACACGAGTATTTTCCTTTCATGCCACTGATATACTCCACCACATCTCAGAGAGAAATATTGTACTTTTAACTTCACTACATTTGACAGCCTTAGTTACTTTAAGTCCTTTGCACACAAAACATATGAAGAGCTTATAAAATATGTTTTGTTATAAATTAAACTTAAACTACCCAACAGTTTATACAAGTATGTACTGCTCTGAAAACATTTCATGGTTCCAGCTTCACAAATGTGATGATTTGCTGCTTCTCCTTTTAATTATTTTAATGATTTAAATTGAGGTTTGGACAGAAGGAGCATTGTGAAGGCGTCACTTTGGGCTCTGGGTCATTGTGACGGCAGAATGTTTACAAAGCAAACAATCGATCGATTAATGGAGAAAATAATCAGCAGATGAATCCATAATGAAAAGAATCATTCAATCAATTAAAGTATAACAGAAGCAAATGCTGTCCGAAGTCTGTCATTCTGACATAAAGCAGGATGATTAAAGCAGGAAACAGTTGAAGGGCCCATAGGAGTCATTAACCTCTAACTTCAACTCTACCAACCACTGGAGGGAGACATGCACCATCACAATCCTCCAAAGATGACATCATGAACTCACCAGCCATTTTAAGCTTTTAGGCTGAAGTAGTGTTCACAAACAGAGCCGAATAATGAACTCGGTGTCATCACTTCATCACCTGCCAGAAGAGAGATGTATCTGCCCACAGTCAAAGTATACCAGCATTTATTAGAATATTAATGACAGCGTTTGTAGAGTGCAGATTACATCAACATGAACGGACTAATGGACCCGATCAGTATGTAAGAATACATTCACATACATTAGATTGATTGCTTTAAGCAACCACTTTGACAGCACAGATCTCAGGTAACATTTCATATCAAGATTATTTAATGAGCCCATTAACAACCCCACATTCTGAAACACTAAAAACCTTTAAAATTGAAGACATTTGAAAGATCTATCTGTGGTTGTTATTGTACTTTCTGTGTAGTTGTGGCAATCACTTGTTTGTCCGCTGGTGACTGTCTGTCGCTCTTTCACTACCGTCCAGGAAGAGTGGCGACTGCTGTGGCAAAGCTAATGAGAATCAACTATTGGCCAAAGCTCTCTCAAACCACATGCTCAGGATTCACAACCTCATGCCTGCTCAGAGCTCATGCTGCATCATGCTGCGTTACCAGGATGTATATTTGCTTGCTCTCCAGTTAGATCCTCTCATACAGTAAACTGCGTCTCTCACGGGAGATGCTATTGGGCGTTGTTGTGATTAAGACTATAACAACATATACCATCAAGACAACTTGGGGATTGCAGCACAACAGAGAAGGCGGTGTCCCATGGGGGGAGGAGGGGCTGAGCAGCAGGGTTTCCATCTCTTTGCAGAGAGAGAGAGAGAGAGAGAGAGAGAGCTCCATTACGCCTCTCCTCCATTTCCTCTCTCAGGGGCAGGAACCAAATGGACACATTAATAACACTCTCCATGTCTGAGGGAGCTAATGGTGCCTTGAGTGCTGATTAAGGCTGGGAAGAATTGGGCTTGTAGGGGGAGTATTAGGTTCATTCTCCTCGCTGGCTGTTGTGGTGAATAAACTGGAGCTCAGATCGCGCAGCGTTTGGAGAGCTTTTTGAGATGAAACTGCTAATTGGTAAACCCCTTTGGTAATTAACATAAAATGAGGTGCTGGAGCTTCTTTGCTTCTTACCGGAGTAGCTTTGCCTGTGTGAGAGGCATGTTTATTCTTTCTATTGCACTGGGTGGAACTTACTAAAACAACCCCGAGCTAAAACCTACAGTGCCTGTTTGGCTAGTTTTTAACTGAGGAGCAGTGTCACGAGGAACACACCAACAGGCATGTTTAGCTACTCATTTCAAAAGCTTTTCTATCGTACACAAACATGAGGGGACATGTTGAAATATAAATATCAAGTCACACTGTACATAAGTGATAGTAATGAGATAAATAAGTCATATCATGGTGCAGCTTCCTCTCAATGAAAGTGCTGAGGAATAATACAGTTTCCACTCCGACAAAGTCCAGGAATCACTGCTGTCCATATATAACAAGTTGTCTTCACCCTGGAGTTTTTAGTCCAGTGTGTTCCTGGATGGATCACACATCCTTCGCTGAGTTCAGGGAGCCACAGGTTTCACACATTCATGATTTTCGTCATGTTGCTGATTTGAAGGAGTCCAGACGCTTGGCCGGCTCTGACTCCAGTCCAGCTTCACTCATACTGCAGTCACAGTATATCCTGTTTAGTCAGGTTGAGCTCCTCCTCAGACACAGTGATGTTCCCCATGTACCAAAATATCCAGAAGACCAGGCTGAGGAAGATCAGCAAAGGTCCGGACAGCACAAAAAAGTCCCAGAAACTCAGAGGTGCGAAGATCCCGAGGAAGAACAGGATGAGGCCGACGATGTCAAAGATCAGAGCCAGCGTCAGGAAGACGACGGTGGACTTCCTCTGCTTCATGTTCGCGCTGCGTGAGACGGACAGGCGGACGCCGTCTGAAGCTCTGACAGGAGTGAGAGCGACTCTCTCCAGAAAAGTGCTTTCGTGTCTTCTGGATCATTGTTTTTCACTCGCAACACGCCTCACATTTCCTTCATAGCTCAAGACTTAGTGGCAAGACTGGTATCCAACCACAACAACGGGTTGTGCTGCTCATTAACAGCAGCTGAAAGCCCCACAGTCCATCTTCATTCCTCTGCAGGGCCGACTTGTTTTGCACCTTACATGTCATTACTATGACACATCAACCCATTGTCTGTAACCTGTGTGACAGATTTATGCACATATATTTCCTAATCAGCCGCCATTGAGCTCGTGTTTACACAGCGATAAGCCTGCTATAATTAATTGCCCCCCCCCCCCCACCCTTGATCTTTTTGTTTTGCTAATGAAACCAAAGTGATTCGGGGCTGCATCAGTGTGTTGCATCTTTTATCAGGTCGTTCAAAGCCTCCTCTTGACTCCGCTGAGTTCAGAGATTTACCCCAGGAAACATATTTACCCTTTTATGTTTATTTTGGGAGCAGCTCTGCTGGGTGGATACACTGCATTCAAGTGTTCCCTAAATATTTAACAATCCACGGTTCACTCATCACTACAATGATACCTTTTGTGAGGCGACTGTCACATAGAGGAAATGCACGTAATGGAAACTCCTCTGTGAGAACCTTGTTTGACCAGTCAAGCTGCCACTGTTTGTCTCTGCTCTGCGGCTTTGACTTACTGTCCTGCCTACCGCAGCAGGTGTGCACAGGAGAGATGAGTTATGTTTTATTTACTCTAACGTTGTCATGAGTTTGATTAAAGTGCATGAGGCCGTCAGTCTTGATAACTCTGTGTTTGTTAGAAGCCGTTTCAGCTGTTATAAATGAGACACTGTCAGAGATGTGACTCCAATCTGTCATCAGGCTTCTATTCCCAAAATGTGATTAATAGAGAAACTACAGACAAGTTAGTAAACATACAGTATGTTACATACAGCATCCAGAGTCACACATGATCCACTGTTGAGGATTTTCAGGTTTGTTTAACCAACACCACAGCACTGAGACAAACCAGTCCGACTGGTGTTTATGTTGCTTTGACAGCAAATCAAAGAGCAAACATGGCTTGACTTTACTCCGTCTGGCAGCAGCTACGTGTAAACGTGTATAAAATACAGTACATGTATTTTTGAACACGTAGCAAAGCATTTGTGAAGAAGTAAATAAAGCTGAAATGACGGAGGACCATTTCCTGGACACAGTGGCCTTTCTGTAGCCACGGCTCAGAGCTTTAGCCCTGCAGACCTATGTGAACAGGGCCATGGCTACCACTGAGGGTGAGTTAAGGTTTGTAGATTCAATATATATATATATCAGTACACTTAAAAAAGAAAAGATTATAATAATAACCAGAGGGTCCTGGTCTGAAAAACAGACGGTTTTGGGGCCCTCTACAATAAGAGTAATAATGAAGGTGTTGCCTTAAGGTCCTCATCATTTCAGTTTATAATGCTTCAGTGGTGAATACAATATCAACTAACACATTTGCAATTAATCAAATTACCATAAACTAATTGCCACATGGTGAACCTGGACTCTTTGGGGCCTTTAAGAGTCCGGGGCCCCAGGCAGGTTCCCGCTTCGGTAATAAGAAATCTTAAAAACAGCATTTTGACCTCGATGTTTGGAAATAAAACTGAACAGTTAAATACTTTCAGTCTCTTGGACAGAAATGTGTCATTTGGTGGTGATTAAAGGGAAAATAGGAATTTTCTCAACTGCTCCATTTAAAACCAAGTAAATATTCATTCTTTCGTCTTTTGTTAATGGAAACTTCATTTATTCCTTTATGTTGGATTCTTGCCTGAAGACCAATTTCACATTTTTGCGTGTTCAGCCGACCTGCTGACTAAAAGACTGTCACACTGGCACTTAATAGCAGTTGATTAATTGAGAGTGCACCAACTGAACACTCGCTCCATTTTCCCTGTAAAAACTAACCCTGACTGGGAATTGTTAGGAAATAAAACGTTACCGAAAATGAAAACATTAACAAAACAATGAGACCTTCTTTTTAGTGCCAGGCCCGTCTCTTCGAGGGGGGGGGGGGGGGGCCTTGGACCTTGGAGTATTTCTAAAATCCTGGCCGCAGCCCAGCCCATGATCATCATTTTAGCAGAGCAGGAAACGGTTCTTTCATTGATTAAGTTTTTCATTTAGCTGCCAGCAACCTTAATATTCTGCATTCATGATATTCATCACCGCAGACGCACATTTCAAACACAGAATGAGTGTTTTTAAATGGAGGTCGCCTACTCAGACCTCTTGTTTCTCTGTCTCCACCTTCTTCTTCTCCACGGCGGGGGAGTCCAGACTGTCATCATACCCTTCATTGTTGTAGGCTGTGGATTTGCCCCATGTCACCCTGCTGGCTTTGTGTGGAGGTGGTCCCCCCTGGCTGCAGTCCTCATCCTCCACACGCTTCACACGTTCCTCCCCTTTCAGCTTCTGGCTTAACCTCTCGGATAGTTTCCTGGCCAGCAGCACGATACTGCTCCTCTTCTTCAAGCCGTCGTCCTCAGACACCTGGACGTTGCCCACGTACCACACGAGCCAGCAGCCCAGGCTGAAGAAGACGACCAGGGAGCCGGAGTAGATCAAGAAGTCGCCATAGAAGCGGCCGCCGACGCGCAGGTTGGCGAATATGCCGACGAAGAGGAGAATCAGGCCGACTACATCAAGTACGACGGCGAAAAAGAACATATGCACGCACAGGCCTAAACACCTGATGGGGTTCATCGTGGCAGCATTACAGCCGCTTCAGGCGTGTGTAACGGGAGGATGCTGCATCCTGTGTACCTGAGCCGAGGCGGCGCACCTGTAGAGACACGCCCCGCCTTAAAGTGAAGGTAAACAGGCGGTTCACTGTAAACAGGCTTCAGCTCACAGCTTCCCGTCAGGCGCCGTCATTTATTAAAAACACCGCTGAACCCTCCAAAAGTCCAGTCCGCCTCCATGCAAATGACGGGAGGCTCTCAGGACTTTAACATATCATTTGACTTTCAAACAAAGTTACCCCCCCCCCCCCACCGAGTCTGTGTCTGAGCGTGACGCACATCCTCTGTTTGTACAGGACCTGTATCATAAACCAGTTTCCATTTCTCAACTGACGGTGATTAAAATGTTAGAAAACTGGAGATTAACGCTTCACATCAGTCATTATAAGACTTTCTCTCATTTTATTACAACATTCCTATGAACTTGTGTCTTTATATTGTTTTGCATGTCCTCTATAATGAGACAGTGTAACATGTCCTAAATACAATAATATACATATATATATATAAAATATTGGATTTTGGTTGTTTCAGTCATGTGTCAACTACACGTGTTGATTTTATCTGTAACTAATTATTATTTCCATTAACGATTCATCTGCAGATTAATTAGTTAGTTAAATGTCCATCATCATTTCACCAAAGCCGATGTTGACATATTCAAATGTCTTGTTTTTAGTTTAAAAACCCAAAGATATTCACATTTGAGAATCTGGAACCAGGACTTTTGGTCTTTAGTGCTTTTTCACTGAAAACAGCTTGGCGTCCGATGAGAGCCGTGAGAATCAACCGAAACAGTAAAGTTGTGGGCTGGAAAACCAAAACAATAAGCGTGAGGATACTTAAAATACTGTAATTGTGCAACAATATCTAATGTTTAGTTAAAAGCAGAATGAGTGGGATTTGTTGGCCCCTCCTCCCCGGCTTGTTTTTCTCGGCGCTCTGGCCGCCGCCGTGTTCGTGAACACAGCAAAATAAGAAAATAAAGGTGATGATTGAGAGGGAATATTTAGTCTATGCATAAATTCCTCCTCATTCTGCCTTTAACATTCAAGACAATGAAGCTTGTTTTAATTTGAGAAGTTGATCCATCCCATATTGATTGCAGCTGCTTTAAATACAATCTATATTCTGAATATTTCATGTCCATTATGATGGACGCTGGGTCTCAAGAGGTTAATTAAAATGTCCTGCCACATAATATTTGAATCCTATGAAAATGTGCCTCCAGGTCACGGTAGTCAAATGTTTTCCCTTTACATATATTTGAGGATGAATGCAGTCAGATTCAAAGTGTCCGTCAGTGACTCAGTTCCACAATAAGGACTTCAGTGGAAGCAACAAGACACAGTAAACTGGGAACTGACAATCACAAGCTCTCACAACTTTTAATTATTCATGAATTGGCATATACTGTACCACACAGCATTAGGAAATCCCTCTTGTCCACTTTCCCCTCATGAATATATAAGGACATAAGGACAGCTGGCTTCCTGCTAACCTCGCCGAATTGAGTGTGAATAATTGTTGTGCGGCACGCTGTCGTCCTCGTGCTCTCACCTTCTTTTTCCACAGCCATGGTTATCGATGCAAACGTTGTCATGCACACTTGAGACTGAAATTAGTGCTTAGTGCTGTCAATCCTGGTAAAGCAGAGAAATAAACATAAATGTCACCACGCAGCCACTTTAAATAATAATTAGCTTCCACAGAGGCTCATTTCAATCCTGTGTGCTCTTAAAGTTTTTCACCTCCAAACGTGAAGTTTTGTGACAAAACATCACAGATCGAACATCGGAGGTCTGTAGTAACTGAGGGGCTTCTTCATATTTGACTGCTTCCTGTTCTCCTTGGTGATGGGGATGAGGACCACACCCACCACGAAAACCATCAGCCCAATGGACAGCAGGGCCGGTCCCAGGATGTTGGTGACCTTCTTGCAGTGGCCGGCGAAGTACAGGCCGCTGATGATGATGCCGCACGCCAGGAAGCTTCCCCCCGTGGACATGAGGTGGATGGGGAACCAGAAGACTTCACACTTGCTGCGAGAGGCCTCTGTGGTCCAGAGGGACTCGCTGCGAGACAGGCTGAACACGGTGCTCTCTGTGCGGCTCGGGGGCGTCAGCTGGTCCCTGGACTGGGAGAGGGTGCACTCTCCCAGGGGGATGTTCTCTGGGCTGCCTGGCATGGCCTCCTGGATGACTCTGTGGAAGTAACGCAGAAGAAGAATCAATCTGTGAGGGAGGACGTGTCTCAGTTTCTAATGATAAAATATAAATAAATAACGTATAATATAATGAGTGATATATGAGATATAAGTGTGATCAGGAAGCCTCTGTTCACCATACTGACGCAAAAAGGACAAAATTATTACAATAATTGTTAAAATGTTCTTTGAGTTTTTCCCAAATCTGCGCTATGGAATAACACACGTTCTATCTAATAAAGTCAGGGCTGCATATGTTCGTGTTCCTGAAGCCCACAGCTCCACTGGAAAACAGTTCAAAGCAGGCAAATAAGAAGTAAACAAGCAGACCAACACCTACCTTTAAAACTGAATCAGGTCTCTTTGTCTGTATTTTTGAAGAATCAACAAGAAGTTTAAATATCTTAACCGTCAGAAAACACCCAGAAATCTGAAGGAGAAGCTGACAAATAAATCCGCCCACCGTCCGACCAGAGAAACCAGTGCAATGCAGTGCTACAGATTCCCACTGAACAACCATCCACCCACCCTCCTATGTTATCTCCACCTCCTCAAGAGAACCCTGTGACCACCATCCCCTTACCATCATCTACCATCGCAGGCGCTCAGTCCTGATGCTGCATCCAGTGCGAGGAGCTTGCCTTCCGGTCCCCAGAGGATCCATAGACCTCAAACCACTCAGACTGACGCCTCCATTGGTCTGTAAAATGATTTCAGAAACTTCTACCAACGGCTCGGGTGTTGCCTTTTGTTTAAAATGGCTGAAATTTCCCAGGACTGGACAATGAGAGAGGAAAATCTCTACCTCAATTGGACGGTACTCTTTCCACACAAAGCGGAGCAGGGCAGGGCAGCGACTAGGAAATGGCTCTCTGTTAGCCGGATTGATGTAGCAAGCAATCACCCATACAGAGACTTTCCAATACAGCCTGATATGTTGGCACAGTATTGATCACAAAGTACCCTGGAGCAATTATCTAGCAAGTTGTAGCTTTGTTTGCAGAACATGAGATCAATAAAACCTGTGAGGCAAAATTAACCCTCAGAAAATGGAGGAAATCAAATAGAATCTTGGTCAAATTTAGGATTTTTCTTTTCTTTTTTTTTTGTCGTCTTGAAACTTCCTGCGTCAGACTCTCAGGGGGAATACAAGAGGGATGTGTCTGTAACACGACTCCCCTGCTTCCATTTTACAGCCCTGATATTACATTTGTGTCTGTGTTGCTTTGTGTGCTCTTTTGGAAAAGACACAAGTGTCAGCACGCGGCCATTGATCCGAACATGATCTCAGTCTTTAACACAGTTACACTCCACAGAGCTCCTCAGCTCCTCAGCTCCGCCACCTGTACTTAGTAAACACTGACGCTGCTGCCTGAACTCATTCGATTACAGCTGTCATCTGTATAAACTGCCCCACTGTACCATCCCGTGTCAATACGCGCAATGACTTACTCCGTCCAACAGAGGGCAGTACTGGCATGTGCCTGGGCCTGTGGGCAAACGGCTGAATTCAGTTTAGCTGTATCATTAACTTTTAGTGAAATATTTCATGGCAGGATTAGTTAATTAATCGGTTAATTCAGTATTTTTGTAATTATTGTTCTGACGTGCCTTATGGATCAAAGTCTTTTTATTTTGCAGCCACATGTGAGAAATTAATCAGCCATCCCATGTAATGTGCTACAGTATCTCGCAATTATGATGAGCCTAATTCTCGTTAATGGTCCATTTAAGTGGGTTGTGTCCCATTCACTTGATCATAGTCGTCTGAGGGTATTCTACTCTGCTAAAGGACAAGGTGGAGCTGCTGCAGAACTCCATGTGTGTTTGATCAAGATCAGACGTAAGACGTGTGGTCAATACATCAGATTTTAAACTCATTTAAGCATTTTGGTAACATGCAGGACGTCATTGTGCACCTTAAGTGTGGTACATGCACTCTAACGTTTGATTGGCACGAGCACTTAAAGCACAATTTGTCGGTTAATTGATTAGTCGATGGACAGAAATGTCCCTTTTTAAGCAGAAAAGCCAAATATTTCCATGCTGTCACATCACAGGTGGATTATCTGACTTGCTGGTGTTTACAAGTTGAAAGTTGAGCCAGTTTATTGGTAAAGCGACACACAGGTATCAGTCTAATTCTATTTGATAATGCAAACACAGAGGGTTGCCAGGGATTAGAGCTAATAAGCCTCGTCTTGAGTCAGCACGCTGAGTTTGTGGGTTTGGCAGGGGTTTTAGGACTGGATTCAAATGAACTGTGGACTTTGAGGTGCAGCGCGCACACCCTCTAGTTAAAGCCACCAGAACTAAGATGCTCTAACAACTCCAACCCTTGCGGTTTTTCAAGGCTGTGGATTATACAGAAATACTTTTTGGCCAAATGAAGCCTTGCACAGAGCCTTGTTAACTCCTGAGCAAATATCAATAAAACCCGAGCAGCAACTCATCTGCAGATATTCACTCGTCACATTTCAGATAATACGTCCCTGATTTATTAACACGTGGAGCCCTTTTCTGTACAGGTGACCTTGGGAAACTAATTAATCTGCTTTGCATATTTACAGCTTTTTGCTGAGTAATCCCGGGGGGGAAGGCACGCAAACAACTGTAGCATAAAGGTTCCTTCACCCATGGAGACACAGAGAGATCTGTAATATTCATAGTTCTCTTTTAGCAATGAAACAACCTCTAAAAGAAAAGCTGTTTATACTTTAACTTCTACTTTAATTTGTAGCTGTTTCCACTTCCCTTTAACGTACCAACACCTCCTTTTCTCAGCAATTTATTATGTTTTCAACCGATTTAATGATCCTTAAATAAGAGGCATCAACACCCTGAGGTGTCAGTCCAAACTATGTCACACTTACAGATGTAAAGGCCGCAAAACTTTTTTTTGACGCACGTCATCCAGCACAGTTCTGACCTTTCAGACTGCCAACAACATCAGTTGTAAGTTTCTTTTTCTGTGGCGGCCCAAACTTTAACCCTTCCTCCTCGGGTTTTGTATAATGTGTGCACCAACAGCAAAGTTAAAATAAGGCCTCAGAGCTTCAGCGAGCTCCGAGCCGACACCGAGGCTGACTTCCTGGTGATGTTGACTCTGTGCAGGTTTGATAACATGTTACACAAACATGAATTGATCATGATTAAGTGGTACATTGTCCTGTAAGTAGTGCTGGTCTCTCAGCTGTGGTTCAACCATGACAATCTCAACAGTCATTACAAACAATAGCGGAGATTAAAGGCATCCTTGTCTCATGCTGGAGCACCAAGTAGGCAGATTATTACTGTTACAGACAACAGCCATTAGGGACTAATAAAGTAACTGCTGCTTGTGTTTTGGCATCTGTATTCAAAAATAAAATTTCCTCAGTACCTACTGACCTTACGTGGCCCGCCAGTGTTTTTGTCTGTCCCATTTCCTGTTGTGTCTTTTAACTTCCGGTCACTATAACTTGCTATGAGGAGGTCATATGACCTGACAGCATTGTATCCACCGCAGACATCGCATCAAAAGAGGCGATCACCGGCGCAAAGGTTACCTACAGTGTTCTCTAGCTTACTTGAAGTTATTAACATTATTTGCAGCTGCCACAAACGATCATTAGACCTGCTGATTTTGGCTTTGTTGGTCTGGATGAGGAAATATTGTATCAACACACATCTGATGAATCACTTATTTTATGATATCAAATTGTTATAAACACACCATTTTAAAAAACACCAACACCAACACGTTGGCCAGCCACCATGACTATTATACCAGAAACATGTGGGAGAACTGATCTGATTAGCACCGCTGTGTAAATATATTTGTCAGCCTGCTGCAGAAGAAAGTCCCTCATTTTCCTCCAGCTGTCAGTCCTTCACGCTGTCACGTCTCCTCAGTGAAAACAGGAGGAAGCGGAGACGATAACTAAAGAATTTGAAGGTGTGAAAATGAAAGTGATTTATTTTTCGGCTCGTCTCGATACTAAATGCAGGAGAGGACGGAACAAGGTGGTCGTGCCAAACGAATAGAAATCAATACGATAAAACCTCTGAAAACACAAACAGACAAAAGACCTAAAAAAATAACTTCAACAAAACAAATACAGAGGTCGCACCTACCAACGATCATAGTGTCTCGAGACAAAACGACGTGTGTGAAAAGTGTAAAAGGCACCCCAACGAGCCTATCATCCCTGACCTCCCACCACGTACCTTCTTCTGTTATTCTAGACAGGTTTGCTCAAAACAGCGCAACCACAGCTCAGGCAGACTGAGAGCTCAAAATGACAGAGTGAACTCCTGAATGATGATAGGCCAGCTTGTAGTCGGAGGGAGCCAACGAGCAGAATGACCTGACTGCACAGGTGGAAACCAATCATGCTGTTCCCACCTGGAGACAAATCAAGGGAGAGGGAGAGAAGAAGTAAAATATAAACAAATAAAACTGTAGCTTCAAGGTGATCACAAGCAGCAGAGTCCTTCCACAAATACCAGCACGCTGTCTAATAGGTAATAAACGAATTCCACGAGAGATTATATATAAAAACGAAGGCATCAGTTTTGCCATCGTTCTTTTTCTCCTGCTGCTAATAGATTTAAATGAACATTGCATAATTTAAATGTGCGGGCAGCGAATAAAAACAACTCTAACACGGTCTGTTGTATGATAACGCGCCTATCATGAAGTACGAGAAACACTTTGACATATCTGGGTCGTTGATTCACCAGAGTGAAATCACTTTTTCTCCAAATGAAATATGTGTTGAAGCTGTTAAGGTTGGATTCTTCCATTCACCAGCTGTTTTCAGGGAGGAAAGCTTTCACTCGGTGCAGTTCCCTGCTTTCATCATCATCCGTGTGTATTAATACACATGGCCGTAGTTAATTCAGCACACTGGATTAAAAATAGAGCATGCTTTCAGCAGTTAGAGGAAAGGTATCTACGGTCCGCTGATTATTCTGGCCCCCGATGGTCCTTGGGCTTTCGTGACGTCAATGGCCGACGCTGCTCCACCCCTGCTGTGGCATGTTAAAGACAGAGAAGGGCAGGCGGTGCTAATAGATGCTGTGGGAAAGGGAAATATGTGGATTGTATAAACAGATCAATAGCTCAGTCACACCTCATGTCTGACGTCTGATAATTGGGCAAAGAACAAAGTGAGCCGCACTGTTAATCTGACGGTTCACGGTCTCTGGATTCTCTGGGCTCACTGCTGTAGGTTGTCCAAGGTGGGGATGTTGACAGGTGCACATAAGACTGAAACTGGCCAGTGGACACACAGGTGAGATGTTGCCCTGACTATTATTGGAAAAAGGGATAAGCATTTCCTGTTTTGATGCTTAAATGTCCAGCCAGAAGTTCTGCTGAATGTCACTCAGTCTTCATGAACTCTCCACCATTCGACGTCCGGCCCGGTCACTTCCTGGAGTCTTGTCATCACCGTGAGGTTGCCAGGTAACCTGACTTCATAATGCCCCTTAAAACCACAACGTGTGTCACGTTTCAGTTTTTGATTAAACAAACAAGATATAATGTATTAATTAATGAGTTTTACAGATGTTAGAAGGTGGATTCTGTCACCTTTGTACAGAACCAGCTGTTTCCGTTGGTCCAGTCTTCACACTAAGCTAAGCTAAGCTAACAGGCCGCTTGCTGCTTTATATTTAAAGTGGTATCAATCTTCTCATGTAACTCTCAGGAAGAAAGCACATAAATCTTGCAACCACCTGTGGCCTCGGAGGTGCGACGACTCCCAACGCAGCTTCTCAACATCTACTATCAACTCTTAAAGTGCATCAACATTTTCTTCCATATCTGACCCTCTGGACTGGACTTGAATGGATGCAGCGAATCGTAGAAAGGAAGCTCCAAAGAGTGTCTTTATATTCGGCCAAAAGAACAGATTTGAGAAATAACAGGCATTTCAAATAGCCTCTTAAAAGGTAAAAGAGGGGTACGTGACCCGGAGGTGTCAGCTCACTTCCAGGACTGTCACTGCCAATCAGCATGAACACGGTGCTTTAGGTGAGAAATCAGCCAGAATTAACAGGACCCTGCCTTTGATGACAGAGCCTGTCTTTGCGTATTACTGCAAGTCTCAGTGGGTGAACCACACTGGCCGGAAGAATACACTGAAAGGGCGATTTTCACACTTGAAATGAATAATTTGATGATTTTTCTAAAACGTTATCTAATAATGAGTCTGTGATGAGTCATGTATTTGTCCCATTTTGAATTAGAAAAAGGGAAGGAGGAGAAGGCCAGCAGCCTTTTGACAAACACACAGCAGAGAAAGACCTTTATTATTCAAAACATATGTAGATAAAGATGCTGAGTGGGAACCAAACACCTTTCTATATGTTTGTTTTTGATGCTGGCCATTCAGGCTTCAAAAGGGTTTTATGTATGGAAGACCATTTTAGCACCAAGCGTAAAAGTCTTGTTATATGCACTTACAGTCCTGAGCAGAAATTTATAAAAGGCTGTGCTAGTTTGGTATACTTAAGGTGAATTAGCCTTTAATGCGGGCTGTAAGAAAGTGTTTCTCCGGTCCTTCTGTTAATATATAAAGCCTGAACAATGTTTAAGAGTGTACAAGTGTGGTATACATTGTGTGGCTGCTCTTCAAGAGAGATTAAAACATGCAAACTGAAGATATATAAGAGCCTCACTTGATGCACAGCTCTTAGAATTACCTGTATTAAGGTATCACTTAAAAGAAAGTGTGTTTTGCTTCTTTTCATTAACTGATGAAACACAACAGTGAGCCAAACAAATGTAGGACAGATTTTTCCTTTACATTGGAAGATGTTTTCCTTATTCACATAAGACTGTACCTATTGGAGCACAAAATCATGCTGCTGCGGCAGTACAGTGTACAAGAAAGTACATCATTTCTTCATAAAAAGTCATAAAAAGTAGAAATGACGAACACCAAGTGACAAAAATGTACATATGAGCATTTGAAGAGTAAGAGGAAAACCCCCACTGATCCCCACTGTCGGCCAGAGGACAGTGTAGACAGAAGGAGACAGTGGGACAGACCAGACTCATCACTATTGTGCACCACTGCAAACACTGCCACATGTGTCCCCCCCCCTCCCGCCCCTAAACACCACAATCAATGTACTTTAATTAACCTGAGGTTGACCTGGTGCATAGTTTCACCTGCAATCTACATTCATGGCCGATCAAAATCCTGTACGTTATCGTTCTCCTTTACTTGTCTGTCATTGCTTTAAAGTGGCTATGATCAATATACAGACAGACACAGTTAGTGACCAGCTGGTGAACGTAGTGAATCATTTAGCCAGATATTTTTCTGGTAGAGATACAACAAAAACACTTCCATTAATCTCGTGGACAGTAACATGACTCCAAACGACTGTTAACTGTTAACTGTAAACGGGGCATTGGGGTAAAACAGCAGCCAGCCAAGAAGTTCCACGGAGGACGTCATCCTTGTCTCACTAGCGATGTCCTTAGATGGCGAAACCTAGACGAAACAGAAAGTTAGTTACATGCTGTAACTCTGGATTTTACTCCCGCTGGATCCTTTAAAAGCCGACTGTTTGGTCTCCGACACTCGACCGACCAATGGTGGGACTTTATGGGCTGTTATTGGGAATATGAATTCAATTTAGAAGTTTAACATGAGGTAGAACTAAGATTAGGAACGGCTTCAGGTTGATGGCTGACCAAGACAAAGAGCAGATAAAGGAATAGGAGCCACCCACATCAAGTCAAATGTCATCCAGAGAAAATCCAAGGACCATGATGTCTCAGGTCTGGACAGTAATTGATTAACTTGAATGAATTGGACTGAACCACAGTGCATTCATGGATTTCCACCTTAAAGTCTACATGAGGGTTTTCCAGTATTTCCAGAAGGCTATGGATGGCAGCAGGCAGGTGAACCTGTGCTGCGAATATCACATTTTCAAGATGTCACCTGAGATCACGTCAGTTTTTTAATGGCGTGAAAGGCCATTTTCTGTGGGCACGGTGACGGCCATCGCTCATCACAGCAGACTGAGTGATTAAATGAAAGAGAGAAGAAGGGAAGTCCACAAACAAACACTCTGAGGTCTCAGAAACCTGTTTGTTGCCTTAAAAACTTCCAGGGTTCAGTACGATCCTCTTAGAAGCAATAAAACTCTAATGATGTCGGCTCTGAAACGGAGTCGAGAGCTTTTGGTCGAGGTTACAAACCAAGCGAAGCAATATACAGCAAGTTATGACTCTGCTTCACAAGAGAGAGACTCAGTATCAAGAGGGCCTGGCTTCCTGAACCATGGGAAATAAGAGCAATCTAGCCGGGGTCAAAGGGATGAAGGCAGCGCAGCCGCACCGCTATCCCTGCCCGTGCACGGCCGAGATTTCGCAATCGGTGCTCCGTAATGCCGAGGTTTCCACGGCGACCAGGCTTTAAAGCTGCATAATGTTTGGCGCAGTCTGTCTTTGCTGAAGCTCAGAGATCACAGGTCAAGGCTTAGGCATGTCTCGCCTTTGATGGAGAAACCCTCCGGTCGATTTAATTTCACAGTTGTAGCTGGAGTTCCTTTTGAAATGCTAATTCCCCTCAGAGCAGCGGGGACCAATCGATGATATTGATCCACATGCCCATCAGCAGTAAGGAGAAGATCCTGTGGTCATATGGACGAGTATTTTACGCCCCCTTTTGTCCTCGCAGACTTCCATATTTTGTGTTTATGCAGAGCAGACTCTCTAACGTTCAAGGACACTTTGATGGCCGAGGCCGTACAGATGTTCAGTCCTAATCAAGATAAATGGGAGACTTCTGTTTCGTGCTGCAAAGTCAATAAGGTGGTCCGACTGAGTTACCTGGAGAAACTCCCTGCGGAGCACAGACGCCTCACAGACTTTAGATTACTCAGAGGAAACAGTTCAGGACTCTCACAACAAGCTGCAATTAGCAAGTTTCCCTCTGAATCTGCAGTTTCAGCTTAAAGCGCCACATGTCTCCAAATTCAGAGGAGAATGTAGGACAGTCGGCGTATCACAACTGTTGTGGTACACCCAAAGGCACAAACAAAGTACACTGTTGTATTTCTGCAAAAGGTCAAAAGAACATGTCGGTGGCACAACACCTGCTAACATATCCACAGTCTTTATGTTCAAGTGCCTCATTTCTTCTGTATTTTGGCTGAAACCAGGAAACCAGGGTTTCAAGTCCTCGTTGCTGCTCAGCGTTTTCTTCCTTCACCACTTGTCTTGACTTCAGAATAGCTGGCAATGAAACTAAATCCTTTCAGTGCGACACTTCACCCCTCACCTCCATAAAACAGATACAGATAACACACGTAGGCGCATGAGGAATTTGAAATGTGAAACATCACATACAAACACACGTTTTGCTTTCTTGTAAGAGACAAAGACGTAAAGAACGTTCTCATGAGAAGCAGCATTTTTCCAGATGATTATTTCAAACATACCTATATGTGAATTTTGGACATTTGATATCCAAAAACATGTGAAAACTAAGCTTGTTCTGTTGGTAACGGATTGTTTACAACATTTACATTTGATAAAACGGGGAAATAAGCTCATATTTTCAATTATGATCAGTTGAGAATACAGAGATGCACATTCCTTTAAGTGCAATGTCAACTGTAATTTACATGCAAATACAATTATAGATCATGTCGCTGTTTATCACTGAGGGGTCGATGTCAGGGATCACATTATCCTCCATTTTTAAGCCGTGACGTTAAATCACCATTTGTTGGTGCGATCGCAGGGACGAGCTCTCACAACCGATCAGCTGCTCCGGCCTCCTCAGCCCTCCTCAGCCCTCCTGCGTCTTCATGAGGTGATTTCATTAAGTCCTCCCTCAGTGTGGAGATGGCACCGCGTTAGATGAAGTTAGACCACCTGTTCAACTCGCTCCCTTTCTGTGTCAGTCTGAGGAAAGTATGAATCGCTTTTATGCAGTTTTGCTGATTTGGTTGTTATTTCTGTGTCGCTTGTTATGCAAAGTAACAGAGAGAAATTCATGATTCATGGAGCCGAGACAATGAGTCCCTTTTCGTCCTGTAACCTTTTCTTTCACTGAAAGGTTAAATCTTAAAACATCTTCTCATTGACTTTATTAACATAACTATTAATTAAACTATCAATCCTCCCATTTTCTGCACTTTGGGTTGACTGTCAGAATCTAATTATAATACTTACGCATTTATCAAATTTATGTCCGTCTCTCAACACTTTCAGTCTTCCCTACTCTGTCTGTGTCTGTCTCACAGATCTATAGTTTCATTAAAAAAAGAAAAGAAAAAGGCACAGTTATTTCCTCAAACAGCTGGACGCTGAAGTTCTGAGCAAACGTCACCCAAACAGGAGGAAATGGTGCATTTGTTGGGGACTATTTTCAGTGGCGGCAGAGTCTAAATAAACTACAGTGTGTGTGTTCGTGGTGATGAAGGAACATGTCTCCCAGTGACACAGTGAGGCTCACTGGTGTGTTTTTAATAGTTTTTGAGCTCTATGGCTCAGAGGAAGAAGACATATCAGCTGTGTGCTGATGTTTAAATGCCTTAACGAGAGAGCCTCATTTGACTTTTGTCCATTTCTTAATAAACCAGGCGGAAGATCTTTGTGCCTTTTAAAGATAAAGTTGACGTCCTTGTCGAGCAGTTTGGTTTCCACTGTGACCATTTCCTTCGACGGGCTGCTCCATCAGACGTTTGGATGACGTAAGTTAGTGAAAAATGACGGAAGTCCCACTTCCTTTCTGCTGTTTGACTTTTAAAGATTTCATCCAGCACGAGCGCAGGAACACTCTCTCGTATCACGTCGATACGGTTGATTTTCCCTTTCGTTTCCATCTCTCTGAGACTGCCATTGATTTCTTTTACTTTGCTTCATTTCTAAAGAGGAACAGGGATATAATTACGGCAGCTCCTCAGTGCCGGAAGATTGAAAACAACCCCCCCCCCCCCCCCCCAAGAAATGGCTGCTTGTCTGAAAATCTTTATCATGCAAAGTTTCGGCTCAAACTGTACATCTGATTGTATTTGTCACCTCCTCTCTGCACCTTCACGCTGGTGTTTTGTAATTGACTCAAACGTTGTCAGTTCTTGGCAGCTTTATTTTCTTACACTCATAGTTCATTATAAAGCAGTGTTTACCGAAAGACTAACGTTTTAAATTATTCATGAGCGTGCTCTTTTTCTCCTGAATGTGTTTTGGTTTGCTCCAAACTGTCACGCCGCATTTAATTATTCGGCAGCCTCTCCAGACTCACACAGGAAACACAAAGTGGTTTGACCTTAACGGGGCAATCTTTTCGCCATTTGAGATCAAAACATTTATGAGTTTTCTTCATTTTTTTCTTCAGCAGATTACTCGCAGTGGTTTGCAGGACACTTGAAAGGCCAGATAAAGTGAATTCACAGAAAGAGACTCCCTGTCACTGTTTCTTTCTCTCTGCAGCACACACCACTTAAGGTCAACAGTATTTTATCAGGCTCAGTGAGAGCTGGCCCGTAAATCCACAGAGAGGCACGCATTTAAGAATTTCTTGATGTTATTCCTGCACTCTCGTACACTCGAATCAATACATGTGACTGTGAACGATTCTCCCAAAGCCAGAAACCAGAGAGTGAAGACTCGAATTTGTGATATCATCAGGTATAGAGAGCCTGGAGCCGAGCCACAGACAGTGAATTAGAAAAGATAGTGGAGTCGAGCGGTGGAGCTTCCAGGGTTGTTTTCTGGTGATATAAGAGTCTGACAATGCAACTAAATAATGACGCAGAAAAAGTAAAAACCTGAAAAACAAAAGAACAAAGTCTTACATTCATCTTCCATGTGGCAGCTTCAGAGTTCATAAAGACTTGATGCTTTTAATGCAACTAAGGGGCGAAACAAACTAACTACATCATAATATGTGTCAAGCTCTTCATAATACCAGCATTAAAATAAATAACAGCATTACAATCTCACCACATGGTCCATTTAGTAGCTGTTCTGGAGCTTTTGATCAGCGTTGTATACGATCTTCATCCGCAGAAGGAGAACGCCCATTTGTCACGGGATTGTAGATTTTCATTATGTACATTTTTCGGAGCATTTTAAGGACTTCTTGTCCACGTTGGCTGAAAACCTGAACCTCATTCTTCTTCACATTGGAAACTATCTAACCACAAGGTCCATTTAGTAGCTAAATGAACTTGGACCTGGGTTTGTGCATGGGGACAAACACAAACTGCGCCACAGTTGGAGGAACACTATTGTCTCATATCCTTGTCTGGTGTAGCATTAAGATTTCCCTTCACTGGAACCAAGAGGGCGAGCCCAAACCATCACCTGTGTCCGCATACCTTTGTCCACACTGTAGTGTGAATGGAATATCTGTAACTGGACACAAACTACAACCTCAAACATGTCCGCAGAGGTGAATCAACAGATCTCTCAACATGTAAATTAAGGGAAACACACTGCTCCTTCACTCCAAACCTCCTGCCCAGCTCTCTGAACCTCTGAACTCATGAATGTGAAACGATCTTTTAAAGATTGGCGTGCTCAGTTGATTTTTCCTGGACTAAAAAAACAAACAAACTTTACTTCCCTGAAATGGACTCTTATCTCCATCTTGCTTCTTTCGCCAAATGCCAAAAGCATTGCCCATCAGCGGAGCAAGTCAATAAACACACAGCAGTCGATAACAAGCGCAGACAGACCTTCTCTCGGCTTTAGGTAGCTTGTGCAGAGCTGGGTGAAATTAGCACTCTCTGATTTGGCAAATCACAGGAGGGAATCCGTGTTAATTAGGTTAGCAGTTATCCCGGTTTCCACATCGAATACGACACTTTCCATTTAGCAATTCATGGAGTCTGGTTGCTCCCCTCTCTGAAATCAGTTAACACAGTCTTTTTATTACATGTGACCCCAAAGAGCCGATGACCCCAGCTGTTTGAAGTGTACGTGCTGTTTTCAAGAACATGGGAGGAACTTCAAATTGTGACATAGATAAAATCTATTTGTATATTAAACCGTCCCAAATGGCTTCAGGATGACAAACCTCTATTTCAACAACATTTCCTGTATGGGATCAAAAAAAAGTGTCTAAAAGATTTTGGGCTCACATGAACAGAGAGCTCATTTAAAAAAGACACACTTTTGTTAATTTATGAGTACAGATTTAAAGAAAGAAAGTGTGCGGCCTTTATTGAACCTGTAGCAGGAGTCAACACAGAAACTAATACAGACACAGCATCACTAATCAAATCAAGAAGACATCATTACTTAATGAAAGCTTTTAGGCTGGATATTTACATTTTATTCCTTTTATCACTTCTGTCTTCAGGAACTTGTGGTATCGGAAAAAAAAATCAGAATTTTGTCAGTAAAACACAAATCTTCACCACTTCCATTATGTTCTTGCTGGCTTGTCACAGCAGCGATGGCAACATCAGCAGGTTGGATTGATCCCGTTCTCGACTTTAGCTCTGCTTTAAAAGAAAATCAAGAGGCTGTGAGACTTTTCAAATGACAAACACTGATAGACAGAATCATATAACACCTTTAAATCATTTCATCCTCCGTCTTGACAATCGTAAACTGTAAAAATGCGGCATTCAAGTTCTACTAATCTCCTAACAATGAATGCTTGCATGCTTAGATTGGCAAAATGCAGTGATTTGTTGGATGACATTGCAGCCAAAGTCGAGCCTGATTCCACATTTTTCCTGGACGCATGTTTGTGTTTTTTCTTTCTTGTGCTGGAGCCCTCTGCATCAGCACCCCCGCTGCGTCAAGGCACTGAAACGAGGAGGAGGCTGCATCTTCGGACGCAGTGCTACAGCGTTTTAATGCCCGCAGAAACAGAAGCACAGAGTTGTTTACTGACCGCCTACTGCTTTGTATCTGTATGTGTGAACGCAGCTGGGATTCATGAGAATCCAGGCTCAACAGTTGGTTCCTTCATTAGATCTTACGCATGCATTTAAGACAGTAATTCCTGTTTCAGCATCCAACATGTGTACGGTCAATATCAATCACGGCGAGGCGTTCTCACTCCTCCCTCGCAGGCTTCCACACTGAAGTAGGCTGCACCAGATCACGCTGCTCAAACACAAAGTGCAGCTTTTCCTTCAGGCTTAAGGAAATAACTCAGCGCTCTGTAGGTTTCTCTCCTGTAGAAATCAAGGTCACATAGTGTCTTTTAAATCTAGGACAGTTCGCCTCATGAGACAAGCTGTTCATCTACCTCATATCACCAGGGTGGCAGAGCGAGCGGCTCTGTGGAAGTGCACACAACTGCACCACAAGTACAACAGCTGGGTGGGTTTATCATACACCCGTATAACGCCCCCCCCCAAAGCAAGACCCCTGTGCAGTAACAGGACCTGGTGATCCACTGAAGGATCCTGGGCGTGGTGTTGTGCACTCTGCAGCATTAGAGCTGTTGATTGATGAATCTGTGATGTGAACCCTTGAACAGCCAGTCTGCTGGAGGCCTCTCAGAGCTGTTTACTGCTGAGAAATTTATGGACCGCGGTGAGTATTTTCTTTTCTTTTGTGTGCTTACTTTGTTCCCCTCCAGTAAATTCCTCTGAGAGACTTCAGCCTAGTTGCCCAGATTAAATATCTCTGCCTGTAAGTGATCGGTTTGAGCTGGCATGCAAGTAGAGAGTAGAAAAGTAGAAAAGAGAGTTTCCCTCGCTGCAAATAAATCTAAAAATGTGAAACTTTAAGGCACTTATAAAGTCTTATATCCAAAACTTGAACAACAGGAAATAAAGCGTGAAAGAAAATCCCTGACACACTTATATAGACAAATGAGCTTGTGTGCAAACACACACAAAACTCTCTGTAAACAAGCGCTGGTCTCTGTTGGTGGCCCCCCCTCCTGTCAGATAGTTCTCAGCAGGATACAGTCAGATCAGCAGCATCTTTTGTTGACGGCTTGTGAACCTCCTCGTTTCATCATGTTCAAACTGCAGGAAGCCTCACACCTCACCTCAGCCCTCGCCTCACACAGAGGAAACAGGAGGTCCCACTTCATGTTCCTGTGTTGCCACCAGGTACCAGACTTAGACCAGTATCTGTAACATACACACTATAAAACAGATATGTTGTGAAAATGTTGTTTTCATACATGCTAATAATAATAACAATAATAACTTTATTTGTATAGCAACTTTCAAAACAGAGCTGCAAAGTGCAGCAGAACAAAAAGTTTATAAAAATCAGTTTCTAATAGCATTTTCAAAGAAAGAGCGAGGTTGCCAGATGAATCTCAGCAGGAAGTCCTGACAACAAAAGCAGTCTCCTTCAGTCCTAATGGGACTGTTACTAAAGTTTTGTGGTGAGATCTGAGGTTGTGTGCAGGTAGATGAGGGGGCTTTAAAAGAAATGAGTAAAATCTTCAAATCAATAAGCTCTTTAGTTGAAAAATTGTTCAGGGTAAGTCTATAAGATAAGGTCAATAGTATGGCCCCCGATTGTGAGTAGCGCCGGTAACAGATTGGGTTAAGCCGAATGAGTCAGAGAAAATCTGCCTGCTGCGTCTGAAAATGGGGTTTTGAGTGCGGAGACGGAACCAAAACAGTGAGCTAAAAGTGACTAAAAAGCTGCAGATTTGGTGATAATAAGTTGTAACCACCTTTTGTACACTTATGGCTGAGGCAGTTTCAACATTTAGCCAACATGGAGCTCATGTTGTGACAGCAAATAAACTGTGAGCAGTTTGAGAAACCCCCGAGCTCCTTCATTTTGTCACGCGGTGTGAGAGGTGTTCTCTCAGATTATCCCACATATTTATATATATGTTCTGCTGGCGTTTGATCAAATGCACCGTTCGCAGACTCTGGAGAGGCTGATCTCTGGTGTGCTGCACATTGATCCGCTCTGTGGCCTCAACGCAACGCCTGAAGTCTGGAATCTCTGCTCGGCTTCATGGCTCGAAGTCCAGACAGCAAGAAGAAGAAAAAAAAAAAACAGTGACATTGACCAGAAGATTGAAAAGAAAAAAGAAAACCTCAAGGTGAAGAGAGGGAGGAAGGGGGTCGAGGATGACAGAGAGGAGTGAGAAGCCAGTGTGTGGAGAATTGAGCAACCCGTTGTTATTGTGGTGGCAGATGTAGACTGAATTGTGTGTTTGTTCTGTGATTAATGAAGGTGCTTGTCAATAAGACGACGCAGGCGGGATATTAATTCATCAGTCTGGCAGGAGGCTCTGACTGTAATTGAAGAATGTTTCCTCTGGATGTGAAGCACAGAAATAGGAGTTTTTTTATAGCTGGGAATATATAGAGAATTATGTTCCATGTAATAATGCAGCATGTAACATAGTAAACTATATCTGACATAAGAATCCCACCTCCAGATCCATTTAGCAGCTTTCTATCATATCACATAATCTTCTAGAGCTGAACCCGACTCGGATTCGACCGTTCGTTCCTTTCCTTTCATATAGACTACCAAGCGACGCTTTATTAAACAGCCAGCTTTTTGAATGGGGTTTGGAGGGACCTTCACAGTGACATCGACATTCAGTAATATAGTGAACAAGCCAAGTTAGCCCTCCGAGCTAATGCGTGCTAACTACGCCAACGACGGATCAGAAACGTGCAACAACATTTTTTGCCGACACTAAATATCAAACAAAATCCAGAGACTGTGTCGTGTTAAATTGCTGAGAGTTGTTTCTAAGCACACAGCTGCCTGTGCCCCCCGCAGACTGAACTGCCATTGTTTTACCAGAAGTGAAGATTTTAATATTTAATATAAAACCAGGACATTTGGATGCATAAAACTAACTTGACGTCAGCTGTGATTTGCAGCTGCTGTAGTAAATATAATGCGTCCTATGAACGCAGTGTTCGGTGATGAGGATCTTTCCAAGATATTTGAGGAGGGATTTACTAACAACTCCCATAATTGTTGTGAAAACGCTTATGATGTAATTATCATCTTCATCTCCTGGACACAGTCCTCGTCCCTGATGCTTTGATGTGGCTCAGCGGGCCGAGGCGATGAGGCCTGAGCACATTCAGGGAATGCAGCCGGTCATCTGTGATCCAGCGGACCAAGACTCATTAAGAAATTACTCAGATCATATCCAAGTTGTGGATTATTACCTGCAGGCAGCCACTTCATAATCATTCGCATCGTAATTTGTAAAAGGGTCATAAAAACAGGACAGAGCTCACTGTTAGTATTAGGACGCGGCCTCAGAGATGAAACACTTTAAAGGAAGAAACATATATCAAGTTTTCTCTTTTCTGTCTACGACCCAACGATCGACACGTCATCATCAAATACGACTGGAGAAACAAACTACCATCAACCACGTAAAACAACCATCAAAGCAAACCAAGACTGAATGGGCTTCACCACACAGATGTACAGCCAGGCTGCAAGCTGCCGGCCTCTCTGTGCCGGACCATCAGGTCCATCAGGTCCACCAGGTCCGTCCTGGGACCTCCCTCTGTCGGTGCCTCATCCAGTCTTTGATCTGGATCTTTGTCCCCCCGGAGATTCAGCCTCTCCCCTTCTCTGCCTCTCTCTTTAGTTTGCATATCATCGTGGCTCTCTCTCCCTCTGTCCGGGTCTCTACGGTGGAGAGGAGGTGGTCTGGCTCAGGTCCTACTTAGTGCACCTGAAGCTGCTCAGCTGTCCTCCTGGACCCGTCCTCTTCACAGGGATCCCTCCTCTCGTTTCTTCCCTGTTAAAAAGTTTTTCTGGGGGGGGATTTTTCCTCATTTGAAGCCCCTTGAGGCAAATTGTGATTTGCGATATTCGGCTATATAACTAAAATTGATTTGACTTGCAGATGCAATGCATTTGATACAGACTGCCATTATAGGCTCACTCACCACAGGTGTGGACTGAGAATCAATTTTCCCAAAGGTCTGGTTTGTTAAAAGGTGGGGTGCATTATACTGGCCCCCCTCAAGGCAGGGATATGCTTGAAAATAACTAGTTTGCATAATGTGTTGTCTGTCGGACAAACTCAAAGACGGGATGAAAAGCCGGCCGTCACGGAGAGACGAGACAGAAAAGGGTTGTAAATTTGGGAATAACGGTAGACACATTCACAGTGCTGCACCCGAAAGAAACCCACACCCACACACACCTATGATGGGAAGGTGTGGTGAGACAGGCCTTTGGTTGGAGCGGTCCTCTGCTGCCGCGACCTCGGTCAGAAAGCGACTGTCTGCTTGTTTAACAGAGGAAATGGAAGAAAAGCTTCTTCCTTTGCCAGCGATTAAAAAAAATAAAACAATCTCTATCATGACTGTAAGAATAGCAAAAGAAAGGTGTAGATGACTGATGTTTGAAGGTCACTGTCATTTTTATTTATAACACAACACAAACCGAAAAGGACAAAAAAAAAAAAAAAAAAATCTCTCCCAAAAAAGCAAACCGACGTTCAGATCGTCTGCGTTTTGCAGAATAGACAAAGCTATCGGTTTTTGTGGATTTTCCACTTCAGGCTGCAGTTACACAATTTCTCCCCACTTTTTTAAAATAAATAAATAAATAAATAAAAGAAATCGTCCCTTCCTTCCTCATTCAACAACTATCCATTCCACTGCAGAAGCACTCGGGGCCGTCTCAGAGACAGCTCTGCTATTGACTGCTCTCATTTAAGCAGTGGTGAAGCAGTATGTCGGAGGGATCGATACCGGCTGCCTATGAGGACTGTGTGTGTGTGTGTGTGTGTGTGTGTGTGTGTGTGTGTGTGTGTGTGTGTGGTGCAACGAGAACTGCCTCGGCCTATTAGCTGCCTTCATCATCAGACTCCCATGGTGGTATGGTCACCGGTGAATGCCATGGTGTTTACACACTCAGGCTCCTTAAGCACCATGCTCTATTAACTCTCTGCATTTACATGATGCCCACCTCCATCCGTTTCTCCCTCGAGGAGCTCGAGCTGGGAGCCGTAAATATCACCAATTGTCCAATTTCTGCTCAGGCTGGATGTTGTTGGTATAATTGCGGTCGAGCACCAACCTCCGGCTCTGAAAAGTGAAGGCAATGTGGAAGTGCCTTAAACCTGCACTCTCTCTAATGGCCAGCAGGGGGGCGACTATGCTGGTTGCAAAAAGAAGTGCGATTGTATAGAAGTCTATGAGATAATGACTTTACTTCTCACTTGATTTATTACCTCAGTAAACATTTTTCTAATGAGTTTATTGTCTCAATCGCTAGTTTCAAGTCTTCTTCAACAGCATGAGGTTCATTTTGTAAGTTATGGTCCCATTTAGTGTAAAATAGACGATAAAGCAGGGCACGCTTTAGGGCAGGGCTACCTTGTGATTGACAAGTCGCTACCACGGCAACCACAACGCCACCTGCAGGTGGATCACAGACTTCCTGTCTGACTGGAGGCAGCTGGGGAGACATGTCTTTGACTCCCGGACCATCAGCACCAGATCCCCCCAAGGCTGCACCTCCAGTCATCAGTCCGTCAAAGCTCCTGAAGCTCGCAGGTGACCCCACCCTCATTGGGACTCAAGTTGACACTGTGGAGTCTTTCTGCTTCCTGGACACCATCATCATTCAGGACCTCACGACCAGCAGAGGATGCATTTCCTGCGGCAGCTGACGAAGTTCAACCTGCCAAACGGTGACGGTGGTGATGGTGGACTTCTACACCGCCATCATTGAGTCTGTCCTCACCTCCTCCATCACCATCTGGTGCTCTGCTGCCGCTGCCAAGGAGGGCAGACTGCAGCGTATCATTCGCTCTACAGAGAAGGTGATTGGCTGCAATCTGCCATCCCTCCTGGACCTGTACGCCTCCAGGACCCTGGGGCGTGCAGGGAAGATTGTGGCTGACCCCTCCCACCCCTCCCTCTAACAGTTTGAGACACTTCTCACATGAACAGTTTCTTCCCATCTGCAGCTGGCCTCATCAGCAAGGCCTGGGACCCCCACTGACTCTGACTCTATATGTTCAATATAACTTCTAACCTTTTAACCGAACCTTTATCCTGATTCTGATATTGACAGAAATCTGAGAATAGGGAACACAATAAATTGAATGAAAGCCTGAAATTATTAATATTATTAACTATATTAATGTAATATAATATTAGGAATTAAATTATAAAACACATTAAAAGAAAATGAGAGTAAATACAGAGAATACGCGTCGAGAATATTCAATTAAAGTAATTGATGTTCATGTAAATGTGTGTATTTCAATGAGATGTCAGCTGTGAATTAACCAATAATTACAGACAATAAATAAGGATATTGTTATCCAGCTGTTATTGATATATTATCACATCATTAAGATGTTATCGCAAACGTGTTAGCAAACTATTGCCTCACTCCGACTCCTGATGAAAATATCAGAGTCACTTAGCATGCGATAGGTAGCGGGAGCGATGGGCGCATTCTCCAGAGGCCTTTAGTTTCCTCCGAGTTTGTGATTGGAGGAAAACATGACTGGATTACAGACCACGACAAGATGTGTTGCACTAGCTGAATGGAGATGAAAATATCTGGCTATTTAGCTGTTAAATGGTTCACTACGTTCACCAACTCGTCGCTAACACTGTCTGTCCGCCTTTTGGTGCCGGGCAGGCAGCATACAGTGTTTTTTAATGAAACCAGAACAATAAGCTGAAAGATGCTAAAGCGCTCCACGAAGCTGACGGGAACTGCGGCGTCGGGTGACGATCTTCTGTTGGTTCGTCACTACGGTTGACTTTCTTTCACACGACATACAGTCATTTGAGCCTTTGTTCATGTAAGAAAACTGATTAGTGCGGCTTGAAGCGATCTCAGTGCTTCTTCAGCCACTGTTGGTCAGACTGTGTTTGTTTGTGACGCACTGTTTTCAGCTCTTTTCCCCGTGGCTTCCTTCTGTTCCGCTACTCTTTGTTTGGCACATCAATCAATCAGAGCACAGCTTGTCCCTCACGGTGCTGTGGCTTCTGATCGGATCAGGTCAGCGGTGATATATAAGGTCAACTGCAGCCTGTTGAAATCCTTCAACTCTGCCAGTCAACACCGCTAACAAATTTCAAGAATAATAAAGTGAAAAAAAAGGCAGAACAGTCAGGCTTCCTCCCAGAGCTCTGCATGTATTTTTTTTTTCTCCATAGAAAATGGAAAGGTCATCCCATCAGAGACAGACCTCAGAGACAGACGTCGGTGAAGACTGAACAGGAAGATTTATGAGCAAATGTGGATACTTTACATTGTTGGTGGTGGCATTTGGTTTGAATAGACAGGAGGCTCAGACGGACCCCTCTGATGGTTGGACCGCTGGTACGAAAAAGTGCGTGTTACAATATACCGTACATCACCTTTTTGTAAACAGATGACCACTGTCGTTTCTGATGATTAGGATCATTCAATCAGAATTAATTCGCCTGATAAGGTTACTGGGAGAACAGAATTCAACTGTTTAATGGCCAAACATTTGACCATTGCTCTTCCATTTTGGCCACATTTGTCCAAATAACCTTGTTCCTTTTTCCATCTAAATGCAAATGGACAGGTATTGAAGGAAGTGGAAACCACTGCCATTTTCTATCTTCCCATTTGTGCGTGCACTTTTGTAACCATAAGATTCTGTAGTGGTATTGTGAGAAATGCATTGCCCGCTCGCTCCTCTATGAATTTCAAGAAGGCTTCAGATGGGACATGATGGGGACAGTAGGTATTAATGCATGTGTCATAAAACGAAAGTTTTAGCTTGTGAGACAAAAAGGCAGGTTGTAGTATGTTTTTAGTGCCCCCCCCCCACCCCCCCATGTCAAACAAAGTGAAGTCAAGAAAATGTGTTTGTGCATTTAAAAAGAACATCCAACAAAAGAATGCAAAGACGACTGACAATAAATGAGTTAACAGTTTGATAAGTCTAAATATTCACCACACGAATGACACTTCCAATGCAGACATTGCCATGGTGACCACCGAGGAAACTGAACAGCTGTGTCTTTATTGATTGTGCACAATGTCAAGCACACAGTCTGTCCCAAACTTTAAGAAAGCCTTTCTCTCCAAACAGCTTTCTCTCCGGGGAAACTTGGGGAAAAGAAAGCTTCTCCACAAGGTCACAAGTATCGACTTGCGTCCTTGGACATAATAATCACAGACGGGGAACAACAACAAACCAAATGAAAATAGAAGTTGCCTTTTGACCACATCTTTTAACCTATTAGAAGATAAAGTGGATTAAAGGTCACATCTTACAAAGACTGCCTTTAAGTAAATGGTTGTTCAATCACATTCGGTCTTTTCATAGTGTGGGAATTGAAAAGCACCACTTCTCACAAGGACCACATTCGATTACATGTTTATGGTTCCATAAACCTGAGACCAACGCTGAAAACTTGGCTACTCCATTTGTTGCTTTCTGTTTGTTTTGTGTTACTGGGCATGATTTCCACCACATTGTAAAGAATTGACTGTGGCGAATAGTGAAGTGCCTTATGAACAGCGCAAAGAAACACTTGATGGACGAAGCGAAACAACAGGAAGAGCTAAAAAGAGTCAAGGGAACACAAGTTTTAGCTTGTTGGATAAACCTCCACGCGCTAAAAGGAGTTAAAATCCCCCAAAAACTCATTTCAAAGTTTCAGTATCATGAACGTATAAGATAGCCGAAGTGAAAGTGGAACTTCAGGGTTTTGTTCCAGAAGTAAGAAACTTCATTCAAAATCCCGTCGACATTTCTAACGTCAGCCTTGGAACAAAGCCTCTCTCGACAATATGATGTGTGTCTCGCTTCATATGTTCAGAGAAGGTAGACAATATCTATCTATTATCGGTTATTCAATATTTCTAAAGGTGAGTCCATGGGTGAGCGGTTAGTTCAGACATGTTTTAGAAGTTTTTAGACTGGAGAGATTACGACTAAAAAGTCTGGAAAAAAAACCTTTAAAAGAGAGCATTGGTGAATTTTATGGATATGGACAAAACCAAGTTACGATCATGGAAGTAGCCACCCGAGCAGCCAAGCTTGGACATTTTCATTGGAGTTGTTTAACTCTGTTAACCATGAAGGTTTGTGGTCGTGGAAGCTTGAGTTTGCTAGTGGGAAAGAGGCTAGACAGGAAGTGACTTCATGACTTCGGCTCTCTGTACTGCTGATATACTATACTATATATACTGCAAAAGTACAAAATCAACGCAGTCATCAGTAGAATATCGATGTGTCATTGCTTCTATCCCGTCTCGTCTTACTGAGGGAAAGTTTGCCACAGATCTGACTTCAAGCTTTTAACCAAACTTGCATTTGAAATGTGATCCGTTCGGTCTACAGAGCTGATAGCGTAACCTTAAAAACGTCAGCTCACCTCCGGGATTTATGACTCAAACCTGGGATACATCACTTTTACAGCTGCATTATTTGGTCCTTTACAAAGGAAAGTCACTGAGTAATGTGTAAGGCCTAGCTAGCTAGTGCTGTAATGTGTCCCAGCATCTCAAGATATTTTGGGAGTAAGCAACATTCCCAAGCCATTTAACCTCTATATTTTCCTACTGTACAGCACATTGCCATTTTAACACAGTAAAATAAATTGGAACAAAGATAATCAGTTCGCCAGCTGAGAAAATTAGGTCTTCTCTCATAAACTAGGTCTGTAGTCAGCTTGTTTTTCAGAAAATAAACCTCTTCTGGGTCACTAACTGTCTCTGTGTTTTGAGAACAATGTTGCTAGTGGTGTTATACCTTTATTCATCCTGGTAACAATCACTTTTGTCTCCTGAACTTGTTTAATCTTACTCTAGCTTGCTTACGTGGCACTATAACATATCTTACCCAGGCTAATACTATTCGACTAGACTCGACTGACTTAGCTGAACTCACACTGATCACCATCACTAAGAAATGTGAGTCATCATGTTTTAAATTCTGGCTAATAGCTTCCAAGTAAAACGAAACTTGTTGTCTATTGATGATACCGCTTATTGGACAAATATGAAAGAGCATCAGTGATTAAATCGATGTATACAACACACATGATGTGCTTTAATAGTTTGTAAACAAACAGAAAATGCACAAGAACAGTCATATTTTGTTGTTTTGAAGCCTTTAAATTAGTCTCCAGTTATTTGTGCAATTACACAGACACCTTTTTCATTCATACCACATGTAGCTGTATTATATAAAAAAAACTGCTCTTTGATTATGAAAGACAACAGTCCTAAAAGAAAAGGACAACAAAGCCTTTATGGCAGCAAATGAACCTCACAACATTTTAAAAAGAGTAAGTGGCTATAGAGTTATTCTGCATGAAGAGGAAATATTGCACATAGATAAAAAGGCTCTTGGGATGACATCATTATTAATTAAGTGAAAAGAAGGAGCAGACGTTTGTGAAGATTAGTTGAGCGAGGTGGAAGGATACAGATATCTGTCTCAAGCAGTCTACTGAACAATTAACCCCCCCCCCCCCACACCCATAACTATCAAATGTACTTCATTACTTGCAAGCACTCTCCAAGAAAAGAAAAATCATGTTATATGTACAAAGACAAATAAATGACATCATTTAATACAGACCTGCCATAAAAAAAGGAAAGTAGCACACCGATTTTAAAATAAGTCAATGAAATAAATTTGTTGAACTCATTTGGCCAACTTTCCACGTCCCTACAAGGTCGTCAGTCATTAATTCAGCGTTGTTAAAGAGAAATAAGACAGTCGTGCAACACGACATGAGCGTATTTCAACATAACCGTGGATTCGTCGTCGCTTTCCTTCCATTGAAAAAAAAGACAGTTCTGATCACAAACAACATTGTATTCAAGTCTTTATATACAGTAGCGTACAACTCAGTCATCTGGTAATAGAAATAGCAATGTTCCTGATGTTTTGCCTGTACAATAAGGTCAAGTTGTTGAATCTGATGATTGTTATCAATACACCCACAATTTCATAATTCTTGGCGTTTTGGGAATGGACAGTGCAAGTCTCCGGACATTTCGGAAGATTCACACCGAAGACTGTTTTTGACCCTCAAGCTCTTCGACAATAAACATACATATCTCGTCAAGGTCTTTGGACTCTTCAGTAGAGGTCTTCACCGGCCAAACATTTTGGACACGATTGGAGAATCTACCAGATAAACCAGATTAATTAATATTAAAAAAACGTCTTGATTGGGACTTAAGTGTCTGGACATGGGACAACATTTTCATTACAGAGTTGTCTTGGGACTTATAACCAAGACTTGAGACTTACTTTCAATCAGGTATTATTGACAAACATCCCGCCTAATTAGATTGAATATATCTCCAGGCCCCAGTCCCACTCTGGTCCTGGTTTGTGTCTTGAAGTGAACCCACAAAGACCTCTACTCTCCAGTTCATCTGATAGAGCAGCTGAAAACAAAAGCACTGAATACACACTTATGAGCCCATAAACCTTAAACATAGCCCATTCAGGAGATTAGCATAACAAATTGCCAATAGAAATACCTTCTGGTATATTCTGATTGTTTTCCTTTTAAAGTTTGAGACTCCTTTAATTGAATTTAATCTTTTTGAGGTATATGTACTGTATCATCTATCGCTGTACAGGTTTTTACTGCTGGTAAATTATAACCAATAATATTGCACAAAAAGCTAAGACAACGAGACATGTGACAAAAGCATGATTGTTGAATTAAGAGCACATGGGATTCCATACAATAAGGCATTGCTTTAATGAAAACTTCTGGACAAACAGTTCACAGTTTTGATTAATGCTTGACTGACTAGCGATCATGACGTCCTTTTTAGCACTGATTGTTTCAGTCAGCACGTCGACGCTAAACTACGACCTATTCGCTCCTCAGCTCCGACACAGAGTACCTGATATGTAGAGATGGAAGCAGCTGGCCAATCACTACCCGAGCAGGGTGGGCGGGGGGGGGGGGGGGAGGGTCATCCTCGTGGATGACAAAGCAAGGAAATGTGTTAACAGAAACGTAGCTAATTCAAAACGGCCATCAGGCTCCATTTTCACCCGCGGATGATTTCACGTCTGCAGACTGAAGCTGCCGGTCGACAGTGGTAACAGGTTGGTTCATACAAAGTCATTCTATGCTACAAGCACAGTTAAAAAAAAGAAAAAATACTCCCCATATACATATTACATCCACATATTTTGCAGACATCTGTGGAAATAATATTCATTTGGGATCTCTGCCTTATCTAAAAGTAAAATTATTAATTGGGAATCCATGATGGATTCCAGGTGGGAGAAAAACAAAACAGAACCCACATAATGCCAAAGGGCCAGCTTTTCTTGTTTAAATGCTGCTAATATAGCCTATTTACAATCATCTATTGTATGCAACAGAAATAGCCTCTGTTATCTCTAATAAGCTGATATGTTCTGGCCGTTTACCAAAGAAGAAGACTTAAAATAAACCAAACAAAAAGAGGGAATTCATTAATTGTGCTTTTTAACCCACAAATCCACTTCATGGTTGAAATGGGACAATTTAAAGAGGCACCACTTGAAGTGCTTACATCAGTCAATGAGAATCTCTAAAGCTATAACAAGGACTGAAAATACAAATAGTAAATATATTATATTTATATATTTATAAAGTTGATACAATTCCCTTCCAGTCCCACGTCCAGTTTAAAAAATATTTTCTTCACGCTGTTAAACGTCTGACATGAAGGATCCCTCTTTGTGTCAACACGCAAAGCCCTTATGATGCTCTAAGAGAGAAGTGTCTTTGCAGGGGTTGATTCTAGTTACCCAAAATCTGGATGACACAGGAAGCTTGTGCTAAAAAGCAGGAAGAGTTTTAATGTAGGAGGTTTGTTTTAAGGAGAAGACAGAACACCTCTGCTTAGGAGACTTGCTGATTTTGGCGATTCCTGTTGACATCCGTGGCGTGTCTCAAGAATCCTTCAGCGAACCACTCTGCGGTTAAACAGTTACCTCGTTCTTACTGGCAGTGCGGTATGTGTGGTGGTGGCCGGGTATGTACTGTAGGTGGTCCACCGTGTGTGTTCGTCGGGAGGCAAACGCCTGCCTCTTAGACGTGGTCGCTTGGTGGTTGACCGTCAGCGTGTTGTAGGAGTCGTTAGAGGCACTGGGTTGAGAGTGCATCTTGGTCATCTTGTGGCGGTCCATGACAGGCGTGATGGGCAGCAGCATGTCAGCGTGAGACATCGCCCGTGCCATCGCCTTCTCCCGGAACTTGTCACGCCTCATGGCCGGGGACAGCAAGGGATCCTGGGAGTGGAGGCGGTCTGCGGACAGCAGCTGCTCGTCCGAGAGGTGGCGGCTGCTGCTGTACGCGGCGGCCGTCATGACGCCGTAAGAAGACAAGCCGTAATCTCCGCGACGCGGTGTCCTGGGCGGAGACAGGACGTGGTCCTGGGACATGGTCCTCTGGACTCTGCGGGGCCGCTGCCGCTGCTGGTGCTGCTGGTGCTGCTGGGGGTCTGCGGCTAGCTTCACCATGTGGGTTGGTCCCCGGCCGCCGAAGTCAGGATGATGATGCTTCCTCGTGTAGTACTCGTCCACGTCCTTATCACCTGAGGAGAAGACAAAGGACATCAGAGAGAGAGACAACAGTGCCGAGACTACTGGCGGGTTTGTCGTAAGTGCACAAGCTTACTGTGTTGTGACATTTACAAGTGTCAACCTAAAATGTTGAGTCCTTAGATGTAAACTGGACCAGAGAGGTTGAAAAGCAGCAGGGAGGAACATGTTGACACTTTAGTCTCCATTATATCTGTCCTACACCTTCTGGCTGCTGCAGGAGGGGTGCAGTGATAATGGTAATCAACACTGTAGTTGGAGAGTCCCATTCAAACTGTTCAGATTCGTTTTGTCCTCTTCCTTCATGAGAAACAGTTGTCCTTCAGCGTGGAGAGGACTCAGCAGCAATACTCTGCAGTGCACGAGCTGGTTGTGCCTGAACGGGCAACCGGTTGTTTAATTCCTCTGCCAGAAAGCAGGCCGGTCTCTCCGCTGGATGCACACACGCTCCTAATGGTGAAGTCATTTACGGCTGTATTAACCGCAGGCGGCAATCAGCTCTCAGCAGACTTTTATCTACCTGTTTTTGGCAGCGCCGGCACACAGGGGGACGCTACCACGGAAACTCTCTGATTAACTGTTGAGGCTGAGGGGTCGTTACCTCTGCAGTAGTTAATTATTGCAGAACACAGAGGTCGAATGGCCGCTTTAGGACCGTACCGCGCTTCACCGAGTCGTGGAGAAGAGGGATGACGGGAATTGTTTGTCTGGATGCTCGGCTCTCTGGGAGAGATGTCATGCCTGGATACAGAAGGTCACCTTATTGTCCCTCCGTGAGGGGTTTCATGTCCACTGCTCTGAGCATTCCTAATGAAGGAGGCCCAACTTTGGCCTGTGGCGATGTGCTCCAGCATTTGTCCCTGAAGGGTTGGTTTAGATGTGACATTATGGCAGAAAATGTCAACCAAACTCAACCAGAGGCTGCAAGTATACAGACAATCTATACAGACTCCATTAATAGGTCAAACTCGAGTATCCAGTCACTGTGAGAGATCTGCTGTTGACGTGGCAGGAATGAATTATGTCCTGCTATGATAAGAAAAGACCCATATCATGAGTTCTCAAATAAAAGGCGAGTCTTAGATAACTGACAACAACAAGCACCGACAGGTAGAAAATAATGGGGGTGGTCAGTCGTGTCATACTAAACGCTCTGACTCTCTTTGTAACAGAATCACGGTTTTTATTCACTATTTAAAGTCACTTCTACTCTGATAGTTTTCCAAAATCGTTTAAGTTACCGTTAATAAAACTCAAACCTTCCTGCCTCAAAGCTTTGTGTGGTTTGCACAGTTGGGTACAGTTGCAGGACAAAAGCAGCATGCTTTTTGTTCACAGGGATGTTTTGGCCCACAGCTGGAGACAACCTCTCCTTTCAAATTAAAAGCTTCTTTAGCTGCTGGAAGTCTGAAAAACAGTCAAGTAGAAGCGACTGGAAAAAAATCACTGAATGAAAACTTTATTTCTGTTAAAAGTAGAAACTATGAGCCAAAAGAGTGGTGAGTTGTTGTACTTGTATTAGCGCTGTGGAAATGCGCAATATTCTGAGTTTATTATGTTGATTATCAAAACAGAAGCAGACCAGAAAACAGGGAGATAATAAAACACACTTCTCTCTCTCTCTGCCATTGACATCAATAAGGACGCCGTCCACTGTTTGAGAATTCATTGTAATATCAAGGTTTTCTCGGCTACCTCAAAATGGCCAACTGCAAATGCACTTCTGCCTCCGGAACTGCCGTGTGATTTAAGACCTGCTTTTTGTGAGTGTACACTTGTTACGCTGTTTACACTTTAAGTGACTGAAGTGATTTAAGAGAGGCGATGCACATTGCTCGATCTCATCTCTGCGCCGCTGATAAAACGCAGCACTTTACAATTAACATGATTGCGAGAGGCTAAAGGGTCCCGAACGTGGAGCGGCGCTACAAACACGGGAAATTGCTAACAACGGCTAATTAAACCCCAGCTCCCACTCTGCTAGATTAGATTCAACGCAGCCAGTATATTTATGTGTCAGCTATTGATCACAGAGGCCTGTAATCATATAATGCACTAAAACTCGTGAAACTGGTGGAACATCAATTATAAAGAGATCTTTAGAGAGGTTTGGAGCAGCAGAGGTGAAATTAAAGGGGGACATGCAGCAATATCATTTAATTTCTTTCTTTTCGGGCGGATTAAAGGTGGAGTGTTTGTTCTAAAAGATGTTTTGATCCCTTTTAGGGTGATTAAGGTGAAAGACAACAAGATTTGTTTCTCCTCCTTTTCGCAGCCTCCTTGGAGAAGCTGAGCGGGTTTCTTTAGAGCAGCGTCCTCAGTCTCTGCCTCGTTGACATCACTGAAGGACAGACACACACACACACACCATCTTTAAAACTGCAAATAAACCATACTAATTTAATTTAGTCTTCATCATCTCTCCAGATGGTTTAATTAAAATAGCAACTGATTATATTACTTTTAGGCTTGTTTCCAAAGACCTCACTCATGCTTGAACCTACAATTACATTTTTTTTTTTCCCCCCTCAAGTGGAAGGGCTTTCTTCAAGGGACGACTTTGCTTGCTCGTTTGACAAATTCTGCAGGGCTCCTGTCTCAAAATTCGAAAAAGCCTCTTTGTAGTTCGGCGTGATTCATCTCTGTGTGTGTACAAGGCTCCAGCGAGATAAGAGCAAAGCCCCGAGTTGATAAGGGAGAGAAAAGGCAAACGTATAAAAGAAGAATGTTGAGCGCGCTGAAAGGAGATTGCACCGATGCATGTTTTTCTATTACACAAGTGCGCCATGAGAACAGAACCAATGACGCATTTAAATGGCTTTCTCTCAGTGCGCAACTTCTCTTAAGGTTCAAGGACAGCGAGTGGTGCATTCACATGTGTTCAGTACAACTGCATAGCTATTTTAAAACCTGTTATGCATTGAATTCACTCCGGCAAATAATGCTTTGAGGAAAAAGTACAGCATAAGGACTGCCAACAAATTAAAGTTAAATGTGATAACTCACAACAAAACACGCGAGCAAGCACACAGTCATGACTGACAAATAGGCAACATGACGGCACACTTAGCAGCGCAAGTTCAACGTCTGTGTAAGAAAAGAAATCTCTGAATCTCTGAAAAACGTGCCGTTCGATTAGTTCACGGGTTTCAAGGAGTTTTCACGCTCAGTCCAGAGGAGTGCAGCTGCAACCGAATTGTCCCTCTCCGATGATCTCATCGCTCTAACTCAAAAATTTAAGCTCATCTGAAAAACTGACGCATGAAAAATGGATGGTCTCCAGTGGAGGATCTGACGTGTCTTTATAAAGACTTTTTAGTTTTTGTTCCTGGTACATTAAAGGTTCTGTTTGAGCCACGTTTGCAAAATCCTCTAGCGCTGTACGTCAGCTTGAAACGGGAGATAAATACAGCCAGAGTTCTGCTTTTTATACACATTATTATCTAAACAGAGTTAAACTGAGCGAACCAGGACACAACAGAACATCAGGCCCACTGCTTCTGATCTCCAAGCTGCCTTTTACAAACTTCAGTTTTCATTTTAACAATTGAATCTAACCTTGAATACCCCCCAAAAAACTATTTAAAATAATCATTTAAATGAACTTAATCATGTACAAAAGGAAGGCTAGATGATGTTCCTCTTCAAAAATACTTCACACAAATGACATTTCCTTACTCACAGCGATAACCTTGTAAATAAGCTAAAGACACGTTTGTTTTTTGCTCTGATTTGTATAATTTTTGGGAGCACTTTATCTGTTTATCTGGACTCTGCACTGGCTGGGCTTGATCCTCTAACTAAGGTGCAGCATGGTTACCATCCTGCATGAATATGTATGCTGCTCACACAGATCCCTTTTTTTGATAGTTCATAATCATCTAATATCCTGCGATCCTGCGGTTGGTGTGTTTTGCTTTCAGGTGGTCTCAGTCCGGTCGCTATGTGTTAAAATGTGAAAGCATCCTTCATCTTTGTGCTTATTTTGAATATTGGGTCACAAACTCATCAGAGTGTGAAGCAGACGGACTTCACTAAAAATACAGAGGAAGATTCAGACGTATCATTTCATCTTGAAGTCCGTTCTATCTCCTGCACACGTGGATGATCTTCAGTGTCCCGACAGTCTGTTCTCAACTTGGCAAAAATGCATTTTTAATACTGAAGTTTGGAATAATTTACACTGGCTTCCTATCAGGCATTCAAGCGCCACATTCAACATTCAAAACATGTTTTAAGAAGCAAGCTCTCTTTCATGCCTCTCATGTTATGTCTTACTGTGTTATATTTTAATGTTGTAGGTCAAAAGATAAGAGAGATGAGAGAGTCCTCGGTTTAATAAAGATTAAATCATTAAAATAAGAATCTAGATAAACACAGGAAACATGCAACCAATCTAAAGATGCACGACATGCACTGCTCATGAGGGTGAAGGGGCAGCATCCACGTCATCATCGAGCTGAAGTGTCACAGCCAAGATAATGAACTGTAGCATTGCTGAGGTATTAAAGCGCCATCTTTTTGAAGCCGTTCAGCTGAAAAAAAGTGGCTCTTAATATGTCATTAAGAGACATTAGCAACATGACATGGGCTGCAGATGGAGCCAAATTACACGCCAATTAGATGTCAGTCGATGGGCCGATAGATGAGTCGATGGGAATGAGAATGGAGGCTCTGGTGCGCTGTCATGCATTTTAAGAAGTTTATTCCCCTAAAAAGGTGAAAAAGTGAGAGGGCTATGTCCGTGATGAGCCACCAAACATCTGGAGATACTTATCATGATGCATGTCTCTGTAATGGACATTCAGATGTTTCATCGGGCCAGACGTGCTGAATGTGGCGACCCTTTAATGCACAGAGCATGAGGGTGACGTCATTCCCTGTCTTTTTTTAGTGCATCAGGCAGAACACGGCGATGAAGGACGAGTGAAGGACCACCTACTTAATCTGTGGAGGGAGGAGGAGTATTTACTTAAGTCAGACTTGAGGGCCAGCTCGTAGGAGGGCGGCAGATGGCTGAGGTTCTGGAAGGATCTGGAGAGGGACAGGTCGTAGGGCTCCGTGGCTGAGGTCAGGATGTTGTTCATCCGCTGGGGTCTCTCTACAGGGGACAGGGGAGGAAGCGGTGCGGTGCAGTCAGCGTACAGTCAGTCAAAAAGATGGGATATACACTGGGAGTCTCTACTGGAGGAGGGAAAGGAAGGCAGGTGATGTAGTGAGGAGTGTGGATCGAGAAAGACTTTGGGTGACCTTTGACCCTTTGGTGGTTGCATATTGAGATGAACAACAGTTTGATTCTGTTTGGCCATTTGCTCTGGAATGAATAACAGCGTGTTGGGGTGCTGCAGGCAGGGGGCCACTTTATATCACCTACATTTACCTCTAAAGGTGCGTTCACACCAAATGTGGAGGGAATTTTTACCTCGTTTGAGCACAAGAATGCACCGACAGAACAGATGCTAGCTGTAGCTGTAGCTAGCTAGTTGAGAGTGACTTTGTATATTACGACTAATTTAAATACTTAAAAAATAAGAATTACTCTGGACACTGTCCTCCTCTGTTTGTATATTTATAAGATGGAGTTATACAACTTTCAAATTAGAACTTTTTAAAGGAGTCCAAGTAGCGTGAGCACAACTTCCCCCATCTGTTCGCGCACCCCCACACCCCCCAACAAGAAGTTGGATCCTATCAGCTTTTCTGCCCAACACCAGGTGTGCACGTTGGCTCCTCTGCAGACATTTATGTGTCCACTCTCAGAGGTAACATGCTTTAAGGAACAGCAGTTGTGTGCATTAACCACCACCAGGAGAAAAACATGGAGGCGTGTCACAACACTTATGATCCCAATGTTACGGTGATACAGGGTTGTTTTTTGGGTAAAATACTCTAAAGGCTTTGACTAAAATGTAAGGCAGTAAACTCACAGTAACTACAGTAAACTCCCTGAATTTCGAAGGGAGTCTGGCGACTTTCTCCTCCGGGCATTTCAAGGTTATTGTTTACTGAATGTTGTCGAGTTGTGGCATCAATAACACGTACTAACCCGTGTTCCTTCTTTGCCTGCACACATTGTGAGCCAGCTGGAAACTGCATCTGTTAACTGCGTCTAAGCAGCTCAAGTGACACTTGGTTCGTTGTGAAATGCCTTTAACAGTCCTGTTTCTGGTACCAGTGATATGTGTGGCACCATTAAGGCTCTCTGCACTACGCGGAGCTCCTGTGGCTTCAGTATTTGGGACGCCCAGTCATGGGTCAGGAGGCGCAGCGGGTGGGGAGTGCTGGGATACGGGCAGGGACTCTGGTGCTGGATTTAAAAATAGGACAGGGCGACTACTGCAGCAAGGAGGACAGGGACACACAACACCAAGGAGCATATGGTGTAGAGGGGAGACATTCACCGAGTTGGAAAAAGAGTGTGTCGGCATGTGTGTGTTGGTGGGGAGGAGAGAGCCGGTTGGGTGGAGTGAAACAGGAAAAATAATGTGTGAAGAAAAGATTTTGAGATTGGACTAAAGGTCATGGATTGTAATGCAGCGGCGTGAAGCTTAGTGAGTGCAAAAAATACACAAGCGCTTAGAAAGAGAAAGGAAAAAATGACCCCCAGTGTGCAGGTAAAGAATCTCTACATGATATAATGTGGAAGAAAAGGTGAAGAAAGAAATACACATAATCACCATGTGTATGTGTATTACTTACCATATCTCATTTGTCTGTGGGCTAACAAATCCAAGTGAGAAAGAGAGGATCAATAACAATCAATGTGCACAGTATGTTTCAACCAAACCTCCCATACGAGAGGCTGCCACGGGTTAACACAAAGTGCAAACCAGGAACTCTTGAATTATGCAGAACAGCTATGATCCTCGTCAGAAGCTAAATAGACTTCAAAAGCGCTGTTTGAAGAGTTTTATTTGGTGCTGAAAGTACTTTTGAAACCCATTTTCCCAGTGAAAAGGCCGTCCCGTTAAAGAGGCAGACGAGCACAGGCGGCGCTGCATTAACGGTGGAAAAGTCTGTATAATGACTCAACGACGATCTTTTAGCTTTAACCTAAAAACACTGACACAAAACATCGACCTCTGCAGTTTTTAGAATATAACAGAGGGGATTTTATGTAACCAGCAAGGGCCGATTCCCTCTTTAATTACACAGTTTCATTTCATTGCAGGAGCATTCAGTAATTCCACACTAAAAGCTGCTCTCCTTTCACAGAAAATCACATTTAGAGAAATAGATGGGAGGCAATATCAGTAATTGGGCTTTCAATAACTTCACAGATGATCCTTTGATTATCATACACTTTTTGCCTTTCATTTTCTCCCAGGACTTCTTTATCAGCTCCTCAGATTTTAATTTCCCCCGTGGGAGATATACTTTTGTCCTTGAAATTGGAAATAGTCTATCACAAGAGTTGTTTGGTTTACTTTCATTCAGAGACAGATAATAACGCGTATCATTTTGGAAAGTCAAGTCGGGTCAATCGTCCCGTTTAAAGTCACACAACTTTATTTTAGCTTTGAAAAGACAGCATGGAGAAGTGTTGTTGCTTTCTTACTGTGTTCTCTTACCCAGTTTAGGTGTGAGCGCGGTCAGATCCAGGTGGCTGTGCTGGTAGTCATGGTGGTGGTTTCCTATCGTAAGAAGAACAAAGAGTTAATGAGGTTCAAGTGGCAAGAAGAAAATCAGACGCGTCATCAGACTGTGGTTCGTCCTTGCCCTCGACGTTAAAGGGTCAGTTCAGTCAAATCACCAGAAAACATACTTTCCCTCTTGACCTTTGTGGTATTTAGTCACGTGGTTAGTTTCTGCACTGGGATTGAGGCGTGTCACAGACGACAGTTAGAGTAGTGATCTGTAAATCTCTCGTTGTCTCGGCCTCTCAGGTCATGTGGTCTGCTAACCAGAGTCCAAACTAAATGAAGAAGCATTTACAGCTGAAACAAACTAAGATATACTTCAAGTATTGTACGTTATACTCTTCTGACAACTTTAGCTTTAACAGATGATGAGCTTGTACAGTACGATGCGCCATTAAAACTACCCGACACCATATAAATTATTTAAAACTCCATCTCGACCAGCTGTTACCAGAACAGTAAAAACAGTAAAATGCTGCTTTCACATTGCTGCATCTGTAATAATGAGCCAATAATATAACAGGGGGCAGTTTTTCTACATTATGCATACTTTTACTTTATTTTGCTCATAATACTTCTGTACATTTTCCATGCAGGGCTCTTACTTGTAATGGAGTACTTTTAAATTGCAGTGTTGATACTTTTACTTAAGTAAAGGATCCGAATACTTCTTCCACCTTTGTTAGCATGCTTTTAAACTAAGATGGTGAACATCATACCTGCTAACTTCAACATGTTAGCATACCGACGTTAGCATTTAGTGTAGCTCAAAGCCTCAGAGAACTCTGACATTATATTATTATGTTATTATTATATGAAATAACCTCGTCTTGCCTTGATCGTCCTCACACCTTGTGGATTATCACAACACTGTGTCGTCGTGGGCAAGAAGGTGAAATATGTGTTTTGGGATTCAGTGAGCCGACCCTTTTTAAAGAAAGTCCCTTTCTCAGCACAACAAGCAGTCTGACAAACGTTATCGGCCCGTTCGACAGAGCACCCGTCACTGTTTGCTGTATTCTCAGATATGAGAGCTTTGATTTGTTCAGCGTGTCTCAAGTGAGCAGTAAACTGTCATGGCTCAGTTATGGGACTGTGAGCGTTTCTCCCATTTGACAGAAGAAACGCTCAGCGTACCACTGCTTTGATAAAATGATTGATTACAGCCTCTTTATGCGAGAACATGGAGGCAGCTGCACCTCATGGTGATCCATCTTTGCTGGAAGTCATTTGATGTTGCACTAATATTGTTATGTGCTGTTCGAGTGGTTGACGAACAAAGCAACATCATCTGAGACCTCCATCACCAGGCGGCAATGGGAGCTCAAATCGTTTCAGAGTGAAAATGTCGCCCTTATTAAATTACGTCTGGTGTTTCTGAACAGCAGAGCATTCAAAACATGGATATGTGATAGTTGTACCTTATTTGCATTTAAATATGCTCATCTATCATCCTATAAGAGTGCTAAAGACAATAAAAACACAGCTCTGATAGCGTAAAACGAAATATATGAGCTCTTTAGCAAGCTTTGAACTGACGGCAGGGGGGTTGTGTTCTGCTTTTGTTAAAGATCAGTGCCTGCGTTTCAGTCATGATGCTTTCCCAGCGGCTGGATGTGACATTTCTGACAAATGTTATTTGATCTAAGCCAGTATAAAGACTAATCTCACAGATGTAAATGTGGGGTTGGAATTTCGTGTTAATCTCAACTGAAATAGCTGTTCAGTTCAGGAAAGGAAGGAATGTAAAGACTCCAGTTAAATGGTTTTAAGTGGCTGTGTACCATAATTAGAAAACAAGTCTTCGTCCGTTCTCCCTGCGGCTGTTCTCTGCTTTCCAATCACACAGGTCGGAACAAGGGACCAATTATAGCAGCTACAGAAGGCTCAGCTAAATTACCCTGCCATGAACTTCAAATCAAAGCAGTTTTGCACCAAATAAATAACAACCTTTTACTATTTGTGTAATTGCAGAAACACCAGAGAAACCCACTGCAACATAAATTCCACACATTTAAATGTACCAGCAGTGTTTAACCAAGGTTCGAAAGTTTATCACCCTGCGAGGACGTTTGTTCTTTGAAGGAATCTCCGTTTCAGGGTTTACATTCGTGTGATCCAATTATCCCCTTTGTGTGGTATCTGACTGTTCCCGCTGACTCAGGCACTAAACTGAGCACACATTGTAAAAAAAAATAATGTGTAATTTGTTTATGAGGAGGGTGAATTTCACTGAGAAGTCTGGTCCCGGCACTCGATGATGTAGCGAGGCGTGAATCAGCCCCGGGAAAGTGAGCCATCGCAGGGAACACATTCACAACAAATACAATTATTTCTGAGGCTGGAGTGTTTGCTGCTTCACTTCAGTTTGGTCAGTGGAGAACAATGTCGTCTAAAAAACTGCGGCAAGATGCCTGGAAATGTGAGACTGTGTCCTCAAGTAAACTGCAATGGTCTGAACAACTAAAAAGAAATCAGAGAGTTCGAGTTAGCCGATGTTAGGAAACTGACGAGGGCAGTCTGATGCTCATGTTCTTATTTCTTTGTTTTTATAACTATTAAGGCAGGAAAATGACACCGAAAGACAAGTTCATCACTGATACCAGGATCTGATTTGTTTAGACATCCTCTTCCACCACAAACTGACAGGTTAGTCAATGAAATTGAGTACACCGCTGCAATACATTACAGTCGGTTGCAACAGCTGTGGATGGATGGAGCTTCTTTCCATAGTTTGTCACAGAAGACTTGATGTCTGCAGATATTCTGACAGAGCGAACTGCGTGCATGAAAATCCATGACAAGAAGAATATAATAACCTTTACTGTGAATATAGAAGAGCGTGTGGACACCAGAGCATAGGTGATTATTGGGTTAGGGTTAGATTCATTCTAAAAACAGCGTCCACTCTTCTGGTTTCAGCCGTAAGAGCATCAGTGAGGTCCAACGCTGATGTTGGTGATAAGGTCTTCATCCCAAAGGCGTAGGGCAGACAGGAGTGGTGGATGTGCTGTGACCGATCAGCTGCTCAATATGTAAATATTCAAGGGCAAAAATAAAAGCAATCTTATCTTGATATCTAAATAATCTCATTAAAAGCTGCAACACTGAGTGAAATATGCGTACCATTAAAAAGGTTTAAAACTGTTGCTGCTGCAGTAAAAACCCGAGCTGACCGAGAAAGTGGAGCAAAAGTCAGGGCATGTCCTCCTCTTCTTCTGGATATCAGTCTTATCATTCACACTGGATCCAGCTGACACAGAGCTCCCACTATGTGAAGTATATGGAGGAGAACATACCTGCTAAGTGTTAATACATAATGCAGCAGCTCTCACTGACAGTAAAGTGTGTCACATGGATTGGCTGTAGTAATGCAGGCGGCTCTGTCACAAATGAATCGAATGCTTCCAGGTTCCAGCGGGTGGACAGAGGGGATCCCACTGTGACCCAGATCCATTTTAAACGCCTCGCTCTGGGGAAGCTGATGGACAGACGCTGGCTGCGGAGAGAGAGAGCCCATGCTATGTCATTATGCTGGCAGAGTGTGAAGTGCCATGTGGACCTGGTGGGACAGATCACCTCGCTTTGCCCTTGTGCATATACGTATGTGTGTGATGGAGAGGCAGAGTGACATAGAGAGAGAGAGAGAAAGACGAGAGCATGTCTTCACCATCGAACTACTCTGGACTTTAACCTCTAATCGACCTGCGACGGGCAGCAAACCGCAGAGGAGACATCTACAACTGAAATAGCAAAAACTGGACAATCTGATGATGTTATCTGACAAACAGGCAGTTTAATCTGTCCAAAGTCAGTGCAGTGGGCAACAGCTAAAATATATCATCATTACTTTGAAGAGACACTTCACCCAAAATCTTTTTAGGATCAAACAGGATCAAATAGTCTCAATCAAATCAGACCGATCAGATCAAACTGTGCAGTTTAGTTTGAGCTCTCATTATAGCTCATGTAGGTCTGGATTTGTGCCCTTGATAGACAGCATTTTCATTTTATACTGCAGTTATATGTGGTCACATTGATATACATCATTATATACAGTAATATCTGATTATCAGGCTGACATTATAGAGGTGGAGAGAAATTTAAAAACACCAGAAAGGCAAGATGCCCGTCGATCAACTGAGTGCTTTCTGGTTATTTTCTAATTGGACAGTTGGAAGTCGGACACAAATGTTCTTTAAGAAGTCTATAGCCGGGTTTCCACGCTAATTCAGGATGCACATTTCCAGAAAATCAGCAAAAGAAAATGCGAATTAGTGTTTGTTTCCATCCACCACCGTTATGAGAGAATTAGGAATTGGAAAAAATAAAGAGAAGTGAATGATGTCATGCGTGCAGCAGATGTTTTAATCTGTTGGCTGGTATCCGTCTTGTTGACACCAAATCTGCCATCTTTTCTTCCATGAAACACCCCTGAGCTCCTCATCGGCACATCTCACTATTTGAAACACTTTCCCAGTAGCATTTTCCACTTTGTGCACTCAACTTAATTATGTTTTTTTTTCTCTCTGCACATGAATGAATCTTATTTCAGTCTGCAAGTGAACCACATCTTACTGAAATCATCACTTCTTTTTTCTCCAGTAACATCCTCTGCTGACGATAAATCAGTTAATTTTCCATCTCACAAGCTGCAGCTGTGAAACAGACAGTCGCTCTGTCCTGCTTATTTGACTGCTGGGAGAGCATTAGTCCATTTTCAGATGCAACAGGAAGCATCTGTCTTACCCACACAGCGTCATGAGCTTGACCGACGGCGTCTTCTTGGAGTCTGTGAATTACTAACAAGGATAAGCACAGATTTATCTGATGTCTTCTTCGATACGTCAGAAGTAACATCACACAAAGCTGCCGTTATCCTTGCCGTGAAATATGGGACTCCGTCAAGCAAGAAGCCGAAAAACAGGGAAGAAGCTGAAGGATCCAAGTTGACAGCTGATGAAGACTCGGCCTTGAGATAAAAACCTGCACTGTGAAAAAAGTCTGCTAAAACTGAAGACTCAGCTTGTTACACTTTATGGCTACCACACACAATGCTAACAGTGTTCTTCCCACTTTGTGGCAACATGTTGAAATGAGAAAGGGACAAACACAACGTCCCTGTGCACAAAGCCAGGTCCAGAAAGACACGGTCTCCCCAGTGAGGACTTGACTGGCCTGCACTCCCAACGCCCTGGGGATGAACTGGAACACCGGCTGTGAGCCAGGCCCTGCGTGAACAACACTGCATTAAAGTCAAGGTGCTGTGCCAGCGTGGTTACTTCAGGAACATTTTATATTTACTGAAATAAAAGGAGGAGGCGTCAATCCGAACTGACCGCGATATTTCCCGAACCCTTCCTGGAGCGTTTAACTTTCAACATCCTGTCATTTCCATGCATTGATATTGCAGATTTTTTAAAAATGTCATTGGATGATATATAAATATATATATCACTGAAGCTAATCCAGGGTTTTGAATGGTCTAATATTGCCACTGTTGTCTGGTGAAGCGTCTGATTGGCCCGACATCAGCGTTGGACCTCTTAATGCTCATGTGCCATGAAGAGTGTCCACTTCATGGCATGAACACTTTTAGAGTTTCAGTGCATTTTGAAGTAATTAAAGAAAACTTTTAGCTCCTTTTCTTTTTGTTGAACTCATGTGAAATGAGTTTTCAGCTCGCACCTGCTGTTCCTGTGCTGCGAGAACATCGACAGAACGGAGCTCTCGCTGGAAATAGTTTCATGATGAAACTTATTAATGCTGCTGGCACAAACACAAGACAATACTGTATGTGACAGAAGTAATTAAGTGAAGACACACCAAGCATTTTAAGACTTTCTTATCATGCATGCTGTGAAGGAAAGGCAGCAGAGTATTCCAAAAATGAATTATCCACCGAGTTATTTTCCATAATTGCGCTCCTTGTTTTCCCATAATTATGTTGGTAGTTTGGCACAAAGCAACTGTTGATAAGCAGACTGATGAAATGATTAAATAAAGGAGGAAAGGCCGGCTTTGTGAAGACACCACAAACTGGAAAATTACAACCGAGATCTTTTAATGACTTTGCAATTATGAGCCGAGCTGGGCTGCTTGCTGGCGTTGAACTTAGTGCACAGAGTGCCGAACGTCTACGTCTTTCTCTTCAATCTGGGGAAGAGTTTCAGTCGAGACGCTGCGAATTTGAGTTCACCCCAGTTCATCGGACACGATCGCGCGTCACGTGAAGTTCATAGTGAATTAGAGATTCACCCTGAACGAATGACTGAGGAACACTTCAACTGCTCAGAAACGGAGGAGAGAGGACAGTTTCAGTTCCAGGTGTTCCTGTTTGTGTGTCGGCCGCCATCGCTGCTCCTTTCTTTCATCAGGGTTTGTCTGTGCGGTTCAGACTGCCCTCCCTCCCTCTCCAAAAAGAACAGAGACAGGAGAACCGAGGCGACCGGCTTGGCATTACACGATGACTTCCCACTCGGGGCCCCTGAGGCCGAGGATCTTTCTTTCTCCTGTATCGATTCGGGATTGTGTGTCGCAGCTCCTGGGCGCATCATGCGCTCCTGACATGCTTTTTCCAGTCAAGAGAAGGCACAGCCTGTTGTTCCCCCACTCAGGCTGACCTTGTGACTTAACAGAAAACCCTTCAGCTCTCCAGAGCCAAAGGCACGAGCACGGAGGGGCGAGGAGAGAGAAATATAGACACATTATGCAGATCTGTAGCTGCCGCTGAAGACACAAGTCGTGTCTTTTGTATGTTATAATCTGTGGGTTTCGATAAACGGGGCCAGTTTAGACTCTCCAGGTAAACTTTGGGTATTTTATGAGCTGACTGACTTGTTTTAGGACACCATAATGAATAAATAAAGTTTTAGTTTCTCTCCTCTGGCACTTTATTTAGTTTGGAGAATACTTTAAAACACTGTTTAACCCTGAATTCTGTTGGATAAACAGAGAACCTCATTTGGCGACCTTTAAAAATCACCCACAATCACACAAAATGATGCCTGAATTTAGAAAGAAATCAAAATAATCAGGATTTCATCACGATTGTTTTGTCTGTAAATGTTGCCTCCCTCAGTTTAACTAAGTCGATACCAGAAGCTGCTGACTGAGTCTGTGACTGATGTGAATTCCTAGCGGGAGACTTTTTTTTCTCTGCAGACGTGTTAGCTGTCTTTCGGGCTAACCTAACCTTGGTGTTCCTGGAGAAAAACAAACAGCATCAGTGTCTCGCCATTTAGTGACTACTCGGAGAATCTTTTACCATCAGGAAGCTTTTGAGTAAGTGGGTGTTATTTTACAGCCGTCCCCGTCAGCGGAGCGTTTCTTGGCTCGGTGCTTCGTGTCTTTGAGTGGCTTTGTCTCCTTCACACTTCTGCCACTTTCACAGAATTAAAGCAACAAGCGTCCTTCTCTTGCCTGCCTCGTGAGTAATGTGTGATGATTAGAACAGATAATTACATCTATTTACATATAAATGTGATTGATACTTGTCCCACCGAGCTAAGCTTCCCTAAGCCGCTGCAGGAGCCGTTTGCCACCGATCTTGTTATAATCTATCCATAATATTTGGATCCTCCATCTGAAGTTACCTAATTAAATGATCATTCGCGGCAAGTAAACAATTGGGGATGATGATGATGCTAATTAACGATGGCTGAACACTGTGAGGTGGCACGTGTTGAGAGACGCCGCTATTGCATTCGTCTAATGGTGTTTATTAGGAGACTTATGATTAATACGACTTCATAAAGAGACGGAGTGAGATCTGTTTTCCACAGCAGCAGAGATGGAGAGACGGCAGCGTCGCACACTTTCTGAGAGGCCGCGGGCCTAATTGATTAGGTGCTGTCATCCACAGTATCGACCGCCCTCATAAGAATCTCAAATGAGCTCTCGAGTGATAATGCCGCACTCGTTAAAATGTGAGCTCAGTGGGACTTTTGGAAATGTCAAGACGACCAAAATGGTTTCAAAACAGGAGGACCTTTTTAAAATAGATGCCACACATCTCATTGTCTAACAACATAGCAACAATATCTTGATTGTGTATTCATAAATGTTATAATCAGGTTTCTGTTCCTTCTCCCTGCTGTGCTTTTTAATTTTTATTGGCCCTGCCTGAAGCCCCCGGGTGAAGGTGTTAAGAACATTTGCTCACCCTGTGTAGCCTTGTGTCAAACATGCCCTGCAGTCAGGTTGTGCCTCAACAGGTACACGCTCAGACTGCTTATTAAAACTCTGGCTTCAAGCCCAAAGAGCCTCGGGGTTCTTCTGAACCGGTAACGTGTCCGCAGCTCGCTGGGGGGCTGCAGGTTTGACCCCGGGTCAGACTGAGCCTCCATTTCCTTTGACATGCTGTAATAATCCCGACACACTTGGGAACTTTCACTCACACATGTTTCAGGTAGCGTGGCGCCGTGACCTTTCAAGAAGTGCTGCATGTCGCGGTGCAACACAGACGTTTATGAATCACTGAACTGTCACCTTGAAGATGGTAGTTTGAGTTAAATGTTGTGATTCTTTCCGCAGTGAACCGTGACCTGATGAAATCACTGCATGTTGATATCAAACACTTATTTACTGCAGCAAAGTACAAATGTGCTCTGAAGGATTATTACCAGAGAACATTAGGTGGATTTTGCTTTTATTGACAATTTGAAAAGTAGAAATTGTACCACTGAAAGTCCTCACACAGCAAAACATGTAGTCTTGGTGCCATACAGCTGTTCGAAAAACAGTCTGACATGATAAGGAGAATATTCCACCTGTAAGACTGAGGTTTGTTTAAGTACCTGAAGCTGCCGGTCAGGAGCATAAAATGTTGTTTTGAGGTTTTAAACCAAAGCTGTCATGTTTCTGAGGGCGCTAACACTCTGACTGCAGCAGCAACATGTACCGGGACTAAACATCTGAAAACAAGAACAGAAGCTGTCCTAGTTTAGGAAGTAATGACCTTCTCCTCACTTCTGATGAGCAGGGTCGGATGTCACCCCACAGTTGTTCCAGTAACACTATTCTAACAGGACGTGGACACCTGCTGTCCCACAGGGGTCAGTCCTCCACCCCATGCTGTTCTCAGTGTTTAGATGCTTTCCTGTAGTCAAATTATTTTCCGCCGGAAGGTTTAGAGTCATTGCTGCTCTGATGACACCGAATATATACTCTTGTGTTCCAATAAAGAGCCGCTGGAGCTCAGCTTCATAAGGCAGCCACGCGGACCTCGTTCTTCTGGGATCTTAAGAGTCAAAACTTTATTGTTTTTGTCTTTTAGGCAACGTCGACACACCTGGATGCCACGCCTTAACGACTTCCTGTCTGTAGTTCCTGTCTCAGATGATGCACAGCAGTCAGGTGTGTGTTGCATATCAGCTCACACACGGAGCTGCAGGCCTTCTTCTCACCGAGCTCAGTGTTTGTACACCGCAGCCCTTTTAGGAGGCAAGTTAATTGACTTGTTTCTCAGGGAGGTCTTTTTGTACTCGCCGTGTGTCCACAGTTGTTGGATGTCTACCCGGAGCTCAAAGCACCCCCCACAGTCCTGACTACTAATTATACAGCAGCGGGGAGGCACGCTGTGAAAAGGTGACTTCCTTGTTATAACTTGGAAAATGTACTTTTTAAAAATGCTTCTTTCTGTTGCCCTTCCCATGCACGATCCTCCGCCTGCAACACGATGTTGACCGAAGGCTGAAAGACGGCCGATCCGATGCGGTGTTGTTTCACGTAGCTTACAGACAAAGGAGTGAGGTGAAGTCAGATTATCGCAACAGGAGAAAGGATTTATTTCGATGAATGCAAGTGAGGAAATGTTTTGAGGACGTTCCTGACTACATAAAGAATCAGGAAAATACATATTTTTCAAAAATCTGAATGGTTGAATCAGAGATCAGATAGGAAGCAAAGGAAACAAGGGGAGATAAGGAGCAGGTGAGAGGCTGGAGATGAAAGCGAGGACTGAAAGAGAATGAATGTGTATGAAACAGTGAAGTGATTGTCAGGCTTTTGTATCAGAGCTTTTGAAGAGCCGTCTGGTTTGTACAAAAGGAGGTCAGTGAACAGATAAGGGTAGAATAGGTGGTCTGTCATACGCACAGGTGAAGAAATCCCACACTGCCAAACAAAGAGAATGAGAGATACAGGTGAGAATGGAGGATGGATGCAACCCTCTGAGGGATGCAAGACATTTTCTGACCCAGGCAACATCAAAGGAGGTGAAGATGATGAACAGCGAGAAAGAGGGAAACAAACCTGTTCTGGAAGATTAGGTCCTGGCTTACGAACTGCAGTGACGAGGACACGTTTCAAAATGTCTTATTTCCTGAACCGACACGTTGTCACTGAAACAGGAGGCGCTGCATCTTTCTGATTATCAAATTATCAATTATACAATCCCGGTGATGATTGGTGCAGTCTGTGTGTGTTTTGCTTCTCAGCGAGAAGGTGGAGCAGTGCGCAGTGCTGTCTGCCACCGTGTCTCTTCTTCATACGCCCACAGGGGAAACCAGAGACCGGCATTTTAAAATCTTCACATTAAAGAGTAAGACTAGCATTATAGTTTGTGTAAGTCCGTCTCTTAATACTGTCTGATTTCCCCGCTGTGTGTGTTTGACTGTCAGAAGATGCAAATTAGAAATATGAACAGTTGTTTCTGGTTCTGTTGGTACTATTTTTATATTACTATGTATTATTCTATTCATCATTAGGTAGCTTTTCCTCACCTCACACACAATCATGCCTCATTGCCTCTCTGCTGCCTGGTGAATGGTTGTAAACTTAAAACGTGTCTGCTTCTGCCAGACGTTAAGAAACGCTCCCTCCCAACTGATGATTGTTTTTACATCAACAATGTTAACTTAAGGTCAACTTATTAGGATTTTCTGCAGCTTTCAACTGGATTTCAGTCTTCATCGAGCACACGAGTTTGCATGGTTTTCAAGGTCAAGAAAAAACGTTTATGCCTAACGATTATTTTTGTTGTTGATAAATCTGTTGATTAAATATTGAGTGTATACAATAGTGAAAATGTCCCGTTTCAGTTTCCAAAGATATTCAATTCACCATTTTATGAAAAAGAGAAAAGCAGCAAATATTCAAAGTTGAGAAGCCAGTAGCAATAAATGTTTGTTATTTATCGAGCAAAAAAAGAACTATTTTTCCCTTAAAAGTCCACCTTTTCCCTCAGATGGAAGCATTACTTACTGCAGACTGCTTTGTATTTGATTTCCTGACCAACAAATGCAAAAAAACTAAACTTTAAAAGTCTCAATAAAATTTCCATTTTAAGTCGCTCCAACATTGTGCAATCGATCAAACACCAAATCCCCCTGTAGAGGCTTGTTTTCCTGAACATTTTCTCCTCCTGCTGTAATGACATGCGTAATACCATTACTAAGTCCTGCTACCGTCTCTCCTCTCGCCTTAGAAATGCTGCTTTCTTTCTTCAATTTAAATACCTGATGTGAAGAGTTGCAGCCCTAAAAACACACTCCTGATATATAGCTGCTTTAGCTGCACGGGATCAGGCATCCTGCAGGAGTCACACTCACACAAAAGCCTGTCATTTTAACGGAAGATGCACGGAAAACAAAAAACAGCTACTTGTGATTTGCATTCCTCTGTGTGAAGAGGTTGTACACTGAGAGGCCTCGGGGCATTCATTTACAGTCGGAGATGAAGAGGAGAAATCAAACAACAATTTGTGAGACTGATTTGTTTGGAGCCACGTTGTGCCTTCAAGTGTCTCACACGGTGGAGTAAATGAAGTTCCTGCTACCTCTTGTCCTCCATCTGAAGACCCCTGCTATCAGTGAGCCTCCACCCGTCACATTTTGATCTTTGCTTTCATGTCTCTCGCTCCTCTCTCCCCCTCTAACCAAACGCATCTCGCTTTTTAATTAGACCCGGGAAGAGGCTGCTTCACTTTTCATGAGCTTGTTAACCTAAAATATGTTATTCAGTATGAAAGAAGATTGCATTAACTGAGTTCTCAGTGTGTTTACTGCAAATATGGGCCTGTGCGAACACCACTATATATATATATATATATATATATATATATATATATATATATTAAAACAAGAAATTGCACCTCTAGGAACTGATAGATGAAAACTAAATAAAAGCTGAACCTATCAAAAAGTGAGAGATGAAAAAGCTTGAGGAATCGGGGTGCAAGGAAGTTAAAAAACACACCTGTGCGACTACGGGAACAAACAAGATCCAGACACTTCTCACAAGACAGAGTACTGCACTAACAGCCCCTCAGAGTGGCTCGTTTCTCCACCTCTTGCTGTTTCTGTTCATTTTGGGTGCCAGACACATCAGTCTGTGGGTTCCCGGGGGGGGGTTGTGACTGCTTGGAGATGAAATCCTAGTGGGCATTGCATGACTGGAATCCACGTAGTGATTCAGGCTCCTGTCTGTCGGCTGTTGCTCCCGACAAGGAAACATGATGTCAAAACAGGAGCTTTCGAGGACAGCTGGGGATGAGCAAGCTAGTGATTTTAAATTGGACAGGAGGTACAAATGTGCTGCAGCACAGAACAAAATATATAGACCATAAATAAGTATATCTCATTCTAGTGAGCTGCTTCATGCATTTTAAACTGCTCAGTGATGAAGGGCGGTGCTGTGAGTGAGCAGGACGGTGCTTTATTTCAGCCGTAACGATAAACTATATGTCCAAAAGCATGCTTAGAAACCCTTCAGGCAACTTGGGCAACTCAGGGAAATCTCAATGACATGACAAAGCCTCCGTGTACAAAGCCAGCTCATTGTTTTATACAGACATGTAGACATTATAATGTCTTTGTGTGGAAGAACTTGACACAGAGCCCTGACCTCAACCCCATCCAGCACCTTTGGGTTAAACTGGAACCCTGACTAATGTTCTTGTGGCTGCATGGGAGCAAGAGAGTGGAGGCTGCTATAGCAACATATTAATGCCCATGGTTTTTGAAAAATGGCATATATGTACTTTATAGGTGTCCACATACTAATATGTAATTCAGTATGTTAACATGCATTTAAGTAACAAAGTTCTTGTCAGCTTTCTGCAGTAACCTTGGTTTGGTAATCGTAGTGTTTCAGTGCACGTTTATGACACAGACAGACAGGAAGCAGCATCTTGCATCACATATACGCTTGTTATGCTGTAAGGTTGCAGATAAGGGAGCAACCTGCGGCATGTATAAGTCTTCCAGTAACCGGTGAATATGAACGTGCTGTCTGAGCTGCAGCATTACTTCATTCTCTTTCATGCGACGCAAACGTTCTGGGCACCTTTCACAAATTCATCTGCGAGCGTCAGCGTCACAAATGATCTTCGCTCACAAATAGCAGATGAATTAGTAAATCCTACAGATCTCATGCATGTTTGGTTTGATTAGTAAAACGTGTCAAAACGAGCGAGAGGGGATGGTCTCGTGCTGCAGATGCAGCTGGCATGTTGCAAGTATTTTGTGGGATCTCTGCTGTCCAGTAAATGATTCATTCATTCTTCTTATACTTGTAAAATGTCTATGTCAGTTGGCTCTGTCAGTTGTTGTAATTAGAGTTGCAGAGGTCGATGGAGGTCATAGATTAACTTTAAAATGATCTGGTTGACAAATCATCAAGATCGAAGCTCTTCAAATAATTGAAGGAGGAGGAGATTTAAATCTAATTACAAAAGGTCTCCAACAACTTCCCAGAAATGCTGATCAGGAGTATGTGAAGTAATGACCGGGCGGGCTCCTCCTTTCCTGCTGACACCGTTAGAAACCTATCGTCACCTTGGCAGATTAAAACAATCGAGCACAAACATTTCAAATTCATAATTAATTCCCAGTGTTTGATGAATGAAACCAGACTGGAGATCCCCGTCTGGAAGAAGCAAGTCGTTACATCGGGTCATAGAGAGAAGCACAAACAACAAAGCGCAGCGGGAAAGACGATAATATCCTGCTAATTAAATTTCTCCAAAAGTCGAGCAAAAGCCATTAAAATGACTCCAGTGCTGTTTGAGTGGAGCATTATTGAAACTGTGTTCATCTGAAGCACATCAAAAGATAAAAAACGGGGATGAAGAGAAAAATGAACTGTGAGCCACTGCTGGGTCACATCGCCGAACGAAAGGAAATGTTTCACTGCTTTATTGTGTGAAAAGGTGCTTATCCAGGAAGTCTTCACACACACCTCCCACACCCCCCATATGGTCCCCATATCAGAGTAAACATGTAGAAGCTCTGATCAAAGCACACCAGACATAAGATGCATAAGGCTGCGCACACTGGTTCCCCGTCCCCCTTCACATAAACTGAGGCCGTGAACTGCAACCGCTTCTCTTCCGGTCAGTTGTTGCATGTAGTGCGTCCTCTCTCTCTGTCTCCCCCCTCATATCCTGTCAGCTGTCTGATATGAAAAGCCCCCCAGGAGAATTTAAAAAGGTGGTCACCTTTAGACCACGTGGACCCGGTTTTCTCTGTGTGATCTCGTGCAGTCGAGATGGAATTTATGGGCAGAGTTTTATTCTTTTAGTCACCTTCAATAATTCTTTGCAGCCAACACTTTAAATTATGGCTGTCAGATGTGCACAGTAAAGTATATTTTTTTTATTAGCAATTGTGTGCTCAATTTTATTAGACTTTTTATCTATTCTGCTTTAGGCCATTTCCTTTGTTTCATAATTTCCCTTGTTATGTCCTTTTCATTTTCTCTTTTATTGTGAAGTCTGGTTTAATACCATAAACTAAATTGATTCTCCTCCTAACTTCAGAAGTTTACTGCTTCATGTGAATGAATCAGTTCATTTGTGTGTTATAAATAGCCGCAGCAGTTCGTATCCCATCTCCTACAAACAATTGGCGTTTATTCCTTTCAACCGTGACCGTCAAGACTGAAATATTTCAACAACGCTTGGATGGATTGTCGTGACATTTCTTACACACATTCATGTTCCCCTCAGGATGAATATTAACGAATTATACCAGCTAAACAGAGCTGCTAGCATGGCTGTAGACCCGTATTAGTATTATTTAACCATTAGCACAATGTTTCCTAAACCTGAACGTAGTTTTAGTTCCCTAAACTCAACCAAACTTTAGAGGTGGCACGTCAAAATGCTCATATGGGTCATTTAAACAACCTATGAGCTAAAAGAGCTGTTTGTCGTTTGTTGAGTTATCATACCAGGAGACTCACGCCATTTAATTTGAACATGCACAGCTTTATTCACTGTAACAGGACGGTGGAGTAGCGACCGTCTTGGGCTCCTCGCTGCAGTCGGACACTAAAGGATGCTTCAGAAGGAAAAAGGCTATACTCCAGACGGAGATGAGGGCAAATGAACCCGTGTGGGAACTCTTAAAATACCACTTTAACTAGGGCAGCGCACGAAGCTCCGGGTGTAGCACGCTGCATGGCGAACCTGTCCACGCGGGGGGGGGGGGTGGGGGGGGCACAAGTTACATAAACCAACACGAGATGCCGCAGGATCTCGCTAACTGGAGGTTGTGATAATAAGAAGGCGTGGTGAGGCCCTGCGAGGATGAGGAGCACCTGCTGCACGGCGACTCGGATGACTGAGCAGGTTCAGCACACAGACTTGGGGATTAACTCTGGAGCTTCTACTTTAAATTTTAGCAACTTCAACAACTGGGGTGTTTTAATACAACCGAATGGAGCGGCGGTGGTGAAAGATTCATGGGCTCCACATTCACAGCCATCCGTTTCACTGATGAGGTCTATGGCGAGGGATTAGGGAAGCCTTGCATATTGTTAAAAGTAAATTGGTGCCTCTCAATTCTCGCAGCATTACCCAGTCTGTCCTGCACAAATAATGAATTCCAGTAATGAACTGGTCTTATACAGGAGAGCACAATATAAGCTGTAAAGTGTTGTACTATGCAGCCCACATTTGTCACCATTACAGTCAATATTTTGTGACTGCAACAAGATGAATGTGGCCCTGGGGAACAATGAAAGAAGCCTGGTCTAATCTAATGTGAGTCATGATAGTCTCTGTGGCTCCGGTAGGCCCAGGTAATGGTCTGCATTATACAATGCAACACCAGCTATTCTCCATCTCTTCACCTTGATGCTCTGCTGCATGCATCACACTGTTGAAGCACTAATGTTACTTTGAGAAGAGTAAAAGTATGAGGGCTCAGGCAATAATACAACACAAAGATACTTGTGTGTTCAAACTGAGCTCTCACTAATACCAACTTTTATTTCTGAGTCGCGGCTGACCCAAATATTACAGACGAAATCCCCTCCTTTTCTATTTGTGCTGGTTGTCTCTGGTGACGGAGTTTAACATGGAATCAATTCAACTAATCGGAGACTTTAAATGGAATTGTTCTCTCCCAGAAACCGAATCGTTTCCAAAACTGCAGCCTTGTTCAGCCAATGGAAAACAAATGATAGTGTTGTGTCTATTAGCTTCGTCTTCAATTAACTATTTAAACTCATTGCAACCTTAGTTCCCTGAGTGAAGAGACCACCCTGAGGCATGCTCCACTCAAACAATGACAACACCATACCAGCGCAGAGTGAGGTTAGAAATCACAGACAAAGACGATCCTTATAACTCCAGAACTTGCTTGAGAATCTTCATGATTTTAAGTTTCCTTTAGTATCAAACTAATCCAGTGATATTTGTCTGTACACCCATGAATACACTGCAAACAGGAACTGCTTATAGCTAATTCGGCATGCTTTTAATGGTGCTAATTTGCCAAAATGTAAACAAATACAAGCTAAAAAACTGAATCCATGTCAATAGGAGGTGTTGTTAAGGAGTTTGATAGAGAACACATCTCTCCACACTGTCTGACAGTATCACTGTATCAGCTATGATGATTTGTACACTGTTAAATATATTTAAATGCGACGCTGTGGGGGGCTGTGGGGGCCTAACCCTAACCCATCAGATGGAAATGTTCTAGATGTCTCATGCAACATATTTCCCCGATATTCAGCCTGACGTATTTGGGATCTTTGGAAATAAAATTCAAAAGAAACAGCATGTGTTTGCAGAGATGGAGCCACTAGAGGGTCCAGCAGAGTTTTAAGTTAAAGGTCCTGTAGTTCAACTTTCTGGAGGTTTATGTTTGGGCAAGTGTTGGTGGGTCAAAACGGTCCACATGGTTGTATTCTGGCAAATCTGAGCTAGTCATATATGCCACATTTGGTTATGTCGTTGGGAGTGCAGACGTGGGCCAGTTTAGACTGAAAAGCAGCTCCAATTAGCAGCACTCGGGCCGGGTTTGGGCCGGTTTCGGCACCCAGATTCGGATCAGCGCACTTGTGGAGATTCAGGCCATTTATCATGAATCTGGCAACCAGGTGCCAGAGTTAAGGTTGTATTAGATCAAATGTATTTGTGTCTTAAGTCAAGATCATTTAATGCCGCTCCAACCCAGAGGTAATGAGAATGTTTTTCACATACTAAACCCTTTCAGCCAGCCAGAGTCTCCTCAGAGGACAACAGCTTGCTCAGCGATTCACACTGTATGCTTTGATTTTTTTTCTCCCCGCTGACCAGGAAAATCCAGCCACAAACAACCTAAAACTATCTGACCGTAAAGCATTTATTTTCTCCAGCAGTGTTAAGGGATCCATCCTCCCCTCCCCGTTTTTTTTTTCTTCTTCTTGAGTCTCGAATCCTTCAGCTTCATAAGAATCTGACAGCCACTGCTGACAGAAAGCTTGTCAACAGACTGCAGAACGCCTCAGGCCTGCTTAGCGTCTCCAGCCGGGGCCGGACATTAGCATGCACAGCGAGTACGAGGCTTATGTCCACACATGCGATACATCTAACCTCCCTCCGGCCCTGCACACTACAAGCAACTCCACTTACAAAAGGTATGTTGCCATGGTTACCACATACAGACCCGCATGCCAACCCTCCTCATGAAGCGTAAAGCTGAAGATTTGGGGGTCCACAATCCTCATGTTGAACGTATTTGTGCACAAATATACACAAATTTGAAATAAAGCAGCAAAAATGTATATTTTTAGTTCAAGTTCATATTAATTGAAGTAATTGACGGAGTTAGGCTTATATTTTGTTGCAGAGAAACAAATCTTATGTATAGAGATGCACATACACGCATGACACGTACCTCGAATTAGTTTGACCCCCCCCCCCCACCTCCCAGCATGCAAAGCTGCAAGGGCAGATATGGACCCGGTTTCACAAAAGCCACTTGATGCCAGGGTCCCGTTCAATAAGTAAATATCACTCCAAGTTCCCAGCATGTCACTGGTTTTAGTAATTTGATTGAGGAATTTGCACCACTGATATCAACAGGCAGTTATTAGCTGATGTTATTAGCAAATGTTATTAGCTAATGTTATTAGCTAATGTTATGGTCCTCTCTTGTAGAGGAGCTCCCTGACAAAATCTAGATTTAAGACCTTTATTATTATGAATATGAAGCAGTTAAACATTCAAGTCTTAGATTGAAAACCTTCTAATTTTAGTTTTCAAACATTATAATTATAAGAAAGGGAAGATATTTTAACTAATGTTCATCATTTTTTCTTCTTGGGTGATCTGTGAAGCGTTAAAACCAGAACTAGTTAGAAGAAGTTTATAGTGTTGAAGAAGACCCTGGAGTTGTGGCTACATTTAGAAATAGAAAATAATATAATACTGGAAAAAAAAGATGTAATATGTGAGAAAGCGGACAGAGTTTGAGAGCAGCAATATAATAAGTATTCGGGTTATTAATTCAGCGTCTGATCTTGACGGTGTGGATATCACAGCAGAAAGTCGGCCATGAATCCCAACCAAAGATCATGTAATTTTCTGAAAAGAACATCGTCAGTGCAAAGGCCAATAAAGCAGAGACACACCTCTGTGCTCTCTCTCCATAATGGGGTCAAGTGTTAAATATGCCGCCCTTCAGAGCGAATTTCATTTCCTCTCTCTGATCCGCTGAAGCCTTTTCTCTTCCTGTGACATTTTAATTGCCGCAATAAATAAGAATAGTAAAAATATTGCCAGTGCAACATCAGTTAGCAGATCAACACTTTAGTCACTTTAGTCCTGACGCAAGAACATCAAAGTCAACTAAGCTAAATATAAATAAATGCAACAGCAAAAATGTTCGGGGACATTTTCCACATGTGAGTCTCTAATACAAAACGAAGTGTTCGGCTGATTGTGTAAAACCCAGCAGAGTATCTGATAACCTTCTCTAATCCCTCGTCAAATATATTTTAATCACTCTGCGCCACTTTTGTTTTGTTAAGCTGCGTGTACGCCAGGTGTTTGCCGAAGGGTTCCTCCGCCGCCGCAACGCATTCCCCTGAAATCTAATGAACTCATCAGAAATGTGACTTTTCATTGGAGATCTCTGCTGACTGCATTTCCCTCCAAGAAAACACACCTACAAAAGGACGACTGTAAATGTTGCCTTTTTATGAGTTGAGCATTACAGTTAGAAATATTACTCCTTCACGTGTCATTAACGTTTGGCGAGACACTGCTGGTGTTCAGCAGAGACTGTAGATATGACGTGTTCCACACTCTTTAATGAAGTGTTCGTGAACACTGCACTCATTCCTACTTGTTCATCTCGGTAAAGAATTAATTGGTCTTTGTGACAGAGTCTGGTGGAAAGTAACTAAGTACATTTACGTCCTTAAGTACAGTTTTGAGGTACTTGTACAGAGTGCTTCCACTATTTCCATTTTATGCTACTTAATACTTTTACTCCACATTACTTTGGCAAATATTGTACTTTTTACTTTTAGTTTCTAGTTATTTTACAGATTCAGATTAATACAAAATCCAATAAATAAATGATAATGTATTATCATTATTATTAGTGCATTATTGATCCCTGGGGAGAAATTCACAAGCTCCCCGCAGTGATGTACACATTACTGTATCAGTAATTATAATCCAATAATATAATGTGCATTATTCTGAAATGGGACATTCTGCATAATAAGAACTTTTACTTTTGGTACTTTGATGTTAATACTTTTGTACTTTAATTATGTAAAATATCTGAGTACTTCTTTAACCACTGGTGAAATCACCACGCTGACAAAGTCATTACTTAAAGTCCGAGTCCTGAACAAGTCCGCAAACTGAAGCCATTTTGATTTTTTGAAGGTTTCTAAAGTTTGGAAAGTTGGTTTGCGTCACACTTTCAATGAGCACGACTGTTAATCGTCGGGGAGTTTATCAAGTCCCCCTGCAGAGCCTTTTGTAGTACACCTGGCACCCATTGTGCTGCTTTTTCAATAATCGTTTTACTACTTCCTTGAACAAAATGAGGATAATATGAGGGGGAGAGAGTTGTAAATCAGCATCAGTGACTCAGTCATTACCTCGTCAGGTGCTAAAGGTTTTAGCCTTTAAAAGCTTTCGGCTTAAAAACTCTCTTTGGGAACCAAAACACCAGCCTAACAAACAAAAAACATCTGCACCATAACAAAACATGATGTCGCGTTATCTTCTTAACATGAAAAATGTCCCCACAGATCAAATTTTCCTCCCAACTTTCCAGAATCAAGTGCATTTCTCTCGCTTCGACTGCAGGAAACTGCCTTAACCAGACAGTTATCGTGTGTGTGTGTGTGTGTGTGCTAGAAACAGCAGCAGTATTAATATTCCAGATGTTGGGACCTTTGCCATGTCTGGATGCCCTTAAGGTAGATAATGAATGCTGAAGGTCCCTCTCGGTGCCCTTCCAGTGGATTAAAAGCGATGCAGGGCCATAAAGGCTGCCCTGCATGCTTGAAAACCACTTGGCCTCTGCGTGCCTCCATATACTCAAACAGTTAATAGTTCCCTGTGTGTTTTTATTACAGAGGTGTAGCAGTTATACTTTAAATCTCAGGCACAGAATTAAACTATTTTAATCTTCACCAGGATCTGGATTTCTGAGTCCGCCACTGGTCACCAGCAAAATGCCTCTTTAAAAACACTCAATAACCAGTGTGCTGCCCCCCATCAGCCCAGTGTTCTCCCCCCTCATGAGGTTCATGGAAGGAGCCACAGTTTTCATCTGCAGTCGACCCGTCAGGCTGCAGCAGCAGAAAGAGCAGGTGGGACTTCTATTTCCTACCATCACACAAACAATCCCTCCTTTAAGCCAACAAGGATCCCTGAAGGCGTCACGGGGAGGAAACACCACCTGATGTCCAGAAAGATCGTCAGAACAGGATTACATTTAGATTCTTTAACCACAACAACAATGGACGAAACACTGGAGATTAACGCTACATTAGCGGCGACCAGTGGTCACGGTAACACGAGGGGACGGTGGTCACTGTGGGACGAGCCTGAGACCAGAACAACAGATTCTTTAGAAGAACATTTGGTTTGAACCTGACGGTAGATTTCTGCTTCAGTTTTAGCATCAAGTATTAAATACATTTCCGAAGACGTACTGCATCAAACAAAGCCATTATATATTGTTGTTGCCATGAAAATGTCCAGAAATCAACAAACTTTATCTGAATTTTGTGCCACAAACAAAGCACAGATCTGATTTGATCTCACAGTTTTTGGAAAGATGTCATTTATATTATGGAATAATATTACGTCTGCTTTAGCGAGCTGAATTAAAAGTTTCATAATGACAGAATACATTTCACCAATATTTGAGCAGCTAGTTATACAGACAGACGGCTGAAGAAATACTTTTTACTGCATTTTCAGCACGGAGTAATGACATACGCATCAAACTTCAGTGTCTTTATTGACAGACGCAGGTTTTTGATTGAGGGATGAAAAATGAAAGAAATTTGAAGGGAATTTGGTTCAAGTGAGAAACGGATCAAAGTCAAAATTACACGACTGAAGTACTAAAGAACAAGAAGTGAGCCTCTTCTCTCACCTCATGCGACTAAAAAAAAAAAAAACAAGTCCGAGCACGAGCATCTAACAGAGCACCCAATAAACAGAAGTGGTTCTGGTGCCAAACGTCCTGTCAGACCTCTCCTGGGTCAATCTCTCGTTGATTAAAGGGCTGCGCTGAGGTGAAAACCCTCCGAGGAAGACTTATTGCTGCTGTGCGGAGTGGCAGCTCGCTAATGATCTCAGTGGGAAAACTTGATGAGCTTTAATGGCGGCCGTTAACGCGTCGGCGCTGTGCGACCAGAGGCCGCCGAGGTTACACCTCAGCTTCTGTCTGTGTCCCGAACGTACAAACTGTCCACAGAGACGAGCCAAAAACCTGTCAGCGACGTCGCATCTCCAGCTGCTTGTCAATAAAGGCCGACAGTGGAGGCAGGGACTCCTCTTCATACACGACTAGTGTGACGCTCTGAAAAAGCAGCACTTTGAGAGTTCTCTTCTGTATTCTTAGCGTCCTGTAATTCGACATCGTACTGCATTTTGGTTTCGCTGCATTGTAATTCTACCACTGGAGCTTCGTTCTAAGAGGGCTCTCTCCTGTGTTGCTCTTCTTCAGGTTTCTCACATTTATTTGTCAAACTTGTCTCGACAAATGAGTTCTGAACTAACTTAAACGAGATTAATCTCAAACACCTGAGCGGGTCCTCGTTAGCGAGAGCGCCCTGAGGCTGGAGGGGACCACTTCAAGCAGAATCAGAGGAGTAGAAACTGGAAAACAAAAAACGACTAACCTGTGGAGGTGAATACACACGACCACAGATCCACTTTAATTAATCCAACAGTTTTCAGTCAGTCGTGTGGGAATCAAAATCAGAAAAAATGTGTTCAGTGAATACGTTGAATCCTTTGCAGATTTGTTCAGTAGAAGTATTTTGTCTGGTGCGAAACATAATCCAGGTGCATTTCCCCATAAATAGACAGTTACAGATGCATCTGAATGTTGATTCTTAAATGAAAAGATGGGATCGAAACAGCTCCAGCGGTGAAATGTGTGTTTTTGTTTTTGACACATGTGGAAACAGTCTGGACCATCAGAATTATAATGTGTGGAAACTTTGAGATGTTGGAGTCACTCGAAAAGAACTCAGAAATCACATAATTGAACTTTCCCTTGTCTGTGAAAATGTGCTGGAGTTAATCTGGTTTAATCTGGCTCTTTAGGATAACACAAGACTGGATTGGATGAGCAGCTGCGCTCTCAGTGCTTTTCACACCCGTTTGACATTCAGTCTGTTGGTTTAGAAAAATTACAAAAACATGAATTAGTTATCTGCAAAATGCCTCCTAATGCAAGGCATCCTTAATAGATTAAAAAAACAAGTCATTATTTTATGATAGAGCAGAACTCATTCTAATTATATCTGTCTGTCTGCATTATTGTGCTGAAATCACAACGATAAACATTTCTGAAAAACAAACACAGCCGAGCACTCTGAGCTGCTCTTAGTTCAAGGCTCCGCTCGGGCCAAGAGTCATCCAATTATCAAATAAAAACAGGAATATTGTCCTCTAACAGACAAACCTCACTCTGAAACCTTGACAGCGGAGAGAGAGACCTTGAAAACAGTCTAAGGAAACAGCGCAGGTTGAAGAGGAACACGTCCAAGGCCTGATCTCTATTGAAAAAGAGTCTGTTTTTTTCTTGTGGCAGTCGGCTTAAAAGCTCGTGGATGACGTGTTTTGTATGTGGAGGGAGAATGTCTTTGAAAAAGTGACTTTCCATGCTCCTTGCAGATGTGCGGATAGTACTGATGCCACGTATGGTTGGATGTGTGTTCATGCCTGGAATGACTCAGACTGGTTTCAGTTTCGCAGAGTGTCTGGTTTCTCTGTCGCAGCCTCCCAGGCTCCTCTCACCATTCCTTTCTTTTCCTCCTCAGCCCCTCTGAAGGATAAATTACAAATGATAAAAGTGCCTTTTGCATCCAATCTCCCTAACACAATGCCGACGCCTGCAGTAATGAGGTCATTATTATGCATATCACAGATATCAAGAGGAATGAGCTTAAAAGCTTACACATTTAATTGATTAAGGCGAGCAGGCAGCCGTGGCGCTTAATAACAAAGAAGGCTGTTTTCTAAAAGGTTGTGATATTTGAACCACATATTCAAAGAGTTCTAATTAAATATTGTTATAGTTTTGCTCCTTAAAATAAACTGAAGTCATGCTGAGGTTCATCCTTGAAAAGCAAACACCTACGTGTTATTCTGTCACAGTGAACAGAAACGAACTGACAACCTTCTGAAAATCAGTCTAGATGTTTTCTGGACAGTCAGTTTGATCGATGCAGCAGCTGGATTAGGATTTTAAAACTGTGTGACCTTAAATCTCACTCCTTATGCCACAGACATCATGTGTCGGGCCTATGAAAATGAAAAATGTTATGTTTTCATGTTGGGATTTATAGATATATAAAATAAAATTATTAAGAGTAAAGGTTTGAGTCGGTGGAATCCCAAAAGGACAAATAAGACAGCGTCTGTATATTTCAACTGAAACTGTCATTTTAATGGTCAGCATTCAGAAACCTGAAAGACTTGACTCTGATTTGTTTGAACAGGACCTGAGACTTGACAGTACAAGATGTGTGACTTGTCCTTAAGGACTTGAGAGACTTGGCTTGGACCTGGTTGGAAGTGACTTGAGACAGGACTCACCCTAAAAGACTTAAAACAGCTCTACTTAATATTAGATATTCAGAGTCTTGAAACATAATTAATGTCAGGCAGAGATTATTGATATCTTGAACATATTATTGCAAATCTTGCAGATGCAGACAATATTTCTGTAGCAGGAGGTGGACATCATGCCAGACTTGTATATAATTTTTAATAAAATATATATATTTGCTATTTTGGAGTGTCCTAAAGACGACCTCTAGGTAGCCAAACCGGTGGATTCAGATCCATTTGGAGCCGAGGGCCGATTCAGCTGAAACACTTTGACCAACAGGCTCTTCGTCACGTACGCAGTGTTTCCTCCACCTGAGCAGCAGCAGCAGAGTCTTGGAAGCCCCGCTGCACTCTGCGGTGCAATGTGACCTGGATGAGAGCTGGAGGATACTTATCTAATGTGGGGCAGCGCAGATTGCATTGTATCCACGGGGCCGGGACCGCAGAGCCGGGAAACTTCAGGGACACAAAGTGCTTAAAGCAGAACGCTGCTATAGATGGCCTACTCTCCTCTTCACTCTGAGAGCCTCCAGGCTGCTCAGCTCTGCCTCTGGTCGGAGGCCAGAGGGAAAATTAGAGAAATGTATCTGATTCATTTACTGTCCTCTGATCAGATTTCATCAGACAGAGACTCGTAGATGACAGCAGTTTGGAGCAGGAGGCAGATGTTGGTCAACCTGCACATTTGTTAGCAAATTAAATCAGCTTTAATAGTTAAATTCTGACTTAAAAACATCATACATTTGCATTTGTTACTTTTTCAGTCCTGAATTAAGTTAAACGAGATTAATTTCCTCCACCTGTGTTGGTCCTCGTCAGTGAGACTACATGCACACATGATGAAGAAGTCACAAAAAGCTAATCATCAGGAGGGATTAGAGAAAAACAACACCATCAAAAGCCTTAACATGAATGTGTGGATGTGGTCTCATCAGGTGCTTGTGGACTTGTCTGACTGGTGTTTTTTGTAGTCTTCATTAAAAGAGTCCAAATAATTCATGTTGACTCTACCGACAGACGGCATTAATCTGAAGTTAAACCTGCCTCCTAGGAGGATTTAATTTAAGCCTTGATTTAGACGTGGAGTAACTCTGATCTTTATCAAAGAAATCAAGATCACATAATTTAAGACGAGGGGTAAATCTCAGGCCTTCAGCATCGTTCAGACCCGTTCCAGCAGTCTCTCCTCGTTGGGCTTCATGTTGTTGTACTCAGCTGTACCCACAAACGCTCCCAACTTTCACACCTCAGCACGCGGCGGTCAGTCGCTGCTGTTAGAAGATCCAACAGTCACTTTATTTTGAAGCATTCTGCCGTCTTCACACTACAAAGTGAGTTTCTGTTTTAAAGGATAAATCTGCTTTATTAAAACTGTTTGCAGTTTATAACCAGGCTGACAGTTTCTCCACATTATCTAAACATCTTCTGGTTGGTAATACAGGAACTGCACACAACCACTCCAAGTATGGTAGGTTAAAGTCTATAAACTGGGTTGAATGCTTACAACAGACAGTTTGGGTGATAATTTCACAGTTCACCTTTGTCTTGAGTTTAACCTGGATGCTCCTGCCCCCTCCGACTTCCTGAGATGAAGGCCGAACCATTGCACAAAATAAGGACCAAACTGATACAACCCGCTCTGGATCTAATCTCCTGGCCAGAAAACACAGAATCATTATCTACAGACCCATCATCAGCTTGACAAGATGGATCTGTGAACAAATTCGATTTCCCTCCAAAATAATGCCTCTAACAAGAGCCAACGGCATGACAGCATGTCTCACACACTCTGCTGCAATGTCACGCCAGTCAAGTGAAGCTCAGCCGCGTCCGGAGACATCTTGTCGAGGAAACTGACCACGGATCCAGTCAGCGCCTCTGGGCTTGGCTGTTCCTTTTGTCATGAGCTAATGTAAGCACGGATGCACACTCGCCTCCTCGGGCCGGATGCTGGTCTCTACCCCTCGGATCACAAGTTCAATTAATTTCACAGTTGGCGGCACCCACAGTCATTTCGCCAGGGCCTGTTGTCTGGAACTGGAGAGAAATGGGAAGAATATGATGCACCGGGAGCCACTCAGCCCCTCCTCCTCCTCCTCGCCCCCATCCCCTCCACCCATGAAGGCTCCACTCGCCCGGAGCCACATCTGATCTGATAGGGCCACCGCTCTGCAGCATATTAAAGCTCACATCACGACGATAAGGGAGAGAGGAGACGGCCGCATGCATCATTACTGCTCCATAAAGACATCTCTTTTCCATCTCATTCAACAGAAAATTTAAGAATTTATCTCAAGATGCAGCTCTTTAGAGAGCGGAGCTAATCGACAGTCTGCAGATCAATCACATCAGTTGGATGTAGCCTCAAATGCAAATAAACACAACGGTGAGCTTTTCAGACACGAGCTGAAGTCAAATTCAGCTAAAAGATATTCTGACTCATGATGTGAACATTTCAAACGTCTCCAAACGCATGAAGTGGAACAGCAGAACTGCAAAAGCCCAAAAGAACTCGATACTCTGGCCTCAGTTTACCATTTTATTTTGATAGTCTGATGTATTTTCACAAAAAAGACTTGGGTGGTGTCACCTCCTGATTACGCAACCATCCGCAGGTGTGTTTACGACTCACGACTGATTAACTCCTTTTCAGTAAAAGCAGTAAAAGTTAAACTGCTTCATCATATTCTGTCAACCAAAAATGGAGACTCCACGTTATTTAAACTCTTGATTAGACTCAGACTTACCGTCATTGGGCGTGCGAGTGGTGCTACTGTACACATGTTCTAGGATACGTTTTTATTTTGACCCAGTTTGCATACGTTTGTGTATTTTGATGGCAGAAACTGGAGGCTCGTATCACCTCAATTATCTATCTAACCAGCAGGTCTTTTTTCTGAGTTGAGCCTTCTGGATGTGGCCCAAACTTCGCTCAGTAGCAGAAGTGCAACAAAGGAATTGTAGGAAGATAAACGTCTGAAAGTTTGAACAAGAACACTGAATTAGATTCGTCCAAACACTCTTTTGAAATGCATTTGGACTTCAACTGCTCATTCAGTCACTGTCTATGTTGTTTCAGTCTCACACTCTGCCAAAACAATTTGCAAGTGTGTGATCAGTAAACTGCAGAAAAGACTAAAATACAGACTTCGACTAGCGACTGGTTGGACCTGCTTTCATCAGATTTATCCTCCTAAACACGCTTTAACGTTTGCGTCCTGTTTGAGATGTACAATCAGTGTTTCCTCCCCCGGGTGTTTTCACTACCTAAACCTAACCGTGGTGTAGTTCCCATGCTCAGATTTTGTATAAATATCTAATGACAAACGATTGACTTTACTGCAAGCCTTCGTCTTGGTGGGTGACCTGGTTCCACGTCTGCGTTGCATACATTTACTGCCGACTGCAGTCATCCATCCGTTCATTTTCTATACTGCTTATCCCATTCGCTGTCTTTGGACCTTTCCCAGTATGTTATTGGGTAAGAAACAGGATACACCCTGGACAGGCCTCTACAGTTCACCTTACCTGTATTTGGGCTTTGGAAGGAAACCCAGAAAGAACCCAGCTGTCTCGCTCCAGGACGTTTATACTGTGAGGTAAAATGAGCTGCTGTGGGCTGCACACAAAGCTCAGTGGTACGCACTTATAATGATACCTAATGCTGATGGCGCTCTGCAAACCACATTATACCCGATGATGAATGAGAGCAAAACGGGTAAATATTATAATGAACCATCACGCATTCCTGCAGGCACCCAGCTGGTGTCGACTCTTAATGAGCTTTAAAGAAAAGTGGCCACACAGCTTGTTGAAACATCTCTGATGGATGTTTCACAGTGTGGCCGAAAAAAGCCCCCATAACAACATCCAAAGCTCCGACTTCAACCTGCCCCCCTTTTGGCTCGCTCTCCTTTCTTTTGCTCTCTGCCACTCCGAAGCTTTTCCAGGACAACACACAAGGGAAGGTGCTAATCACAGGCCTATCACTGCTCCTCACTCTCAGCCTTTACTCCACAGATTTGCGCAGGAGTACGCCTGCAATCCCCTGATCTCACCGTCACAGCGTGGTGCCGTATGGATGCTGAATCTTTCAGATTGTTACAGGCGAGGGCTCCTTCACATCTGTGCTTTTTAAAGAGCCAGATTTATGAATGAAGCCTGGTGTGTGTGTGTGTGTGTAGGATGCATCACTGGAGCGATTGCAGGTCTGCCTGAAGGGTCACAGGAAAGCGGTGGGTGGCGGCTGGTAGAGGAGCGCTCGGCTTCTCCCATTCACAGAAAACACTCAGAGGCAGTGACTAATGAAGCATTTAGAGGCGAGGACACCGGCGATGTCGTCAACCTTCTGATGAGTTGCAATTGTAATTTTCTGATGCCATTTTACATACAATTACCAGCCATTTGTGCCCGGAGAGAGAGAGCTCGTGTGAGGAGGAGTGGGAGAGAGTGGGAGAGAGTGGGAGGTTCGATGTGGAACAAAAACCACATCTCTACCCAACTGGGCGCTGATTTGTTTGTACGGCAGTTTTCTCTCTCTGATGAGCCTCATTGTGCCTTCACCAAGTCTTTTGCTGCCGTCAAAAGTTACACCTCGTCACTGTTTACATTACAGCAGCAACTTATTTCCCTTTTTCCAGAGAAAATCCAGTAATTCTTCCCACTTGAGCCCCAAAAACACCACGTTCACACCCCGACACACACTGTACATACAGCAGGTAACTGTCAGTTGCGACAGAGAAGCTGTAGTACAAATACTACAGTAGTATTTCTTCTACTATAGTATATTGGTGATAGCTAACTTTGCAGTTCAAATTGCAAAAGAACGAAGGGAGATGGATCTGAATCTGTTCAGCCACTGTGGAGACATCAATGTCTAAAGTCAATAAAACTGTCTTGCCTGCATATTTGAGGGAGCACGTTTCAAGGAGTGTAACGTCAACAGGCTGTAAGCTGAAGGAGGGTGATTTCAACATATTGACCCGGGGAAACATACATTGAAAACATTGTGCCGAGAATATAAAACCCTTTGAAACGTCTCCTTAACCTGTTTTGTTAAGAGGATATTGAGCAGGGAACATCGCCCTGGGAACCTTTTTCCTTTTTCTTAGTTTAGATTTTTACCAGTAAAATGTTTGTGTGAGTCTTAGTATTCTAAAATTGATCCCTATTTGTTTACCAAATGAGGATATTGTCCTTCACAACACAGCCTCTTCTCTCCACGCTGAGGCTTCTTTTCCGTCCTTGGTTGTCAGCTTTTTCCCGTGCATTATTCTATTGTTCTGGCAGCGTCCTGGTTTGAATGCGATCCCTCCTCATTGTAAAGGGAGAATGCTTCCCTATGATAAAAACAGCGCTGCCTCGGGCCGGGCTGCCCACTGTATCAGAGCTAATTCTTTGCATAAATACAAGCTGTCCTCTTTTAAGTGTTGGTATTTGGTTGTGGCCGCTGTGCTGACAGAAGCATTTCCATGTCCAGCTCTGCCCTGTCCTCGCCCTCCAGCCATAATAGATATTGACAGGTGCAGCGCAGATAACGCTAATCTGCATCCTAACAGGATTTCACATGTCATAGTGCTTTCTCATCGCTGCCGCATTCAATTCACGACTTTGTTATGCTGCTAATAGCATTTCACGGTGGCACAGCCGCCGGGCCTTCAGAGGGAAGGATGTGAAAGTGGAGCCTGACTCGTTCACAGGTTTTCTGTCTGAGCTGTGGCTGAGCAGGTGAACTCGTGCTTATTGTGCCTTTAACATAGGTGATGAATAATATATATATCACTAAAGTGCACCAGTAATTAAGTCGATGGACAGGTGCTCTTTAGATTTCACACATTAAGATAAGGACAGGGGCGTTTACTGGGCAGTAAGGTTCAGATTATTGGGTTGCATTGTGGGAAATGTAGGATCCAGTGTTTTTCGGAAGCAAAGACTGATGCATCAATTCCAACCATCTCTTTTCTAATAATAATAATAAAATGTAAAATGTCAGACAAGATGACGCGTCTGCCACGAATGATTGATTGACAGGCTATTTAACCAGTAGAAATACACAGTAAGCGGAACAAAGATATAAACCTGAGGTAGAACACTGACACAGTAAACTTTTTAAACCACTTCTTACGACGAAGTTACAACACAGACTTGATGGAGTGCTCTCGTCATTTATATCAGTGTTGACTGTCGGTTAGATCTTCAGTTTCACCGCCCCGTTATATTTGCAGCCGTTTAAAGACGACCACAGAAGAAAGACATCGTAATGAAATTCAGTAAAACTACCATTATTTTAATATCAGCCTCTCTATATATACGATTGTGTGTGTGTGTTTGCTGACATGATCTTTTTTCACCTTGTTTTTAATGTATGTAAAGCACTTTGAACGAGCCTTGTGGGTGAATTATGCAATATAAATCAAACTATCTTGCCTCTTTTTGTGTTTTGAAGGATGACATGTAATCTAACAGCTTTAAAAACCTGAAGATGAAGGTGCTGCAGTGTCAGCCAGACTAAGAAGTGATCTCTTCGGTCAAATATCAGCAATCATATATTTAGGAGGCCTTTTCCCAGTTCAGTCCAGAGCCAAATCATATTCACCTAAATGGAAATGGTGACCTATCAGATCTAACGACTAAACCTGATATTTGAATTCACAGGAATATTCAGAGATATTCTGAAATGGCTGACACTAATATATACAGACAGATACGCGGTAGCCTTGATATGAAAATGGAAGGAAGGACAATCTATATTTCCAATTTGAGATAGAGAATGTCTGCAGAAGGTAAGTGGTGCTTTAATGTGAGATAGCGCAGGTTGACGTTCCATCCGGTCAGCTCTTCAGATGTTCACTGTACAAACATGCACTACATAATGCATGAGGAGAGGCTGGATCAGGAGAGGTGTTAGGAGGCTATCTGTGTGTGTGTGTGTGTCAGGACGCCATGTATGAATCTCAGTGTTCACTCTTGGCCATGTGGTAGGAGTGTGACTTTCATCTAAACAACCCATTCGGGTTCATTAGCCTCCTATTTAATGGACGGCCGAGATAAGGAGAGGAATCAATTCATATTGTGCTTTTGGCAGTCGCAGATCTGAGAGCTGTGAGAGGACCGTCTCCCTGCTGCTGCGAATCACGCTCATTGAGAAAGAAGCGGAAATTACCACTCCGGTGAACGCTGCGCTGACTTGTAATGACCCGATAGAGGCCGGTCAGAGGCTCCATGCTGCCTGAAAACTGCCCCGCGACAGACGGAAGGTTCTGAGTTTCACATATCAGGTTTAACTTCTCACTTACAATATTTGTTTTAGCCATGTTGAACCTCCAAGTTACACGAGGCAGAGGGCAGAAAGCAGGCGGGACAGATAGCGTAGGGAAGGAGCTAGCATGGCCAGTCATATTAATATTATCAACGTCTGTTGTGTCGCGATGCAGTTATGTTAACAAGGATGTAAAGAATCAATACTTTGTGAAACTGGGTGAGAGCTCGTTGTGACTTCTGATGTTCAAACAGATTGTGTGAATTCAACAAGTTGGGATCAAATTTGCAGCCGTAAGCGAATATGTTGCGCCCTCCCTCATTGAAATGAATGGGAAGTCAAATCAAATGTGACTGTAGCTTCGGGACCGCGTGGGGGCGTGTACAGACTTTCTCTGATTGACATCTCCACAGCGACTGAAAACACCTGTGCAGGTGTGCACGGCCTATAAAAGTGATTTTGCATACATTGGCCATGTTGTGTGTATATATATATATATATATTCATAAATATTCAGGATCACTTAGCCGTACATCAACACAACCTTCTGGCTTTCAATAAGTCTTGATCCAAATTCGACGTCTGATTCAGTGCGATTGATTGTTGCCCTGATTTCTTTCCAACATGCATTTATTCATTAAGTGTGATGTTTGTCAGAGGAAACATAAAGTAACAGTATGTAAAGCTGTTTCTTTGGGGGGGGGGGGTTGCTGCTCACTCAGGAGCAAGTGTTCCTTAGAGACATGTTTTTAATGTGTTTCTCTTTTAAAACTGGATTTTCTACGAAAATCTAATTCCAACTTTATGCAAATACACCAATTACTGTTTGGAATAAATATACATTAATTTCAGTGCAGTGGCACAAAATACAAAAAGAGTCTCATTTAACCTTGCTGTCACCTGCTCCTTCTGATCTCAGTGAAGCTGCCCAGCTGCCTCCTCCGCCGTTCAACCTCGACTACTCGATAAATATTTCAGTCTCCTCCCTGTTTCTCAACCTTTTAGAAGAAAAACTTCTCGTGTTGTAGTTCCATCTGAGGGTTGAGAGTTGTGTCGTTTGGACAAAACGCGCGGCTTTAGAAGATTTGTGTGCGTTTGGGTTCATATCGGTCTCAGCGTGGGCCGCGACGAGCTTCCTCTGTCTCACAAATCACCAGGATGAAAAGTTCACAGCTCAGTGACAGGAAGCTACAGGGGTAAAGCTTTCACTCTATCTGATGCCTTGTTTTCGAGTCTCAGCCCCGAGAATACTTTGATCATCTCGAGACTTAAAGCTGCAGTTTTTGACTGTGTGTCCGTGTCTCGATCCCACCCCACGTCTGCCATTTTCTTTGGTATTTCATGTTGTGCTGTATGGAAGTGGCCAACTGTGAGACGAGCTGTTCCTAAGTAGTAATGGCACAGCACAGCTAAATGTGTTAGATGAGACGATGAAGCCTGTTCAAAACAAAATAACACCCGCGTCATTGTCCTCCTACCTTCTCATCACACTGCTGACGGCACTGGATGGAAAGTGGACGTAGTTCCTGTGGACACTGAGCTGTTAAATGGGACACAGCTCTTGACTACAACTTGAACTTCACTAGCTAGTCAGCTTGGTTTTGTCTGGGCGTCTCTTTGAGTTCATCTACATTCATTAACCATTGTAAAAATACAGAATAAGTGCGTAACAATGCACAGATGTGATAGTAGTTTGGAGGAGATGTGGAGATGCTACAGGTGCTTTTGTCCTTTATTTGTTCCAGTTCGAGCCCACTGCGCCCGTGATCATTCAACAGATTTCAATCAACCTCACAAGTGTCAATAAATAACACAAAGACTAAAACACGAGCTAATTACGCCGTATCAGCTCAAATTCTGCAGAGAGGCTGCAACTTTTGTGTCCACACACTCTGAAACTTTCGAGTGGATTTGAAGCAGCGGCAGTGAAAAAGCTTGACTCACCTCCGTTCGATCTCCTTGAATCGATATAAAGCATCATAGTCAGGTTGGTAAACATGACTGTGCAGCGTGCTCATGATGTCACATTACATGATTTATTGATCTATGATTCTCGGGTTTAAAGATTTCAGTTACCGCCTGCTCGAGTTCAGAGACATATAAGGACTCAGTAATGGAGGCAAACCGGGCAAGTGATACCTACTTGGCACTACAACTCCCCTCCATTTGCACTCACACTTAGCTACACAGCCGTACACGTACCCATGCACAGACACACTGTAGGCCTGGAGGGATTACAGCGCGGGGAGGTGGGAGTACTGCAGCAGTGCGTCCCAAAAAGACAAGGTCACCTTATGTGGATTGGGATGAGGGGAAGGGGGGGGGGGCAATTCCCTTAGGATGAAAACAGGGAGCAACTCATGAAAAAGTAATTAAGCAGGATGCACATCAGTGGATGCCACAGGCGGAGAAGGCAAGGAGAGAGAGGAATAAGCCCCGAGGACGAAGGGAATGTTTGTACACAAGATATCTGGGGGCTGCTCGCTAAACGCCCACAACGGGATCGTTTAACCTCGGACATGTTTGTTTTTAAAAATGTGAAGAGCACGAAAACACCAATCCAAACGCTGATTTTCTCTTCTTTATATGATTGTAAAGTGAAAACCTTTTTGGGGGGTTTTAGACAACAAGTTTTAATTGTAAGAATGGACACACACACACACACACACACACACACACACACACACACACACACACACACACACACACTGCAGTGTGAGCGCTGTTACGGCTGGATGTGTTCCCCCGCTGCTCTTCTGCCCTCTTTAGCTCCACCCAGGTGCGCTACATCTGATTCCTCAATGAGGAGCACCTGGCCTGGGGAGGAAGTGCTTAAAGATCTCATGGCAGCATCAGAAGGGAGGCTTCTAGAGGGGGGGGGGGGGCTGCAGGTCTTGCTGCCTCTCAGTCTGGGATTTTGTGTGTTGACTTCATGCCTTTTGGTCGTCTTGCCTTAGTGTCCATCCCAAGACTCTTGATTGGGTCATTGGTGGAGTTTTTGTTCGTCCCACATAAAAGCCCATCAAAGATAAACAAAGCATTTGCAAATAAACGCTGGTGTATTAGAGTTGTGACACTCGTCTAATTGGACCTGTTGGTCACCTTCATGTGATCCCCACAAATCCTCTGATCTGCCGCCTGTTTGTAAAGGCTGGGCAGATTGGACACAGATCATATGCATCGACAAAAGTCTTTCGTAGGAACCGATGGGTCAAAGATAGGGAAGTCAGAAAGTATTGAGAGTTGGACTACACGTCGTTGGTTTAAGTCTATAATAAGAAACATGGGCAGCCGTATCCCTAAAGAAGAGAAAACCGTCCTACATCCTCCTTTTCTTTCCAAATCATCAAACATCAAACTCATCTGCTTTTGATCAATGTACGGTTTCTCATTCAGTTCCAACATCTACCGTCTGACAGCCGCTTCCCTTCCATCAGAACAAACTCGCCGTGGTCCAGAGCCGTTAAATGGCTGCATCGCTACAGACGATCCATCACAGGGAATAGAGACGGACAGACAGGGCCGGTGAACACACCACCCTCCCCCAACACTCACTGATATCAGACATAAATCCATCTCTTGTAGCCTTGGCAGTGGCCTCACAGCCACTTTATCACATGAGTCAAACACTCGAGCAGGTAGAGCAGCAGCGCTTGTGCGTATGTGTGGATCCACACACATCTCGTGTTATACCACGAATGCATTAATATTAATGACTACATTACTTGGAGCTTTGTTTAGCAGCCTGTTAGTCCTGACGTACATTCAAATCTGTACTGTTTGTACTGTTCCTCTCACTACGACGCTCCCACGCAAACAATTAAATGTTACACGCACAGTTGAGTTTCGGGTCAGAGCCGCTCAGACGTGGTTAGTCTAAGAAAACAGTGGATTTTGAAGGAATTATTGTAAATGTTTTGTGTGTCGAAAGCGTTCAACGTTTCAGCCTTTAATGTGAGTACATGTACCACAATATAAAAATACTCTGTTACAATTGGAGTCATGAAGTCAAACGTTTAATCAACAAACATCAGCAGTGAAATGTCCTCCTGTACCAAACCGCACCTGTAAAAGTACCGAATATTAAGAGTGTTGTTTGGTTTTGCTGTTGTATCTCAGTGTTTGTTTCTGAGCAGTTGAAGAAGAAAAGCAACAGAAAGAGGAAAGAAAACAACGAAAGAAGGAGGGAGAGAAGCAATGATAGAAGAGAGGAAAGATGGAAGGAAGGAAGGAAAGGATGTGAGGAGGAGGAAGAAAGGGAAGGAAGTAAAGAACATAATATTGTATGATTTTAGAGAAGTGTAGCTCAAAGTACAATATTTCTCAAAATGAAAATACTCAAGTAAAGTACAAGTACCTCAAACAGTACATAACTGCAGTACCGTAGTGTTTTCCACCTCTCGCAGCAGCGGCAGGTGAATCAGATGACCTGTGCAGGTTCTGTATGTTTGCTGTAGATGTTATCTCCTACAGAAATGAGATATGAGGTGCTGGTGCAGCAGCGTTGGAGCGGGGGCAGGATGCAGTCAGCGGTGAGCACATCTGTCAGTCTGCTTCCTCCTGACAGGAGGTGTGTGTGGGGGGGGGGGGTTAGAGAGCCTGCCGACAGCCAGCTGTTAAACTAAGACTTGCACGACGGAGGCTGACAGGACCTCCGCTTTGAAGTGACAGCTAGCGCCATCAGGCCGCTGCAGCGTGTCACCTGGTAGGTGCTGCGGGGGGGTGACGGGTGCAGTCAGGGGAGGGTGGCCTTTTAAAATATTAGTCCTTGGCTGAAGCTGTTTAAACACCCATCCAGTCCTCAGTGGTGGAAAGTAACTAAGTACATTTATTCAATCAATGTTGAGGTACTTGTACTTTACTTGAGTATTTCCATTTTAATGCGACTTTCTACTTCTACTTCACTACAATTCAGATGGAGAGTACTTTTTACTCAAATACATTTATCTGATCAATTTAGTTACTTTGAGATTAATAATACAAATAAAAGTTGATGTATAATTAAAGACTTTATAAAGTAGTTCAAATCAGCTACAACATTAAATTGATACAAATACACTATAATCAATAATTATAATCCAGTCATATAATATATACCATTATGACATTCTGCGTAATGTGTACTTTTACTTTTGGTACTTGAAGTATATTTTGATGCTAACACTTGTACTGTACTTTTTCTCAAGTAAGAGTTTGAATGCAGGATAACAGAGTACTTCTACACTGTGGTATTGTTACTTTTACCAAAGTAAAAGATCAGAGTACTTCTTCCACCACTGCTGCTCCTCACAAGTTACACAAATCTACTTCTCTCCACAGCCAAGTGAAATAACAGAGTGATTCATCCTACAGTTCGTGAAAGGTGGCATGTGCTGTTTTCAAACCGGCTGTTCAGAATTTGCTTCCAGGTGTTGTGTCAAAATGTGTGTGTGTGTGTGCGTGTGTGTGTGTGTGTGTGTGTGTGTGTGGGTTTGAGAAAAATAACAACATCATTTCAACTTTCGTTGACTGGTTTCTTCGCTGCCTCTCCAAAATGGTGCATTTAGCTTGTTTAACTCTTGGGATTATTACAGCAAGTTCAAGAAGAGCTTCTATTTTCAATGTTCAGCTCATGTTCAGTAATAGTCATTTGGTTTAAGGGTTGCGTCAGTCTGTCACCAAAATGTCAGTCAGTTCATTACCAACACATTGGAAAATAGAAACTCTGTATCTCTAAATACTGGAATTTGTCAGATTTTAACCAAGAAGTCTAATGATCCTCTCACCTGCAAACAATCAATGGAGAACACACGTATGTTCTGACTTACAGTATTTGAGCGTTCGAAGCTAACATAGATGTAACTATATGTCTGTAGAGGCTACAGAGAGTTGCAGCTGCGTGTGTTTCCAGACTTTGGTGATCTAGCAAACCCATTTCCACTGCAAAACTTCTACACTCTCTATATCACAAAGACTCTAAAATAAAGGTTACAATCATCAGTTCAATAAAATACACCTCCTGCCGCAACAATTTACTGTGGAGAAACATCATTTGGCACAGCAGTCTCTGGATATTTATATCACTTACAGCAGCAACAGTACAGAAACAAACTCGCGGTCTATAGACTTGAGGGGAAAACCTGCACGAAACATACACACATTTACAAAGAAAAAGAGACCCGAGGGAAGTCAGAACCAGTCAGAAATATTGCGGCTTTTCCGCTTTAATTGCATGTTTTTGTGGTTCAATAAGGCCCACAGAGGGATGAATCAGGACCTTCAGTATTTGGATCAAGCATCTCTTTAAAAGTAAGGTGTTAAATCCTGATTCAGATTCAATAAAATGCTTTCTAACTCCGAGCCAAGTGAAGACATCTACAACAGACAGAAGGGAAGACGCCGCGGCTGAACAAGAAGCTCAAATTTAGGAAAAAGACGACGTCAAACTCAAAACCACCTTAAATAAATATGCTTCAGTCAGATGATCACTCTCAATCAGAGGAAAACACTTTCACTTACCTTGCAGATACCTAAGATGTGTTTATCGGCGGTCTAGACTCACACTGTTAATGACAGCGGCCATGTTAATTTCACCCTCATCGTCCATAGATCAGTCAGATAATTAAACCTTGACTGTACGGCCATCACATTCATTCAAACCTGCTGTCAAACAACCACCAGTGGAAACAGTTTAAAGAAATACAACTCTGGCACTCTGTGATAATCGGCCAAGGGCACTCGGCCGGTCCGACTTTTCTTATCAGGAGCCAGCAGAAAGCAGGTTGTGCTGCTTTTTCTCGGGGAGGAAACAGAACATTCGGAGAACGTACCGTAGGAGATGGGGATGTCCAGGTCGCCCTGCCAGGACATCTGCCCCGATTCGTCTATGGAGTGCTGCGCTGTAAAAACACAACAACAGGCCTCTTGTTTACAGCTCATCCTCACTCCAACGCTGCGTCTGACTTATTAAAACTCCAAAGGAAGACAATAACGGGGGAAATCTACTACTGTGCCATTCTGCACTCACACTGGCTGCCTCCCAAGTGCGGAAGTGTTACTTTGTCATTGGAAGTGTGGATTTAATCATAGATAATAAATGTGTGTGTGGACTTTACAATACATAATGGCTTGAAGTGACATCTTGCAAAGTCCAACTTCCACTGAGCTGAAACAAAAGTCACAGTCACATTATTTTCTTTGGCAGAAGAAGAATGACAGCATGACACAGTAGCTTGATTATTATTCTGAACGTGGTTTTCAGGGTGCTGTGAAGTGATAATCAGATAATGAGGAGGGACTTTACCTTTCAAGTGGCCACGTCCGAGTGTCACGAACCCAGAGGAGATGAAGTTGTGCATGTCTTGGCCTCCGCCGCGCAGGTTTTCTTTCCCGTAGTGTCCTGGTGAGACAAAAAAATGAATAAAAGTATGTTATTGTGTCTTTGCCAAAAGGTGTGGTCGCACCAGAAAGTTGCACACCGAAATTCATTGGTCTCCTTGTGGAACAGGTGGTTCTAGACTTGTGATGTAGTGAACGAGCCAGCAGCTAACACGCTAGCAACACGCTGGGAACATGTTAGCACTGGTCAGTAACAGCCTCTGAGATTCTGGGTCGTTTACTCCCCCCTGGGATCATTTTATTCAGTAAATGATGAAGATGGAAAAGCAGCTCTTTTAACTAGCTTTTATGTAAACTGTCAGTTGCTAATGGGACAATAAGTTCACAGTCTATCCAAGAGACGCATGTACCGTCTACTACTGTCTCACAGCTGTCTGAACACCATGTCTCTTTAGTGGAGTGGTTTATACTTGAACAGAGGACGCAGCACAGCTAATACAGTTGCTAATAAGTGAGAGGGGCTCTTTCAGGGAGTCATTCATTTTCCCCACAGACAATATTGCGTGACTAACAGTTGGATCGCCAAAAAAACTCTCCTGGTTAAATCAACATTACAAAAGATGAAAACTGCATTTGAAAACGTGTTCTCTTTAATCACAAGTCGGAGCCACTCGCTTGCTGCTCGATAATCTGCGTTCCCTCGAAGGCTGCTGTCAGTCAATGGTGCAGAGTTGAACTCCAAATTAATTCACCGTTTTAAACGCTGGTGTGACTGAACTTTAACACGGAGGAGTATCTGCACTCAGTTCCCCAGCCATTTTATAAAGAAGTAGCCACAGATGACGAGGGGTGATGAGGGGTTTGTTACTCTGGATGGTTTTAAGCTCCCTTCTTTGAGGATGCCAGCACACCTCGGGTATACACCCTTTTGGATTTCCCCTGTGTTAAAACATCACATCCTAATTCAATTTGTACCATCGCGCTGTTAACTCTGCTCAGAACCAGTGCTGTAATTGAGAGTGCAGCCTGAACACAAAGGAGCAAGACAAGGTGTCTGCTAGCAGCTGACAACATTCAGTGGTCCTGTCAATCACTAAAGGATGTAGTGTCGAAGAAAAGAGGAAAAAGAACAAAAAAAACCCCAAATCTGGAGAGCTGGTTTATAAAACCTCTCCTCCCTTCCTCCTGGCTCTCTGTCTCTCTGTTACTCCCTCTCTACATTAACTAGTGAACAGTTAAATGCCTCTTTCTCAAAGGAACCACTTCAAAGTCAATAACATCATTCAGACCTTTGGGCCTCTGGAAGCCCAGATCGAACAGCATTTCAGATTATCATAATGAGAAGAAACACCTGGGACCATTAGGCCTGGTCTTCATCACACCGAAAGTTTGGCAGTCAAAGCCGCAGCAACAAAGCTTGTTTGTTTCTGTATATCAAACCCAGAGGATGACTACAAACTGACGCACATTTAACAGCGCAGTGCTGTATCTATGTAGATGATACAGTGGAGTATATCTATGTTACGTCTCCCAGGGTGAAATGCTGATGATTCATAACCTCTGCATGCTCCAAGGACGGCACCGTGGAGCTGAAATCAGGTAGCTGGAGATGCTGACTGTGATATAAATTGCTCCCATGTGGCAGCACAAACCTATAGCCCCTTATTATCTCCGGAAATGTTCCTCAGAATTGCCTTATCTACACTGCGTAACGAAAAAAGATGTAACCTGTCTTTTAGAGAATAACCACACTATTAAAGGTTTTCATCATACATCCGTGAATGAAGGGCGAAGTGTTTTATTTCAGACATAAAAACTCAAATCTCCTCATTATCATCAAAAACGTGACGTCAGCCTTCGAAAATATCATTTCAAAGTTGGTCTCATGTCTGAACTTCTGCAGCGTTTTAAAACTCAAAATGAACCCAGTTGCTGTGAGTGTCCTACAGAGATGATTCCACTCTCTGCCTGCAAAGTGAGGAGGACATTTGTCGCCTATTTTCACAGCAACACTGAAACTTTAAGGGCAGAAAACGAGAGAGAACAGAACAGAACTCAGGGAAATTGAAGTGATAATGCTCACTCTAGGACCGCTCTGGAGAAGTACTATCCACACCTCAAGACACACTTCATCAGCATCACATCAAGGTATAATATCTCCTCTGGAACATCGAGTGAGATGAGTTCACATCATATACTGCTGATGTTTTGAGATCCAGAAATCAACCATTGCTGCACGCCATCAGCCCCTTTTTATTGTTTTCCCCACTCTCGCACTAATACTTTCCTTTTTGGTAGAAATGGCATGATGTTGCTCTTGTTGGCTTAATTTTAATTCTTATTTTAAGTGCAGTTTTTATTGCTTATAGAGAATATAAAAAGGAGGATAAAAAGAGGGAATAATCAAACTGTATAGGATACCATCAATCGAGTGTGGCTTCTGATGGCACCAGTATATTTTATGCTCTGCTACATCAGTGTCCCACAAAAATCTATTCAAATCTTCCTTTGTTCTCTCCAGACATTAACTCTGATCTGCTGCTGTGACCCAGGAGATGGTTTCAGACCAAAGAATTACTGTAGCTGCTGGCTGCCTTCATGAGGGCCATCTTATCAACCTGAAATGGACCATTTTCTCCTCCCAACCACTTATCCTTGACCTCGGTGAGAAATATCATGAGGTCTATTGTAGGACAAATTGTAAGAAATAGACAACCACTGTTGCCAAATAGACAAACTGCCCCTTTCATAAAGGGATGTGAACATGCATTATCAATTGAAAACACGCTTTATTTTCAAATATAAGACCTCAAGGGCAAAGCTTGAAACCTTGAATTAACCTTCATTTCTTGTGTATTTTTCTCAGTACTAGGCAGGCAACTAACTAGTTTAGATGTAGAAAAGGAAGGCCCTTGAAATAAAATTGCATATGAACACAAAAGTAGACATTAAAAGTCCAAATTGTATGCTATTTATTTATTCAACTGAACTTACATAAAAACAGAGACGTCATCTGCATATTGTATCCTTCTAAAGTAATTCTTTGAAAGGGAGGCTGAAACAATTGTGAAAATGACAAAAACCTTATTGGAAACTCTTTTACTCCCTTAACCTAAATCGTATTATAACTGTAAGCCTATAAACCAAGTTTAAACCCCTTTTCAAAATTCACTCTCATGGTCTAAAGCTCATGTTTGTCCGAATGGAAGCACACCATTGATACAAACAAAATGGCTACCTGATTATTGACACATGTGCACCTGAAACCACAGGGGACACACATGCAGTCACGGACCCACATACCGTAGTAGAAGTATAGTAACACTGAAATCAACTAAGGGGAGCAGCTTGAGCTAAAGATATAAAACATCCAGAAGTTGTATTATTAATATAATGAGCTTTGAGCATTTCTTCTTTTTCTTTTTTTAAATTCACATCACTGTTGTCATAAATTTGTCATGAAATCTGAGTCACGTCTTCCCTGGAGTGCCTCCATCCCTGCTTGGACACCCTCCACCCTCCTCTCCGTTCAAAAGCATTCAGCCCTGCAATGTGACGTCCTAGTACTGTTCACCCAGCACACAATAGGAGGCTGATATGACACAGGTTGGACACTTAAGACATCTTTTCTGTGGGCGTTATCATATAATGAACAAAATAACAATGTGTGGCTTTGTGAATCACACAGAGGAATCATCTTTGCTCCATGTCTGCACTTACAAACAGGCAGCGTGGCCTACAAGTTTTAAACAATGTGCACAGCAATTAGCACCAGGCCAAACCTTTTATTAGCTTTTCAAATTCTCCACTCCTTTTAAACGTTCTCTTTACTAATATCTAAAAGGCCATGTACTGTAATAAGTTTGAATTTGTTCAGTGTTGTCAAACCTCATACTGTACTTTTCAGAGATGTGTTCACGGTTCAGATGTTTTGCTGCTGCTGACGCGAATGCTACAGCGCTTCAGAAAGGTAAGCAAGTTAAAAAGAAATACACAAATCATGCAGACACATCCCAGCTCTGACACCGGTCAAAGAAATCAAAAATAATATTTGTTTTCACAGTGTTGTGGCCTTTATGGAAGCTATTTGTGTACACATCACTTTTTGGACAAGGTAAATCGAGCTCATTTTTGTTGTTGGATTTTGTTGTTGGGTAGCTGTTTCCAGCCCCTCTGGCCTACAAGATGATACTTGGGCCTTAGCAACAAGTAATAACACAGGTGTTGTCTCTCATAAGGTTCCTATTGTTTTAGTTCATAATGTGCTTTAGTGGTGCATGTAGGAGTATCAAACAAATTTGTTATAAATTAAATTACCACCAGTTTACTACCATGCAGGGAACTTGGAGCACTCATGAAGGTTTGAGGTTCCGGGGCAGTTGCCTATTTTGCCAGGTTGATAATCCAGTCTTGGTGGAACTATGTTCTCTGTCTGTTCAGCCCTCGTGGCTTTTATTTCTCTTCTAGTCCTTCTTTTGTTTAATGAACTTCCTGGATCCCCGGACTTTCTGAACTGTCTTGAATCCGATGAATACTGTATATTGTAGGCCGAATTACTACTATATTAAAAATGATGGATAATGGATAATAAAAAAAGAACTGATGAATCTATTGTGGATTGTAATTTGTAAGATACACTTACTGATTTGATTCTAACATCCAGTTGCACCCCAAAATCTCAAAATTTCCTCCCAGCTTTCAGTTGATGTTTTGAAATAGAGAGTAGAAAATGGGACATAATTTACATGAAACCGGTGAACATTTAAAACTGCAGACATGAGACAAAGAGAAGGTAATTTAAGACCATCCGGATTGGAGACTATGCGTGTCCTAATCTACTTTTTTTTTTGGCAGAACAAGAATTTAGGCAAAAGTAGCTTCCTGGGCGGTTACATTTGTACTAATTCCACCTTTTAAATCGTCATTCTGCTGCAGAAAAGTGAGAAAAGCAGCTCTCATCCCGCAGTTTAAAACAGTCTGTATCAGCTCTCCTCTGACACATTCCCTCCATGTTGGGTGGTGGAGGTGGTGGAGAGAAGGGTGGAGGCAGGGTGACACGAGAGTGAAACATAACACTGTTGAATCTGGGACACCATACTGGGGCACTTAGCAAACGAGCTGATCCCTGGAGCAGGGATCTGGAGACCGACCGGATAAAAGTAGGAGGAACAGCGTGGCACGACAGAATTATCTCTGGACAAAAAGCTTGCGTCTCACGCAGAAGATGATAATTTGCATCTCAATTTTGAGCCAATGCTGAGTAGGCTTATGGGACTGCAGCGCGAGGGAGACGAGAACTCAGCCACTATATAGTGTGTTTCCCTATATGTTTCCTCCTAAGAAAGATTGAGGGGAGAAGCTTAAGATTCACAGCCCGTCCATCTATTTCAGTGGATGTCAATCAAAGGATGTTGTGGCAGATTTAGGAAAGCGAAGGGGGTTTTTCTTTACAACACTTAAGCTTTACACCATCATAGTAAACATAACATAAAGTTGGATTTTTTAAATGGACGTGCAGTGTAATGAAAGTGAAATGCAGTGAAAGCACATAAGACAAGTAATTTAGCGTTCAAACATGCATAAAGCATAAAAGCGCCACCTACCGTGGTTTGATGCCTTGGTGTGAACGGGTGTGTAGTGATTCTTCGAGGTTCTGACCGGCGTCTCGTCTTTGGGCGACCCGTCCATCGCTGCAATGTTTTCATGTTCATACTGAGATATTGGAACTGGTCCTTGTTGCCTCAGAATGTCTGCCAGGGCTCTGAAAGGAAATCACACAAGTGTAAGAAATGTTTAAACTGAAATGTTTCTTTTTCCTAATTACCAACATTTTATTTTTTTTCCCCTCCTCGCCATGCCCCTAAAGGTCTTCCTAATTTATTTAGCTACAGCTCCAATTTGAATCATAGAGGTTTGGGGCAAGGCGGAGAGGAAATCCTAATTACACCCAGAGTCACAAGGGAGTTAGATTTTCAATAGCACAGTACACAAGGTGCAGACGAGTCCTATTATGTGTGCTGGACTCGAGCTCAAGGCCCATTTATTAAGAGTTAAGTCAGTGTCGCTTCTTTGAAGCCACAAAATAAAAAAGCGATATTTCACCAACACCATTTCCAACTTTTGGAAGCACAGAGTCAGTCTGTGAGACAGAGTGCCGGCTCTGCGTTTTCTTAAAGGAAATGAAAGGGCAATTTAAGTGTGTCAATGTCAACCTAAAGCAACCACGCAGTCCACTTTCCCATAACTCTGTGACTTTGGGAGATATATAGTATATTAATAGCATTTCCCTTCCAGGATGAGCACACTTTTGCCGTTTCTTTTTCGCAGACAGAGGCGACCTGATTTTGCATTGTCCCAGTTGGCTGCTATGTCGTGTGCAGCAGGAGTTACAGTAGTTTGCAGGAACAGGACGTTTAACGTGTTTTAACAAGACAGACTAACTTTTAGACTTTTGATTGTTTTCAAGTTACAGCAGGAGCGTTTTGTCAGAAATGCTGTGACCGATCTATACTATATGTTTGGGGTTGATACCCATATCGATGTTTGAGAGCTTAAAACATCTGTTAACACTATATCGGCCAATTCTACGTATTACACTATGTATCCTAAGACCTTTTTGATGAAGATATGGACATTTTTTTCAGTTGAAAAAAAAAGCTTGTAATGAAATAATGAACTTTATTTTTAAAGAACTTTTCTTAAAAAATCATAAACTGCTTTACCATTAAAAGAACTAAAAACTAAAACTCAACTACAAGTAAAAATCATAAAACACAAAAATGAAAGAAAAATTAAACGTATTGAATATAGACAAAAGCTTCAGAAGCAATTTAAAATAAGTTGAAGATGTTGCCTGTCTGATATCAGTAGGTTCAGTCTGGAGTTTCTAATTGCAAAGCCCTGATCAATATCATCATCATCTTGTCATGAGCGTATTTCGTATTTCTGACTTCCAAAGAGGGTTCTGTATAAAACGGCTGAGGAGAAGCATGTAAACTGAAAACTGCAATGGGCCGAGAATGGATCCTTGGGGAACGCCAAAATGTAGCTGATTTAAAGGAACAGGAGTCTGCTATTACGACATAAGGTTCTGTTGAGAGGTATGAACATGACAGTTACCCTTAAACAGTAAGTTGGTGATATTCCATATTTTTTTTATCTTGTCAACCAAAAAGACAAAAACCAGAAATGAATTGAGCCTATAACAAGTGTTGTCTGTGTATCCAAAGCTTTCTAGAACAAAACTAAAACTCATGGTGAAACTACGTAATGAAGATGATGACCTGGGACATATCTTTGGTATATCTGTACTGCAATCTGTTGTTTTTTATTGTCCCACATATTTGCCAGTGTTTCTGAGATAATATCGGTTCTAAATTCTAAGAGCAGACTTCCTATACAAACTTTTTCAGTCCCTTTTAACATTTAACTCTCAGTTATTCTGCTGCTGTTTTTGCCCATTCTTGCCTTTTAACTGCAATCGGAGAACAAAGGATTATTCTCACCACCTAGCCCGCATAAATTGCATCTCGGTTTGCTCTGCAGAAGGTGATCAATACAGCCTGTTCAAATCACTGGCTTTAGCTCTCACTCGACATTTCTTGTGTTTCGGTGAAGGTCACCGACCAAACAGCAAAGGTCTGCCAACAGCTCAGTATTCTGCTCACAGTCCTCCCTCAGTCGCAGAGGTAGGAGTCTAAATTACATTAGAGAAGCACCGGAAATTAACAGAGAAGCTCCCACTTTTTAGGAGCAGACCCTTGCCAAATATAAAGCTAATCCCATGTTCCACTACTGCTGTTTGGTCACGGCTGTCAACATGAATGTCTGCTGCCAGCTTCTGAGGTCTATTCCAGCAGACATCATTACGACAGCTCTATGTGCCAAATGGTCGGTGAAAATAAACAAATCATAAAACTGAAAGAAAGTACTATTGAGCACCCAGCAAGCCTTGCCTCCTCATTTAATCGACCTCTCTCTAAACTCCCATGGTCTCCGCTCATATTGAAGTGGCGGCATTAAGCAGATCCACTTGAAAGTACGCCCCATGGCTAGGATAGAAGAGCAGTAAGAAGACATAAACTCAACCATCTCTTCATTTCTCAGAGCAGAGATGGAGAAAGTGCTGCATCATGAGCTTTGTTGTTCCTTTTGTGTCTGTTGTTTCAAATAAAATACTGTATCATAGTCTCAAGAGTCCATATGGATATTAAAAGCTGACTATGCCAACTTTTGAAAAGACACTTACGGCGATCACTGGAGCTTAAATTTAATCTTTAACTGATCCACTGAAAGAGCTCATTGTGTTGTTGTCAGGGCTCGAGATTGGACATTTTTTTTTTTTATCAAGAACATGTCACTTGCGTTTCTCTGAGCAAGAAAGCTGAGTAATCTCCCTTGACATTTTCAAAGCAGCTGGCACCAAAGTTTAATGACCAAGGCATAACAATCCTCAATTATCTTCATATGTTTAAGTCAATGCAACATGTCCTCCTCTGCTCTGTCCAACATGGACTCTTTTAATGGCAGGTGACTCAAGTAACTTGATGACAAAGTGGCTATGATCTTTCTTTACCAGTGGGTGGAAAACATGCAATTTTACTTACACCATTTATCCTTTTATACATTTTTGATCCCTGCACCAGAGGGGAGGGACAGCATACCAGGATGCATCACTTAAAAGACTTTCCTCTCCACCTGCCCTACATGTCTTTGAACTGTGGGAGGAAACCCAACTGAGCAGGATGAAAACTTGGACCCTGACCCCGAAGGAAACCCGCAAAATGTCTCAATCCTTCACAAATTAATAAAATAATGGTAAAAACCAAAATCATACCTTGCCTCAGTCTTTTCCACACAATACAATAACCTTAACTTTACGCCAAGAGGAGTTACAGGTAGAGCTGCAACTAACGATTATTTTCATTATAGATTAATCGTTTGTTGTGGGCATGTTCACTGTTTTATTACATCTTATAGACCAGACTCCTGCAGCACAAGCTGACATCTATAAATTGCCCTCTTTGCCTGGTCAGCAGTCCAAAAGCCCAAAGGCATTCAGTTTAATGAAAGACAAGGGACAGCTCCTCATATATGAGAAGCTAGAACCACCAAATGTTTTGAGTATTTGGTTGAAAAATGTCAATCTATTATCAAAATATTTGCAGATACATTTTCTGTCAATGAATTAATTCCTATCTAATCATTCAGCTCTAGTTACAGGATTCATCCACCTTTTAAAGGACCTGAACAAACGCTGTGCTCCTCTCACCGGTTTCAAGTGGGTGGAGCTCATTTGGGAAAAGGTGATGTCACGAGCTTCTGTGCACCAATTAGAATTTGGCACCATTTCGAATCACAATCTTTTGACAGTTGTGGGGTTTGCTTATGTCACCAGGTAAAGATGAACAGAGGAGATGCTTCGTGACTCTCAGAACACAAGTGCAGATAACTTCTATGGAAGAAAGGCACAAAAAAAAACATTTGCCAACATTAAGAAATCATTTGTCGATGATGGCGTCCGTTCCCAACATCACTATACAGCCATTTGTTCAGCTCGAGACTGAAATGGCCGCAGGATGTGTTTTAATGCTTTCACGCTCATCGAGCAATTCAGTGACCACCATCGACGCCTCGAGGACTTCAAAATATTGCCGTTGTAGAAGAGACCACTCCCAACAAGGATGAGCGTTATCACTCTTAATGGCTTTCAGTGGCATTTACTTTGTCCCTCTGGGGTTGAACGGACACAAAATACCACCCCCCTCCCCGCTCTCCTGGGATTGACACAGGATGGGAAGTGTACCGTGGAAAGGTATACAATCTTGACATTTTTGACAGGGAGGCTCGGGGGGGGGGGCATTTGTTAAAGGTCATTAGATGGTTCGAACTCGTGATATTGAGGCTGTAAGTTATTTCGGCTACTATAAGTCACCTGAGTCAGCAGGACAGATTTCCATATTAAGGAGTTATGTGACAGTGTGAGGTCTTTTTCTACACTTTATAGCAGTCTATGGGCAAACTGGGGACTATATGGGTGGGTATAGCCCCCCCCCCCAAATCCTTAAGACTTTCATACCTTTATGGTGTGAAATCATGTGCTCTGTCACATTTTATACCGTTTTTCAGCTCTTTCAAAGCTCCTCGTCTATGAAAAGTTGTTATTAGAAGGACAATCTTACCTGTGCACGTTCATTTCCTGAGGGGGCTTGGTGGCTTTATCATAAGCAACTTTAGCAGAAATCCCAATGGCGATGATGAGCGCTACGACCCCGCAGGTGATGTACACCGTGGTGTTGGTCTGGTCCAGCGCCGGGTCGTACGTGTCACCTGTTGGCGCCGGTGAAGGGGGCTGGGTTTTGATCCAGTCGGGCGTGTTGTAGTTGGTGCAGCTCTTCTGCTCCAGCCGCTTCCCCCGGTCCGCGCAGCAGAAGCGCAGGAAGCAGCTGCCGCAGCAGAAGCGGTGGTCGGTGTTGTTGCAGGAGAACTCTTTGTCGTACTGCCCGCTCACGTCGTAGTAGCCCAGGCAGGTGTCGTGCTGGACCGAGGGAGCCTGGACCTGGGTGATCCTCCCCGGGACGGCGGCCAACGGGACCGCAGTGGTGCTGCCGTTGACCTCCTTCACCTTTGGGTTCCTCCTCGGCGGGGTTTTGTTCTTTTTATTGGGGTTGGCGGCGCACAGGACATTCAGCGGGTCTAAGTAAATCAAAAGAAGCAGAAGGTGCTTTATCCCCATCATTTGAGGACGCGCTGGTGTTTGTTCTTTGGCCTCCACTCTCTGCTGTCTTATCTGTCTGTGAATGTCTTCCACTTCTTACCGAGTGGAGCTTCTTGCGGGTTTCTTCATCGCAGGTACTCCTTCACGTGCCAAGCTTTCACTGACGGACTTTGACTGACTGATTTCGCGCTCATCACACACACAACGCATCTTCTGCCGTCCAGTAAAGAGCCTGCGTTCTCATGAAACTTCGCTTTTGGATTTGAGCTGCAGCGACGCGATACAGACGCGAAGTCCTCCGGGGAGATGTGGCTCCTCTGTACCATGAGCAGTGACTGTGGAGGAGAGAGGCGTGTACAGAGGCATTTAGACCGTCAAACATGACTCAGCCCACGAGAAACTTTATCAATGAGTTTAAAGGAAGAAGAAGGGATCGATGACTGGACGCTTCCAGCACCGCGGACAGCGCCCAGGTTCACACGTCTCAGCAGCAGAAAGTCATTCTGAATTCACTTCAAACATAACATCGAGTTATTCAACAAGAAAGCAGATCGACTCACAGAGATTTCTTAAAGAACTTCGCCTCCTTTCGCTTTTATTTTACGCATAAACTTTATTATCCGACTTCCTGAGCGGAAACGGAGCACGTTTTTTTTTTTTTTTTCTGGTGAGAGATAGAAGACGAAGAAGAAGAAAAATTAAGAGGAGAAGATGAAGAGGACTTACCGGGTTAACGGTGGCCGGTAACCGGGTTGTCTCAGCCACTGCCACTGAATCAAAGAGCCTCAGCAAGACAAGAGGCAAGACCTCTCTCTCCTCTCCGGCCCGCCTCCCTCCACCTCTCTCTCTCCCTCTCTCTCTCTCTCTCTCTCTCTCTCTCCCTCGTCACCCCAAACCTTCACCCACGTCACCGATTCAGGTACCTCAGTTAATTATCAATCGCCCCCCCACCCCCAATCCACTCCCCTCTTTGGTCATATGCCTCCAGGCTTCACTCGATAAGTCGCAGAGGTGGAAAAAAGATAAGTGTATTAGAAAGAGTGTGTAAGAGGCGAGGCGCTGCTGTTGGTGAACATTCACGCACCAGTGCACACACAAGCTGCATCCACTCACAAGTCACCAATCACGTCCAGTGTTGCAGGGTGCGTGTGTGTGCGTGTGTGTGTGTGTGTGTTCAGGCAAATGTGAAAACACGCCCGAGCTGGTTTATTTTAGAATTAACTGGATATAGAAATATTACTGGATGGATGTAAAGAGGAAATTTGACTTTGACTATTATTAATATTATGAATTAATTTATTCTCAGATGTTCTAATCTCAGGAACTTTTATCTGAAGGTTCAAACTTTATTCTTAGACCCTGCTGAGTTTCTTTGAGAAGCACATTAAACACCTCGTCTTGTTTCAACATCAACATCATTTTTCTATTCATTAAAGATCAATTAATTCATCAGTGCCTTCCAGGATGCAACAGTCCATCTCCACAAAGGCATCACAAGGACAAACACCGGCAGTGGAAGACAGTTAAGAGTATTAATAAAGCAAAAGTTTTTTCATTTTGATGGAGTTTTAATCGTATTCACAAACGTGTTTCAGTCTGGTAAAATCCGGTTGTACCAGATGGTGAAAATTACCACAGTAAAACATCCCAGACAGGTGATTTGACAGCGAAAGGAAACGACATCAAATTGACTTTCAAATACTTTGCTGTCATTGCTCTGAACTCCGCTGTCCTCATTCACTCAGTTATTATCTGGCGTGTCAAAGCTCATCCATCTGGTGTGCAGACTAAAACCACTGCCAAGATTTATTTGTCGTAGCCAGCTTGAACGCTATTTGATCAAGGTGAATGCTGTTTGACCAAGGTCTGCTGTTATTACCTTTTATAGCACAGAGGTTCCATGTAGCCCCCAGTGGGGCAAGCTGATTATATTTATTGGATGCCTCTGCAGCATTTAACTACATTGAAGTTATTACACTGATCCTAAGTAGCCACCAACCAGCAGTCTTCAGTACTAAGCATGACCTGCTCACCAAAGCTCACCACAGCAAGTCCCAAATCAAAGCTGCCTTCAGTGAAGTGATCTGTGGGATCAGCTGCTCAAACCTGACATACAGGAACTGAGAGAAGTCGTATTTATGGAGCTCAAATCCGTTCACAAACTATTACAGAATGTAGTTAAATACGCTACAGTACATACATACAGTTTCCCTTCAGTAGCTCATTCCCAATGTCACACTGTCTGTAGGTGTCATACATGTTCAGTTTCAGCTTGTTTCAGCTCATATTTGAAGCTACATGACTTTTACACTTGTGAAATATTATATATATATATATATATATATATATATATATTCACAGTCTTGTGCAGCATTTTAGACACATTTTCCCCAAATTCAGCCTGACATTTCTTCTGGTATCTTTGTGATCTGCACCAGAATTGGAAATAATGTTTGGCTGCACGGCATCAGTTCATACTGCTTGTCATTAAACAGGTTAAGGGGTTTTCTTAAGAGATAGATATATATATATAGATGCTATATTATAGCATCACATCTGGTGCTGAGGACCATGTCTGAATAGATTGAATTGCTGATGAAGACTGGGAGATGTGGTTTAAAGCTCAGAAGAAGGTAGCAAGTGGACCTTGAGGTGAATGAATTTGCCAGAATTATGTGATGGTTTAAAAACAATTTCGGCCATGACGTCAATAATGACAGTGATGAGGATGATGATGATTGCAATTTCGATGATAACAACTTCTTCATTAACAAATGTTTGTTTTTTTCCTGTAACAATCAGAAACCTGAAGAGTTAAAACTACCCAGTATTTTACAAGCGGAGAAAGTAAAACGTAGTAGTTAACTTTGTATTTGTGTATTAGAGGATCACCTTTTATATAGCTGATATATCAGTCTGTCGATCAACTACATACTGTAGACATAAGACCAAAGACTCCTGAGTAGGTCATTAAAGCGCAGGTGTCTGCACTCTTTGCACCACACAGATGGTGATTTATACTTTTACATCTGGACTTCAGTTGTACTTTATCTCACACTGCTAATTTCACACCCCTGACAGAGAAGGAAGTGGACTTTAATTGTCCACCCATACTACTTTGCACCGGTCATGTGATCTGCTCATGCAGGCCTTAGAAATAAAGTGTGATCTGACCGGCGGCGCCCCTGACAGCGCTGCACAGATAATATAACAAGGAGACAAGAAAAAGGGCGCGGAGCTTTTGATGAATGTCTTTCCACACTGGATGCTCCGGAAGTCAGCATTTGCAAATTGGACCTCCATTCGTCTGTCAGTCAAAATGGCACATCAGATGGCATGTTGAGCACAAAGGGAAGAGGAATTGTCCATTAGTGTTAAACGGCTCCGAGTGCGCGAAGCTGGCCTCAGCAAAAAGCGCTGACAGGTAACAACGGGGTCGACATTGGCTGAAGAATAATGAGACCATATTTCCACAGAAATAATGAATGACACCAAAGAGATCTGGAGCTCGGTGGCGGCTTTCAACACCAACAGCACAAAACAATCACACGGGGAAAGTAATACAGCTCTTTGCAGCGCGGTGGGAAGGCTCTTGAAAGCACTCACCTTGTAATTGTCACGTTGATTAGCATCACGGATATTTGCCCCACATTCTCTCTCTACTATCTAGTTGGTCTATATTTTGTCTTTCAATCAGGGATTTTATGTGGGTCTTGATTTGGCTTAGCTCAGAGCACCAACCAAAATGTCTGCCCCAGTTCTGGTGCAGGGGGGAATTGCTCTCCTCTGACACCGGCCCTGTTCAAGGGTCCGCTCCGTCGCCTTTGTTAATGAGCCAGGCGGCCTCAACATGTTTCAAACGCTCAACACTCGATGCAAAGTGAATCTTAACACCATTTTGGTACGACGGCGCATCACTGAAGGGGCGACGTGGCTCATCGACCTTGCGGGTGTCTGATCCTCCATACCGTGCCTCTTCACTTAAAGTGGTCCCATAATAATCTTTACTTTACATCCAGCACGAAGGCCTGCAGAGATAAGTTCATAAAGCGTATAAAGAAAAACTTTGTTGGCTGTAAAATGAAAGGCACGAGTCAGAAGGTAAAAGTGTTCAATGTCAAATATCCAAATAAGTAATAATGAAATAAATAATCACAGCAATGAATAGTGAAAAATATATTAATGAAACAATAATTTGAAACATAAATTTCACATTTCATGTCACTTTTTATCTAACTTTATTTTGTTACTGCCATCTCACCTTTCAGCCAATCACATGCCTCTTGAGCTCAACAACTGCCACCAGATTTCTTTGTTGCCCAATCGGCAACGTTTATGTCACTGGGCAGGTCAAACTTATCTTGGGCTACTTTTTGTACCATTTATGTGGTTTTTACTCACGAGAAGTCAAACAATATTCCAATAAATCAGCTTGTCATCTCCAAAAAATAACACTGATAATTAAGCTCATGTTCATATTTGTGTATATGTGCAGAACACTTCCTTATAAAGGAAACCTAAAAACATTTCTGTGTCAGTGATGCTTCTGTCAACACGCACTAATATTCCAGAGTTGCAGCAGCTTTTTACTCAGTGGAGGAAAAAAAAAAAAGGTTTTGATTGACAATTTTATTTGCAAAACGTTATTTATTAATTACAAGACTCTCTTGAGGCGGACCAAAGCATTGCAGTTAATAGATAATATTTTATAGCGATGACGGTGCCGGTGCACTCTGACTGAGCGCGTTCTACGCTGCCAACCCACCTGTCACCACGACGAGATCCCGATGATCTGATGAATTATTTACAAAATATTATGTAAATGATGAACATTTTTTGGTTCCCCTTTGTTTTCATGTCGAGTGCTCCTCACACTCTGCTGGGAATATGTCAATATGAGGACGTTTTCTTGGTGTACTTGATGCAGCTGGTGTACATGCGATATAAACACATCAATTAACCACTTATATTTGTTTCCCAGGTTTATCTGGTTCAGTTGTAAAGCAGCTACAGAGAAACCAATCACGCTCGTTGTGATTCCCACAGAACCAGAAGTTGTTTACTGCTCAGTCGCTTCCAGCACAGATACAGTCATAGCAGCTTGGCCGTCAGTGTCGCATTAAAACAGTTTAGACAACGTGTAAAATAAACAGAACAGGAACAGAATTACTTCGTCGTGTGTTCTGTGGCGGCTACGTCAGAAGCAGAGTATGTAAATTAGGTGCTCAACACGACACACAGCCACAGAGCGACAGATTCATGAGACTGACGACTATTTTCTATCTGTATGTGTGAACCCAACAAAGACAATATGAAGGGGGCAGTGGGGGAGACAAAACCAACAATCCGCTATTCACACCAGCTTCACACAGAACAACCGAGTTCAACTCTACGAATGTCTCCCACGAGAGACTGTCTGAAAATGCGCCGCCGAGGTCGGACAACACGTCCCACCAAGCACTTCGTTTCTAGTATAACTCGACCCTTAAGATGCTAAGATGAGGCCCGGACAAACCCCTGGGGGAAGACATCCCCTCGAGGGAAAGAAGAGACGGAACTGGACCCCCTCCATTAAAAAAATCACAGATTGGTGAGAAGGCTAGGACATTGGTTGAGCCCAACATCCAATGACAGAATTAAACAATGCACTGGATTCCTGCCCGCCTTTTGGATTAATGACAAAACATCTTCAAATTCACAATACAAAGGCCGGCTGATTGTTCCATTTGACTTTGTTCCGTTTTCTTGAAAGAGGACTGAAGCATTTCGGGAGTCTCAGTCGGGATGAATTTAGACGTAAAGTTTTCAAGGATTTATTACAATGTTGGTCTTCCAGATTGCTAGACACCACATGCTCCAGGTTTTAGTTGTATACTGTGCAGTGCATTGTCCCTGGGCTATTTTCAAGATGTTGTTTCTGAAAATGACCACATTGACTAAATGGACGAGGGTCTAATCAATACATTTATTATTACCTGATCATTTTCAGGTGGGTGGAGCAGTGGTTGGTAAGCCACTGAATTAAGGAACAAAAGCTTTACGTTTGAATAAACTCCTCTAAAGATGTTCAGTGTGAGAATGAGGAGCAGCCAGAGACCTTTGGTGTGTTCATTCCTGTAGTTTGTTCCTATTTGACACACCTCACTGCTCTGTGATGCATAGAGGGGGATTTTAAGCTACACTTAAACCTCTAATTTGGACCTAAGTGACTGGATGCGTCGCACCTTAAAGAACACGTAATGAATGCCTGAAGAATGCAAAGTAGAGTCGGGGGAAATTAAAACTTTTAGCATCTTTGTGTGTTTAAATGTGTGTTTTTCAGATGTTGAACTTAAGATACAGAGCAGGAGGAGAAGGAGTGAAGAACTGTGGAGATTATCTCAGAGGAGATCACTGCAAAGTATGAAAACATGAAGTCGAGGAGCAGACTGTGTGTGTGTGTGTGTGTGTGTGTCGAGTGCATCACGCCATCACAGGTGTTTCGTGCCGAACAAACACGTATTTATGAGAAGACATCTGGCCGTCAGAGTTGGTAGCCAAATAAAGTGCAGTTTTAAGAGTGAACACTGCCGTCTTTGCAGCAAACTGATGTATTTCTGCCCGACACGTGAAATCCAATAATAATAATGTTATCGTAGTAACGGAGAAGCTTCTTGGTAAGAGCTGTCACGGTCGTGCATCCTCATCGTGCTGCTTCTCATGATTCTGAGAGACAATGGAGTGTAATGAAAGATGCCAGAGGAAGCGGAGGCCTTACAAGCGAGAGAGCCGATGATTTCCTCCTTTTCATCACTTGTGCAGCACTAATGATCCGGGGGGAGACTAGATTAGAGGGTGTAAACTGTAGAACACAGTGCATTTGTCTTGTTTAGCTAAGACTGTGGTGCTAAACTCATATCACCTCTGCTCCAGCCCAACTTCAAATTGAATGCCGGGTCGATTGTTTGTGTTCAAGAGGAGCCCTGGTTGGCTGTAATGAACGGAGTAATCCCCGGGCGCGGAGATTGCTCTGTTACCACTTTTGGTGTGTTTTGTTAATAGCGGCTTTCATGATAAGCGATTACCTTCATCCGTGTTAGCAGCTGTTGAAGGAAAACGCACAGTAAGGACACACAATGAACCCTGCTGCCGGTGGCTGGAGGTCACATTATACGGCCAATCATCGCTTCATTTGTTCTCCTTAAGTGTGTCGTAATTGTAACGGCCTGTGGTCAGCGCTCACGAGCGGTAATCATGAGTGACAACTTCTGCAATTTCGCGTGGCCTACTTGCAGTCAGCGCGCTGGATGCGAAGCCATTATTTCTGTTCAGAAGGCCTGACAGTATCTGGGGAGGATTACTGCGGCTTGCCGGTCCCTCATGTTGTTGTTGTTGTTGTTGTGTGTTGTCCGCGGTGGCGTTGGTGCCTTGACTTCGCAGGTAAGATGCACCAGTAAACACAGCCTGCAGCCTGAGTGGAGAGTACTGCCTGTGACAAAGTCCATTCTGTCAGTGGCATCCAATCAATAACAGCCTCAGCAGCATCCCACTGCACGAGCTGTGTGTCGAGCCGGGAAGCAAAATGTGGAAAACAAGCCACCTCTCTTTTTCCAATCTTCTCTTCCATCTTTTGGGGGTGGGCGGGCGGGGGGGGCTGCCTAAAACACAGAAAACAACAACAGCTAAAAAAAAATCCTGTCTCTCCTTCCCAGGGCTTGATCCCTCCCCCTCCCCCAAGAGGAGAGTTGTTAAATTGTAGCTGCATACTAACAGCTCTGTCTGAATCAATTACCATTTGGATATAAATGTCACAGCTTTGGAAACTGTCACTGGGCAGAGACTGAGAGGAACCGGCGCTTTATTAAGGATGAAATAGATGCTGAGGGTTTCACAAACACACACACACTCTAGCTGGTAAAAATAAAAGACATATTTTCAGTTAAACTATCATCTTTCACTTGGAAATGTGGTGCAGAGGCAGAAGATAGGAAATGGAAAATCCGCTGCCCACATTGTTGTGTTAAACATGTCCACACGGTGCAGCAGATTGCTGTAATCTATATAATCTCCCCGGAGACTCTAAAGCGTGAGTTCTATAAGTTATGATGAAAACCTAATTACGCAGAGAAAAGGCAGGCTGACACTATAGATGACCTTTGCTCCGGCAACGTAAGCTCTGCATGTAACCGAAACCAGACAAAAGTCCAGAGAACATTTCCTCAGATACAAGCGGTCACTGTCTGCGGCGTGAAGAAAGCAATAAGGCTCAGTGATTGAAATGTCAATATAACATTTACTTTTAATAACCAAGAGGCAATAAGGACTTGACGCGTATTATGAGAAGAGGAATCTCTTAAGCCTTCTTCCTCCTCACATGGTTAGAGGACAGTGTTTGTTAAAAAAAGAGGAGAAGAGCTGATGCTCAGTCCAAACACGATTGGAGTCATTGCTTCGGCTTCATTCAGAGATATTGTTTCCAGGCTCAGGCTGCGAAACAGCGGGAAACAGCTGTGTAACTTTTGTGATATTGTCTCGCCATAACGTGAGTCTAGATGCAGGTGTTTATATGTCCGTATACCTCAGATCACAGCACGTTTTTTAATGTTTGTCTTTAATACAGAAGGTTTAAAGAGGAACAGAACAGGGAAGGGTTGTGACACTGATACCAGTCCAAGGTGTTGCTTATTGCACTGCAAATTTCAAAAAAGATAATGGTAGAAATGTTTCTATTTACTTGAGCTGACCACCGTAACAATACAAACACACGTCATACTGTAACAGACAGTGTATCCAGCACTGCCTTTGCAATACGGTGGTCTATTTAAACGGCCATGACTCTGGTATGCTCATGCAGCGCTGCTATCAACAAGCTCCACCGCCAACAGTTCGACTTCAGGACAACTTCGCAAAGGAATATTGTGAAGGAACAAGCAGCTTAGGACTGGAACTCGACTTCACCAAGCTACTGGAGGTCTAATATCAAATCTATACATGTTTGTAGTCACATAATCAAGTGTTTCACATGAGTCTAAACTCAATGTGAGCTGAAAAAAGCAAAAAGGGGTTTGATGAGATCACATTCTTCCTCTTTGGGGTCAATCCAGTTTTATGCAGTTAGGCGTGAGGATCAGCATTAAGTTGTTCTCTTCCAGGCATGCGATGCTTCCTCCTAACCCGCTGCAAACAACCCAAATTCCTTATCAAGACTCGTGCCCCAAAATTACACCGCAGGGCTGACGGTGAACAAAACCCTTGCGCCTTGCGTTTAACAATGTGCATATCTGTGTTTGTACTCTGCAGAGTGCTGAGACTGTGTTCTTTCAATATGAACTTTGAACACGGTGGGAACACACATCTGTCAAAGCTTAAGAACACAAAACCGCCAAACGTCACCAGAATTGGAAGGTTTGGAGGTTTGTAAACTCAGTTATCGCACACGCCTGCAGAGATACATGGGTGTCTGCGTTCTCCTTTCCCCAGTTATTGTTTTTAAACTGAATTTTAACTTGTTGGAGTGTCTCCAAAGGAAAATGAAATCTAATCAGCTCATTATATATATATACAGTAAGTACAAATATTGAATTGTGCATATTGCAGAAGGCGCAGGGACAATGTTTGGGTCCTGCAGCATAAACACAAAAGAATGAAAAAGAATGAGACGATTAAACGTCGGCTGAGGAGGAAAATGTGAAACTCTTGAAGCAGAAATGTTCCTGCCTCTGCCCTTACTTTTGTTCACACTGTGAGCATGTGTCAGTCTATGAATGGCTGCAGTAGGAAGATGCATGGAGCCGGCGCTGGCCGAGACAATGACTGATATGGTCACATCTCACTGCTCACGGAGGACGAAATATAAGACGGGATCCCCTTCCAGCCAGAAGTGAACTTTGCTTCATTTTGCCCACTTAATGGTTCAGCGCCACCTGCCAGTCGGCCTTTATCACCTCCATCACTCCACTTAATCAGAAGTGCTGGCTTAGGAGTCCCTCTAATCAGACCAATTAGACTTTAAGGCCTTGTCTTTCTGGCGGATGTCCTCTCAGTTCAGGAAACTCTTTGACTTCCTCCTGCCTGGCTGGCAGAGGCCCAGCCAAGCTTTCAGAGAACAACCTTGAGCATTTTTATCTTCTACATAACCTTTATTTAACAATGGAGGTCAATTTAAACTAATTGTTACTCACGATGTCAGTCGAGGATTTTAAAAGGGACTTGGGTTAAAACAGAAGAACACACGACAGAGTTTTATGCCAACAAGACTAACAGAAACGGGCATCCGGCGATACTTGATCCGTTCTCTCCATTTTGTTTCCTCCACAGGCACCGACCCACGACTCCACATCACCGGCTTTGTCATGATGTCTGTGAAGCATCCGTCACGGTTCTGGCAGGCTTCAGTCAGTCAGATAAGCCTGTGAAACCTGTCTGACTAAACATCAAATGAGTGTGTTTTCACACTCTGCGGTGTGACAGCCATGCTAAGAGATTTAATCGTCACAAACAAGGCCCACATGGTTTATAAAGTACGTACTGTCGCATTTCATGGCACGTGGAGCGTTGCTTTCCACAAACCATCTAGATTCTAAATTGTTTGTAAGGTAAAAAAAAAGAAACTCATAGACTCGTGGTTAGCACTGCAGTCATATCATTTCAAATAAATTATAATCTGCAGAACCGGAGAACCGGCTCTTCCTGTGAACTTGTGATAGTTTTTGACATTTGGGATTTCTGAAACATGTTTAATCTCAGGATAATCATGGTAAATCGGACAGCACTATCCATCATAGCCAATTGTAATTACCTGCATATAGATCACTGTCACATGAAAAGGGCCATTAAGGGGAGTTCTGTGTGTGAATAGAAAACATTCAATCAAAATGCCACAGGCAACACGACCGGCAGCCAGGAGCGGTGATTGAACAAGAATCCTAACCAGGACATCCCACGCTGATGGCATCGTTCCCAGGTGGGCCGGCTACGTGTGACAGTCACATAAACAGGTCTATCAGCACGGGGAGGGCTTCGGTTCGGTGTTCGTCCAGTGTGGCTCAGCTGAGATAACAGCCAACCGGGCCAGACAGGGTTAACACCTGGCTTCATGATCAAATGAAACTTTATGATAACGTCGTATTGATCAATTCAGTCACTGATAGTTGATCTGATCAGCAACCAACACTGATAATCAGAGAGGGTTTAAAACAAACCCCCGCTTGGACTATATTGACCTCTGTTGGACCGTAAAACTGCTGTTGAGCCAGACAGCAGCTCTGTAGAATCTACTGAGCACTTGGACAAAGGAGAGTTTGCACAATGCACAATTTTAATATTTGCCCTTCTATTTACCATTTTGTTTAGAGGAGGGGTTCCCCACCGCAGGATAAATCTGAGGGGTCCTTCACACCAAACCTGTCTCATTCGGTTCAAACGAACTGAGAGATCTCAGTCGTATTCTGGTGTGGACTAAAGTACTGGACAGAGACCGCCTGAGGGGAAGGGTCTCAGTCCGCTTCCGGTCGGACTCTGGTGCTATTTGGCCTGAAAGCAAACGGACCAACGCAGCATTTTACGATAGATTCGTGATTTCTTATAGGTGATCTGTGCACGTTCGTGCAAATCATCGTCGGTAACCATGGTAACACATACAACATGTGGGGTTTCCTGATCTAACAGAAAGTGAAAAGGAATTAAAACAGAGGTCTGTTGAGCTTGTGTGTTACTCCATGTGTTTGTCACGTCCGAGTATACGACTTTACAGTTTTTACCAAATGAACCAAACTCTATTGTAGGTGTCAAGACAACCCGACAGTGATTGATGGGAAAGAAGAGATGAAAAACTCAAGAAATACCTCAAATTTAGACCATTTTTTTCTGACTTCTCTAATCTTAGTTTTTTATCTGGTAACAGGATAGTGAGGAAAGACCTCTTCATGCTTCTCACAGTTACAAATGAAACTAAAATCTGTCTTTGGTTGAGCTGTGATGATGGGGTCACCCGCCCAAAAGGTTGGAAACCACTGCTTTAATGTTAAAATGGAGACTATAAGTTGTCAAACTGCTCACTGGATCTGTGGTGATTACACTCAGTACAGACTGAAGGTTATTGTGCAGACCGAATAGATAGAGCTGTGAATAAAACGAGCTAATAAAAAGCCATTTCACAGCTATTTCAGAGACTCTAATGCTGCAGACCATAAATTAGTGAAGGAAAAACCATCTGTATGCGTAAAAAGAAGAGAGAAAATGAAGTGAAATATCCAGCAGAGACTCACCGCTTTGGAAAGGAAGAGAGGGCGGTTCGTTCAAAACTAATTGATTTAGATTTTATGTTGGTAAAAGATGAAGATGGCTATCAGCTGCTGTCATAAAATCCACCTTAAAGGGGAATTTTGGTATTTTTAAACCTGGGTTTTGTAATCGGTCCAGTAGATCGCCTCAACCGGCAGCCACGAACAGGCTGCGACGTAATCCTGGCAGGCAACTGCAGCCGTTGCCAGAGACAGGCTCAGATTGTTGGCAACATTATGGAAAGAATCCTGACAGAGATAGACCTTTCTGCGAAAGAGAAAGATCCAGAAACAGAAGTCTCGCTCTGAAACCTCGCGAAAAACGTGAGTGAGAGTTGGAGAGAGGAGTTTGGAGTTTCCACAGAGGAACTGGCCTGGTAGAGATGCTTTCCATAATGTCGTCAGACACTGAGAATAACAATCGGAGCCTCTCAGTCAAAACACTTTTAATGGACCACAAGGATTACGTTGCAGCCATTGCAGACGATTTTTCATGGCTGCTGGCTGAGGAGATCTGCTGGACCAATTCCAAAACTTTTTGTACCTTTTTTGTCATTTTACAAAATAAAGCCCAGGTTTGAAAATACAAAAAAACGACCCTTTAAGTATTTTTATTTTGTTTTTTAAAAGTTACAAATGGGTAGATGGAGGGTGTACATGAAAACCCCGATGTAAGAACCACGGAAACAGAAAGAAATGTTGTTTTATACAAATTCATGTAAAGGTCATGTTGCTTATTCCCGTCTCATTATTTTTCTTTGAAGAGACACCGGTCACTCTGCCACCTCTCTAATGACATTACATGTAATTCCAGTTAGAGTGAGATGGAAGGGGAATATAAATGGCAGCATATGTGAGAGGTACTGGACTGATTATATCGAAGTATAAATATGGCACATTCGGCATTAGAGGCGAGACAGATATATTCACCATATCTAAAAGCATATGCGAACACTTTTTGCTGCTATTAACGCCTGACAGGCAAATAAGTGTTGTAAACTCAAACTGTATTGATTATGAGTTTGTTATTGCTTCTAGCAAAAATACCCAGGAGGATGTTCTTCACTGGGATTATGGCTATGATGTTGGTGCAGCACCAAAGCACCCATAATCACCGAGAACATCCTGAAGGTTATTGCAGCTTTAATACAATGCCTGCGAAAAGTGTGTGAGCGCTCCAAAAAGTTTTCTCCCAAGTAGTAAACATAAAAAATAAAGCTAAAAGTAAATGTCATATAAATATATAGGTGAGCTAGCCGGGAGTCAGAGAGCACAGCCCAAGGGGGGCACAATCCTCTAAACGTGTTGGTTTGATGATAAAAACATTCAGAAGTTTCAGAATCTGATATTAAAATATGTAACAATCATGCAGATGTTTAGACAATACCTACTGCGAATATAGCAACTTTATAATAACTCAGGAAAGCAAAGGAAAGAGTTCTGATCAAAAAAACTCTGCTTTCTAAATGACCACATGGTGGCGCTACCTGCTCCAATTCACATCTTACTTTACTGACTTTACACTCTATGAACACACTATGAACCTTCAGATATCCTGCAAACGTACAGACAAAATGCTAAAATGATCTGCCGTATCATGGGAGCGTACAAAACCACACAAACACCTCGTGGAAAGGACTTTAAGTCACAGCTTACTGAGAACAGAATTACTTCAATGAATGGGTTCAAATCTACAGAGAACACTCCCAAAGTATTTAAGACAATCTAGTATACGTTGTAATATCTCCTCTTCTTCTTTGTTGGACGTGTTTGAGTCCGCTAGCCTTGCTCATGGTCCTGAATGAAGATGCCACCTGCTGCTGGATAACAGGTTAGAAAGTTATCGATTTTTCCCCTGAAGTTTGGGAAGGAAACATTATGTCTCCAAATCATGGAGTAACATGTGGAGTGCTGAGGTCACAGACAGGGGTAGTAATCTCTATGCAAACTTAAGTCCTTTTTCCTGAAGTGTTTACATTATTTTGTCCACCCAACGTGAGCATCAGCATGCTAGACTGTGGTGAACGTGGCAGACCGACATGGAGGAGCAGGACTGAGGTTCTGGAGCAGGGTGCACTGTGAGCCGTGCCCATCGGGTTTGGTGTTCTTGCTGGATTCCTCTGCTCCCCGCTGAGGCTGTTCTGGTGAAAAAGTCTCTGAACTGGGTCACAGCTGCACACAGTGGCACCATGGCACATTTCTCCGTGAGCGAGGACTATCTGAAGGCCGGGGGAGAAAACGAGCTCGCTTGTTAAACTGCCCCCCCTCCAAGTAAGATGAGAAGAGCGAGAAGCCAGAGCAATAAATCATTAATCCACCATAAAGGGGCTGGGGGGGGTGGGGGCAACGTCTCGCTGTCTTTTAATGTGAGGCGGATGTATGGCACGGCAGTTTGCACCTCTGCCACCTCCATATGGCCCTCTGGAGAAAGTGGAAACTAGGAAACAGAGTCTCCACATGGGGAGTAACAACGCAACAGAAAGAGTGTTTGAAACGTCCTAGATGGCTCTGCTGGAGAGGACAAAGACAAAACTCAGCTGGGTGTCAGCAGGTCCTAACCCCCGTCTCTTCATTCATCACTGGAAGCAGCAATCACGCTCAGCTCTCACGATGGTATCATTTCTAACTGAGCTGTATTTGCAGCAAAAAGAGAAAAGCATAAAAATACATAATGCAAACTAAAACATTACAAAGTGAACTTAAGCATTTAATAATTAATGTATGCAAAGCTAATAGATTTAATTCCCTTCCAGCCTTGACTCTGGTGAGTTGGAGGTCTGGCATTAAATGACTTTGTCTTGCCCTCAATTACCGCGGGGAATAAAGATCACCGAATCAGAGCCAAAGTGACGCAGATGCCCAGGTTATAAATTTGTATAATCTATAACTCTGTTGGCCCAGATTGTCATTAAGACACGCTCTTATGCACTCATTGTATTAATGGCCAAATCGAAAGCGTGACCACATACCTGAAAAGATTTCTAAGCAATCTTCATGATCAGCATTAATGTGGAGGTCTAAGGAGGTCAGGTCCAAAAGGTCTTTAAAGCCCAGTGGAAGATTTGAGAAGAACTGACTGCAGGTAGCAGCCTGCTGCGACGTCCTTCTGCGCTCCATCTTTGATTTACAAAAAGGAGGGAAAACGCTACCAAAACAGAGGCATTCTCACTTCTTTTTTCTTTGAACCTGGTCTGCGTCTGCGTCTTTACTCTTTTTCACGTACTCGCAGGCTCTGTGAAGCCATGCTTAGGCGCTAACTTCAGCATGCTAACATGCTCATAATGACTATGCTAACATGCAGGTATAATGTTTACCATGTTCACCTTCTTAGTTTAGAGCTTTAGTATGCTAACATTGCTAATTAGCATCAAAACTAAAGCATTGGACAAATTGAATTTCTGCATTGGCTTTAACGTTAACTAGTGACGCAAACATCAGTTCAGCATTATTGTTGGTCGTGACTGCCTATAATACATTGCCTTATTTGGTCGGAGTAACGTCTCTGAACACATTTGATTGTTTTTCTCCGTCACTCGCCAACTACAACTTGTAAGTGCAGAAATGTTGGAGCGTCGCAGCAATCTGGGATGAGTTAGTAGGACTTCAAAAAAAACTCCTAAACCAGGAGGCTGCTATTTTTACACGCTGTTCTATTGCAAGGGCTTACATGATGTCCTTTTGAATAGAGGTCAGGTCCTCTGCTCACAGCCAGGCTCTTTGTTTAACTGCTGTATTACTGTAAAAGGGCTGGAATGATGTGACAGGTCTGGAAATTGACTTTCTTTATGACTATAAACACAAAACAAACTTGAGTTCATCGTCTTAGGCTGCATTTTGCTAACAAACTGGGGAAAGCATTACACTCAACAAAACGGTCTTTAAAAATGGTCTCTCATAAAGCAAAATCCTCCTCCGAAGAAACCAATGTCTCAGCTGTTGCCTGCAATCACCAGCTAATTGTAACACAACCTCAACGCTATTAGCCCTCCTTGGCCAGGCTTGCCATTAGCTGATTACTGCACACCCACTATCTTATTAATGTAAATCCCTGAAAGAAAATATGGCTGAGGCACAATATTTATTTTGCAGGCTATTCACATGGTACACAGTCTCAGTTGGCTCCAATGCTTTATAGAGATTTTTAATGAGTCTTAACCAACCACCAAAGAGGACGATTTATTATTCCATCCTGCTGCCTGCTTAAATGAAAAAAAAAAAGCAAATAAATTAAGAGAAAAATAAAGTTTTTGCAGCAAGAGGAGGCGCCTGCTGAGGTGAATATGCTGCATTTTAATTTACTGTTTGAGAACAGAGGTAATCCATCTATGTTTGTATCTCAACAAATATAATTTAGACCCCCGCAATCGTCTTGTCTGCACCAGGTGATATACAATGTTCCTCCCCTTGTTGACTCTTTTGTTATAAATTAATCAGTGAGATTGTCCCATCTCTCATTATGTGGCCCAGGCAGCGATGCTGCATCCTTAGCAAAAAGAATCATAATTGATAACAGGCCAACTTTATTGATTTATACAGAAGAAAATGTCTGGTTATCCTATTTGAACAGACAGCCTATGAAATATCATTAGTATTCCTGCAGTGTCTGTTTTCAGGGCCTCGTTTTTTGTATCAAATTTAAATGCATTCAGCGTGCAGTATTGTGACAATGCAGTGAATACAAATTTCTGCAAACATACATTTACCGACTTCATCTCTTCGGCCACCAATGCTGAACTTCCTCTCCCCATTAAAACCAGAGGAGACGTCCTCTTGGCCGACGTGAAGCTCTCATCCCGTCTCATGCTGCTTGGGCACCTGCCAATATGTCCTCATTTAAGAAATCGCCTGGGCTGATAAATGGCCGCACTCTCTGTCACCATAACTAACAGAGTGCCGGCCGCCCATAGGGTCGACAGAGAGGTGCTCAATCTGGTGTGACAAAATTACATCTTGTACCGGCCAGTGGGATGAGAGAGGGGCCTGCAGACGAGAGCCAAATCACAGCCTCGGCGGTGCAAAATCCCTCCCTGCTGCATCCTAACGGTGTAATCCTTCTGCCTCGCTCTCTAACAATGTTATCTGATTTGCTGCAATGCTCTCCCAAACAAAAGTATGGAGCTAAGGGCGCAGATCTTTCTATGTCTTGAACCTTGAATCGATACATAATCAATACAGCAAAGTCCATTGCCTGCCTGTGTGAAAAGAGGCTGTATTGCCTGCAGCAAATCAGACAGTCAAACTAGGAGCTGTAATGGATTCATGTCTGTTTAATTAGCTTTTTTATAATAAATGAATATGACCTTCCTAAATGCTCAGCAATATATTTAATGTTTAACTTAACACAAACAATTCTAGAGCCAGAGTCAAACCTTAACCTTCAGCATTAGTGAAGGGTTTCTTCACTTCCTCTCAGAGGCAGAGAGGGATATTTGGGACAGGGTATTCCTGCGGAGGGGAAAATGGGCTAAATTTGGTGACATGTTAATTTTGGACTCTCCCCTTGTCCACTGGATGGGGTTGATTAATGTGGCTCCTTGTCACAGTGAGCTGGCAGAACCAGGACAGGCACAGAGTTGCCCTCTTCTTCTTCATCGACTGTAGTTCATGGTTCTGCAGTTACCATGACGACACAATCAAAACTATGAGCGACAACATCTGGATTGTGCGATCGGCTGTAGAGAAACACTAAATGATAGATAAAAGTTTGGTTATTAGAAGAATGATAATCGCGTGAAAAGGAATACAGAAATACACAATCATGAGTTTAGCAGGCTAAATTGATATCAAGCAGTCAGATGCAGCTAATGTTCTTATCTGAGCAACAATTTTCGTTGTGTGAGAGCTGAGGTAGCTCAGAAAGAAATGAAAGAATATGGTTTGGTCGGAAAGGTTGTTGGTTCTGTTTTGTCTGAATCTTTAAATATGCATCCGTTACTATAAATATATTCATTACATCGATCATGATTTGCTTTATATATATTCTGCATGCATGGAAGTTCAAAAAATGTAGAATTCTTTTACAATAAAATTAAACCAAAAAACATTTCTGTGTCTTGTCCAGCGGGGGTTAGATCACTACATGTTCACTTCGGCCTCCAGAGGCTTCGGTCTGGACTGCTCCACATTCTTCGCTGTAGATGGAGCCACAAAAATCAGACAGAGGGGTGGTTTCGTTTTTTTAATTCTGATCCAAGGAATGCTCTCAAGTGAACTCCACATAAAATGATTCTCTATGTGAGAGTTGATGTAGCTCAGAGAGCCCCCAGCTAAGAATCAGATTTTGTAACCGAAAAGAAGTTTTTGGTTTGACTCATCTCTGTGTTTTGTCCAGCGGGATTTGATCCCTGTCTTCGTGTTCACTTTGGCCTCCAGACATCATACCACTCAATTTTATTTGCTGCTGAAAAGCCGAACAGCCAGAGGGATGATTGGTTTCATTGTTCATTCAGATCCAGCAGACTTTCTGAACTCTTACCTCCTGTGTGAGAGCTGATGTAGCTCAGAAAGCTTTTTAAGATAGACCTTTAGTAACAATCCATTAATGCATTAAATCACAGATATCTGTTAAAGGCATCCTCGCTGTATTTATTTTCCTCCTGTAACAAGTCAAACCAAAACCTAGTGAGAGAACTGTAACGCCATAGAGAGGAACAAGCTAACAAAGGCAAAAAACATCTAACTACTGCATAAAATAACTGCAGCCATCTTAAATGTGCTGTGAAGAAGATTCAATATCCATGGTATTTCATTACAATTCGATTACCTTGGTGCACTTTACAAACCTCAATATATAAAACAAAAACAGAATCACATGTTTACTTTTCTTTTCTACCATTCATAATATGTACAAAGGCCTTTTACAGCAAATAACCTCTGACTTGAATGGGTTTAAGTTGAGCTACTCTGTACTTTAATAGATTTGTATACAGGTACGTGTACTACTGTATACATACCTGCACAGGAGACAAAAAGCAGCAGCATCTCACTGTTCCCTTTTCTTATCTGTCTCAAGTATTGGTTTGTAATTCTGCTTGCTCCAGAGTGCCACAGTGCAGCTTACACAGTGCATTATGTGAGGAGAATAAACAACGCTGCCCCAAGACAGCAGTTAGATGACTAGCACAATGCTAACAAACCGAAGGTAAACACAGGCCTGCCTGTGTGAGCACCTGCTCTTGGAGATTAATGTGGGCACCGGGGCCAGTAAAAACATCATTATCATTCGGTCTTATTTAGTCGGCTCTGCAGTACAAGGTCGGACCAGATGTTCTGTGGACAGAGGGAAGCTTATCAATAGTGTTGCGTTCTCGTTATTAGGCAGGACTGCGTTGTATACACACAGATATACACAAACACAAGGCCATTCTCAGCATGCCAACTCACTATCAAATCATTGTTGATCAGTTTGTATTTTCCAGAAAACAATTAAAACATACCATTCGTGCAATATTTACAAAAACAGCATCGATGAATCATCTGAATCCAATTAGCAAACTTTACTTTATTTCTCCTCATTTCAGAGGAAACAGCTGCTCAGGTCGTTGTGGATGATTGCTTTTGTCAGAACACAGTGAGGAGGATAATTTAACTCACTTTTGAGTCACAGGAGTCATGACATGTCACTGAACTCCTCCTGCTCTTTGTTGGTTTACATGTCGACCAGCAACAGCGAACACAAACTCTGTCCCCCTCAATGTCTGGCTGAAGATTTCCCCTTGTAGTTTTGAGCCTCAGGGTTAGAGGACAAGCTTGTTCACATTACCTGCAGGTAAGATGAAACAGTGGTTTCCTTTCCCTCATTCAACAACACTGTTCATCATGTTCAGCCTGTGTCGTGTCATCACATGGCGTAAGTCCTGAACTGTGGTCGCATGAAGATTTTGTTATCATCATTTGGTCGACTACTTTTTTCCAAAAATGAATTCTGCGGCATGAAAATCAACCTGCAGACTCGAGTTAAATTGTCTATAATCAATATTTTCCTCAGGAGCTGGTGGAGTACAAGTTCAAGAGTACAAGTTTGACATATCAACTTATAAGGTGATGATATGTCAATGTTTCACAACTTGTTTCCGCTGCCAAATAAATCCGTTATTGCAGGTTTAAAGAGTCAATTCATCCAAAACACAAACAAATAAAACAGCATTGTTTATTGAGGTGGACCCAGAAGTCTCACTGGCAGATATCTTCTGTACAACATCAGTTGGACATTCATTTGAGCATTTCGTCTCTTCAACTTAAGTTACACATCACAGCAAAGTGAAGGGAAACAACTTGGAAAATAGTGTGATCACTTACAGGAGCAATAAGCAAGATGTTCATGTGAAATCACACCTCGATGTGGAGCTGCAGCAGAGAGGAACATCTCACTTCTTTTCCTCTTCTTCTTGTGTAGATTCACCTGATTTGCACCTAGAAATCTTTAAAAAGTCTTAACTCTAAATTGCATCATATTACTGGTAGCCACTGTGGTATTTCAAGTGCCAACATGGGAGCAAACCCAACATTTAGACCCTCTGCATCAAAGAGCTGCAGCGGTAGTGATGTCAGTCTGGTAAAGGATCCATATGGAGAACAGGGGGAGTAAACACACCTGTATGAGACAGGCAGCACTCCTATCTTCTTCAGAAAGCTCTCCATCAGCGTCACCCTGACTTGTGATTTGGCTGGTGGGGATCTTGCGTGGCAACCTCATCCATCTTTATCGCTGCACCAGGAAGCACGCGGTGATGGGCGTCGGATGACAGGCGCAATAGAGCCGCCGGCTTTATCCACTGGCGTGTCTTCTCAGCTTCACCCTCTGAGAGCTTTGAAGGGCGACTTCCTCAGACTGATAGCAGAGAGATGAATGCCGGGATGAGGCCTGGAGGCTGTTTCCCTCCTCCTACGCTATTACTTCATTCTCAACCAGTATTCTTGTGCAGGGCCTCCGCTGCCTTGATGCGTCTCGAGCTGCCAGACTGAGGATCAGCCTGTTTAGCGTGAATTTGCAGGTAGTTGCACAAACAAGCGTTGGATCAGTTTTTAGAGGGAGAGGGCAAATAAAGGGGGGAGGTCTCAAATACTTCATATTTACAATGGAGGTTTTGTTTCCGAGTGCTGCACAGCACCCAGAGCATCAGGCAGGAAAACACCTTGATTTATTTAACAGCAGTCTATGTTCAACCGACAGAAGAGAGATTTTATGACAACTCTTGTTTTGAATATTAAAATGATTTATTTGTCGTGTTCTGGCATTCACTTCATTCTATCATCCTTTGTCTTTTATATTTTTGACATTTTGTTAACAGCTTAATTCTTCATCCACATTCACCAAACGTGCAAATACTGATGAACCCCCCCCCCCATAAAAACTCCACACAGTAAAGTGAGACAATTCAACTGGAGCTATTAAGATATGCAGCTTAATTATGAATGAGCTATGTGTGGGCGTAATAAGCATGGCTAATACAATGGCTCTTTGCACAATATGTGCCTCAGTGTATAAATTAGACCCAGTTTAAAAAGAAAAGGTGAAACACACCACATTACACTTTAATTATGAAGCAATAATTACATTATATTGCTGCAGGTCACAGGTTGGTCTTTCATCGGTTTAAATTATGAAAACGGACATGGAGTCTGGTTCAAAAGTACAAGCAACTGTAGCCTCTGAGGGTTTGGAGTTCATCAAATCTGAATTAAGTCAAATCCCTTAAATGAAATGTGTTTTTAGTGAACACGATATAAATTATATATATTCATGAACTAAAACTCAAAGACAAAAAGAAATAAAAGATTCAATAAGAGATTTGTTAGAGCTGAAGAAATTCACTCGTTCCTTGATGCTAGTTTACGTTTACCTTCCTTCTTATTTTCTATGTTTATTCAGCAGTTCAGGAAGTGTGTGTGATTGCCAGAAAACCAGAGTCAGAAGAGAAAATACATACATTTCATCTCTATGTGTTCAGCGCAGAGATATGGACATGTTTAGCCCAGCTAAGCACAACGTTGACAGCAGGGAAAATGACTATCTGAGCTCCATCAACTGCAACAAGTTTTTAAGTGCCTTCCAAAATTACCTCTATGAGAGTTTTCAGATCTGGACCACATCTCCTAAACGGTCTTATTTAGTGTACATGTTAGCTGGTAAGCTAGTTACCAATAATAAGTTATGACAGCGCTCAAATCTGGAAACCACAAAGAGTACAAAACTTAAAATGAACTAACACGTTTAAATGAAAGTAATCACAGAAACACAGGCAGAACTCCTGTTTCCACATATTCACCAGACTCCTCCAATCTATGTTTGAGGGTTGCCTGAAAGGGACAAATACACAGCAGTGATGTTCCATTAACTTGTTATATTTTTACATGTTAGCGCCCTATTAAGAAATTCACCGGGTTAATTTTCGGAGCCATTTCACGCCGGCTATCTGAACGCTTGTCAGCAAGAATTAATGTGCAAATTAAGGTTTGAGAAGTCGCTGTAGGCCTCTTTCACAGGTCTGATGCATAATGGTCATCGTAACAGAAGCTGTCTGTCCATGAGGAGCTTGAAAACTACAAATTAGTTTTCAAATGCCAATTAGGAAACAAAAGACAAAGTATGAGGAACTTAGCTGTTTTACTTTGAAAGGACCAAAGAGCTCTTACTTTGACACTGACAGCTGACAGAGATTGTCAATAGCAGCAACGGAAAGTAACTACAGTTACTCAAGTACTGTTTTTCCAGTTAAAGTAAAATATAGTCTGGAGTGGAATGTATTTGTACATTTAGTCAAGTACTCTACTTAAGTTCAGTAAGAGTACTTTATACTTCTACTCCACTACATTTCAGAAGGAAATATTGTCATTTTTACTGTGCTACATTTACCACATAAAAAGCTTATAAATACAAAGCATTGTTAAAGATTGAAGCAGTGGTTCCCGACATGTTTTGTGACCTCTTACAAGGCAACCTCTTGTCATGTTTCAGGTGTCCAAAGAGACATTTCCCCTCAAAACTTCTCACATGGTTTTAAAAAAAATATTCAAGACCAAAGATCAGAAGTTAGTTTTTTCTTCTATCCTTTCGTATTTATCGTCTCACAACCCCTCAGACTCATCTTGTGACCCTTTACGGGGGCCCAAGCCTTATGTTGGGAACCACTGGACTAAACTACCAAACATAAATACTCTAGTACATAAATATTTCTGAATTTTTACTTATGTGGGATTTTGATGCAGGACTTCTACTTGTGTCAGAGTATTTTACTGTCACTAAAGTAAAACATGTGAATACTTCTTCCACCATTGTTCAATAGATATTATTATACGCTGCCATGTATCTTCTTTAAAGTAAAGTAGGGATATATATTTAGAGCAAGAGATAAAATGTGGCCTGCAACCAGAAAATAAAAGACCTCAGTAGGAAATCGAATCCAAAGAATAGTTGGCAGTTTCCAGGATATTTAATGTTCTCGATGGGATTTGTCATCATTTGTCTTCCATGACTTACTGAGACATCCATCCCTGTCAAAACTGTGAACAATGAGGAAAACAAAACTTGTGGGCCATGATAAGCTGTCAGCCGTGGTCATCTAGAGGCCGAGCACCGTCTCAGCCTACCAAAGAGAGAGAATTTATCTGCCCTGTTACAAATCGAAACAAGCGTCTAGGCAGAACTTTTGGGAAGCAATTAGTCATGTAACGTCAGGGAGAATCGCATCCAGGCGGCTTTATGTGTGAGAATCCCCAGGTAGCTGGAGTCCTGCTGGTTGTTACAATCAGGCTGCTGGTGAACATTCGAAACTCAAACACAGACTGCTTCAGCGGCGGCGGCGGTGCCAAATCAATGACAGCTCAGTTTGAATGGCGACCCCTGATTGGTGAGTCGTGTGAAAAAGTACAACTTTCCCCGCAAAGTTTTCTCGTTCACAACATCCGGCTTCAGCCGAGGAGGGAGTCGTCTTTCTTTGCCCTTTATGAAATTAAGAGAGGTAGGGAAAACAATTCCATCAGTAATTCCATTTCCCTCCTCGCAAACTGCATATTGCTCATTAAATATTAACTGACAGGCCTGAGCTTCCTTGCATTTTGATTATTGTTTGTTATATAATTATTTACGGCCGACAGGTTAAGGCCACCTGCAGAATGTTAATAAGATTGTTTCAATTGATGCAAATTAAAAAGCAGGAAAACAACCAATACCAAGATGTTTTATGAATAATAACTGCTTAATAACTCACCTGAAATTAGTGATATCTGGGCCAGGATTACGCCTCACCTCCAAGTGCCAACAGGGACGACCAGTCGCTGTAGTTGGTGTGGAGTCCCGGAGGTGACAACAGGCCGTCTGATTAGTCACACGTATAATTGAATACATAAATAAGTAAATAAGTAATAAGAGTGAGATCAATAATTTATGTGGATTGTAAAATTACTTATTTTATCTCTATTTTCTACACATTTTGGAGTTTTCTGACAATATTGATAATAATGAGAAACGCTGCTGTAAGTGTGCTAAGATTGGTTTAGTTTGTCTAATGGTGAACACAGAACGTGCTGAGGCTGCAGCCACTCTGTGAGCTACAGTACATGCTAAAAACGCTAGTATGCTAACACGCTCACAATAACATGCTAAAGTTAAGCAGAAGCAAAAATGTCAACCAGGTGAGATGTCAGGGAATCAGCGAAGTCAGTAGGTTTTACTATCTAGCAACAAAGACTGTCTGACCGTCAGCAAACAGCTGCTTATTTCCACATCCAGCAGTTACGGAGCAACATTATCATTAATCTTATTTTAATTAAAGTTATGTTTATGTCACCTGATGAATGTAAGTCCAGTACTCTCTCTCTGTTTGCTCTGTTTTTGGTCTCCACCACCTCCTGAGGGAAATATCTGTCTCTTTAGCTGCTAAATGACGACGATACCGACGATACCAGTTCAACAACTCAAGTCCGAGAAGAAGACAAGGAATCACTCGGTCCCAGATGAACGTCAGATCTGTTGTCTTTGATGAAGATGCGGGGGTCCATCCTGACCCTCGGGTCCTATCACAGACATGCAATTCATTATTAGCCAATAACGAATCAGAAACCTCTCATAAAAACAACAGCAAAAATAGGAAATGTTGGGAGGTAATTTGACTATTGAACTGTCGATGTTATTTATTAATGTATTCAGTCAGACTTTTGACTGATCATTAGTGACACCTGTTGCTAGGACGAGACATCATGGCAGTCAAGGCTTGTGGAGTTTGAGTGCTCGGGCTTTCTATCGGACTGTACGACAGATTGTTGGCATCACTGCCTTTTCCCTTAGCTGTCCCCAGCCACCAACGTTTGCTCTGATCATAATGTAGCCCACGACATGCTCACTGGTAAGATTTGATTATCAATAAGCCAGCTGAATTGAGAATGTACTTGCCATGGCTTGCTTGACAAGCTCTGACTAGCACCCGTCCACCAGGCTAGTGAATTATGAAAACCATTGATGGATGAAATATGAACATCAATCTTTCTCAGCTCCTGTCTGCTGAATAAATTACTTTTAAAGTTCACTGCCATGTTTGCAGACATGTGCTTCAGAGAAGGCTCATGCCTCCCTGCTTTCCCCCCCCTGCACGGGTTATCTTCTGAGTGGAAGAAAATAATCTGTGAAGAGCAGAGTGAGTTACAATGAGAACATGTGGATATTTTCTGACGAGTTTCTGGATTGATGAGAGGTTTGTCCTATTGAGTACACGAGGCATGAAGGCAGCGGAAAGTCAGGTTGATTGTCCAATGATTTGCCTTATTGTAAATCAATAAAAGAAGATGCAGTGCTTTGAAAATGCCCCATCTGCAGTTCATTCTGACACTGTTCATAGTCTGTGGGGTGTCTCGTAAGTCTCTCTGCTGCATGGCAGGGACATTTCTCAACTTTTACAGGTAATAAATGGGGGTGTATTTCTTCTCTCTTGCCCTGAGCATCCATAAATAATACACTTCTACACAGAAGAGGGAAAAAAGGTGGTGTATGACATTTTCTGAATAAATTCCAAAGATACTGTGCTCCTAACTCTGAATCCACTGTTTCTAATTTGGGTCTTATCCCTTATTAAAAGACGAAGTAGGTGGACAAAATGTCTGGGACTATAAGACTGTGTCTGTGTGTGTTGGTGTGAGCCAAAAGTCCTCCTGAATTCTGTGTGAATAGTCAGTCTGGACTCATGAATTTTTTATGGAATAAGCACATCTTAAAATGCAAATACATGTTCTGTCCACAGCAAGTGAGAAAAAGCACAGCTAGACAGGTAGTGGTTTGGCATTGAAACAGCAAGGTGGAAAGTGAGAGTGTTGAGACCTTGGGTTAGAGGGGTGTTTGGCATGTATATGTATGTTTATGCTTTTGTTAAACCCTGATGCTGCAGGGTCAATACAATATACAGCAATACAAACTGATAAAATGGCACAAAAATAGAAAACAAAACTTGATGCTTAATGTTGACAAGGAGTTATGAGCTCAATTAACATATTTAATCATAAATCACCTCTTAAGAAAATACATAAATAATGAAATGCTGAAACACAAATTACTACATGCATGAATAAATGACGATATAAATACACGCTTGTGTTTAATCTAGATATAAATATCACCCAAGAACATAAGAGTTTACTGGTTTTTGGTTGGGTGCAGTTTGTTTACAGATGCAGACAGCATTTTACCCACAATCCTCTCTGCTTCTTAACCAGCTGACACATCAGAGATGTCTGAGCTACATCAGCTCTCACACACAGAGAGTACATCGATATGGACTTCAGATAATAAAAATATCAGCCGATTCATAACTTCTGCAAATTCATTAATGTGAATTTTCTGCGGATTCCTTCTTGGTCTCTTCCTGGTTGTAGGTCAATGTTGCCGGGTGCGTGATAATTATACTACTTGTACGATAATTTAGCCTTTGTATTGCGTACAATTACATGTACAATGTACATTATCCAATTATTGATTGTGAAATGGATGATACTTTTGGCATGTCACAGTCTTAGTCTTTCATTCTGCAACAGTAAAATGGTATTGATCTGATTTGGTATCAGCCTGTTCTTTCGTCATATATTACCTACTTCCACAACGTATTACAGGAAACGCGAAAAAGAAAAATGGAAGGGGGTCTCGTCAAAATATCCGCCAGTGGTTCGGAAATGTATTGATCCCAATACATGCCTTTAATCCAGTACAACTTTTACACAAACCTGGGCAAGCTCTCCTCTGACATCAGTGTGGTAGTAACAGTGTGAGTCCAAAACCACAAAATATTTCAGGCTAAAACCTACGTTGGAATATTTGCAGCATATTACCAAGTGCCTGAAATCAATACGATCATATAGCAGTACTGCAGCCTATTAACATAACCTCATTATGATCCGAAGGCCGTTATAATACCTTGTCAGCCTGGCTGTGTGGCTAATCATGTACAGATTTACATTTTCATTTCTCTTTAAGGTGTCAAGGGCCTCTTCTGACAATCTCAATTTATAAACAAGTGACACAGGGCCACATTAATCCAGCACACGTGGAAGCATCAGTCAACCTCATTATAAATGTACTGGTGAACCGCAGTGTATGGACGGATCATCGACCCCAGTGTTGAAGCTGTTCGGCATGTTGAGTGAACTGAAGACCATCCAGACAAACTTTGGTGGAATGAATAACATATGGCGTGTCTCTGTTTTGAAATCTGTTGCGTGAAAAGTGTTCATAATATAGGTTTCTCCCAGACTGCATGAAACTGCCATGAAAAACGACTTCATCTATTACAATAACTGAATGTTCATTTTATACATTGTGCAAATTAAATCCACATTGAAAGGCAGCAGTTTATCCCCAGAGTGTCCCTGCCGTTGAGCAGGTGGGGGTCACCCTGCCTTCAAGAGCTGCTCATGCAGAAAGACATTCAACAGTGGAGGTGGTGAAAAGGAAGAATCGCATGGAGCCTTCACAATGGGAAGGTTTCATCCTCTGGGAAGCATGAACGTGCTTAGTATCACAATTTACCGATTTTATTTTGATATCTTTGGTGTACAAGTGGACATTTGTTACTGATAGTGATAGAGTCATAGTCATAGAGAAACAAAAACATAATGAATCATCCTGTGGGGACCATGAATAATCACTGTCATTATATATCTGGACATATGTTTTCAAGTGTTCTTCAGCTGTTGGAGAGCGTTCAGTAAAACGCAGTAAAAGGCTGAAATCTGAATCTACGAACAGGAACACGGAAGTGAAACTAAACTTCAAACCAGAGAGATTCAGTTACGAGCTCACGTGACTAAGTATGTGCAGCCAAAAATGCTAATGTCAAGCATGCTAACATGTTTATCAGGTCTGATTTTTTACAATGGTCACTACCTTAGCATGCTAATATTTGCTAAATATCACTTAACACAAAGTGCCATTGGGGCTGATGGGAATGTCATTGTTCTTTTAAGTATTTGGTCATAAACCAAAGTATTAACATGTTTTCCTGACGAGGGGAATATGAATGTTTGTACCAAATTTCATGGCATCCAATAGTTGCGATATTTTACTCAAAATCACAAATATCCACCTCAGGGTGGCGCTAGAGGAAGAGTCGGGGGATCAGCAGGATTCGTCCTCTGGTGACCACAAAGGTACAAAATTTCATGGCAACCAGTATTGAAATATTTCAGTTAAAGTGATGGCACTGCTTGGCTATCTGAAATCTTCTCTAGATAAAATTAATGAGAGAGCTGTCATTAGTCTAATTAAAAGCCTCTTTGGCTCACTTTCATGTAATGTAGGGGCTAATTTTGAGCAAATTATTAACTCAGCCTGGAGCTATTTTAGAGCCAAATAATCAAACACATTTACAAGCTATCATAAATAGAAATGTTATGCTCACAGATTTGTGTTTGATTTTGGAGTCCCTTTTAGATGCAATTATCTAAAATAAGAAGAAAACAAACCCAGATAGACCGTCCGACCGTAGCCTCCTGACTCTGAAAGCATGGCTTTTGGCTCCATAATGCCATCTCCCCCTCAGTGCAGAAGCAGTAAATATGGAGGCCCAGGCTCTCAGTGTGATCAATAATTCCTTCAGCCCCCAGATTCCACACTGATAAGGCACTTTGATGTGGACCGAAGTGCAGGAGAGAGAGGCCATCCTGGGGGAGAAAATGTGAGGAAAAGAGGCTTCATTATTTCAGACAGCTGTCAGCGGGTCATAATCATTTAGCTCTAATACGTTTGTCAGTTTGGGAAACAAAGCAACAGTATGGAAGAAAGGCTGGATAAATAAATAAATAAATAAAAAAACCTCTTGTAATTTTGGGATCCTCTCTCAGTGATACCAAATCAGAGCAGGATGCACAGCAGGCGGCCTGAGAGGCATCAGAACAGGAGCGTGTCGTGAAACCAAAAAACAAGACGCAATCAGCTGAAGGGCGGCAAAACCAAAATATCTCTGACGCCAATGGACCTTTTTAGCTGCACTGAAACATGTTTTTGTGACGCTGTTTTGAGACTTGAATCATGTACCGGAGCCCACAGCAGACATTTTCAAAACACAGAAAAGCTCTGATGTATAAAATGTTCTGTTTCGTGCGAATGTGTCTTCAATGTCTGTGGAAGAGTCCAAGCCCCTTTTTGAGTCTATTTCATTTCAGTGGATTGAATCATTTGATAATAAATAGTTCACCAACCGCTCTGTGCAAAGTGAAAGCGGATGTAATGTTTGCTAATTAAGTCTGTGATAAATGGCTATTCCAAAAAGCTAATTTAGTTTGATTTAGTTTAAATGGGGTTCATGTTATTTCAACAGGGTCGGGAATTTATCTAAAAGCAACTAAACTTGGAGCAGTTCAGCTATTGAAATTACATTAGCTTAATTTGCCTCTTTCTTATTTGAATTACGTCGTCAGTGTTTCCTGACTCTGCGATTTAGTCGATAAACAGCTGTTTCACTCTCAGCACGTGTAAACAAACACCTATTTCTTCTTTCTAAACTGCTCCTTTGAGGTTTCTGCTAAATCAAATATGTGGCTGCTGCCTTGAAGAACTTGCAGATTTTAACTTTCAGGAACTGAAATGAGGACTGAAGTGGTGAAAATGCATAATGAATAAATCAGAGAGAAAATAATCAAGCCATTTGTTAAATAAAAAAATATCCACATTCATCACCTCCTACATGCAGCAGATCTACTGTAAGTAATTAGTGTTTGTTTCTAAAGCACGTCAAAAGAGCCTATTACAGCTGCTCTGTGTTGGAGCAGTCATTATTTCTTGGACCTCGTGGAGCAATTAGCTCCTCAGGATTTACTTACTTACTCTTCGGTGCACTTATGGAACAAAAACACAGCATCAGTGCACTTCATCTTCTCTGCTGTTGTTGCGGAAGTCAACGACGAGATAGGTAAGATAAAAAACAGTCTCTTAGACTTAGAAGTGCTCTTAACAAACTTTATGGACACAAGAATAGTGTTTTTGTTTGAAGCAGCAGCACTTATCCAGAGCTGTGGAGCTCCGTATCACGCAGACCTCTTACTATGATATTGCTCTGCGAGCTGCCCACACTAGCTACCAGTCAAATGCAGTTTTAGAGGATGGGCGAGGTTACAGAGTCACCCCAATCACACTGAAACCCAAAGTGTCTAAAGTATGAGTAATGTAATGTAATACTTCTTAAACAACATATTTAAACACCATTTCTTCTCCAATAAGTTTCTTTGATTCCACTTTGACACCCGAAGAGGTCAAAACTTCAGGAACGAATGAAAGGGGTATTAACACATGGATGGGTTTGGTTTCAGGCCAGTGCTGGAAGAGAAGCAAGGGGTGTGCGATGGATATAGGTGACACCATATTTGGTCCATAAACAGGAGAAATGCATCTATGGGGAAAATATAAAATACGTATTCTCCCACTCTGCTTTACAAAACTCTACACTGAAAGTGTCTGAAAGCATAAAAGCTTAGATAAAAAGAGAACCTGTGGTGAGAAACATGAAAGCAAATGAAAAGAAGAACTTTCTGACTAACGCTGTAGAGCAATAATTGGTAACACTTGACAATAAGGTACATAAATGATGGTAGTTTGATGGTTGTAAAGTCAGATAATCATCACATGACGAAAGACATATTGTAACTCCTCACTATGATGTACCACTCTACTTGTTCCCCATTTTGTGGACACGAATGTGCATGTGGGGGACGTAATAATGTGCCAGCAAAGAGAGTGAAGAAGAAGACGAGTAAACGTGGATGTAAACAATGCAGGATTCACACTGTACACAGGGAAATTCAATCCAACACATCTGTTAGGGCTCAAGGATACACACGGTGTGTTTCGGTGAATAACACTGAATGTAAACATAAACTTTTGTTTATAAGCACATAAATATTGAAGTGCTACTGTATCTACTGTAAACTAACTTTGTAGCATGACGGTTTGTGCAAAAAGTAAAGAACTTGGAGGATACGCTCCGGATGAGTTGTATTTTTTCTGAACCTGAGTAAGTTGCCTCTGAGTGTCTCCCGTCTCTTTTAACCAATTGCTCTGACGGCCTTCTCTGCCTGATTGGTATTCACCGGCGGTGCAGTCGGTAGCTTTCATTTCATGTAAGTTCTGCTCTGCACCCCTGATTCAAATGACTTTCAATCTCTTTGTTCTGGGCAGCGGTCCAGGCCAGAGGGCCGGAGAATGATGCATCGAGGTGGTTTATTAATGTGATATGCTGCACAACCACCGACGACGACATTCATATTTCTGCCCTGCCGCCTCTGAGCCGATCTGCCAGAAGTACAAGATCACCCCAAGGTACCACTTCTATCAAACCATGCCGGGTCCGCCACCAAATCATCTACCGGAATACCACATATCACATCGAGTCCTGGGTTCTCGCCATATTTCTCTCTGACTGTGATAGAAAGTCGCCAGTTGAATGGTAGCGTTTGTGGCTCATCAATCAGGTGATGACAATAGGAAGCTGCCGGAAACCGAAATGTCACATGTTAGCAAATGGCAGGACGAGGAACATGTTTGGTAATGAAGCAGATACATCTTTACAGAAAAATGACGCCTTGTGCAGCTGAATAGGATGACAGACAATCCTCTGCTTATTAAGTAGTGGGATCTTTCCCTTTAACTAAGTAGTTGTCTAAACTTCACCAAGTCTAGCCATGCAGGAGGCAGGTCAGAAAATAGTCCCATGAATGATTTTTCTAAAGGTCTAATGTGTTTTGTTAGGTTGGAGTACTCGGGCGCAGAATGCAGATGCAGAAACATTTTTGCTCTTCTTCTATAACTTTTATTATTTTGTCATGTTTATCCACCAGACCCCAGGAAGGGAAGCCCCTGCTCTAAAGTGCTGAGGCTCGTAGTTAAAATGGTAGCACGTCGCCGTCAGATTGCTAAAACAGGAACAGCATCTTCTCCTGGAGGTGTTCCACGGCTGCATCAGTCTGCTGGTGTTTGCCTGCTCGACATCAGGAGACATGAGGAGGTGGTTAACAGCAGCGGCGGAGGCCATTAGTGAGCTGTAGATTCAATTAGCAGTGAGATTCACACAGGTGGTGTTGATCACGATGTCCAAGGTGGAACAAGGTCCGGGGCATCTGTCGACTCCGGCAGCCTCTGCCAGGGAAGCTGCGCGTGAACATCTGTTCATCATGGAGCTCCAAATGAACAATATCTCCATCCCACTTAACTCGAATGGAAAGCACTCAGAACGCTGTCTCTAATCACTGTGACTGAATATTTTATTATCTGCCATGTTTCTCCTTTCTAGCTTCACATCTGCAGTCTCACACACTCACACACACACACACACTCCAATGATCACCAGGATGTAGGCACCAGTGCAACCCCCAGATAGAACTGGGCTAGAGTACAGTATGTGGCTGCGAGTGTGATCCTCAGCGGAGGAAACCTAGATACACCAGTGATAACCTGTATATCAAGCTCTCAATCTGCCACGCGCTGAAGGGGGAAAATAAATAGCCTTCATCTCGGTGAAAGTGTTGCTCTCCTCGTCTGCAAAGTGGTAAATCTTGCCCATTGTGAAAGTGGGACATGCCGAAGCACAGAGGGAAAAGAGACGACGACAAGGGCACTGGAGCAGGACCACAAAGGGGGAGGGGGGGCAGAAAAGCATGATAGGTTCCCTCCCTCCGTAGCCATCATTGCGTTTCACTTAGATTATCTGCATTATTCAGATTCTCCCCTGGGCCGTCCCGCTTGGACGACCTTCCCTGTGAGATTACATGTTGACAAAGCCATCAATGGAAAACAGCCAAAGTCTGCAAATTTCATTTTTGCCCCCGTCTCCCCGAGTTGGTGGCTTTCTCTTCGTGCCCTCATCCTGAAAGGAGTCGGTCATTCACACCAATTCCAGAAGTGTCCCATAATTATAGACCTGTCAGTACTGATTTTCATCAACAACTGTGCGTGTGATGATCCGGCAGGAATGTTAATGAGTCCTCAATTGGAGTTAATCAGCTGCAGGCGCCGCAGTGGCCGCCTAAGCATTCCCCCATGGTCCTCTGCGGCTGTCAAACGTACACTCCAGCGCTGTGCATCTTGTGACGGGGCCAGCGGACGATAAGACGTTACACGACACCACTTCCCCCCGTTCTGTTCTACCCCTGGGTTTCATAAAAGAAAGTGCTTCCCCTGCAAAATCTTTTATTTTTTCGTCAAAGTTTATGTCCACTCGCTTCGCTACTCTTGACTCGGCGTACAATCCCTTCACTTAATTAGGAGAGCTATTTCTTCTACAGACAGGCCTCCCAGAGGGTCATGGACTCAAAGAAATTCTTCAGCTAATGGGAGTTGGTGAGCACTTTGTTCATTTTAATGTGCCTCGGCTTGGAAATCTTTTGACACTCTGTGAAGGGGGTTCTCGAACAGAAAGGTCTGAGAATGTGAAAAGTCCTCGGCACAGCGTGGCGATGTAACCGAAACAGTCAACCTTAAAAGTCACTGCTTCCTGCTGGACGGCACATTACAGTAATTAATCATGTGTCTCGCTGTGTGTGTGTGTTGGTGTTATTCGTGCTGGTGAAAGAAGCTCACTTGTGAATGTCGTGTGATTATTGCGTCAGAGATGGTGCAGAGGTGACTGGGAGTTCAGATTGGGACTTGCAGGTGGACGTGTCTCTCCATGACTCCTCAGAATCATACGCTGAAACACAGTTAAGTAAAGTATTCGCTGTCACCCTCTGTCCTCACACACAGAAGACATAAGAATAGTGACATTACAATATGGAGGAACAGAATGACCAAATTAGGCGAACAGAGTACAGTTGAGGCACTTCAACTTCTACTTTATTGTCCACGAGGGGAAATTTGTCTCGCAGACGAAAGACAGAACACAGAGACGTGATGAAACACATGAAACGTGAACACATCACCAGTAGTTAGATGGGAAACTCATCATCAGCTGCGTCATGATGAGGATTTATCACTTTGGTGGCCTGAGAGATGAAGGCATCATCCACCTTGTTGAGCTTTGGTTGTCTAAATCCAAAAACTGAGGGGACACTGTAAACTACATCAAGACGGTCTCAGTGGAAGCCTCTTCCAGAGTCAGATCCACAAGAGACTGAGTCCTCAGTTTAACACAAAGGCACTTTATTTCACCTCATTCCTGGTGCACGCTCCCCTCATCACAGCTCGCCAGAGATAAATAACTCTGTGGCATTTAAAGAAAGAAAAACATCACAGAGTCACAAATCACCTTGCCTGTGTTTGACATTAATCAGTGAAGCCATTTAATTACCTTTAGGAAGCGTACAGACTCAGACGGAGCCCGCTCCTTGTCTAATCATGAAGCTAAAAAACTGCTTCTCTGCTCTCTTGGTTGTAGAAAGTCCTTTGAAAATCTTAACTCGGCTTAATCATCAGGCTCAGCCGTTGTTCCACTAATGACTAGCACAGTGTGTGTTTGACGCGCCGGCACCGGATCGGCAGCAGCTGACTGCACACGGAGCCCCGATGCCAGCGGTACTGACAGTGAATTCTAAGTAGGACACCGGGGCTGTAAGAACAGGATCCTGAACGCTGGTGGAGCAGTTTTTCTTTTTCTTTTTTTTTTTATTTAACTTCCACTGGCGGCTCAAAGCAGGGATGAAGTGAGGGCAAGCAATGAATCACAATCCACAGTTTGTCCTTCACCTAATTTCTCACCGCCACTGAGGCTCAGGTGATTTAACCTGTTGCACACACACACACACACACACACACACACACATATATCCTGTTTTTTTTAGATGAAGAAATGTTGCTTCTTGTTGCAGTGCACATCATTTTAAACACATTAGATGAAAAATGAGAAATAAATGCTGGGGGTGCTGATCCAGATGTTGCTGCAGCTTTACACAGGGTTCCTAATGGGGGTCTCTGCAGTGGATTTTAAAGGACTGTAGTCTTGTTTTCTGTCCATCTAGGCGACGCTTCTCCTTCTAGCACCGTTGGAAAGCATTTGTTTAAAGTCAGAAATCTCGGCGTCCTGGTGAGATAATCTCCGAATCACTGGTTCTAATCAACAGCTCTACCAGCTGCATGTTGATGTGTTGTGATGATTTTATCAAATGAGGTGAAAAAATGACTTTCCCCTAAATAATAAGGCCTCTGTGTGTCATCTGTGAGAGCAGTTATATGTTACAGAACGCATGGGCAGGTGCGGGGAGCGAATATAAGTATGTGCACGTAGAAGAGAGAGTGGCTTTATCGACATTTTCCACATTTTCTCTTTCCATGGCTGAAAGCTCCGTCAGTTGGCAGCTGTCCCTTTCTGCCACAGACATAATCATCCCCGGCAGAATTTGAGGCCTCAATCAAAGAGCTGCATGCACGACGTGCACCGTCAGAGGAGCACTATACGAGACGGATCTACATGAAACACCTGGGGACAGCCATTACAGCCCCGCAGCCTATCAGACGCTGAATCCAAGAAATACCCCCAGAGGGGAGAGGGGCCCCCCGCTCGAGCCTGCGCTGAGGCTGCAGATTGCAGAAGGGAGGGACGCTGGCAGGCAGAAATGACGGATGATTTCTTGATGGTTGCTGTTGTCAGACGTTGAAGAGGCAGAGTGTCCACTTTTGTTCACGGCAAAAGTTCTCCATATTTTCATATAATACACGTTTATCAATGAGTCTTAACCCATAACAGGAGTCAGAGAAATAATTATCTGCAGTCGTTGACAGAAATCTGAGAAGAAACATGAAAATGTGTCATTTAATTTCATTGATTGTTTCACCAATCCTGATTCTGTGTGCGCCAAAATAAGAGCGTTATATAATATCCCTATAATAATATTCCTGTATGTATGTATGTGACTTCTCTGTCTGATTTGACACAAAGTTTAACATAAATTAAAGAGGAACTCCACTGATTTTCCACATCAAAGTCTGTTTACAGGTCTTGGGGAGTCCTGCTGCAAACTTGAATGTGTGAAGTCTAATAAATAATAATAAATCTGTTGCTGTGGAGTGATCCAGACCAACAGACCAGCAGCGGCATAACGCACCTGAATCTCTGACCACACTGTTGGTGGTCAAGTTGCATTCTGGGTAATACAGGCACCACGTTTTGACAAGGAAGAAGAATGTGTGAAATACAAAAGACGGTTCTGCCGCATTTCTAAATCTGTGAAGTCGTCTTGAAATATTTCTAAAGTAACTTGCAGTTTGTGATTTTATTGCACTTTGTTTTACTTTTAATTCATCGCCTCACAGGATTATGCATCCTGTTGTACTCCAACAACTCCACAGTGAGTTAGATTATGTTTGTCACATGACATCAGTACAATGTTATAGGATAGCCACTTGTGTAAATAAATACATAAATGAATAAATAGTCAAAGCTTCCAGCACAAACAGGAAAACACACACCGCTGCAGCGTTATTACTGTAAGTTTACAGGCTATCACCTACTGACGACATGAAAACACTTAAAGGATGTAATTACAGGATAAAATAAGTAGGTGGATTGAGCTTTTGCAGTCTCTCTGACGGCTGAGGAAGCCTTTTTTATTACAAATCAAAATAATTTATCATCATCTCGATCTCACTTGGAAATCAAGACAAAAGATGGTTTTGAACAGCAATAACTGGGACAGACTGTGTCCTGTCTGTCCATCACGACCACAGAGTCCCTGCAGCCGTAGAGAGGCAGCAGAAGGAAGCTGGTTCTTCCAGCTGACTGTCACCCGATAGAGTGCCGATCCTGATAAAGACGGAGTTACTGGTTTAAACAGAAATGAGACGATTCCTTCTAGTCTGAAATCAAAGCCCGGAAACAAAGTCTGACTTTCAATTAACATTCCCGTGCCCTCCCCATCACTCCACATTTGCATCACGGTGCTCACCTCGCCGGAGCCGGCCTCACACATATACTTGTTTACGAGGAAGGAAATTGGAAACTGAAGTGTGACTTGACTTTGTAGGAGGACATCCTGTTAGAGAAATGATCAGCCTACCGTATCACTCTAAACCCCCCCCGCCCCCTCCCTCCCTAACGAGGCCCGGGGTATGGCAGATGTCACAGCCCACAGAAAGAGGGTTCACACAGGGGTTAAAATTATGAGAAGGACTCTGTGAACAGGGGCACATATGTTACTGGAAGTGTGCTCTGAGATTCCACGACACTTTGAGCTTTAGTGTCGGGTCAGTGTGCAACAACACGAGGAGCGTGCAACACTTCATGTTTAGAGAAGGCAGGATTTTCATTCATCTTTAGCAGGTTATGGCCTGAGATAGTCTGCCACTAATGATTATTGTGATGTTATTGTTATGACAGTTTCCCAGAGCTCGAGGTGATGTCCTCAAACAGCTGGTTTTGTCCAGGCAACAGTCTAAATTTCCATCTTTCCATCAACTAATTGATTAATTGACTGATGGTCTGAAGCTAAAGATGATCGTGGTTGATGAGATAAAAAAGGGTTCATCCTCTTGGGAGAATACATTTCAATACTCTACAACCTACATGTTCGGTCAGATTAAAGACCCTGAATGTCTCATTATTTCACTTTGACCTGATAGTGGCACCGGTCAGAGGGTCAGGGGGGAACCACAATCATTAGGAATCATCCAACCTACCAACCTTATTAGTTATCAATCGTTGATTCATTGATTGAGTGGTATTCTTTCCGAATTAACTTCGTCTTGTCCCCCCACTCCTCTACACCTGACTGGCAGGTTGAGACACGACATTAAAATGAACAAACCACCCCAGCTTTCGGAGTTTCCTTTTTCCAACCTCCTGCTGCCAGATCACACACAGGACGCCAAAGACACACTCCCTGGTTTTGTTATCGCGTCTAATGGTGCACACAAATCCCCAGATTTCCTCCCAGCTCAGCGTTGCTGTTTTAAAACTCATCACAGTTTGAATTTGGGGGCACTATTACTAAACCTGCAGGTGTGTCTTTAAAGTGTCAGGATCCCCACCATCTGTGAAAGACACGGGGGGGAATTTGGTTCCAGTCTTCCTGTCAGATTTTAGTTAAAGCTCAAAAGAAAAGTCGGTGTAGATATAAAGATGAAATGTCTTACAGTTTTATTTCTAGGCTGCACATATAGAGGATTACAAAAAAAAACCCATGTCAGAGCCCTGCAAGGCATTAAAGGTGGTAATTACTAGACGGAGGGAAAACAACTGGATAACCTGATTGTGTATTGATTCTGTATGTTCGGGTGTGAACAGATGTAGCATCGCCGCGGGCAGAATGTGCAATAGGGCCAGCTAGCAGCGTGTGTTTACATGCAGTGAACGCAATTGCTAGCATATCATATTTGGTGTGTGTCGCAGTCACAAATAAATCCCTTGAAATAACTTGTGTTGGCCAATAAAACGGCCTCGTCTGTCCCTCGCTCTCACTTAATGAGCTGTGTTTTCCCTCCAAATAGAGATGCGACTCCCTCTCCCGTGTCTGCAGGACTTTGATGTGATGGCTGGGTCATAATTTCAAAAGAACATTCTTCTCTTTTAGATTTCAGAAGATGAAACATAAGCCCAGCTATTTATGCTCCATTATTTAATGGTGCACGAGAGTAGTCCAGAGGAAACAACATTTGTCTCGGCTGCAGCAGCCTCTTAGTATCTGCTATTGATTCCTGGCTCCAGCCTTTGGAGAAGATCGGTGTCCCCGTATACTTACCAAACAGGCCGGCTTTGTTTAAAAATCAGATTGATCACTTGGTTTCTTTTTCCTGCTTCGAACAGAAGGGAGCGTCTGATTTTTAAACACAGAGGGAAGACACGCAGCTCAGCAATATTTGCCCCTTTTCTCCTGACCTAAACAGGAGCCAGTGACGCAGATTGATTTTGTTTTGTTGTGAGGCTGCGTGATAAGCAGAGGGAAAATAATGAGCATTGTCTCATTAATGGATAGAGAATGCATTATGGGTCATATATTACAAATGAATTATGCATAGAGAATAAACAGCCACTGTGGCAGCCGGCTATACATCATCAGAGGGGCCAAATCATTTCGTAGCGGATGTCTGATCGTTTCTTCTGCACCTGACTGACACGCAGCGACACTTCGTTGATAGCGCTGCATTGGAAATGCACGACAGCAGAGTGGGAAGGTGGGGCTGTTTGCCTTGTATTGGAGAGCAAAAGGCTTTCTGTAATGAGCAAACATTTTGTCACCACAACATCACAAGTGTTTCCACACAAGGAGTCAGCTGTGGATTAACTTTAACATCTTCAGCCCATTACTCTTCCCATTCATGGCGGGGCCTTCTCTTTCAGATAAAGCCACTTATTAACACTGACCACCACTACTACAAGACTTACAAGACCCCCAGCAGCTAAGTTTCTGTAAATGTTCTGACGTTAGAGAATGACAACCACTGGAGACCAACAAAATGTGTTGGAAACATTGTTCTTGCTTTACAAATCTCACGCCAAGAGAGTAAGAACTACAACGCCACTCCTCGATGAGACATATAGCTGCGTAGGTTATACAGGCTTCATCCACACACCGTCTGAACGTCAGGCTCATCTCCACATTTCAGCAGCAACACTGGATTCATAAACGTTACGAAGAGCGCAAAAGCAACAGCTTCAGTCGACAGACGAACACACGAACAGGCCTATCCACAATCAATAAACTAATTCATGCATATCGAGCTGAAATATCCATCAGAATACAGCTGTTGGTGTGAGTGAGGCCGTCTGTTGTGAGTTACAAATGGACAAATAAAAGTGAACTCCAGCTGGTTGACAAAAGTTGGTTTGGGGCTAAATTGTAAAGGGGGGGGGGGGTGCCAGACGGACGGGCCCTTGATGATAAAAAAAAAAGTGTTGCTCCTGTTACAGGTACTTTTAGGTTTGCACTTCTTTGTATAGCCTCCAACACCCACACTTCACCACTGACTGCTGACACCCACAGTGTTGAGGTGTCTTTACTTGAATGGTTACTGTGAGGACTTCCCGTGTTTGTACGCTGGTAATGTGGCATGAGACAGAAGCTCAAGAAGTCTCCGAAACCTCTTGGTCTCAAATTGAAATTTCTGTACAAAGGTCCTGCAGCTACATTGACAAGAAAAATGGTTCAGGAAGTTTTTAACATCTGGTTTTCATGAAAGAATGCTGCAATGCTGTACCTACAATTAACATTCAGGAAAGGTCTCACTTGTATCCAGCAAGAATTACAAGGAAGGACTTCATCAAACAATGCACTTGTTTCTGTCAGTCCAATAAAGGTTCACCCAGCTGCTCTAAACTATCTGGGCCTTTTACAGCTCAGTTAATTAACTTTTCTTGCACACAATAAAGGCACATAACACTCAGAGAAGCACCAGTTACAGTGGCTGGGGAGCAGTCCAGGAAATCCATTTCTGAATGTGTTGAGGCTCAAACTGTAGAGGGAAGCAAAGGGAACCTTGAACTAACTAAACATTGATTTACTGCAGCAGCTGTTTCCTTGACCTCTACTTGACCTTCCATATCTTGGAAATGATAACCTATAAATAAATAGGACGGCTGAATAATAACGACTTCTTTTAGTCTGGAGAACTAAATGCCATTTTGCAAAGTAACATGGCGCAGACATTCATGGTCCCCAGAGGATGAAGTTGAATCATTTTGACGATGCACTGACTTTTCCTCTGGTCTCACCATGAGGTCACAATTTCTGATTGTGATAAACAGATTTACCTGAAAGTTATAATCATGGTCCTCAGAGGATGAACCGTCCTTATATGTCCTTTCCTTCAGTACCAGCGTCAGGTCAGATTGTCAAGTTTGCACCTAAGATATCTCAAGATACGCAAGATGGATTGATCACATCTTATGAGAGACACGTTTTGACATTTCTTTATCTAATCCCACGTTAGCATGGAGGACAGTGAACGGACAACAGTGAAAAGAAAAGGGAAACTTGAGTCACTGACACATAACATAAACTAGGTGGATACATGGAACTACAAAAGCACCACCTTCTGTCACTGTAACTCTTCATATTGTCAGATATTGTTCCATCGTAGACTTTATATCTCACACAAAAGCAGGACTGGGTATGACGTCCTACAGAGTGAAGAATCTTTGCACTGCAGAAAACCGAAGCACTGCAGCAGAAAATAACTGTAACTTGAAGTGACACTCGCAATATTCACAGTAGCTGTAACTTAGATTGTGAAGCATAATCTCATCATCCCTGCAGAATTATAAAACTGTCATCCGCTGATAATTTGCAGACAGACAGTAGGTGAGTGTGCTGGTGCAGAGAGAGAAGTTCTTCAGCTGGGCATCAGGAACGATGCTCGTCAGTGCTTCTGCTTTCTGGACCAGGAGAGCTTTAGTCCATCCAATCCTGTTTACAAGACATTTGAAGGACAGAGATAAGGGGTTTACTCTTTCTTGCCAAAAGAAGAAAAAGTATGCTCCGATATAGGTGGATTTAAAAGTGCTGAAAGTGCAACGAGCTCTGAGCACGGACACTGAGACGTGGTCAGAGATGCACATGTGCAGGTCATGTAGGGCATCTCATCAATACTTATGATGCAGCATCTCAGAGCCAAGAGCTGACTGGAAGTGCATCCCAGTTGTGCAGATGTCAATGTAAACACATCCTCCCCCCCGTCTCCTGCTGACTGCACAAACCGCCTTTTCTGATTTCTTTTTTTTCTCTTGTTCCCGATACCCGGAGATTGAGCGCTGATTGCCTGTCCCCTGCCGTCCTGCAGCATGGGAGTGATCTGCAGGCGTGAGGACAGCAGGCCATTATTCAGTCTTTAGATGTGCTGCTTCTTATCAGCGCGCAGGGTTGACTGAGGCAGCTGCTCTTGTCAACATGCCAGCACCCGAGCGTCCTCCGGGGGGGGGACAGGATTTGACGAGGACGCTCAACAAACAAACTCCTCCAAAAAAAAAAGAAAATACACGAACACACAGAAACTCCCAGACAGCAGAAGTGTCGTGCTCTTGAAAGTGCACACATGTAGCCCCCCCCCCCACCTCACTCCACCCATCCCTCGCTCTCAGCGGGGGCCGATGTCAGCATGGAGGAGGTGTTTGACAGGTGACGGCTGCAGAATGAGGGTGACAATCTTTGGTCACTTCAAATAGAGAGAAGATGACTATCTAAAATGAAAACGCCCCCTGCCGTGTTTCCATTTTTGGTGATTTGCAGGTTGGATTAAAAGATATCGGCTGTGTTTTCAGAGGGAGTATTAACTCATTGTGTCGCGATGTCCTCTCCTCGCTTCGTAGTGTAAAACAGGAACAATCAAATAAGTTGTGATCAGGTGTAATAATATTCCCCAACGTGGTCAGGGCGAGCTGTGAAGACTCAGTGGAGTATTCCTTTAAAAACAAGCTAACCAACAAATATTGATGGGGTTTCACATCCTCTGATTGCTGCGCAAGACGAAAGGTCGGGGGGTAAAGACAATCATTAGAAACCATCATCATCAATCAAACCCTGGTTTAAGGGGTTAAGACACCGACCATGACCGCAACGTCCCCGGTTCAAATCTGGCCGGGGACCTGTCTCCCTCGCCTCCTATCATCTGCTACTGTTATATAAATGAAGCAAAGGCATAAAATGTCCCAAATTAATATAAGAATCACAAAGAACACTCATAACTCTTCTCCGGAGACCATGAACGTCTTCAAAAATCTCGTCTGTCCTCCAGTTTTGGGAGAGACAGAGGAGACAGACCAACATAGCTGATGTCCATCACACTGGACTGCAGGCTAATAGGATGTCAAAAAGAATTACTTTCCAATTTTCAGGTACTTCAGAAATCATTCTGGGACAAAGACGAAGTCAGCAGCATTTCCAGAGTTGTTGTTGTCCTGAAAGCCGAGTCTGCTTCCTGAGGTGGTCGATTCCTGACTGACCTTCGGCAGCGAACACTTTCAACACACTCTGTCATCTGCTTTTCATTGAAACAGCTTCCAAATTATTTAACATATTCAGCAAATTGGAAAGATAACATCAGCAGGTTCATTGTTGTTGAGGATCACAGATGATGCTTGAAAGACTGATCCACAGGTCTTATGATGAAGTCTCTGTTCCAGGGAGCTGCATGGGAACATTCAGCTAAATATGACTTCCATCAAATTCATAATATTAACATATAAACTGTTTATGAAATCCTGAGGGTGAATTAAAAACTGCTGATAGCGAGGAGCGCGCACACATTCCAGACGAAATTTCTCATTTGGGATATTTGATAAGTTTTATTCTTTTCCAATTAAATCTTTTTCAAGCAAAACTTTTTTATTTTTATTGGCTTACTGTCAGACAGGAACTGTCATGTGAGTGTTTACAGTTGTGATATTTTCACTTGTGTGAATCTGATGAAAATATCTACTTACAATAGCAGCTCTGGTTAACGGCTTAACTAGTGAGGCGCCGATCAAAGTATGCAGCTACAGCAAATCACACCATCAGCCAATAAAAGATAAATAAGTGCTATGACACCATCAGCTCGGCCCTACAGGTGTATTTATACCGCTGCACTCTAATCCCTCCATCACCTCCTTCTCATACCTTGCCAGTGTAATCCTGAGGATTAATGTACTGCGGCTTTATATTTACACAAACCGCAGTGTTTACTAGTTTGTTTGCTACAGCTCATGGATAATGCAATGGGATAAAGGGAGTCTCTTATATGACTTTAATGCATCTAATTTGTGCTGTAACAGCTCGGGGGGAGAAAACGACAAACGGCAAGCAACAATAATCAGTAATATAGAGCTAAACATAAAACTTTGCATTAGACGCGTCGACTCTAAGCCGTCTGCAGGCCGTCTGCGTTCAGGTGGGCTGAACTCTGTTTCACACTGAGGCAGACAGACTGCTTTGTGGTTTGAGCAAATCAAAGCCTCGAGGATTCAACTGTGAGTTCTCATTTTATTCTTCTCTCCTTAGACGGGAAATAAATAATAAGTAAGAAATAAGTCAATGTTCCAACATGCAGAGGAACGTAGGAAATCAGAGGTAAGCAGCAGGAATGTGGAAATGAAATCACTGAGAGCGCACGTGATGATGATGATGTTCCTCAGTTTATCACGAGATCCACTGTCTCGATCTCTTCATGTTTGTCTCAGAAAGAGGACATTTTATAAAGGAAATAAACTACATGCAGAAGAATCTACAGTTGTTGGACTGAACACTTGACCTGTCTATAAGTGTAACGCTTCTTTCTTCACTGAAAACAGGAAACGTTTTGACGTTGAGTTATGATGATGAAAGTTCTCCAGCAGCGTTGAAAGCTGCCGTGATTTACTGTCAAAAATCAAATGACTTGTGTTGCTTTCACTGCATGAAAACTGAATGTAAATGTTTCCAATGGTTTATATGAATCTTTAAAGCTGCAAAAGTCATTCTTTTTATTTCAGCAATGTGCCAAATGACTGGGATGTTCTTGGTGATCAACCCACAGTGAATTGAGCGTTTTAGTGTCTTTCAGCTTGTTTTGGTTCACTCTCATTCAGCCTGTTTCCAGCAGCAGCTGTTTTCACTGTGAACTACCTGCTCAGCAGCTAACAGCAGACAGACACAGTTAGCGACTAGCTGGTGAACATTAGTGGAGCAGGAGTTGGAGGAGACCAAAAACAGAGCTGAAAGACGAAAGACATTCATCAGGTGGCCAGAAACACGACTCTAAAAGAAAGCTAATGTTGCTCCGTGTCAGCTGGATGTGTAAATAAGCAACTGTTTGTTAACATGTTGTCGGATGTGTTTACAGCTTACTGTGGTGCATCCAAAAAGAAAAACGATGGCGTCTGTACTTTAAAAACATTCATGAGAAAAAAAAAAGCCTGTCAGCACATTTTAAACTGTCCCTGGGAGACAAAGAGCTCCGGCCTCGTCCCTTTCTTTAAAAGAAAGTCCTGCGTCACGCTGAACCTTCACTCTGAGTCCTCATCCAGCTGCAAACCTGCTCCACACATCATCACACGGACAGTGTGACGCAGTTATTTAAATTCTTGTGATTTATACGCCACGAGTGGGATTGTTTAGACGATTTCCTGCAAATGTTAATGGAGACTTCTCTGAAACAATAAAGGTGGATTCAGACAACATGGGTTCAGATTTGAATCCCCTTTTTCCACTTGATTGATTCTGTGTACATTTTTGTAATTCTCTGACTTCCTTCCTCGGTAATATTTAGTATTTGTTGCTGTTGTGATCCATTTCCTGTGTGTACCGATTGGTTTGTGTAGTGCTTAGAGATCTGAGACTATTCATTCAATAACACACCTCTGTACCTGATGAAGATGCACCTGATTGGACTGGAAACGCTTTAGTTTTTCTAAATGTAGTAACGTTTTTAAAGGGAGATATCTACGGTGTTGTGTGTCTTTGGGAAGCAGAAAAACACCAATGTCCAATAGAAACTGAATTCAGTAAAAACTGGGGTCTAAAGTTGCACTTCAGAAACAACTTAACCATGACTGATGATTGATAGATGATTGATGACTTGACAAAAAGGTCATAATGTTGTCCGACATAAACAAGAAATGATAAATTGATGATTAGCCTTTACATAAAGTAACACGTTTGTTTCCACTTCACCTCCTTCGTGTTCATTCTGGCTTTAATCAATACATTTAATTTCCCTGCCTGCGACAGTATGTATTACAGTCTTCTCCATCAGTGTGTTGACATGAATATTTACACATGCTGAGGGTTCGATCGATCCTTTTTCCTGCAGCTTAGTCCCCGTTCCCTCAGCATCAGTCACTGCCAGCTCCTCTTAAGGTGAGCGTACAGAGTCCATATTAACCGTGTCATTCACCAGCTGTCCCCATGTCAGACGCTCCTTTAGTCTGACAGAAGTTGGCGCTCAAAATAGCAAGTACTCTTGTCAGAAAATCCAATCTAAAATTAAGCCCTGTTCAATCATACATGAGCCAAATTTCAAAGGAAGGCGTTTGAATAATAGAAGAAAGGGGAGATTTCCCCACGCTGCTATTGTGTTTTACATGCTTTGAGTTAACCCAGAATACAGCAGCCGCCTTCACTCTCACACTGTCTCATAGCTCGCAGCATGCCGCAACATGTAACTCTGTCCCTCCTTCATCCAAACGGAGGTTTGTCAATTCAAACAAACATGTTGCAGCTCAACAGCATTTCAAGAAAGGATTTACACTACAAGAGGGAGTGCTCAGGGCTGCAGTTACTCCTCTATTTGAGGATTTTGTCTTCAGTCTTTTTCCGTGACTGAGGAAACATAACAGCCAGAATGTCTATAATTCTTTACAGGATATTTTAAAAGGTGTGTCTATAGGGTGCAGTGTGCAGGAGGGGCTTTGATCCTGTTTTCTCCTCTAAAAAGACATTTTCCAAACCAACGACAGCTGCATGAGGGATTAAAATATGCTCATGCTTAAATCTATCCTTCATGTCAGACGGTATAATGAAGGAGACTCAGTCACATTCAATAAACATCAAGCTTGAATGGACAAACCGGACAATCTTCATTAGACCCTCAATATATTAAACTGTGACTTCCTGTTTGTCTTAAAACAAAAACACAACAAAAAGAGCTTCATTAAAGCGTCGTTTCAGTTTCCGTCCATCTGTTCTCATCAATTATATTAATTAAAGTCTGGTTCTCTGATCGTTCTGTCTCTTTATTGCCTATTTTTATGGATGTTGCAGCTTTTTGAAATGTCAGAAATTACGTTTGTGAGTAAAATGTTAAGTGATAGAATCGATTACTGGAGCTACAAAATATATATATATATATATATATATATATATTCATTTAAATATATTCAGCAGGCGCAGGATGTTACCAGTTTTTGTTATTTTCCTCTTTGTGTGTAATTGTGTTGTTTGTTTTGTGATTCACGTATGATGTGTTATGAACAAAATGACTTCTGTTCTGTCAAATGTGTCCGTCCATCTCAATCCATCGCAGTCAGAGAACCAAATTACCTTTAAAGAAATGAAATGGTACTTTAATAAGTTTGCAGGCTGTGTTTGTTGGAGTTGTTCATCTTCTAACAAGATGCCAGAAACAGTTTTGTGGTAAACACCCACACACACACACACACACACAGTCTGCAGCAGGACATGCGTCTGGCTCTCCGGCTGGCAGTCTGACAGCAGCATCTGCGAGAATCTGAGCGCTGCAGTTGACGACACTCTGCTCTGAACTGTCACGGGAGCAGATGGTTTATCAATTCAAAGTAAAAGAGGGAAAAATAGAGAATCAAGCTTCAGAAAAGCAAACAAACAAACAAACAAACAAACAAACAAACAAACCGCTGAACGAACAAACTATCGCTGGCCTTTGGATCCTTTTCCTCTCCTCAAAAATGCATGAAAGGAAGATGGTGCTGTTGAAATTTATACATACAGCAGTCTGGGAATTATACTTGGAAAGGGAAGCATGTGTAGTGGGCAAATGTTTTATTCTCTTTCAGATTGATGGTTGGAATATTGCAATTCAGGCTATCCAGAGAGACACTCTAGCTTCTTCTTTTTTTCATAACGCTGCACAGTGTTAGAAAGAGCAGTAATGGAGGAGCTGCTGAACAATAAAATCCATATTGACATGGCCGGGGATTTTATGGGATAAAATAACAAACCCCTTCGAAGTGAAAACACACAAATTAGTCCAACTTAAGTGCTGAGTTTGTTTTCGTAGACTGAAAGCGAGCGTGTAATTGAAGGGAACACCTCCCCCCCCTCACGTAGAGATGAGTCTCTCCGACCGGATCAATGTTCAGAGGCCTAAACACAAAAGACGGCGCGGCTTCATTTGTGAAAAACATTCTGCTGGTCTGAATCTTGAGGCGTAACCAAAATGATCAAATCATGTCGTTTGCCTCAATTTGCATCTGAGTAATGAGTTTACAATCAGTCGGATCTAATGCGATATGTCTCTCGCGGTGATGCAGATCTTCATGGCAAATTGAGTTTTCCACCACCTGCCAAAGCCGATGTACGAAGACGAGGAGGGCCCATCTCGCTTCAGAAGTAATCTCTCACATTTCACATCTCACCCTGTGAAAGCTCCGAGTTTATCAGTCAGGTACTAACAAGCGCAGCTAAAGTCCTTCTTAAAGGTCAGCCATCCATTGAGAGGTTTGGACTTTCTGAATAATTCATCTTCACTGTTATCCTTTGGAAATTGAGAGCAGGAAATCAATTCCACATGCATGGCTCCACTGTCCGTATTTACCGCCTCAGTGTCTGAGGCAACATTTACGCTTTAATTAGTGGATAATCAACAAGTATAATGGATTTTACAGGGTGGAGGAGTGTCGTGCAGCGAGGGCCGAGTTTAGTTTCTCCAGATAAATTGTTTCCAGATGGCGCAGATACTTTTGATGCGAAGCAGTCATACTTTATGACAGCGTCGACAATGTTGGCAACAAGGTCGAAGCCGGTGTTGACATGCCTGAACAGCTCCGTTTCCACACTCCGCAGTAAAATGGTGTCTAGCAGAGTGTGTTTGGGGCCGCAGAGGAAAGTCTTTCAAACGCTGACACTAACAACGGCACAGCAGTTGTTCAGCTGCGTTTGAACAGTTTCCTTTCAGAACTGCTTTTTCTCCGCAGATTCGTCCCACGCCAACATCAGCAGCCCGATTCACTGAAACCTCCAAACCAACCGCTGGTATACTGGTGATATATCACTCTCTGCAACGTCTGCACATGAGACAGTATAGACTCGAGGGATTCAGGGAAGTCACCACTTTGGTCCAGATGTAAATAGCTGTAAGCTGTAGATATCATGGTCCCCAGTGGATGAAACATACTGACTTACGTGTTCGTACACCGCCATCATCAGGTCGAAATATTTATTTGCCATCATTTGGATCACATACAAATAAATAAATACAAAAGGTGTCTGTTTTGTTGTTGAGTATCCAGCAGTGGAAAAGCTGACTGATATTTGTTATTTGTTCCAAATGTAATCAATCAAATGTTCTGCAGTGAGCACTCCACCGCAGAATCCTTTTTAAAAATATAACAATAATGGACCCGTTTCCAGCATGTTGCGCTATTGTTTTGCTTCGTTTGTACTGCAAATGAGATTTTTATTGGAATACACCTCTACTGGAGGTATTGAACACTCCTGTTTATCCCCTAAAACTAGTAAACATCACTTATTCAACGATGGTTCCTCAGAGAGACACAGTTAGAAGGAACAACAGAGAGAGAGAGGGGAGGTGGGGGGTTCATCTTTTATCATGTTTGATTTAATTCACGAGGCTGAGCATAAAGCTGCGTGAGTGAAAATACACGAAAGAAGAAAGTGGAGAAAAACACTATTTATACAGTGTAAATGTTGTGATGAGCGAGTTCAGACTGCTGTTAAAGGGAACCTGCAGGGAGGAAGAACACTGCAAACTGTTAAACATGGATGTAAACAATGCATGATGTGAAACACTTAAAACATCAGCTTGACAAATGTTTCATGAGGAAGCAAATTCATTTATTAATTCTCCACATTTATTCGAGCCGAAGGATACAGACATGGTGTCGCGTGAGTAACACGGGATGTAAACAACCATTTGTTTGTTTAAAGGAAACTCCGAGAACCCAACAACGCATTGCAATGTTTCATATGTTGCTGGACATGATAGAAAGAAACAGAAATCATAACTGTCAACAAGAGCTTTTGATGGTGAGCAAACATTTATATACTTGTAATTCACTGAAAGACTTTATTGTGCCCCCTCCACCTCTGAAACTGGCAGCAGCTTTTCTTGTGTTCTGTTTTCACAGAGAGTCGAGTTGTAAAGGGAATGGGAGATGACACTCTGAGTGGATTCATTCGTGTTACGCCCAAAACACACCTATGAATAATTGAGGGAGTAAATACAACCCCTTTGCGCCCGACGTTGCGCCCAGATTATGTGTCATTTAACTGGCAAAAGGGGGAATAGGACACGCCCTAAATGCACTTGCACCATGCGCTATAGATCGTTTAAATAGGGCCCTGTAAGTTAACCGAACATAAGCTCTGTTTGCTATTAATATCCTTTCTTTTCTTTGCTGTATCTTATGACTATTTGCAGCTGAAGTGACCCATTTTCCTCCCAGCGATCATTAAAAGTCATTAAACTTTCATCTGATCTGCCTCTAATTTAAGAGACATATGACAAATCACCTACCATTCTTGCCATATAGGCGTCACTACATCCTCTTGAGACGTATGAAAATCAGCTTTTTGAAAAGCCTGACTGCTGCATAGCAACCAGGCAGCCCGGCAGAGCCAATCACATTCCAGCAATCATCTTTTGGCCCTTGTGGGTGGCATTTTAAAGAGCCTGTCGTCACAGTGGAGGGAGAGGGATAATGGTGAGAGAGCACTCCGTCGTGGCCTATGGCAAATGGAGCGGTGATGTACAGAGGAGTGTGAGCTCCCTGGTTACCTTCGGATGTCCTTGGAAAGACCGTTGATGTCATTTTTCGCCCACACAAACATCAGTTCCCTTTAGCCTTCCTGGCCTTTCTTCTTCCTGCTAAAGTACACATGCGTCACATGTAAAAATACGACCTGCTTTTTGTGCCGTTCACTTTCTCAAACCTACAAATAAACATTATGAATTCTATCAATTAATACCAAAGACTTTGGTCCTGTCTGCCTGTTTACTCAAAGAAATACTTGAAATACTTCTAATGTCAATGAAGTTTGGTGGAAAGGCCACAGAAGAACTGATTAGACGTTTTAAATTCTTTACCAAATTTGATATTTTCATGAGCCTGAGAAAAAAAAGGAATTCATTTGTCCTCAACTGGTTGCAAAACTCTTTAATTCAACACAAACAACTGAAACTTATTGTGCAACTGTGTCCAAATCTAAATACATTTCCAATTCTGCAGAATTTGATGTGATTTTGTGTTTAGACGCTACTACAGCAACAAGATACGTTTAAACGAAAGCTCTACTATTCTTAGACTTGAGTAAATTGTGTATTTTGATGCAATTTGCGAATATTTTCTGTTCTCAAAATAATGCATTTCAAATGTTGTGCAGCTGCAGCAGAAGTGCGAGCTCTCTCAGTGCTTTATAGTAGGAATATTCAAAGATTGAAGAGATTTATTCATCACATACATCATTGTACACAGTGCAGCGTGCAGGGAAAGTGGACAGGCTATGCATCCACAATGCAGGAGGTAAACATGTGAGTAGGGAACATGAGAAACGGAGCGTTAATTAGATATCGTAAAGGTTAAAATATAAGAACTAAGAATTAGAGAGTAAATGTAATGTAGATACAGAAGACAGTAAACTGTACAGTAAATATATTTAGATATAGCATGCTGAGATGCATGTATGTGTGTTGCTGCTTACACAAATGATTAAACATGTACAGCTGAGCATTAATTCAACAGTGTCGTCCCGTAGCTCCCAGTTATTTGTTTAAGATGAATAACATCTTCGTGTAAACACTCAAAGTTCAAATCTTCAAGTCTTTATTACAACTCGGTGGACAAATGTCAAAATGCTTGTGTTGTTGTTTAACGTATTATTCTTGGGATGTAATTAATTCCCACATGAATATCTTTTTAGTTGACGGAACATGCTGTGTTAGCAGATCACAAAATGAAGGATAATTGATTGAACAGTTTCCCTGCTCCCCCGTTGATTGTGCCATTTATTTCACCAATCAGAGTGTAATGTGTGTCGTGCTGCCTCAATGGATCACTTATTTACTTTTTATTTACTTATTTCCTTTAGACGTTGTCAAGGCCAAACCTTCATTTGTTGTCACGCTGTCACGTTGAAGTTTCAGCTGTTTTTTTCATGCAGTCTGGCATGTATCCATATATATATTTACAACCACTGAGAGCTGCACAACCTCCCCTGACAGCAGTTATAGCAGAACTCGACCACAGTCCCTTGTCCTCCTCCTCTTGTTCCCTCTCGCTCTGACAGCTCGCCTGACAAAGTTAACCTGAGAATCTGGGTAATAAATCAAGGCACCTTGGTTGTCCACTTGATAACAGCTCATACTCAGCAATTATCTGCTGAATCAGTTTGGTCACCGCAAGTCTAGGGAGCCATAAATCTGCAGCACCTTCTGATCCCTGAGATACAGCCGAGGGAAATGAGAACGGCGAGGAAGCTGCTGACGTGTCACTGTGTTGTTTTGTTTTTTTTCTTCAGGAGAGAGCGAAGAGAGAACCGGGAATATATGTTGGAAATCATGTGTAAATTTCAGGGTAAACATGACGCACTGCGGACACACGGGGCTTCTGAATGTGTTCCGAAATGAACGGATGACAAAAGAAGCTCATTTCATGTTGTCGGCCTCAGTGGGGATTAAGTCTCCACACTGATGAACTCTGAGAAATGCCTTTTAACACCTTAATTGAAACCAATTCCACTGATGCCGCTCACTACTGCAAGATGGTGTCACTCAGCAGCACTGACAGTGGGACCGAGGTGTTAACTGGGATGAATACGATTAAGTTCTTCGTGGAGTAAAATATTAGACCAAAACTGTATGTCACCGTCTGACAACGAGCTCTTCAACTCACAGCGACAGCTCAGCCACGTAGCACTTCCGCCGCCCACATACCTTCATCCCCTCGCCTGACTCATAACCTTCATTTGAATCGCACTCGACTCGTAGCCGAGCGCCTTTAAGCATCAGTCCGGCGCCGGTAGACTGGAGTTGTTTTTGTGCTGGGTGACAAAGCACTCCCGAGCCCACTTCCTCTATTTCACCGCTGCACGGTTCTGTGGTGCAGTTAGAGGTGATAAATGATTTATTTTCCTCAGTGTTCACCAAAGTTGCTCAACTTTGCCCGCGCTGTTTCCACTCATCGCACTGTATGATTTATGTGGGAACATTCAATTCTTCTAACTTTGGGCTTTCTTTAATGCTCTGCTGCGCGGACCGGAGCAAGGCAACAGTGAACGCATCGCTCCTCATGTATAATGCAGCACTCCTCTGATTTCAGGTGGAGCTGCGCTGCATCCCTCAGGACGATCAGTCTGATTATGAAGGTATTAGGTTGCCACGACATTTCGGCAAAATTGGATCAGCGGAGGGGGCTGCGTCGTTATGACAAATCAACAAATGAACAAGCAAAAGGTGCAGCGCCTCACTTGGGGTGATTAGTGTAATTTTGAAAATGGCAGAACAGCGAGGTGACTACTCACCACTAATCTACAACAGAGGATTAGAGGCGGCTGCTACACCCCCCCAACAACGTCAGCTGAATCAGGGACCTTAGAAAAGTAGAATACATTAGATTTGAGATGTTTGCATACTGTTAATGCTCCGCAGAAAAGACCGAAGACTTGACATCATGCCGGAAAACGAATCAATCCCCCCACACATATGATGCAAGGCCACGTGGCTTTTTATTGGATGTTACTAGTCAGCTGGTAGCAAAACATTATGCATCAATAAGCCACTAATGCTAATGCTAAGTGAACATGAACTTCTCTCTCTTCCCTCTGAACTAACAGTAAAAGTAGCAGTGAAAACAGGAAAATCTCCAACATGCAGCCGACGGGAGTTTCTGGTTTTATAGTTGTGAATGTGGCTGAAATAATCGCTAAAGACGCGAGAATATGTTGTTTTTTTTTGCCATATTGTGTTACATTCTCTCCAGTTTGCTCACGCAATTAATCTAAATCTGCAATTAGACGCATTTCAGTGCCAATTTTGTTGGCAGAACTTTTATTACGACTCTAGTCACGAATGAAATTAGGCGGAGACTTATATTAAACATGATGAATGAATAATCAAACACATTCTATTGACCCAATTTGTACTAATGAGTCGATCGATTGCGCTGGAAAGCACTTTTCATGCAGCAGCGAGATGCATATATTCAGTCTTCCTGCCTGCAGTCTATTAAACTGGTGCGCAGCTGAGACGAAGCAGCAGTTACCTCAGCGTGCTCCTGCTACATGTCAGCAGCACTGGCGACCAGACGGGACATCCTGCTGTAAGTTTCATCTTCCTGCTCGGGGACGCCAGTTCACACAGACAGATTCTCTCTGATGCAGTCAATTTCTGTTTTTGGTTTGGTTTTTTTTTTCGTGTTTTGCCCGAACTGTTCAGATCTTGTTTCTGTCAGCGTTGATGTTCTCTCGGGCGAGACAAGAGGACAGTCCTCCTCCTCATTATGCGTGACCTCCTCCCTGTTTGTCTGCACCTGCCCTTGCATCCTGCCCTCCGCTGTCTGTCACACGGCATAATCATATTCACACAGTGGAAATCACATTACATATTAACTGCCACTGTGGAAGGGTTCAGGGCAAGCGGCTGGACAAGCCTAATGAATGCCTAACCGTCAAAATGACAGTAATAATGGCATGAAAGGAGTGTCCCGAAATATCCCCAGCTCCCCTCCACCCGTCCTCCTGCTCCTCCTGCTCCTCTGGGCGGCAGGTAACACACACTCATCTGTCACACTGGTACCTCTGTCCCACATCCACAGTCAGGGAAGATCACAACACTGTCACTACGGGAATATAATGCTGCACTTTGATCAAACTTCACTGTGAGAAGTCGGAGCCTCAACTGAGTCTAATTTAAGCAAGTTTCTTAGTATGTAGTTCATTCACACCCTAAAAATACTTTTAAAACATCCATTTTAAAAATGCTTGTTTTGATTTATTGTTTCAGTGCACAAAGGAAGCGGGGGGGGAGGGGGGGGGCTACGTTGCCGATGGCGCTGACTGAGACCGACAAGAAAGATCTCAGAAAACAAAAAGGTATTAAATCTTTGGGAAGAAACATTTGCATTTCAAGGTCACAGTCTGTTTGGTTCTTGTCTGTGCATGTATTGTATAATTTCATGGTAATACAAACAGTACGACAATTAGTATTGAAGTACATACTGTTTGTACGTAGTAATGCTATGAGTTTGGGACACAGCACACATCTAACCCTGCTGGTCTGCTCTGACACTTGTTGTTAAATGATTTATAACACACAAAGATGCAATTCTAAGCAGATATGAGGTCATTTTTAAGTATTTATCAATGAACTTGATTTGTCTGCAATTTTAACTTCTATGATGAAATGCGAAATGGGGGAGTTAAAGTAAAGTGTTACCAGCAAATATACTATAATATATGTGTGGGCAGAGTTTCTAAAGGACTGTCACCTCCCGTACGGGCCACAAAGACCTAGAGAATGAGCGCCCCCATCCTACAAAAACAAAATACCCTTAAACATCCAGACGGACAGACCTTAATATCTGCTCTCACATGTGAAGCATGCTAACTATACACATGGAGCTGATCTCAGACCAGCTCATTCCGGTTTCTTTGTCAACAGTTTTGGTGAATGGCTCCTGGATTTGGACTTAACTGCTAATGTGAAAGCATCTAAAGCAACAAAGCCATTGTCAGTGCCTTCAAAAAAAGACAAGCTGCTCCACAAACACCTCACCTGAGCATCATCTTTACGTTTTCTTTATTTCAAGGCAAGTAAAGATGCTTAAAGTTAGGAAAATGTGGCTGTCATGGTTACAAGAAACCAATGTTTACTGCATGAGACAGGATGTGAGCCGAGGCGACCTCCATCAAAGTCCTACCCTTTGGCGACCCGACCATCCACCCCGACCGCCTCCCTAGAGATGTCTTGTGATGGTATAACATCCCACGCCTCCTAGAGGGGGGCGGCTGTTACACTCACGACTGCGAGAGGCCACTTGTCAGGAAAACGTAAACATTTTAAGTGTCTGAAAGAATCACTGGCACCTTCAGGCCAGAGTTAGTGGATATTGGTCTTCAGAAACCCATATTAGTCCAAACTAATAGTGTCACTACAGCGCAGATCAATTAAGTCAAAAGGTCTTGAGCAGAGGGAAGTCTGGAGTCTGATGGGGTCAACGCGATAACTAAAGCGAAGCTCACGTCACCCAGACGATCCAAAGCCTGGTGAATATTCATTAAATCCTCCACAATAAGAGAGAATTTAATCTGCCAATTTAATTATGAGGCCGGCGCAAAGGAAGGCTTCGGTCTAGATTCTGTTTCCCCGGGAGATTCGCCCTCCATCCCCGACTCCCACGATGAGAAAGGGACAGAGAGAAAGAGAGAGCAGCCGTTTGATCCGCGACGGAGGCAGAACTGGCCTCGCCGCACACAACACCGGAGGAATAATGAGTGAAGGATGAGAAGAGAAAGAATGCAGCTATACAGCCGTGTGGCCATTACTCCTCTGCATGGCCTATTATACTGAGAAAACAAGCAATATCCCCACACCACAAATTAGGACACCAGAGAAACGGGGAGGTATTGAGGATGGGAAATGATATTCCTGAGCGGGATGCAGTGTCAGTAATAGCTTTCAAATAGACTTTTTACAACATGGTTTCCCGGCTCTCCTCGGCTTCTTGCCCTATAATGCGAAGCGAGTGACTCTACAGTAAGAGGCGAGGTTGGCTCTGAGGCCGAAGTGCAGAGTTCTCTCTGATGTGAGAATATGTAAACACACACATGTAGCACACACATCATGCAGCAGTGGTCTGTCTTGTCAAGGCCACACAAGAACAGGACCTCTAAATTAAAATGGCTTTGAGGTGAACTTTGATTTTTTTAGTTTGTCCCATCCGCTAACATGGAGGGGGGCGGGGCTTATGACCTATACTGCAGCCAATGTTTTGGCTTCACTTTTGGGGAGCTGTCATATCGTCCATCTTCATATACAGTCTGTGGTTTAAACTCTGGTGACTCCAAAAACTGAAGCAGTGTAGTTACAACACTGAGCTGTTAGCAATAGCAGCTAGCAAGTTAGCAACGATCCACAAATGAATAAACACAAGGATGAATCATATATAGTCATATCTACGAGGGAGACAACAGTTTTATTGTCACGCTGCTTCCTCTGATCATTCAGTGGTCAAACTGATCAGGGATCGACGGGCAGAAAGGCTGAGCTGTGTTATGATACAGTATCAGTCGATGCACCCTCAGCCGTCCCTGGTTCGGGCGCAAGTCTGTGCTATCACAGCTAGACAGATAACTAGCAGTCAGTACAAACTCCTGCTGTGCAGCCAAACTTTGTTCAAACCCACAGAACTTTATATTGAATTCTAGTGGAGATCCCAAAGTCTCCAAAGATACCAAATCTGTCATTTTTGGAGAAATGTGCATAAAATGATATTTGATGTGATGGTGCAGCCATGAAACCAGGCCAGTCTAGCGCGTTGGGTTTAAATATTTTTCAACATCCTCACCTCCAGACCACCACCACCACACAACTAACTATGTGGGGCTGCACGATGCTGAAATCCCCCCCCCCCCCCCCCCCTTCTCTTCTTCTGTTGCAATTTATCTGCGATGTGTCTGTCATATTCAGCCTCCAGTGCACATCCAGGCTTCCTGTGCTTTGAGACAGCGCTGTGATTACACTGGACAGGCAATACTCTGCGTGTGCCGAGCTGCTGATTGTGAGAGGCGAGAAGAAGAGATTTGTAGCAGAGGTGATTTACTTCACTTGTCTGTCTCTGTGGATTTCTGTGGAAGTTGTTCTTTCACTGGCTCACTCTGATCTATGAGCTCTGCAGGAGCCCAATCAGGCATTTTAATCAAGGGCTCTGTACAGCAAAACATATGGTATTATATGGTATACACACTCATTACACCTGCTGCATCATCTGGGGAACTAACACAAACCAGCAAACTGCTGCAAAAATGGAGACAACCTTGTTGTTCTTATAATCTCAGCACTGAGGGGCAAAATAAGGCACTTATTTATAGAGCACAAACCTATCAGAGACAAACATAACTTGATCATCTGTGTCCGAGAGGTGAGCTCACTGGACCCGTTACGACCACAGATGATCCAAATCTTTGTCAAAACTCAAATTTCAGTGTTTAGGCTGCTAGCTGTTTCACGTAGAGAAGGGAGACTGAACTAGTCGGCAGACTTCTCCCAGCAGCCTACATCCGGTGAGTCAGACTAACTCCTCCCCTGACTCTAACCCGCCGGCCGCAACCAAGAAGGGAGATAAACTCATAAAGTACATTACAATGAAAACTGCAATGAGGTGCTGTCAGTGTAAAACAAAAGAGGGCAACAAAAGAAAAAAGAAACAGCCAGGCATCTAGGCAGGCGGGCTTACATAACCTGGGGACACTGGGACACTGGCCAGGTGCTCCCAGTTAGCATAATGACACCTCAGTCCCACCCAGCCAAGGAAACTGCAAGACACACAAAACACACACACAGGACCAAGGCAACAGTAGAGTGTATGATGATATATCAAATATAATAATATAATATGGTCCAGTATGTCACCTTGGGCTCTGCTAATTTGTGATACTCGTTTTTGTTACTTACTGAATGATCAATAAAAAACATAATCAAGACATTGATTGATGATAAAATGATAATTTATTCCACCCCTAAAAGACACTGCTGGTTTGGCTACAAACAGTTCCCTGATTTGGCTGTAATTTTATGCAAACTTGTTGAGAGAAAGCGTGAAAATCAATGAGAAATGACTCAAGTTTTAGAGACGGTTAAAGCTCATACGAAAGACGAGGACTGTCGAAATGAATCGCGGAATCAGTTTTATGTCTGTGGGAGAGCTTCAAGCGTTCAGAGATGCAAAACGTGTCTATTTCAGCTCATTTCAAGTCTTTACCAAACCTAAGCAGGGCAGCAGAGGAGCTAACGAGACAAAAGGAGTTCAGATCCCCGGACGCCAACGCTTCAAACTCAAAGCAGCATGAAACTGCATCACGACTGTTGTGTCTCCAAGCTGTCACCTCGTGATGCAAACTGAAGGTGGAGGATTCAGACTACCCCCAGTTCAGTCAAATCTAAAGATCGTATCCAGGGTTACTCGCACAGTTGTATAAATAGAACAACTGCAAGCTATGTAGGCCCGCAGGAGGTAGGAGGGAAATTAATATATCTGCTCGGACAAGCTCCCCCAGGTCTCCCGCCACAGTGGGAAAGACCAGAAATAATTCATAATAAAAGAAACAATCAGATGTACAGTTAGAGTTTCACACTCACAGAGTCCAGATGAGTGAACAGGATGGGGGATGGGGGGTTGCACAGCTGAATCTGCCTTCCTTCCTCAGTTTTAACAGCAGGAGTCGGAGCTTGTTGCAGCAGAGAGACGACCAACTGCCAGTCCTGATCATTTCTCTCTCTTCTCCGTCTAACGTCCATCTCATCTCCCTGTTTTTGTTCCGTTTCTGCCGTGTGGTGAATGTGTGATTCATCCCTTCAGGGACAGCAACAACAACAACAACAACAAAAACAACAGCAAGTTGGAGAGCAGAAATATTAAGGGTCTGCGATTAGATTTGGATTGTGAGGCAGATGAGGCAGATGAGGCGGAACGATCGTATTTACCCTGCGGGCTGCGCAGGCAGGAAACGGAGGATTTTAATCAAATGCAATGAAACTGTTTTTTATAGCCTCTGGTCAGTGAAGAACAAATATTTAGAGAAGTGAAAAAACAACCAACTTACAGAGTGTAATGTCTCTGTATGCCGCATGAAACTGCTCCTTCAACACACACACACACACACACACACACACTGAGAAGTATGAAGCTGATCTCCGTACATGAAAATAGACTTTAAGAAATAAGTCAAATTTTGATTTAGGCTTATTTAGACAATGTCCAACCTCAAACTTCAGGCTACATGTCAGGAAGACAAACAGACCTTTAATGTGTTTGAGATGAGGGGAAGTTAATGGAAGTGTGAAACTGAACCTCCTTCCCATGTTTGGGTTTTATTTGACCTCATATATACAACAACGACCCATACAGAACTAGATTCAATGCTGAATAACTTTATTTGTCCCTAAAGGGGGGGGGGGGTCAGTGGTGCCGAGGCCCAGCAGGGGGAAAGACCTGTGTGCTCTGGGAACAGAACCGTAACAGGTGATATGCAGGTGAAACGTCATCCAGCAGACAGTGTATGACGTCACTTAACAGAAACATCTGTAGACATCTGTTCCATCTTCTTAACCACGTCTGAGCTCCTGCAGGTGGTAGATATTCACCTGTAGTTTCACATTTACAAGGTTTCCTTGTCTTCTTGTGGTGTTTTTCAGCAGCGGTCCCAGACCACCTTTCCTCTTAGTTTGTCTGTTTTTGTTTACTGTGCTCAGCATATTTCCTCGGAGTATCTCTGACGGTATATATTCCAGTCTGTGTTGATGTCTCCTCTTCTGCTGTTTTGCAAACTGAGAATAAAATCCCGGTTTAATATCAGTAGCCTTTCCCATTTTCCATCCAAACAGTGACTGAAGACGAGAGCAAACAATCGATGTCTTCCGTCCAAAACAAAACTACTCAGCTCAAAGTCTTTGTTGCAGTTGTGCACACAGAAATAAACATATAGTCGCTCTCACAATATCACAAAAAGTAGACGTGAAGAAGTTGCAGAAAACAACCTAAAACAGCTCCTGCAGGCCACAGGTCGCCACGCGAACAGCTCACCTCCTCCGAGTTTTCAGTATTTGCAGCCTGATGCAGAATCTCGTTATATTCCTGAGCATATTTTGAGCAGAAAATGTTCAATATAACTTCCCAAGTTACAGGTTCCTTCTAGTAAGAACTTGAGTCATGAAATAGCTGTTTCAGCAAACATTTTTTCAATAATATGACATGAGATTAAATGTACTCCTCCGTCTGTCTGCATTCAGAAAATTGGGATAGTTTCCATTTGTCTAAATCCTTTAAAGCTCAGAGTCTCTAACAACCACAGTTTCTGAGCTCTACATAATCTTGCGGTTGCGGTTCTTGTGCTGCATTTAAACAAGCGCAACTTCTGATCTGTAAAGAAGCTGAAACCTGGAGGTTTCTTCCATTTAGCAGGTTTGTCACGTTTGATCTGGTGGAGTCGGATCCTGTCAGTCACGCAAACCAGTCGTGGCAGCGTTGTTATTGCTGTGTTTACACTAAAGCATGAACTTCCAATTAACTAACAACGTGATGGTGGAAAGGAAGCTCTCGTCAATCGGGATATAAAAACGCTTTAAAAACAAAAAGCACATTGAAAAGGCGCATCTTCACACGTTTATGACTATTTTATATGCAAATCAAGATGACTTGCGCTCCTATCTACATGTAGGCATATTCTCTTCTCAGCCTATAATTGTTCACTTTTTTTGGCAAATTAGCACCATTGAAGTATGCTGAATCAGCTGTTTGCAGTGTACACATGGATGTACAGAAAACTACAACTGGAGTACTTTGATACTGAAGAAAACTTAAGAATGTGATGATTCTCAGGCAAGTTCTGCACTGTCTTTGTCTATGATTTCATAAATGTATTTTTATTTATTGGCGATGGACAAGATTTGACTGAGTTGTGACCCCACACACACACACACACACACACACACACACACACACACACACACACACTTGTGTGTCTTGTCATAATGCAGACTTTACTTACATGCATGAAGTGGCAAAAAGCAGGAAATAGCGTGGGGTTGTGAGCATTAACTGCTGTAGACTAAATATGTCCCAGATTTACCTCTCGTGAAACTCATGCAAGAGGGGCTTTATTGTCAATAAAACTACTAATGATTATTTCACTTGTAATAAGTAATAAAACTCTCTACAAAGAGGTCAGACATAATGAAGAGTTACCACAGTATGCTAATTGTGTGTGACCAACATCGCTGACTTATTTATTAATGTTATCGTCGACCTGCACAAGGCAGTAACATGTTTTTCCTGTTCCCTAACTGCACATAAACTTTCATACTTGGATTCTTCGACAGAGTCGGAGCACAGGGAGCAACTTCGGACTTTATCATTTTGCCCAAGGGAACTTAAGAGATCTTGGACACTGCAGGTGTAACAACCAGCCTCCCTCCAGCTACAAGCCTGCAGCTGAAATACACCTGCCAGTCAGTGCTGGGGACCAAAAAGCCCTTCAGATTTTGGCTGGCTGGACCTCCAGGCCATCCTGCGCCACCGGGCAGGTTAGAGCCAAATGAACGAATTCATAATGAAACAGCTCAGAGGCTCTGATGAATGTGTGCACCTGTCAAAGAGCTTCTACACCTGACGCGAACATGCAGAATCCCCTCTGAGTAAAACCCACCCTGTGTCACTCTGCAGCAGCCAAAGTTTTTGTAGCATGTAGTAAATTTAAACCAAGGACACAGCCGGGGATTTATGGAAAGGCTGAGATTATATCACCACACTGAACGATGATAATAAGCCTCCTCCAATTCATCACCGCAGCTAGGAACCCTTACCTCAGCTAAAGTCTCCATTCATTTCTGCTCAATGGAAACGGCCTCACGTCCCGTTTTCTTTTCTTCATCTCTGATTCTTCGCCCTGATAAATGAAAACTTCCCCGGCTCAGAAACAGTTGGCCTCCCTGTGGATTTGTGTGTCTTTCCAGACTCATTTGACTGGGTTCATTCATTTATACTGTAAGCTGACATCTCTCATTCAGCAGACACAAACAGCAAGCCAGGCTGTTTGTATTCACTTAAAAAATTGTGATCTGAATGCCGTTATCAGGGATTTGTCCTCTTTCCCTCGGTTCATATTGAGTTTGGTGCTGAGAGCACACAGCTCAGCTTGTTCTGTTCAGACACCAGCGAAAGGTGAAGGCTGAAAAAATGGACCATCTCTCAATTTTACAATGACTGAGCATTTTCTTGCAGAACAAAATTGAAACAAGATAATGTGTTGTGACATCGCAGCTCAGCCGAGGGACAAAGGAGGAGGCACACATTAATGTGTATTTGACAAAAGAGAGGATGAACTGGATTGTAACTTTGTTTAAAAGCAAAATGAGAATCTGCAGCAGTAAAGCATAATATCAACCGACATAATGTGTACAAATGTAAAAATTTATATTTATATCAAACCTGGGGCCAGGTGTTATTCCAGGAATACCTTCGATTCATGTCGTAGCCTTCTCCATATCTACTTCAATATAATCTGAAAGGGAGTATACCGTTACGACTCATAGTCTTTAAAATGTTTGTAGTTTGTTGTGGTCATCTTGAATTCATTAAATTGAATTCCCAAAGTGACCAATTTTTATTTAAAAAATAAAAAACCTATAAAAAAAGAGTAAAAGAACCTTCTGAAACCACTTCTTCAGACTCAGCATGTCCCAGTCTTCAAAATATGTCTAAACGAACAGCTTCTGTCGCACTGCTCAGTGTCTATTACTGATATTACATTTGATGTATGAATCACGGGCCAGTTAGAAGTAAAGATCAACTTCTTGGTCATTGGATGAAATAGCGACAGTCGTCATCGTTACACTCTCTGGCTGCACGTCAGCAGTGTTTTAAACCTTTTTCATGCGTCTGTTTTCACTCTTGTCATGTGAAAACACTAAATCCCCGTAGTAATCTCATTCTGTCTGACAACAGCACCGAGTCACAGTGTTTATTCTGAAATAGTGTGTCAGATCAGATTTGCAAACACACTCTAAACAACTCCAGCTGAGAATGATCCAGAACCCTGACATGCTGCTCCACAATGATGAAATACATTCAGGATTTCAGGTATCTGCTTCTCAGTGTCCCCTCAGAGGAGAGGGGCTGACATCAGGCTGAGGTCTTAATTATCTCCGGACTTCTTAAATCAACCTCTCACGTATGTCGCTGTTAAAGAAGATAAGGCGAATCCATCTTTGTCTGCACACCTTCCCCCGAGGGAGCTGTGTTTATCTCCTCCTGCATCTCCACACAGAAGCCACTGCAGAGCGTGATTATCCTTTTCTTTCCTGCTCAGCGGTAAAGAAATGTCGTCGCTCTCCCAGACGAGGAGAGTTTGAGCTGCTCACTTCGCTGCTGATTAGCATTTGTGAAAGAAAAAGGAGACATTTTCCTCCTTCTGGAGAGCTTATTACTGAAGGACAGCATTTCATCTTGAAGAATCCAAGATCACAGTCCTCTTATTTCAGAAGGGAGGGGACGTTCCTCTAACTTAGCACAACATGGACACAGTGTGATGAAGCACGGGCTTTCCCTCTCCTTGTTACAGGTGTGAGGCGACATCAAGAAGCGAGGGAAGCCTGTCTCTGAAGCAGGAACGCAGCAGGACTGCACGCCGGCCTGCAGGGAAATCAAAGCTGCGGAGGTGGACGTGGAAGCTGAAGGCTGGTGGGCTCGAAAATGCTGAGATTTGACACAAAGGGATGTGTAGCGTTGGAATACCCGGAGTAATTGGAGCTCCTTAACGATGTGCTGAAGGAAGGATGTTACATGAGGCTGATGGCACCAGTAACACAGAGCTCCTCATTCACACGGGTCCAAAGAAACCTACCGACAGTTAGAGCTGTTTGCATGTTTCGACCAGATCTTTCACTCAATCATGTCACATTTGAGGGAAGTAGTTTAATTTAACCGCCATATAAATATATATACACTCCTCCATGGACTGACACAACACCCTTAATAATGTCAAACCTGCAGTGTCATTCAGTTTAATGAGGAATATCTTTTTAATAAATAGACACAAGAAGTCACATTTCATTGTATTGGGTGAAAATATTGTCTCACTAATTTCGGTGAAGTTCATATTTTGAAATCATTTGAGGGATTATATTCTCCGCCTAAGACAAGTTATTTATACCCTGACAGGCTCGTAAAACCCTTAATAATGTGTGTCATCAAACCAAAACGCTGACGTTTTTCTTATAATTTTTAAACTTGTTCTAATATTTGATCTCCCATGTTGGAGACTCAATAACCACAGACACAATCTGAACCCCCGACAGGTTCGTGAAAGGCTGCCAATGCTCGTACGAATGTCAAAAAACAGTGTCATACTATTAAAACTAATAAGGTGGTCTTAGTTCCCAAAAAGTCAACATTTTGAGGCTGAGATTAAAGCCTAGAAATTAAATTAATTAAAGACAAATGTGTAACCCCTTATAGACTCATAAAAGACCCTTGATGATGCCAGAAATGCAGTGTCATCCGACTAAAGCAAGGAAGCTTTTCCAACACGTGACTCAACTTGTCACGGCTGAATTTTCTTATTTTCAATCCTAATTGATGAATTTGGTTAAATGTCAACTTTTCTGTTCTTCTGTTGTGTGAAGAGTGAGGAACTGAAACAGAACGCAGTCTGTATTTTGTTAAATAAATAAAATAAAAGGAGTGAAAGCAGACGGTAAGAAGGACTCAAATGAGCTCATTTAATTTGTCTTACAAACTGATTTCATCACAACGGCTGAAGCTTTGTGTCGTTTGTGTCGAGATGCCGAGCTCATAGCAAGCTACTCTACGTGTTCACTCACTGTTGAACATAATGGACGTTTTCATTATATCATACGTAATAAAGGAAATGCAGTTTCTTTGGTAAAAATAGCCCCGACAACATTTGTACGGTGGTCTCGTTCTGCTGAGTCTCGTCTCGGCGTTCCCTGTTGGTCGGTTTAACTCCTCAGATGAACCTCGCCGACAGCAGAACACTGAATTCTGGATTTAGTTTATTTTTTTAAGCAATAGCAAAGAACCAGAAAATACCTCCCGTGTGACTCATTGTTGCCTGAGAGAACAGAAAACTCAGGTGTTTCCTAATGAGTACAACAGAAACCCGATTCAGCTATTTGTCAAGCTAACAACGCTCGATGAAAGAGCAGACGCTATTATGAACACTCTGATGCATTTGGGACAAATGCAGCTTGGCAAACATTTTGGGCAAAAACTTTAGCTTTATAGGCTTTACACCACAAAGTGACTCGTCCATGCGAAACAGGTGGGGGGGGTGTTGGTGCAACAATAGCTTCCTCTAGCTTCCCTCCGGTTCTCCGTCCCCTCAAACATCTTGATTTTGCTGTTTTTCTTGATCCTGTAAACAAGTGATTCAGCCACACGGCTAAAGTCATTTCCTCTTCTTCACCACAGACATCTTGTTTTGCCATAATTCAAAACAGTGAGGGCTCCGTTCCATTTAGGTGTGCCAGGAAGCTAGCATGCACAAAAGCAGGACCTTTGAACCGGTAAACTCTAAACTGAATGCAGCCATTGTGACTGTAATTAATTACACCTGTGCTTTTCCTCCTGTGACGAGTCAAAAATGTCTGTTCCCACGTCATTTGTTTTGGTTCTGCAGATGTGTTCCCACAGACTGACTTCTTCCCCGTTCAGGTGGACTGAATGTTTTGATGTGCAATTTGCCATTTCTCTGCTCCTGTCTGATTCCAGTTCACAGACTCACGTCCACAATGCTCCAGTTAATTGCTACAAGCCAGCAGGCAGTCGGGCGCTGGCAGCCGCATGCAGCCGCATGCAGCCGCGTCTTCATCCAGGTTTTCAAAGCCCACTTTCATGGAATCGTAAACCACAGGAAGGTTTTCTTTGTACATTGTTTGTATTACACACGCCTGTAGTTCCTATAGGCTGATTTTAAGGAAGTTGTGTTTCTTCCACCACAGTGGTGAACTTTTGTCTTCTACAGTTCGTCTCAAAGCCAACGGGGTGTGAAGAAGTTGTCACACATGATGCTACGACCTTCACGCACACTCAGACCCCCTGATTGCTCACTGATTCTCCTGCTGGACGGTTTCTGTGTGGCCTCACTGCACATTTTATTCTCCTTTCTCTGTCTTCTACGTCCTCTGACAACTCTGACAGCCAGTTACTGAGCGTCTTTACCAGCGTTGTATAACATGCATGTACAGTGTGTTATTGTATGTGTGGTCGGCTGCATGTATAATGTTTGAGGTCTGACCCCTTGTTTGGTGCAGGTGGGTGGCAGGGCTGGAAGATGACCATAACTTATATACATATAATGTAAAGAAAACGGTGATTATTTTGGTTCTGTGCAGTTTTAACAAAAAAAGAAAAACATGTAAACTCACATGTGCATGTCTTCTGTCCACAAGAACTTGGTCTCCTTTTAATCTTGCCTGCAGAGACCAAAAGAGGGTTAAAATGCCAATTAAAGATATTGTAGTGATGAGAGATTTCCTGAGGCCACCTGAGCTTTTAGCCGTGATAACAATGAACTTCAGCTGGTCCACCACTTTGATCCAGACTGAAATGTCTCAGCAACCATTTGATGGATTGCCATGAAATTAAGTGAAGACATTCATGGTGCTCAGAGGATGAATCCCGATGACTTTACTGGTCCCTGCAGGATGAACTGTAATCACTGTGGTAACCTGAACGTTTCATTTATCATCAGGTCACAACTTCGACGTGTCTAACATTTTGGTTTGTGATTAAATACCTGAAAAACATTCCCATCAGCCTCAGCTGTGCTTTGTATTTAGTGCTAATTAGCAAATGTTAGCATGCTAGCACACAAAACTAAGATGGTGAACATGGTAAACATTATACCTGCTAAATATAGTGAGCCTTCTCCTGTGTAACAACCTTTGTGGCATTCTTGCCGTCCTTAATAGAGACAGTGGGGACAGACCTGAAACATGGGTCTTAACCACCAGCTACCAGGACCTCCAAGCTATTCTTTTCTTTATTCAAAAACCCCTAATACATGTACACAAATACATAATATACTGACAAATAACTAGAAATACCTGAAAGTTTATTCAGTGGTATTAAAAATGATTTTATGAGTCTTTATGAGGAGCATTATAGATTCTCATTAACCGATACAGAGGCATCATTTAAAGTAATTTAAAATGTTTCCTGCAACCACAGAGACATGTTACAGGAATGAGTCACTGTGGCCTGATTCAGACTTCAATGACATTTCACAAGACTTTTTTTAATTAGTACATGACTAACTGATTGGCTGCAGCAGGAAGTCAATTACCTCTTCTTTTTTTTTTTAAACACACATCTGTGCACAATGCTTATCATTGTACCAATGGTTCAATAAATACAATAAATGGATCAGCAGAGAGATTATATATGATATGATGCTGATGCATTTTGTCTTGATATGACAGTTAGTGTGCTTTAAACAGGATGAAACTGTGTGATGTGTGCCAGCAGGCAGTGGATAATATCAGGAACCACTAAAATAAAAGTCTGACTAGATGAAGGATGTAAAATATGTTGAAAACAAGGTTTCAGCAGCTCAATGCTGATAATATAACGATCACTTACATCCTGTTAGATCATTCCTGTCCTGACAGGAGAGGCCTCTTCTCCTCCACCTGCAGGGCACGAGCGCTCGCTGATAGTTTTGTAATTATGTTAAAGGAGTTCAAGTGTGTCATTCAAATTAAAAGCTCACATGTTGTTTTTGGATCATATAGGACAATCAGCAGTTATCTCCTAACACTAGAAACATAAAGCAGCACCTCACCTTCCTGTCACCTCTGTGGAGACGCACAGCATGAGCTCCTCACATCTTTGTCATTTTCTTCCAGTTCTACATGTTGTCTTGAGGTGTATAGGAGTTTTATAATTACTGGAATTCAACAGTATTCCCTACAGATTAAACCACAAACTAAATCTGTGTCAGTCACCAGATCTCAAACACTAAACTGGGAGATTGCGAAGCAGCTGCGATGTTTTCCTTCGTGAACAAAGCATCAAGAAATGAGAAGCTTGACCCAAAAAAGCCGCCTTATAATCCTCAGTTTGAGTGATATTTTGAGGAGAATTTCCCAGATCCACACATTGCATGCAAACTCTCATGGGAACTTTATTTCAGAAGTTAAAGAATAATGCATGTCAAGCATCTTTTACTGTTTCACTACGGGCTCCTTAATCCTCTGTGAGTCTTTATCTGAATGTCAAAATAACAAACAAACAAGAAAAAAAAGAAGAATCAATGTTAGTTTATCCAGCTCACCGTGTAAAAACAAAGATTTTCAGTGCTGCCTCCTCTCTTCTGTCTGTCTCCAGCAAGCAGGTGTGATTTGTGCGACGACCGCTTGTGAATATCAGAACAGCTGATTGTTTTCTCGGGTGGGGGAAGATCTTTACTTTATTCCCATGCAGAGAGTGCCAGTGCCTCCGAGCCTCCTGAGGTTTCTCTCTCAGACAGTCTGTTAATGCAGAAGCAGCCATGCTGGGGGGGGGGGGGGCGGCGAGGCTAACCCGGGCAGAACTACTCAAATATTAATGCCCCGTGTCGCACCACCTCTCCTTTCCTTACACAAAAGCTGCTTCACCACGTGGAAAAAAAGCCATTTTCACAGTATTCTAAAAAGTTATCAAAGGTCTGACTTGGATCTTTGATCTCAATTTTGTAGTGTTTTTGGTGCTTTACAGGTGGATAAAGGTGTCGGAGAGGCCTGGATGAAGATCTAGATGTGAGGTGACAGCTGACGGACAGTAATGCAGGAATCCTGGTCAGATCAGCAAGGATAGAGCTCTGCCCACAATTACCGACCTGTCCGCGTGACAGCGCTGTGCCGGCCAGGACTGTGACCTCCAATCTGAGAGGCTCCGGGGGCCCCGGTGCCTCCTTTCTTTTCCCCCCACACAAGTCCCCTCAGATTACCTCACAGTTTGATTCCCGCCGGAGCAGAACGGGCCTGCTCTCTGAATCAGCAGCCAGGCAGAAAATGTGAAGAGAGGTGAGCCGGCTGCATAATTGACTTTGGATTGAAGCGGACGATTCAGGTGGAGGAGGTGTATCTGATTGGTGCCGTCCTGCTCTGCTCGGATCTGTCTCCCTTCGTTCCACACCAAATAAACAATGACAAACGTGAATAACGCAGGTGCCAGTTAGTTTGATGATGTTATATTTTAATGACTTCCAGAGATGGCAGAGATTTTTTCCTATTAGCCTTAATTTAAAAAAAGAATCCCTTGAGGAGCTAACCCATATTCACAAATATCTGCAATAGAAGAAACAATACACCATCCAAAGTAAATGCTGGTTTTTCCAGAGGTGGCAGCCTGCTGATGCTAAAAGGCCTATTCACCCATATTACAAAAAGTCATATTTTCTCACTCAACTCAGGTGATATTTCCAGATTTTATGATATCTGCCTCCAACCAATACAATGACATTTCATTTGTGGGGATAACAGCATTTAAACTGCCCCTGAGGTGTTCAGTAGGCTACATATAAACCAATCTTGAGACTACAGTATACTGAATCATCATTGTCACTCCGCTCACTGTCCAAAGCGTCTTATTTCAAGGCCTTGAGATCCACAGAACCAAACATCACGGCGTTATTAACGCTGTTATGATCAGCCACTAACATGATGTGATCATTTAACTTAGAAGAAAATCAACAAATCTTTGAACTGAAGTCAAATAAATTATTCAAATCAGTAAAGGGATTTGTAATTTCCTGCTCTGTTTTGCATGTTGAATATTTATTCTCAGTGAATATTTCTCTGAATAAGTGAAAACTTTGACCTGCTGGTGGCACTAAAAGAACAGATTAAAGACCAAAGTCAGTAGATTTCATCCTCTGGGGACCATAAACATCATTTCATGGAAATCCATCCAATAGTTGTTGAGACGTTTCAGTCTGGACCGACCGACACTGCTCTCCCTGGAGCCACGCTGTTTTGTGGGGGGGGTGTATTGGGTATCGGGTGTATTGGGTTGAACCAAGTCGTTTGTCCAAAGCTGCGGTTTAAAGACAGCTTAAAACATTTTATGGGAATTGCTGTTGATACATGAGAAAAGCCAGAAAGCTTCAGATTGAGCGGCACGGCGAAGCATCATCGACAAAGACTCCAGATAGAAGAAACAGCACAGTTCACTGGTGAGCACGGCGACAAGACGCCCAGGTTAGCCAAACTTAACGTCAAGAAACGGTAAAATCATGACCTAAACTGTCTGTTCACAGTTTAGAGACCCACTTCTTGGTTCAGCTTTGACTCGACAATTTCAGTTTTACCTCCAAATAAAGTAATAATCTGTATAAACTGATGTCTGACTGCTTGTGTTTCTTGTCACGACAGACTTTGTTTTATCAATGTCGCCGTGTTCCCAGAACTCAGCAATTACTTTGACGAGTACATTGTCAGCCTAACCAACACACGATGGCCCAAACTATAAAAATACAGTCCTAAATTGTAAGAAACCAGAGGTAAGTCCTGGTATGCTTGACCCCTGAAGTGGTTTTCTTAAAGGAACCATGACATCTACATTTGAATTGTGCCTTCAATATTCATTTGCGGTGGTGCATTGCTGGCGAAGTGATGATTACATTTATCAATCCACCATTTTGCTGGTGTGAGAAACTACTTCTGCCCCCTTCCTGCTTATCGTTCATGCCTCCTCTGACAGAGGCAGCCTCGGTGGCAGCAAAGGCCCCTAAATGGCTCCAGGCTCTGGAGCTATGCATCTTCATCTCACTGCTTCACACTCCAGAAAATAGGCTAATGGCCGGCCCACCGCTCAACCCACTAATCTCTGAAAACTCACATTTACTGCAGAGTTCTGGCACCTGTCTTATCTGAAGGGAGAGGGGGATCCTCTCAGTGTTGAAGGCAGTTTAACCTTTGGTGTTGAATTTAGAGTGGAACCATAGCTCATAGTCAATTTGACCATTTTAATATAAACAGGGAGTTCAAATCGTAATGCAAGAAAAGTGGAAAACAAGGCACTGGTGAATGTTGTCCCTGAGGGCTCCTTCTTCTTCTTCTTCTTCTCTATAATTGAAAGGTCAGCCTCTGAAATCAAAGTTCATCCGTGCCTACAGACACTGTATGTGGACGGCATATGTCCAATCAAAAGGCTACAGTAACGAGCCACACCACAGCAACCCCCATACTGAGAGACTGAGCCGTTATCTTCAGCGTCTCCTAATGGTTTTAACAATTACAAAACACCTGACCCCTCTAATGGCTGAAATCCTCAGTCCTCCTCCTCCTCCTCCTCCTCCTCCTCGCTGTGAACTGAAGGGATTCCTGCAGCCACCGCTCCCTCAAGTGGCGAACGATAATAAGTCACTTTTCATAGCATGATTACCATGTTGGCTGATTTCCTTTTTCCTGAATGCCCCAGTAACTGGCTGATGTAAACTCTGATGGCTCACTGAAGCCCCCACGTGGACTGAAGTGGAACATCAATGGTACGGTTACTGTGGTCGTCTTAGGCCTCTTCTGCAGCTCAGAGATAAAATGTTCCATCACATCAATGCACACACATTTTTGAAGAGGAAGTGGAGCCGGAGAAGCCCAGTAAAAACCACGTTTCACTGCTGCAACACCAGCAGTTTAGATTTTGAGTGTTTCTGAACCAGGATGTAGCAGCTCTGAAACCTGCACAGGACACACCTCCCACCAACCTGACTCAGGGGTCACACCTGAACACCCCCTGCTGTGGAAACTAGTTAGCGAGTGAGCAGAGGCGTCAAAACAGCTTGTTAACAGTAGAAGATAAACCTACTGAAACATCATGCTGGAGGCCCTGTGAGGCTGCAAGTTAGCGTTTATTGAGCTAGATGCTAATGTCAGCATGCTAACAGTGATAATGCTAACATGCAGGTATATTTACCATGTTCAACATATTAGGTTAACCTGTTAGCATACTAACATTTGCTTATTAACTCTAAACTCAAAGTACACCTGAGGATGATGGGAGTATTGTTCGATATCCTGAATCCGTTTTATTGGATTATCGTTGAGCTGTTTTAACCCGAGTTTAAAAGCCTAACTGGAGACAGAGGCGCCACGTACGACGCCCTGCAGTGAACACATCTGTTGCATCATTAATGTACTATATTGTCCCTGTTAAATAATAGAACTAACAAAGAAATAATTGGACAAATTACAGATTTTACCTGATAATGACACTATATGGAAAGAGAGGGGATCACCATGTCTTGTATAAAACAAATACATGTATTGTAATTAATAGCGTTAAATAAAATCTTATTTGAAATAGACTGAAAATGTGTCTGGTGTCGGATGAGTTCATCCGATGAGGTTGCAGAAGGTCTGAACCGCTGATTCACAGTGAAATACTGCGAACACAGTCTGTATGAATGATAACTGTATGAAAGAACTACTACTTGTGTGGTATTCTTTTATCCTGTTTAATGAAAAACAAAACCTATATTCACAGCTTAGCTTTGTACACTGCAATGCAAGAACTATACAAGTGTTTTCTTCAATTAAACCAAACAAGCCAAATAAAAATCTCGAGTTCATTAAATAAAAGAAGTCAGGATGCTCTCAGTTAAAGTCCTTTTCTCTGAGCTCCGGGCTTCAGCTGGTCTTCAGCCTCTTGGTCTCGACGCTGCGCTTCGCTGCCTCCTCCTGGTCTCTTTTGGCACCTCGGGCCACGTCGGCGGCTCCGCTCGTCGTGTTCGCCTCCATGTTCGCCTCAGAGCCGCCTCCTCTTGGATGTCTCAGCTCCCTCCTCTCTCTTCTCTCCTCCATCTCACCGATCTCCTCAGCGAAGAGGGTTTTAAGTGCGGGAATGAGCCTGGGGAGGATTTTAAAGTCCCCGAAGTGAATCTGAGCAAAGAGGAGAAAATATATATTTCCTTGTGTTTGTGTTGTTTTAAGGCCATTTTATATCTTATGTGAACTTTGAATTACTTTGTTTTTGAAAGGAGCTAAACAAATAAAGCAGCCTGTTTATTTCTGAGCTGAGTTTGGACACTGTATTTATTATTTATTCCTTTCAAACATCAAAATACAGTTGAACGAGTGGAATGACGTGACGTCCGGATGTGACTGAGGAGGAAGCAGAGACCGGCCGCTCCGTCAAGCACAGCCGTCCATACAATATGTGTTACAGACACCTAAAGTAAGTCACTTTGGATAAAAGCGTCAGCTAAACAATTGCAATGTAATGTCTAAAAGAATTAGGAATTATTTGATTAAAGATGAATTAAAACAAGATAAAGAATCTTATCATTTGATACCAGCCACGGACATAATAACATGTTCTCTATTAAAAGCCCTAGATACTGTATAAACCTAACACTAGTTTAGAAAACTTCAAATGATGCATTCAGGTGCAATCATACAGACAAGAACAAGATTTCTGCAGCGTAAGACAGCTGTCAGGAGTTATTGAATACATCCACTCAGCGGTGATTAAGATATTACACGCGACTGAAGTTAGACTCACCCTCATGTGGTCGAACGATATCCCCACTCTGTCGGTGGAGTCTTCGCTGAAAAGAGGGATCTTGGCGTAACGCTGGCTGAAGTGGTTCAGCATGATGAACTCGGCGTTCATCCTCATGCCGATGCCGATGGCCTGGGAGGTTGTGCTGTCAGAAAACACGAAGCATAAAGTCGGAGATTTACGTTGCACTTCTTCCTCACAAAAGCTGCTTTTTTGACATAAAGGATGTTTTTGTGAAGACAGACGCTCACTCTGACGCCATAAAAGAGGTGCAAAAATCAATGTCAATATCTGTGGAGAGTAAAGAAATTTAACAATGCACTCAGAAATAACTGCAACGTCAAGCAGCCGATAAAGTGCATTTCTTTTGTTGGCTGAAGGAACTTTAACTGCTGCATTTCACTAATTAGCATAAAGGACATTAAAGCCCTGCCGAGCTGGGTTGTGACACCGTTTATTTTTACTCACCTGTGTCTTTTCTCGACAGCTTCCTCCTCCATCCCATCTTCCAGCGTGGCCTCGTGGATTAGTAAGGTTGCACTCCTTCCTGCAAAAAAGCCAAATCAGAGGCCAAACTCACAGAGAAGCACTTACAGCCTCTTCCTGTCCCACAGGAAATCAATCAGGTAGTCGGCGTAATCAAGAATCGGCACGCCCCGTTCGTCTGGTGAGCCGAGCCATCTATAATGAACAGTCATGGGATATACTCGCTGTCTGTGGGAGGCTTTGCTTGGACTGAATCCAGTCAAGCAATTTAAGAAGAGTCAATGAAGTGGGATCCCGCAGGAACCATTAGAAGAGCCTGCCAGCTACGAGAGTGATCGAAAGCATTAAGAAATATCGGATAAATTATTCAGAACAAACCGTGTAGTCAAGCTACACTTAGATGACCTTATATGAATCTCTGCAATATTGAAAGCGTACGCTCAATTTGCTGTTATGTACAGTACGTCAGTGTAGATACGCTTCGGTGAAATGTGGACTTTCATCATTCCGAGTGGGACTAACCGATGTGTACGAAGGCATCGCAGGGCATGGTGTCGCCAGAAAAGGCCAGTTTCCAGCCTGACTGGTGGGTGAAGCTGCAGGCGAAGGCGTTCTTACAGTGACGCACTATGCACGTCTGAAACTGACACACACACACACACACCGAAACAACATGATAAGTAACTTTAAAAAAAACTGTGACGTCTTTCACATTGAAGGATGAGATGTTGAAACAGCTGCAGACCTTTTCCAGATCATTCCTCTTCAGCAGCGCCTGGATGAGCGACTTCGTCCTCGGCTCGGGCGCCTCGGCACCGTCGCTCAGAAATCTGTTGGGGACGAAACTGAAACACGAAACAGGCGACATTAAAAGACGATGACGCCTTCCCTTCATTCATCTGACAGCTGTAGTTACTAACTATAAGATTATGAAACACACTGCAGTGTTAAAGATTAAACTGGTTAATCTTCTCAAACGGTTTTATTTAAATACCTGTTTGAGGCCCAAACAGGTCAAATTAAATATCAAAAGTTATATTTTACATTTTGCTAATAATGAGTCTGTACTTTTACTTGTATTTTTTGTATAGTTGTACTAGTACTGAGTACTTCCACGACTGTACACCGTGGCAGTTTAAGACATGTCAGACTTTGTAAAGATCAGCTCAGAGTTTATCATCAGTCTAAGCTGGATTTTGTCAGACTTGGTTTTACTTAGACTAAGCTGTGTTTTGAACTAAAAGAGTGCAAAAAATGCTAAATATGCGAATGTTATTATGCTAGCATTGTAACATCACTATAGTCATAACATATAACGTATTTCGGGATGTGAAGTAGAGGACTGATGATGTGGATAAATCTTTTACTTATGCACTAAACCTAAATATGTACCGTGATACAGAAGTCTGTCTTTGGTTGATCCAGTGAGTAGAAAAATCACAGTACTTTATTACACTGATGTCAAAATCAAGAGACCAAACTAAACTTTACATTAGATTTCTATCATTTTCAAACTGAACACACACACACAGTCTAGCAGCATAAAGGTGGAGTTTCTGTTATCCGAAGATGTCTTTGTGTTCACGTACTTGATGTGACTGAGGATCTCCTCACAGTAATAATGATACTGTTTGAGCCACGTCATGATTTGGACCGGAGCCACCAGGTAGACGGGGCTGAACGGCTTCCCCAACGTTGTCTACGAGACAAACACTTAAGTTCAGTTTTCTGTTTAATGAATAATTATTTGTGTTCATGCAACATTAAATGTATAATAAGATTTACTTTTCTTTTACATACCAGCGCTCTCTCCCTCTGATACAGCAACATCAGCAGCCCCTGAGACAAAGACACGGATATCAGCGTCCTGGTTTGAAGCAGCTCACTTTATATACTGAGATAATCTGGTATTTCACACGTTAAACCACAACATGGACATCATCGTGTGTAGCTGCTCACTGTGTGGTGGTCAGCATGCATGTGGGAGATGAAGACGGTTGAGATCTTGGACAGAGCATCGTCCACATCGTCCCCGTAGTGTCTGCAGAGCTGCCCGAAGGTCCCCTCTCCACAGTCCAGCAGGACTGACTGACTCGGGCTGCATACAGGTACAAACAGGAAATGGACTTGAGGAGGGAATCAACACAGGACACACGCTGAACGAGTGCAAACACACTGATCGAGTGCAAACACACTGAACGAGTGCATACACAAAAACAGCCACATTTGGACAGAAAAGGACTTACACGCCATTATTTATTAAGGGTCACTGTTTCAGTTTCTACAGATCTGCACCAGGAGTCCATCTTTACAAGCTCCTGTTTTCTGGTGAAGCAACCTTATTTTAAATGACAGTGAAGATCCAGAAGTTTCAAGTAATACAAAACAGTCAGGATGAATTTTAGGGATATAATGTACAAGACATTTAGGATACATTCAGTTGCCAGTTTATTAGGTACACCTGGCTAAAACCAATGCAGCCCTGCTAGAAGTCCTCCTTCATGAAGGTTATAATGTTTGTTGGTGATTCAACTGTATGAGTTGAATTGTTATACTGACAGGTGTTTCTGTCATCAAGGAAGGAAGGCGAAATAAGAAACACCTGTCAGTGTAACAGTTCAACAGCAGCACAAACTACATCCTCCAAAGTGGATCTATGCCTCTCTAAAACGGTTACGGTAACATTGTTATAAGAAATAAGTTTTAAGTTTTAACTAAATAACAATTAACTCAAAACAAATTAACAGAATTTTAAAAAATGATCTCTTTACAATCTACCTGCCTGCAGGTTTGTGTGGAAAGCGGAGATCCATACCTGATGTTAACTAAAGTGCCACTGACGTTTCTGATCTTCATTGGAAGAGCTGATCCTGTTCCCATGAAAACCACCTCTGGGTATTTTTCTCCTCGTCCTGCAGCAGAAAACAACAATATTTCTACAATCACTGAAGTAATGCAAATAAGAGAATTGAATTAAAATTGGACCCGATAATATCCCTTTTTCACACTGAATGTCACTGAAGGACCATCCACTTAAAAGTACGTTTTATTTGTTTTGTCTTAAAAACTAAAAAACATCCCTCTGGGTTGAGAACTCACCAGAAAGCTCTGCAGCGTCAGTGGAGCAAATCTTCCTGCACTTGTCCACTTCTTCCAGAAAGTTTGAGACCTCAGAAGCCTCTTTCACAAACTCCTCAGCGTTGCAGGAGGGGATCGCATCTCTAACGAACGAAACACAAGAAGAGTCAAGAAGACACACACCACTGCCTGCAAAAACACTGGCGGGGGGAAACTGGGATTCTGCACACATCTGACCTTGATGCGCCTCCAGAGTACTTGACAGAAACAGCGAAGAAAAAACACTGACACTTGTAAGACGAGGTTAAAAAAGAAGCAAGAAGAAGAAAGCGGCTGAGTGCAACGGTCCATTCCAGATTGTTTTCCGTGACAAGGCAGCGCTCGGAGCAGCAGAGTAACGTTGGCTAAATTGGGGGGATTGAAGGACAAACTAACCTTTGCCACTCCATTACGGGTCTGAGCTGGAACTTGAGCAGACACTCGGCTCTGACGTTGGGGACGTGAAGGGCAGCCTGAGGCTCCTGGGCAACAACATACGCACAAAAAAAAGACAGCGTTTTGATGTTTTCTTATAAACACTTTTCATGCACCATACTTCATTTATCACTTTGTGAACTCTGCAAAGTAGAAATATAGTTACAGAGAGACACTGCAGTCAATACTGGAGTAAAAAAAAAAAACTGTATATGAAACATAATACAGCAAATGGAAATGCTTATAGATTATTTAAAGTGGTAAACTCTCACAAGTTTACTAAGCAGAGAAAAAGTATTGTATAATATATAATATGTGTAAAGTGACAGATTAGAAACATACTAATAATGTGGAATCTACCGATTATTTTCCAATTAATGTCACGATAAAATATCAGAAAATTGTAAAAAAAACGTCCACGCTGTCGATTACAAACATACAAACATACAACCGCCAAAACCCAAAAATATTTTGTTTACAACAGTAAAAAACAGAGAAAAGCAGTAAATGACAATGTTGGAGACGCTGGAACCAGTGAATGTTTAAACAATTCATTGATTTTTAGAATTTTTGTACATTAATTTCTGTCAATTGACGAATCAAGTAATTGACAAAAAGTTTCATAAAATTAGAAAAACCAAACCCCGAATCTGCAGCACAATTTACAGAAATAAAGTAATGTGATGTGATGCGATGTGAATAGTTATACAAAAGCATGCTGAGAATAGTCTTAGGGTTCATATCAGCGCTCACTGGAAGGATCACGTCTTAACATCAGCCTTACCTTTGTTTTGTAAGACTTCAGTTCTGGAAAGATCTCTGGGTGAATCATGTTCAGCTGGGCTTGAATCTTGTGACTTCTGATGTTGTGGACCGTACAGACGTGTTCATTAAGGATCAGGTGTTCTGTTGTGGATGGAAACCTACAGAAACACAGAGGAAACTCTCAGCCTCGGTACATTAAAACAAGCAGGATTCTCTATGGAGTCTGGTCTCAAAGTGGGAGAACACGAACCTCTCCATCCACTTTTTGTATTCATCGGTTTTCAAAACAGACTCTGGACTCATGTGGACTACCAATGCAATAGGGTCCTCGGTCCCTCCTGTTTGGTATCTACAGAGTGTGACAGACTAAATTTTAATACATTTTTTTTATTCATTTTAGTTCAGATTAAGAAACAAACATGAATGAGTTACTACCTTCTCAGCTGCCGATTGGTGCAAACAGCTTCCACAAACTCCTCAGACGGACACTCGACGATAATAAAGACTGGTCCTGGGTCAGTGGGAGTACAAACCTGCTCCGGCCGGATCTACAAGACGACAGAAAAACTGTCAGCAAATACAGATCAGAGCTGCTGCCTAACAAGGGACGTCATATCAGACTTTCACCTCTTTTCCTTCATACGTGACGATTTTCCCGTCCTTCAGAGCCGCTATGAGCGGACCGATCGCTGCCGTGCCCCTGTGGAGAGAAAAGGTTTCATAACAGTTAAAGTTTCTGAACTGCAGCTGCAAAACATTTAAAATGCTAAAATAAACTAATGTAGTGCTGAAATGATCGGTTGGAGAAAAAAACAATTAATTGATTATTCAAAAGAAAAATAATCAACATATAAATGTTAGTTACAGTTACATTACTGGTTTATACATAATATAATATGACGCAATGAAATCAGTGAATTCAGAAAACGCACCATACCAGATGCATCTTATCCTCATTAAAAGATCAATAACTTACACAGGCAGACCGAGGTCTCTGGCCTGAGCAACTAAGAAATTTCCTTTCTTGGGGTGAAGCTGTAAAAGCACAGAAGAAGAAGAAGAATGTCAGATAAAGTTCCTTTCACGTGTGCATCAATCACAGGATGACGCGTTTCCTACCTTACATATGAAGGAAACCACCAAAGACGTATCATTAGTTGCTTTTCGGTTTTCACCTGCAAGATATTAGAAGCAAACAACTGATCAACACTTCTGTAACGTACGTGGACAAGGCAGCGTCCCTCATTCTGACACTGAAAACACACCAACGCCTTAAATCCGGCTGAATGTAGCTGCTTCACTTCAGTTAGCTCAAACTTTAAAATGTGTTTAACACCAAATACCTGCAGAACTAATGACATGCTTTGTGTTTAGTATTACTCAGCAAATGTTAGCATGCTAACACGCCAAACTAAGATGAACGTGATAAACATTATACCTGCTAAACATCAGCATGTTAGCATTGTCCCTGTGAGCATGTTAGCATGCCGACGTTAGCATTTAGCTTAAAGCATTGCTGTGCCAAACAACAGACCCGCAGAGCAGCTAACATGACTGAAGACTCTTACTCTTGTTTTTGTGTGAATGACCTGCGTATTAAAACACGAAAGCAGTATAAAGTATGAGATTTCTTGCAGGTGAAGGAAGCACAAATATGTAAACTTCATTGGCTCTAGTTGGCCGAGACACAATCGTGCAGCTGCCAGGTTGAAAATAAATGTTGACCCAGTTGGTGGAGAACTAATCTGTTAACTCCTCAAAGTACCAGATCATTTTGACAAACAGGGATTGCGATCAAGGTTCAGGATTTCCTCCAGCGGCTCCCCGACTTAGAGGACTAGTCGGCTTCTGGACTCACCTGGACTGCCGGGGTTGTCTGCGCGGCTGTTGGTGTGGATGTCGTCCATCCTGGGAGAGGGAGGCCTTGGAGAGGGGCTGCTCCTGCCTGACTTGGGGGAGAGCTTTCTGCCGTCACCCCTCAACTTGGCTAGAGAGTGAAGACAGAAAAGAGAGTCACTTTAAGAAGTCTGTGTTTGCATCAAAAAGCAGGGAAGACTTTAAAAGATGAGCTCACCAAATATTGGCACTTGATAAACTGTCATTGTATCGTCCGTGTAAGTCTCTTCAGTGTACGGCCGAACCGCTGGAGGTGTGAGATACAGTAAACGTCACAGAACTGAAGGAATAATGCAGTTATCTAATTCGTTAATTCAACATACACAGCTTGATGTCTTCCAGCGGTCCAGAAAAGGACTTGATGGCACTCAGGTAGTTCTCCTTTAATGAAAAGAGAAGAGAAGTGAAGACATGTGACATTAAAAACCTGCTGCAGACGTGTTCATACTGTGTGACTGAGTCTCTCACCAGCTGTGGAGGTCCGGAGAGAACACACTCTGGAACACCAGTGTCCTTCAGGGTTAATATCATCCCTGCAGAGGACACATGCGGAAAATCAGAGACATTTGTTGTGTTTTTCTATAAACCTGCAAATGATTTATGTGATATATGTCGGTCTAAATTGATAACTTAACTCCAATTTCTTTCTGACTCTAACTTTGTCTGTGGGTGGTGTACAGTTCAGTTTTTAGAGCTTTTTCCTGCCATAAACGACGCTATGAGAGCAGTGACAGTCAACCAAAACAGTAAAGTTGTGGGCCTGATGGATAAACGAGGTGAAATTCACTCTAAAGCTGTAGATTCAGCTGATAATTCTCTGTGGGTTCGTCACTACGAGCGACGCCTTTGTATTGATTCTAGCTGCTTTGACATGGATGATTTGGGAGTTTAATTCATCAGACAGATGTTACCGACCTGATAAACCTCCCACATTCTGCCAGCTCAGTCTGGTCAGGAAGATGTTGTCCAATCGAGCAGCTTTCAGTCTGTCAGAGGGAAACAAGAATATGAGCTCTCTCTGTCTTTGTCCATCAGACTGAATGAGATGATGACAATGTGTGTTTAAACCAGCTTACTTGTGTTCCTGCATGAGTCTCTGTGTTCCTTCACCACAGTTGAACAGGTACCTGCAGCAGAGAGGCGGGAAGTTGCAAATATGGCCACGCCTAATAGTCGTGTCACAGTGTACTGACACACCCTACAGTACACTTGAACATCACTGCAGCAAAGTGAGAAGTTAAACAAAAAAAACAAACAAGTCTTTTAGCTGCTGATAAGCTGCTCTTTGAGAAACTACATGTTACTACACAGCTAATGTAGTCATGCCACGTTTTCTTTAAAAAAGACAGCACTTTAATTTAACTTACAACACTTTGTAGCTCAAATATATACGCGACACGTGAAAGGGGCTTACACAGCCCTGGTTTCAAAGTAAAAGCTCCTGACACTCATGACATATTTCTGTATAACTTACCGGTTGTACTCGGAGAAGACATACAGTGACGCAGCATTATCTCTGCTTCCAGCACCGACCACCTGCAGGTACACCGTGGATGGTCCGTGAACGTCCCCTCGCTTGCTCCGGCTCTCTTTGATTTTCACTCGCCGCAGCGGCTCCTTCTGCTTGGCTTTCTTCAAACCCAGCGGCGGTCTCGCCTCCGGGTCGTTGTTAGTAGCCATTGTTCGGAAAAACTGGAAAACAGTCCGGTGGAAACGAAAATCACAGCGTGCGACAGCCGGAGGACCAGCAGAGAGAGCTCTGCCTTTGACAAACAGGAATGTGAAGGACCTGAGCTTCAGATGGACCGTATTCATAATAAATACGTCACCCAATAATTAAAATAACCAGCACCTGTTAATTACATCTAAAAGCACCCAGATAATGCTTGCTCACGCATTTCCACGCGCTTTTTTAAAGACTGCATTACCTAATAGTAGCTAGGTGCTCATTCAGCAGGACTTTGGAGGTTGGTTGACACATGTGACTCTTCTTCCGGCATCTAATGATGACGTTTACCGGTCTTAGCGCTCATTGGTGTGTAGAATTATTTAGCAGGGCCTGTGGACCAATCACAGCAGCGTTTTGAGAAAGGGAGGCGGGGATAGAAATATTTCTTGAAGGGGGCTTTAACAACAACAAACTACTACAAAATAAAACACCTGAAGTAATATTACACATATTCAGCTCTTATACAATTTCTTAACCATCAAATAATCCCAAACATTATGTTTATTAGATTAAAAAGAGGGTATAAACAATAAGATAGTATACATACAAAAATATAAAACTATTATTAATTCTACTCTAATTCTATTTTACTATGCTCATACCATACTGTGTATTTTATATTTTGTTATATTGCATAGCTGTACTATACCGTGCATTACATTATACTATATTACTACATTCCACCTTATATTTAATGTTATATCCTATGTGATATTATACTGTACCATATTATACTATGTTGTACTACATCATATTTCTATATTAATAGACAAACACTAGGTATACTTACTTATCTTAATAACTTATCACAGCACTATTGATTAAAGTACAACATTGCATGTATACTGCTTAACTTGTTTATTATCTACTTCTAATTATGTATTTTTTTGACTTTCTCTACTGTACTTATTTCTGTCCGTGTAACCTGAATATCCCCTCAGGGATCAATACACCATTATCTTATCTTAAAGCAATATTTGGTTTCAGAATACACAGATACAAATCCCCGTATTAACTACGTTAAGAAAAGAGACGACACACTTTTCCTTTCTCTTCCTTTATTCATATATCAGCATATAGTCCACTGCACATTGAGGACAGCAGCCTCTCAGCACTGACTGGACTGCAGGTCTAACATGATTCTGACCACCAACACTTTTAAACTGCTTTATACCCAGAGAAGCAAAGTTCCATTAAGATACCAAACACAATGCTTTCATTTACATACATGGAAGAGGTGGGACAATTCACAAAGAGCATGATTCCAGTATGTTGAAGAAGCTCCAAATCAAATACTCCACAAGATTTTGGTTCTATAAATACAAGTTCCAGGTTATTTTCTTTTTATTTATTTTTTAAATCACTGTACTAACCACTGAGATGCATCCTCATCAAGATGAGTCAAGACCATGATTGATTGATTCAGCTGCTATTATACTTACATGACTGTGCGTTCATGTGTGTTTTTGTGAACAAGAGAGAAACAGAAGTGTTTAACGTTGATATATTATACAGACATGACTGAAATGAACACCACGTTTATTGCAAATGGTGTTTTTTAGGCTTTACAATTCTCTTTTAACACTGCAATAAGGGGACCAAGCAAATTTACACAAGGATTTGTTTTCTTTACTTTGTTGTCTTTTTTTTTTATGTCTTTATTGTTGCAGACTAGTGTATATTTATTGATGTGTTTCTATCTTGTCCTGCTATCAGTCCATATACATAGGTGAGCTGGGAGACGCTGGCATCTGATCCAGGAGCCTGCAGACGTAACCAGCTACGTCGACCGAGCGCTCCTCGTACATCTGGATGAACGGGTCTTTCTGTGAGTGGAAAAGAGGAAATGTACGCATCAGCAAAATGTACAACAAAATAAAACCTCTACAGAATGGATTTAAGTCCGTTTAACACATTTTAAAGAGTTCATGATAACTCACCAGTAGCTCCTTGTACTTTGGCCTTTTTGATTCGTCCTTTGTAAGGCTTGAGAAAAGAGGAAAAATAAAGTGTTAAAAGGAGGAGGGTTGCAGTTCAGCCATTTGTCCACCAGGGGGACACAAGAGCAAGCAGCAGCTGGAGTTTGTCCTCCATGAAACGACTGAGAACATCTTTTAATTCAAAACAGTCTCTTTTTTTTCCATTTTTACAACGGTAGCTTATTGCTGCTGAATTCACAGCAGTGTTTCCTCACCACACGTTGACAAAGGAGATGAATTTGGGAGAGAAGCGCCTCTCCTCCGAGTTGCTGAGTTGTGGCGGGTCTCCCCTCACCACCTGGGTCAGCTGGTCAAACACACTGTTCCACTTTGGGTAGGGAAACCGCCCCGTGGCCAGCTCATACTGAAACACATGATGTACATAAAACATGATCAGGACAAATCAGGTGTGAAATAACATTAGAGCCTGAAATAAAGACCACCTCCACTAACATCATTAAACATTAACACACTTTCATTAAGAAAACCATTAAGCTTCTGGCAAAAAGAGCAGAGGTGCTATTTCTCACAGTTAATTCCATAAATTATTCATCCATTAATGAATACATTTTAAATGAATCTACTAACTAAGTTGATCAAGATACGTCAGGACCACCTCTGCCAACACTTTCATAGTATGTGACGTCCAGCTGTGTTTATTCATATATTAATACTTTATATTAGGATCTGATCTTATATGAGGATCTATGAATATTAAGACTCACCAGTGTGATTCCCAAACTCCAGACGTCTGAGCGGACATCGTAGCCTTGCCTGGACGCACTGGGGTCTATTCGCTCTGGCTGAAAATTAAACAGGAAACAGATTAAAGTTTGGGTTTAGAAACAATAATAAACAGCTAAAAAAAATCAAAGTGTTTCACGTATCCTGAAAAACCACGTGTGCTTTTTAGTGACCAGAATACAGTTTGAGCAGGAAGGAAATATGACCACAGATGAGTTCTTGTGGCAAAAAGAGACTTTAAACACGTTTTGGCTCATTATTACTGAAGTAACTCGGTTACTTATTAACTCGGCAGAAGATCCAAAGCTTGTTTCACTCCTGTGAGTCTATTTAAGTACGTTGTGACGAAGCTGATGACAAAAAATATGGAAATGTAGAGTAAAAAGATGTAATCATTAGTACTACGTGGGAAGATTTCCCACTGATGCCAAGTAATAAAAGTTATATTCTAATATATATCTATCTCCAATCACATTATATTGTGACTGAAAATGTCACATAAATATTGACCTTGAAGTTACACAGTGACAACGCCACACAAAGAAAGTACATTAATATGAATAAAAACAGGCTTCTTGGACAATGCATTTACTAACAACTGTATATTGCACAATAATGTGTGTATTTACTGCAGCACTTCTAAACAAGAGTATTATAGATTTAATAATTAAAGCTTCCTGCACTTTTATTGCGTATGAGACTGAACCTTCAGAGAGGTGTTGCAGGGCTTTGGGCGCAGTCTTGTAGACCTGCTCTAAGTTTTGCACAGCACCAGATGTCACTGGGCGCCTTTGATTTAAAGCCCCGAGGCTTCAAATCTTTTCTCAGCATGAAGAGAAAGAAAGCCTCAAAGCTAGGAAACCCATACACCTGGAAAGTACAAAGGATGTAAACAACTTACCATGAGTGAGATGTTTATGATGTAAAAAGTGTGTGTGAGAGTTTCAGAGTACATTATAAGAAAGAAACAGGTGTTCAGGCAAAATCCACCGCTACACAAACTCACTCCTGAGAATACCCAACCAGCTCGTCCCCTCTGGGCATGTTTTCACCTACACAACAAGATGCCATCAGCTGCTCAGACGCGAGGAGCACGTTCCCTCATTCCTGCCTCTCAGGACTGCGGCATTGTTCTGCATGCCTTACAAAACCACCACCGCCAACTCTGTCAATCACAACCTCCCCTCAGGTTCATCACAGGCCACAGAGCAGACGCGGTAATGAGGTGTGTCGAAGGCTGCAGAAACCTCCTGCTGCCGTGCAGAGAGAAGGAAGCTCCTCGCTGGCCCATTTACAGGCCTGATTTAGATGCTGATGTCACCGGCAGAGTGGGTCAGTCTGTGCTGCAGCACTGATGTCTTTATGGAACTGCAGCCGACTGCTGCAGAGAGCAAACTCACATCTGCCAGGACTGCAAGTGTTTAGTCTCTACAATCAGATCAATGGCTTAACATATAAACAGCATGAGCGGGGAAACGATTAGACAACTATTTTTATAATCACTTAATTGTAAAGTAATCTATTGAATAAAAATGTCAAACATTTGCAAGCTGGATTTTCATCATTATCAACTGATCTCTTCAGGTTTTTTAATTGTTGTTAAAAGTAAATAAGCAACTAGAAGGGGACGCTTAGGGCGCTGGGCATTTGTCCTCATTTTATAGACTAAATGATTAATCGTTTAATCAAAATAATGAAAATAATCATTAGTTTAAACCCTAAACAGCATCAGTTCTTTGTACTGACAAATGTCTTCCCACAATCAAAACAACATAATCAATATATTTGCTTCATTCTGCTGCATCTACATCTAAAATAATGGGAAAGTAAAAATACAACACTGAGCGCCTCGTGTGATTGGTGCAGGTGAGGACAGAAGGTGAAGAAGAGTAGCTATCCTATGTACAGTACATGTATGTGTAGTTCGTTTCGTTTAGCATTACTGAAGCATATTGCAGCACTCATTTCTGTAACAAACACTGTGACCCACGCAGTAAAGAGGTGCCACCGTGTTCTGAGTGACAACGTTGTTCTTGCTGGGAGACAAATGCTGTCGAACACAACTGTGTGAAGAGCTTTGAAGAAGTGAAGTATAGAAAACTGTGTGTAACCAGCTGTAAAACAGATGTGTACGAATATCGAGTGCAGCAGCTTTTGTCACCACGATCATAAAAAGTTGTGAATAAGAGCTGCTGCTTCTGTAAAATCTAAATTCCACACACACCGACACCTGGATGTTGCCTGAGGTAAAGAGCATGTCGTCTTTACTCTATTGTAACCACATATCCAAACAATAAGTCAGGCTCCCCAGCTGTACTGAGGTCAGTTTTTCTACGTCATTAAAGCTGCTGTAAGCAGCAGCGCAGTGATCAAACACCTGGAGAGTCTGCCAGCTGGAAACAAGAAACTGGAGCTGAGATTCCTGCCGTCTGAGCTCAGAGTCGTGGGAAGCTCCTGGGTGACTTGGTTCAAACCACCTCATGAATGAAGCTCCTAGGCCTTTCAGAGGGCAGAGTGTGTGTGTGTGTGTGTGTGTGTGTGTGTGTGTGGTGGAGGTGTGCCGCTGGGTCGTGATAGTGCCTCACCAAATTTAGAATGGAAACTGCTGTGGAGAGACCAGAGGGGCTGAGAGGAGGAGGTGCCCCCAGCTGACGTAACCCCACAACAGAAAATAACCTGGAGTGATGATGACGCCGCCGCGGTGAGATCACCTCTTTGAACTGCCAAAGATTTGCTGCTCTTCAGTTATGTTGTGTGAGCACGAATACACAACACACACAGTGGCTGCTCAGCAAAAACATGGTCTCATTAACAAGCAGCTAATAATCATTATTTTACTACAACAATACAGATCACTGAGCTGCCGTTCACCAGCCCCAAAACTCTCATATATATATATATATATATATAACGCTGGAGTCCTCCTTCAAATCAATGACTAAATGTAAATGAAATCACGTCATTTACACTCAAACCATCACTGTCATGAGAACAGTTTCCTTTTGCAAACACACCAGGTCAGTTAATGGAATAAAGATATTCCTGCTCCACACACCGTCCAGCATCTGCAGGTCGTTCAAAACTCACTTTCTGGCTCAAACATCAAAAACTGCTGCTGGCATTTCAAGACTCTTTCTGCATTTTCAAAGCGAACAGACAGAGGAGAGAGTATTACCAGCGACTGACCTCAGAGGACAGTTTAACTGTGAAGCTAAAAAACGTATTGGTGCATTACACTACTGGACCTTTTAAGGTAAACAGGTTAACACAACTCTGCGTCAAGGTTTGATCATTCAGTGTTGTTCGTCAGCACCATTTCAACCAGCTATACTGATTCATCAGGGATGGTCTTATACACACACGGTCTTGTGTCAGCAGACGAGTCAGACACCTGCTCTGATTCATATCCTTTCAGATCCACTATTTAAGGTGTTTTTTGTCCTGCTGGTCAACTAGCCAAGAAGTGTGAGAACAGAGCACAAAATGTTACGATCTTTCAGCATCCCAGCTCTCATCTCTACCTGCTGTGAGCGTTCACAAGCTCAGCGCTACTTACTGCCATGTAGGGTCTGCAGCCTGCATCTCTGGTTTTGGCGATCGAGTCCACCAGCTGACCACTGATGCCAAAGTCACACAGCTTTATGTTGCCGTTCCTGTCCAGGAGGATGTTTGACGGCTTAATGTCTGAGGGGAAGTGAAGAGAGACAGGAGATGAAAAGACACCTGCAGGTGCAGAATAAGACTCAGAGAGCGTCTGCTATCGTCTTACCTCTGTGTATTATTTTCAAGTTTTCTTTTAAGTGGTTAAGTGCCTTCACAGTCTGTGAAACACAGAAAGGGTTTAGCAGCAGGAGTCAAAGATTGGGCTTCTTTATTTTTGAAAAGTGGGACATGACGGTCGCAAAAACTTACAGCTAATGTTATTTTTCCTAATATTTCCTCTGGAATCACGTCGTCTAATGAGCAATATACAAATTTGTAAAATTTGTCTAACGAGGTAGCCATAAGTTCCATACAAATCCAACAGTCACCCTGAAACACAAGAGATCCAGTCATGAGTCTGAGAAATAATCCTGAGTGAAGTAAAATATATGGCTTTATTAAGGAGAAGCTGAGTTTGTTTCACCTCTCTGAACAGAGCACCATAAAACTGCACGATGTAAGGACAATCACTACTTCTCACGACCACGTCCAAGTCCATCAGCAGCTGCTTCTGCTCCTTCTCATCAACCGTTGACCGAATTCTCTGTGAAACAAACACAACACACAGTATAATCACAGACATGGGAGTCCACGTGAAGTCTTTAACCTGCCTCCGGACATCCACACGTCCAAGGTGAATCACCTTGACCGCCATGATCTGGTTACTCGGCTTGTGCACCATCTTATTGACGGAGCCGTAAGCCCCGCGGCCGATCTCGCCCAAATCTTTGAGATCCTCGGCCGTGAAGTCCCAGTGCTGCTCCGCGGAGATCTTCAACTTTCCTGACGACTCGATGCTGTGTGTTCTCAGCCTCTCTCTGCCACAAACCAGAGTGTGTGTGTGTTAAGAGAAACAGTAACCCTGGATTTATTCATTTTTTCCCCCAAACAGATGGAGGTTTACTCACATGTGCGGGTTTTGAAAGGGCGGCCCCGCCGTGTTCAGTGTGAATCTAGTCGTGGGTTTGATCGGAGGGTTGGCAAAGTTCAGCTTCAGGGCTTTGCGTTTACCTGAGCGGGAAAAGAAACGGTGATGTGATCAGATCTCACGTGAAGCCACAAATGTCGAGGACTGAGAAAGACCAAAAGTAAACTCATCCCACATGAAAGGTCCGAACGATGAGTGAATGAAAACGACACAAACCATAAAACGAGATAACAGAGGGAACGAGGAGACAAGTAAATTTAACCAAATTTACTCAAATCCATGGATGTCATGCTTTCCATAGAACAAGGGGATACAAACTGGCAACTTCTGCATCACCATATATGGATGTTTTACTAAATACATTCCAGATTTGCTGTCATATTTCCAAAAATATACTCACCTACGAGGCTTGGATAACTCTGTCAACAAATCCCATGAAAAGACCAACAACTGATTCTGCTAACAAGTGTTGTGTGCGTATCCTCTGAGGCATAGCGCTCCATTGTTGTTAAAACTATTAAAACCTCATCAGTGAGCCTCACTGTTGTTTCCTTCATCACCATGAACACACACACACACTGTAGTTTATCTTGACTCAGTCCCACACACACCCTCCTGCTGCCCCAAATACTCACTAGAGCACCAAATGTGGATTCATCCGCCACTGAAAGTAGTCCCCAACAAATGCACTATTTCCTCCTGTTTGAGTGACATCCTGTTACAGTGAGCAGCTGTTTTAGGAAATTACTTTTTTTAATGAAACTATATATTTGTAGGCTGTTTTTTTCAGATGTCTTCAGTCGGAACCAATGGGCTGTGAGCTGAGAGCCACAGACGAACGAACACATCATTAGTTTTGATCTTTTCATGGGATTTCTAAACAAGAATAAGACTTTTAACAATTATAGCTCTTACGCATCACATTACTCATCATTTCAAGAATCAATGGGTGCTATTCACCCTTCAAGAGAAGCTTCATTTGCAAAACAACACCGTCAAGTAGGTTGGTATATCATATAGTCTTTATATTAAGAGTGGGTGATCCTCTATCACAATATATTTCTATATCTTTATTGTGCTTTTTATATTAGCATATTGAATATATAATATAATATAATATGGAAAACAAATTGAGAAACTGTTTGAACACCTCCACTATTTATCGGCACATGTATCAGCGTGCTGCTTTAAGGCTTTCAGTAGAACTGAATGTGCTCACCACTTTCTCACAGTCATATACAGAAATATCTAAATCCTATATTTGATGCAGAAACAGAAGTGTAGCATGCTGCTAAAATCCCAAACACCTACATTCACAGTGCAGACACACCAACCCACACGTAAACATAAAACAGGGGAGAAAGAAAACACTAATACATGACATGCTTCTCAAGGCCAACTGCTTTGATTTCACCTTCAAATCGTAGAAAAGCGCTCCACGCTCGCTCCACCCAAAATACCACAAGAATGTGTGCACTTGAATTCCAATAGGCTTAAATTGAAATGACAACTTCTCGATTGTGTGGATCTTGTCTCGACAAGCAAGTGCTATGCTGAAGTGCACCCATGCCAAAAAGAAAAAAAAAGAGACAAACCGGTTGAAAACAAAAAAGGTAATGTGACAACACTACAGGCACTACTTCTGCTTGTTAGTCACACACTGAAAACCAGAGACGTAGAGCTTCCATTACAGTATTTAATTGGAGTTTAATTAATGAAAAGACAGTGTTTCTTTAGTAGGTTCTCTTCTATCACACTGAGGGAGGACAGAGGGGTAGAAATCGGACGATCTTGTGCCAAAATATCAATGGAAGCTCTGATTGTTAGGCTTGTGCCGATGAGGACAAATACATCTGTAACTAGACAGTTGTTTAGTCAGTCGGACAGTAAACTGCACTTTCAGGGCAGCACAGAGTCAATAATTGATGTGCAAAATGCAGTGATTTCTTAAACCTCTTTGTAAAGTCACATTAAGCATGGACCTGTAAGCTACCGGCACAAGCCTACTTGAACCCATCAGAAGTCTTGACTTGGATTAGTTGAGAGCAGCAGGACAGACTCCCCCATACCAGACTGTCAGGCGGAAACAAAGGGATGAGAACTGTTGGTGCTGAAGCAAAAGAGGTTTGGCTTACTTGGGGGAGCTCCAGACAGGTTTATCTGAAACCCTAGAGGTGAGAAGACAGCTTTTATTTTCTTCATATTTCACCTTCAGTTTGCCAGCTTGTTATGTCTTCTTGTTAGTTAGACTGCGGAGACTTAATGTAACCTCCCCTCTCTAAGATCTTCCTGCTACAAAAGGGTGTCCACTTCACCCCAACACACCAGGACTAACAGGAGTCCTGCAGGTTTAGGGTTGACAAATGATCACAGAAATTGGCCTTGCTTTGCTAACGTGTCGACATACTGGGGTATTAAATCGCAGGTTCAATGCATCATCTGGAGGGTAATGCATCAGCATGCACACACATTTAGGAAACAACTACAAGCACTTGAGTGGGGTGAAGTATGTCATGTGTCAGTCAGTGGGACAAAAGAAGGAGGAAAAATGACCTGAAGATAAAACAAAAAAGGGGGGATCTACAAGTGAGAATGAATCAGCATCATAAATTGGTTTTGGAAGGAAAAGATATTACAGTTTAATAAACATTTTCTTGGGACAGCTCACCATCATTCAGCACCATGTCAGGAGTTAGGAATCATTAGTTAGCAGCATTAAGGTAAAAGGTGAAATATGGTCAGGGAAACGTGATTAATAGCACAGGATTACACAACAGGGCTAAATGTCAGACACCTGATAAGTTACGATTATAAAATCAAATAAATCAAAAGATTATTAGAATGAATTACCTTTATAAAAAGGGGGACCGGGGATATAAACTCAACATGCATCTCACATATAAATCCAATTATATTGATTGAACCATCATGTGAACATTAAATCAAGAAACAAATCAACCAAAGGGCTAACTATACAAACTATATTTAACATCATCATTCAGGACTTTTAAATCAAGCACCAAATCTAATGGCGCATTATACTTGATCTGTGAGTTATGTTAACTCTTCTCAGAACTCGTCATCTTGTATACAGACTGAAAGCTGGAACTGGATTTCTAATTAAGCTGCTCTACTAAGTCAATGAAGTGTGTAGCTACCTGTTTCACTCTGACATCTCCAGCAGGTGTTGGACTCTGAAAGTCAAAATGAGACGTTGTTTGTACAAAAATACAGCATTGAAATGAACATTTGGTTTAGTTGTGCTTGAAGTGAAGAAGAGAGCAGCTGCAGGCTTCACTGAGCTCAGCCACACAAGCAGATACATACATGCAGTCACGCATGATAACGTTGTAAAGAATGGCAGGAAACCCACCAAACAAACATACACCCACTGTAACATGACTTCACACGATGTCTTGCTGTATTGTGAAGGTGTTTTGATAAATTCGGCGTATTTAACACTAACATATCTCTCATTTCAAAGAAGTGCAGCCCGCTGTATCTGTGTGGAAGAAGAATGAAGCTTAATTTAGGTATAACAGACGTCATGAATGTCAAGGGAGCTCAAACGCAAATACACGATGACACACTGGTTAAATCTATGCGGAATAGTGTATCTTTACGGTTTGTAAGATTTAAAAAAGAAAGTGTTTTAATTGGCTTCTATGACATATGTCGCCGTAGCTGCGACATTATAATTGACATTTTTTGGAACGGGGTTTGGCGAGATTTTCCCCAGACAAGAGAATACAGAATGTAACGGGGCAACAAAATGTCAAAATGGTACCAAGGACATTAAATGCATTTAGTAACATATCAAGAAAACATTTTATTTACCAAATGATCAATGCCAATTAAAAATCAGAGGCTACGTTCCTCTCGGGAAAGACACAGGTCCGGTCCTGTGGGGATCATTTTTCGGTCCTGGGAGTAGCCTGAGCCTCCCACGGCTAGCCCTGCTAACATTAACCTTCACTGCAGCAGAATGTGAGCTCCCAGCTACAAGCAGATCTTTTAACATCACCCACACTTACCCTGCATGCTGCTCATTGTAGTGATGTGTTGAGACTGGGACTGGTGATGGTGGTTAGCTGCAGATCCTGCGTTATTGCTGCTGTTGTGGCTGCTAGGTGTTGTTGAGTTGTTAGGACTGGGAGTCGCCATTGTTGTGTGTTTGAATTCCATCAGCAGCACCGGGCTGCAATGCAGATACACGGAGAGCAACTTCACCCTTCCCTCTCTGCCACAATAATTACCGCCTCGCTAACGGCAAATCCAGGCCGCAAAACAAGCGGGTGGCGACTGTCGAACAGTTTAAAATGCGTCAAATTATTAAGATGTTTTAGAAGTTTTGGGCTACGTTAAAAGATACCTATATGGTAACGTTAACAAACACAAACATCCAGCTAGGCTAAGCTAACTAAGCTGGCTAGCAGTACTAGCCAAGAAGCTTTACGACCCGCAATCAGCTGACCAACTGACACTGACATGTCAACACCCACAGCGTCCCGCAGCCAGCGACAGTTAGCCAAGACCACACCGGATGTTATGTAGTGTTTATTTCAAAATGTAAGAAAGTCTAGGTACTGGAATTGAAACCCTAACACGCCAGACCTCCACATGATCAAAAAGATCAATAATTACCTGAAAAAATGTCATGCTAACTGACCATAAATACACCATAATGAAATAACAATAAATAAATAAATGGATAAAAATACAAGAGATCAATATCTTTAATATGGGTGTGTATTACTGTATATATGTATACTATAAATGTGATTCACATATAGTATATACACATAAACAATATATAATATATTTAAAACAGAATTTAAAAGTGACAACTAAATACATGCAATCAAACCTTTGATTTGAACTCTCTAACTGCCTGTAATTGCACACATCTTTGCATATTTCCTAATACACATGCACGTGTTGTAATATTTTGCCTCAAGCAATCAGTGCTTCTCTACTATTCTGAGGGTAGGGTTATTGTTTTTCATTCCTTTATGTGTGTGTGTTTATCCTTTTGACCTTGTGCAACAAGAAAATGTGTGAAATACAAATACAAATACTATAATAATCCTGTAATCAGAAATCAGAAACTGTTTATTACCAAATAACATACATTACAAGGAATTTGCCGTGGTCTGATGGTGCTGACAACAAACGTAAAAAATATAAAGGTAAAATATATATATATATTTATATATAATCTATATACATATATAATATGATATGTCTTATTCTAAAATGGGCCATTCTGTAATAAAAAAAATATGAACAAATACCGGATTGATTGATTACCATTTTATTACAAGCCATAAAGAAAACGTAGAATATACAGTCAATAATGATTTTATTTTGTAAAGAGATATCGGAAGTGATATCTCATCAGTGAGGCAACCTTGACGTCACTGCGGTCGTGGAGAATATGCGCTCGTTTTGTTACACGGAGCAGCCAGCGCAAAACATGTCCAAGATATAAACCAATGTAGTTCAGGGAAGTTGACGCGTATGGGGTCTATTTTCCGCATCCGCAGAGAGCTGAATTTAAATAACAGTGTGATAATCACAGGACTGTGTCTGAGCGCTGACGGCTAAACAGCAGAGATCATTGAACATCCGTCTACAACGAGGGCCTGTGCGCCTGAATGAAGTCCAAAAGGGGCGTGTGGCATTCAATAATGTGACAATTGTGGTTTATGTCCGAACATTTCAGCGCAACATGCAGAAGTCGTAGTTATTATCAAACGAACCCCCGCTGTGTTTTCTGATAAGCAGGACTAGGGGGTCAGTGCGTGTGTTTACTGATAACTTCACGTCCCGCACGCCCGGGCGGGGAAGTGAAAGGTTAGAAACAACAATGGGGGAAGTTTGTAAAGAGAAGTCTTGGCTTTCTGTGATTTGGAAAGTCTGCAACGCCTTTATGTCTTTATTCTTCGCTCTTGCGACATATGTTCAGGTGAGCGTTTGATTTCTTGTCTACACATTTCTCTGCATGCTCATCAATCCGGATCATTCACCAGAAAACGTTGTGTCTTGACTTTAGATTAATGATCCAGACGCGGGGTTGTGGATGGTAAGATTACAAACATTTCGCATTTTATTTGCCTCTCTTGTGATTTGTTATTTACACCGCCTCTCTCTTCCAGGTGGGTTATGGTGTTCCTGCAGTCCTGTGTCTATTTGTTGGCTTCAAACCCCACGTGACAGGTAGGCAAATAGGTTTGGATTTGTAGTCGTAGTTTTTTAATGTCACCTTACTCGATTAATTGCACATGTTAAGAAGAAAACCTAAACCAAAATGACAATCCAGTTACTTTCTGAGAGTTTCCACACTTGCATATTGCATATTTGCAGTGCTGATAGCGCCACCAAGCGACTTTATCATGACTGTACAGCTCAGTAAAGCTCAACCTTAACCACAGTACTGACATGTACATGCTTTTTCTTGTCTTCTGCGCAGAGACTTTGCCCTGGAGGCGTGTTGCTGATCTCCATGTGATGATTTGCAGCGCTGTTGTTGCCATGTTGGGATGGAGACTTTATAAAGAGCGAATCACAGAGATCTTCCAGCAGGAGGAGGGCAGGTAGACCGTCTTAATGTTGGACTCTTTCCTTAAAGAAGGTGTGAAGTCTGATCTAACAAGCATGCCAGACTTGTATGTGCATTTTTGCACATCAAAATCTTTAGAGACATCTCTGATTTCCTTTCTTGTATTTACTCATTAAAATCTATTTATGATAGGAAAGGACTAGTTCAGCAAATTAAAAGCACAAATTAACAAATTAAATTAATATGTGTAATAATTTATGTTTGGATATACATGTTTATACAGATTTGTATGTGAGCATAAGTATGTATATATACATATAAATGCTTACGATGCTTCACTGTATTAAGTAGAAAAAATAGCTCATGTAAATGTGAGGAAAACTGATTCAGGTAAAAACAAAAATATATGATTTTCCCCTTTCAGAGAATGTTCTGGTCTCATGTTGACGGTTGTTTGGCTTCTTCTGTGTCGCCACTCTGGAAGGTAAAACAACGTATTTCAAATCTTTATTCTCACAACCTTCATTTCTTCACACTCTGTCTGAATGATTTATCCACTATGTGTTTTTCCTAGTAAACTTTATTGCACTCTTTTCTGTCAGGGCTCCAGTCGGGATGCTCAGAGTCTCAACAGCTGTTGCCATCACAGTCTTCCCCTTTGTGGCCTGGTTTTACTACTATATCAATAAGGAGCTGAGCTCGAACTGGCCTTCACATTGTAAAACTGCTATTTAGACACTAATTATTAAATATTCCTTTTGTTTTGTTCTTTGACTGAAAATCCTGGACCAACAATGCTGCTTAAGTAAACCAATTACAAACTATTTCTTTCCCTTTAAAGTTAAATTTGATGTGTAATTTTGGAGTCATTTACAAGAGATATCAGTTATTCTTTTTTATATTAAAGTCTATTATATCCATGATTTTTCTTCATCTTGAAGTCTAGACCTTAATCTTCTGTCAAATGAAGTACAATGTATAAATAATATTATAATAAAATATTTAAAAACAAACAAAGTGAATCATAAAAGTTTCACGTTTATTTTTGTCTTTATAACAAGATTGTTCGCCCTCCAGGGGGCAGCAGAGAGCACAGGGACCGAAAGGGTAATAGAAGAAGATCTAATAAACGTCATTTCCTGTGTTTAGTAACGGCTGCCTAGGCGCTGATCTGAGAGCAGCATTTGCAGTAGTCAAGGTCCAAACATGGCCCTGAGTTTATATCACAGCCTGGGCTGCCGGCTGTTTCACAGTAACGTTAAAGTCTTACAAAAGTGTACTCAGACCCAGGCTGTCAGACTCGCACACAACGTTTTACGGAGAGAAACTGGACTGAAACACACACTGTCACCGCGTACAGTCCACTGCTGCCTGGTAGGTCAAAGCTAGCTATCGACATCAGATCTAACACCAAACTCCATTTAGAAATTTGGCAAATTAGCGTACGTATTGCTGGTAAGTTCGTAGCCACGCTTCTTAAGTAAAGTACGACTTTAAACTTTAATAATCACTTGTCAACTTCGCGAACGTACAGCCCACCATGTACTACAAGTACCATTACTTTCAGTTGAATTTAATCTTAAAACCATACTTTTCTCTTTCCTGCATCACAGTCTATTTTTATGGCAGATAACTGTCGAAATATAAGACGAAACATTTCTTACAGCTTACAACTTATTGAAATACTACCCGAAATAGCTGTCTGATTTGAAAAAAACAATGTAGTTTAAAAAGCATCTCCTATTACGCCAACTGTCGTTCAATCATGCAACATCACCTTAAAACGGAAATATTTGAATGGAGTCTGGCATAATGCCTAGATGTTTTTAAGTTTTATAGCCACTAAAGTCTAGTTATTGTAATGTAAGGCTTTAGCTCTAACCACATCTGTGTTTACTCATTAACAGGTGAAGGTGAGTCAGTGGCACACCTGCAGAACAACTCAATGGCCGCATCAACACTTCTCAAGAGCATTTTCTTCAATACCTCCACCGCCTTCATCCAGACAGAAGAAGAAGACGTATGGGGTGAGTGGCAAACGTTTTAGTTAAAGTTGCAGCCCCTCAGTTTGACATGACTTCACTCAAATTAAATCTTAATTAAACTGTGAGTTCAGTTTTAAGGTTCAAATAGAGAGTATTCACATGTCCTTGTAAAGTTTGGAACCGTTTTAAGGCATTGTCATATTTAAAGGCTGCAGTAAGTCGAGGTATTATTTGTCGTTCAACAGTAACTGCCTTTTATGTGTATCTAGAGAAGCGGTTTTGAAGGTGTTTCATGTTGTTGGTAATAAATATGTCATTGATCGACCAGTTAGAAATGGTCAGCCATTATTCAAAGGGGGGAAGGTTTGATCTCTCTTGCAACTACATGAATAGTAGTCAGGTTTCTTTCTGACCACAGAGAGAATATTTACAGTTTATTCTAACATTTTAAATAAGATCATTATGAGACTCTCTGAACTTAACTCTTTATAAGCTGACCGTCTGCTTCAGGCAGTCTGGGAAGAAAAGAGCAACCAGATTGATTACCAGGGTTTAGCGTAAATATACCCGAGAAATGTTAAGACTCCTCTATGATTTAGTTTTCTCCTTGTCTCCTATTAAAAGCCTGTGACATGGAAATCTTTAGCAATAACATGTGCTATTGGAGGCTCTCTGCTTGGAGTGATGAAATATTTCAAGAAAGAAAAAGAAGAATGTAAGTATGTTACCTCTCAGTATACAGAGTCAATATGTAAAACAAGTGAATTTAGTAAATAAAGCTCCTTTTTATATTAAATCAAGTGTTTAATTGTTAACTGTTGAACTTTGCAGTGATTGAAAAAGAGCGGAACAAATCAATCGGTCGACCAGCGCTGGGCGGTCCGTTCTCGCTCGTCGATCACAACAACAAGCCCTCCAAGAGTGAGGACTTCCTCGGCCAGTGGGTCCTCATCTATTTTGGGTTCACTCACTGCCCGGACATCTGCCCGGATGAAATAGAGAAAATGATTGAAGTGGTCGATGAAATAGGTAATAAAATCTGTTTTCATGTGGAGAAATGTAACATCTTGTATCCTCATATTCTCAAAACATCATGTTCTCATTTGTTTTTTCCACAGATAAAATAAAGTCTCTTCCAAACCTGACGCCGATCCTCATCACCATTGATCCTGACAGGGACACACCGGAGGCCATGGCTGCATATGTGAAAGGTACAAAATACATCTTCTGCTTTATGTATGTGGAGCACATTGTAGTTCAGTTCTAGGGTTGAATGAGGAGAATTCAGATCTTCTGGGAATTCTTGCCAAAATCGACTTTCTTTCCCTCAGAAACATACCTGTCCGTGTTTGTGTACTGAAGACTATCATGTGCTGAAACAAAGACACCTTCTCCAAACCTCACGAACACTATTATGCAACTGTTGGAAGTGTGAAAGCAAAGGGCAAAATCTGTCAAATGATTATTATTTCAGGCCTCAGTCGTAGAGTAGCATTCAGCAGGTGCAGAAGATCGCCTGGAAGTTAAAACTAAATGTTCAATAACATCCAGTCAAAACAGCATACTGAAATCACTGCATGTGATGGGTTTTTTCTCTTTGTCACTGCACGCATTAATGACATCAGGTCAGCACTATAAAAGTGACCAGACGATAAGAGGAAAGACGTTTTTAAGAAGCTTTACGTTTACGTTGTATTTTTCCACCTCAAAGATGCACTTTCAAGAGGAATTGTTGTCCCACTAAAAGAACTGCACACAGTCTGATGAAAGAATAACAACAGAAAAGTAGATTAAATGCCATTTTATGATTCATTATTTGCATTTATTTGTCAAGATTATGGTGAGAGATCCCAGATTTTCCAGAAACTGAGAATCAGGAAGTAGAACTGTAAAAGACTGGGCGAAAACACCAATATGTCTAATTATTCTCAAACATGTCTATGTTGTCTAATGAATTTCAATTATTTAGCCACAGATTAACAAATGAATAGATAACTTGCATTGAATCTAATAGATGCATCATTTCTTGTTCAGAGTTTTCCCCGAAGCTGATTGGCCTGACGGGAACAGCAGCTCAGGTTGAGCAGGTTTCCAGATCCTACAGAGTCTATTACAGTCAGGGACCAAAGGATGAAGACAACGACTACATTGTGAGTTAAAACCGGCTCTATTGTTTCTCATAACAACATGAGGATAATACATAAGATAATAAATAAAGTATCGCTGTCTGAATTCCACCTCTCGTTGTCTTTAGGTTGATCACACGATCATCATGTACCTTGTTGGACCCGACGGAGAGTTTGTGGAGTATTTTGGACAAAACAAAAGAAGTGTGGAGATCATCAACTCAATAGCGGCACATATAAGAAAGTACAAGAAGGCAGCAGCCCATTAAAAGCTGTGGACTGTCTGCTTAAATCACGACCGCCATCTTCTATTGGCACCATGTATTTATTTTGATTGTGTCTCCAGTAACATTCCTTGTGATGAGTGGTGTGCAGAAGTAAACTGGTCTGATGCCTGATGTTGTTCTCCATTATTACCCATAATACACTTCACGCTGCTGCTGAATGGACATCAATTTGATAAAGCTGCTTCCTGCTTGAAAAAAACGCTCCAATGAGCTCAATATCTCTGATTTCTGAAGCAAATTGTTGTAAATCAACTTGATTTTTTGATGAAATCCAAAATACAACTGTGCGTTGTCTGAACTCTGGAGACTCCCAGTGGTCGTAGTATAAAAGACACGACAGCAGAGCGCACCAAGTTTCACCAGGATTGTGTTATTTTTCCAAAAACGCGTGCCAACCAAATCATTTGAGAGATGTAGACGAATGAGAGTGCAAGCTCTCAAGAAAATGTGTGTGATTGCTGATAGATTAATTGTTGCTTAATAAACTGTAAAAAGAAGAGTAACTTTGAATGCATGAAAGAGATTGTTAGTGAAACACAGAGTTTGACCCCTGTAGACCGTTTGGTTGAAAAGCGGCTGTTCTAGGTATCCAGGTTGATAGATTACTTTATTAATCCCAATCTGAAATTAAGATTTGTGTAATATCTTTATTAATATCTGCCTGGAACTACTTTTCTGGGTTCCTTCTGCACTTGAACTGGGCTTTAATCAGTTATAGTCGATGAAATAATTCACTTTCTGTTGGATCAGCTGATCGTCAGCTGATCAGCAGCTGGAGAAGATTTAAGATTTAGCGCCTGTAATGAGGAATCGCTTTCAGACAGATTGACAATATCGTTAAACTGTTTGCTGGAGGCGGCTGATGACTTCCAGCAATAGTTTAATTTAACGTCCCTGACATATTAATATTTAGGAGGAGCTCCAGTACGTTCAGAGAAACAATACATTCATTCTAACCCGAACTCGCCTCCAGCCAGTATTGATTTATTAATATCTTTTCTGCCTGCACACCTGTCGTGTTCCTCCTTTTAGAAATCAGATTAGGAAAGCAAACACAGCAGTTGTTCAGCAGCCAGACATCACACTCATTCCTGGAGGACGGAGGCCTTTCTGCTCCGACCGCCGGCGCATGGAGCTCTCAAAATGGAACAGATTGATTTCTGGATTGATGAATTATTTTTAAAAACTCTTCAGTGTCTCTCCTCAGACTTTCTGCTGTTTGCTTTCGACCGTTTCACTTGAAACACAAAGACCTTTGTGTTCCTGATTGTGACTTTGTTTTCAGACAAGATGGAAACATTAAACCAGAAATAAGAAGCTTTCTGAAACACATGGAAATTCAGATTAGTTACTTTTGGACTTGTTGTCCTGAATGTGATTGAGGCTGCTCATTAAAACATAGGGACAAATCTCAAAAAGCTGTTTCCTAATTCCATAATAAAAACTAAAGTGACAAAATTAAAAGAAATTTCTGGGGAATTCTCAATCGCTTTCTCGCCAAGAATTAAATGAGAAACTGTTATCCTTTATCAACTTTAAAGCTCACTAGTTAACACGTTATTTCTCGTTTGGATTAAAAACACAAGCGACTGAACCTTTTTACACATCAGATTAATTAACTGGTGAGCTGAAGAAGTAACTTTTACTCTGGTCACAATCGGGATAATGGTAAACGCTAAAACATTGGATAATGATAACAAAAGTAGAGAAGAGTCATAAATCTGAATGATAAATGTTCGGTATCTGAAGTTTGTTAACGTTAGCTAAGATTAGCCAACATAAGCTACTGGCTAAGCAGCAAAATGTGTGTTCAGTAGTCTTATTGCTTATGAATTACGTTTTTTCATTTGTAGGAAGAATTTCTTAATTTTACCTTAAAAATCTGCAGTCTTCCATTAATCCTTTGAAAAACATTTAGCTTTCTCGTCGTGAAGTTTAGATTCACAACATCGCAGTTTGATTTACTGCGCCGCATGTTTTATATCACTTGCTGGGGTATAAAATGGCGAAGTACGTAATTTCTTGTACAAAGATAGTAATGAAAATTATACAGCAGTAGACACAACATTACCAGAAACCTTAAAGTGATCAGCCGACGCTCGCTTCTGTTGTGTCCAGATGCAACTCATTTTCAACAGAGACTTACATGTAACGCCGATAAAGACACACTCATATTTTACTTCTCATATAAAACACAGCTTCTGCTTCGCTTTTACTTCTGCAACAACAGTGAAAGCATCTGAACTGCGTCTGGATTGACAGAACGATTGATCTGCGAGGCCTCCGGGCGGCTCCCCCGACACCTCCCACAATCAGCCCGCTTGTGGGCCGATCAATGGTGCTGTCAGTCCAAACGTAGCGTCGCGCTTGCTTTCATGGTTGTTGCAGTTTGGGTTCACAAGTGACACAGATCGGTGAAGATGCCGGATTTAATCTCTGGCCTTTGAGTAACGTGAATCTTGCCTTAGATGATTAGATGTTCTCCATCTTTTTGAGATTAATACTGTGTGTGGTTTGCAGTAGCTTTACTCTCGGGCCGGTCCTTGTCTCTCCCGTTGACCCCCTAATCCTGTGCAGATGCACCCGTCGTCAGATCTATTTTCCCCCGGGGTGAGGCATCGGCCTCTCTCCCACACAACCAGCTGATGGGGATTTTCCCTCTGCTTCTTCTCTTTCTTGTGCAGTGACCCTTGAATTCACATCTCGTGGCCTCCTCGCAGTCAAACGTCCACGCACACATATTTGCTGTCGTGACAGAGGGGTCGGCGTACTGTAAGTCCCCGTGGTGGTCTGCCTGCCCGGGCCGAGCTTGTCTACCCAGAGCCAATTATAATCGCAGCTGTTGCCAGACCTTCAAGTGACATTAAGAGGCTATTAAATCAGCACCAATTAGACTGTCTGTGGTGCACTGCCAGACAAAATGCCCATATCATACAGCTCTTTTCCCTCTAGAACACATGATCATTTCATCATTTCATCGTTTCCTCTGCACTGAGGAGGAATTGTGAAAAATGTTGAGGTTCAAACCAGCAGACTGAAACGTCCAGAAAAGGAAGGCAAGGTAGCTTTTTTGTGTGTAAAGTAAATAATACTTGATTTCTTTTGGTTTGTTTCAGTGAATAAAAATGTGTGGATGGATGGTGGAGGATGTGGTTTGATTGAGAATGAGGTATTGTAGAAGTGAAGACAGGACAAGTTTTTCCAGGTCATGAGTAGACATGATAGAGTACATTCTTGCAGTATTTCTAAGTGAGATGGAGTGATCTTTAGGTCTTAAGTACCACAAACAATGGATCCTACATTTCCCATAATGCCTGTCTTTTGATAATGAAGCACACACACTCTTTAAAACGTGACGCTGTCCGTCTATAGCAGAGATAAAAGTGTGTCGTCCTCAAGCCCATGGCTTGTTCCTTCAAGAAGTGTTGAATAGTTTACTGGATCTACCTCTTCCACCTTTTGAAGGGCCCTCTTCTTGTGGTCTTCATGCATTGCTGCTTTCCATTTTCCATTGTCCATTTGTGTTAACCTGAGTTTTAATAAATGACTCTTGTTTTAAATGTAAACTTTGCGTCACTTCTTGTCACATTCCTTGATCCAGTTTGTGATCATTTACTGACACTATTTGATTCCTAAGCTTCCAGTAAACTCACTCTGCAGAGACACACAGTGAACTTAAAACACATACATGAGCTATATTGAGTTTGGTGACTGAGACACATTAATAGAAACTCACTCAAAGGATTCTGAGTGGATCTGTGGAGTTATCATTGTTATCCTTGATAATTGGGACATGGCTATACTTTGGAGCGTCTTGTTCTGGAGCAAGTCAGCATTTTATTTTTGTGTGAAATTTGGCCAAAAGTTGTTGAGACATTTTACTCAGAACCACGAATGTGAACCTCACAGTGGCGCAAGAGGAAAAGTAATTAGGATACATGTCTAACCATATGATTAATATGTTCTATAGAGACCGCGATTGTCTACAAAATTTAATGGAAATCCATCCAAAAGAGATATTTCAGTCCGGACCAAAGTGGTGGACCGAACAACAAATATGCCGGATTTAGTGAAATGGATCATTTCCATCTGAAGGCAAACAAAAGAAAACAAAAACGAGAAAAGGCACGAGCCAAAACGCAGACGAGCCGGGACAACCACATATAGAAATACAAGCCAACACAAAAGAACCAACATGACACATCAGAAATATCAGATTTCAAGATGACTTTACAGACAATGGTGAACATAATGTTAAATATGCTTCAGATACATCTTCAATGACAATTAGCATAAGAAACATTTTTAATAAATGTGGGTCAATAGAGACAGGCCTCTGTCTGGAATGTGCTAAATGTCGCCCGTCAAGCCGGCCGCTCCCAACACAAAACCCAAACAGTCGTGTGCGATCAGCTCTGCTCTCCAGACAGCCAATGCCAGAATTTCAGCGACGCCCTAACAGACCTAATCTTCCCTGATCCCAGAAAATGAGGCCCGCCGTGTCAGGGCCGTAAGCCCTCTAAGCTGTCGTCCTTAGCATTCATTGCTTTTTAATGGACAGTCTCAAGGATTACAATTGAAACCGTTTAAAAGTGACACAATACAGCTATACATAGACAGTTGGAAATACAAAATGGACATACTTGACTTTTCCAAGGTGGCGTAGAAGCCAGATCTCCAAATATAGGAGAAGAAGGCACCATGAAACGGGCCCGACCGTCGCTTATAAAAGCTGTTAAAGTCGTGTTAGGGTGAGTGATGTCTGTGGTGTTCTTCTGAAACCAGAGCGGGGAGTCTTATTCAAAGGCTCTGAAACAATTGGTCCTCTTGTGATCTTTCTTTTTGGTCCGCAGCACTCTGGTGAGTATGATCCAGCTTTTCAATTCTGACCAACGTCTGTTTAGTTTTTTATTATCTTTGAGCACATTTGTTTGTCCCGCTCATGCAGCTCGATAAAATGAGTGACGCCGAGATGGAAATGTTTGGGGTTGCGGCCCCGTACCTCCGCAAATCAGAGCGGGAGAGAATCGCAGCGCAAAACACGCTGTTTGATGCCAAAACAGCCGTCTTTGTGCCTGACCCCAAGCAGGAGTATGTGAAGGGAAAAATCAGAAGCCAAGACGGCTCCAAGGTCGCTGTGGAGACTGAGGATGGGAAGGTGGGTGTCTTCTGTAGTGAAGCAGAGAATCAGATCTTATCTGAGCAGCAGATATTTTATTTTATCTGTTGGATTCACTCCTCAGGTTGTCACGGTGCACCTGGATGACGTCCGCCCCATGAACCCTCCTAAGTTCGACAAGCTGGAGGACATGGCCCTGCTGACGCACCTCCACGAGCCGGCCGTGCTCTTCAACCTCAAGGAGCGCTACGCCGCCTGGATGATCTATGTAACTACAAATGATGAGCACAAAATGAAAATAGATTATATTCCTTAGTCTAAACCAATCATGATGGTTTTCCTCTGCTCGTGTGCTCGCAGACCTACTCTGGGCTCTTCTGTGTGACTGTGAACCCCTATAAGTGGCTCCCAGTCTACAACCCAGAGGTGGTGGCCGGGTACCGTGGGAAGAAACGCCAGGAGGCCCCCCCGCACATCTTCTCCATCTCTGACAACGCTTACCAGTTCATGCTCACAGGTCCAGTCTCATTATAGCAAATACACTTAAAGTACCAAACGCAGTCATTCTGCAGGATGTTGCAGCTGGTGAAGGTGGAGCTAATTTGAGTTACTTTATATACAGCTAGCTTGTGAATTTACCCAGAAGTCTCATCTTAACATATGATGATACATCATGTTTTATTTGTTGATGATATCATGTATTATCAATCTGAATCTGATGTGAAATGTACCAGTGTTCACTTTCTCTCCCTGTATCAGATCGAGAGAACCAGTCTATCCTGATCACGTAAGTGCGACCTCATGTGCTGTTTACCAAAAGGTAGTCGACAGACATCATTTCCCATCTCTCATGTCATGCCGTCTGTTTGTCAGTGGAGAATCTGGTGCCGGAAAGACCGTCAACACGAAGAGAGTCATCCAGTATTTTGCAACAATTGCATCATTCGGAGACTCGAGCAAGAAAGAGCAACCTGCCGGCAAAATGCAGGTCCAGTCCGCTTATTAACATTGATGGATTAGATATGAAGCCATGTGCTGCAGCAGCTAAACGCAGATGTTGAGTTTCTATTCTTGATTTTGAGCTTACAGGGGACTCTGGAGGATCAAATCATCCAGGCCAACCCTCTGCTGGAAGCCTTCGGGAACGCCAAGACCGTGAGGAACGACAACTCATCTCGATTTGTAAGTTTAGTACAGAAGTTGAGAACAGCCATTAATGCACTTTTTAATCCTCTTAACAATAAGATAATTAACTTGTGATCATGAGATAAAAACGTTTTTAATGATGGCAGTTCTCAGCTGTAACATATTGTGACTAATAAGTCAAAGTTAAATAATAATCTAATAACTTTTCCAGGGAAAATTCATCCGCATCCACTTTGGAACAAAGGGGAAGTTGGCATCAGCTGATATTGAAACGTGTAAGTTTATTTATATCAGTGTTGTTTATAATCTACTGCTATTCTAAGTTTTGCAGTATATATTTTATCTCTGTTTGTTTGTGATTAGACCTTCTGGAAAAATCCAGAGTGACATTTCAGCTGCCGGCAGAGAGGAGCTACCACATCTTCTATCAGATCATGTCAAACAAGAAGCCTGATTTAATAGGTAAACATACTTTTAGCTATGAATCTGTCTTCTCGATGCTGCTGACCCTGCATGGAGGAATCAATACTGTTTGTGTTTCATTCCAGAGATGCTGCTGATAACCACCAACCCATACGACTACCCGTTCATCAGCCAGGGTGAAATCACTGTGCTGAGCATCAATGATACTGAGGAGCTGATGGCCACAGATGTGAGTGCAAAATCACGTCTAAAATAGTTTGACTGGCATCTTTACTTTGGACAGAACAACAACATCGCATTATCGCTAAATTACAGTATTAATCCCAGTGCTTTAACGTCTGTGTCTGTTCCTCAGAGTGCCATCGACATCCTGGGCTTTAACACGGAGGAGAAGGTGGGCATCTACAAGCTGACGGGAGCTGTGATGCACAACGGGAACATGAAGTTCAAGCAGAAGCAGCGGGAGGAGCAGGCGGAGCCCGATGGCACTGAGGGTGAGACGTCTGAGCTGGGACCAAACTAGGCTTCAGTGCGGCAGCTTCACTCTTACTGTTATCATAATCTTCCTTCTGTATGCGCTTCACACGTCCATGTGTGATTTATATCCCATAGTGGCCGACAAAGTTGCCTACCTCATGGGTCTAAACTCTGCTGATTTGCTGAAAGCGCTGTGTTATCCCCGAGTGAAGGTTGGGAATGAGTATGTCACCAAAGGTCAGACTCCGCAGCAGGTACAGTTTCTCTGCATCTGAGAACGAGTGTTAACCACGTTCAGTTTGAATTCAATTCAAAGATTATGTTTGATTATAGGTGAACAACGCCATGGGTGCCCTGTCCAAGGCTGTGTACGAGAAGCTGTTCCTGTGGATGGTCACCAGGATCAACCAGCAGCTCGACACCAAACTTCCACGACAGCATTTCATTGGCGTCCTGGATATTGCAGGGTTTGAGATCTTTGAGGTAAACGGGATTCACACCTAGATGAAATAAAACAAACCTTTCTAGAAGTCTCCACGTTTATTGAATCGTTGTTGATTCATTCAGATGAACAGCTTGGAGCAGCTGTGCATCAACTTTACGAATGAGAAGCTGCAACAGTTTTTCAACCACCACATGTTTGTGTTGGAGCAAGAGGAGTACAAGAAGGAAGGAATTGCGTGGGAGTTCATTGACTTCGGCATGGACTTGGCAGCTTGCATTGAGCTCATTGAAAAGGTACATAGCCTTTTTATAAACACAAATATTTATATCAACTGTACATGCACACGTTCCAACACTGTCCAGCTTCTCTTTCCCACAGCCGATGGGTATTTTATCTATTCTGGAAGAGGAGTGCATGTTTCCAAAGGCGACAGACGGCTCCTTCAAGAACAAGCTGTACGACCAACACCTGGGGAAGAACAGCATCTTTCAGAAGCCCAAGCCCTGCAAAGGAAAGGCAGAAGCCCATTTCTCACTGATGCATTATGCCGGCACTGTAGACTACAACATCAGCGGCTGGCTGGAGAAGAACAAAGACCCGCTGAATGACACTGTGGTGCAGCTTTATCGAAAAGCTTCCCTGAAGCTGCTCTGCCAGCTCTTCGCCACATACGCCACCGCTGACGGTCAGTTCACAGACGACAGATTACAGTGAGATTATGTCGGCTGCATAGTTTACTACATCGGTCATGTTGCTTCTCTTATGTTTCTGTAGCTGCTGCTGATGGAAGTAAGAAAAGTTTCAAGAAAAAAGGCTCTTCTTTCCAGACAGTTTCTGCACTTTTCAGGGTACTGGCACTGATGCACTGATCAAGCACCTCCCTACTAATAAACAGTTCTGAAGAGACCAGAAAATGTTGTAAAATTTACTGTTAATTTAGATATTTTTCCATTTTTAATTTACTCATATGTTTATATGTTTTGTAAAAATGTTTAGTTGTGTAAAAAACTGTTTCTTTTCATATTGATAAAAGTCTTTTAAAATCCCGCCATCTGTAACTTTATCTTATAAACTGTAAATAGAAACTGCACTTCAGTTTAAAGAAAGAAATAGAGGACATGACCTCTGTATCCATAGTACCTTCACTCCCGAACAACTGTATATTTCACTCCTAACCTCAGCTACTGTCATGCATCAGCCCACTACCAAACATATAAACATATAAACACACATATATGCCTGTAAGTTAAGACCAAGACTAATTGTTAATATTAAGAGACCATAATGTGTTTATCTCCTGCAGGAAAACCTGAATAAACTGATGGCCAACCTCAGATCCACACATCCACACTTTGTAAGATGCATCATCCCCAATGAAACCAAGACGCCAGGTACGAAGAAATCTTTCTGAAGTTTAAGAGAGAGGAAGAGAAGATCTCCGCTCTCACGTCTGTTTTTAATTAAACAAAGGAGATATAGTGTGTTAATTTGTGAGCTTTAGAGATTCAGGTACAGAGCCAGGCTAGCTGTTTCCCCCTGTCTTTATGCTAAGCTAATCTAACCAGCTGCTGCTTCAGCTAAATATTCACCGTTCAGGCTTGAGAGTAATGTCTATCTTCTCATCTAACTCTTGTAAAGAAAGTGAATACTTGTGTTTCCCCAAAATGTTGAACTATTCCTTTAACACAAGATGTGTTGTCCACGTAGGGTCCATGGACCACCATCTGGTCCTTCACCAGCTGCGCTGTAACGGCGTGCTGGAAGGTATCAGGATTTGCAGAAAGGGATTCCCCAGCAGGATCCTCTATGGAGATTTCAGGCAGAGGTGATACGCCACACCTGCTTCTGTTGTCTGGGAGGATTACACACACACACACACACACACACACACACACACACACGAGAAAACACTGAAAGTCACCTACTGTAAGTCTGAACCTCCTCTGACTCTGCGGCAGATACCGGATCCTGAACGCCAGTGCGATCCCTGAGGGGCAGTTTATTGACAGCAAGAAGGCGTCAGAGAAACTGCTCTCCTCCATTGATGTGGACCATGCCCAGTATAGATTTGGATACACAAAGGTATTTATTTTCTATATGTGAACTCATTATTAGGGCTACAGTTTCTTAAATGTTAGACAGTCCAGCTAAAACAGTCAAATCATACACCATGACATTACAAATTGAATTCTTCCATAAACTGACACGTAGATTCATCACATTTCATTCATTTAAAGGTCCGATGGATCCAGAAATTGTCCTCCGTATATCAGCTGCTACAGTATCTATTTCACTCCAAGAGAATCAGGAACTAGTGTTTAATCTATCCCAAATGATACTAAACTAACTTCCATCGACATGTTTAATCTTCCCAACACGCAGGTGTTCTTCAAAGCCGGCCTCCTGGGTCTCCTGGAGGAGATGAGGGATGAACGGCTGGCTGTGCTGATGACTCGTATCCAGGCCGTGGCCAGAGGTTACGTCACCAGACTGAGGCTGAAGGAGATGTCGAAGAAAAGGTCTCTGACAAATCAATTTCTTTCATATACTTTAGCCACTTTAGTTTAATGACTACACAAGACAGTTCTGGGAAATTGGGGGAATAACATGAGAAATATCAGGAGAATTTAGGAATTATTACAATAGGTATTTTACAACTGGGTCACGTCACAGTAATATAGCAGAATTTTTATCTCATATTCATTTAATTTGATGGTTAACAGAAGTGGAAAATATTCAGCACTTGGTCTGTCGGTCCACCACTTTACAGTCATGTTCTCCAGAGGATGAACGCTGCTGACATCATTAACCGATTAACAGGTTGTTATACAAAGTCTTTTTCACCCTACAGAGAGTCCATTTTCATCATCCAGTACAACATCCGTTCATTCATGAACGTGAAGAACTGGCCTTGGATGAGGCTCTTCTTCAAGATAAAGCCTCTGTTACGAAGTGCGGAGGCCGAGAAGGAGATGCAGACCATGAAAGAGGAGTTCTCGCGACTCAAAGAGGAGCTTGCAAAGTCGGAGGCCAGGAGGAAAGAGCTGGAGGAGAAAATGGTCATGCTCGTCCAGGAGAAAAACGACCTTTACCTTCAAATCCAAGCAGTATGTAAACACTGAACCCCCGAGTAGAACAAAGTGGTGTGTTTGTATTGATTTCATTCTGCCGATGAAGAGATTAGGAGAGAAAACACTTTCTTTTTTTCAAAATTCACTACTGCGTAATCAATAGTAATGTAAGATAAGAGGGAGTGTCATTGATCCCTGCAGGGGAATTAGACATGGCAGGAGCAAAATTCAACACAGTAAAAATATAATAGGGATAGGAGCAGAGAAGGCGGAGGTATTAAACCAAACGCAAATGTTGATGTTAACACTAGAACATATTCAGAGACAAATATAATAGGTATTAATAATTATGCCCAAAGTAAAAAATATTCGCAATACACACCAAACAATCATAAAAAGATGTAAAAAATAAATAACTTTCTAAAATATATCCAGATACATGCAATGTATAGCAGTTGGCAAGTTTTCAACACGCTGCAAACTAAATTCCCTGCAGCACCATGGAGTTCAAAAGTAGGAGAAATATACGAAGACGAAGAAGAAAAAACGTATTCTCATACTTATTGAAAGTATTCACAATAAACAAAACGTCAAATGAGTAAATGTCTATTAAAATAGTCCACAGCCATGCTAACGGTTCTGTGAGGCTGTAGGGATAGTGGTTGCTAACATCAGCATGCTAACATGCTCACAAAGACGATTCTAACATGCTAATAAACGTTTACCATTTTACCAAGACGTCCCATAGTTGTTGAGGTATTTCCCTAAAAAACGTTAACCTCATGGAGAAAACTATCAGCAGTACACAATAAGCCAAAATGTGCAGATGTCTATTAAAAATAACTGCTGTCCCTGCTCTTCAGGAGAGGGAGAACCTGTGCGATGCCGAGGAGAGGTGTGAAGGCTTGATAAAGAGCAAGATCCACCTGGAGGCCAAAGTCAAAGAGTTCTCCGAGAGGATGGAGGAAGAGGAGGAGATCAACGCCGAAATCACCGCTAAGAAGAGGAAGCTGGAGGACGAATGTTCGGAGCTCAAAAGAGACATCGACGACCTGGAACTGACCATCGCCAAAGTGGAGAAGGAGAAATATGCCACAGAAAATAAGGTGCCTCTGAGGATTTTCATCACATCATGCCTTTTAAACAGGTTTTGGTTTGAGTATATGAACACACTAACTTAAGAAATGCTTCTCTCTTTAGGTTAAGAATTTGGTAGAGGAGCTTAGTACTCTTGAGGAAAATCTGATGAAGTCCTCGAGGGAGATCAAAGCTTTGCAGGAGGTTCACCAGCAGACGTTAGATGACCTCCAGGCTGAGGAGGATAAAGGAAACTCTCTGATGAAGACCAAAATCAAGTTGGAGCAACAGGTTGATGACGTAAGTGCGGAACCACAAAATCGTTCTCTTTTAATCGGATCGTCAAGGTAATTTAATCAGAAGTATCTATCTTGATATGCATCATTGTCCTGGTCTGGTTCCTGGCTTGATCTCGGATGAACGTCTCTTGCAGCTGGAGGGCTCACTGGAGCAGGAAAAGAAGGTGCGTGCAGACTTGGAGAGATCCAGAAGAAAACTGGAGGGGGATCTGAAGCTGTCCCAGGAAACCATCATGGACCTGGAGAATGAGAGACAGCAAATGGAAGAGAGGCTGAAAAAGTGAGTTGTTGTTAGATTATTCGGCGACTTATCTCCTGAAACACAGAGACGGTACAGTTAGGGCTTCGTATGTGAGGGCTGTACTCATAATACTGAAATATATCAACAATAATGATCATCAGAAATACTTTATTGATCCCCGGGGGGAAATTATACAGATTATCATATATTATATGATGATGATGATGATGATAAGATACATTTACATAAACCCACTTAAAGGAGTAGTTTGATATTTTAGAAATACACTTCTTCGGTTTCTGGAGACGATTGATATCACTCTAATGTATATAAAGATATGAATCCACAGCCAGCAGCCAGTTAGCTTAGCTTAGCTTAGCTTAGGTAAAGCCTGGAAGCGGGGGGAAACAGCTAGCCTGCACAATCCAACAGCAACAAAATGTGCCTACCAGAACCTCCTATTTCTTGGCCAGGAACTTCCTGGAGTCTCTGATGGTTGCCTGGCAACCTCACGGACATGACAAGAAGATAGTCCGGCACATAGTTGTTGTTTTTACTCTTCAGTTTTCGTGAGGATTAAACAAACCATTAACATGTTAGTGAGCTGTAGAGGTGTTGGTAGGCGGATTTTGTTACCTTTGGACTGGCTAACTGTTTCCCCCTGTTTCCAGTCTTTGTGCTAAGCTAACTGGCTGCTGACACGATCTACATATTGAACGAACAGACATGAGAGTGATATCAATCGTCTCATCTAACTCTCAGCAAGAAAGTGAATAAGCGTAAAGTGTAATCCTATCACTAAAAACGAGCATTTTAAGTCATTTATTGCAGAGACACATTACTCACCAGAGTGAATGTTTTCTGTGCTGATAAGAAAAGAAATCCTCTCTCTTTTCAAAACTCTTTTCAGAAAGGACTTTGAAATCAACCACCTGCAGTGCAAAATTGAAGACGAGCAAGCGCTCAGCACTCAACTACAGAAGATGATTAAAGAGCTTCAGGTATGATTTAGAACCACAGTCGACATAATTCAAAGCATTTTCTTTAATATCCTAAGGACCCACATTTTTACAAGTTAATACAATTTCACTGTAGGCTCGCATTGAAGAGCTAGAGGAGGAAATCGAGGCTGAACGCTCGGCTCGAGCCAAAGTGGAGAAGCAGAGGTCCGATCTGTCCAGGGAGCTGGAGGAGATCAGCGAGAGGCTGGAGGAGGCCGGAGGAGCCACCGTCGCTCAGGCTGAGCTGAACAAGAAGCGCGAGGCCGAGTTTCAGAGGCTGCGTAGGGACCTGGAAGAGTCCACCCTGCAGCACGAATCCATCGCTGCAACTTTACGCAAGAAGCAGGCCGACAGTGTTGCCGAACTCAGTGATCAGATAGACAACATCCAAAGAGTCAAGCAGAAGCTGGAGAAAGAGAAGGGTGAGCTGAAGATGGAGATCGACGACATGGCGAGCAACATGGAGAGTGTTCTGAGAAGCAAAGTAAGAGACGGTCTGCAGAGAAGCATGCGCGTTGAATGATGTTTTGAACGACCTTCCTCGCGATAACCGATGCTCAATGTTTCAGGCTAATCTGGAGAAACTGTGCAGGAGCTCTGAAGACCAAATGAATGAATACAAGACCAAAGCAGATGAAGCCCAGAGGTCTGTGAGTGATTATAGTGCGCTCAGTGCTCGTCTACAAACAGAAAATGGTACGTTTCTAGATGTCAGATTAGGCTATCAAAAAGATACAAAAAAGTGATAAAGGTGGACAGATAAGTTCGTTTGTGTCCTTTTGGCCCTAAATAGGTGAGCTTACACGTCTTCTGGACGAGAAAGAGACCACCTTGTCCCAGTTGAACAGAGTGAAATCTGTGGGGAGTCAACAAATCGAAGAGTTGAAGAGACTTCTGGATGAGGAAATAAAGGTCTGAAAGACATAATTAAGATATACAGTCTATTACAGGCACAGCGACGATCAAACCTGCACCAGGGAACTTTGCAGAGTAGCAGATTGAAATCGCAGCCAGTTACAGTTAATAGAAATCCTGTGAGGTCATGTTAGTGGGTAAAAATGAATCTGCATAATTTTTTCATTCCTTGATTTCAGCTTCTCCAAAGTGAGGATTTGATAGACCAAATGATTAATCAATTAATAAAAGAAAAGGCCTAACATATATGCGTCTAACTGGTGGCAGGATCGCATGCTCATATGCTTGCAAACTAAATGGGGACCCACACTAGTGGTTAATAGCTCCACTGGCTACCTTTTAACTGCATTTTTACATCCTGATAGAGCAGTTTTAATTCAGGCAACAAACCACTGTTGTATATGTTCTTGGTTTTTCAGACAAAGAGCGCCCTGGCTCACGGTTTGCAGTCATCTCGTCACGACTGCGAGCTGCTTAGAGAGCAGTACGAGGAGGAACAGGAGACCAAAGCTGAGCTGCAACGCTGCCTGTCCAAGGCCAACAGCGACGTGGCTCAGTGGAGAACCAAGTATGAGACAGACGCCATCCAACGCACTGAAGAGCTCGAGGAGGCAAAGTAAGTACGAGTTTTCAGGTCAGTGCTGTTGGGTTTCTGACACTTTAATCTGACACACAATTTATCTTTGGTTCAAAGGAAGAAGCTGGCCCAGCGGCTGCAGGACTCTGAGGAAATGACCGAGACAGCAAACGTCAAATGTGCATCTCTGGAGAAAACCAAGCAGAGGCTGCAGGCCGAGGTCGAGGACCTCATGGTTGAGCTGGAAAGGTCAAATGCAGCCAATGCCACCTTGGACAAAAAACAGAGGAACTTTGACAAGGTATGTCGTTCTTTCTTCAGAAGCATGTCCTCAAGTCCTCATTAATGACACATGCTGTTTCCTCCCCTGTTAGGTTCTGGCTGAATGGAAACAGAAATATGAGGAGAGTCAATCAGATCTGGAGGTTTCGCAGAGAGAGTCTAGAGTGCTAAGTACAGAACTCTTCAAGCTGAAGAATTCATACGAAGAGGCTCTGGATCATCTGGAGAACATGAAAAGAGAGAATAAAAATCTTCAGCGTAAGTGTTCTGCTAGAAACAAATCATCCATTTGGTTGTGAAAAGGAGTTTGTTTTTTACATGTTCTTTACATTTTCAGAGGAGATCACAGATATCTCAGAGCAAGTCGGACAATCTGCTAAAACTATCCATGAGCTGGAGAAAGCTGCAAAGCAAACCGAACAGGAGAAGAGAGACACCCAGGCAGCTCTTGAGGAAGTTGAGGTTCGTATTACATCCTTGAATGACATCATACTGCAATTTTTGTGAAAATAGCTACAACCTCAAGTGATCTGTACTTCTGTAGTCTTCCCTGGAACACGAGGAGACCAAAATCCTGCACCTTCAACTGGAGCTGAACCAGATCAAGTCCGAAGTGGACAGAAAGTTGGTGGAGAAAGATGAAGAAATCGACCAACTAAAGAGGAACCATCAGAGAACCGTGGACACTCTGCAGAACACGCTGGACGCAGAGATGCGCAGCAGAAACGACGCTATCCGCACAAAAAAAAAGATGGAGGGAGATCTGAACGAGATGGAGATCCAGCTGGGTCACGCCAACCGCCAGGCATCCGAGGCCACCAAACAGCTGAGGAACCTGCAGACTCAGTTGAAGGTTTGTTAACGCACTGGTCATACAAATGTTTACACAAGTATTAGACCAATATACTGGGCTCACAGCCTTTGCCTTCTGTCCCAGGACACCCAGGTCCATCTGGACGAAGCGCTCCACAGTCAGGAGGACTTAAAAGAACAACTAGCTATTGCAGAACGCCGCAACAATCTGATGGTGGCTGAGAATGAGGAGATGACGGTGGCGCTGGAGCAATCTGAGAGAAGTCGCAAGCTGGCCGAGCAGGAACTGATCGACGTCAGTGAGAGGATTCAGCTGCTGCACTCTCAGGTCAGGAGACGACATGGACACACAAAACTGAACTGGACTGGACAGTATGAGCCGGACAGGGCAGGACACAATAGTAAAGGACAGGACAGGACAGGAAAAGGTGTCAAAGGTGAAATAATGGCTAATTTAGACCATTAATTTTCCAAAGTTCTGCAATTAAGTAGTTAAAAGAAGAATAAATAGGTAAATAACTGTAACGGACCAAGTGGTTCACTTGCTCACGATGTTCTGGGTTTATAAAGACAATAATGTCCATCAAAAAATGTCTTGACTGGCTTTAATATGGATTTTATGCGTGCAGAACACCAGCCTCTTAAACACTAAAAAGAAGATGGAGTGTGATTTAGCTCAGCTGCAGTCGGAGATGGAGGACACTGTCCAGGAGGCGACGAATGCGGATGAGAAAGCCAAAAAAGCCATCATGGATGTGAGTCTCGCCTTTATCCAATTTACTGCAGAGAGTCATTTCAACGGGGGAACCGCTGCACTTTTGAGTTTGGTCGTGCAGAGTCAATTTCACAGTGAGTTCACATTTGCATACAGGCTGCCATGATGGCTGAGGAGCTGAAGAAAGAGCAGGACACCAGCGCTCACCTGGAGAGGATGAAGAAGAACCTGGAGGTCACAGTGAAAGACCTGCAGCAGCGCCTGGATGAAGCCGAACAGATGGCTCTGAAAGGAGGAAAGAAAGAGCTGCAGAAACTGGAAACCAGGGTATGAATCAAACAAAACACTTGTGTGGAGGAAAAGAGAACGAAAAGTGATTTAAAGTAACTGTCTTTTTAAGGTCCGTGAGCTGGAAAATGAATTGGATGCAGAGCAGAAACGCAGCGGCGAGGCCATGAAAGGTGTGCGGAAATATGAGAGGAAAATTAAAGAGCTCACTTATCAGGTAAAAGGTATATCCCATTATATAACTGTGAATTTCACTAGTTGAGATTTGACTGCTTGAGTCTGAATAGGAAATATGCAAAAATGAGATGTGAGAGTAATCCCTCAAATGTTTCAGGGTGAGGAGGAGAAGAAGAATGCGGCAAGACTCCAGGATTTGGTCAACAAACTGCAACTGAAAGTGAAATCATTCAAGCGTCAGTGTGAGGAGGCGGTGAGTAAAAATACATGCATACTGTGTGAAATGTTAGCTTGATGTGTACCTTAAAAAACGTCTCCTTTACTATATTGTTTTCTGTGACACTCAGGAGGAACAAACCAGCATCCATTTGGCTAAATCTCGGAAGGTGCAGCATGAACTGGAGGAGGCCGAAGAACGCGCCGATATCGCAGAATCCCAGTTGAATAAATTACGAGCAAAGAGCCGTGATGTTGCTGGTAAAGGAGAATAGAAATCTACACTGGTTCAAGATACCAATTGTTGCTGTGAAAAGCTTGTATCTCCAAAAAGTTTCTTCAGCTTTGTGGAAATGCATTTTGTGGCTAATCCGATGTGTTTTAAATTGTTTATTTAGCTCAAGAAGTAGAATATTATCAACACTTAGTCCTTGTATGTAAAAACAAAAGTGAAATAACCAAATAATAGACCAGATACATGGTTTTCTTTGGATCAGATCTGTGAGTTTCAACATTATTTGATCGTTGGATGACAGTAAAAATGTAATGAACTGACCTTCCAGTAAACTAAAATGTCATCTAAGCAGCTGATGTGATGCTCAATGAAGTCATGTGATCACCTTAAAGGGGCACTCCACCGGTGTTACTCACAGAGGTCATGATATGACACGGTGGTGTTCACCATCTTAGTTTAGCATGTTAGCGTGCTAGCATTCGCGTGTGTAGTCATAAACCAAAATATTGGACAAATTAAAACTCTGGTGGCGCCAGAATAAAAGTCAGAGGATCACCAAAGTCATTAGGATTCATCCTCTGGGGATCATGAATGATTGTACAAAATGTCATTACAGTCCATCCAATAGTTGTTGAGATATTTCAGTCTGGACCAAAATGGTGGACCAGTAGACACATTGCCGTCCATAGAGCCATTCCGCTAGCGTGGCTAACAATTATTAAGCTTTGCCACCATCTATATGTAAAGATAGACTGTTTGAAAAAATGTTTAAATGTTCAAAAGGTTCTTGCTCACTGTATAAACGGCATCTGGTCCCCATTCTGTGTTGTTAAGCCTGGGATCAGTCGACACAGAGCTAAGTAAACATGTTCCAGGAATAGTGTCTACACAGCAGTTATTTATGCACTGACCCGAACTAAAACCTCATTCTTAGCACAGAAAAATGCATTTAGGAAAGTCTTTTAAATGTATCTAAGCTTTATGGTAAATAAATAATATTAATAAATCTGTAATGAATTAACACCGTCACATAATCAAAAGCATCTTTAAGTCAGTCAGTGATAAAATAATAAATAATCCCAAAACTCACCAGATCTCCATTTATTTAGTAAAATAAGTTAATTATTTAATCAATAAAAGAAAGGAAATACAGACAGTGACATTGTTAAAAAAACGATCACAGTTTTTATTGTAAAAGGCTTAAAATAATCTTTAATTTGCAGTATTTCTTCCTCATTAGTCCGTTACAAAAATAACTCCCTAATTGTCTTGTCTTGTTGCATGCAATAAAAATATATCACCAAAAGATGGAGACACTTTGCCCTGTTCAACTTTATTCCTTACGCTTTGTTTAGTCTCTTGAACCAATAAAATCCAAAGAATCTGAAGTTTGTTTCCCACGACAAAAAACGAAAAGCAGATGTTTGAGTTTGCGCAGCTGTTTCAGAAACTGAAATCTGATAAGATTGACAACAAAATATAGAGTTGCTTACCAGAAGGGTTAAGTTATATTAGTTAGTAATACGAATACAGACACAACCAGTCAAAATCGATCAAATGAGGAAAAATAAATGTATTAAACCAGCATCGTTACACCCAGATGCACCTCCCACACTGTTGATTTTAACTAAAAATAACAATGAAAATCAGCTCATTAACACTGCAGTAACACACCCATTCAACTGGAAAAATCACATTAGCATCGGCTCACAGCTACAGCTGAACACCAAGAGATCAGATAAAACCCTGAATAACAGACCTGACATATGGGCATTGTAGAAAAGCCTGTGAGTTAAAATAGACCACTTCAAAATCCACCTTTTTCACTCCTGTCAGCGGTGCAGTGATCAGCAGCAGCTGGTATGTTCATGACATTTGTAGAAATCCCTGTGAAGCAGGGTTAGAGTTACTGTGGTGCATGTGTGACTTTCAGCAGAGGAGGGTTACGCACAAGTGCTGGAGGTAACCTCCAAGTGACGAGAAAGTACAAAGAGGAGGACGGGTGACAGGCCGGGACCAACAGTCCACCGCCTCGTCAATACTTTCACTCAGTCTGTGGTGTTACACACAGAACAAGTATAAGTACACAAACAGAGGACGCTCAGAAGGTAGAATGATGCTCCGACATCTTAATATCTCTGCAGCCTCTGACTCTGATGGAATTCATGTAGTTAAGATACCTATATATCTATTTATAAGATAAATTTATTAAACTAGCTCATTAGTTCAAATGGACAAGAGAGCTGAAGAAGAAACAAGAACATATGTTGTGTGTAGATGTGTTTTCCCTGTGCCCTTTAGATTTAGTATTATCTAAATGTTTTTTTATGTTTTATGTATGGTCTGTGAAATTATTAATAATCAGCTAAAAAGGCATAAAATTGAGGTTTTACAACTTATATCTGTTCTTCTACATATCCGTGTGTAAAGGATTAAATGTCGATTTATTGGCTGAGAAAATGGTCCCACTTCTTACGTTAAGTAAACCATTAACCATTAAGGATTTTAAGCTTTGGTTTCATTGCTCAGAGCCTATAAACATACACTTTCTGCCTCACTGGTTGACATTAAGAGATGATGTGAAGCATTTTCAAGACGACAAGCTGCTGTTCACACTTGCTTCCACACACTACTCCCCCTAATATGATGAGAGCTCAAGTTACAGACAACTCTCCCATGCTTATTCTAAATGTGGTACAAAGTGGTCGTCATGTGTTGCTACCCGCTTGCGATGTTCACACAGTACAGCACACACCGGACGCCGTTATGTGTTAACTTGTAAACAAGGCAGACAAAGCAGACAACTTCCCTCAAGGTGGCCGGCTATCGCTAACCTTGGCATGAGATATGTTGCAGACGAATGAATAACAATAACACCATTTGAATTCAAAAGCAGCAGATATGTATTTGTAGTAAATTAATGCCACCACGATTTAGTCTTTGTCCAAAAACATTAAAATATATTCTCATTAATGTTAAGTTCAGTGTCTCTTTACGTAACTGTTTCTTCATCTGCCTCTTTAATTGGTGGTGTGCCACAGGGCTCGATTCTGGGCACATTTGTGTTCTCTGCGTAAAAGTCTCAACTAACCTGCACATTTTTGTTATCTAATTGTTATGCTGATGATGCGCCACGATTTCTCTAATTTAATTCCCATGACTCTATGAAGCTAGAAGCAATTATTGTTTGAGCAGTAAAACAATAGATAGAAGTGGATTCATTTGCAGAACAGGTTCAAGTTTTCTGATACTATTTGAATTGTGTTTGTAGGACAAGACTGAACGTTTTTACTGGCCACGATTCAAGATTAAAAGTGATTGTTGAATACTGAAAAGATTTGAAGACTAAAAAGATTTGAAGAATAGAATAAATGCAACTGCTCTGGGACAATTCTGAGCCTTATCTGTGTTTTCTTTATGGTACATGTTTTTGGTAAAGAAAATTAAGATATTAAATAGGCAGGTTGTGTATATGTATTACCTTATTTGTTATATTTTATAGTATTGTACACCTTATTGGGTGATATCACTGGATAACAGGGATCATGTTGATTAAGGGATTGACTCTTCTTTTGATGTAATGTATTGGTATCTGCCACTTCAGCAGCCTAACTTCCCAATTGCAACCGTTACACTTTCACAGCAGCACCAGCAGTGATTTTAAGTTATTGACTTTATTTGAGGAAGAGGAAGATAATCTGTTTTTAAATTATGATTCAGATTAAGAATGACATGTTGAGTCAGAGAGAGTTTAGACAATGATGCTGGAAGCAGAACTAGTGTAAATGTAATGTAAAATGTCCAATTTATAACGTCATGGTTCTATACATACATGAATTGTGCTAAACCTTGAGAACCTATAAGAAATAAATGTTTCATTATTATCCCTAATTAGACAGTAAAAAGTTGGACACATTGAAAATGTGCATGTGTTGTAGAGTAAAAACCTAAAAAAGGACCATTTCAATGGAATTTCCTATGAGAAACAATCTGATTTGTGAATTTGCCAAAAAGCAGAAAGTATTTCATTTTCTTGCGACACATTCCTAAAAAGTAATGTTGACATTGTACTGACATCTGTCTAGACTTTAATCCAGTTAAGCCAAGCAAGGTGCCTTGGAGGCGAATGAGCAGGTGGTCCTTGAGTCCAGGATGAACATGAAGGTCACAATGCATCATGGCCTCACTGGGTTACGTATGGTTTATATCCATAAACACACACAGTGATTACACACACGTGTTATACATTGATTAAGCAATTCACCATGCATTAAACATGAAGTGGAGTCCCACTGAACAGCAAACACAACATAAACGTTAAGTAGCTAATGACAGTTCTTGACAGTATGGAAGGCATGTAAAAATAGTGCTTGAGGATCATCACCTGCTGCTGCTGACATGTTCCTATTACCACCAGAAGATCCTGTGCCATATTTAAGAGTTGAGCAGAGATCGATAATGCGACTTGATTGACATTTGAATGGAGTGACATTGCCAAGTTTGGAGCGTCCGGTTTGCTTCAGCAGCACATTCATCTTGATAAAAGGAGCCTCAACCCCCCGCTGGTGTTCACTTAGAGGTCTGCCATTCACTGACCATTGGTGAGCATCTGTCAACGTTGGTGGATCTGCACTGGTTGTCTTCTCTTTTTTGTGTGTTTGACCTGTAGCACTACTGGGGTGTGTAAACCCGGTAAGTAAGATACAAAAGTATGAATCATTTGATTACAAATCTTTTTTACATTTTTTGATTAATTGCACTTAAGTGTGCCTTACTTTCTTGCTTTTTTATCTTCAGATATTTTATCATGAGCAGTGACGCCGAGATGGCCCATTATGGGCCGGCGGCCATCTTTCTCCGCAAACCTGAGAAGGAGAGAGTCGAGGCTCAGAACCGACCGTTTGACGCCAGAACAGCCTGCTTTGTGCCCGATGCCAAGGAGCTGTACATTAAAGGAGTCATCCAGAAGAGAGACGGTGGTCAAGTCACTGTGAAGACTGAAGCTGATGAGGTAAATGTTTCTGTATACAGCAGCAGTGATTTATCCCTGCATACTTCATATCACTGAATTACCACACAGAAATAATGTATCATTCAAAACAAATCATATCAGGTGGAAAAAATACACATTAAATAACATTATAACACTGTAGCATGCTTTAAAACTGGTTAGTGTAATGTAAAGAATACATGATTTGTGATGAATGGGCTATTACATGCAAAAACATGGTATGTGTATTTAAAATCTCAGCTGGTTTGGTGCTTTACTTGTTTAAAGAAACCCACATTTTATACATTTTTAAATGTTATATTCTAGTTTGATTTCAGCTTTCTTTTCTTGTTGCTGACACCTGATAGTTCTGCAGCAGGTAATGTCATCCTCTCTTCTCCTCTCTCTTTATTTTCCAGACTGTAACAGTCAAGGAGGAAGACTGCCATCCTATGAATCCCCCAAAGTACGACAAGATTGAGGACATGGCCATGATGACCCACCTCAATGAGCCGTCTGTGCTGTTTAACCTCAAAGATCGTTATGCAGCGTGGATGATTTATGTGAGCAATGAGAGGGACAATTTCATGTCTTTATGTGTCTGAGTGGCTCTTACCTCACATACTGTATATACATATATATATATACTGTGTATTCTCACCTGCAGACCTACTCTGGGCTCTTCTGTGCCACTGTAAACCCATACAAGTGGCTGCCGGTGTACGACCCTCAGGTCGTGGCGGCCTACAGAGGGAAAAAGCGCATGGAGGCCCCGCCACATATTTTCTCCGTCTCTGATAATGCATATCAAAATATGCTTACAGGTAAGAAAGAGCAAAGAGTGTCTGAGCCTCTAAGAGAATTACAGAGACTTGAATGACACTGAAGACTTTGTTTAAACGAGGGCAGATGTTGACTCTCAATATCAGATACAGTGGTGGAGGAAGTATTCAGATCCTTTACTTAAGTAAAAGAGCTAATACTCGTTTTTGGACTGCAACTAATTACTTATTAACCTGCTGATTATATTCTCTATTAATCAATTGATTGTTTGGTTTGTAAAAATTCAGAAAATAATGCGAAATGCTGTCACAATTACCCAAAGTGACACCTTCACAATGCTTGTTTAGTCCAAACCTCAAAATGATTTCACTAAATTAAAGTGATGAAAACAATTAAAAGGAAAAGCAGCAGATCTTAACCCAACTGCTCATAATATAACTGAGTTTTTCAGGCTTTTAAGCAACTTTGTCACTTTAACTAAACTAATGCATCACTTCATTGAGACAAAACAGTCGCTGAAGCGTGTTCGTATTTCTTTTTACCGACAGATCGTGAGAACCAGTCTGTCCTGATTACGTGAGTCGTTTGTTATTAGTAAAAATGATGCCTCATAATTCAGTCAATAACAAATGCACAGTATGATTTTGTGGTTGTCTTCAGGTCTCTTTTTCTCTGTGTTCGCAGTGGAGAATCTGGTGCAGGGAAGACCGTCAACACCAAACGTGTCATCCAGTACTTCGCGACAATCGCGGTGGCTGGTGGCGACAAGAAAGAGCACTCGTCTGGAAAAATTCAGGTAATCCCTCAACAAGATACTGACAAAAACAAAAAAAGAACCACAATGGGATTCTGATGAAGATGGCTGTGTTTTCCAGGGGACGCTGGAAGATCAAATCATTTCAGCGAACCCTTTGCTGGAAGCTTTTGGGAATGCCAAAACTGTGAGGAATGACAACTCCTCACGATTTGTAAGTACAAGCTCTCAAATGAGATCGCTGAACAAGACACAGTTGCTTTATTTAATAGACCACAAAATGATCCAAGAACTGTAACCCTGTCTTTAAAGTTTTCATAATAAACTTTCATGTTCTCTTGTGCAATTTGCCCAGTTTCACAGAAGATTTTATATTTCAGGGTAAATTCATCAGAATTCACTTTGGAACCACAGGAAAACTGGCTTCTGCTGATATTGAAACCTGTACGTTTGTTTTTCCACATCAATAATGTTCATAATATGTATATTTACAATTGAAAATCACTATTTGATATACAATTCAATGTAGATTTGCTGGAGAAGTCGAGAGTGACATTCCAGTTGACTGAAGAGAGGAGCTACCACATCTTCTATCAGATAATGACTGGCCACAAACCAGAGCTTATAGGTATGGTGAGGACATTAAGTCTTGCATTTTGAAGAATAAATTAAGAAAATAAGTCATTATTTTTGTTTCTCTCTTCAGAAATGCTTCTCATAACAACAAACCCATATGACTTCCCCATGATAAGTCAGGGGCAGATCTCTGTGGCCAGCATCGACGACAAGGAGGAGCTGGTGGCCACAGATGTGAGCTGTCTCCTGTCCATCACTTCCAGTGGCATACACGTGCATTTCATCGGCTTCTACTAACGCTGAATTTAAATTGACAGACTGCCACTGATGTCTTGGGCTTCACCTACGAAGAAAAAGTCTCCATCTACAAGCTGACAGGAGCTGTGATGCATTATGGGAACATGAAGTTCAAGCAGAAGCAGCGGGAGGAGCAGGCGGAGCCCGATGGCACTGAGGGTGAGACTTCTCATTTTAGTCTTTGTGTTATCAGTGAAGACATGCACAAGATGTTAACAAATATTTCATGTTAATCTCTCAGTGGCAGACAAAGTCGCTTTCCTCATGGGTCTGAACTCTGCTGACTTGTTGAAAGGCCTTTGTTACCCCAGAGTGAAAGTGGGGAATGAATATGTCACCAAGGGCCAGACTGTCCCCCAGGTACAGTGACAGCTTCAAGATTTAACAAGTGATGATGCATGATTAGGTGTACTAACATATGAAAGTAATGCACCTTGTTGTGCTTTATTGCATTTACAGCATATCATGTTATCAGTTACCAAAGGATATTTTGGATCTGGCCTGTGTTTTTTCCAACCAGAGCTTTGGCGGGACTAAGAATATCGACGTCATCTTCCTGCGTAGCTTGCTAGCTACCGAGCTAAATCCGTGAAAATGGCTAAAATAGGATGACAAGCGTGGATGAGATTGACGATTGATGAGTCTTAACCTCTAAAATGTTTTCCATTAACTGCTCTCAGCAATCTCTTACACAGTCAAGGTCGACTGAATATGAGGTCGGTGGGATGGATACGTCACTCGCTGCTGATTGGTTAGGGCAACAAATAACCCCAAATGTAGTGGTTCATGTATTTTCAAAATCTCCTGATCAGGTTACCAATGCAGTTGGTGCTCTGGCCAAGTCTGTGTATGAGAAGATGTTCTTATGGATGGTTATACGAATCAATGAGATGTTGGACACAAAGCAACCAAGGCAGTTCTTCATTGGAGTGTTGGACATCGCTGGGTTTGAAATATTTGATGTGAGTTTGGACTCCCAAGTTCATTTTGATCAGTCAGTGGTGATGATTTCCAGCAGTCATGCTTGTCTCTCAGTTTTATGTTAATATGTCTTAAGTTATTGGTTCATTCTTGTCACAGTTCAACAGCATGGAGCAACTCTGTATTAATTTCACCAACGAGAAGCTGCAGCAGTTCTTCAACCACCACATGTTTGTACTGGAGCAAGAAGAATACAAGAAAGAGGGAATTGACTGGGAGTTCATTGACTTTGGTATGGACTTGGCAGCCTGCATTGAGCTAATTGAAAAGGTAGGATCAATCTACTGCACATCAGTATTTTACCTCATTTTAGGCACCATGTATAATGTAAGTCCGTGATACATTCAACAGCCAATGGGCATCTTCTCCATCCTTGAAGAGGAGTGTATGTTCCCCAAGGCCTCAGACACTTCTTTTAAGAACAAACTCTACGACCAGCATCTTGGAAAGAATAATGCTTTTCAAAAGCCAAAGGTTGTCAAAGGCAAGCCTGAGGCTCACTTCTCCTTGGTGCATTATGCCGGTACTGTGGACTACAACATCAGCGGCTGGCTGGAGAAGAACAAAGACCCTCTGAATGAGTCGGTGGTGCAGCTTTACCAGAAGTCACCAATGAAATTGCTGTCTTTCTTGTATGCTTCATTTTCTGGTGCTGAAGCAGGTACAACTTCTGCAAAGTTTTATAATAATTAACTTACTGAGGCCCTTAATACAGAGATGAATGTTTTATCTAAAGACCCCCTAAACACCTACCAGGCTTCATACCTTGGCAAATGTCAAGTAATAATTCTGTTTCTTCTTTGTAGAATCAGGTGGGGATGCTGGAGGCAAAGGTGGAAAAAAAGGAGGAAAGAAGAAGGGTGGCTCATTTCAGACGGTGTCTGCTGTTTTCAGGGTACAGAAGTGATAATCCATTAGATATGACTTTCTTGCCCTGCATTGATCCCCAAAGATGGTGCCTCCACACAATTCAGCTCTGCTTCCAATAAGTTCCATCCATCATCAACTAGTAACTGTTGGTTGGATTGTTGAATTTAAGGAGGCAGGACTTGTGGCAGTGCTGCCTCGGAGGCTCAAATCAGAAGCCAAGACGAGAAGCAAAGCCTTTTCTTCTCAGTGTTTGACGTTCCAAAAAGTAATAATGGCAATTGATCTCCTGCAGGAAAATCTCGGAAAACTAATGACCAACTTGAGGAGCACCCACCCTCACTTTGTGCGTTGCCTGATTCCAAATGAGATTAAAACACCAGGTACCATTTTACAAGAAAAACAGCACTTGTTGGTGCAATTGAATACAAAAAACATGATGTTAGAATATACTCCTAGTGTCTGCTGCCAGTCACTTCATGTTGACTTCACTGTAGGTATCATGGACAATCACTTGGTCATTCACCAGCTGCGCTGTAACGGTGTGCTGGAGGGTATCAGGATCTGTAGGAAGGGATTCCCCAGCAGGATCCTTTATGCTGACTTCAAGCAGAGGTCAGTATTTATTCCTACCTGAAAGAACTACACAAAGGTAACTAATGCTTGTTCCAGTTTGTGATCATCTTCATTCTAATTTGAACAGATACAGAATCCTAAATGCCAGTGCCATCCCTGAGGGACAGTTCATCGATGGAAAGAAAGCTTCTGAGAAGCTTCTTGGTTCGATTGACCTTGACCACACACAGTACAGATTCGGGTCTACAAAGGTATGTGTCCCAATGCCTCATTGGGTGACAGCTTTAGGAACCTCTATAGACTTTAAGCAACGAATTGATTAATTTTAATGGACTGGATGCAGCATTACTAAACCATATTGTTGCAGGTCTTCTTCAAAGCTGGCTTACTTGGCACTCTGGAGGAGCTGCGAGATGAAAAACTAGCTTCTCTCGTGACCCAGACTCAAGCACTTTGTCGTGGTTATCTCATGAGAAAAGAATTCTCCAATTTAATTGCACAAAAGTAAGATCAGCACCAAAAGTTCCTCTTCAATGATATAAATTAAACCAATACCACACAAAACTGTTGCTGTATATCTTACAGAGATTGTGTCTGGATTCTGCAATATAACTTGCGCTCGTTCATGAACGTGAAACACTGGCCGTGGATGAAGCTGTTCTTTAAAATAAAGCCACTTCTAAAGAGTGCAGAGACCGAAAAGGAGATGGCGACCATGAAAGAGGACTTCGTCAAATGTAAGGAGGATCTAGCAAAGTCAGAGTCCAAGAGAAAGGAGCTTGAAGAGAAAATGGTTTCTCTTTTACAAGAGCAAAATAATCTCCTCCTGCAAGTACAAGCTGTGAGTATCGTAGCAAATATGAGCCACTGATCTCAGTCCAATCACTGTCCAAACGATCATACGTTGGTGTTGTTCTCTATGTGCATTTCTTAGGACTCCGAAAATCTTTGCGATGCTGAGGAAAAATGTGAAGGCTTGATCAAGAGCAAAATCCAGCTTGAGGCCAAACTCAAAGAGGTGACCGAGAGACTGGAGGACGAGGAGGAAATGTCCGCTGAGTTGACCGCCAAGAAGCGGAAGCTCGAAGACGAATGCTCTGAGCTTAAAAAAGATATTGATGACCTGGAGATAACCCTGGCTAAAGTGGAGAAGGAGAAACATGCCACAGAAAACAAGGTTTGTAATGTTGCCCGGACTGTTTGGTTGGTACTTCCGTGCATCTCCTACTTAATGTTTTTGGTCCATGTTTGGTTGACCCTGAAGAAACATTTTTCTTTTTCCAATAATTGGTTGCCAAATTTTTTTTGCTGATATTGGTGTGTATTCGTACTACCTATTGCAGGTTAAAAACCTAATGGAGGAGCTGGCTGGTCAGGATGAAAACATTGGTAAGCTGACCAAAGAAAAGAGAGCCCTTCAAGAGGCTCACCAACAAGCACTGGATGATCTTCAAGCTGAGGAAGACAAAGTCAACTCACTGACCAAAGCCAAGTCTAAGCTTGAACAGCAAGTGGATGATGTGAGTTGCTGTAGACAAAATTACATTCAAACACTGGTGTTACTTGACATCTTAATTAACGTTGTGCAATTTTCTTTCAAGCTTGAGGGTTCACTGGAGCAAGAAAAGAAGATCCGCATGGACCTGGAAAGAGCCAAAAGGAAGCTCGAGGGGGATCTGAAACTTACGCAAGAATCCCTGATGGACCTCGAAAATGACAAGCAGCAATCTGAGGAAAAGATTAAGAAGTAAGCTCATGCAGTGATCATGTACAGTATGTGTGAAGAAAATGAATCCTGGCTTTTAACTGACATCTGATATCTTCTTCCTCGCAGAAAAGAATTTGAAAACAACGAGCTGCTCAGCAACATTGTAGACGAGCAAACAATTAATAACCAGCTTCAAAAGAAGATGAAGGAGCTCCATGTAATGAGACTGAGATTAAAGTCATACATCAATCAGACTGATAACGACCGATTGTCCCCTCATAATGGTATGTATACTGTATTTTTTGTTTCAAGGCTCGTATTGAAGAACTAGAGGAAGAAGTCGAGGCTGAACGAGCTGTCCGGGCAAAGGTGGAAAAGCAGAGGTCGGACCTCTCCAGGGAGATCGAGGAGATCAGCGAGAGGCTGGAAGAGGCCGGAGGAGCCACTGCCGCTCAGATCGAGATGAACAAGAAGCGCGAAGCTGAGTTCCTCAAACTGCGGCGTGACCTGGAGGAGTCCACGCTGCACCACGAGGCCACGACCGCCGCGCTGCGGAAGAAGCAGGCGGACAGCATGGCTGAGCTGGGAGAACAGATCGACAACCTCCAGAGAATCAAACAGAAAATGGAAAAGGAAAAGAGTGAAATGAACATGGAGATTGATGATTTGGCCATTAATATGGAAACAGTTGCTAAAGCCAAGGTAAGATTTTTAAATCTGGAATATGCTATTAGGACAAGGGAATGCAGGACTCACTTAACTGGATGAACTTGTGTGTCCCCTTTATGTATTTTAATCAGGTGAACCTGGAGAAGACGTGTCGCTCACTTGAAGATCAGCTCATGGAGCTAAAGACCAAGAATGATGAAAACATGCGGCAGATGTCTGATCTAACCAATCAGAGGGCCCGTTTTCAAACTGAGAATGGTAATTATGTTCCTACTTTTATTGAAAATTCATAAAGAGCTTTTTTTAATTGAAGTATATTCTCTCTTGTTTGGCTCATGGTAGCTGAATTTTCCCGACAAATGGAAGAGAGAGAGAGTCTCATTTCCCAGCTGACGAGAGGAAAACAGGGATTCACAACAAAAATTGACGAGTTAAGAAGAATGATGGAGGAGGAAACAAAGGTAAACAAAGGTTTGCAAACACTCACACTTTATCCATTGTACTATTTTCTCATGAGGTTTTTTTATTGGTGTCCTTCCTCAATAGGCTAAGAACGCCTTGGCTCACAGTTTACAGTCGGCCCGTCATGACTGTGATCTCATTCGTGAGCAGTATGAGGAGGAGCAGGAGGCCAAAGCCGAGCTGCAGCGCAGTTTGTCAAAAGCAAACACTGAGGTGGCTCTGTGGAGGAACAAATATGAGACTGATGCCATCCAACGGACAGAGGAGCTGGAGGAAGCAAAGTAATTATACACGAAGATTAGATCAATAGATCAGGCTAAATATTAGACGTCAAACAGTCATGTGGACAGCTTCTAATATGACACAGAGTGAAAGAGTGCACGTTATATGTCTTCATTTATTTTGATGAATATTACATTGGAAAAAAAATTCAGTATATCCTACAGAGTCTTGTAGTCAACACACAGCCACATACAGACATAGACAAGCATTCAGTTCAACATGTACTGTATGAAGGATAAAGTGCCCAATAATAATTGAACTAAAATATATAGATAGAATAAACAATAGAACTTTATCTATATTACATTGTTATTTCCAGCAAACCTCCAAGGGAATTATTTGGAAATTACAGACCTTCCAAAAACATTTCTAGCTGTCATATCAGTTGTATTTTAATACGGACTTTATTTGCAGTCCCTTATAAAATGGCATATTTCACACTTACACAGGAAAAAGCTCGCTCAGCGTCTCCAAGAGGCTGAAGAACAAATCGAAGCAGTGAATTCGAAGTGTGCCTCACTGGAGAAAACTAAACAGCGACTTCAAAATGAGATTGAAGATCTCATGGTTGATGTGGAAAGGTCCAACAGCTTAGCTGCCACCCTCGACAAGAAGCAGAGGAACTTTGACAAGGTATTTTCTTTGGCAATGAATGCTTAATACCACACAAATGTCCTTATATCACATCCTTAATTATCACTAGCTAACGTTTCAATGAATTCAGATTCTAGTTGAGTGGAAGCAGAAGTACGAGGAGTCTCAGGCAGAGCTTGAAAGCTCTCAGAAAGAATCTCGATCTCTGAGCACTGAGCTTTTCAAACTGAAAAACTCCCACGAAGAAGCCCTGGATCATCTGGAGACGATGAAAAGGGAAAATAAAAACCTGCAACGTAAGTGATATGTTATTAAAAAAAAAAAACAGTTTGTGAGAAACATTTTGAATAAATTATTTCAAAACCTCTCTGTCAAACAGAGGAGATCTCAGACCTGACAGAACAACTTGGGGAGAGCAGGAAGACGAATAATGAACTGGAGAAATTCAAGAAGCAGGTGGAGACACAAAAATACGACATGCAAACCGCGCTGGAAGAATCTGAGGTATAACTGATAACAAACATATCCAGTAAAAGCAACATGCAGCAGTGGTTTGAGTAACCACTGATATTTTTAAGGCCACCCTGGAACAAGAGGAGTCGAAGATCCTGCGTGCACAGATGGAGCTGAACCAGATGAAGGCCGAAGTTGACAGAAAAGTGGCGGAGAGAGATGAAGAGATCGACCAGCTGAAGAGGAACAACCAGAGAGTGATGGAGTCGATGCAGGCCACTCTGGACGCTGAGGTCCGGAGCAGGAACGACGCCCTGAGAGTGAAGAAAAAGATGGAGGGGGACCTCAACGAGATGGAGATCCAGCTGAGCCATGCTAACAGGCAGGCGGCCGAGTCCCAGAAACAACTGAGGAACATTCAGGGGCAACTCAAGGTACAACAAGATAGAGATGCATTAAAGCGAGACTGTTGAAAGAGGAAATGACACATTCTTCCTTTTGCAAAGTTAAATTCATAAGCCAAAAATGGCACCATTGCTCATTTCAATACACTCAGGAGTTTTGCTGCTGCAGCCTTGTTTGGTTGGCTATGACCAGCAGCTTATGGTGGCTGATTTTAGCTCATGTTAGAAAATTGACTGACTTTACAACTCCTCTGTACTTGTGCTGGTGTTACCTTATGTTTTAGTATATGCCATTATCTCATAATTGCCAGTTCTGGCCCCTGTAGCTGGGAGACTCTTAATGGACACCTACAACCTGCAAGGCGAGGTGTACATGACCGATGGGGGTAGCCAGGCTAGTACCACTGCTGGTGAGCTAATCTGTTAGCATGCTGGCTCACCACTGTTGGCTGTACAAGAGTCTACAGCCATGCCAGCAGCTCTGTGAGGCTGAAATAAGGCACAGCAGTGCTTTGAGCTAAATGCTAATGTCAGCATGCTAAAATGCTTGTAAAATCGATGCTAACATGCTGGTGCCAACTGACCGACCAACAGACATTGCCATCCCTAGAGCCACCTTGCTAGCATGGCTAAAATTCACCAACAGTACAGCAAAAATAAAACCTTAAGACCCGACTAGCGGCCTCTACAGGCTGAAAAGTTAACTTAACACGTACATTTTAAAGTGTTGGACCGAACAAACAATATATTAATGATGTTGCTATTCTTAAAGCCTTACAAGTGGTGGGGTAAAATCAAATGGGTTCATCCTCTGGGTAATATGAATGTGTGCACCAAACTTCATGGTAGTCTGTCCAGTAGATTTTGATATTTCTTGTGTAAAAGTTGAATTTTTGGCCTCATGATGACGCTAAAGGAAAGATCAGGGGATGACCAAAATCACTGGGAATCATCTTCTGGGGATCATGAATATCCACAACAAATTCCATAGATATCCTGGTGGTAATTTTTGCTTATCATGGACTAAAAGTGTGGTCCAAGGGAGTCTTTGGTCTAATGGTACCACGAGAGAAGTCAGCGGGTCACCAGAGTATCTACAAATCAGGGAGACTACGAATATCTGTGCTATATTTCATTCCAATCTGGCCTGTAGTTATCTTGTGCTTGACCAAAGTGTTGGACGGACAGACTGACGGTCCAAAAGGCTTACACCGCTAACCTAAGGCCACATCATTAGCGGGGCTGAAAACGTCAAAACCATATCAGCTTATCAATCAATAAATGCATTTTTAGGACGCCCAAATTCACCTGGATGACTCTACGAGAGGGCAGGATGATATGAAGGAGCAGGTAGCCATGTTGGAGCGTAGAGCCGCCTTGATGCAGGCTGAGGTTGAAGAGCTTCGAGCTGTAGCGGAGCAGACCGAGCGGAGCCGCAAAATGGCCGAGCAGGAACTGGTTGATGTCAGCGAGCGCGCAGGACTTCTACATTCTCAGGTTGGTTGTTTACCAGTATCGACTTATCGAAACAAACCCTTTTCATTTGCAGGATTCACTAAGAGCCACATCTGTCTTATCTTTGGCAGAACACCAGTCTTCTAAACACCAGAAAGAAGCTTGAGGCGGATATAACTCAACTTCACACTGAGATAGAGGAAGCCGTTCAGGAGGCCAGGAATGCCGAGGAGAAGGCCAAGAAAGCCATTACTGATGTAAGGGGCTCTTACTCTTACTTTGGTTAACACAGACTTAATGGAATTTGAAAAACCAATACTCCTGTTACGGCACCTCTAGGCTGCCATGATGGCTGAAGAGCTGAGGAAGGAGCAGGACACCAGCGCTCACCTGGAGAGGATGAAGAAGAACCTGGAGGTCACAGTGAAAGACCTGCAGCACCGATTAGATGAGGCTGAAAACTTAGCCTTGAAGGGCGGAAAGAAACAGCTTCAGAAACTGGAGGCTAGGGTATGTACAGTATACTGTACCACATTACAGGGATTAACGGCGAGTCCAAAAGGCCCCGTCTACAAGAATTTGGTAACCAATCATTGGAAAATGGCATTGCATATAAAAAAACAATTGAGCAGCTTATTTTCTCACTTATCCGTATGTGTTATGTAACAAATATGGCTACATGGTGGTAGTAGGATCCAAAAACGATTCAATTTAACAACTAAAGTAGATGTTAATATACATGTGGCACAAACTGCTGCAGTACCACATCTGGAACCTATTGCAGAATACTGTATAATCTTAGCTGTCCATAAAGGTGACAATAAGCAGTTCAACAAAAGTCCTAAAAATCCTAGAGACTCGTAAACTTGTAACATTAACATGCTTAAAATGATAGAAACGATCCTGAATTGTGCTCTGGTGCGCAGGTCCGTGAGCTGGAAAGTGAGCTTGAAGCTGAGCAGAAACGCTCCACGGACGCCATCAAAGGAGTCCGTAAATACGAGAGGAAAGTCAAAGAGCTAACCTATCAGGTGCAGCTGCGACAGCTTCATTCATTAAACCTACAAGCATAATGTTGTAAAACTGATAAAACAATGAAAGACAGAATCCAGCAGTTTATCCATCTTTACTTCTTTCAGTCTGAGGAAGACAAGAAAAACAACATCCGCCTGCAGGATCTGGTGGACAAACTCCAGAACAAAATGAAGGCCTACAAACGACACGCCGAAGAAGCTGTGAGTGAATCACAATCAGCAGAAATCTATTCAGTGATCCAGTCACGTGTCACATCACCGATACGTTCGACATGGTTCATTTCCAGGAGGAGCAGTCTAACGTGCAGATGGCCCGATTCAGGAAGGCTCAGCATGAGCTGGAGGAGGCCGAAGAGAGAGCTGATGTGGCCGAATCTCTGGCCAACAAGATGAGAGCCAAGAGCCGCGAAGTAGGGACGAAGGTACCGAGTCTTTTATTTGTTCAGTAAACACTAAACCTGACTAAACCTTAGCTGTTGCTTTGAATGAGATTGTTGAAAAATTCCAACACTTGTAAATAATCCATAAATATACAAATATCCTCAACTGTGTGAAAAGTATTTGTCTTTTGGGTCAAAACTGATGTTAGAAATGAAAAATAATATATTATTTACACTGTTTCTGCAGGCACAAGAAGGACAGGGCGAGTAGCTGAGTGTTGGACCTGAACATCTGTGGATACGAATGTGCATGACAGAAGTGTTTGACAGCAAATTATACGAACTATAGTAGTTCATAGTTTACCATATGATACGCTATTAATATCATGGCCCGTTACCTCATGTCAGTAAATGTATTATATATTTTAAACAAATAAGCAATCATCCGTCAGATAAGCAAACATTCATATATATCTAATGAAATAATAAATCCAGTAGTGATGAAGAGGATGTTTTTGACAACATAAACTGTAGCTACAATATTTATGTCTCCAAATAATGAAACTACATTAAATCTAAACGGTAAAATAATAATGTGATTTTAATTGGAGCATAAATAAAAATAACAACCGTCCAATTATTCTGCAAGACTACTTCTACCTCCACTTCTAGTTGTTGTATACAGCATTTATTATGTGTAGGTGTTAGCAAGACTGGTTTAGAAAGTGTGCAACTGCCTGAGGGCCCCAGAGCCTCAGGGGCCACAAAAGGGCCCAGGATCACTGTGTTTGGCTGAAGTAACCTGATTAATTGGATTAACTGAATATTTAATATTATCCTAGTTCAACATTTATTTAGCTGCTTCGGGGTTTAATTTCTTGTCTCTTTGCTGTTGATTTTAGTTTTGCAACAGTAATAAATGTTTGTAAAGTTAAAGTTCATTTTGTCCTGTTTGCTTGATCTTATTTCACTCACTGAACAGCTTCCCTTCTATATACAGCAATAAACAGATAGACAATAGACAGAAATAAAAATAATAATAATGTCAATAAATCAAGGAGTGGGATTTTTTGTAATTTTATTTAAATCAAGGCAACATACATCCACTACCTCAAACAATCCCTGGTGCTAATCATCATTGCGCACCACTTCAGATTTAAAGCCACTCTGTGTAGAATCTCTCCAGTGGGAGTATTAAAAAAGACACTAACCCATTTTCAATTTGTGCATAAAAAAGGTATTTTACACTTGGCTGAGGTTGAAGAGTTGGTGGATTGATAAAAACAAAAGGCGACAAAGTGAATAAATCATGACGTACATGAAGCATGTGATGTGAAGAGACTGGAAGCGTCCTCACATTAATACATGAAACAAACATGAATCTCATATTTCCATCATTTGAGGTTTGACCCGAGCTCTTTTGATAACGTCGTCTGGCTGTGTTTAGTGGAGATTTGCATTTTCTTTTGCTGATCTTCTGTAAATGTGGTCAAACTCTTGCGCTGCATTTGGATGGAAACTGACGCACTCAAAGTCAGTTTTATTTTTCCATCCAAATCATTTAAAAGACGTCGTGATCAGATACAATTATACACACAATGGCTTTAAATGAAGAAATAACTCATATTCTGTTCAGAGTATGTTGTGTGCTGGCTTCAGAGACACAGCAGGCTGCATCGTCCTCATGGCAGCCGAACACTACTCTCCGCTGTCTTTTGCCTGGTAAATGAGGAAAAAATGAGAGCGACATTATTGGTTATGAGTAGAAATAAAACAACATTATGCTGCCAGAAGCCGGCTGACTCACCTTGCCCATGTCACGACTCTTGACTTTCATCTTATTGATCTGGGACTCAGCGATGTCGGCGCGCTCCTCGGCCTCCTCCAGCTCGTGCTGCACCTTCCTCAGCTTAGTCAGATGAGTGTTAGCTTGCTCCTCCTGTCGGAAACCAAACACCAGATTAATAAAAAAAATCCCCAAATGTGACGATGTTTCGATCTCAGGGTCGAGAGAAGAGGTCACTCACGGCCTCTTCAGCCTGCCTCTTGTACATTTTGACCTTCAGCTGGAATTTGTCCACCAGCTCCTGCAGCCTCAGCATGTTTTTCTTGTCCTCGTCAGACTGATGTTAAATAACAGGAAACGAATACTTTACAACTTCTGATGACCACTAAAACGTCACACAGCGTCTGTATGGAAAGGAACAAGGTGTGGAATGAGTTTACCTGATAGGTGAGCTCCTTAATCCTGCGCTCAAGTTTACGAACCCCTTTCACAGCATCCGCCCCGTGTCTTTGCTCTGTTTCAACCTCATTCTCCAGCTCTCGCACCTGCAAAGGAGCAGCTATACTCTTTAAAGATGTAGCAGGATTTATTGGTGATTAAAGTACAATACGTTACCCTTGCTTCCAGTTTTTGGAGTTGCTTCTTCCCGCCCTTCATGGCCAGATCCTCTGCCTCGTCGAGACGCTGCTGCAGGTCTTTCACCGTCACCTCCAGGTTCTTCTTCATCCTCTCCAGGTGAGCGCTGGTGTCCTGCTCTTTCTTCAGCTCCTCAGCCATCATGGCAGCCTGAAAAAAAAAAAGTAGTAAAATAGTGACTAGATTGCTGTTTGGGCGGGCGAGAATTAAACAAACACTTAGAAAGCACACACTTACATCAGTGATGGCCTTCTTGGCTTTGTCCTCAGCGTTCCTGGCTGCTTGAACACTGTCATCCATCTCACACTGAATATGAGAAAGATCGGCCTCCAACTTTTTCCGACTGTTGAGCAGGCTGGTGTTCTGTAAGAAATGTTATTATATGATAACGTCATGCTAAAATATGACTTTAACTGTTTCATATAACAAACACATTGTGTTACCTTCTTATAATTACTGTAAGAAAGGTCATTAATTAGGTTCGGCTGAACAACAGATGATTTACAGCTGACTTACACATATATCTATGTGAATGCACCTAGATATGTTGTAACTGAAAAACTGTCATCTATATCTGCCAAAATCAGGTTGTGAATAAATCTTAAGCAAAAAATAGATTATATACTTGTGGAATCTATTTATTTTGCAGTACACACTATATGTGATCATGATTACTAGATTCTTTGGTGGCTTAAAACTACAACAACTGATATTATGTCCGGCAGAAACTAGCTGTGAACACAACACAACTAATATTATCTTGTAAATTAGCCTATTTATGTTCACCAGCTAGTTGCTAACTGTGTTTGCAGTTTGGGGCTGAGCAGGTCGTGTGCTGCGAGAGGGACGAGAGTGAACCAGAACAGTAAAGTTGTGGGTCAGAAAACTAAAACAATGAGCTGTAGAGCTGGGACCTGCAGAGTCAGGTGATAAGTCTGTGTACAATAAGTCATATAGCCGTATATTTAACTATGCAAATTGCTGATAAAAACACCTGCGAGTGAAGCAGCTGCACTCTCTCGCTGGCGTCCAGCAGTTCCTGCTCTGCTAGCTTGCGGCTCCTCTCCGTCTGCTCCAGAGCCGCTCGGATCTCCTCCATTTCAGCCTGCATGAGGTTACTTCTGCGCTCAGTCATGGCAACCTGCTCTTTCACGTCATCGCTGCTCCTCAGAGCGTCGTCGAGGTGAATCTGAACTTCCTGTACGGTAGAATGAGGACACCGTCTTTCTACTGTATTCTTTAAGAAAGCAGCCATCGCTCGGCCTTTACATGTTCCTCTTTCATGTGTCTCACCTTCAGCTGAACTTGTATGTTCCTCAGTTGTTTCTGGGACTCGGCCGCCTGCCTGTTGGCGTGGCTCAGCTGGATCTCCATCTCGTTGAGGTCCCCCTCCATCTTCTTCTTCACTCTCAGGGCGTCGTTCCTGCTCCGGACTTCAGCGTCCAGATTACTTTGCAACGTGTCGACGACTCGTTGGCTGTTTCTCTTCACCTGTTCGACCTCTTCATCCCTCTCGGCTATCTTCTTGTCCACCTCGGACTTCACCTGGTTCAGCTCCAGCTGGACTCGTAGGATCTTGGATTCTTCGTGCTCCAGGGAGGCCTGAGTACAGATACGAAGTGCAGTCATATTGACCAGCGATGTTTAAATATATATGATTTAGGTGAATCTCACCTCCGCCTCCTCCAGAGCAGTCTGGGCCTCCAGCTTCTCCCCTTCAGCCTGTTTCTTTGATTTCTCAAGCTCATGGATGGTTTTTCCCGTCTCTCCCAACTGCTCAGTCAGATCCATTACTTCCTCTGGAGACGGAAACCAGTTCTGAAATCAGTTCTCAATAATGCAATAAAAACTGGCAATGCACAGCGTTACATGCAAAGGAGGGCGCTGACATACGCTGCAGGTTTTTATTTTCCCGTTTGAGCGTCTCTACTTGTTCCAGGCTTTCTTCGAAGGCGTTCTTCATCTTGAAGTTCTCTGTGCCCAAACAACGCACCTCCTTTATAGCTGACTCCAACTCTGCCTGACCCTCCTCATATTTCTGCTTCCACTCAGCCAGAACCTACAGGAAGGGATATTAAATATTCAAAACAAACTGCTATTACTACTTTGAAAGTTTGACAGCTGGAAGAAGTCTGGTTGAACATATACTTGTGAATTCATTGTCCAACAGAAAAGACGTCTGTGTGATCCATAGTGTTGAACGACATGACACTTCCTGTGTGGTCTTATTATATTCTACCAACTGAACATCTCAATTAAGTTACCAATCACACTAACATGCATTTACATGACATTTTAGGAAGTCTCCAGATCAAAACCTTATCAAAATTTCTCTGCTTCTTGTCCAAGGCAGCAGCAGCAGCATTTGACCTCTCAACGTCCATCATTAAGTCCTCCACTTCTCCTTGCAGCCGCTGTTTCGTCTTCTCAAGAGAGGAACACTTGGAGTTGACGGCCTCCACGGCTTCTTCTGCATCCTGCAGGCGCAGCGCCAGCTTCTTCCTGCGGGAGAACAGATGTCATAAGATCTCATGAGAGTGCATCCTGTTTTGAGCTGATGGAGAGTTTTCTTACTTTGCCTCCTCGAGCTCTTCGGTGCGTTGGATGGCATCGGTCTCGTATTTGGTTCTCCACTGAGCAACCTCGCTGTTCGTCTTGGACAGGCAGCGGTGCAGCTCAGCTTTGGCCTCCTGCTCTTCCTCGTACTGTTCTCTCAACAGCTCGCAGTCATGTCGAGCTGATTGCAAACCGTGAGCCAGGGCGTTTTTAGCCTTCAAAGAAATGACAGAATCAGCATGAACACTTCAAGCTGCATCCTCGAGCTTTAAAACATTGTGATTGTCTCTTCCGTCAGACTGTACCTTAACCTCCTCCTCGTGAAGTCTTTTCAGCTCCTCAATCTGCTGAATAAAGGCTTGCTTTCCCCGAGTTAGCTGTGACATTAAGGATTCTTTTTCTTCAAGCTGGCGAGACGCTTCAGCTGATGATGAGTGAAAAAACAAATTAGAACTCGCCTCGTCTGTGAGTGTATGTAACTGCTGGCTTGATTCCTCACCGTTTTCTGTCTGCAGCCGAGCTTTCTGACTTGAAAGGTCATTTATTAGCCTCTGATGCTCCTCCTCTTTGGTTTTTACCTCATTCAGTTGATCTTCGAGCGAACGGCACATTTTCTCCAAATTAATCTTGAAATTTGAAAGAGAAAAGATGTACCTGTTATGTCTGAAACCGAAGATAAAAACCATGACGAGTTTGATAACCAACCTTTGCTTTGGCCATGGTTTCCATATTGCTCGCAAAGTCGTCCACCTCCAGCCTTAACTCGCTCTTCTCCTTCTCCAGTTTTTGCCTGACCCTCTGGATGTTGTCCAGCTGTTCTCCCAGTTCAGCCACACTGTCTGCATGTTTCTTGCGCAGAGCAGCAGACGTGGCTTCGTGCTGCAGCGAACACTCCTCCAGCTCTCTGCGCAGTTTGAGGAACTCAGCTTCTCGCTTCTTGTTCAGCTCAGCCTGAGCGGCGGTGGCTCCTCCGGCCTCCTCCAGCCTCTCGCTGATCTCCTCCAGCTCCCTGGACAGATCGGACCTCTGCTTCTCCACTTTGCCTCGAGCCGAGCGCTCGGCCTCGATTTCCTCCTCCAGCTCCTCAATTCGGGCCTGCAGATGAGAGATTGCCGTGATGTAATCCTGGAAGAACACACCCACTGAAGTAATTTAGCTTCATGATATCACCTCAGACCCAAGCCGGTGATTGAATTCTTCACCTGGAGCTCTTTTATTTTCTTCTGAAGCTGAGCACCAAGAGCTTGTTCATCTTCTACCTTCGTCTGCAGCTGTGACAACTCAAAGTCTTTCCTGTAAAGTGAAGTGAAGCAAAGTGTGATGAAACACTGCTGTATACAGATTAACTTTATTGGCATTGTCAAACAGGACAGGCGAGACTTGATAAACCAACACATCATCAATAAACTTGGACATAAAATGCCATTTCTTAAAGTTTATACTACTCTACCATACAGGTGGATATATCACACCTACATTATATAATGTTTAGGCCACTTGGGGGCAGTGCAGTGAGCGGTAAACATTGACATATTATCACGTTATAAAGTTGTTATTTTAATAGATGACAGGTACCATCTTTTTCAGAGAGAACTTACTTCTTCAGTTTTTCGTCCAGCTGCTGTTTCTCGTTCTCCAGATCCATGATGGACTCGTGAGCAAGTTTCAGATCCCCCTCCAGCTTTCTCTTGGCCCTCTCCAGATCCATACGGACCTTCTTCTCTTGTTCCAGTGAACCTTCCAGCTAAAATCACACAGACACACTGTAATCACATGCATCTTAACAATAGCAATATACTTAACCTTTCCAGCCTCTCCTGTATGAACAGTGACTCACCTCATCCACCTGCTGCTCTAGTTTGGTTTTGGCTTTGGTCAGAGAGTTTATTTTGTCCTCCTCTGACTGCAGGTCGTCCAGTGTTTGCTGATGAGCCTCCTGCAGGGCTTTCTTCTCCTTCGACAGTTTGGTGATATTTTCATCTTGACTCATGATTTCTTCCGTCAGATTTTTCACCTAAAGTCATTATTAAGAACTAATGTGACAAGTATTCCTTAAACATGATGATATAACAACAGTAAGCAGCGTGATGTACATAATGTTACCTTGTTTTCTACTGCATGTTTCTCCTTCTCCACTTTGGCTAAGGTGAGCTCTAAGTCGTCGATGTCCCTCTTCAGTTCAGAGCACTCGTCCTCAAGCTTTCTCTTCTTGGCGGTCAGCTCAGCGTTGACCTCCTCCTCATCCTCCAGTCTCTCTGTCACCTCCTTCAGCTTGGCTTCCAGCTGGATCTTGCTTTTGATGAGTCCTTCACATCTCTCCTCTGCATCCTGGAGGTTGTCTGCCTCCTGATATCAAGTTTGTGGACCAATGTTAGAACTAAACCAATAATAATAACAATAATCTCGCCGACTACGTGACCTTCTACTAACTCTGTCTGTGGTACAACTTACCGTCTGGACTTGAAGGAGGAGATCATTCTTGTCTTGTACGATGGAGACCATTTTCTCTTCGAGTTCCCTCCGCCGGTTTTCTGATTTGGCCAGATCTTCTTTGAGCTTTGTGAAATCCACCTTCATTTGGGCCATTTCCTTCTCAGCTTCAGCGCTCTTCAGGAGAGGTTTAAGCTTAAAATACAGCTTCATCCATGGCCAGTGTTTTACGTTCATGAAAGAACGGAAGTTATACTGGATAGTGTAGATCGCCTCCCTGTCAAAGTAAAGCTGGGATAAGTTTACTCTGCAAGTTTCAGCCTCTATGGTACTACTTTTCTTCTTTTACACAAAACACACCCATGATGCTGTTCTTCAAAGAGCATCCGAGAGCTCCTAACTGAAACGAGTTTGCCTTCTCATCCAAAATAAATTCTACGGGAAAATCTAAATTAGCAAATATTAGCATGCGCTACAATAAGATGGTGAACATGGTAAGCATTATCCCTACTAAACACCAACATGTTAGCATTGTCATTGTGAGCATGTTAACATTTAGCAGCCTCATAGGGAGACATGGCTGAAGACTCTTAGACTTGTTTTAAAATACTCAAAAGATTTCACAGAGTTTGGTTGATGGCTTCACAAAAATTCTGTTCTGTTGTGGGAATGCGGACCTCAGTATTTCCAAAGATCCGGTCCAGAAGCATTTGACTTAGTATTTCTAGTATTTCAACATGTAAAGTCTGCAGCTTTAAAGCAGTAAATATCTTTACTTTCTGGCCATCATCTTCTGGTACTCCAGACGAACGAGGAAGGCTCGACACAGAGCCTGAGTGGACGTCACAACCTGGGATAACCGCTCATCTCTCATCTCCTCCAAAGCGCCCAGCAGGCCGGCTTTAAAAAACACCTGAAATTAAAGGTAATTATTTCTATTTACAGCTCATTTATCTCTTAATATCTCGACCATTTAACCAGTGTGCTGTAACAAATAAAAACCTTAGTGTGTCCAAACTTGTACTGTGTGTGATCCACATCGATTGAGCCCAGCAGTTTCTCCGCAGCTTTTTTGTTATCCATAAATTGTCCCTCTGGAACAGCACTGGCATTAAGAATCCTGTATCTGTATGAGGAATAACAGGTCTGAGTATGGGAGCTAACATTATGAAATATTTAAAAGCAAAGCTTTGTTTACCTCTGCTTGAAGTCCCCGTAGAGGATTCTGCTTGGAAATCCTTTCCGACAGATCCGGATGCCCTCCAGCACGCCGTTGCAGCGTAGTTGGTGGATAACGAGGTGGTTTTCCATAGCACCTATGATGAAGGCAATAAATAGTTTTATGTGTGTCGTTTTGTAGAATATATATATGTCATAATGAGAGGATCATCAAAAGTACCTGGTGTTTTAGTCTCATTTGGTATCAGGCAGCGCACAAAGTGAGGATGAGTGGTTCTCAGATTGGTCATGAGCTTCCCGAGATTCTCCTGTAAGAAGATTTACATGTGAACTGTGGAGTTTGTTTGTCTTTTTGTGGCTAGTTTTGTTTACATCTCTAATATTCAGACATGATTCTTTTTTACCTGACAAAAAAGCAAAATAAGAAAAGATTATTCAGTGCATCCATGTATATATGAAACTTTGTGAGCTCTCTCTTGAACTGGGACTGGAAATGTTTCTCCTTTCAGTTTCAGAGGAGGAGATTATGATTTTAGTTAGTTTTGTCAGTCGCTCTACCACTTTGGTCCTGAAGCATCTTAAAAACTATTGGATGGATTGCAATGAAATTTGGTAAAGACATTCATGGTCCCAAGAGGATGAAGCCTACTGGTGATTGGTGAGTCCCTGACTTTTCTTATAGTGCCAGTAAGAGGCTGACATTGTGGTTTTTAGTGAAATATCTCAACAACTGTTGGATGGATTGCCCTGAATTATGGTGCAGACATTCATCTTTCCATCGAGCTCAGCTGTAATGACTTTGGAGATCCCTTTTCATCTAGCGCCACCATCAGGTCCAATTTTAAATTTGTCCAAAACGTAAAACTAATGACATTTCCATCATCCTCAGCTGTACTTTGTGTTTAGTGCTAATTAGCAACTGTCAACAAAGTACGATGGTAAACATAATGAATATTATTTAGCATCTTACCCTGAACAGCGCTGACACAGTTTGGAAAGATGCTCCCTTCTTCTTGGACCCTTTTTTGGTTCCTCCAGCAGCTGCCTCTGCATTGATGACACATTTATAACAAACATACTGTAGCTGTAGTATCTCACCTTCTCTGGAGCCACAGTGATGGCTGCTAAGGCAGCCAGCGAGTTTCACGGTGGAGAATCATCCACAACCAAAGGTGTTTAGAAATATTCAGGAAATGACCCACAACGGTGAGACTGAACTGAACTTACCATCTGATCCAGAAAAGCTTGCGTACAGCATCGACAGTATTTTGACTGAGGACTTCTGGTAAAGCTGCACCACCGACTCGCTCAGCGGGTCTTTGTTCTTCTCCAGCCAGCCGCTGATGTTGTAGTCCACGGTGCCGGCGTAGTGCATCAGAGTGAAGTGAGCCTCGGGCTTCCCTTTGACTATTTTGGGCTTCAAGAAGCAGTTGTTTTTTCCAAGATGCTGGTCGTACAGTTTGTTCTTGAAGGAGGTGTCGGTTGATTTGGGGAACATGCACTCTTCCTCGAGGATGGAGAAGATCCCCATCGGCTGGGGAACAAACCGTTCTTATTGATAACATTACCACAGCTGCAACACTTAACTCCATTTAAATCTTTTAAATTACACAGTATACCTTTTCAATGAGCTCAATGCAGGCTGCTAAGTCCATACCAAAGTCTATGAACTCCCAGTCAATCCCCTCTTTCTTGTATTCCTCTTGCTCCAGTACAAACATGTGGTGGTTGAAGAACTGCTGCAGCTTCTCGTTGGTGAAATTAATGCAGAGTTGCTCCATGCTGTTGTACTAAAGACAAATAGATCATATTTGAATAAACACACATTCTTCAGTTGAACTTCAGGGGACAAAAACACAATATTTGAACACCAACGTCAAAGATTTCGAAGCCAGCGATGTCGAGAACGCCGATGAAATGTTGTCTGGATTGTTTCGTGTCCAGCTGCTGGTTGATTCGTACGACCATCCACAAAAACATCTTCTCATAGACGGATTTTGCGAGAGCACCAATAGAGTTGTACACCTGGAAAGAGGGAAAGTTAAAGACAGACCTGCTTCCTCATATTTGTACTGAAAGATAACCAGACCAGACAGCTCGTCGTGGAGGATCTACATATATCCGTTTGATAGTCGTCTTACCTGCTGCACATTTTGTCCTTTGGTAACATACTCATTTCCAACCTTTACTCTGGGATAACAGAGGCTTTTCAGCAGATCAGCAGAGTTCAGGCCCATCAGATATGCAGCTTTATCAGCTTCTGCAAAAAAACAAACTTAACTAACAACCAAAACAGGATATCTTTTGGATTATATTTTCCCTTTCGTGTCTGCTTCCTTTATTTGCGCGACGTTCCTCACCCTCAGAGCCATCGGGCTCCGCCTGCTCCTCCCGCTGCTTCTGCTTGAACTTCATGTTCCCATAATGCATCACAGCTCCTGTCAGCTTGTAGATGGACACTTTCTCTTCAGCAGTGAAACCCAGAATATCAAAAGCCTCCTGTGTCAGAAAATGGGCAAAGTCAGAAGTAAAGTCATTATAAAGAGTGAGAAAGTGCTTTGAGTCAACTCACATCTGTAGCCATTAACTCCTCAGTGTCATCTATGCTTTTGACGCTGATTTCTCCTTGACTGATGAAGGCAAAGTCGTACGGGTTGGTGGTGATGAGAAGCAGATCTGAGGGGGAAGAAATCAAGCTAAAATCTCTTTGTGTGAATGTCTGAGTAAAAACAAGAAAATCACCAATAGATTACCAATCAGTTCAGGCTTCTTGTTGCAAGTAAGCTGATAAAAAATGTGATAACTCCTCTCAGCCGTCAGCTGAAATGTCACTCTTGATTTCTCTAGCAGATCTTTAAGGAAGAAAAGAAGAAAAATGAACTTTATTTTATGTTTTGAACATAATTTGTCAATATTCCATACAAAACGTGTATAAACTCACATGTTTCAATATCTGCAGATGCCAGTTTACCAGTTGTGCCAAAGTGTATTCGAATGAATTTGCCCTATTTAACAAAACAACATCTTAGTCCCTGCGTTCAGCAAATTCTTGGTAAATCAAATCAAAATGAAGTCCTTTACGCTGACTCACAAAGCGAGAGGAGTTGTCATTCCTCATAGTCTTGGCATTCCCAAAAGCTTCCAGCAGAGGGTTGGCCTGGATGATTTGATCCTCCAGAGTCCCCTGTCGAAAAGCAAACATGTAAATGTGAACACCCACTCAACAACTGACTCCAGCAGCTGTCGAAAGTCGCCCTGAGCTCACCTTCATCTTACTATTCGCCTCCTTCTTCTTGTCTGCAGACACTGCGATTGTCGCAAAATACTGGATGACACGTTTAGTGTTGACAGTCTTGCCTGCACCGGATTCTCCGCTGAGCAAAAACAAAAACACATTTTTAATTAATATCTTTGACTCATTCAGTAGTCCGTCAACAAAAATCAAACCAAATCTCAGGTAAACTTACGTGATAAGTATCGACTGATTTTCACGATCTGAGGACACAAAAGAAGACGCATGTTTAAAAAGGTGAAAAACTAAATCTAATTATTCATTTGTATTGATTTTAGGCCGCTAACATACCGGTGAGCATGAACTGGTAGGCGTTATCAGACAAGGCGAAGATGTGAGGGGGAACCTCCATCCTCTTCTTCCCTCTATAGGCCCGGACCACCTCTGGGTTGTAGACCGGCAGCCATTTGTAAGGATTCACAGTCACACAGAACAGCCCAGAGTAGGTCTGCATGGAAAAGAAAAGATATGCATGTTGAGCCATGCTAGCTGTGGACTTCTAAAGTTACATAATGAGCTCCTGTTGTGATCAACTGATTCAAATTCAATGTAAGGTGAAGAAACTTCTAATATTTAACATTTTTTCCTAATTGTTAAATTTATACCAATATAAATATACATTTTGAAGTGAAGTAATCTGTCTTATTTAACCCATTTCATAAAGGAACTGCACCGGAAACAAGTGGAATAATCTCACATCACCGGCAGTTTTTTCTCATATTTTCAAGAGTACCAAATTTTAAGTTTTGGCCTCCATATCAAGGCCTCTCCCTGAAGACTCACGTAGATCATCCACGCTGCGTATCGCTCCTTGAGGTTGAACAACACCGCAGGCTCGTGGAGGTGCGTCATCATCACCATGTCCTCAATCTTATCAAACTTGGGGGGGTTCATGGGAAACACTTGGTCCTCCTTTACGGTTAAAGTCTGGAAAAACACATAAACATACATGTCTGTATGAAGAGCACCAAAAACTGATTGTTCACTGTCTTCATAAACTTTAACTCAGATTTTCTTATGACTCTCATGGAAAGTGAAGCAGCATTTGGAGCTCCAGGGGAGACTAAATGTCTCTGTTCAAAGCCAGACTAATATAATTGTGCAGATTCTTTATTGCAGGTTTTACAGACGGACACCCTGAAGCTGTGTAAAGTCCCTCCACATCACCCAGGAGTAAAGTCCTGCACAGACATAACATATAACAGAAGAATCACATTCACTGTCTGTGTTCAGTGTCTAATAAAAAGGTCAATTTATCAGCAGAACCCTTCAGTCCACCCACTCTGTCGTCCACGGTCTTGACAGTGGCTGTGCCGTCCGTCCTGTCCTGGACTTCAGCCTTGACGTACAGCTCTTTGTCATCGCTGACGAAGCACGCCGTCTTGCTGTCAAAGGGGCGAGACTGAGCCTCCGTCCTCTCCCTCTCAGACTTGCGGAGGTACTGAGCAGCCGGCCCGAAGACTGACATTTCCCCATCTGTGCTCATTTTCTCCTCCTGAATTAAAGACAAACCCCCCCCCCCCCCCCCCACCATCAGCATCTCTTACATTCTTTTATCCAGTGCATGAAGCTTGAAATGTAATCCAGAACAGCAGAATACTCACTTTCTGCACAGGTATGTTCACCTGGAGGTTCAAAGACAGAATAAACCTGCGCAGTCGCTGCTACACACTGAAGGATTGTGGGGTTTCCTTCTAGCGATAACAAATAGAACCAGTTGTCCCTCTTTATACCTCAGCATTGTCCTTGATGTGCGGCCTCCTTCCTTTACATGGGCATGCGGTGGTAGAGTTACTCGAACCTGTTGCTCATCGTGGATGAGGATGGATCATGGATTAAGCTCAAGATGCACTGAGGTTATATATAGAGCGCAGCCACACCACAGAGTGCTGAATGCATATAAACACAATTTATGAATTCATTTGTAAAAGTCACAAAGGAGAGGAGAATGTGTGAGACGTTAATGAAAAACAACAACAAATAATAATAATAATAATAATATAACACTTATACGCAGAATCAAAACCAGAGATTACAAAGTGCGAAAAAAGAAAATCATGTATTTCATAGACACATAAACCTGGATACACACATAAATACACACAAGGAAGGCAAAGCTTTCAACAACAAGGCAACGTGTTTTATATGAGACATAAAAGACTTAAAAAGGTTATAAAAGACAATATAAAAAGACGTAAATGGGATTTAAAGAGTAAAATAAAATAGGAAATTAAAATAAGGTAAACTAGAATAAAACAGATTAACCGGGAAAATCTAAATTACAGCGCAGCTACAGTTCAAGATATGAATAAATAAATAAATAGTCCCAACTTCTTCCTCTTTCTTTCTTAAAGCAAGAAAACATTTTGATGAAGATGATTCCAATTGTTCTCTAAAGTTTCTATTCTGCATTTTCAAGTAATAAATGTCAACAAGAGAAACAATAAGACGAGAAAATGAAACTTAATTCCACACAAAACATCTTGAAAAAAGCTCATATGTTTTGGAAATAAGTGAAATTACTTAATGTGTTTTTGTCATATTAATTAACGTCATGACATATTAGGTTTGTTTTTTGCAAAATGCAGAAATTCTCTATGCTCGGCGAGTTAACCAACTTCAGTGCTTAGTTTGAACCCAAATCCTGCAAATTAAAAGAGCTCAAGCTGCCTGTTAACGGAGCTACAGGTTATTCACACCGTCCGTAAGATCTCCTCCACTTTCACACAGAAGTAAGCTGAATATTCCCAACATGTTGTGAGGGTCTTACGGCTGCTATTTTGGTGGATAAAGCAGACTGAGGTGATTAGTGGCCGGACACCAACAGGCAGACAACCTTTAAAAGTGGATTTGAAGAGGATTGATTATATTCCTTTTAGAGGATTATTGCAGGCAGCTGGTGCGGAAATAAAGGCCATCAAAGCCTGAGTGGGATACAGCTGTTTAACAATGAGACTGTGGCGGCGCTCCAAAGTCAACAGGCCAGTGTGAGAAGTGCATTGTTGTTCATGTGCTCACGCTCGCTGATCTTCAGCGGCGACCAATCACGGCTCACGGTGGACACGTCTGTCGGTTGTTTTCTGACCAACGTTTCCAGTGAAGCTTTTGTTGGAGGAGATCCAGTCATGTGAGTGTAAAGTCACAGCAAGGTGAGGCGAGGGACAGGACGGGACTTTGCCAGCAGGTTTAGGTTTCACTGTGACACCGACTGCACAGCAAACACTCTTTGAGCTCAGCTGTATCGCCTCGTTTTTCCTTCCCAAATGCTCATAAAATCGTGAAACACCAAGAAACATAAACCTTTTAAACCGTTATAGGTTTCTTCAGCAGCACATAAAAACATGATCACGTTTGGATGCTAAAAAAAGGGTTTTTTATTCAGCGAGAGCCTGAAGGTTACAGGAAAGAGAGTCAGTGAGTGATGCATTGTTCTGAAGTGGTGAATAAAAAGTCGTTTTGACCCCTAAACTTTTTTAAATTATCATGAGGAGACTGAGAGTCTACCGGCGTGCCAGCACTGCTAGCATGGTGACGCTAAGCAGGCTTACCATCTTAGTTTGGCGTGTTAGCATGCTAACATTTGCTAGCGCTGAACGCAATGTACATCTGAGGCTGATGGGGATGTCTTTAGTTTTGCAGATATTATAAACTACAGTGGTGGACCTGTGGACGACGCTAGAAGAAAAATTAAAGGGTCACCAAAATTATTATTATCATAAGAAAATGAATGCTAATATGGTTAAATCTGAATGTACAGCAAAGTTATTGGATCTGGCGTGATTATTGTCGTATGGTTGGTAATTAACTGCAACACAAATTGTTCTGCACTGCTTTTTCTTGTGTCAGTCGTTATTGTTTTCACATTTTGTCCTGATACACCAGAGAGGAATGACCTTTGACCCTCATCAATCACTATAAGTGCTGAATGCTGTACGTTCTCCAGTTGACAGTGCATAGAAAGAAAATAGTCTAGATGCTGCTTGAGGGTGATATATTGCTAATTATAAAGCTGCTGTTTTGACATCCTTCAGTAGGAAAATAGAGCAGAGTTGAAGCACGTGAGATGAACGTTAAAATCCTGGCAGCCATAATGAAGTCATATCAAGTTTTCTTTTACATCTAAGAAACAAGAGACGTCACTCAGAGGTCTTTTTCATCAGCACGAGATAAACTCAGTCTTGTATGTGGTCGTTTCCCTCGTCGTCGTCTTAAAACGCCTCATTTGTGTCTCGAAGATGTTAATTAATTTTAGATCTCTTCCAGGTTTTTGCTTCCCGGTGAGACATCCAGCTGCTTTTGATCCAACATATAAAAGAAATGGACACTATGACAAAAATAACCTAGTTTTTTTTTCCCCTTTTTGTGTTTCTTTTTTTGGCACTTTTTTATTTTTAACAGATCTACTTTGTGACAGAATGAGGAGAAGACACACATGAGAGAAACATGCAGGTGATTCATTTATTAGCCTGATTTCTCTGTGAAACAAATGTGACAAAACTGAATAAACAAGTCCTCACATACTTACATCCGTCCTCCACTCTTGGACTAATTATTAACAGATTATTCATTTAATGATGACTTCATTATTTCTTGACATTTGGTGATTTGTGGCCCAGAAGAAACTAAAAATCGAAAATCGCAGACTTCGGCGTGAAGACCAGCGTGTTGTTTAAAGTACACATGTGACAATTAAATGCAAATCCAGGAAGTCCAGTTTGAGGAACAGATTCATGTGTTTAAAATGTTGAGCTTTTTTTGCTGGACGACCTCCATTAAAGCTGCGTATTTATGTCGGTCTGAACACGTCATATATATATAATCTAAACTGTGAGTTATCTTTGGGTTCCTCTCTGATTAGTTCTAATTAAAGTACTTAAAGGTTTTAGGTGCTTTAAGTTCATTTGGATTTTCCTTTTAGGAGCGTAATACTATATTTTAGCTTCTGGGGCGCTATAATAAATCTATGATAAATAGTCAAATTTAGGATTGCAAGCTGCCTCTTCAAACCCTCCCCTCAGGAAGGAGAGTCCAGAGTCTAACGTGCTGGACATCTCGCCTCAGGAACAAAACACATCCGGAGGCAGTTCCAGACTAAAAATACAAAGCTTCAAGCACCTAAAACGAATGTAGCAGCACAAAGCACTTAAGGACTCGCACGTATGTCTGAATGTATAAATGTGATAACTATTTATTATACCTTCTTTACTTATGAGGGTATTCTTGTCTGTTTTTAAGAGCTGTAACATAACAAGAACATAACAACATAACAAAAATACTTTAACAAAATTTGGATTTGCAGATGAAATAATCCCACATTTTGAGATTTTGAGAGTTAAATAACGAGCTGCTTAAACAAACTAAAACAAATTTAATACAAAAATGTACTTATTTATTTAGTACATTTTCTGATTAATACGCAGCATGCTGATCAGTAGAATAAATAAAAGTTTTTTTTTAAACCAGTTATTTTTGTTTTTGAGTGATTTAATTGCCATAAATTGTATTTTAACACATTTGCAATTAAAACAAAAACATTTTTGAAGCATTATATCAAAACATATCACAGTTGCGAGCCCTGAAACACGTAAACAGTGTTTACGTTGCTATATTTTTAGATACTTTCTATTTGTACTTTTGCACTCTTCTTTTGTATTTACCTTCATCTTTGATATAAACATAAATTGTAGCTGTAACTGTTGTTGTGCATGTCTGCACGTTGGAAAATAAACTATAACTCTCGAATCTTTCTTACGGCCCCTAACAGCACGACACTGCAGCGAAATCACAAGTGTCTGCGTTCTCCTGAAAGAGACAGGCCTCATCTGTTTGAACTGAGCACGACCAGACGGACACTTCACTATATGCAGAGTCAATTCGATTTAACAGAAGAGAACAAGCAGGAACAGAAAAGTCCTTGTTGTGTCTCAGCACATCACAGCTCCGTCTGACAGTGTCCTCTTTTGTGTTGTCTGACTCAGAGTGAGGACCGCTGGACGTTTCTGCTCAACAAAGACTCATAGAAAACGTCTCGCACTGATCAAAACCAAAGCATGTGTCTCTGCCAGGCCCTTTTCTTTTTTAACGAATGGAGGAAAAAATGGCGCTCAGCTTGAAAGACATTCAGTGTCTCTGCGTTCTGAGCGGTGACCCTGCAGGCTTTGGATCATTTGGGACAATAATGAGATCCAATAATCCCGTCTGTCTCTTCGTTCATGTTTCCAGTGGCGGGTTGACTGATATAGTTCTGCAGCACAACAGCGTAGCAGCATGGTAAGAACTTCTTTTAATTGCCTTATGTGTTACTCAAAGAAGAGAGGGGCTTGTGAGACTTTTCTTCATTAGAATAAAGCAGCCATGCAGACATATCGAAGGAGGTTTTCTGCTGTATGCGGTAACTCGTTCACCGTGCAGAACAACACATTTTGCTTCCAGCTTCTTCAGGTTCATTCAAGATTAAAGTTTGTGATGAGTGAACATGAAGACGCTGGAGGTGAAACTCAGAAGCATCCTGTGGAAGAATATTTTAAGGAGTAAATAAACGTTTAAACCAGTCAGATATTTCATATTTTATTTGTTTTTAAATCTTTTTGCGCCGTGCTAGCAGCCAGACTGAAGCATCTCAACGACTGTTGGAAGGAGTTTGTACAAACATTCATGTTCCCCTCAGGATTGACTGAGTTGATCCCTTAATGTTTCCTCTAGCGCCACCATCAGGTCAAAATTGTAATTTGTCCAACAATAATATAATTAAATACCTGCAAAACTAATGACATTACCCTCAGCTGCAGCTGTACTTTGTCTTTAGTGCTAATCAGGAAATGTTCGCATGCTAACACGCTGAACTAGGTGAACATGGTAAACATCAGCTCGTTAGCATTGTCATTATTAGCATGCTGGCATTAGCATTTAGCTCAGAGCCCCTCGCAGAGCTGCTAGCACGTCTGCAGACTCTCAGTGTTGTTAAGTTTCCATTGGACTGATGTTTTCATGCTCGCTGCGACTGTCAACGTGTTTGAAGATGCTATATCCTCATTGAGCCTCTGAGAGAATCAAGGCCTCATCGCTTTGTCTATGCCCTCGACTTTATTATTTTCTACCGGCGTCCCGTGTGGAGTGAGAATACATCCCTCTATCAGGCTCCTTCTTGTTTTTCATAATTGCTGCTGAGCCGCCGCCTCGGGCAAACAGGAACAAACCATGTGAAGATTGTGCTTTTAGCTTTAGTCGTTGCTGACTAAAAGTGCTTACACGCAAGCTTTTCCTTTTTGATAATTTAAGATTAAACATCGCACTCGGATTCCAAAATAGATTTATGAAAAACTTTTTGTCCTATTTCTCCTCATATCTTCTGGGTGGCGCTTTCCACAGTTTCGCTTTTGCTTTTCCACCTTTTTTTCTTTTAATGATAAAAATAAAATGGACCCCTGTGAACTGTTGGACGTTATATAACCCTGTGAATAAGCTGCGGAAAATGGCGGACAAAAGCATAAAAATGTAAATATCAGCTCTTCTCCTTCACCACCATAAGAAGGTGGAGGATGGTTAATCTGGTTTTCCAGGTAGAGAAGGACCTCAATGCTTTCTTTCTTTCCCTGTCAGCCGTCACGAAGAAGCGCAGTAAAGCAGCGAGAGGCATCCTCCCTTCTGCAGGAGTCTGACACGGCCTGTCTTCTTAGTTTCCTCCTATTCAGAGAAAACCGAGCTAACACGAGTGGAGTGGAGATCCTGGTTTCGGGGGTTACATTGAGAGCAGCGCCCCAGAGGATTGTGGGATTTGGCAGGGATATCGCACACATCTTCTTTTTTTCCAAGAGATTCCATAAAAGCTCGGATGTGTTCGGCTGCACTTCTCCTCGCAGGCCAGAGGACGTGTGAAATCAAACAACAAGCAGATCAGCGCGCGGAGATAAAAATCTCCCGATAAGAGTTTATCTTTAAACATCATTCAGGAACAACTGATTCTGCTTGCTAGTGAAAGAAATGCAGTGTGGATGCTTTTCAGTGCCTTTAATTTGACTCCTACAAATTACATTCACATGAAACTCTTCTGCTTTAGTTATTTAGTTTATGTCCAGTCGTGTTCTACCAATGCAGGAAGTAGTTTGACAGGAAAACAAGGGTGAGGAGGTTTGCATTGATTTATTATCTTTGACCTTAACTGCAGTCTTTCCCCGACCTTGTCCAACTAGTTTTAGTTTCCTAAACCAACTGATTATCTTAAAATACGGAGCTGCAGGGACGACATATTTTTGTGAGGGAACTGTAAGTGTAAAAATGCTAATTCATTTCCGGGTTTTAGCACTAATTCTTGCAGCATCTGCAAAACTAATCACATTCCCATCAGCTGTACTGTGTGATTAGTGCTAATTAGGAAATGTTAGCATGCTAACACTTTATACAGAGATGGTGAACATGGTAAACAGTTTACATTCGGTCATATTAGGTGTTTTGAAAGGCAATGACAAATGAACATATTTACATCTTTCTAACGCGATGCAAGCTGTAAATGACGTTTGTTTCCCAGTCCTGCATCACAAACTGAGATGGCCTGAGGGGACCTGACAGAGCCCGGGTCACTGCTAACTGTCAGGGTGTCACTTATCTTTTCTGAGCAGCAAACCTTCCCTTCAGTGTGAAATACAACTGAAGTTATCAGCTGCTCTCACAGAAAACTTAAATCAGGCGCAGAGATAGAAAAAGATCCAATGAGTCCCTTTAATGTCGCACATCAATCGGCTTTACCCGCCCACTCTGCCCCGCCGCCCATGCGAGCAGAAGAACATGATACGACTCCTTTATCATTCCGCTAATAATCTCCCCATTTATATATCTGTCCGATCGCATCCGCCCACCTCCCCTCAGATGTCTGATGGGAGAGCACCGTCCTGAAGTTCAGCGGACAGATCTGAGCGGGCCATGCGCCGCTGCCTCTGGAAATGAACCGCCCGCCAGCCGGCGATCCCTGCAGATTAAAAACGGCTTGTTCCTTGTAAAGAACACTGCAGTCATTTCGGGCCCAGTATACAATGTGTGCAGCCTCTATAAAATGGCTCCTGGGGGCTGCTGATAAGGTTGGAGCGATTTGTCATCATTTATCCATTTAGAGGATCATATTTCACCATTTGTATAACACCATTATTTAGCAACTGAGAGCTGCTGAAAAGCAAAATGGGAATTTGATGATAATAACTTCACTTATTGCAGAGGCCGTCACGGCTCCTACATTTACATTTGCTGCATATGCAAGCTTGTGGAAATGTTTATTAAGCAGCATCACATTATAAACTTTTTTTTACTCAATGTTCCCTTACTCAGGATGAATTAAACCCTAACCCAACCCATTTTCACAGGATCCTCGATGGTTCATATTCACATTATTCAGCAAACCTCTATGGATTCAGCTGCATATGTCCTGGATTTATCAACTAAATGAAGCTTTTACTAATTACAGCAGATTGTTTTCATGCAACACAACTTCCTGTAGCTCCCAGGAAATCAGTAGCACCTGTTAAATTTAGGGGACAATCCTGTTAATTACTAATATTGTGTAATTAAGTAGCTGGAGTCATACACAGTGGATTTCCTCCTGATTGTGTAATGTTCTGTTCTTGTTGATTTAGATCATTTAAGGAAACGTACTCAGTTTATATGTTTGTGTTTATGAAATGAGCGTTTGTTTATGACAGAAGCCGGCGGCCGTGAGCTCTGCTGCACCACCCAGGGAGGAGACTGACAGCCGCCCTCTTCCCCCGGGATGGAGGAGCTACACGTCACCTGAGGGCCTGAGGTATTACGTCAACAGCTCCAGTAAAGGTAAGAGCCGCGCCTCAAAACACGAAGCAGCGTCTGTGGGTTGGAGATGACCATGTCGTCGTGTCAGAGTCGGACCAAAGTATTCTTTTCTATGAATCAACCCAATATATTGCTGTTGCTGCTGCTTTATTTCATTGAAAAACAACAAATTTAACGTCGACAAACATCCTAAATACCCAGTTTTCTGCTGCAAGAGGTCACTGATCACACCAGTTCACAGCAAATGAGAAACACACATTTTTATAATCAGTGTTTGTCTGTCTGTGGGTCCAATCCTCGGCTGTACTTTGTCTTTAGTGCTAGTTAGGAAACGTTAGCATGCTAACGCCAACAACAGAGAACATTATTCCTGCTAAACATCAGCATGTCAACGTTGTTACTGAGACACTGTACAGCCTCGCAGAGCAGCTGGACTTTCTTTACTTTCATATCCAATTTCTACTAATTCTGTCATTTGAACTCAACACTGATAAAATCCCCCACATCTTTTTAATATTTGTTTTTAAAAAAGAGTCACTCAAGAGTTTTATTTCGGCACAAATGTACACTGACGGCCAAGAGCTTGTATTGTTGTATCAGACTGTTTCAGATAAAGTTTTTAGTTTGCTTATCATGACATTGAGCTCTCACTGCCTTAACACCGTGAACTACCAGGACTCATTATCATTCCTCGCCATCGTCGCGTCTCAGCAGTCCCTTCATGTGGACGCAGGCCTTGCAGATTCGATCCGCTTTAATCTGATTATCTTAAATGTGTGGCGCTGGAGGCCCGAGCATCTCAGCTGTGAGATCTGGAGGGATACGTTCTGCTGTTTGTCTTCTGCTCTAATACGCTGCTACCTAACAAGAGACTGAAGAGTTATATTAACTCAGAGGCTGGAAGGCAGGCGACCTTTCACAAACATCTGCTTTGGTGTGTGTGTGTGTGTGTGTGTGTGTGTGTTTTACACTTCATTTGGGAAGGAATCCAGGGGGATAGGACAGACTCCCACGGGACAGAGCTGCAAGGCTGCATCAACAACAACTCTGGCAGTGATTGCAGTTTGGCTCATAGTGCGCACACACTCACACACACACACACACACTCACACACACACACACACACACACACACACACACACTCACTCACACACACACACACACAGAGCAGAGGAAGATATTTTTACATTCAGAAGCCATATGGTGCAGCCGTCGCTTTTTATTTTGTTACACTTTGTTGTTTGAAGCTTCAAAACAATGCTGCTGAGACTGTGTGTGTGTGTGTGTGTGTGTGTCACAGAGATGCCAGTGTGTATTACAGTGTTTATTAGAAAGCCGCTTGTTGTTTTTAGTCTGTGTCATTAAATGGAGGAGGTGCACAAGTGAGGATCAGTTGAAATCCTTCCTCTTAATCCCTCTGGAGTTGTAAATGCGACAGTGGGATTTGGACTGATGAGAGAGAAATGCTGGGAGGAACTGAGGCGTACAAAATGTGATTGTGTTTGATGACATTTGTTATCTTTTGTGAGCACTAAGTAGGAACTGATATGATAGAAACGAGAAACTATTTACAATCAGCCTGACAGTGAGCTGACAGACCGACCTGCCGACTGTACGAGAGGGTTTCTGAGGCTGAACGGAGAAGAGCGACAGCTTCAGCAGCTCGGCTTTACTTTCACGTGGCAAAACCTTCTGGGGGAACAAAATGGAGGGAAAGAGGTGGCGTTATTATAGAGCGACAAAGTCTGTATTATTGTCTGGATATTATTGTCGCTGTGGCAACGTAGCTCCCCACAACGTTAGCAAAGTTGCCATTTTAACCCAAACTATGATCTTTCCCTAAACCGGACCGAATCTGTAAGCAGAGCTAAAAAACAGATGTTTTCATCAACAGTGATCTGTGACAGTTTATGTTGTCAGATTAAAAACTGGCTATCACAGAACTTTCCTCAGTTAAACTCAGAAACTATTATCAACGGTTCAGACGCTCCCAGTGAACACATATCCCCCTCACTCAGGTTCTCCGTCCTGCATTAGACCACATCGTAGAAATCTAGATCGTCACGTGACGTCTGTTGTCCGATCTGGCTCTCGGTGGCTGCTCAACGTTTCATAAATTCAAAGAAGATGAAAGCTGTCGTCCATTCTCTTATTGCTTCCTGGTTGAGTCCTTGGTCTGAGTCAAAACAACCTGTCCAGGCTTCAACTGGTCCTGGACTCCTCACAAGATCCAACAAAAGAATGAATCTTAGCCTCCCAGCATTAGTTACCTTTAAGGCATGCGTGGTGTGCAGCAGCACTCATTTATGGTTGTGCATTAACGGGTTACAGCGTAGCTGCACATCCTACACACTCAGGCCACAGCTGATGTGACAAAACTGAAATAACTGTTTTTCAACACAAAGAAGGACGATTAAAAATCCGCGCTCAGCTTCAGACCTCAAACCAAGTCGGACATCTTGTTACAAAAGCAGCCGACTGTCACCTTCAGAATACATCAACAGCTAAAGGACTTATGTCTCAGCAGGAATTAGAAAAACTTGTCCAGGTGTTTATCTTCATTAATAGAAAATACAGACTACTGTAATGGTCCATCTGCCTGTCTGCCTGCCTGTCTGTCTGTCTGTCTGTCTAACATCTGTGCTTTGAGTTGTTGCCATCATCGTAGCAGCGCTGCCAAGATATTTGTGCTGATACTCGCTCCAGTGTTTGTTTTAGAAGAAGCAGCTCGTCACAGAGGACCAGCGATTCACTCACAGCTGTTACAGCGTGAAGGACTTCCTGCTCGACTAAGTGGAATGATCTGTGATGACTTCGTGAGAGACAGATAAAATACAGGAAGCTCATTATCCAGGAGGGTATTTCTTTCCCCAAAAAGGTTCATAGATGGACGAGAATCTTTAGGAAGTGAAGTTTACCTCGCCCTTACCTGAAGTACTTTTACTGAATGATATTTAAAAGGGTTTGAGGATGTGCTGTGCTTAAATAATGAATAAATAAATGTTCTTTCAGACAGTTTGGGTGGGAACATTTCTGTCCTCATCAAAGGTTGAAGAGAGAAGGATGTTTTTTTGTGAAATTGTGCCACATTTTTCTTTTTTTCAACTGTCATCCTTCCTGTCGGTCGTATCGTTCCAGAAACAACATGGCGACGTCCCTCCTCGTCGGCTGAGTCCCCACAGAGAGCGCTGGCACGACACAACTCCTCACCATATGGTAAAACTGAGCCTTGATCTTCTCAGCCGTCCATTTCCGGACACCATTTCTCAACATGTATTAAACAAAACAACAGCAAACAAGCAGAAACACTGAAACGTGTGTGTATATGTGGCGTTGAAGGAGAAAAAAATTGTTTTATAGAGGTTTTAGAGGTTAGAAATGACAAGGTGATAATAACTATAATCTCTGTTTTCATTGGGTAAATTCTTCTTTCCATGACGATTGTTTCCATTTGGAGCTACAGGTCAATTTTTCAACATTTTTCCTGTCAGACAGATTGAGCCTTTTGGCAATCAGTCATCCGCAGCAGTAATCTGCTTATTATCCTAAAACCAGATTCCTTCAGCTGAGTGGTTTAACTGACACAATAAGTAATCACACAGAGTTTCCAAGAGACTTACTAACATTTCCCCTAAAGGCTTTTACAAAACCTTTGACTAATCCCTTGTAATACATTTCTCTGCTGTGTCCTACATTATCATGAACCTCACTTAGCGCTACTGGAGGAAACCCTACATTTTCTTAATGACTCATCGCTGCCAGCATCCTCACTAACGACATCTTAGCAGATAGCAGATGGTTTTCTTCTTTCTGCTGGCGTGCGGCCTAAACACACTTAGAGGAAAGAAAACGAGCGGGGAGGCGGTTAGCTGCAGGGGAGTTTGTCAGCGTTCAACAAGACAAGTGTTATCCTCCTCAGAGAGAAGGACGTTTAATGGAGGCCAGGTTTAGACCGCGACGTCTCCTCCAACCTCTGGACAGGAAACCGGGGATTTGACCGGCTGATCCAGAGAAAGAGAGAAACAACGACGCAGCATTCAAATACTCAAACAATACCAATCTGCTGGTTTCACACTTTCATTCATGTCCTGTTGAAGAAAAACATCCCCTTTCATTTCCATTTTAAAGACGCAGTGGAACACATTTTCATTTTTCAGTACATTTAAATAAAAATCCCTCTTTTCTCATCATGTTAAGTGTTTTAACATGTTTAAAGATTCTTCTTGAACTTGTGGGTGTTTACATAAATTCATCCAATCATATATGATTTGGAGCGACTACCTAACCCCTAAAAATAAAACTGGACTGTTAGCTCGCTGGTCACATTAGCTAGTCGAGCTGTATCATGGTAGGACGAGCGTGTTTTAATTTACATTAATTAAATTAATTATTTAATTTACATTAATTAAAATTAATTAATTTACATTTAATTTACATAGCTGAAGACATGCTAGATTTTACATACTGTGACTTCAAATTTCATTTCATTCAAATTACAAAAATATATATAATTTTTTTACTTTCCTCTTCTGGTTTCTAGTCATGGGATCGTTTTTGTCGCCACTTCAATACAAGGAGGATTAACAGATTTGTTTGTGTTGCTGAAAATGTCATAACTTTAAAAATGAATGCGTTTTAATGCATATTATGAATAGAAATTCTTGCTTTCTTCCTGAAAGTTAGCTGAAAAGATCAATGCCATGTCTGTACATTAAGTACAGAGCTGGAGCCAGAAGGGGATTAACCTAGCTTAGCATAAAGACTGGAAGCAGGTGGAAAAAGCTAGCCTGGCTCTCTCCAAAACAATATAGTTCAAAAAGTTCAAAAACACACCTACCAACACATTGCAAGTTCACTAATTAATTAATTAATATATCTGGTTTGTTTAATTTGTACACAAACATATTTAAGATGTTCATGGTAGCTTTTCATCTGGCTAGCTGATGCTAAGCTAGTTTAGCCACGTCCTGTTTCCAGCTCAGACACGAGAGTCGTGTTTAGGATTTGGGTCAGAAGCAAGTCAGACATTCCTGAAGGTTGAATATGTTTCATCATAGAGCTAACGACCAAGCACCATGAATATTATGTAGCCCTCGTAGCTGTTTCAGCGCATGTGTCAGGGACCTGTGGATGATGAATTTCACTGGGGGTCAACGAGGGTCGCAGATTTCTTAATGCCCCTTTAAGCAAAGTGACCCGTCATTGTTATTTTTGGAGTCGCCTCTTCTTTCCTGCGGGCGGCGGTCCTGGTCCCGCTCAGACCAGGGGTCACACTGCGCCGGGCTCACGTGTTTACCTTCAGATTTGATATGCAACGAGCCGACAGCTCATGAATCACAGGCGATGAAGAGCCATTAAGTGCCTATAGGATGAAACCAGGGACGTTACTACTGAGCTGTGAACCCCCCAGGCTGAGGCCCATTAATGACATTCCTTCAATATGTGTTTCTATATGGATCTGGAGGAGGACGTACACTGTGCAAACCTGAGAGGAGAATAATTAAATGACAAGAAGAGTCCTTAAATTACCTGTAAATTTAACAGAAGCTGCATCATAGAGTCATTGTTTTTTGGTGTGAGGGAGAACAGATCAGCGTCTGTCGCTCAGACAAACCAGTATCAGGATGTCTCACATCAAAATATCAGTAAAATGTGACCTTTTTCGCTGCAATTGAGTCGCCTCCCAAATTGTCGATTGCTCGCTTCCCACCTGCTCGTTTGTGTGAAGTGAACAAAAGTGAGACTCCAGTTGTCACTTTCATCAACAACGTGTGGTTTATAATGTGTTTGTCTTCAGCCAATGGATGCCACGGCAGCACAAAGACCAGTCAGCCCACAGAGACCACTGGCGTCGCTCTGAGGAAACCCAGCATGAACAAACAGGTATGTCCCGAACCAAAAGAATGAATCAGCTCGCAGAGGTTCGCTCTCACATATTGACGAAGCGGCTGTTTCCCTGCTGAAACAACAAAGTCCATTAATCGACTTCTTGAACGAACAATAGAAACATTTGTCAGGGCCTCCGAAAACCGCTCAAATCACTGTTGATCAATGGATCTGTTTCATGATGTGACATCGCTGTGGTTAAGGTTTGGTTAGAGGGATCTTCGTTGTCATGGTTACAGTAACATCTGCATGGTTATGGTTCGAGAACGATCCATGTTGACTGTGCGTTTGGCGACCTCCTTCCTCTGCGGACGTTTTAACGCCGACCGACTATCTCCTTCGCCCCCGTCATGATTACTACGGCCACTAGAGGGCGCCGTCGCTTGAACGTAAACAGATGCTGTCGTTCTCCGCGCTTGTGTTGTTGCTGGTCACGTAGGAGGCCTCTCAAACAGCATGTGGTGCTGAAACAACAATCTGATTGATCGATTTGTAGAAAACAACTCTGATAATCTATTAATCGTATAAGTCGGGTGTCAGACTAAACATTCTCGGTTTCCAGCTTCCCAAATTTGCGGCTTTTCTCTGTTTTAAAATGTTGTAAATTTATTGTCTTTGGGACATAAAACAAAACAAATACAATATTCTATAATATTAGAATATTATATTCTATAAACTTAAGCAGTTCGCCCTCCTCTGTCACAGTCTCGGTCTTCTCGTCCTCACTTGGTGTTTTCTCCTTTTCAGTTCACAATATAAGATCAGTGTTTCCAACATATAAAGCTGCCGCGCTCCGTGTCCTGAGGCAGGGCCGCTCCCGCCGCTCTGATGAACCCGGGCCAACATGGAGAACATGCCAACCCACGTGACTAATTACGAGTCAGATGAGGGCATACCGTGTCATGATCACACAGGAGAGTATAGATGGACAGACAGTTGGACCATATGGGCGGCTGAGATTTGGACTCCACTGGTCAGAGTTTATCAGGTTTGTAAAGGAGGCAAGCCAAGACAGACAAAGCTCACGCTGGGAGCGCCCGGGGGCCACGGATCACGAAACCTGAACTAGGATTGTGGTGGTCAGAGCTGCCCCGCCGCCATGTTTTGTGCAGCGAAGGTGAGGACGTGGTTGTTGTGCTCCTTCGTGGGGTTTGTTCTGGCTGTGATGGGGTTGTTGGACCAGGTGGATGTTGTGAGGAGGTGTGAGGCGCTGCAGAGATCACGTGTGCCGTCGCGGCTGCCCCGCTCGGCACGCAGCTCGTGTTTGATGCCTCGGGTGAAGCGATGTCGGTGTGAGAGAGATGACGAGGTTGTAGCTGCCGCCGTCGTGCACGCACACACACTTAGTGTAAACACGAGCGGCGCGTTGAACTCACATAAACACACTAGTGAATATTTCAGCGTTTGTGCAAAATGTTGACATGCAGCCCCTCCTCAGGACACCTTTATCACCCCTGCGATGTGCGTGCAGCACACACACACACACACACACACACACACACTTGTCCCAACACATAAACACACAATCAGAGAGGCTGCATCTCATTGGCTGCCTGTTTTCCCTCCTGATCTCTCTCTCCTCCCCCCTCCTCCAGTTTCCCTCCCAATCGTAATTAGTCTTTTAAAGATCATCATTCAACCATTTCCACCCCCACCATCACCACCTCCACCTCCACTGCTCCCTCCTCCCTCACTATCTGTCTCCCTGAGGAGGGAGGTGTGGCGAGGATCATGTAAATAAATCCCCCTCCTCCTCCTCCTCCTCCTCCTCCTCTTCCTCCTCATCCACCTCTTCTTACTCTCTCTCTCTTTTTCCATTTCTTTCTTTATGTTTTTTTCCCTTCACATCTTCGCCTGTTTACGCTGCAGCATCTCCATCCATGAACTGGCTCAGTGGTCTCTCTCTCTCTCTCTCTCTCTCTCTGCATGGACATTGTTGGGTGAGGGGTGTAGGTGAGGTGGAGTGGGGGGAGGAGGGGGATGCAGAGCCCCTCGCAGGCAGCATTTATCTCTTCGCAGCCTTCAACCTTAAAACTCGTGTGACAGCAGCTTAACCGGAGGCTAGACTTCGTCACGCTCCCACAGCCGCCACCGATTCCCCTACAACCCCCCTCCTCACCCCTAACGCTACCTTCCCAACGCTAGACCTCCCCCTTCCCTCCCTCCCCCCCCCCGCATCGCGACTCTCCACTCACTCCGTAGCTTGTGAGACTGAAGGCAGCCTCGGTGCGTGGAGGGAAAGGCAGAGAGAGAGAGGAGAGAGTGAGGCTTTCCCAGAATAGAGAAGCAGGAGGAGGTGAGAGGGATGATGATGGAAGCCAGCTTTGACACTGAGGAGAGTTTTGACGATCCCTCCTGTCTCGCCCCGCAGCCCCCCGGCTCTGTTTCGCCGGCCAAGAGGCAGATCAGGGAGGTCAAGGAGACCAAGATCACTGTGAGTACCCAGGATCTCCAACTTAATCCTCCTCTCTTCTTCTTCTTCTCCTTCTCCTTCTTCTTCTGTCCGTCTCCGTCTCCGTCTCCATCCTCTGAGTGTCTTTGAGGCAGAAATAAGTTCACGTCTCATCTTTTTTTACTACCATCTGTTGACATCGTCTTCAAGCTCGCAGCTCAAATCATAATGCATTGTGGGTTCTGGTGGAGTAACATGGGGTTCCCTGCATATTGGATACCACATTAGTCTGAATGAAGACGCTGTCCCGGAGTCTTGTACTTATTCCTGTCTCACTGACTGGCTTCGGTCCATAATATTGATTTAATGCCCGTCAGTGATAAATGAATGCTGAAATGTGTTTCGTCGTCTTGCAGTCGTCCTATTGAAATGTTATTGAAGTTGGTCCAGTCGCCTGCAGACCGCTGTTGGTATTTATAGAACCGTGCAGTCTTCTGTCTGACAGATAAAGAAGAGATCTTGATCTCTGAGTGTTTTTGTCATCGAGTTGTTGCTCAGTGTGATATTGTATCCCCCCCTTTTCTGCCTCAAGGGGCTCCACGTCTAATCTGCAGGGCAGTGCAGGTCACACTGCGCTGCTGTTTGTCATCCAGCAGCATTTGGGAAGTGAACACTTTGTGCGCTAGACTGAGAGGAAGTCCCGTTTGCTCATATTTGGGCTGCAAGTCCTCAGTTTGTCCTCAGTCCTCATTACAGAACAGAGGGGGAATTAAATATCTGTAAAGTCTTCAGTATCTTTGTCTTAACATGCTCAGACTGAAGCTGTGGTTATGTAATCCCTTATAATGATGAGTATGGGGGGGGTGGGGGTGGCGATGAGGGTGAGGCGAACGTGCGGTGGTGGTGGTGATGGTGATGGTGAGGGGAAGACAGACAGAGGAGGTTTTGTGTCTCGTAAAGGGGGCTGGTTTTTGCGCTCGGTGGGCTCGCTGACCTGCTGCAGCCACGGGAGCCGTCAGTCTGGCTATTGTGAAAAACCCCAGCAGACCTGCGAGAGATGCAGCAAGTCCAGTTTCCATGGTGACAAAAGCAATAGCACTGATTAATGGGTGTTGAAATGGAAAACACTGGGACAGAAGAAGGCGGGGAAGCCATTCAGATATTCACTGAAGACATACTGTTTGAAAAAAAAAGGTTATTTTCTTCCTCTTCTCTCTTTTCAGGGCCTTTTCAAAGCTTTCGCCGCTCACAGATCTATTGTTGACACACTGTGATTTGGCTTCCTGAGTATCCGCTGAGTTCTCATGTAGCGCTGAAGCATGAGAGCAGTTTTTATTTCTATTTTGACACTATTTTATATCTTAATTAGTTCCCAATAAACAGGATTGCAGAGAAGTGTTCATTTCTGAAAATACAGCCGCTGATTGGAGGAAGACACTGTGTGCGTCCAGAAGCCGCAGAGTAAACAAGAATCTTAAATGTGAGATTTTCCTGCTGCAGCTGATGAAGATGGAAAAACACACAGGTGATACTGATTGAAGCTGTAGCAGTGGCTGGATGACGTCAGCCCACAAAGGTGTCTTTTTGTTCGCCATGGTGCACCTCGCGTTACACAACCCTCCACAGTTGTCATGGAGACGCACACATCCATGACTGTTGGCAAAATGGACCCTCGCAGGACGCCGAGGCTTCACACACATCAGATAGCAAGAAGCACTGTAACCTTGTTTTCACCTTCAGCGAGTGAGGCCACATCACACCACAACGCATTTCTTTCAGCTTATTAAACACTGGTTCACGTGCGGTTTTGACTTGTTGCTATGCCGCGGGTGCTCAGCGGCTCGTTAGGAGTGTCATCTGGCCTCGTTGGCGGGACTCGGACGGGGCATTCTGATTGGTCACAGAGGAAGAGAGGGCAGGAATGGAGGGAAGAAAAGGCAACAGTGGGAATAGAGAGGAAGGGTGAGATTGTTTTGTTATAGGAAGATGTGTGAGTGTGGATGAGGGGGGGGTCTTTTACAGCAAAAGTAATTTGTTGCCTAGCAACAGCAGCAGCCCATCCTACAGCCTCATTTGCTGAGATATTCTGCTCAGAAATGGCTGTGAGAGGAGAGGAAGTGACTGTGTTTCAGTTGTTTGTTCGACTGCCAAACCATTATTTTTTATGTCTCTCACGAGCCGTCTCCTCTTCGACTGTGTCGTGGATTTTTTCCCCCTGTATTCAGCAAAGAAAAATAAATAAATAAATGCATAAAAACATAAAAAAAATGTGTAATGAAACAGCCATTGCCTGTAGCCTGGATAGAAAACCCTCATGAGAGTGAATGTTTATGAATGCTGACTGAGTGAGGACAAAATGTCCCAATTCACTCAACAAATCGGCGCTCTTGTATGTTGCTTGCAGCTTTGTTTTATGCTAAACTGCAACATTTAAGGATGAAATCTGGCAAAACAGCCTGCTGCAGCATCCGAAGTCTAACAGCTGGACTTCAAATGTCCCCAGACTGGCTTTGGATCCCCCAGAGGGATTTAGTACATGCTGTCATGAAGGTAATCTACGTAATATATCTGTATTAATATTTAATTCCCAACCCTGGAGTACCTCACTAAGTAGCCATAAAGGAGAAGTAAGTTAGCCAGACAGCCTTCCTTTAGATAAATGGTCTCATTTTCTGCTGGATGTGAGAGGCAGATAAACAACAGCCATGATAGATGTGGAGCCGGTGTAATGGAAAATCTGGTGCCCATGACAATCAGTATGATCTCTGAGGCAGAAAATGAACAAAGTGACTGCTCAGCACACGGAGTAAATCACTCTGCCGGTGCTTTAGATTACAAAGTGACTTAATGTGTCTCTTGTTTGTGCATGTTGGTTCAGTATCTGTATGTTTGGCAAGTGGCCATATTAGTATTTCCTCTGGATGTTAGTGATTATGTAAGAGAGAAAGAGTATTACTCATCTGTTTTTGAAGTTGTTTATTGGAAGCTGTTCAGATCAAGTGCAGCGCAGAGAATGAAGAGGTCAATGTCGAGAGAAGTTCAGCGTTTTCACGCTCAATATTTGTTTAAAGCTGCACAAGAGTTTTATGCAAAAGGACACCCGTGCTATCATGAATTACACGGCGAGGCTGCTGCAGAGGAGACAATCTCATTCCCTCGCCACAGATGTTGTACATTAAAGTAATATTTTTAAAGATAACGTGAAAGGAGCATCGCAGAGCGCACAGAGAATTATCACCAACTCTGTAGCACCGCACAGCTTTTTGCCTCTCTCAGCTTTTCGTTCGTCAGATATGAATCACATCAACATATAAAATCGTTGGCAGCCATTTCCATCAAAAGTACCAAAGCATCAAAAATAATTAAAAGGCAGTAAATATTAGATTTTGGATCAGTCAGAAGGACAGAGAGATGAATGATAATGTTGCCCTGTGTCTGTTTAAACTGATAGCTGTTTGCTAATTATTAATGTAGCTTTAAGTACTTGTATTTGGTGTGTTCTCATAATTATGCAGATACAAGAATCCAACTTTAGGCTTCACAAATCAACATTTTTATATCAACAATGAAGAAAATGACTAACTAAGAGCTTTGTTACGTCTTTCAGCTCTTTGCTTTGGTTTTGTGTCTCACCCACTGTGGACTGACGGACACAGTTAGAGACTAGCTGGTGATCGTAGTGGAGCGTTTGGCAGACAGATGTTTCCCTCAGGAGTAGGTGGAGACCAAAAACAGAGCGAACAGAGAGAGAATACTGGACTGTAAGTCATCAGGTGACACAAACACGACTCCAACTGAACGATAATGTTGTTGCTCTGTGACTGTTTGCCAACAAGTTCAACACATCGACTTAAAAACCTTATGGCCGCTACACCGAACTCTCTCCTCTGTAGCCTCTTGCTTCCCGTCAGTATTCTCCGTTAAGCATCACACACGACCCGAGCTGGTGAACATGAACGCCCCGTGTGTACTTCACTGACTTCATGTTGTTCAAACGTTTTGAATGATTGATTTTGAAACGTTAAAGGAATGAAGCAGTTGGGTCGAGCCAGCCGGTGAACGCTCCACGTTTTCCTTCAGTGTGTGTGTCTGTGTGTGTGTGTGTGTGTGTGTCTGTGTGTGTGTGTGTGTGTGAGCAGCACAGTGGTGAGCTCATGCGCTACACACTGTGACTCAGTGTGTTTTTGTATGTTTGTGGATGAAGCATCCTGTCTGGATGCCCATGTAGTTTGTAGTTTGCAGCAGCGGCTGACATGGCACAGAGGGTCTCTTGCAGTGCCAGGGAGGAGGGCTCGCAGATGGTGAACATTACATAATTGCAGCCCCAAGAGTAATTGAAGACGCTGTGGACCATGGAGTCTGTATTCAGGCTGAGTGCTGGGTGTGTTTATCTGCAGCAGCGCATATTCTCAAGAGTATAAAGTCGGTTTGTTCAATTTGAGGGAGACACTGTCGTACAAAAGGTTTCTCTGTGTTTTTGAGTGGACAGGGTCTCTCTCTCTCTATGTCTCTCTCTCTCTCTATGTCTCTCTCTCCCCCCCCCCCTGAAGGCCCATGGGTCACCTTCTGGATGGTCAACATCGCCTCATTCGTATGTTTACTCATGCCTGACCTTTTTCCTCTCATGTGCATGGTCCGAATGAAACCCAGGCCTGTTACCTCGCTCTCTGACAGACATCATTTCACTCCTCATGTCATGTTTGGCTCACAGATCTTTGTTTTTAAGTTCTCTATATTTCGTCTCTTCCTGCTTCAGATCAACTGTGTGACTTTCCCTCTGCCTGGAGAAGGTCCGGAGCAGCAGCTCCTGAAGCCCAACGAATGGAGCTACTGCGATTACTTCTGGGTGAGTTCTGCTGAAACACACAGACTGCTGTACAACTATCCCTTGTGATGTTTTGGTGATGATGAGTGCCAACTTAATATAGTGACCTGACCAGCATATATCGTCGCTGTCCTCTGAAAACCACGTAGTTATCTGTTCATCAGCGTAAAAAAAACAGCTGTATCTTACACTTTTATTTGCCTAAGAAGAATTATTTTAGCCGTGCTAGCAGCGTGTCAGTCAGTCCACCACTTTGGTCCAGTCTGAAATATCTCAACAACTATTGGACGGATTGTCATGAAACTCTCCACCAGCATTCATGGTCCCCAGAGGATGAAACCAGCAGACTTTGGTGATCCCTTCCCTCATCTAGCGTCAACATCGTGTCAAGTTTAAATTGTTCAAATGTTCGATACGTCGGTTTATGACCAAATAATTCTTGTTCAAAACATGAAGGAGCATTTCATCTTTTTACTTATCTAAAAACATGAACAAATATTAAAAATGTATTTCCCACTCAATATTTAAAAAAAACTCCATGGATAACATGGTGTGTATGTCTACAAACAATGCATCCGTCTATATAAAGCACATTTGATCGTTGGAGGTAGTTTAGAAACAGTGAGCCCTTTGTTGTTTCACCAGACTTCATAACTGCTTCACCGAACTTTAGCCCAAACCAAAGTCACCGTTCAACTCAACCAAAAGGTGACGTTTCCAAACAAGGAACCAAAGACTTCGCAGCTGCTGTGATAGCACTGCTATCATACATTATGTATGTATGTTTGGTTCCTGTCAACACGTTTTGTCGACCTTTAGAACAAATCTTTGCCGGTAAACGTAAAAGTGCAGTTAAAAGCTAAACGCTTACATTAAATTATGCGACTGAAACGTGGCTCGATGTGCTTTCTGATAGGTGCAAATGGATCCGCTCTCGTTTAACAAAAGATGCGATTGTCTTTCATGTTGGAGTAGGCGGATCACAGGTGGAAGGCCGATCGACCGGCTTCTCTGCAAACACAATGATCATCCTGCTTCAGATGTCTCCCTTGTGGCTTCTGTAATTTTCAGTTTCCATACATTTCCATCCTAAATTAGATTTGTATTGAAAAACCCTTCGGCCTGCATAATTGACTGAAATCCGACGCCTGTTTCCTCTTGTTGCTGTTTGGCTCCTTGTTTGCGGCCTGTCGTCTCATCCTGCTTGTGATGTTTTGTGCGTCCACTGACCTGCTGCTCAAACCCGCAGTGTGAAATAAATCTGGCACCTCTGTTCCTCATCAGTCCTGTCGCAAACAAGACAAAGTGCTGCACTCCCCCTGCACACACATACTACACAACCACCCATCAGTGATTGACGCACACACACACACACACACACCAACGCATGTCCTCCTTGACATGCGAGCGTGAGTCACACATTCAGAGCTCATCCTCACAAACCCCTACACGCTCTCAAGCATAAACAACAGAGAGTGTCGCTGGACGCTCTGCCCGTGAACTCAGAGCTGTGGGTGTTTATTGGTCCACTGCTGTTTTTGAATGATGCTCTCCTCCTCCTCCTCCTCCTCCTCCTCCTCCTCCTCAGACTGACAAGAAAGACCCCCAGGGGACCACCTCTGTGGCGGGCTTCGAGGTGCTTCTGCAGAAGCAGCTGAAGGGCAAACAGATGCAGAAAGAGATGGCCGAGTTCATCCACGAGAGGTAACACTGTCATTTCAGATAAGACTGTTAAAACAACAACACGGAGACAGCAGTTTGTTTACTGCAGCTTTAATCGATTCATTAACACGAGTGTCAGACACAGAGTTTCTCAGGAGGCAGAAATATTCCCACTGGAGGAGCCAGATAACCTTTTATTAGAGGAGAAGGTGGTTAAATGAAACCAGCAGGTAAAATAAACAACCTGCAGCCTTCAGTGTTAGCACAGGAAGTCACTGAGACACGACTAAACGAGGAGCACGATGGCATAATCAATATAATGTTATTAGACACTACCGGGAGAGTTAATATTTCCCACTGACACTGAATTGAAATTATTATTGACTACTTGTAATACAATAATATAATAGCATATATATATCTATATATATATATATACAGCTGCTTTGACAGAGAAGGTCTTTGGTTTACACACAAGTACAAAAAACTACATCAGCTACATGAGTGTGCTGTGATTCAACACGTCTACATTGTTCATCCTGATCAGAAAAATCAATGAATGCACCTTTCAGTGTTCAACAGAGCAGTTTTTTATCACCATATAAGTCTGTTCTTTTGTCCTTGTAGAAGCACTGTGGAGATAATTCTGGCTTTAGTTATCTTTGGGGGGAAATTGAACATTGCATTCATCCAGTAATACTGCTGGTAATTATAGTAGTGACACAGTTTTGGAGTATTTGTACAGTATTTTCATTTTATGTTACTTTATATCTTTCCATTTATTTGACAGTAATAGTTGCCAGTTACTTCCTGATTCAGATTTTGCAAACATGAGCATTTTTCTAGATTTGACTACCCAACAGTAATAAAGTAAGTCAATTTTGAATGCAGGACTTTTACTTGAAACAAAGTATTTTTACACTTTTACTTCAGTAAAAGATCTGAGTACTTTCTCCTGCACTTCATATTACATTTTATACACTACCGCCCATGAAACATAAATGTTCAGATTGGACATTTTTACTCTTTATGACCAAAACAACAAAAGGCACTGTTCAACATGTTTTCTGCGTCTGTCATGGCCGTGCATGTTTCAACAAGCATGTAAGTATTTAGATGCAAATCATGATGGAGCCCGGCACACTGAGACAGGACAACACCACAGAATCGTGTATATGGTGATACAAGATCTCTCCAGAGAAAGCTCAACCTATAAAAGGATCTGTAGGGTGTAGATGCTCCAGGCTTTTGTCTCACAGCTGCAGTTTATGCGCCCAGTAATTAAAGGTCGTCTGTAGATCTCAGCGAAGCAACTGAGCATACGGGAAGCGCAAAGATCGCGTAGCTCCTCCTGAATCTGAAACAGGATGTCAGACAACAACATGAGTTCAAACTTTTACATCCGATCTCACGCCCCTCTATATAATTAGCTCCACAAAAGCTCTATTCACATCCTGGTCCGAGTCGTGGGAAGTTAATGAGGATTCTTCTCTGAGCAGGTTTGATTCAGGAGGCCACCGTCTCCCAAATCCGTCAAGTAGATTTCTATTCAGTCCTGACCTTTCTGTGTTGTTTCGCTGGTTTGCTCGGTGCTGCGAGTATCCGAACATAAAGAATGGGCCTGTGACCTTCTTTAGGTGACAGATTTACTCAGGTGTGGATGGTAAATGTGAGACCGGCGCAGGAAGTGAATGTCACAAAGAGCACAAACATGGCTACCGCGGTTGAATGGCCCTCAGGGCAAATATGAGCGCATCTCATTTCCATCTCTCACATGGAGATGGAAATGAGAACAGCCGCTCTGAAAATATGCTGTTCTGTACAATACTGCTGGAGACTCTTTCACAAGTACAATGGGATTATTGATGTACGGGGGTCGGGGCTGTGGGCGCCATTTGGGTTTCAGCAGTTGCAGCAAATTGTAGTTGAAGTTTCTGTCACTCTGCTGCAGTGCACCCCTGAAATGATCTGTGTTAAAGCATTTTATTCCACCTCACTAAAGCAGCTTCTGTCCTCCCTTGAGCCAGGCAGCTCAGGGTTTCTCATCTTGGTTCTTTGTGTTTCAGGATAAAGATTGAAGAAGAATATGCTAAGAACCTCTCCAAGCTGTCTCTGAGCCCCCTGGCAGCACAGGAGGAAGGGTGAGTGCAGAAAACAGAAGCTGCAAGAGGAAACAGTGTGTGCAGCTCCAGCGCGCCAACTGCAAAACAGCACATATGTAGAGCGATTAGAGGGACTGGGTGTTTAAAATAGACGTATTCCCACATTACTTCTTGTGTCTGATGCATCCATCAAAGAGTGGATGTTGTTTTCATGTTTGTCTGTCAGCAAAATAACACAGAAATCTGTGAGCAGATCTCAAAATCAGTCGACAGGGAAGATAAGGCTTGGCTCGAGAAACAGTGGATTTTGGTTGCTTTCCAGCTCCGGAGATTCCACGATTACGGAACAGTTTTGTTTCAGCCATAAAAATGAAACTAATGGAGATACAGACCCAAGTCCAGATAGCAAGTTTGCAAGGGAATTCATTTAAAGGAAACCTTCCACTCCACTACAACAAGCGGCAGACAATCACAAAAAGGTTGTAAACAAGCCAACGGGTTAATCAGATTTATTAGGCAGAGAAAACGAAGGCGAGCGGCAGATTACAACCAGAACTGTCCATTACAATTTACAGCATGACTTTTCAAAATAAAGTGACGCTAATCTGGCAAAACAGTCGCCTTGTTTACAACTCTATTGTCCGACCACTCGTGTTTGTTTGAGAACTCAGTAATTCATTTGGTGAGTACAATGGTGATACAACCAGCGGTGGAAGTAGTGAGACCTCCATTACAAATAAAAGTCCTAAATTTAAGTACTAAAGTATTAGCAGCGCAAATTATACTTAAATAATCAAAAATAATTGGATTTTTGTTATTGATACATTAACATGTAAACAGTTTTTTAATCCTGTCAAGGTGTTTAAACATACAATATGAAGTAAAAGTATAAAGTATCATGAAACGGAACTACTCAAATAAAGTACAAGTGCATGTTTAGGTACTTGAGTAAATGTATTAGTTCATTTCCACCAGTGATTATAACCGATAGCATCTGCTCTAACATGAGCTGCCATCGTTAGCATGTCCAGCTAACTAGCTTACATCCACAGAATTAGCTTATCAGTAGGTGACCTAACTATATTATTTTGAGAGGTTGCGGATTACAATAAAAAAGCCCAGTTCATGGTTTCAGTTCTCCACTCTTTTAGTTAAAATTTAAATGATACCAAAGATGCCTTTGGGTGTAATAAGGGTGCAGAGTTGTTCAGCGTTTATGCTCTCCAGTCCACAACGGAGGTGGTTAAGGGTTCTGTTCTACTTTCCTCAGGACTCTGGGAGAAGCCTGGACTCAGCTGAAGAAGAGCCTTCATGATGAGGCTGAAGTTCACCTAAAGTTCTCCAACAAGGTAATATGCTGAGGACTTTGTTGGAAAGGATTCAGCTGGTTGTATATATTATAGTAAGTTTCCAACTGATGGTCAGGTAAAGCAAGAAAAATTAAGAATCCACCGTCAGCCCTGGTCAATTATAATTGTCTTTTCTTGACAGAACGATCAGTCAATTGTTTTCTGAATTACAGCCATTTGAAAGTCTACTTTCATCCTCAGTGTGGGCACCTTTGGTTTGCAGTTTTCTGCACCTTCAGGTCAGGTGTTTCATGTTTTCAATCAGCTGAAGTAATGGATACTTGATGTGACCGCATCCTGAGGTGGCGGGGCTTGTTTACCTCAACCTTGTCAGTGCTGACTGAAGAAAATGACCCGTCCGCGATCCCACTACCAGCAAGGCAGAGACTCACTGGCCTCAGATGCTGCCTTAAATAACGCAGAGGCTGCCTCGGAGCTTTTCATACCCCTCTGTTGTCTAATTAATTAGTTACGTGTTCTGACGAGCCCCCACCCGGGGCCATGCAGGCTCTCCCCTTCTCCACCAGCGCTCTGATACTCCATGCTTCATTATGAGACGGGTGAGGAGACGGTAATGCGTGGTCAGGCAGGGGGAATGAGAAGTCTTATCAAGCCTGCAGAAGCTTTGGCTCATTTCTTTTCTCCGAGTTTCTAATAAGCTACATTTCATATCTTAGCTCTGGCATTTGCATTAGATTAGCATTCTGTATGGAGGGCCAACACTGCTGACAAGCACTTTGTAGTTTACTGAAGTGTCATAAATACATTATTGGACAAGTGTTTGGTGAGAGGAGTAGAAACAGAGACTAAAAGTGTAATTGTCTCCCTTTATGGTGATAGATGTGACTTTGTAGAACAGGACTTTATTAAGCAATAAACCCTGAGAAGCTGTACTTTACTTTTAATAAACCTCCGAGTAAAAGGCACAGTGTCAAGAGATTTTACTTTCCTTAATTTAGTGCACATGTGATACATAACCTAGGATATAGAATACAGTGCATATAGGAGGAGGGACAGCAATGGAGTTTAATCACCACTGAGGCGGGAGTGTTAGTATGTAAGTTTTTTATTTTCCTTCTTCACATGACATAACAAGAACTGTTAAATGACCAACAGCTGAGCGACTTGTCTTCACAGCTCCACACTGAGGTAGAAAAACCCTTGCTGACGTTCAGGGGCGACAACTTCAAGAAGGACCTGAAAAAGTACGACCATCACATCGCCGACCTCAGGAAGCAGCTGGCGAGTCGCTACGCAGGTGTGGAGAAGGTACTGAGTCTGACCTGCCAGTAGATTAATAACCCCCCCCTTCACTTCTTACTGGCCAACGTTTGCCTCCAAATAGTAAACACACATCCAAAGAGTTGGCACAAGAAAATACACACCAGTGTTTGTCTACATCAGAAATATTACATAATGAAAAGAGCTTCAGTAACTCCTACACATAGAACATTTTGGTGCAGTACTTTGTTGCTGCTTCCCACCTGCTGAAATCATTTCATGAATGAATTAGTTTCCTCTGTGTACCTAAACACACACACACGTTTTATGCTTTGACTTTGGCATTTTGACAAATGTTTGTATTTAGGTTTTCCTTTGCACATATTCAAAAAAGTAAAACACTGTAAAACTTATACTTTTATGCAAGATAATTGCATAAAAGCGTTGCAGATATGCAAACCAGGCAAAACAGGCGTCTCATTTCCTGCCAATGACTGTTGATTTTGTCGGCTGAAATTACAACGGTTGCAGATATCTAGCTAATTAAGCTAACGTTAGCTCCATGGTTTAAAATGTTATCAATGGCTGATTTTCTAATGTTTCCACCTTCCCCGATCAGAACGATCTTAAATATTGATGCTACATACATGATGCTAACAGACTGAGGCTAAAGCTACATGTTCCAGGCAAATTCAAAATAAAAGACATAGAAATACAGAATAAGCGTAGTTCTTGTATTACAGTAGTTAGTTAGCTCTAGTATTATAAGTATGATAAAGAAAAATGTGAGATCAGACTGTGATTTCATGCTAAGATAACTCTGTTTGGCTTCTTGACATTAGTTTAATGATATGCTAACTCTTGCCCTTGGAGATAACGTAGGGGAAAAAAAGTATTCTAGTTAGCTGGACATGCTAACGATTACAGCTCAGGTTAAAGTAGACAAACACTGTTTAATACATTCCTTACACTTTTATTTTTGTGTTTTAAGTTTTGGAAAGGCTAAAGGCTTAGGCTCTGGCTAAAGGCTAAGGCTCTTGAGATAGCTACTGGCTAGGTTAGCTAGGTTTAGCAAACGGTCGATTGTGTTGCATGTTGTAAAACGGTGTCTATAATTGAGTGCTTGTTGCCCTTCCTGTTATCCCTTTGTGCTTTTCTTCTAAATCTAAACATTTATAAACTGAATATTGTTGTATATTTTGTACATTCAGTGTTGACTATTTATCACTAAAATTATCCCAGTTATGAACGTAATTTCCGGCCATCTCTGCTCCACTGCATTAAGTGACCTCACCAGTGGGTTTAGGATGACTCCTTCCCACATGTTGAGTTTTTGTTGGTTGAGATTTTCTTGGTTTACGCATCACTGTTACTGTATGTTTACCTTTCAAACACTATTATGCCATGACCTTAGAGAGGTGCGAGAATAAGGAAAGACTCAATAATGTGGATTAAGAAAAGATTAAAGGATGAGAGCGGGATTGTAGCGCAGATGTCAGTAGCCGACATGAAAAGGCTGTAATGAGTCTTGTAATAGATGTAGGTACAGTAAATCTGAGGATTATGCTGAATGACTCATTGTTTCTACATTCACACATCCTGCTTGATGTGTGTGTGTGTGTGTGTGTGTGTGTGTGTGTTTTTGCGTGGCAGGCTCGTAAAGCTCTGGCAGACAGGCAGAAGGATCTGGAGGTGAAGACCCAGCAACTGGAGATCAAACTCAGCAACAAGACGGAGGAGGACATCAAGAAAGCCCGCCGGAAATCCACACAAGCAGGTCAGAGGTCACGGAGTCAGAGCTTAAATAAGAGCCAGTCATAGCAGCCATGTTTGAAACTTTCACTTCACCCAAAGGGCAATTGTTTGGACGTCACAAAGCATGGAAAAAGTGGAGAGTTAGGAGAGAGAGCATACAGTAATCTGAACCAACTGTAGGGAAAGAAATCTAAACTCAAATCAAAGGTTTTAGAAACATAAGGACACAGATATTAACACCTCTGAACAGGGTTGTAAAGGTAAAGAAAAACAGCCAGAAACAGTCACATGTTCAGCTTGAGTTTTGTCTGTTATTAGTTTAGTTTTTCATAATTTTAAAAATAAAGAATAGTTTGACATCTTTCTTTCCATGAGTTACATGGGAAGACTGATATCACTCTCATGTCCATATGGTAAATATGTAGTTGGAGCCAGCAGCCAGTTAGCTTAGCATAAAGACTGGAAACAGGGGGAAACTGCTGGCTTGGCTCGGTCCAAATGCAACAAAATCCACATACCAGCACCTCTAAAGCTCGGCTGTTTTGCGGTTATGTGCTGGACTATTTCTCGGCCTGGGACCTGTAACTTCCTGCAGTCTCTGCTGGTTTCCTGGCCCCGTCAGTTTAGGCTAATCAAACTATGCCAAACTAAATAAACTAAGATACAAGCATGTTATTGAGCATGTTAGCATACTGATGTTAGCATTTAGCACCACTGTGCCTAAGTATGGTCTCACTGAGCTGCTAGCATGACTGTAGTCATTTTTTTATTTGCACCATATAATGTGAAGTTAATTTGGTTTTGTATTGTTTAATTCATCTGAATTGTAAAAACTGGAAGGACAAGCACAGCAGGGGACAGAGATCCTACCTGAGACACTCTGTGTTTGACATTTTAATAAGAAGGAAGACGCGTTCATGTTGTAATTGTTCTCTCCTACAGTTTTGTTCTGCACAGGCGTCAGCAGACAGAAAGCACTGCAGGAACGTATCTCATCCTTTCTCTCTTCCGCTCAGTAGATTAGTCACAGTCCACAGCACTAATCAATAGCGCTCATAAGGCACATTTAAACGATGTCGATCAACTCTGCTACCTCAAGGTTGGACCACATGTCATCACGGCTCGCTGCACTCGCTGCCGAAGACGAGGATGTGTTTTTACCTTCGCTGAATGAATTTTAATGAGCTTCAGTGATGCTTCTGGTTCACTGGTTCACATCTGACACGTCTTTATTACAGAGAGCTGAAATATTCTGCTGTGTTCGACCAATAGTCAAACATTGAAAGGAGAACGCACGTCCAGTGGTGGAAGAAGTACAATACCACAGTGTAAAAAGAGCCAAAGTATTAGCATCAAATATACTTAAAATATCAAAAGTGAAAGTACACATTATGCAGAACTGCCCATTTCAGAATATTATATATGAATATACAGAATATGTACATATATATATATATATATATATATATATGTACATATTCAGCTGGTAAAGGTGGAGCTAATTTTAATTACTTTATATACTGCCAGGTAGCTTAATCTATATTAATATATCACAATTTATTAGTTGATCTGTATTTTGTATTAATAATCTAAATGTGTAGGTAAAGCTGTCAAATAAATGTAGGGGAGTAAAAACTACAGTGTTTGCCTTCAAAATTGCATAACATGGAAATACTAGCTCGAATTTGTAAAGTAGCCCGAAGTACAGTCGGTACAGTACTTGAGTATTTCGTTAGGTTCCACCACTGAAGTAGTGGTATTTTCTTCCTAAACTGAAGCCAGAACAGTTTCACATTAAACGAGGAGTGAAGTCTGAGCGCCCTCTGCTGGTCCTGAAGGGTTTTGCTCCATGTGCACCACAGATTACTCTTCTGCTGATAACACACGCAGAGCTGAAAAAGATGATTTAAAAAGTTTGGAAAAAGAAAATAACCTCGTAAACTTGGACTGATAGCGGACCTTTGTTGACCTCTGACCTCTCCTTCATGTTCTGGTCTCCATTCTCCAGGAGATGATCTGATGCGCTGCGTCGATCTGTACAACCAAACCCAGTGCAAGTGGTTTGAAGAGATGGTCACCACCAGCATGGTACAAGCAGATTCACACTAACGTTCTGTCTGGGCTCCTCTTTAACAGCTCAAAAACACACTCGTTTTTCCAGCTTTACACTTAATAACTTTTCCTAGTTTTATGAGAATGTCTGTGAATGATGCTGAAAGGACTTTTTAAGCGGCAGCACCTCCCAAATCCCAAATGAGAGTATTTTCTAACAGTTTGTCCATGAGGGACCTAACTAACTGAAAAATAAGAAACATTACTATGTAGGATAACATACTGTTTGTTTCTTTGTCTGTAAATGACTCATCGGCAAAAAAAGAAACGTATATATCCCATATAACATAAAACATGTTAAAGAAATATATACTTGTTCATGAATATCCCACATAACACAAAATATTCTGTATATTTAATATACATTTTCCAAATAAGGAAATATATAATGTTTACTTGTAATATATGTACATATATATAAAGTATAAATATATGTTATTTATGACAATTTCACTGTTAGTGACTGAACTCTTGCCTTCCTTCCACTTCAGGAGCTGGAGAAGCTGGAGGTTGAACGGATCGAGTGGATTCAGCAGCATCTACGGCAGTACACGACTCTGCGACACGAAACGGACATGTTCAATCAGAGCGTGAGTTCGAGCTCCTTCCTCCTGCGTTAGTCTGCGTCGACGCTGAAGATAGGGGCGCTAATATTGTTCACTGTGCGTCTGAGATTGAGATTTTACATCCCAGAAAGTGAAGTCAAACTAATGAGATTATATGGCTCGTTGAGGGGAAAAATACTAATACTAATTGTCATTTATCCATAAAGTAACCACGTGTTAACAATAACTGATTTACGGGATCATGTGTCTGTAGATGGTGGAGCCGGTCGACCAGCTGCTGCAGACCGTGGATCCAGGCAAAGACAGAGAGCTGTGGGTGAAGGAGAATAAAACCGGCGATGTTCGGCCTGTGGATATGGACATATAGATCATCCTGACCTGGGATCAGCCGTTCTGTCTTCAGTATTACAAAACATCCACAGAGTCCCAGAGCACTTCTGATAACACTGATCCAGGGACAGTGCATGTTCAGACTACTGAGGTCTGCGCATCCTCTCTCTGACTGGAGTAACAGGAGGAAAAGTTCATAACTTAACGCAGTCCAGCAAACAGTAATGGATCAAAGTACAAGCATGTTCCTTCGAAATTTTAACCCTATCATAATCAACATTAGCTTATTGAATGCCATTTCACATATTCTGCTGTTTAACTGTTGTAAAGTTGACACTATTAAAAAAATTATATGTATTTTGAATTGTTCAGTTTAGCGTCAGTCTACACTTTTCCAGTTTGAGTAAACCAAACAACAACAAAAAAAACTCTGATTATTGATATTACCTTTATTTTAGATACGGATATTGAAGCATATCAAGACCTTAGAATGAATATGATATATTTTCATATTTTGCTGGTTCATTTTGGTGGAAATGCATGTTTTGAATATCTTGCTTTTACTGTATATGGAGAGCTGCACAGTTTGTGGAACCACGATGGTTGTTTTGGTATAGTTCATTGAAGTTATTCTGCATCTTGAAAGTGACGGGATCAATTTAGGAGCTTTCTCGCAAACAAATTACTAATACTAATATATGAACGTGTACAGCGTTAACATCCAGTAACCTCAATTGTTTAAAAGAAGAAAAAAACAACAACACACGCGTACAGTGTTTTGGAATGTGAATTTGGTTTTTGGGCGCCACGAGTCTCAACACGTGGTCGATCGGATTTAGGCCAGGGTCTATTTTGGATCAGTCCGGAGGAAAAAGGTGGTCCAAATTACACTGAAACACCTTTTAGTGCCTAACGGTTATATACCTGGAATGTCCTTGACATCTTCTACTCTGCATCAGTGTACATTTGTACATACAGGCTAGATGTATTTTGCTGTCAAATGTTTAACAGGCCTCAGATGTTTGGGCCGATGAGGTGTTTGTACTGTACAATGTTGTTTGTTTTATTTTTGGTAAATGTACAGAGAATATCTTTAAGATGGCGGTTGGTAAAAGAGGGCAACACGCAGCTGGAAGCTTATTCCTAAAGAGATGATAAGGTCGTGAGTTTGTGTCATGGATCGATCAGGTCAGGACGTTATCGATCGAACTCGTTCCAGTTGCACAAACGAGACATTTTATCAGCGACTGCATGTACAGTTATGTGTCTGTGTTTACATGTATGTGTGAGTGCGTCTGTCTTTGTCTTTACATTTTGTTGTGGTCTGTCTCTGGATTTATTTCAAATGTCTTAAAAGCACGAAGCCAATCAAACAGTGACTCAAGTGGTGATCTTAATCCAGCTGCCGGCCACAAGAAAATAATTGCTATGAAAAAATATATATAAATGCTTACCTGCCTTATCGCCAACACTGATAATGCAATTATTTTTATCTGTATTTGAACTGTGAATGGATTCAGCACACTCAGACTTTGATTTAAACCCAGAAGGCTTCATGTGCAGGTTTAAATAGCATATCTGTTGTAGAGGTTTTATCCGTGCGTGTCAATGTTGTGCACTAAATGTAACAAGTTATTATGTTCCAACTAAATGTTCTTGACAAGAATCGACAGTTTCATGATGACGTAACGGTTGAGTTTACTGCCCTTCTGTGATTAACATTTTCATAACGTGCATTAAATCCGATGTTCCCGATGTTTTGAGAATGTTTGATCATAGGTGACCTCTGTCCAGACGGTGTAACTGTGGAATGCAGTGTCCAAAATAAATCTCCTCTTTGAAAATTAAATGTCAGTGGTGTGTTATTATGTAACTGCACTGGGAGGTTAGGATTTCAGAAATGGGAAGTATTATTTTCCTGGTTTTGAACAATTGTGTTGAGCAGGGCAACACACACACACACACACACACACACACACACACACACCATCTGACCCCTCGTTTTAATCACCTGAAACTTTATCTCAGTTTACAGGCTCACCAAACTGGATCCAGTCCAGTACAGACTGGCAGGTGGATGGACACTGCCGCAGTGTGTATTCTGTGCAGGTATTAACCAATGCCAAAACAGGCTTTAGGACAAGATGATGCAAGAAGCTTACTGTATGGGCTCCGATTCTATACAAGAGTATTATATGTATTGCATAATTTCACATCAAAAACAAAACAAACAAAAAAGATTTGTCCAGTAATCTGCAGCAACTAATTTGATGTCCAAATGTTAAAGGAACAGTTCAGCATTTTTGGGAACCACACGTATTTTCTCTCTGTTGGACAGTTAGATGAGAAGAGTGACATCACTCACATGTCTGTCTGTTAATATGAAGCTAACAGCTGGTTAGCTTAGCTTAGCACAAAGACTGGAAGCAGAGGGCAACAGCTAGCCTGGCTCTGTCCAACGGGAACAAAAATCAACCTACCAGCACCTTTGATGCTCACCAATTAATTTAAGTAGAGGTGAAATTAAACTTATATAGACTTATAGACTTATATAAAAGGTAAGAAATGAACTTGTTCACAGAGTAAAACTTAAGAGGGTTTTACAAAAGAGAATAGCATTATGTTTAATCTTTTCCAAGCAATTGTCAAAACATTACAAAATATTGCCGAGCTGTGTCGCAGTGTTTTCATCTTTATTGGCTCTGTGATTTAGAGTGAAGACAAAACCTGTTTCTAGTAACTAGATTTAAACATAGCAAAGTAAAATATGAAAACATCTAGTAAAACATACTTGAAGGTACCCTGTGGAGTTCGCAGCAACTTTGTTTGTATCTCATGCACACGCACAAGGACTAACAGGCACATGCACGAGTGATGCAATACACTTTATCCTACCCAGACACTTGAGTAAGGAGGTTGTTTGTCTCAACTGACCTTCAGCTCCTAATAGGATTGTCTGATGCACGAGGATTGTTAACCCGAGCCTAATTCCTTTCATAAGTAGCTCTCGTCCCGACTTTCTTGCTATCAACCTAATGAATGAATCCAAGTGTGAAAAAACATGCCGGGACGCTGCCAGACGTGAGAGAGTAAATTGGCTCTCTGGAAACGGCTGGCATGCAAACACGGTGGGTGGCAGGCGGGAGGGGTCCCAATTAAGAGCTGTCAAATCAGCATGCAGAGGCCTATGCTGCCTTACAAAGCCAGAGAGCATTAAGCACAGTGAAAGGGTTCCCATTCACCTGTTTTTATGTGCATTTTCAATTTGGACATAAAAAACTTGGAAACGCTGAAAATTCAAAAATCGTTAAAAGCTCAATGGAAACAGATTTAGCGAATAAATGATGCCGTGCATGAAACGTGACTTTAACGAACGACATCAGATCTGTGTTGAGCGATGAGGAGAAATTAATACATGAAACAAGCATAAACGCCAAATCTCCATCACATTTTCACCGTTTGAAGTTTGACTGGTGCTTATTTAATGTCGTCATCTTGTTGCACCCTCTTCTTCTGCAATGGTTAAATATCACCCGACTGGAAAATGACCACCACCAGCTGTTTACCTCAACAAACCAACACCTAATATCACAGAACGGTCGTGGATAGAAAAACACACATTAATTTGCATTTTCTTTTGCCGTAATTTGGGTGAAATTTGCACTAAATTTGGTTGGAAACCTGGCTAGCGAAGTGACAAAGAGAGAAAAAACGGTTTGTAGTTTGAATGGTGTAACAGATAAATAAGTTGTAAAAACTTAATGTTGTGCCTTTTATGCAGATTATTAAACATTGTCATTGACGTTACATAAGCCTAAGAAACATGTAGATACTGCACTCTGTGTTTGGACAATCTAAAGGGTGCAGCAAAAACATACAAACAAAATATATTCTTGTTTCTTGTCCATTTGAACCAATGAGCTAACAAATTCATATTTAATTCAAGACAAAAATATGTGATATAAAGGTATCTTAAAACATGAAAATCACGTGATTCTACTAGATTCAGAGATTAAGATTAAGAGAGATTAAGATTTAGCTGTTGTATAATTTATGTGGTATAACAAACTCCATTACCAAGATGGATTCAGAGCACCCAAATTGATTTTTCAATCTCAGGAATAAGTGAGTGAATTAGCTTTGGCTAAGGCTATCTTACTAGCTAGCCTTAACTAGCTGGAGTGCAGTCGCTTCAGTTGATTTTCAGCTCTGTTTTCTAGTTGTTATGACCTTTTCATGCTGTTTTCCCAACAAAATATACATTCATGGAATAGTATTGTAATTTCTATGGTAAGTTAAGATGTCAAAAACGTGCATCCTCCGACAGTTTTGAACAAACATACTGTGTTTTGGCTTTGTAGAGCAGTATAATGATGTTGTTTACTTCATGTTTAATACAGATCTACAGTGTAACTGCACAAAGTTTCTAACTTAAAGAGTTCTTCAGCTTCTGTTTTCTAGTATCAAATGCAATTATCTAAATGTTTCCTGGGTACAGAGACAAAAATGCAAAAAATGAGTCCATAAATTAATACATTTTTTAAAAAAAGAGAGAGAGAAACGTGGGTCAAGCGGACAATCAGCCAGATCATGTTAGAATGTAAACAGAAAAATGAAACAGTCTTTAACCACATGAGGAGGGCTTTGTCTGCCCCCTTTTACGCCCATTTACTATTGCTTCTTCTCCTTCAGCTTGTCTTTAATTTTCTGAGGCTCATCATATTGTATCAACCGCAGGATGTCCTTGTTGTCCATCACACCCTGAATGAATTCTCCCTCTGAGATTTTATCTGGAGAAAGACGAAAAACAGCACAAGCAGAACATCGTCAACACATGTGAAGGTATAGAAAAGCTTCCAAGCGGCTGTTAAAGGGAGTTAATGAGTTGTGAGTTACCGTTCTCCTTCTTCCCGAAGAATTCCCAGATTTTTTCAGCCCTCTTCTCCGGCGTGTTTTCATCCTCGGGGAGGTTCTTCTGGTCGTCAGCAGGAATCATGTTGAATATTGACTACAGGAGAGTAATTTTAAAACACTCTTATAACAGTACATGCTTAATTTCACCATTAAACACAAATTATACACATCCTTAAGAACATAAAGGATCAATGTAGCTTAAATTGAATATTTGACACAATTTTTACAGACAATAATTCAAGAAGATAACAACAAGGACTTTGGCTATTACTTATTCCTCTCACAGTATAAGGATTTAAAACCATGTAACCAAGTCTACAACATTAGGCACTCATTAATTACTTACAATCCCATTCAGCTACATAACAAAGCACTTTTCTTGTGTTTGCATTACAGAAATCTTTGAGGGAATAAAGGCGTAAATATCAATACGAGGTGATAGATTATCTGCCGAGCAGAAAGTTAATTAATTAAACCAAATTTTGGAACAATATACCACCTTGTTGTCAACGTTTATACATGTTAACATGGTGAAAGGCTTTTGGAAAGAGTCTGAAGTAATTAATTACTGCAGGGATAAAGGAAATATATATATATATATAATATCTCAAATACTTTATGTTGTGAGTAACAACGATATACTGTTCATTATGAAAGAAGAAGGAATAAGTACCCTAACAATCTCTAGGATTTCATTATTGCTGATGGTTCCATTCCCGTCCACGTCGTACAGGGCAAAGGCCCACTCCAGCTTCTGCAGAGTCTTTCCCCCGGACGTGAGGTGCAGAGCGACTATGTACTCCTTAAAGTCCAAAGTGCCATCTGCGTTGGTGTCAAAGCTCCTGAATACGTGCCGTGCGTACTCCGTGGGGTCTGCGTTTGGGAAGAAGCTGGCGTAGATGCCTTCGAACTGCTCCTTGCTGATCTTCCCGCTGGGGCACTCCTTCAGGAAGGACTGGTACCAGGTGCAGAGCTCAGCCTCGGAGTATTTCGTGTTGGATTTCAGATCTTCCAGGAGCTCCTTCGATAAAGCGCTGCTCTTAGTATTCCCCATCCTGCAAACTGACTCTCACAAAGGTGAAACTTCTTCTCCTTCTTGCCTCTCCGTCCTCTTCCTTTCCTGTGTTCGGGATTAAAACCTCTGCAGCGCTCGTTCGAGTTACCCTGCTTTGTGTTCACCCCTCAAGGTGCCAAAAGGGATTATGGTCCTCACTACCTAAATCCAGACAGCTGTCTTGAAGATTAAGGGGATAAACCACGTCACACCACTATGACACCTTTTTGAAGACACAGTTAAATGCTGGAGGTATAAGCAGAGGATTAAACACAACAGGTGGCTAACACTGTAAAGGTCAACATCTGGGAGACCTTTTATGCCTTTTGCAGCTTTATTGCTCAAACTGCAATCCCATCTGTCGTCCCTGGGCTTAATAACTCACTGTGATATTTAGTTACATCAAACTACACATAAAACATGACTGGGAATAGACGTAGCATGCTGTCATGCGTTTGTATTCATTTTTTGTTTACTTGTTTAAATGCAGTCCATTGTTTTACTTTATTTTAATATTTGGCAGTGTGGTCTCATTGCACCTGAATATTTATGTAAGCTTTAAATTAATCTGTGGTGCTTGTGAAAAAAACGTATTTCTTGTGGCAACAAAATCTATGAGCCAATATTCAAAAATAATAAGTAATATAAAGCAACTGTGATGAATGATAGTGTGATAACTTATGAAGGTTTGTCTAATACAGTAAACAATCTTTATCTGGTTTTGACCTAAAATGAAATAAAATCAATTAAAAAGCGTCACATAACCTCATCAATTTCTGTGTAGAAAAGGATAAACATACTTTAACTTTGAGTGTACAGGAGGTCATATGCTGAATAATGTTACTCACCTTTAAGGGTACATTTTGGATCCACATCATGAGTGTTAAATTAACTGAATTAAAAAGATTTGTGAGATACTTGTGTATCCAAAGGAGTTCCCCAAGGATCGGTTCTGGGTCCTCCTCTGTTTACATTAATGACACTGTATCACACTTTTATCACAGGTATTGGTGGCACCCATCTCGATGCCAATGACAGTCTTATATTGTAATGTTCAAACTACAAGCATAGCTATTAAACAGTAATAGTTTGCTTTTAACAATCTGTCCTTTTAAATTGTTTTAAATGCAGATAAAACTAAATGAATGTTCATGATAAACTGTTTTACTCATATTACGATTACTTATGTTCATGAGTCTTTTATTCCTGGTTATCTTAGCATCTTGGTTATTACTTTTTTGCTTGTCTGTTTGTTGGATCTTCATCTAGATCCAGCAGACTGACAATGAAGGTCTTTAGAAAACAGGAACAAGACATTACCAGCACTAAAAGAGCAGTGGGGGATTCAGAAGCAGCAGGCTGGACGGACGGACGGACGGACGGACGCTGGGGGTCGTTGCGATGCTCTGCGTGGTTTGGGCTGCTCCTCCACAATGGGATGAGATTATCTGCGTCTCCAGTGTAATAGTCTCAGATCCAGATTACAAGACCATCTGCTGCAGTGGTGCCAAAACCACAACGAGTGAAGGCAATTAAAGAGCCGGGAGGAGAATATGTGCTGTGTAAAGGCAAAGTGTTGGGATTGTGGGAGAGCCGTTAGTACTGCTAATGACAGAGGTGGAAGAATGTCTGATTAATGTGAATTGTATTGAGGTTCAATGACACCTAAAGCCACACTAAAGTATTCAGGACAAAGGTGAGAGAACAACAGTATTCCCTGTGTACTGTTAGATGTGTGTGTGCAGAGGATCAATAGGGTCCAACTGTTTTTTCTCAAATACTAATACTTATAATAAAACTTAAAAATAGACTTAACCTGGTTGTTCTCGTTCTTGTGTAGTCTTTAAATGTACCTGCAGCTCACCTGTCTGTGTGCTGGTTAAACTGCTGCTGCTACCAGGATTTATATGATAAAATGATGAATGACATTCACCAACAAACTAATCAGCCGTACGAGCTGCGACTACTTTGGTTCTTCTTAAAAATACACCTGTGAGAGGAGAGATAATTCCCAGCGTACTGTGAAGATGTATGTGAGACAGATATTGTGACTGGCATCAACAGTAATCTGCAGTAATCTATCAGTGCCTCTCATGCCTCAGGGACCAAGAGGCCACTGCTTAAATCTGACACGATGGTGACGTGACGCATGGCTCATTATAATCCTGCAGCATGGACTGTAGTGCCAAACACAAATGATGACTTTAAAGGACAATTAACAAACATTTATTTGGATTTTTCTAATTACAATACTTCACTTTATTTTCCTCTACAACCACTGAAAATAATCTTGGAGTATCTGAAACTCTGCATATCTACCGATGTAACATCAGATTATGAAACCCCTGTAGTCTTTAAAATATCGTTATGTACTTTTACATAATTGCATAACATTTAGGTTTGTCATAAAATGCACAAAATGTGGTGCGTCTGTGTCAGGGGAAAAGGGGAAAGTTCAAATCTCACATCTGTCAGTCGTGCACTCTGATATTACAATGCCTTTCTCTCAAAATGGCAGGTATTTATTATGTAAAAAGGGATGAGTCTAGGAACTATTCACTGTACAACAGGCTTACTACTTCATCAAGTGTAATGCTGGACTTGTTCATCCTGTGTTTACATTTTTATTACATGGAAGCTAATGTTCAAAATAATCTCTTTGTATTCAGGGGAATTACTCAGAGAGATGCTGACTGCCCTCAAGTTTAAAGATGAATTTACAAGACAGTGAATCAACATTTACAGACGCAAATATTTTTCTGATCAAGAAAGCCAAGACTCCAAAGGCTTTGGGCTAAATGGTTTGTGGTGGTCTTGGTGGGACATCATTTAACATGGCTTTAAGCTTTAAAACTCAGGACCGTAGTGGACCAGGGTTGGGGTTGTCATGTATAAAACTTAAATTTTACTTCCATGAGTTTAACATGGTTAAAGGAGGACTGTATCTCTTTATGCTTTCATGTTTTAGTTAGCTGAAGACATGACGAGGTTTCTATGATTAATTAAGATTAATCTAGTTTTATTTCCAGGTTATACACGATAAGAGTCTGCAGTTCTGTGAGGCAGTGGAGGCGCAGCTATGCTTCGAGCTAACTGCTAATATCAGCATGCTAATATGCTCACAATGACAATGCTAGCTTACAATGCTAGTCTCAGCTGTACTTTGTGTTTTCTGCTAATTAGCAAATGTTAGCATTAAAACAAGCTAAACTAAGGTGGTGAACTTGGTAAACATTATACCTGCTAAACATCAGCATGCTAGCATTGAGGCATGTTAGCGTGCTGATGTTAGCATTTAGCTGTGTCTTAGTACAGCCTCACAGAGCTGCAGACTCTTAGTCTTGTGTCTTTATTTCCTGTCTTGTCAACCTGTCAGATTTATCCTGGGATCCCAGTACTTATTTATCACTCATTTATTTGCTCGTCCATTTGCTCCATATAACATCTCAGACAACACCATCTGATACTGGCAGGACTTGAGGAAAGGATGCATCTCACTTCTGCACTTCAGCTATTAAAATGACAACAATTTGGCTGCAGTAAATTACAGCTCAAACCAAAGGCGACACATTTGTTACTGAAAGTCTGAGCTGCATGAATTTTAAGACAAGTTTAATGGAGTGATGGAAAATCATAGAGAGGAAAAGACAAATGTTTCAGAGTAAAGGCGGCAGATGTTTTCTCCTAACATCTGTCATCCCCTTCACATACTTCTCAAAGTAATTTGTCTTCCTTTGCGCGGTGTATCCCGCATCAACAGGCTATCGGACATGAGGAGATTTTCCCTGCATGCACACACACATTATGGATGGATTTTCATATGAGACTGTACACATTATGTCACGGGTCACCGACTGTAAAACAGGCACTTGATCTTACGTTTGCGGCTGCGATTACTTTGAAATACGCTTTGACATGAAATGCAGAAAAATCAGTGAAAAGTAAACTTGTCCTGGATTATAATCTAAACTCATAGTAATCTTTTTTTTTTTTTATTAATATGCTCAAAGGAAGTCTGGAATATAATTTGCCATTTGTAATGGATAATAATGCAGGCAAAGATTTGTAGAAGGGGAGGAGCGATGGGGTTGGACGAGCAGCAGAGAGTGAAGAGTGAAAGAGTTCAAATGAAGCAGAGAAAAGCAAGGAGTCATTGGACTGCCATGGGTTTCTATTGTTTCTGTGGAAGCGGAGAGAATGAATCCTTTAATCAAGGTGGTAGCACATCATTAGAGACGGCGGAGGGATGTACAGAAGTCTCACCCAAGGAGCCCCAAACGCAACAAGATTATGAAGATTTGATACATCTGCTGGGAGGCGAAACACGGTGGCTACATATCGAAAGCCAGGATTAGTTGCCTTTTCATTTCATCTCCTCTGGCCTGGCCTCGACCATGAGGCTAGAGCGCGGGCGGCGGGCTTCTCTGGCACTCACCCTCAACTTTGTGGCGTTTGCTTTTGCCTTATCAGCGGTGACCACCAGCTACTGGTGCGAGGGGACCAGGAAGGTGCCCAAGCCGTTCTGCACAGGACCGCCGATGAAGGCGAAGCAGTGGTTCTGCATCCGCTTCAACAGCTCCAACATCAACGACAGCCGGTTGGTCCAGTATATCTTTGAGACCGGAGAGGAGAAGTTTCTTATGAGGAAGTTCCACACGGGCATCTTTTTCTCCTGTGAGCAGGCCGCCGACATGAACGGTAAGCCTGACAGCGAGGCGTTCAAAAACAGGAAGTGGTGATGGAGGAAGTCAAAATCTGACTCTTTGTCCGTCCACAGGTTACAAATCAACTCAGTTATTGCAAAAGCATAATTTTTCGTCTATTCATTGGTGAATACACTGAACGGGTTTTATTTATAGTAACATAACTTCATTTATATTTATTTATATCATGTTGAGACAAGGTGAGAAAACCAGTTGAAGTGCTGACGTGGGGCCTTCAGTCTCTCATTGATGTCTGTAGACCAAATAAATAGGTTTTGAATTAGAGCTTAAACTGAATTATTCATATTGTAAGTGACATTGTTATTATAGGCATACAATGAAAAAGGCACAAAAACAACTTGGAATGAAATCACGTGACATGTAAATAGACTGTATTATAGTATATAGTATTTTTTACATTTCTCTCTGTTATTTGTGTGTATAAATGGTACAAAATTGAACTGCTCTTTGATCAAATATTGAGTGATTATGACTAAAAATGTGTAATTGTTTTTGTATTTCGGGTTTCTGGCAGCTTTATACTTATTAACAAAATGAGAAATCAGACTTACAGCTGAGTTTGTGCTGAATTAACAGTTTAAAAGAATATAAAAGTGTAGAAGTACTCTGTTTCAAGTAAAGGTCCTACATTCAAAATGTTTAGTAAAAGTACAAAAGTATTAACTAGTAACTGAAGCTGTCAAATAAATGTAGTGGATTATAAGTATTAAGTAGCATAAAATGAAAATACTCAAGTAAAGAACCTCAAAATCTCACTTAAGTACAGTATCTGAGTAAATGTACTTAGTTACTTTCCACCTCTGTCTTTAGGTTTATGTTCGGGTTACTGAATGAATAACTGCAGATAATAAAATGGTCACATGACAACTGTTCTCCCATGCTGCCATATTAGACACTTCATACATGAAAGTGTTGCTTCAGAAGACGACAGGCCGCCGTCCTGTCAAAATAAAATAAAAACTAGAAGGCAGAAATCTTCTAGTTAGGAGCATAAAAAACACCGTCAGTCTCCTAATTGCCAAAATCCTGATCGCATCAAAATACGTGACATCGCCTCCAACTGTAAACCAATGAGAGGAGAACTGAGAAAAACACAAATACAGAATCTCATGTGAAAAAAAAAACAAAATGTGTTTTCGGAGTCTTTAAGTTTCTCCTGAGCTGGTGATGAAGCAAATCACTCAACACTACGGGAAACTGCAAGAGCTAAAAACCTCCAAAAAGTCTGTGTAGTTTGGAGTAACACAGGAGAACATGTGCACAGTATGTCTCTGTGAGTATCTGGGGAAGTGTAATTATTGTCCAAATGCAAAGAAGGAAAATACATACTTCATACTCATCACACTGTGTGTTTGTAAGATTTTGTTTTAGCGTTGCTAGCAGAGCGACTGCGAGTCAGAACCGGATTACAACCATTTCTCTTAGCGTCGCATGCAAGCCATCCCATTTGGCTTCATAAGCTCTGGTAATAAGACTGAGTAAAATTAATTTGTATAAGGATTTGTACGCAATTTAGAGACAAATTGTTTAATCTACTGACTTCCGCCAATATGACCAGTAAATGAAAGCCAGTTTCTCAGGAACTCAAAAACACAAAAAAGGGCCAAAACGTATAATTTGATGGTATCAACAATTCACATCTCCAGCTGCGGCAGATGGCTGTGCATATTTGCATAAATTCAGTTTTAAGATGGATATGCCCTGACAACTAAACTCATAATTAATACCAAAATATATAGTTTCCTCAAGGGGCCGTCCTATTAAATCATTCAGAAATGATCAACCTGTGAAATAATAACTTCATTTTACTGTATTCTTTCTTCTGATCACAGGGTTTGACTGTCGGGACTTCTCAGAGATTGCACCAGAACATGAAAGAGGTTTGTAAATTGATGAAAGTTTGACATTTTAAACTATGAGCGAATGTTTTATTTGAAGAAGGACTTGTTGCAACACTTACATGACTTCCTATATTTCAACTGTTACCTCGATTCCCACTGCAGCTGCAGTGTCACAAAGCTTTATCAACACTAGAATACATGCGTCCTTGGTCACATAAGCCTGTAGGATTGTTACATAATCCGGCAGAGCTCTGTGTTTCTCTGTGAGGATATCGTTCAAAGAAAGCATCGAAAAAATCAAGTGTGTGAAAAACAACCTATTAAATGTGATATGAGTGATGCTGCGTACATTTCACTAAATAAAAACAACCTAAACTTGTACTGTGAGATCTCTGCATGTCATGAACAACTAGCATCAGTAGCATGAAGACAACACAACTCAATTCAGTCTCCATGCCCCCCCCCCCCCCCGCTCCCTCTGTTTTCTAGGGGTCCTGTGGTTGTGTATAGTGGCTGAGAGTCTGTACCTCACCCTGCTCTTCACAGGCGGGGCTCTGATGACCCTGGAGCAGTGTCCCTGCTTCAGCATCATGAACAAACTGAAGCTCAGTGCCTTCGCCGCCTTGTGCACTGCCCTGTCAGGTAACGCTGCAAAAGACGCTCACCATCACTATCACTGTGACATCACTGTCGGCGTGGGGGTGTGTACACAGAGACCTGCAGTTCAACTGAATCACAGTGCAAAAGACAGGAGTCATCAGTTAGCTTGTTGGCCCTCTGAACGTCCGAATGTAAACAAGTATAACATACTATTCTTTAGGTATCTGAAAGTCCTGTTCAGGTCCCTGAAGGTGCCATCGACAAGCTGCTCTTTAATAGAGGTGGTTTGGTTAACCAGACAGACAAAAAGTACTGTTATGCATCACCTTTGTGATGCTTATTGCAGTTCGTTTTTGAGTGTGACATGGGCTCACTGTTGCCCCTTGTGGCTGTTGGGAGAAAAAACACCAACAGTCAAGTGTCAATGGGGGTTTTTCCATCCTCCGGCCTTGGGGGGGGGGGCAGTAATGAACCCATTACAGTTTGGATGTAATGTAAAGTGGTTGTTTTGGCAAATGTACATTTGGTTAACTTTCCCACTTCTGTTAAAAGAGCATTGTCTTTATAATATTAATTTAGATTTTGACCAGAGGTCCTTTTTTTTTTTTTTTTACAAAGGAGGGAGGAACAGGCCAGCAGAATATGTTTTCAGTGGTTAATTATTATTGTTTACTTAATTAAATTAGATGTTGTTGTGTATTAATTGTTGTGTCCCTTTATTTTTTATTCATAAAAATTCTAATAAGAGCTATCTTTAAAGTCAATTTTCATGAAATCAAACTATTTATGGTCAGCATTTTTTCAGTAATAACCATTTAATGTATTTATGTTTAGTAATTACTTCTCTATATGTCTATATAGTAGCTTTCATTGTTAGTGGTGGAGTCCGCCATTCCTGCGCTGGATTCAAATTGCCTTCACACGCATGACTGTTTGTGATTTTCTCTCACTGACTCAGCCTCACTGCTGGCTGTTCAGAGCTTTAAGTTACTGCTTACTACTTTTATTATAAAAGAGTCACAGGAAATGCAATGCATTTGTCACTCACTTTTAGATGGAATATGATTTTTATTTTTTGGATAACAAAAGGACAATTCAAAAGGTCATTGAAATAATAACTAATTTATCCATTTAGAATAGTTTATTAATGATTTAAAGCCAAATTAACATTGTTAATATCATTCATGTAATTATGTGTTTTTAAATGCATCAGTTAACAGATAATTATTTACTGAAAGAATCAAATTATTCTGGTGGCACACTCAAGCCTCCATACATTACTCTTCAGATCATTATCTGATTTACACAAACTGTGATATCATTGAGCTTCACCCACCAAGGATCAGCTCAGTCACTGAAATTATTTTTGCAGTTCAGCCTCTGAAAGGTCTTTTCTGAGTTTTACTCTGAACGATGACCACTGGGATCACTCGACTAAATCCAGCTGGGCTGAACCAATCAAACGGGTGAAACCACAGCGGGACAGCCTGTCACATAATGTCAGTATAAACTGTGATTCCTGCCATAAATCTGGATTAATTCCTTGGGTTTCCTGTTTTTGGAACAATGTCTGTATTCCAAAAAGCTGCAGTCATCCTTATTGAACTGTGCTTAGTGGCAAATAAATGCTGTACATTTCTGCAACTGTGAAACGTTGTGCATCAAACAAACATAGCTTTGATATTTAACAACCCTAAATACTATATTAAAATAGACAAAATGCTGTATTTTATTAAAATAAATCTGTTGCATAAAGATATTTTGCATTTGTAACGCTTATGTAAACATTGAATAGATGGTTTATATCACACTATAATGTAGTTGTATGCAGATAAAAGGACATCTTAAGTTTTTAAGAATGTACAGTAACTTCTTCTATGAAGACATATTTTATATTGTTGAAAAAGTATCTGAGCACCTGAATATGTGACTGGTGCATTACAGGAAGAGAAGGAAAGCACAATTTGAATAAAAATGGGAAACCTCCTGCACACTTAATATTTGTTAATTTACAATGTTTCAGTCTGTCAACATTCATCAGATACTAAAGGTTAGAAAAAATATTATTACAGCCATTTTACTAATTTGTCCTTCATTGTCTGTCTATATACCAGCATCCACTGATGGGTGACTTACAGGAGGAGTTATATTTGTTGATAAATACATTAATAAACACATTATAGTTGTTTATTAAACGTTTATACTAGTTATAAATGCTAAATATGGGGTGTTAAAGTAAAGTGTTGACAAGGTGCTTTTAAATAACAAACATGGAGATGTATTTTAGGTGAAGACAGCTTTGTGAAGGAGCAGGGCAGCAGGTCAGGTGGAGTCCGTCAGCTCCAGCGAACACACAGAGCAGCTAACTGCACCGCGTCCACTCACTTCCTCGGAGGATTTGCTGGTTTGTGGACTAATCGGATTGGAGCCGATGCAGCGGTTTTGGGCCGTGCCAAGACCTGCCCAGAGGAGCTCCCTCCCGCCCCCCTCTACTCCCCCATCCCCTGACTCCCATCCCCCCCTGTTGTTACGAGTTAATCCCAAGAAAAGCAGCTGTGGGGAGGCAGACTGCTGGATGAGAGAGGGCCAGGATCCGGGAGGGAGATAACAGAGAGGCCGGTTCGCCTCATCCAGAGTCTGTCTGAATATCACACAAACCAGTTTTTGTTCAGGGACTGTAGACAAAAGACACTGCCTCAATCAGTCAGTAAATATTTGGTCATTAAAGATCTCTTTCCGTTTTTTTCAAAGAAAACTACAACCAGTGCACTTCATTTCACATTTGCAACATATTATTAAAACAATCAGTAATTTGTGGATTAAATTGGGTTTTCAGGTGTACATATTACTGATTACACACACTGATTTGCTCTTGTTCTCAGGCCTTTGTGGGATGGTGGCCCACATGATGTTTACCACCATATTCCAGCTGGCTGTTGCTATGGGGCCAGAAGACTGGAGGCCCAAGACCTGGGACTACAGCTGGTCTTATGTGTAAGCACTTTCTACATCTACTGATTATTATTTATGCTGATTTCTTAGGAAAAATAATAATCAGCATATACATCCTTGGTACATTTACATTTGATGTATTTTTCTGCCCCTTACATTAGTGTTCACTGGGGGGTATGAATGTTTGGCTCCAACTGATGATGTTAGCACTGCATTTGACGTTGTTAGGCGTTTCTTTTTGCAGTTAGTCTCGTGTGAAATTTGAGCATCCCGTACGTTTCACGTCTGCTTATGTGCCGTCACCACAACTTGACCCATGAAAGAGAGACAGCGAGCGCTAGCTAACGTCAGACCCACTCCTTTAATGCTGAGTGACTGAGAGCTGCCGATCAGCGCTAACATTAGCAAGCTAGGCTAACTAGGTCCACTTTCAAAAAAGAAAACACAAACTTAACAGTGCGATTGGCCCTCCCATATGTTTAGCGTTGCAAAGGGACAGATGTTATAAATCGTGAAAGATACATAACTACACAATATCATGATATCTGAATGTGGGCGTTGAAAACGTGTGCTAATACACAGCTAATCACAGCGGAGACACGGTTACACGGCACAGTCCAGCTTTTGTATGACATGAGCTTATTATTGTGTCTAATTTCTGCAGTGACATAAGCTAATTATTCCACATTATATTATAAAAAAAACATGTATTACATAGTAGGCTGAAAAGCTGTATTTGAATTCATGTCTATAAATCAGCTTCAAAGCAAAAACTAGCAAGTTTAGTGGTCATCTGTGGCAACTGCAGATAATGTCAAAAGTTATTAACAACAACCTGCATCATCGTACTGAAAAGTTAAGCATCAAGCTAATGTACTTCTGCGACACAAAGTAAGCTAGCTGTAAGCTAGCTGTAAGCTAGTTGTAAGCTAGTTAACGCCGTAGGTAGCTTAGTGCTTTGATCGTCTCTTTTAATCTGATATCTGCGGGGGACGTAGTGGTGTCAGGTCATATGACCTCCTCATAAATGTGTGTTCCCAGCTTTCAAATATATATTGTAGGCTGTGTGAACCAATCAAGACCAAGACTTCTGACCTTAAATTAAAAAGGGTCCCTCGTTCAGTCACTATTTCTATATTTCTAGATAATAAACTGTTTTATCGGCTTTGACTTTGGTCTAATGCTGTTTTCAAACCTCTTCTCAGCTTAGCGTGGGGCTCCTTCGGCACCTGCATGGGCTCCGCAGTGACGGCGCTCAACAGGTACACAAAGACCATCATAGAGTTTAAATACAAGCGGCGGAACATCGAGAAGAGCCTGATGATCAAGCAGAAGATGATAGAGCTGGACCTCCCCGAACAGATGTGGGACATGTACCTGACCGCTGTGCCCGCTGATGCCGAGGCACAGCTAGAACTGCCCGTCAACGGCCACAAACCATCCACAGGAACAACGTATGTGGTCGAAATGGACAACGTACCAGAACAACAAGGAGAGGCGTATTGTTAAAAATGGAGTCACTGTCCCCGTCCCCCACTGGAAGAGTTTTCGGGGCTGATTTCGTGGACCTAGGTTGGCTCTTGTTCCTGGATTTAAATTTCTAATACAGGAGAACATGTTGTTTGTTTTGTTCCTCGCCACACATCAAATGTGTGTCTGGGAAGCCAGAGGCCAGATTCTTTCTCCGGAAATAATGTAACATGGTCGGCTTTGACACAACATGTACTTCATTAAATCTTCCCATGCAACGCTATTTGTGGGAGGAAGGTAAGAGGGATGCAATTTCAACGTCTTCACACTAATCTGTGGCAAGCTGCAGGATGTTCAGGCTGCTGCTGCAGATCCTTTATGTGTGTTTCAATTTAGGAGATTTTTTTTGTGCTGACTCAGCCTTTTTTGCATCCAAATTTTACTCACCTGTGGCTCTCTGCGATGAGGTTTGGTCACCTGCTCAGTAAGATGGACGGTCAGGATCGGTGCAGACAATTATCTTGGTGAGAACGTTACTGCAACCATCATGGACGGTTTACTGAATGGGTCTACTGGGCGCAGGGCCCCAGGGGTCGAGGGACTGTTAACATTTTTTGTTGGAAAGTCAATCAAACGACTACAAACAGACACAAAACAAGTACAGAGAGACACACAAAATGACCACATGTAGACATAAAACGACCACCATAACACGCAAGACGACCACAAAAACACACAAAACAACCATATACGAACATAAAAACAACCACAAAAAGATGCAAAACAACCATAAAGAGACGTAAAACGACCACAATAAGACGCAAAACAGCCACTAAGACACACAAAATGACCTCATAGACACACAAGATGACTACACATGACGTATCAGCTGTTTTAAAGTGTGTCTTGCTCTTATATGTCGGAGGGGTCAGAGGCCTTTTGCATGTTTGTGCCACGGGGCCCATTGTCTCATAATCCGCCCATGTATAGCATAACACATCGGAGAGATTACGCTCGTCAACAAAAAGAACATCTTATGTGCGTCTGGAGGCAACACTGCGAGTATTATAATCATGACTGTTATTGAGGAACAGATGGGATGAGCTGATTTCTCCAAGCTGTGTCTGTGCTCGGCTCATCATATGGAGCTGAGAGGATCAGCCGGTGCTCGTTGCTATATTGACGATCGCTACTTGGCAGGCAAATTTACAGTATGCGCATATGGGAGGACGTCTGCAAATATGCTTGAGAAATGGCGTTAAAAAGCCCCCCCCCCCTCCCTCCCAACACACTTTTGATGGTGCACACTAACAGCAGCATTTCCCACGTTAGGGCTCCTCTCATGTGCCACTTGGATTCATTTCACCATTTTTATCCACGTTTTAATTCTGCCACTGAAGAAAGAAATCGACTTTGTATTCAGTTTTAAATCAGGAATTTGCTTTTTAGTCTGCTCACTTCTGTTTTCTCTGGGGCTGATGCTTTCTGATGGGTTAAGACTGACATCTATTGGAACAAAGGTATATATGATTCACAGACTGTGATCAGCTGGATATATTTGTATTTCACAACACAGAAACACATTTCTGCATCATTTGATTGGAGTATGACATTAAAGATGTAATGAAATGCAAAATAAAATACGATTCCTCCTCGAAACAACAGTTCTCATGTGAGGAAAACAACTCAATTAAAATCCTGTTATTGTTCAGCTCCATCTCGTCACTTCTCCTGCTGCAGCTGCTGATCTCATTTGTTCTTCCTGACGCCAGCGTTCGACTCTTTCCCCTTCAGACAACCTGACGCTGTGTTTTCTGTTTGAACACTGGAGTTATTTCTGCTGCTGTGGTGGCAGAAGTAATCTCATTGGGTGGCGAGGATCCAAGATATACTGCGCTCGCCTGACATGCGCTGATTTCATCTTAGATTCCAGGCTCTCAGGGAGGTTGCAGCGAAAGGAAAATTACAGTTTCTTATGAAATGGGTGTTATTTTTGCAGTTTTTTGCCCTCAGTTATGATATTGTGATACGGTGACGCAGCAGCTACACCAGCAGTCTTTCACTGTTTAATCATGTTGTTATATTTCTATTAATATAAGTCGTAATGTAAGTGATCATTTAAGTTAGCACCCAAACTGTTCAAAATCAAAACCATTAGATCTTGCAGAGCTACTTCCTGTTTCCAACTTGATCTATCATACAGGTATTTTTAGCAGCATGTCTCTACAGATCAGTCTGTTGGTGTGTCGATCCACCACTTTGGTCCAGATTGAAATATCACAACAACTTTTACATATTTGGTACAAATATTCATGGTACTCAAAGGTTAAACCCAAGTAACTCTGGTGATGCTTGAGTGAAATGTCTCAACAACTATTGGATGGATTTACATAAAATGCAGAACACGTTGGTGCTAATTAGCAAATGCTAGCATGCTAAAATGCTAAACTAACCTGGTAGACGTTATAAGTGCTCAAACACTACTAGCTCTACTAGCATTTAGCATAGTAGAGGCGCTAGAATTGCTGTACAGTTTTGATTTTACAGGATTAGTGAAAACTTTGACCAGTTGGTGGCGCTAGAGGAAAAGTCACCAAAGTCAGTAAGAGTCATCCTGTGAAGACCACAAATGTCATTCAGTCATTGTTAAAAATGCAAGTAAATGTCCTGCATTTTATAATCTTATCTCGATGTGTTTAAAACACACAAAGAATGCATTTCTGTGACGCTCGGCCAGGATTTTACTGAAGGTTACATATTCAGATGAACCTGTTTTTCGTACTTTGACATTTGAAGAAGCACTTCTTAAAGACGCCGTTACACAACATGGTGTTTGAAGACATTTAACACGTTTTAAAAGAAATAACAGTTGGTCTTGATGGCATCAGCACCAGCTATCAATTGTTCTCCACGAGGGTTGGATGTCTAACTTAACCCCGAGTCTGTGGAGGACGTAGAAAAACACTCTGTAATGGCCTACAGGTGTGACTATCGGCACTTTTTCTTCAGATATAATCAAGCCCTTTGAGAGGCCGCTCGTCACGCAGCACTTAAGGACTCACCAGACACCTCCAATTTACATACCAGGCCCACGCAGACATTTACAAAGCCATCATTTACCTGCTCTGCCAGCTGGAGAGGCCGGGACACATGAGGAGAACCATGTGCTCTGAGGCCATCAGACCTTTCAGCACTAATGAGACGCTCCTGCTGGGCTTCGAGAAGCTTGCAGGTGGATGATGAAGCGCTATCAGTGATTACAAAGTGACAGTTTGTTTACCTCTAGAGCAGCATGATTTACTTCCTGCAGACACAAATGGCAGGTACGTGTTAACCACAGGGGAGCTGTACTGTCATTTTTCTAGTTCTTCACATCCAAATCCAGAGAATCCCAGAGGATTCTCCTCCGTTACCGGGGGGGGGGGGGGGGTACGTGGAAAGATTGTGGAGCAGCTCAACTAATTAGACTCATATATCTATATATGTATATAGTAAACTATCCACGAGCTTAAGTGAAGAAAATATCATGTTTTAATTGTCAACAAATTTTACCTTGGCTCAATATTACAATGTATTTATTATTTTTTTAAGTGTGCAGACATTATCAATATCCAAACATGATGCCTGGATAAATATTTATATATCTATATATATTTGAATGTGTTGTTCCAACATTGAATTAATAAATATTACTACTTTGTGATTTAAAACACAAGACTCATTACAGACACAAGATTAAAACAAAGTGAAATCTGATATAGAAAAAGAAAATCTACATAAAATCAATAGCAATCATCTTCAAACTCACAGATTTTGAGTAACTTTACTCATATTTACCAGGCATTAAATATCAAGTATACTGTGCCTAACTTTCATGGGTTTGATCAGGCATTAATATCCAGAGTAAAACAAGTAGCTTTACGTCCTACAACAGTCGGTACACGAGGTTGTAGTTTGATTTGAGGTAGCATCCCAGGCTGCACTGAACAAACAGGCTGCAGTCAAGTGAGGACGAGTTCTTTATAATGCTGTAGTGGGTGGTCCTCTACGTATTTCTTTATATACCAACAGGAGACATGAGCCTTGAGGTTTTCTTCAACCAGAAAGTCCATGGCAGCCTGTGAAAGGAACATTAAATGCATAAAAACATCTAATACATGACTTGAAACCGCAGCGTTTTAAAACAGACTGATGCCTGAAAGGTTTAACTCCTACCTGTGACAGCAGTGCAGCAACACCTTGACCCCTAAATGTCTCTGGTACATAGGTTGACATTAGATCCACTTCCTTCTCCCCGGTGAACCTGTAGTGCAGCACCGCACAGTCATGGGCCCCTGAGGACAGGGGGACACGGAGGACTTCACACCATATTTAAAATCACTGGGACCCCAAAGAGGAGTATGACAACCCCAACAAATGAAACATGTAAAACCAAATGTTGACTTTGAATTACTTAAGTATTTATTAAAGTAAGTTAAAGCAACATTGTGCAAGAATTGGTATCTTTCACTCTTCTTAGCTTCTAAGGTCTCTCTGCCTCTTCCATGACGTCAGACACCGAGAGTACCGAGCTAGACTCTTGTGACGTAGTGCCAGAAGTGCCTTCTTGCGGGAGATCGTACCAGTTCAACCAAGTCACATAGTGCAGGAACAGGCGTTTGGGGCACAGAGTGGGAATGAAAGAGGCACCATTCTCCCTCTTCAAGTCATTGTACCTTCAAAATGATTTCCAAGCTTTTATTTTAAGATGAAATAGTTACATAATGTTGCTTTAACTTGTGTTGTCTCATGAGAAATGACCACCTGTTGATGAATTTTAATGGGGTGAGTAACATGGGTATAATTCATTCCTGTATGAGGCCCCCCAAAAAGCCTTTGGCCTGCCCTACATTAACCATTTGAAGAGTATGATCTATACCAGACTCCCTCCAAAAACACGTATATTTAGGTGGCCTCAAATTCCCTGATGCAACTGTGCTACTGTGGCCAACTAGCCTAAAATGTAGTTAAATCTGTTATTTTCCACATAATATGAATGCCGAATTGTTAGGTGGCTATCAACAAATCGTATTAAGTACAAGTCATTCATATCGTCTATGCAACTTTGCCCTTGAGCAAAGGCAAATTAAATTCCCAGATTTTTTAGTAGAGTCTCGCAAAGCGTCCTCTCCTTATTAAAGAGAACGACATTGTCAATATTTGAGCAGAATCCAAATAAACATCTGCAACGAAACAACTGTGTATTCTAACGGTAAATTAATCCATCACACAGAAACGTGTTTCAGCAGGCCGAGAGTGGACGCCGGGCTCCCTTACAGGATGTCCCCGGGCACCGGAGCGCCAGCCCCGGTTGTCTCTGCTTACCAGCCCCGCTGCCCGGTGTGACGGTGAAACGCTGCTTCTGTCGGTCATGTTTCACCATTAAACTGCGGCTGGAGCTCAACGCGCTGAAGGCGGCCGGTCGAGACTTCACTGGGATAGTTGACGCAGTGAGTCTGGACAACAGTTTAAAGGCCATTTATACATGAAAAGACACGTAACACTGAGACGTATGCAGTAGTGTTTGTAAAGACTGTCCACAAGGGGGCGCCACATGCACATAAGGTAATAATTAACCTTTATGGACAAAACAAACATTTAAAATGCGTTTTTTCCTCAACATACTCATCAATCACAGCCAAGGTTTAATGATGAGAAAATAGATTCAACACTTAGATGTTCAAATTGTTTTATTTGTTTTCACTATTTATGCACCCATTTGTCATTCGTAAATCGCTTTACTTCACGGTTCTGTCATTTTCAAACAATTTCCTAGGAAATGTTCTAGAAAGATCCGCATGATTTGGTATTAATTATAGAGAAAATATCAGTATTCAATCGTCGTCCTTCCAAAACATTAATTCCAATTAACTGCAAACATAACCAAGAGAGTCTTTTAATGTGAAATAACAAATATGGAGGAAAATGTTCTAATAATGCATGAATAATATATCCATATTTACTTTGGTTTAAACTTAGTTTTTCTTTAAAAAAAACAACAACAATGAATAAATAAGATAGATTACAATAAAAACAATGAACTTTTACTCATAAATACTTTTATTTGTATTCTAAATGTCCACAAACACAAGAACAGATACAACATTTTCTTAATAATTTACTATTTTTATGTAAATTCTGCACTCTGATGATCATTTTATGCATGTTGACCTATAAAATATACAGAAAACGACTCTTTCTGATGGAGAAACTATGGAAAATCAACATATAACTATACATATGAAGTGTCCTTTGGATGTCATCACATCTCAGGAAAGCATGTTCTTTGCAGGCCAAATGCACAGTTTTAAAAATCATCCTTTTACTAAGTCTTTTTACGAAGTTTAAGACCATATTCCTGTTGAAGACCAAAACTCAAATGGTTTAAAAGCGCTCACAGGACAAAATGACAGATTGTCAGTATTACTTTTAGATTGCCTGCCACATCTCCTCTGATTTGTTTCCCCTTCATCGTGTCACAAATGTCCTCAGTCATTACGGTGAACGACAGCAGCACTACATCTTCTCAGCGGCGGCAGCGTTGTTCACTCCGGCAGCCATCACAGCGAAGAACACATTAGGGAAGAAGGATCTGGTGTAGATGGCCACCTTGGGGAGCGAGGGAGCAATTACCACCTCCTTCCTCTTGTTGTTTAAAGTCTTCACGATCTCAGCAGCTGCCTCATCGGGAGAGACGCCGAGAGGTTTCCTAGTGTATAACACTGCAAAGAGCCGAGAGAGACGGAGGAGAGGACAGAAGACAACATAAGGTTTAAATAATACACGTTTTAGTCATCTATGTCACACATCTATACTAAGTACATTTACTGAAGTACTTAAGTGCAAGTGCACGTTTGAGGTACTTCTTTATACATTATACTTCTACTCCACTACATTTCAGAGGGAAATACTTTTATTTAACAGCTGTAGTTATTTTGAAGATCAAGATTTTTTTTTACATGAAACAGATGATCAGTTTATAAAATATGCAGTTATATAAATTAGAGTTGTAAAAATTCACTCTTGAAATATAACATAAACATGTCAAATATAATAAATAAAACACTATGTCTTAAATAGGCTTTGCTGGTAATAATTGTGTACTTTTACTTTTTTTTTAAGAACGCAGGACATAATTCATTGTGGTATTACTACTTTTACTTAATTTCCCTGTTTTCTGTCTGTATTTCTATGAATTCATCTTAAAAATATTTTTCTTTTTAAAATCAACGTTTTGTGTGTTTTTTTCCTGGTGATAAACACAATTTTGCTTTAATCTGATACCAAGTAATACCAGGGCAAAATCTGTTATTGCAGTTATTGTAAGCATATAATATAATATCAACTGGAATATTAGAGGTAGTAAAACGAGATTTTATGCTCAGGGCTCCTTGCAGTAGTTGCAGGAGTTTATATGAATCAGTATATTAAATGACTAGACAGTAATTGGCACACAGTAAACCGATGGCCCTTGTCGTGTCTCTCTGGGGGCCACAAAAATGGGAATCAAATCAGTCCATTAATTTGTCCCAGACCTGAAGACACTGGTCTACCAGAGGGGAAATCAATCATCCTGTCGGGACCATGAGTACACAGTCCACATCATCATGGCAGTCTGGCCTGTAGTTGTACTATATGTGGCTCTGCAGTCATAAAAAACAACATAATGTTTGGTTGAACTTTTTCCTGTTTTCCTCTGATTGTACTTACGTGACCACAGTGATCTGGAGGAGGCTGCCTCTGTCTTGTCGGACGCAGAGCGACTGATGAAGGTGTGGTTGATGGTGCTGACGGAGATGCCGTACTCTTCCACTTCAGCTCTCAGGCAGTCAAAGAAGGCCTGAACTGCATGTTTAGAGGCTGCATCTGGAAAAACATGCAAAGTGACACACCTGCATGTCTGAGGCTGATGGGAAAGTCATTAGGTGTTTGGTCATAAACCAGATTTTTAACCTGATGATGGCGCTAGAGGTAAAGTCAGATGATCACCAAAGTCAGTGGGATTCATCTTCTGGGAACCATGAATATTTGTACAACATATCATGGCAATTCATCAAATAGTTGTTGAGATATTTCAGTCTGGAGCAAAGTGGTGGACGGACTGACGGGCCGACATTGCCATCCCTGGAGAACATGCTGCTAGCGTGGCTAAAAATGTAGGCTTAATTTTAAAGAACACAATGGCAGCAACAGCCAGCAGGCCATTCGTCCCATTCATTTCAAGGATTTAGTGTGCGGTAATGATACCAAAGACTTCACTGGAGAATGGTACTGCTTTATGAACTCACATGCAGTGCGAAAAGGCACCGCGAGTTTCCCTTGGATGCTGTTGACCAGGAGCAGGTGACCAGTTCTCCTGGAGATCATGGAGGGCAGCAAACCTGAAACACAAATGTCCAACACACTGCAAAGCAAGAACAAGCAAGCAACGGAAGAAATGTGACAACACCGGCGTTACTTTTAATTAAGTTTGCATCGTTTACCTTTGGCCAGCGTGGCCGGTCCAAAGTAGTTGTTGTCCATTAGCAGCTTGTCCATCTCCAGAGACAGACTCTGTGCAGGCGCTTTCACCTTCATGCTGCTGTTGAGGATGAGAATATCCAGGCAGCCGTAACAGTCCAGGATCTCCACGATCGCCTCCGGCATGCTGTCCATGTCCCCAAAGTCCAGCAGCACCAGTTTAGAGGGAAACGTCTGAGGAGCAGAAACAGCGATGAGAAGGAGGTCTGCACTGGTGTAACGTAACAAAGTACATGTACTCAAGTTTTGTACTTCTGTACTATACTCCACTACATTTATCTGTCAGTTACTTTTCAGATTAGGATTTAAAAAAACCGTATGGATGGAAGTTTAAAGCCCCATCAGACTGGAATAATTTGACTTCTTTTCATTACTTCAAGACTTTTTTGCTTGTTTACCTCAAATGTACTCGTTCTTGGTTTTGATTGTATTTACCTTCATTTTGAGTTGATAAGAGTTTCTCATTCATTTTGTGGAGATGTCACTTGACAGAAAGGTAGTTTTTGAGATTGTGGAGGAGCCCTTGTCTGTACGTTCTTGTTGATTATATATATATATATATATGTATATATATATATATATAGTATGAATTATATACTTACTACAGTTGGGTCTGAGGCGTTTGCCAAATCATCTGCAAGTTCTTCAAGTTTCTCCCAGCTTTTCCCGCAGAGGATCAGCCTCGCCCCTCCTTTGTGAAACACACCTGCACATTCTTTGTTGATAAAATCCCCCCCCAAAAAAGAAGAAAACAAGACAAAGAAAATACCTGTAAAATCACGAATGTAAGTGCTTGTTTTTTAACAACAAAGCATGCGTGTGTTACCTTTTCCAAGCGCAGATAAAGCGTCAGTTATAACCACCACCTTATTGCGTACTGATGTTTTGGACAAGAGGCCGATCACTGCACCATAGAGGTAGAAAAATCCAGCAGTCAGCACGACTACCAGCGGCACCAGGAGAACAGTGGTGGTCCATACTGGGTCCATCTCCTGGAGGATATCCTGAAAAAAAATTATATTAAATTTTATATTGAATATGCAGAATTGAAATAGAAATATATCTTTGTATATATATATATATATAAAATATTAAAGGAGTAGTTAGAGATTCTGGGAAATATACTTATTCACTTTATTTTGGAGGGTTAGATGAGAAGATTGACACCCCTCTCAAATCTGTCTAATAGATACAAGGCTACAGCCAGCAGCCAGTTAGCTTAGCTTAGCATAAAGACTGGAAATGGGGGGAAACAGCTAGCCTGGCCAAAGGTAACAAAATCCAGCACTAGCATCCCTCAAGCTCATTCACGTCATATCTCGTTTGGAAAAACCTTAGTGTAAAATTAGCAAACGAGGCAGGCTAGCTGTTCCCCCCTGTTTCCAGTCTTTGTGCTAAGCTAGGCTAACTGACCGTTGACTGTGGCTTCATATTTACCATACAGATGTGAGAGTGGTGTCGATCTTCTCATCTAAATCTCGGGAAGAAAAATAATAAGCTTATTTCCCAAAATGAGAAACTATTCATTTAAAACAAATGACAGATGAACCACCAGGGTTGCTGTCGTCATCATGGACATCATGGTTAGCTAACACGTTTTTGTTGTTAAAGTATGTTCAAAGATTTAAACATACTTTCATACTTTTTAGATGGAAAATGATTTCTCTGACGATGCAGATGAGATGGGATGAGATGTCAAAAGACCATTTAGGATCTAATGAACATGATTTACATGAAAAAGGAGCGTTTCATACCCAAAAGCTCTCCGGCTCCGTAACATTGGAATCCATCTCACCTTCTACAATCATTTTAAATCTAACTACTCTTACAGCTCTGAAATAAAAACAGAGAAGACATTTTTAACCACGTTCTTACATCAGTCATCAAAACGAAATGATAAATACCACATCATTAATGTTTCTGCATGAAATTTGTACCTTCTGGATATACTTGGATATTTATATACATATAGAATATACAGACAGTCGGTGCTTCATGAGGTGAAATCACATTCCCAAATCATAAAACTGTTCTGAAACTGTGTTTAACTTTTGCAAACAATATGGGTGTGAAGCAGCGTTCAAATCTTAACGTTGAACTTTCAAAACTTACTTTCAACCTTTCAGATCTTAGTTTCAGTTGAGTTGAGTGATGAATGATGAATGTGGTTCTTTCTCATAAAGGGGTACTGAACGGGCCTACACAGGCCCAGGGGCCCAAGAGGTCAGGAGCCCCCCCAGGCCTCTGTTTGAAGTGCCTGCTAACATTTCTTGTTGGAAAATTAATCGACCACAAAGAGATTTAAAATGACTAAAAAGTCACCCAGAACCACCACAAAGAGACAAAAAACGGTGTGTAGGAGGGTTGGGGGCCTTTTACGTGTCTGTGCCCAGGGGCCCGTTGTCTCAACAACCTCCCTGACCTCTTAGTGTTTGAGTCATAGAGTATCTTTCATAATCAGCTTGCAGAGACAATCTTTCCTTACATAAAGCGTAATCTGTACTCGACCAGGCCAGTTTTATGTCATCAGACTATAAAGATCGACACTCGCGTGTTCTAGTTTTGTCCGAGTGGGAGTTTGAAGATAACCTTTTGGTTTAGGTTTACCGAGCCAAGCACCGGCTGTTTGTCCAAGAAGGGGCTTCTAAATATAAACTGCCCTAGAAATAGACACCATATCTCTCACAAAGGCTCAGTGTTGCAGAGTACCAGCCACATTATTCAAGAGATGCATAAACACAGTCAAAAACTGAACAGGGATAAAGAAACAGGGAACTTTCTGTTCTGCAGCTGCTGCTGTCGAGAACAAAAATAAAGGTAAAAGTGTCACTCAAAGTCCTCCAGTTGGCTGACAAAGTGTTTTGGCACAAGACTGATAGGTTAAAGAGAGCTGGTCCTTTCTAACTGACCTCGATATTGTCAGAAATGAATTAGCAGCCGACACTTACTGCTTCTGAGGCCTCTGCAGGTGTTCTGGACTCTGGATTTATTCCTCTCCTGAGGAGCTGTAGATGCACACCTCAGCAGCTCGCTCACAGAGCTCCTCCGACATGTCAGCCGAGCGGCCTGCCAGAGCAATACTTTGGGATTTGAGCTCTTTTAATAGCAGCACAGCTGAGTCAGTTATTTTCCATGTATGTTGTCAACATGGTATGTTTAGAATGACAGGCGGGGCAAAAAGAGGGGGTTGACATGGGCCATATAATACTTGGCAAAGTAACAGGCTCTTACTATGACATGTGATGCATTCCATCTTATATGCACAGATATGTAGTGCATTTATTTTGTATTTTACATATTGTTCATATCTTAGTGTAAAAGTAAAGGTCAGTAAAGTTGAAGTAAAAGATCGCACTCCTTCTCAGAGTCATAACTCAGTCAGGTTTTACACACAGGCAAGAAGCACATGTTGATATCATTCAGTGTGACTTGCACTTCCTGGGGATATCATCATCTCTGATTTCCCATCATGAATTAATGTCCATTAATCCGCTTAGAATTCATAGAAAAAAGACGCTTCAGAACTTGCCTGAGAATCATCACGTTTTTAAGTTTTCTTCGGTATCAAAGTAATCCAGTGACAGTTGTCTGTAGATCCATGAGTGCACTGCCAACAGAAACTGCTAATAGTCGCTAAGAAGTCAACATTCACACAACACAATCCTGCTGATAAATGTGATGTTTTATGTGTCTGTGAAGAAATGAAAGGCTCGAAATTCAAGAAAATCAAGTTATAAAAATTACACAGCGTGACCGGATGTTGACATCATCACAATAAAAGACACACTACACAATACTTCACTGGCCGACTTTATGCATGCATGCATCTTGTGTACAACAAGTTTTACAATTTTTACAAAAACATAATTGCAGAAATATCCACAAGTTCTTCATAAAAGCATTCTTTATCTTTATTTATCTTTATTATGTATTAATTGTTTAATCCCATATCCTCTCAATTAGTAGCCAGGTGCCAGTATTGGCTTACACTTTTATGATTTTCATGTAGAACCGCTTTGGTTAGTCAATTAATAGATAAATCAATCGACAGGAAATTAATCTGCCACTATTTTGATAATCGATTCATTGTTTCAGTCATTTTTCAAGCAAAATTGCGAAGCAATTTCTGGTTTTAGCCTCTCAAATGTGATGATTTGCTGTTTTTCTTTGTCCTACATGACGGTAAACTGAATGTCTTATGGTTTTAGACTGTTAGACAAAACAAGCAAACAGGACATCACTTCACCCCGGTACGGCTGAGTTTTATTCTGAAGGTTGTAACCGGACGTTGTGCGGGTGAACTGTGTCCGTCCTGACGCTGGAGAGGTTTCAGTGGTTTTTACTGCACTGACACAGCGGGCTGGTTGGTTTATCGTTCCCCTCAGACGAGTCAGACCTGCTATATTTTTACACAGCAAGATAACCGGTGTAATGTCGGATTTCGAGGAATTCGAGAAGCAGCTGAGCGAGAATCGACAAGGTAAGTATTAACGGTATGTCTGCGTCCCAGTTTGGTCTTCAAGCTAGCGATGCAACGCTTGCATAGTGCGTAATAAATTAGCTCCCCACATTATTTTATGAATGAATAACCCGACCTGACAGCAACTTTAGCGTGCAGTTTCCCACGCTATGACTCAGCTTGTTTACCTTTTTCATGTTGGCTTTATTAACATTTAGCTTCATGATGCCGGTAATCTCATCCTCATCCTATAGCCTCTAGACAGCCGCTGCTAAACGTTGCATACAGTAGTGGACGCAGTCTGGGTACCGGTGTGAGTACACAGGGAACTTACCTGCCATTCTCCTGCACGAGACAGTAAGATGCGAAACTACGTTCAAATCTTTCGCCTTTCATAATGTCGTGCCCACCTGCAAAGATACATCCGGGTAGAAATGATTTAATATGACATTTTCTGAATAGTATTATTTTACTTCTCAATTCGGCATCCATTATTAATTGCTGCAACATAAAATTAATAAAACTAATGCAAAATCTCACAAATTATTTGTGTTATCCTCTGACAACAACAACAAACAACAATAATAACAATACTAAATGATATGTGACTATAATATATGATAACTAATTACATAATGAATGATAACAATAGTGCTCATCATCAACATCATCCCCATCATAACTTTGATTTATGTAGCACGACTCAAAACAAAAGAGTTTCACAATCATGCGAAAACACTGAGCAGGTGACAGATTAATACAACTCATGTAGAGCTGAAACCATTAGTCGCGCCTGTTAGTGGGATAAAACAAGACATCTGAAGACTTCACCTTGACCTTTAGGGAAGTGTGATGGGCAATTTTTCACCATTCTCTGACATTTTGATTTCTAAACAATGAATTTATTAATCAGGAAATTAATTGTCAGGCTAACTGACAATGGAAACTAACAAGTAAGTACAGTGAGGTAGAGCAGTGAAGTTTGAAGTAACATACAACACAAAGAAGGTTCCCAGACAAAGGAAAGTAAAAATAATAACCTTGCACCCACACATACCACATCTAAAACTTGACATTTAATCAACGTAGAGCTACCAAGTGGATCAGATCTGCACAGAAATGAGAAGTACCTCATATCGATTTGTCGAAAGGTCTTGAGTCATGCTCTACCTGACGTTCCCAAGAAGAAAGGCCACATTAAACTGTCAGATTCCTCAAAGAAATATGATGCAGTGGTCAGAGGAGACTGGAGGGTATCAGAGCATGTAATTAATATAGAAAGGAGACGTGTTGGGTGCCACTGTGTGTGATAATTGTTTTTAGAAAAATGTAATAGGAATAATTTCCATGGTGATTATAAACCAGACACATTAGTTAAGTATTTACTAGGTAATAATATGTATGATAATCTTAATTGCCTGTAAAGGCAGGAATATGAGTAATCCAGTAACACTACATACTAGGGCTTAATCGATGTTGTGGGACAAGATACAACTTTATAATTCAATCAGCCACAAAACTGAAAACAGCTGTGTGGGGATGCAGGGCCTTCAATCTATAATGTCACATTATATTTTATCATGTTTATCATGTGTTTTGTTTCTAAAATCAAAGTAACTATAAATGTAGTGGAGCAAAAAGCACAATGTTTCACTCTGACATGTAGTGGAGGATAAAGTAGCAGAAATTGGAAATACTCAAGTAAAATACAAGTACCTCTACAAGTACCTTACTTTCCACCTCTGCATAAAGCAAAGAAAAGCAACCAGAAGAGGATTAATCAGCTGATCGTTGCCGCTCTTCTGCCTGCAGTATTAATAATAAATATAGTATATATCGAGTATTTATTGACAGATGTATAGTAATTGTTGCTTGCTGCTTTCTGCACAGAGAGAGAAAGAGAAAGACACAAAAAGAGGAGTCGCAGTGGATCTCCCGCCCGAGGCGACAAGCACCGCAGCTGGAGCAAAGACCGAGGGAGCCGCAGCCGAGAGAAGAGAAGCCGCAGCCGAGACCGGAAGAGCCGGGACCGCCGGAGCTCCTCCAGGGACCACAAGAAGCACAGGTCAGTGGGTGGAAGCTGCCGCACCAGCTCTCTGCTGCAGAGCACAGAGGCCGGCCTCACAGCTCCACCGGACAGGCTTTTAATGGGAAAATGCACCCGTCTGAAGTTTTTCTCTACTGTTAGAGCTTTTATTTTGTCCTCTATCTGCATCCAGCCACTCGCCGAGGCGAACAAGGAAGAAAAGGACCTGCAAATACTGGGATGTGCCTCCTCCTGGCTTTGAACACATCACACCAATGCAATATAAAGCTATGCAAGGTACTTCATCATGTTCTCTCTGCTTGTTTAGCCTCTGAGCTCTTCAGAGTCACCTCAGCCTACAGCCTTCTGTAGGTTCCTAAGTTCCTCATATGTTCTCTCCTTCATGTTCCCTCAGCGGCCGGACAGATACCAACAATAGCTCTGCTGGCGACGTCGACCACCACTGGAGTGGCTGCAGCACCGACACAGGTGCCCATAGTTGGCAGTCAGATGACGAGACAAGCCAGACGCCTCTATGTTGGAAATATTCCCTTTGGAGTGACGGAGGTAAAGTCTCTCTCCTCTGACTTCCTGTTGACACTGATGTGTTCGTGCTGCAGAGTTTCCAGCCATGCTGTTTGTTGTCTCTCTCCTCAGGAGTCCATGGCTGAGTTCTTTAACGCTCAGATGCGGCTCGCAGGCCTTTCACAAGCCCCGAGCAACCCTGTCCTCGCCGTGCAGATTAATCAGGATAAAAACTTTGCTTTCCTAGAGGTTTGTGCTGTCATGTAAAATATATTCCTGCTGCTAACTTCACAAAGTCTTTATTCGGAGGAAAAGTTCGGCATTTTGGGATAAAAGCTTATTCTCTTTTTGCTGAGAAGAAGAAGATCGATATCACTCTCATATCTGTCAGCAGGCGGTTAGCTTAGCTTAGCATAAAGACTGAAAACTCACTAATCAACATGTTATATCTTGTTATTAATCCATAAAAACTAAAAAACTAAAGTGTAAGCAGACAATTAGTCATTTTTTGTTATGTGCCGGACTATTTCTTGGCCTTCGTGACCTCCTGGAGTCTGCACAGGTTGCCTGGCAACCTCACAGTGACGACACACACAGACCTGCTGGTCGGTGGATTTTGTTACCTTTGGACAGAGCCAGGCTAACTGTTTCCCCCTGTTGCCAGTCTCTGTGCTAAGCTAAGCTAACCGGCTGCTGGCTGTAGCTTCATAATTACCGTACAGACGTGAGAGTGGTGACGATCTTCTCATCTAACGCTCGTCAAGATGTCAAACTACTGCTTTAAGATCCCAAAGTGAAAGGAATAATATTAAATGTAAAATAAGGAGGCTTTTTTTTGAGAAGAGTGAAAATGTTTGCTCGCTGCTTTTGTATCATTTGATGCTCAATACTTTTGTTGAAAATATTTCATTCTCCCTGTTAATTTCTCTCAGCTGGGCTTCTGCAGTGATCCTCTGATTAACAAACACAGCAGATCAGGAGGAGCTTTATTAACAAGTTGGTCATAACAATAATAAAAACACAAAACAGCTTAAAGGCAAATTAGACTAGGTTTTTGCTTTTTATCACAAATGATTATTACACAAAACCAGAGAACACAAAGTGCTTTAAGTAGATTCATCTCTGATATGAGCAGTAACCCATCGTGCAGTAACTGTGAGACACCTGTTGATGCTGCTTGTTGTCTCTCTCACACATTATTATAAGTTTGCATTGTGTTGCGGCCAAAGTCTCAACGTGTCTTTCCCTTCTAGTTTCGGTCTGTCGATGAGACGACGCAGGCCATGGCCTTCGATGGAATCATTTTCCAGGGTCAGTCGCTGAAGATCAGAAGACCTCACGACTATCGGCCTTTACCTGGTATCTCAGAGCAGCCCGCCTTCCACGTCCCAGGTTTGTTTCTGAGTAATGAAGCAAAGACACGTTCTGTTACATGATGCAGAAAATGTTTTCTTTGCTTGTCGTCTTTGCCTCCGCAGGCGTCGTCTCCACAGTCGTTCCTGATTCCCCTCACAAACTGTTCATAGGAGGTCTGCCAAACTACCTTAACGACGACCAGGTATTTAACCAAACACAGACTGAACAGGTGCACTCATGTTTCCTCATTTTTCTCTCACGTGCTGAGGTTTTTGTCACACTTTAAACATGCACTAGATATGTTCTTTATGACATGAAAAATCAGAGAGAAAAGTCAAAAGATCTGAGCCAGAAACAGGACGTGACCCCAAAAAAGACAAAGAATAACAACAATAAAACAAAGTAGAGAAAACATAAACAAAAGCTTCATATTCAGTGACTTGTATTTGTGAATATGTTTCTGATATTTTAAAGTATTCACAATGGACAACTTCTACAGATAATTAGCTCTTTTTAAATAGCAAACATTAATCATCATGTCATTAATCATTTCTGAGTATTATTATAAGAACTTTTTGTGACTTGGCTATCTAAGTAAACTGCTTATACCTTTCTCATGTAAAGCATACTGATTAAAGAAAGGTAAGCAAAGTCCAGTATATTTACACAAGAGGCTGATGAGCTGTATTTATTTCTGTGTGGTATTTAATGTTGCTCCCGGTTCATCTGAGTCAGTATTGTCAAAGAAAAAGTCCACCTTAACAAACCCTCTGATAAAAACAAGAGAGGTGCTTCTTTTGTCTGGACTACTTTTGTTTGTTGGTTGTGATTTTTGGGCAGAAGATGTCAGCTGTGGATGGTGAGATGGTTTTAGTGTCGGCGGCTCAGACGAACACAGCAAACCAATATTTCATCAATTGTTTTAATTGATTTCAGATGTGATAATAAACTTAGTGTCTTTAGTCTTGAAGTTTTGGTTGGACAAAATGAAGAATCTGATACCGTTATCTTTGTACTGTAATTATTTTTATTTTTTTTTACCATTTTCTTATATTTTAAGGGACAAAATGATTAATTGATTGATTGAGAAAAAAAAGATGAATCGACTATGAAAGTAATCTTTAACTTCAGCCCCGATCGAAGAATTGTTTAAACCACTTATTAAGAAAAGTTGACATGAGACTATTGTTTTTTTATTTTATTTTATGTCATTGATTGTTGATTATCTTTGGTCGTACTGGTCGGAGTTTGAAGACATCTTGTGACGCCATTTTAGACAGATTAATCAATACAGAAAATAATGATTGCTTGCAGATGGATCTAGGCCAATCAATCAGCCGTTATTAGCTTACTGCAGATAAATCGTATCGGTGTGTATGTCATATATATGTATATGCTAAATTAGGTGTCACTATTACAGAACTTTTTAATTTTCATTTTTATAAAATGTCCCGCTCAGTATGTATCTTGGTCACAATTATTTAAAAAACAAATGTAAGAGATCCGTATTAAGATTGTTGTTTATGTTACGCATTTATGTGAAAAAATCTATATAATTATCAGGTTTTTTAAACTCCCAAATATTGGTATCGGCCTGAAGAGTCCTGAGCTATAGAGTCCAATAAGTTTAGGCCCATTCTCTGGTGGTTGCAGAAAGGCATTATGGGTAAAATCAGGCAAACACTGGAAATGAATCGTAAGTGAAAGTATAAGTGGACTTTTTCTTTGAGAATATCAGAAGTCGGAGTAAATATTTGCTCATAAAGAGTTCCATCACATCTGAACAGACTCACAGTTGAGCTCCATCTTTGCTCTCAGGTGAGCAGGTGGTGTAAATATTTTGTGTCACACGGTGAATTGAATTCCAGCTGTCCGTTCTGTCTCATCTACTCGTAACTAGCTCACATGTAGCCTGATGTATATTATTCACTGACTCATTTATTTTTTAATACTTGCAGTCGCTGCCACTGCGTTGATACTCACAGCTCTTTCATTTTTGTTCCCCCACTTTGTCCCCAGCTAGGGGCCTGTAAGATCGTTAAGTCTGCGCTCATAATTTGTTCAGTAGTACTCATCTACTGCTGCCATGCCAACATGTAACACAAGGCAAGTAAGACATTCTGGTCCTCACACGGATACACTCCTAGCCAGCAGGCTCCCTTACTGGCTGCTTTCTTTCTCCCATCATGCTTTTGGAGCGCGTTTAGGACCCCGGGGATTTTGGGTTAAGGCCTGATCATTAAGACTTGGGGTTGTTGTTGATGATGGTGGTTTTGGAGGTGGGGGGGGGGGGGGGGGGGTTGTATTGAGCTTTTAATGTAAAGGTAAGAAAGTGTAAACATATTGTCCAACTGCCTGCAGCCGGCAAAATACAATAAAAGTCAATCTTTTAAAGTTATCTAAATAAGATTAACTTGCACCTTTTACCGTTCAGCTTGTCGTAAAAACAATTCCAGCTTTGAATATGATGAATAATTTATTACTCTTTCAATATCATTTGCATATCTATATCTATGTCTCAACAATACTTTAGAAGACCTCTGTAGTTTTCTCTGATGTCTCAGTTTTATTTTGTTGTTCCCCGGACGTAACTCAGATCCACATCATCAGCATTACTCTGTCCTTCCTGAACAGACATGAACATTTTTATGCACTGCTGTCTCTTCTTTCCTCTTTTTGTGAATCAGCATAACAATGCAGAATCTGTAAACTGCAAAACGACCTAAACGAATTCTACTTAATTGCACACATTTTGTTTTCAATAATCATGTTATTAACTGACTGTGATGAATTCACTGTGTAGGTTACTGCATGTTCACTGGGATGTATCAGTCTCCATCTCTTTCTTGCAGGTAAAGGAGCTCTTGACATCGTTCGGGCCTCTCAAAGCGTTCAATCTAGTGAAGGACAGTGCCACGTCACTGTCCAAAGGTTACGCCTTTTGCGAATATGTAGACGTCAGCGCCACTGATCAGGTAACGACGATAACTCTCTGTGTTGAGATTATCGGCTGTGTTGTTTAATGTGTTGCTTTGACGTCCGTGTGTTTTCTTTGCCAGGCAGTTGCTGGGCTCAATGGGATGCAACTGGGCGACAAAAAGCTGATAGTCCAAAGGGCGAGTGTGGGAGCTAAAAACGCCAATCCTGTGAGTAGGACTCCTTTAACCCTTTACCTTACCTAAAAGATCACAGCTGGAAAAGCTCCGTTCTGTTCAAGCGTCCCAGTAAGACATGATAATGTGACGATGAGCCATCATGAAATTACATCCTGGTATTTCCCAGGACTCTTTGGCAAAATTCACTCCTGTTTCCCAGGAAAAATATTTTTAAAAAATGAATGTGTGCTAGAGACTGCCGTACTGTAAGTACTGAAGTTCACCATGTGGCAAAAGCTCGTTAGAATTCATGTCCATGATGGAGAATTTAAAATCTGCAAATTAAAGTAAATAAAATGAGCCGACAGTTAAACGATCAGACGCAGAAACAACTGGAGGAAATCTCTAATCTGAGCACCTTAAACACCTTAAAAGATAGAGTGTTGTCTTAAAAAGGGATGTTCATCTGTGTTTATCAAAATATATGTTGGTTAGAAATCCTGGTGTTTCCTGAGAAAAGGTGAAACATTCCTGGGAAGCAACTTCTTGCTGGGACACTGCTGTCTTTATTTTCCTACAACGTAAAGACTCCGTTCTTCCGGCACAAAAGGAACTGGTTCTGCCCTCGATGGCAGATGGAGGAAGTGACGGGTCAATGGAAAGATTACTTCCAACATGTTTATCCACTGCAGGAATGCCAAAGATACAGAAACAGGCAGAGGGAGGGGGGGGCAGGAAGCAGCAGGCTTTATGGGAAATGCATTTAGTATCAGACTGAGGCTCTGCGTCTGGACCGTGGTCTTATTTGTCTGCAGTGATTGTAAATCTTCAGCTGATGTGTACGACTTTTCCTCCCCCCGCAGACCTCCATCATAGAGACCCCGGTGACGCTGCAGGTCCCTGGGCTTCAGAGGCTGCAGAACTCAGGCATGCCCACAGAGGTGCTGTGCCTTCTCAACATGGTGATGCCCGAGGAACTGGTGGACGACGAGGACTACGAGGAGATCCTGGAAGACATCCGAGAGGAGTGCTGCAAGTACGGCAGCGTCCGCTCCATCGAGATCCCCCGCCCCGTCGACGGCGTGGAGGTCCCCGGCTGTGGAAAGGTGAGACTTCGTCATCCAGGACTGAGACCGATGAGACGGTCTCAAATAAAAGCCCAACTTTGTTTGTTTCATTTCATTTTCCAGGTTTTTGTGGCCACACCCACTTTTCAATGAACTTTACACACTTGTAAGGAAGCTCTGAATGAGCGCTCATAGATCTGAGGTCCTCCTCTCATCTTCATACCATTCAGGACCCGACTGACTGACTTGTTTTTCGTTCCAGATCTTTGTGGAGTATGTTTCCGCTGCAGACTGTCAGAAAGCCATGCAAGCTCTCACCGGCCGCAAGTTTGCCAACAGAGTGGTGGTCACCAAATACTACGATCCAGACATGTATCACAGACACGAGTTTTGAAAGCACAGACGAGTTTTTAGCTGGAGCGTCTCCTTCCTCCTTTCTGTTTGTAAGCTCGGGTTCAGTCGGTTTCTTTACTCCTCTGAATGTTGTAAACGTGTCCTTAGAGACTAGACCTGGAAAAGACTTGTTTTATTACATCTTCTATTTACAAACTGGACTGCAGTGTGTGTTTCCTCAGTACTGAATATCTAACTCCCAGCTTTAGCCTAATAATCACACAGTGAACTTATCTCATTTTGGATTTTAAAAAATACTGTAGTACTCATGACATTTGTAGTAGAATGAATGTGACATGTATCTTACCTAAACCCTAAACTAATACTGCCTGACAATACCAGAGTAGCTGTCTATCAAGTATGCACTATATGAGAAGAAACAACAGTCAAATGTTTAGATTTCCCTCCTGAGCACAAACATCTATTTCTCTGTTTTAGATTTAGATTTGAGAAGCCATCATAACGTTTATTGTGCGGCTACGAAAGAGAAAAGGTTTTATTTATTTATTTATTTATTTATTTATTTTTCCAAAGTAATATTTTCCTCTATACGTCACATATTAATGTTCCTTAAACATATACGATGCTATAACCTGTTCTGCTCACATAGACCAAATGTCGACTATGTTTTTGTCAAAAGTGAAAATATACATTTTGTCATTTTGTAAATATGAAACATTGACGTCTAAAGATAAGAAATATATTCAATTGGAAATGCACACTGAAAGCTACTTTAATTAGAAAATGGTTGAAACATTTTTAGCAAACATTTGGACTGTTGACCGTTTTTTAAACCCCTCCCATTAACCATCGATTGTCCAATCACAGCTTAGAAAACTGAACTAGGGCTGTAGTAAAGTGTAAAGAGCTGATTAAACTCTAATGCTCTAAACTCTAGATGTTAGCATACCTGGCTAACTGAGTGTTCCCTCCAAAGCCAAGGAGCATATCACTAATGCTAGCTAGTGAGATTACATTAGCTAGCTAGCTAGCTGTTCAGTGTTTCTCCACTTTGTGGAAGCGGTTCCTTGATGCTATCATGCTAACGTTAGCAGCTCTTTGAGGATTGTTTACACTTGAGAAACTGCAGCCAACATTACCTGAGTTACGTTTACCAAATACATCGGTTAGTCCTCAGTGAAAATATTAACAAGCATGTAAGCTAGAAACAGCCAAAGAGGGTACTATTAAAACAAAGTTTTTCTTTTACATTTACATGTTTGAGCCTGGGACCTGTTAGCTTTAGCTTCAGTCTGCTAGCACAATATAATGTATGTGGCCATAAAGTATCTTGAAAACAAGTCAGCTCGAGACAGAGTTTTTAACCAATTCACGGAGTAGGTAAGGATAAGCTAATGTTAGCTTAATATCTTAGCTAGATACAGATGATCAAATCTGCCAGCAACATTGTTGTTGCTGTTTCAGCCGGTAAAATCCACGGTAGAAATGAGAAATCAAGGACCTGTTGTTGAAAACAATATCATTATAATAATTGAATTATCATCGTACACAGGTTTAATGTAGCTGCATGAGAATGGAAAGCTTAACGGACATAGCAACAGTAACTATGGGGGCGGGGCTTAATGAGCGGTCACCATCTGTTATTTGTTGTCAAAATCAGAATAACAAAATCAAGTCTTCATGGTCTCCTTAAAAAAATAAAGCAGATATGCACACGTGAAGAAATGCACCTTTAAGTTTTGTAGATTACATATTGAATGATTTTTTTTTAAGCTTTATTGTTTGTGTGACGTTTTGCATCTGTCGAATAAAATGTATTAAATGAAAGCATTAATTTGTTGTTGAAATAACTTTTATCTGCTTGAAAAGTGCAGGCACAAATACGAACAGTATCCAAAGTAATTTGACCGACATTGGGATGTGAGAAAATATGCATTTGGACCTCACCTTGTTTGCACATACGGCTAACAATCTGCTCTGGTTCAAAGTAAACAAATTGTATTTTAGTGTAATAAGTTCAACATATCAAATGATAATAAACAACCACTGTATTTTCTACGTTTTTGGATGGCCAAAACTTTAAAAACATTTTTAGTTTGTACAATCCCTGCCACTGCCATTGCCTTGAATAAATGCTTGCATCCACTGTCAGTCTACCTGTGTGAGATTCCTTTCTGCATTATCTGTGACATAAAGACATTTATGATTAATTAAATCTTTTTTTTTAATAGATGTCAATAAGTCCTTCCATTGTCATTTTAGTCATAACATCAGTTGTATCTGTAATATAAGAATGTATTTAAACAAGATGAACCTCATCACCATGTAATACATTCAAGCCATGCAATAGATACACTTGTAATGTTTCGTCCATTTTCAAACTTGGCTGTGGATAAAATATTACACCATTGTCACCTTCAGCTCTTTTATTGTGAAGGTACCAGAAGTGATAATCTGTATGGTGGATAAAATAGTAGAATCACAGCTATTTATTACTATTTTGAAAGGTTTTACCGGAAGTGTTAGTGAGTTTCTCTGATAACAGAGGGGCAGTGACCTGAGAAACATGAGTGTTCACTGCCCTCCAGTGGCCACAGTGAGAAACTGCAAGACTACGTTAAACCTGTGGCAAATAAACAGCGTTAATATCAGTATAATAATTATTAATATCAATATGTAACATCAGTATTGGTAATAATCATGCATTGGCAATTCTTATTTTTTTCTGGCGTGCAGATCAAGTGTCAAGATTTACATAATACTATACTTTCACTTCCTGTTAATACTTTCAAAATAAACAATGACTACAAACAAATCTAGAGATGACCGTTTCAACCTTCTCCAAAGAAGCTATCAAACTAAATCTCATTTGCAAAAACTAAGAAATTACATTAATATGAATTGTTTTTCTGTGGAGCTTTACACGTGAGCTGTCTGTATACTGTTATTTACCAGATATATTTGTTGTGACATTTCAGTTCATTTCTCATAAAGATATAAAGATGTGCTGTTTTTATGATGTCTGTAATCCACAACAGAAATTGTATTATAATATACATTTTTATTGTCCCATACACAACGGTAAATGTTATAACAGAAATTTTTTATATACTTTTACATATTTTTTATATACTTGTAATTGTTTCCTTTTTTTTTAAACTTTTATCAATTTATCTGTACTTATTTATGTCCTTTTATCTTATTTTCTTTTATCATCGTGGTCCCCCTGGCGTATCTACATACACAAGCTATATTGTTTGTTACTTGCTGTATATCGTCATACACGTTTTTTGAAGGAAAAAAAAAAACATTTGATAGTTTTATTTTGTAGATTGTGACCGGATGCTGTATGGTGATGCCGCGTCAGATGACATGTCCATGACGACAGCAGTCAACAGATCTGTGTTTGACAGATGTTCGTTCAGGATCAACCGCTTCATTCAATGCCGAGAACCGGAGCAGGAGAGCGGTCTGTGTGCGGATGATTCACCGGCGGAGGAGCGCTACGCTGACTGAAACATGTCCGGGGAAAAGGCGACGAGTCCGTGTAACAAATTTCAAGCCAACATTTTTAATAAAAGTAAATGTCAAAACTGCTTCAAGTCCCGGGAGCTGCATCTGTTGAACGACCATGACATGGAGCAGGTAAGTCAACGTTAAACTGCGCTCGGATTCCGTTGATGTGACCGTTAGTTAATTCATTTAAAGGGTTTATAGTTTTACTCTGAAATTACGTCTTGAAAAATAAAGTTGTGACACTTTCAGAAAACACCTTGAAACTCATATTTGACGTAACTAGTTGTTTGTTTGTTATTAGCATCCTGAAATGACCGGCTGTTAGCTAACTAGCTTTAAATAATTGATTTGTAAATGACTGCAGACTTCAGCCTTCTTTTTAAATCCAAAACCATACAAATGAAACGTGAAAATGTTTAATTTAGCTACCCGCTGCTGTGATTTTCTTACGATCTTTTAACCGATTAGCTAGCTAATATTCATTCATCTTTACCGCTGAAAAGTATAAAATATTTTGGGACAAAGTTAGGGACTGTACACAAATTATTATCAAGGGACAGGGGGATGGTATTTTTTTCTTTTTGCTGAGGGGAGGGTTGTTTGACATTTTCGGGAGGGCAGAGAAGTGTTTATTAACAACCTAAATTTATATTTTAATTTTAAAAAAAGGAATCAAATGATAGTTTGCATTCCCTTGTTCAGTTATTAATGGTGGGGAGAGTCGTACCAACCCAGCACTATAATTTGAGATATTATGATAGGGTATTGTCTGAATTAAATATTAATAATCCTAGGGAGTGTCTTGCAATTTTGAAAACTGAAATAGATTAAACCCTCTTCACCCTTGTAATTTTCATACAGTCCCTTAACTTGTTTCTGCCCTCAAGTGGCCCAAAAAAACTAGTTAGTTATTGCAGGTAAAGAAGTTATCAAAGTAAGTATTTGTTCTGCATAAGTAGCATTTTACTGTTGAAGCTAGTCGTAGTGGAGCTAGTTTTAAGTATTTGATATACAATAAAGTAGTTAAACTAAAATCATTGCTTTGTATTTTAATCAAATTATACTCTTGTAAATGTTGTGGAGTAAAATGTAAAATATTTCCCTCTAGAGTCCCTAAAACTTACATTACTTACGTGAATGTAGTTTTTTCTTTCCACCACGCCCAGAGACGTAGTGTCATCTGATTTTGACTTTCAAGAGAAGCGTGGAGATTAATCATTTTTCCATTACCGGTGAATCAGTTATATGCTGTACTTGCTTGAGTGATCATGTTATCCACTGGTTTAATTTAAAGGCACCTGATAGAGACAATCTGCAAAAAAAGTACATGAGACGGTGGAATCAGGTTTACTTTTTACAGGATATATGATAATTAATCAGTTCACCAAATGATCTCTCAATCCACTTACTGGTAACCAGCTAAACATTTCAGCCGAATAGACAAGTCATTTATTTGTTTCTATTCACTTGCACAGCAGTGTTTGCTCACCGCCTCTGAAAACATTGTTCCTGCAGGTTTGTCATGTGGACGTGATGCAAGGAGTCGATCATGACGGCTTCCTACATGCCTCACATTGTTGAAATATGTTATTACTCCCTGTCCTTCTGCCTGGTTTCGCTGTGCCCTGTAATTTCAACGCTGTTGCTCAACCTGCACACTCTAAACATGGTATTTCTCCGACAGTCAACTGTGCTCACAGAGGCTGTTTTTTAACATGTTAAACTACATACTAGGTGCATATTACTTTGATAGAAGAGCATTCAGTCAGTAGTGTTTCTCTTGTCGGTGTATCTGTGCAATCTTCATAAGAGATGCAAAGAGAATCTCCTCCCTTTTTCTTCAGTGTTCAACATCTCCGTCCATTTAGGGAACAACAGGCAGCACAAAGCCACATTTATTTTCTTTCTCCAACCCACCTTTTGGCCATAATCACCAAAAAATAGATGAATAAATCAGTGCAAATAGACAGCACTTCTAAAGAGAAAGATTTTATGTAGAGTTTAACCGATTAGTTGATTAATCAATTAGTCAATCGCAACAAAATGAACAATGCCAACACATTCTCCTCTTCCAGCATCTTAAATGTGAGAATTTGTGGCTTTCTTTATGTTATGTAAAATTAATATCCTTGGGTTTGGGGTTTTGGGTCTTGGGTTGTTTTGAAGATGTCATCTTTCTGACATATGATATGCCAAACAAGTAGAAATAGCAAGAAGTTTGTTACTTTCCGAGCATCGATACGATATATTTGCTATAAGCTAATATCAGCAGATGTATCGGCGTTTTATCAGTTGAGCTCTAATTTTCCCGTCCACCGGACGAAAACCCAAAGATGCTTAATTCAGGAAATAGGGAATGTTTGACATTTTTACCAGAAAAAAATGACTGTCAGTTCAATTGACAAATCAATTAATTGACAAATTGTTTCTGCTCTTTACATTAGTTAGCTGATCGTAGCCTGTGGTTCAACACCTCAGATGCTGAATGCTAACTATTCAGTTCCTACTTTCCTTCAGGCAAAACCCATCTATGGAGGCTGGCTGTGTTTGGCTCCTGAGGGGACAGATTTTGACAACCCGATGCAGAGATCCAGGGTAGGACATCGTGAAACTGAGCTGAAATAGACACACGCGTTCCAGTTCTTTTCCTCAAGAGAAACTGCGCTGTAGTGATTTTGTTTGTTGTGTCTCAATGTCAGAAATGGCAGCGGCGCTTCTTCATCCTGTATGAACACGGCAGCCTGAGCTTCGCCCTGGATGAACTGGTAAGAAACTGCTCAGATAGTGAAAACTATAACCAAAAATATACATAATGTAGCAGCGTACAGTAAATCCTGCTCATGCATCTGCATTTACAGTATGTTGGGATCAAGCCGGCATCTTTAGGCCAGATGTCGTGTGCAGAACCACAGCAGATGATTTGGGCTTAGCCTGTCCTCTAATGCACACATCCCCCTCTCTCTGTGATCCCCTCAAATCTCATTCCCTCATCTCTTAACACCACAAACTACTTTCTGTTAAACTGTCATTCGCCTGCGCTCTGGTGATCAGTCAACACAGTATGAGTGAGCCAGACTTTGTAACTAGCTCTGATCCAACCTCTACCAGAATAATTTGGATGCTCTGATTCTCCTCCAGCCGAGCACTTTGCCGCAGGGGACGGTGAACATGAATCTGTGCACAGACATCACTGATGCAGAGCCGAGGACGGGCCAGAGAAATGCACTCTGCATCGTCACGCCGGAGCTGGAAATATTCATCCGTGGAGACAACAAAGAGATCATTAATGGGTCAGTATACAACTAGAACGAGTACAGGAGCAGCAAGTTAAACGTTTCCTGTATCCCACCTGACTAACGTCTCTGCTGTTTCTATCTTTGTTCACCAGGTGGAGTGAACAGCTCGCGGCCTATCTACGGACAAACAAGCAGAATCAGAAGAAAAAACGCAAAGTTGAACCTGTTGCCACCCAGGTAGCAAAGCAAATATCCATCATGTCCTAAAGAACCAGTCTGATCGATGAAATTCAGTTCAGATATTCACGGTCCTCAGAGGATGAGTCCTGATGTTTTTTTCATCTTTTATCAAGACCAAAATGTTAGCTAAAACACAAACAAGACTCTTAAGAGTGTACAGTCAAGCTAGTAGCTCTGAGGCTGCAAACAGTGCTGCTTTGAGATAAATGCTAACGAATGAGTCATTTCAGCTCTGTGACATTTGGATGAGCTTTTTTCACAAATTTCCAAAACAAACTAAACATTGGATCAGTTAATGTAAGCATATTTTATATTATTAAAACTGTGTTATATTATATCCGATTATTGTTGGATAGGAATACATCAATAAACACTGCTTACAACTGCATTATAGTGTGCTATAAGCTGTTTATTGAGTGTTTACATACTGCTTATAAATGCTAAATAGGGAAGTTAAATGAAGAAAAATGAATGCTAAATAAAACAAATCATCTTTTCTTTCTAACAAAACATTAGGAACCCAGTCCAGCAAAGATGGCTGCAACCGATCCAAGTTTTCCGTCCTCGGGGAACGGTGTAGAGTCCGGCTGCAGTCGGTGGCAGGAAGACCAGCAGGGCAGGGGACCGGGTGTAACCCCCATGTGGACTGTCACGGACACAGATCCCCCGGGCCCCGAGCAGACCCCTGCAGGTGCAGCAGAAGCAAAACACACACATACCCAGGCTTTCATGTCCGTCAGCCAATCATAGCCACTTCCTGTCCTCTCTCACTGTCCTAACGTCCTGCAGATGTTCACACGCTTACAGCTTTTTATTTATACATTTCATTTAACCCTTGTTTAACCAGGCATGTTGACCGAGTACTGATTTGTAATCATGGGAACAAGCTGGAGGAGTTTCAGCAGGAAGCAGAGTTACATAAACACAGACTGACCGACAGAAACACACTGTGACAACTTGTGTCTCTAACCCTTCAGGCATCATAAACACCAAACATGATCCATAAAAGACCTCTTAAACAGGTCCTAATAGGCTTGATGATTAGCACAGGACAGGTATTCGTCCTTACTGGAGCTTTGTGCTGCGACAAAGTGGACAGCAGCACCCATCTGGCGTCAGACTTATTGCAGGTCTGGAAAGGTCCTGTAATAAAGGCCTGGATTAACTCCTGCTGACTGTCTACTGCCCATAGGCTGGTTCGTTAGAGCCACGGAGGGAGGGTCTACACAAGGGACCCTCTGAGAGCCAGACAGGGAGGCTGTCGAATGAATGACGCTCTGTCAGGGTTCCCTCTTGTCATTGAGTTCCTGGACCGTCGTTGAATTATTTAAGGTGTTTTCCAGACAGGGACGGTAATATTGATCAGTTCTCTGAGTAAGTCAATATCTGAAAAAGTTGTGGTTCATGTATTTTTCCAGTTTATTTCAGACATCCACTGCATTTGATGTTTTTTTCAGCAGTATTGCAGTAAAAATCTTCTAGACAAACAACATCAACAGACACACACAGTCACATATTGAGGTGAACTAGCTGCTCAGCACCAGACAGCAGACACAGCTGCGAATTGGTGAATATAGTGGAGCATTTAGCCGCCAGATATTTATGGAGTGAATGTTGGATTTACATTCGCCAGTTGGCCAGAAATACAACTTCAAATGAATGCTTTCCATATCAGTTTTATACGGTAATAATATGACAACATCATGGTTGCAACCTGTTCCACTGCCCCCTAGTGGCCAACGTGAGAGCTAGGAAGAAGTGAGCTTACCAGACCTCTGTAGCTCTTCATCCCCGCTAGCGGCTACATTAGCTGCTACTAGCATGACACACCTGAATATCTAACTCAAACTGTTGGTGGTCGAGTTGCATTGTGGGTAATACAGCCGTCAAAAACAAAATTATTCTACTTAGTTTTTTATATTCTTGTCTAGACAAACTGATTGAGTTGCTGTAACTTTAAGATAATTTCCTAAAGTTGAGAGAAATACTGTATATGATTCAGTAAAATGTTAAGAGGGACAAGTGTGGAGGTTTTGTGCTGCTGGCTGCTGTGTGAACCCTGACGTAGTGCTTGTTGGCTGCTGGCTGTTTAAAGACAGTCAGGTTGACGTGGTAAAGAGACACTGGATCTCACATGCCTTCAAAAAACAGCTACTTCAAGACACGTCTTAGTGGAATTACACCAAACTGCGTTCCTGCTCTCAGTATATCTAACAGTCTGAAACCCTTTTGTGTTGCTTTTTATATCCAGGAAACACACCTACCTACCTGTGCCCGGCCGGCAGTTTCGTCAGCCCAGTCGGCTCTTTGGACTTGGTGGCCAGTGGAAACACCGACAGTAACAACCAGCTGGACGAGTCAAACAACATCCAAACATCAGCAAACAACAAGAACCAGAGCCAGGACAGAAGGTTAGAAATGAATCGGGGAAGATTAGCAGTTTCCTGCCAATTTTGATGATGATATGTATAAATAACTCTTTTATACATTGTGTTTGGCAGCAATCTGTTGTTTATTTTCTAATGTACGTTTGCATGTATTCTGTGAGTAACAGCCTTTTAAAGTGCCTTGGCAGAGGAAAAGGGGTAAATGTGCAAGCAATTAGCACAAAGGACATCCAATGCCTCTCTGCTTCCCCCCAGTATAAAGCCGAACAGCCATCACACACCGCTAAACACCAGATCAAAGGCTCACGCTCTACCCCTCCATTAGAGATCTGACTGCCGCATTTTTAAATTTAGCTTAAAGAAACCCTCCCAGTTTGTGCCCCAGCAGCATGTAAACTGGTCACGTGAGGAGAATAGATCTCATTTCTTCACTCATTTCCTTTTTGGGAAACAAAAAACACAAAATACTTATGCCCCCCAAATAAGGCCAGAAATTCCTAAACGCTGTTGTAATAGATATCTGCGGCATTGTTTCTCAGGACCTTAATGCTGACTGTCTGCCCGCCTGTCAGAGCTCGAAGCTCAGTTTCAGGGCACAGGGCTGTCTGCACCCACCAGAGGCCGAGCGGGCAGTAACCCATCACGCTCAAGTACAGAAGTTAATATATTTATAATGATAGTAAAACAGTAAGTGTTGGCAGTGACAGGACAGAGTTCAACATGAGACGTTTCACGTTTTTACAGACTATAATAAATATTCTGAAAAAAGGATTTTAAAGGTTATGTCCAGTTTTCATTGTGATAAAGAAAACTAAAAGCATCGTTGTTATTTGATAATGTGGCTACATTAATGACGCTAACAATTATGCTAGCAAGAAGAAGGGGAACTCAATTTAGCAAGCTAACAAAGTAACCCACTCTGTAATGAATAACTTTGAATTAGTTACTTTAACTTAACTGACTGAATACATTTTACTTGATGGTACAACTTGTGTAAATTAAAAATGGTACAATTAATGTCACTTCCATATTGCTTGCAAAAGTTCTTAATTTAGACACGTGATTAGCATGTTAACATGCTAAACTATCAGTTCGTTTTTCAATTAAAGGATCAATCATTTACTTTACTTTAAATTTATTTTTACTTTAAAATGTCAAAAATCATGACAGATACCAAGTTTCCAGTACCCAAACTGATGTCTTAGAGTAATTTCTTATGTGAGACCAGCAGTAAAAAAAGAACAAAGATGGTAATTTTACAACATTATCAAAGAGCGAAAAAGCTGCAAATCTTCACTTTTATATTCATAAATTATAACCAGCAAACAATTAAGATGATCAGATTTGGTCATTGGATTAATTAACTTATTATTTCCGCACTATGTTGTGATGTAGTTCATAACTGTCTCCCTCTTGTTAAACTTAACAAAATACTGCTATCACTACTACTGCTATACTGCTATCTGCTATAAACAAACTCAACCAATCAACATGTTTACAAAACTCACTAAATTAGAATAATGTAAATGCAATGTGTCGCTGTCATTCTTGTCGACTTCCTGTCAGCATATTGATTGATCCTGAACTCAGTGTTTTACTGACAGCATTGCTTTTCATCGCCTGACAGTTGCATATACATTATATCAGGTTACTTTGGGGTGTGTAATTCCTGCTCTACCACCACACTAAACACCTCTGACAGCAGTGGGAAGGATGTCAGCTCTTATTCAGCAGTGGTGACACTCAGACAAAGATCTGGGCTGCACTGAGTGTCCTCTGGGCTCTTTCTGCTGCACAGGTGCTGTTTGGAGTCTATTATCAAGCTGTCGTCCTCAGTGTTATGCTGGAGGAAATTATGTCAGAACCCACCAGTGTGTTCGGGTTAGGGAAGCCACACATACACAGTGTGTTTGTCCCAGGTGATGTTTTTCACTAATTACTTGTTCGTGTCTTCCAGCCATGGCAGTCCAACAGAGAAAGAGCAGGAAGGGGGGGCAGCTGTTTCCAGGAAGGGCAGGAGTGAGGCTCGCACTAACAGTCGAGAGGTAAGTACACCAAGTACACGTCTAATCCCACAGTACACCTTATTACTACACAGGTCCAACTATCCATCCATTTCACTGTATCCTGGTCCAAGTCTCTGGGAGTCCCCCAGTTCTTCCGGGAAGATCCTGAGGCATTCCCAGGCCACAAAGGATATCATGTCTTTGGACGTAATACCTATACGTAATCCCTCCATCATGTCCTGGGTCTGTCAGTAGTACTTTATGTACAAATCACCAAACATGTTGTATCATTTCATAATCTCACATTTTCAGACCGTTCATCCTGTGTGTTTGTTAAAGGAACAGTTCGACATTTTATATTTAGTTTGTTTAATCCGTACAAAAACAAAAGTGTAAAAACTGGCTCTTTGTGGTTTTACGTGGGGGGGGGGTTTATGTGCCGGACTATTTCTTGGCCTTGTGCAGTAACTTCCTGGAGTCACTGTGAGGTTACCAGGCAACCAGGGGACTCCAGGAAAACATGGTGGTATCAATCCTCTCATCTAATTCTCTAAGCACATTATTATTAAAAGGTCACTAAACTTTTTGTTTAATGATGTATTGGTCCAATATTGACCTGTTATTGTAACTCAGGTATTAGTAATCAGTTTAATCCTCTTCTGATATACAGTAAGCACTATGACTCACACATTATTTATTATGGAACTGATTTATACTGCAGTGGCTGTCAAGGGGAAGTCCTTCCCTTGAATTGATTTATCTCTGAAGTTTTCCATCTCTCATATTGCATCAAGGGTGTGTGAATATGTATTAGTTGAAAAGGTGTTCAGGTACCGTGACTTAAAAGCTCTCTCTGTAGCTTTTTTCCATCTTGAGGAGATTAATAATAATAATTTTTATATAGTTTGACAAGAAGATTCTCATCACAAGGTCCAACTTATTCATTGTTTTTAATCATATCTTGTGTCCTTCCTCTGGAAACACTGCATATTTTAAACAGACAAAACCATAGATATCCCTTGTGAAATGACTTGTATTGTTGTAACTTTTGTAGTAAATAATGTATTCATGTAGGACATCATAACATAAAGTCGGAACATGAATAAGAAAATACTTTTTCAGGGCCTTTAACATCAAACGATTAAAAACCCATTTCCTGGCTGTGGTCGTTTGCTACCATATGATGGTAATAACTATAAATATAACGCTGATTAATCTCAACACGGGTTCGTCATGATTAAGACCAGTCACCGTATCCAGCTGTACTCAGCCTGTACTGGTCTGGGCTGTGAGCTGTACTGGTTTGAACATGACTCACACAACCAGGTGTTACACAGAGAAAGACGTCACTTTAGCGATCTGCTCAAACTCTGTGGACGAAGTAAATCTCTTTAATTCCACATTGTTAATCAACCAGCGGGTCCTGATTCATTCAGGTCTTTCGCGGCGTAGTGGCCCACATTCAGTCCCCGTTGAGAGCTGAGGCGGAGGTGATGAGAGTTTGGCATGAAACGCGTGGACGAGGCGATCCTGCTGTGTCAAGGCATGTGTTTCCTCCAGCATGTGTGTGAGAGGGTGCATGTGTCAGCAGGTGGGAGAGAGGCGGTGATTCATTCAGAGCTGCTGTTTGTTTGTGAACAGAACTGGTTTTGATGCCCTGAAGGCGTTCAGGCCGCCTCCTGTTGTGTGTTGTAATCTTGGAGAAGACATTCCTCTTACAGATTTTTTCCAGGGATTCCTCACAACTAAAAACAAGATACAGTGTAATGTCGGAAACTGTGAGTCTCAAGGCCTCTTTACGAGAATCTCAAAACCCGGCTTTGTTTACTGAACTCTGATAAACTCAGAAAGTAGTGCCTCCATTTCCACATCTGCACATCTGTTTGTGAATGACAGTCACTGTGTGTTGTTGGGCTAGACTCTAGTGATTAAGGAGGTGAGTAGACCTTAACAAGTATCTGTCAACAAACCCCGAACATGAAGCATAAACAGTTACCAGTTTGCTTCAGTAAGTCAGGCTTATTTTCAGGGAATACTGTATCGTGTGTTAGAGTGATTTAATCAGAAATGTTTGGGCTCATCATGAAGCCGGCTCACTTCTAGCTGGGCTCCAGAGCAGAGTTCACTAAAGAGGAACCTTCAGGGAGAAAACACTACGTTTCAGATTGAATGTAACACTGAAGTGAAGCTAAGCGTGAAAACGAACTAAACTGACTGAGACCAGGCTAGTCTGGGGGTTTTACATTTCCACGTTAACTCAGATTTATTTAAACCTCCTTTATGAAGAAGCCTGGTTTAACTGGTGGTCTTGCTTCATGAAACGCCCCTCAGCTTTGTGATACCAGTTATTAAACAGAGCTAAGTTGAACTTTGTTTGTACTGGTCCCAGGACTAACTGACATCACTGCCAACTTAAACCACGATGCCAAACGTTCTCGTTTTTGCTTTAATATTTTATTCTCCATATTATGTGTTTAATATTTGCTGCTCGGTGGCCGTGAACATGTCAGTTTTGTCTTGTCTGTTTTCTTCACTGTGAATCGATGCGGTCACTGTTTGATGTTACTGTGACTGTGACTGTTTGAGTTATGAAACAGTTTAATCCTGATTTAGTTTGTTAGGCTCATTCAAGACAGACTTTTCACAATAAACGCTCCTTTATGAAACACCCCGCTGATGCAGAAAACAAGTGTAAAAGTATGATCACAGTACTTTCATTTGGACAGTGCGACACAGATGGTCACCACTGTGGCAGCTGTTAATCTTTGATTAAACCGACAGGCTCATTCCAGAGGATTTGCCTCTTAAAAACACCAGCAGCACATTTTATCCCACGTGATGATTTATGTGTCTTTGGGTGCGTTTGTTTTGGTAGCCAGGAGAAGGTCAAAAGAGCCCGTCCGGAGTTCATTCAGGCCTCTGAGCTGAGATTCCCAAGACAGCCTCCTCTTCTCCCCCAAGCCCCCCCCCCCCAGCTTTGGGAGGCTTCTTCACAAAACAGAGGACAGGCTCTGTCTGCAGCCGTCAGCGATTGTTTGGGAAGAAAAAAAGGGAAAAAAGAGCCAGAGCACTGCGTTCCTCCATGTGTCCTTGGATCGTTTTCAATGTAAATGCCAGAAAAAGAAAAACACAAAGAATGTTCTGTAACGATTAAAGTGGTCATTTTTTCCTGCTAAAGTGGTTATATAAGAGGGAAGAATGAATCTTTTGAATAGCAGAGGCTGGAGTAAACAAAAAAATGTGCCCTTGTTTCATTAAATGCTGTGTAATCGAGACTTGAAAGAGTCTGATACGTGCTGTGGAAGCCAGCGTGAAACCTGATCAGAAGAAGCAGGAATCTCGCTCAGTTGTTTTGGGCTTGTAGCATCATTTTGAAATGTAAGACAGAAAGCCAGCAAGTACCAGGGATTATGTAGCGTCTAAAACCTTTTCATGCATTCCAGAGCCAAAATGCAGTCATCCATGTGCGGTTCACTGGTGATGTGAGTAAGAGTTTAACAGGCAGTGTAGAAAAGCCTGTTGGGCTCCCCGCGGTGCTCTACAGCAGGCCTAATCCTTACAGCTGACGTCTCTGCCAAGGATCCAGACTATCGGTTACTCTGGTTGATGGAATTCAGGCCGCTCATACAAACTGCCACCGTGCCGATTGAGGAAACACGTCACGTCTTCAGCCTGCTTCTGATAAAGAACTAATGCTGGTGATGAGAGGAGTTGTTATGATTTCACACTCATTTGATTTTCCACAGAAGCTCCAGTCGTGTGGAGACATAGTCCAGCTGACCGCACCCCCGCCTCAGAGAAGGGCCCGGTCTCTGGACCGCCGGACGTCAGACACCGTCATGACGGTGAGTCTGATTGGTCGTGAACTAATAAAAAGCGAATGATTAGTTATCTGTGTCTGTAGATTAAAGCTGCATCAAGCAGTGAGAGGTGACGCTTTAAACTGCAGTGCAGATAAAAAGCATGAGAGCCACGAGGGCGACCCCTAGAGGCCACACAGCTTCTTACACTCCAAGTGGATCTCAGTATTTCCGTAGTACTGACCGAACTGTGACCTGAGCCAGTGGTGCAGGAAGTATTCAGAGCCTTTACTTAAGTAAAAGTACTAATACCACACTGTGAAAATACTGTGTTACAAGTAAAAGTCCTGCATTGAAAATGTTACTAAAATAAAGGTATGTAGGTATACTAATAGTAGTTAATAATAGTAATGCACTTAAAGTATTAAAAGCAGTAAAATGTCCCCTGTGACTGTTATACTATTATATATTATATCATTAGAGTATTATTCCTCTTTAACTTTTGATTATCAAAATAGTTGCCAATTAAGTTTCTGTCATCTACTAAACTGTTGAGTACTTTTATATTTTATAAACTCTTCATATGTTTTATGTGCAAAAATGTACACAACATCTGATTACTATTATTATGATTATTATTAAAGACGAACATTTGTACATTGTGTCTTCTTTACAGCCAGATTTATTAAACTTTAAAAAAGGCTGGATGGTCAAACTGGATGAAAATGATCAGGTAAACATTGATTTAAATTATTTCTATCTGTTAGATCTTTAGATTTAGTTTGTTAATAATCTCTTTCCTTGCTTCCACCTAGTGGAAGAAATATTGGTTCGTGCTGTCGACTGACAGTCTGAGATACTACAAGGACTCAATAGCTGAGGAGGTATTTTGATTTTTTTTTTTACAGAATAACGAAAAGGAAGTGTTTGTGTTTCCTTGAAAATGCTCAAATGTTTCTCTCTCTCTCCTCAGGCTTCAGATCTTAAAGGAGAAATCGACCTCACAAAGTGTTTTAATGTGTCTGAGTATCAAGTGCAGAGAAACTACGGCTTTCAGATCCATGTAAGTGAAAAGTTCCTGCACTAAACAGACAAAAACCGCATCTTCTGCATCAACAAGAGGCTAAGTTTAATGTTTTCACGTCACAGACCCCAAAGGGCGTCTACACGTTGTCGGCCATGACGTCGGGGATTCGCAGGAACTGGATCCAGGCTCTGATGAAAAACGTACATCCAGCTAGCGCCCCTGATGTAGCCAGGTAGAGTCAACAATCTTCAACCAGTCATAAAGTGGGTGATATCCAGTCTGAGATATAAGTTTGAGTTAAGGGCAGAATAAAAAAGTTTTCAGGATCAGTGAATGCTGTACTCAGATATTATACTTAACAACATTGTAAAAATACTTTATTACAGTACCAAGTACAGTACTTGAGTAAATGTACTTTCCATCACTGTACGATTAAGTTTCATGATCTACTGTCTAATTATTTATCAGATTTTCAGAATAAAAATAAAATAAAATGTATTATTGCTTGGACCCAGAACATTAGTGGCTATAACTCAGATTTTGGTGTTAAACTATATTCGTTAGGCTTCTCCTTTCCATTTAGAAACATGATTAAAAATTTAAAAATGACTTTCATTATCCTCCATCTAAACATACCTACATGTTGTGTACAGTTTGCCTGGCCACCACGGTCCCTGCAGCCCACCTGAGGCCCTCCCCAAACCAGATGTGACTCAGGACTCTCCCACCGCCGACGTCTGCACAGAGAGAGACTCTCACCCCAAACACAGGAGTGTGATGGAGAGACGACGGGAGGGACGCTACAAGACCTTCGACTGGGCTGAGTTCAGGCCTCAGAGCAAGCCCACTCGGGACGCAGATCCTCAGAGGACCAAAGATCTGTGCTCGCTGGAGTTGGGCGACCTGGAGAGGAGGAAGAGGCGGGAGGAGAGGAGGAGGAGGTATGAGAGCATGCTGGGCCTCTCTCTGGGTTGGGAGGTGATTGGAGATAAAACAGCAGACGTCAGAGCGCTGAGTCCAAAATCACAGAAAAAAGTGGAGGAAGAGATCGAAGAGTGCTGGAAGCAGGTGGAGAAGACTGTCTTCGGCCTGGAGAGGACCGTCCCCCTGTTTACTGCAGTTAAAGACGCTGTGGAGACGGAGAGGCTGCTGGACAGCTACAGGAAGGGGGTGAGACTTTAAATAAAATAAATATATATAAAATAAATATATTTATATTTTAAAGTTATTGTTCTTATATAACATGTGGTCTCTACTGTACTGTGAGGGTTCTTGATGATCACGTTGACTAACTGGACAGAGGAGCATGATTATACAGGATTTGATGTCTTTTTTTAATCCCTTTATCAGATTCATTATCGTAGCAACAGATTTGGGATGTGAGAAGCCTTTATATGTGAACTGGTTGTGTTTTGCAGGTGGAGGATCTGAAGGTCCAGCTGGCAGAGTCGGAGCGCGGCAGACTGGAGCTGGAGGCTCAGCTCAGTACAGCAGGATATTATCAGCAGCAGGTCTGCCTCTTTTTGGGCCTCAGCTACTCGCTTTTGTCAGTTTTTGATATATTTTTATGAAACAATCATGCTTTGATCAGTTTTAATTTTTTCAGTCGGTCTCTGCCTCTGAACACACAGTAGCTGATCCTTTCTCTGTTGTCTTTCCTAAAGCTGGACCCTCCGCCGAGTTCTGAGGCTGATTTTTTCCCATCGGACACAAATGAAAAGCCAGTAAACAGCCACACACAGACCCTGGAAGATGTGTACAAAGAAACCAGAGAGCTCTTACAGCAGCAGAACATCATCAGACAGGTCATGCAGGAGCAGCTCAGCCTTGAACCGCCTCCATTAACACCTCAGACCCCGAGCATCTGGCTGCACGATACAGAGGGCAATTTCCAAGAACTGGAGGATTTGCTTCCTGAGACGGTATCCACATCTTTATTATCCCCTGAATCAGACAGCCAGGACTTATCCTCTCAGAGCGATGCAGAAACTATAGAACTGCACTTGGACGTTGCAACAACCAACCACCAGAATCAGCTGGACAGAGAAGACCGTCAGCAGGTTCCCAGCTCAGAAACACAAATAAATAACAGCAAACATGGTTCTGTAATTCTGGAGAAGCCTGATGAGGGACACGACAACTCGCTGAACGGCTGTGTAGAGCATCATATACCTCCAGACCAGGTGATGGTGAGGAGGCTTTCCCAAGAGGTGGAGCTGCTCACCAGCCAGAACCAGGCTCTCAACCAGCGCAACCAGGAGATGCTGAACCAACTGACAGAAGCAGACCGCGAGATAGAGAGACTGAAAGCAGAGCTCAGCAGCAGGTACACTGAACCCCATCACCTCCCTGAGGTGGAACAGCTGGGACGAGCAAGGGTAGAAGACCTACAGGGGGAGCTGAGCTTGAGAAGCCAGCAGCTCCTGGAGGCCCAGACCTTGATCGCCTCCCTGGAGGAGAATCTGAGGGAGGCAGAGGCGCTGCTGCAGCTGAACGTCCCGACAGAAACTGAAGAAACAGGACAGGAGAAGAGCGAGAGTGCTGAGAAAGCGGAGGGATACCTGCTTATGTGTTTGGGGGCTGCAGAGGCCAAGCTGACGGAGCTGGAGAGGCAGCTTGACCAATCAGAAGTGAGCTGCAGGGAGCTCCGGACGCAGAACGCAGAGCTGAAGGAAGCGGAGAAACTTAACCGACAGACAGCTGTGGAGGCGGAGGCCGACATCAGGAGGCTGAATGAGGAGTTGGAGAAGAAAGAGAGGCTGAAGGATGGAGACACAAACGGATGTGTTTCTGGTGAAGAAAGGATGAAGCAAGTGATAGAGGGAATGGTCATGAGGTTGAACGCTTTGGGGAAATTACTGGAGGTGATTGATACGTTGGATGTTGGTCTGAGAAGAGATGAGAATAAGCCTTCAGTGGTGAGGCAGTTGGAGTGGGAGGAAGAGTTTTGGAGTTTGCTGCTCGACAAACTGAATCTCTCCCAGTTTAATGAGGAGAAACTTCTTCTCAGTGAGGTGACAGAACGAATGATAGTGGAGAAACAAATGCTGCTTTTAGGGCATGGTCTATTTCCTGAGACAGAGTCATGCACAGATGAAGGGAGGAAAGGTTTGAAAGATCTGGATATTATTTGGAATACTGCAAGTGAGACAGCGACAGAAAGCAAAAAGACAGACGAAAGCAGGATATTTGAGTTGAATGACCAGCTGTGTGAGATGGAACAGTTTAGAGTCGTCACACAGATGAAGATTTCTTCCCTAAAACACCTCACCTCCTCTGTCGGCACCTCTGCACATGACAAACTCCAGTTGATGGCTGACAGGCTCTCCGACAAGCATCCCATGTCTGGTTTCATCCACTCTGCAGCAACTGAAGCGTTATACTGCTGTCATTTAAGCCGGCTTCAGTCAAAATACGAGGGGGAGCTGGAAGAAACCAAACAGAAACTGCTCACTTCTTCTCTCATCTGCAGCAACTGTGTTGACCTGATGGAAGAAAACAGGGAGCTCAGAGAGAGACTGTCAAACCTAGAAGAACAGCCGTCGTCGTCATCGGGCGGTAAGATGAACACGAGTTGCCAGACAGAAGAGATTTACCCACAGGACACAGATCTTGAGGTACAGGTAGCAGATGAAACACCAGAGGAGGAGATGGTCGAGTCTCTTGAACTCGACCGTATGGAAGTTCCACTGTCAAGTGTCGAAGGTCAGTTGGGAATCCAGGAGATAACAGATGAAAACACAGAGAAAGGTGATGCGTCCCACAAGGAAACAGATCCGAGCTGGGAGACGGAACAGGTTTCAGAGCTGAGAAGAAGAGTGACGGAGCTGACGGAGCTGCTGACTGTCAGGGAAGAAGAGTCTGATGGGAAAATGAGTTCTGTTCAGATGCAACATGAGAAGGAGATGGAAAGGCTGAAAGTAGGTAGCGCCGGGGGGGGGGGGTTCATAGTTGAAACTTATTTAAAGATACTTAAGTTACAAACAATGCTGACTCCTCAAATCAGCCTGCACTCACAGCAGAGAAAAAAATCGTATAAAAATCAAATATTGCCATAAAGCAGTCCTGATTATTGATTTACAACATTTCCCACATTAGTCTAATACATTATGAGATATTAAAAGCCACCACGTGGTAATCATAAATTCATCATCACCCACCGCTACTTTGACATGTTGTGAGCGGTGATGTAATGTTGACGACTGATACCTGATTGAAATTGAAAGAAACCAAAACAACATTCGTCCAACGTCATATAATATAATATAAATTTAATGACCCATGTCAACGTCTGTTGTTCCTCCAGGTCACATGTGAGCGCGGCTTCGCCTCCATGGAGGAGTCTCATCTGAAGGTCGTGGAGGAGCTGCAGCGTCGACACCAACAGGAAGTGGAGCGCCTCCTGGTGGAGAGAGACAGACTGCTGGAGGAGGAGAGCGCCGCTACTGCGACCGGTGAGGAGAGACTCTCGTCGCTCCTGTCTGCAACACGTTTTATGATCTGCTTCTGATTCAGTTTATAATCCTCTTGTGTCTCCTCATTCGTCTTCTTCTCCTCAGCAATCAAAGCCATCAAGAACGCTCACCGGCTGGAGCTGGAGAGGGAGGTGCAGAAGAGGCGTCAGTCAGAGAACAGCACAGGAAACACACACCTGGAGGACGTATACGGACAACACCGGTGCGTCTTCCAAACAAACTTCATATTGAGGCATCTTCATTGCACATCTTTGTTTTGTTTTGCTGGTCAGACGTTTTGTCTTTTGAAAGTCTGTGTGTGTGTTTTGTGAAGTGAGGAGCTGACCTCCTACCAGCGGGAGCTCCAGGTTTTGTCCCAGCAGTTCTCTCTGAAGTGTCTGGAGAACGGACATCTTGTCCAGGCTGTGGATGCAGAGAGGAAGGCCTTGTGTCAGTGCCAGCAAGAAAACCAAGACCTGAGGACCAGAAACCAGGTGAGAGCTCTGATACACGTCTTTAATAGTTTTATATTGTTGGTTTCTTCTTTCAAACTATTCCGAAGGTTTTTGTTTGTATAAAAATTAGACAATCCTGGAGGAGATGTGTGTATTCTGAGTTGTTTTCTGCTTTCTACAACGTTTTTTATTTAACCTCCAGACATCAACAAACATTTTCAAATTCTACAGATAGGTGCTTTAATGTTCTGCAGAGCTCTAGTTAGCATTGCAACTACAGTTCCCACAATGCTCTGTGGGAAAGTAGCTATAATGTTGCCATGGAGTCACTGAGTTAAGCTGTGGGCTTCAACTGGAGCCCAGTTTTTCACCTCACACAGTATCTTTCCTTCACGTCTCTCCCTCCACACTCAGCTCTCGCCTCACAGTTTGAAAACGTCTCCGAATGTTTGAAATATTTTATATATCGGTTTCTGTTGGATGCATCTAAAGATAAGGCGGTGTTATTGAGAGCTATATACTTTGATGAGGTTGGAAAGATAAAACAAAAACATGGTGTCATTAAGTGAGAAGCCTCATTGTTGTGTTGTCTTCGACTCGTCCAGGAGTTGAGCGGTCACCTCGCAGCCGAGATCACCAGACTTTGTTCTCTGGCGAAGCAGGACGCCCTGCCGCTCAGTCAGGGGATGGATGTGTACGAAATGGAGGTACGTCTTCTCTTCACGTCTCTCCACTCCTGTGTGCAGCTGGAGGGACAGAAAGGCGAGAAATGAGAGGGAACTGTTTAAAAACGACAGACTCATGTCTCTGACGTTTTGTACAAAAGGAAACCAGAAATATTTTACTTTTAGTTCGACATATCAACCAAAGATGATGACACAGTCTCCACTGCCCCCAAAGTGACCAAAAAATCAGCTATTGCAGCTTTAAGTAACATTTTAAATACAGGACTTTAACTTGTAACAGTATACTTACAGTGTGGTATTTGTACTTTTATTTAAGTAAAGCATCTGAATACTTCTTCCACCACAGTTGCTGAAATAAGGTTGAAATCTTAAAAACAATTAAATAGAGTTTAACTAAGTTTGTAGAGTTTGAGTTCTCTGTCACGCGTTTACTGAACCAGTGTGTGGCTCCCTCATGTGTTCATTGTCAGTCATTACAATTACATCTGCAATAAATATTGAATACAGTGAATCCACATCTGAATGGGGGGTGGGCTGCTCTCCTTTCTTACAGTTTCACTTTATTTTATGTGCTTCAGGATTGTTTTTCTTTATCAAGTGTGTCTCTTGTTTAGGCCTCCAGATGTCACCAGTACTATGCAGTATCTAACCTCTCAAAATACTCATATGTGTCGTTTCAGTGTGAAAATGTTTGTTTTTTTTACTTCAACCTTTTCTAAAGATATGAAGCTGATTGTTTGAAGTTTTAATTTCAGATTACCCTGCGAGTGAAGGAGTCGGAGGTGCAGTGTCTGAAGCAGGAGATCACGTCTCTGAAGGACGAACTGCAGTCGGCACAAAAGGTGGGAGTCACAGACACAGCAGCTGTCTGAGGTCAAAGAGAGGAAGTGAATGAACCAACCTGATGTCTGTGTCACATTACAGGACAAGAGGAACGCCACCAAGAAGTACAAGGACATGTACACCGAGCTGAGCATCCTGAGGGCCAAAACAGAGCGAGAGGTGGACGAACTGAGGGACAACCTGAGGCTGGCTCACCGCGCTCTGGACCAGACTTCACTGTGAATTATCAGTTTTTAAAATAGCAACATTACATTTGTTTTCACTGTAACATCTCTCTTTAGTTTTATCCACAAAAAATATATTTAAAACAAAACATAATTTCCTTCCATCATCTCTTTTGTCTTATTTAATAAATCCACAAACTCACTTCACACTGCTTTTTATTTTTGCTTTTGATCGGTCACTTTTTAAACAAAGATGTTTATATTGTCAGTCTATTGTGTTTTGTATCTGGACTAATTATTAACCTTTTTGACACAGAGTTTGTGATTTATGTTGATTTCTCCTGCAGTGATCCTGTGAAAGTGCAAGTTTTTTGTTTTTCAGTATTTTCAATTTACCAAATATTAGTTACTCTATGTTTAAATATATATAAATACTATCTGTACAGCCATTTTATTATAGTAATACTTTAATCTGACGCATGTGTGATCACATGTATGTTTTCGTCCTCTCCTCTGCTGTATGTGTCGTTAAACTGTTTTTTTTATCAATTAGATCTTTTAAATTAAACTCATTTTCTGGCAAGTTACTCTGTCATACACAAACTGTAATTTATATGTGCACACTGCAGTATTATTAATATTAATGTTTTTTTATTATATAAAATTGGCAGATTAAACCTCTACTGTCTCTGTTATTTTGTGTTGTTGCCGCTTCAGTTTGTAAAAAAGATGAAAACTCACAGATAAAACAGTCATACAGTATTAATACAGTTATTCTGCTGTGTTGTGAATATGCAGCAAAAAAATATTCATATGATATTCATGTCTTAGTATTCAGCACTATTTCTGGAGGAAGAAGAAGACCGTGAAGTTTCCTAAAGAATAAAGTTATGTTCCGAGGGAACCTTTCAAAATAAAAGCTCTATTTGACACGATGTATCAGGGTTGTCAAGGTTCAAGGTTGTTGTTTTTTAAATAAGCAATAAATATAAACATCTTAACATCTACCATGTGCAATACTTCTGTATAAAGTGCTAGTTAATATTACTGTTGGTCAACTTAAAGATAAAAGGCACGAGGTAGATTAAAAACAGAGTTATTATAGTGTGTAGAGCTTTCACACAACAAATATCTACCGACAGTTCATTGACTGTACTTTTACAATTTTGAGGTACTTGCATTTCCATTTTCTGCTACTGTGTACTTCTCTACTACATTTATTTGGTGACTTAAGTTACCAGTTTCTTTGCAGATTCAGTTTAATGATAAAAACTATAATCAACAAATAAACGAGGATCTATTTCTATAGGTTAGGTGGGGGGAAATTCACAAGCTACACTACAGTATATAAAGCAATTAATCTCCACCTTTACCATCTGCAACATGAAAAGTGATGAACACATTAATGCATCAATAATTAAGATCTAATAGTAAAATAAATATTATTCTGAAATGGCCCATTCTGTAGCGCTTTTTGGCACTTTAAGGATATTTTGATGCTAATAGCCTATTTATGTACTGTTGTATAAGTAGATATGTGTTGCTACTTGTACTAGTAAAAGTAAAAGTAAAAGATAGCAAAATATCTGAGTACTTCTTCCACCACCACTGTTAAAATACCACTGTCTTGCACAGCTGTTTGGTTTTCATTCTGTTTTGATTACAATAATATGATACAATGATTGATATACAACGTTAGATAGCTAAAACATTACCTTTTTATTCATATTAGCAGCATGGTGAGCATTTTGTTTTCTTACAACGTTAGCTCATGTGAAATGTGTCGCGTAATTAAAAAACACCCGAGCTCTCTTCTCCAACTAGAATTTGGAAATTGCAACTACCTTTTACTTTGAAAGGCACGTTGTTCTCTTCCGGTGTCACCATGTTTGTTTGGATGTGACTTGACGCTGAAGGAAGGAGGTGTCCATGATGACAACTTTAAATACCAACAGTGGCGACGGGGCTGTAATCCCCAGCTAACATTTCTTTAGCAAAAATGTTCATCACTCGTCGCCGCGTCGCGTGTCGTCTACGTTTGGAGATAGCTTCGCGTGCTAACGTTAGCTAGTCAGCTAGCTAGCATGAACTCGGGCTGTCGCTGCTTTTGTTTACATCCAGTCCTGATGAGGGGCCTGGAGAGGTGTGTTAGCTAACCCAGCTACCCGACTTGTTTGAGGGAAAGTGTCATCCTAAAAGCCCGCACTGTGAGGACCGCGGTCCTCCATCCAGACTACTGCCACCTCAGGGGTAAGACCACCTGCAGTTTAACTTTAAAAGACATATTTAACACTTGTTGTAAGTTAGAGCTGCAGTACATCATGTGATTATTTACAGGCAGGTTACATTACCTTTTACATTACTCATGGATGGGCAACTGAACGGGCCTACCTGTTAACATTTCTTATTAGAAAGATCACTCAGTGAGATCCAGATCGTGTTATTCTTAACAGAATATTAATGATAAATAAATAAATAATATTAATATTAATAATATAATATTGAGTATCTGCCAACCAAATCCAATCCAATATTAGTTTTTGTTGATTTTCCCTTCATGTCACAGCTGCACAGCACACTGAGACTACTGTAGTATTTCATTAAAATACACTAAATTAGTAAAAGCAATTAAAATAAACAAAATAGAAACCTGCATCTGGGGGGGGGGGGGGGTTGTTTCATATAATATTTTGTATAGTGTAGTATAAATACTACAGTACACTATGCAAAATAAACATACCTGTTAAGTTCAGTTGTGTGTTCAGTAGTGGCCTCCGCCCAGAGACTACAGGTGAAAATTAGCTTCCAGGTACAATATATGTATTGTGCATTGTCCCTACTAAATAAACAGAAATAGATTAAATTAAAGTGGCATGGCAGCTTCTAACAATGACTTTCATTATCGATCAATCTGCCTGTTATTTTTAAGATTAATCAATTCCTTGTATAGTCTATGAAATGTCCAAAAAATACCCATCACAACTTCCCAGAGCTCTTCAAAAGTCCAAAACCTAAAGATAGTTTACAGTGAATTATGACAATGAAAAGTTGACACCAGAAAACATTTCCTACAATTCATAGAATATATGATTAATCAGAAACATAATGTGCAGGTTAACAGAAAATATAAATAATCATTATATATATATATATATCACCAGACCCCGAGCACCTGAAAACAGACTTAGAACAGAACTGGTAAGAAACAGTATCAAATTATACCTCTCAATAATGTTGTTGTCAAAATTTGTCTTTTTGCAGTGATGGAAGTGTCCTCTCAGGATCCATCTCTCATGGCTATGGACCTGTCGAAGGGCTTCTCAGTCAACCCCCTGACCCGCAGCCACACTGAAGCCATGGACCTGGCAAAGAAGCCCGAGTGGTACCACAGACGCCCACCGAGCTGCAGCACGGAGATCAGCTCCTCGTACAGATCCAGAGCCTCGTCCTCCTACAGCTCTCTGTCCGCACAGCTGCATCCTGAGCCGGGTGCACCTGTCCACTGCAGAGACATGGAGCAGGACCCGGAGTCTTTAAGTAACTACATGAATTCGACACTAGCTCCGGGGCTGGATCTGTACCGCGACAGAGCTCACGGCAACCTGTGGCATCCAGGTTTCTATGGCGGACCAGACCCACCCGGAGGTCCAGTTCCTGAAAGCAGCGGCGGAGAGGAGAGCGACAGCGGCTCCGATGTTATTTTCCTCGTCTCCTCAGCTAAGGAGCCGCTCTTATGCAGTCCGTTCATCCAGGACAGTGTGAGGCACATTGTGGAGCCCCTGTCCCCAGCTGTGTCCTCGCTGGACGAAGGGAGAGGTTGCTATCATCTACCTCAGCCTCTGAGCTCACCCAGTCCTGACAGCTCGTACTCAGAAGACTCTTCAGACAGCTCGGTGGATATTCCTGTGCATCACACCCGGCCCATAGTCCTCCTGTCAGACCTCAGTGCTGTTTATGGCAACCCCGCTGAATCTCCAGTAGATATTTCAAGCGACGACAGCGACGTTATCGAAGTTGCAGTCACTGATGAAAAGAAGAAAAGCAACACCTTTCCCTGTAAGAAAAGTGTTCCTTGTAAGAAGAGTCTGGTGAGAGAAACTCCTCCTCAGAGTGAGGAGGAAAAACCTCCACCCAGAAGAGTACGACGTAGCACAAGAATCAGGAAATCTGTCTCTGAAATTCCTCAATTTACCAGCAGTGTGTCTCGGCACAGTTTGAGGAGACAAGCCAAAAACGATGTGGTGGGTATATATAACGAAAGCTGTGATTCTGATGACATGATGGAGTACGCGGGGAGGCTGTCCAGCTCAGAAGCAGACGAGCCGGTCTCGCAGCCAAACGTGTCACAAAGAGTGAGCAGTAACTCAGAGGAGTCTGGTGAGGACAGGAAGTCGCCGCAGAGCGAGACGCATGAGCCACAGCCCTGCCGCAAAGTGTCGCACACGAAAAGCATCAATCATAAACGAAAAAAGCCCCTCACCATTCGTAAAACAAAAAAGTTAAGAAGAACTGAACAGAAACAAAACAGCAGAATCCCACCAGAGCAGCATCAAAGGAAAGAGTCGGCAAACACAAAAACTGTCACAAGACGGAAGAAAAAAAAGCGAACGCCGACCGGACCTTCTGCTCAGTTTCCTCCCAGAGAGCCAGAAATCAAGCTTAAATATGCAAACACAAAAGAGGAAAAGAAGGACAAGAAATCGGGCAGTTTTTGCCCCTTTGTTCACATGGACAAGAGGATATGCACCGTGGTCAACTATCAGGAGGAGGAAGCGACGGTCAGGAGCAGCAGAGGACAGCAGCAGCCGGCCTCCAGGTCTCTGTCTGGGTTTGTTCCTCATACGTCCTGTTTCCAGCTGGGTCGGTTCAGCTCCGAGAGCAAGTGTCAGGCCACGCTGCTGTGCTGCCTGTGCGGTCAGACGGCCAACGCCATGGGCCTCGGGGATCTTCACGGCCCGTACTATCCCACCAGCCCACCTTTGGACTACCAGAACCAGAACCAGCTGCAGAACTGCAGGACTGAGCAGAAAGAGGAAGAACATTTACGGGGACTTGTAAAAAGACATTCAGTAAATTCCTCAGATGGCGGTTGTGGTGGTTACGACCGTCCTGCTGTCAAATGTTTCCTCAAGAGCGACAGCCTCTCTCTCCCAAAGGTGCCTCTTCATCTGGACGAGTGCTGGATCCACGAGGACTGCGGTATCTGGTCCGCCGGCGTCTTCCTGGTCAGAGGGAAGCTGTACGGGCTGGAGGAGGCGGCCCGGCTCGCACAAGAAACAGTGAGTGACACAGAACAAGGTCTCTTTAAACAATATTAGGACTGAGAGATCAACTGTGTGTGGACTTATTTAATGGGAACATTACTGTATACCATCATTTAAAAATAAAAATAAAGTTATTTAAGGTCTTGTTTTACAAATGCAAAGAATTGTGTCTGATGTGAGAGAGATACTCTTATTAATTATTATTGACATGTGGAATCCTTGTAAGGTAATAGTCTAATCAAGTCTATTATGGCTGCAACTACTATTATACTACATTTTCTTCCTTTTTATTATCAAAATAGTTGATTATTTCGATCCAAAGTGGATATTGTTCAAAGTTCTTTTTCCCTCAATTTCAAGTTAAAAAAAGACAGATATTAAAAAAATACTATCATGATATCACTGCTTTTTTTCCTCACTGTGGGCTTCTCTTTTCAGATATGTTCAGCGTGCCAACAAACAGGTGCAATAATGGGATGTTTCCAGAAGGGCTGCCCCAGAAATTATCACTACAGATGTGCCATTCAGTCAGGTACAGTATGAGAAATGTGTCAGGGAAGTAGATCTGCTATAAAGGGGTAAATTAGAAACTGTTATTATCCAGTTGAGTTAGTTAAAGTTATTCTTTTTTCTTCTTTTTTGTGTTTAACTGCTGTTAACTCTGGCTGTGAAAATGATGTTTAAAGTGACGGATCTGTCGAGCGCTTGAGTCACCTGTGCTTTTCTTATTTTGTGTGGGAAGGCTGTCGTTCTCACTCAGCCTGAGTCGATGACTTTTAAAGTCTTATTTTGTGCGTCTGTGTGTTTTTCAGGCTGTGTCTTAATTGAAGACAACTTCTCAATTCGATGTCCAGAGCACAAGGTAAACAGAAGTGAAGTATGATGAGCTGCTTGGCCTCTGGGGGTCACTAGTGTAGCCTTTAAGCTGTGGTACTGTCTCCAAATACTTCATCCTGCACACTAACTGTGGAAGAAGTACTCAAGTAAAAGTAGTAATACCACACTTTGAAAATAATCTGTCCTGCATTCAAACTTTTACTTAAAGTACCTGCAGCTGTGAAATGTGGAGCTAATTTCAGCTACTTTATGTAGTGCTGGGTAGCTTAATCTATAATAATGTATCATCATTTATTAGTTGATTTATATTTTGTATTAATAATCTGTACAAGTAGCCAGTATAAATGTAGTGGAGTACAAGTATAAAATAACAGAAAATTGAAATAGTTAAGTAAAGTACAAGTACCTCAAAAATGTGCAGCACTTGAATAAATGTACTTCGTTACTTTCCACCACTGATGACGGGCATAGTATATGAAATGTTTGTATGTATATGTAGTTCTCTGTGTGGAAGGTATATATAGAGTAACATATTTGGTCAAAGTTGGGAGTAAATAATCAAAATAAAGTGTATTTTTATAAACAAACTACTTAAGATGGATAGCTGAAAGAACACATTTACTGTCAGTGAAGATTATCCAAAGGCAGAGTGCAGTATTTTCATTTTTTAGGTATTATGTAGTTCTATAGTAGTTATTTATAGCAGTTATTATAATAAGCAGCCTAAAATGAGGGCATCACATTTTAATCCGTTACCCAGTTTTTCCAGCTGCCTTGAACATTTTAAACCCTTTTGTCTCAACTTCACTGGTTCTGTAGTTAATGAGCACACAGTGATGTTTTAGACAATGTTGTGCTTTCAGTGTTGGACTTCACTGATGCTCTTTGTGGCTGAATGGGAGCAAATCCCTGCAGACGGGTTCAAACATCTGGTGGAAAGACTGGAACCAGAAGAGAGGAGACTTTAAGAGCAGCAGATTACTGCCGGGACTTTAGAACAATGTTGAACAATCACATACTGGTGAAATGTTCCAGTGTCCACATACTTTTGGCCACATAGTGTACTTGGTCTTGTGATCTGTATCCCTTCCACTTTGTATGTGAAAGCCTGATTGTACCTAGTATCCTGTAGGAGTATGCAGTAGTATTGTGCTTTATTCAGTACACACTGTACTGTGAGCTTTAAGAATATTCCCACAGTTCACAAGTTCAGTTTTGAAGAAGATAATCAGATCTACTTCTTGCTGTGTTATCTGATAATCATCACATGTCCTGCTTTGGAAAAATGTATTGATTATTATTTATTTATTTCCAGCTGATGTGTGTTTTGTATCCAACAGAACAAACAGTTCACAAGTGTAACCAGACAACACAAGAGATGACGCTATCATCAGAGAAGACATTTGGGGGCACTGGAGGTATTTAATATTTATCATTTAAACAAGTGTAATTTTAGTAGCTTGTGGAGCTGCAACAATCGGGTGAAAATTAATGGGCAACTATTTTGATAATCGATTAATTGTTGAAATAATTTTTCAAGCAAACATGTCAAACATTTAATGGTTCCAGGTGTCACAGTTGTTTGGGGTACCTGGAAAGATTGTTGAGCAGCTCAACTAATTTGAAAAAATATAAATTACGATTTGAATAAAAAGATTTATCTACACATTGAGGCAGCTGTAACGCAGCGGCTAGCAAGTGAGCAGTAGAAACAGTTAGCTTAAAGTAATAGATAGTTGAAATAGTTCGATGAAAGACATGGATGAACAGATCATACTTCGCTAAAAGGGTTAGAAAGTTAGCTTAAAAACTGTTGAAAGTGTTTGCGGTTATGCTGGTGCAATAGCTAAAAGTAATGTATAAACAATTGAAACAGTTAGCTAAAAGTATAAATAGCTAAAAGTAATGGATATAAACAGTTGAAACAGTTAACTAAAAGTATAAATGGTTGAAACAGTTAGCTAAAAGTATAAATGGTTGAAACAGCTAAAAGTATAAATGGTTGAAACAGTTAGCTAAAAGTATAAATGGTTGAAACAGCTAAAAGTATAAATGGTTGAAACAGTTAGCTAAAAGTATAAATGGTTGAAACAGTTAGCTAAAAGTATAAATGGTTGAAACAGTTAGCTAAATGTATAAATGGTTGAAACAGCTAAAAGTATAAATGGTTGAAACAGTTAGCTAAATGTATAAATGGTTGAAACAGCTAAAAGTATAAATGGTTGAAACAGTTAGCTAAAAGTATAAATGGTTGAAACAGTTAGCTAAAAGTATAAATGGTTGAAACAGCTAAAAGTATAAATGGTTGAAACAGTTAGCTAAAAGTATAAATGGTTGAAACAGTTAGCTAAAAGTATAAATGGTTGAAACAGCTAAAAGTATAAATGGTTGAAATAGTTAGCTAAAAGTATAAATGGTTGAAACAGCTAAAAGTATAAATGGTTGAAACAGTTAGCTAAAAGTATAAATGGTTGAAACAGCTAAAAGTATAAATGGTTGAAACAGTTAGCTAAAAGTATAAATGGTTGAAACAGCTAAATGTATAAATGGTTGAAACAGCTAAAAGTATAAATGGTTGAAACAGCTAAATGGCTAAAAGTATAAATGGTTGAAACAGTTAGCTAAAAGTATAAATGGTTGAAACAGTTAGCTAAAAGTATAAATGGTGGCGTCCATTAAGGAACTCTTCAGTTCATGGTGGGGGTACGTCTGACAACAAAGGTTGGGGACCACTGCTCCAGGATATTGAAGTGGTCATTTTCGACAATAAAAATGACTGTTAGTAGCAGCTCTACTCCTAATTAAAAAAACTTCTAAATGCATAAGAATAGAATGAGCTCATGTCCAGAAATAAATGTCTTCCTCTTTAATGTCATTTAATGTCCTTTTCTTCCAGAGTGATCCACAGATCTCCTCAGGGTGCGACGTGATCTGCCTGGTTTCACCTCTGCAGTTTTGTAACACTAATTAATGTGAGTTTAATGTGTGTTTGCTCGAGCAGGAAGCAAACCTTCTGGGGAGATTTCACTCGTCATCACAGGCAGATCGACCGGGGGCCATTTTTATAAGATGTGTCTTTGTTTTGTTCTATTTCTATGGAGTGTGTGTGTGTGTGTGTGTGTGTGTGTGTGTGTGTGTGTGTGTGCGCATGGAAGTGTGTATGGCTATTTATTCCTCTTCTTGAAGATCCACACTTACATACAGTTTATTATTTGAACATAATAATTATATTAGAGTTTAAATGAGCTTTATGGACTTGTTGTATAGACTATTATATCTTTATATAAGAACACTTTTCTTTTCTTTCTACAGTTTTTGTACTACTTTTCTATTCCTGTTAGTGCTTCATTCATCACATAACCAACATAATTTATTTTCATCAAGTTGCATGCACAGCTGATGTTTGCTACAATGCACTTTATAGTATAATTTTATTCTGTCAGTTGTTATTTATGTCTATTTGTAGACTTTGTTCATCAATCTTTACTAAGATTATTTAAATTTAATATTAAGCTGCACTAAGCAAGATTTATATGTATAAAAATATGGAATTCCTGTCTAAATCACAAAGTAGGGCTGCGATAAAGAACATACCGTCCGCTTTAACAGAGACCACAAACTGTACATTCACCTTATTCAAGCAGATTTATTTCGGGTGTCAGGTTTGGACGCCTCTCCTCTCACAGGATGTGGAAACTTAATATTGACAAACCGAACAAAATGTCTCATAAACATCAGCAAGAGTTCAGTCCAGAAAAAGATGCAGACATCAGCCTTCAGTGTTGAGTGGGCGAGCTGGTAAATTCTTCTCATATGTTAACAGGATTTCAGAAAATGTAAAGTTTTAAAGGGTCAGTTCAACAAAATCACTGAACAAATCACTTAATCCAAGTGGTGTAATTGAGATTGATGAGGTTATTAGAGCTGAAACAATTAGTCAGTTGACAGGAGATTAATCAACAACTAGCAAAAATGCCAAACACATACTAAATCCAACCTCTCAAATGTGAGGATTTGCTGCTGTTTTCTGTATTATCTCATGCAGTACACTGTTGATCAGACAAAACAATCTGACTTTTTCACTCGTTGGCATGTTGGAACTACAGTTCCCATCATTTTGGGGCTTGTAAAGGGAATGTAAACTGGACATATCATTTTGCCATTGATCCGTTGAGTTAGCTGTGGGCTAGGACTTGAGCCGAACATAGGCTACGAAACCTAAATTTGTATACATTTTTGGAAAATTAGGACCCTTTAAAGTATGAGGAATGAGCTATAAGCAGTTGCTGTTTGCAGTGTATCCATGGATGTACAGACAGCTATCACTGTAGTACTTTGATACTGAAGAAAACCCAAAAACGTGATGATTCTGAGGCAAGTTCTGCAGTTATAAGGAACCTCAAGTAGATTTATGGATTTGCGATGGAATCCAGTATAAAAACCTCTGTTCTGGATAATCAACAGATCCATTGACCATCATGCTGCACCAAATGTAAAAAGGAAATAGATAAAAATCTCCACGCTGATGTCTGTGGATTATCCTCATCCAATAAAACTGAGTACATAACTAGATAAAGTACCGCTGGAGTAAGACGGAGAGTATGTTTTTGTGGTTTTGGTGAATTGACTCTTTAATGTATTTCAGTTACCTCTAGTTGCCATGTAGAGCTGAAGTCGCCTTGTGCAGCTTTAACTATCCATCTGTGTGTGAGCTCTTGTATTTCAGTTCACGAGTCGTGACAGGCAGTTGAAGCATTCATTGTTTTTAAATGGTCAGAATGTCATGCCTGCACTTTTTATTATTTGAGGATTAAAAAGATAATTAATGTTATTTAATAAAAGTCAATAAAACTGAACCCTTGTCTTTCTCTTGAAATGGACAAATTGATTTAGAAACACTGACTTCTGCAGTGAACGTTTCTCAGTGTTTGTTAGAAGAAATGTTTGTGCAGAAATTGGGATCCACAATCGTTGCTCCTACACAGAAACAAAATGTTCTTGCTGCAAGGAGCGAAGTGTGTCTGTGTTTGTGTGGTCTTTTGGCAAGTCGCCAAATATCTGAAGGGGGTTGCACTGGAAACAAATATTTGTTGTACTTGTTTCCAGTGCAGTTTAACTCATTTTAATGTCGTCTTGAAACTAGCAGAATTACTTTTCTCAAGGAAATCCCACAATTTGTGCCGTTTTTCTTGTAATTTCGTGGTTTGAAGATGCATTTGTGATTAAAACAACATGTTTGTTATTGGTGTTGGAGGATCATCAGGTTTGTGAACAAAAGGTCACATGTTAGGAAACACCAATATGTTGCAAGTCATAAAAAAACTGAACCCTTTCAGTCCCGGGCCAAACCCTCAGGTTTTGTATTACTTGCATGTATCTGCCTCAGTCTCATACTAGCTTCCTTCTTTTTCAGGATAACCGGGGCTATTTGAAAATGAAAAAAATATTTGATGTGAATTATTGCCTTCAGGATTTATGATGGATTACATACATGTGCAATTTAGGTTTGCACATAAGATATGATAAGTGTTTATTGATCCTCGGAGGGGAAATTCAGGAGTTGCAGCAGCACAAGGACAAATAAGTAGAGAGAAAAGTACACATACATACAGTACCCACAAACACTTGTACTTATTGTTACTATTACTAAAATCAAGCAAAGTGGTGTGATAAGTAGTTGCAAGTATTGTATATGTAGAGTAATATGACACATCTACTGTAACAACATACAGCGTATATAACATAATATTAACAAGTATTTATACTTATGTTTGTAATTAATATAGAGATATGGTATAGTACATGTATGTAATAAAACAGTATAACTAACATAATATAGTACAGTATAATATAGTAAAATATATACAAGGTGAAATGTAGTAATATAGTAGAGTATAATATATTGTATAGTACAGCAATATAGAAAATAATAAATTATAGTATGAATATAGCTTAATATCTAAAAATAATAATGCATAATGGATATCATATATAGTCTATATATAATCCGAAAACGCATTTTATTAGACTTCTGAAGGTGTCACGTATGATTTCTCATTACAGAACAGCAACTCCAACTAATCTGTGAGCTTCTTGGTGGTGAAACTGACACAAACTTGAACTTAAAATCAGTAAATAAAACAGATGAAAACTGAGACATTGCAACAATAAATCAATAAAAACATCATGTCTCTCACCTCTGAAGCTTCACTGGGGTAAAGGATGAACCTGGAATGTTAAATATTAGTGAATAACATAAGCAGCTATCTATTATTTATTCACAACCTCTTCATTTTGGGAGATATGCTTATTTGCTTTCTGAGAAGAAACATTCACTGTGTCTGTAGAAAGACACATGATTAATTAATTACAAACTAGAGGTTGCAGTTATGAAACCAAGAAATATAAAATGTAAAGATTTTTCTCACAGGAGGACACAAGACAAACTGATTTACAGAGCAGCAAAAAAAAAAAAGAAAGGACTTTAAGTTGTTCCTGTTTGTTTTCTTCAGCTGAACGTGGGCAGTTTGCTGCTGCTGGTCACTGATGCAGAGTCTTCTCACACTGAGCTCTGCTTTTGAGTCACAACCCCACTTTGATGGAAATAGTCCTCGTTCCAACACGTATGTCTCTCTGGAAACATTTTGCAGCTCAGCTCCGTCACATCATTATCAGGCCGCCGTGTTCGACCTGCAGAGGCATGCGGAGGGTGTTTCTCACCTCTCTCTGCGCCGCCTTGTTGAACAGAGAAGAGACTCAGCGCTCTCACCTGCTGAAATAGCAGCCTGGCAGCCGGTGACAGAGACTGTTGCCATGGTCACGGCAGCTGGTGTGTGTGTCCGTTAGGTTGTTAAGTAAAAGATAAAGATTGAAATAAAAGGAGGGAGAGCTTGCACGTATTCTTGAAGTTGGTATAAACTGGGATCAGATGGTCAGTTAATATTAGTGGTTCACCGAGTCACCAGCCATGCTAGCAGCTCTGTGAGGCTGTACTTAGACACAGCGGTGCTTTGCGCTAATGTTAGCATCATGCCTATAACAATGCTCACAATGACAATGCTAACATGCTGATGTTTAGCAGGTATTATGTTTACCATGTTTAACATTGGTATTAGCAAGTGTGTTAAACTAAGTAACATGTTAGCACGCTAACATATGCTAATTATCCATCGGCTGTAGATGGAAATTAGCTAGTAGCTAAAACTGGTTCAGTACATCACCTCTCTTTGTATGAGATTAATGTTTTTTTTTGGAAATGCTCCCTGACAAATACATAATAAACTAAACTAAATTAGGACTAAACACAAATCACAGCTGATGCCAGTGCTAACGCCAGCATGCTAATATGCTCACAATGACAATGCTAGCATGCTGACTTTAAGGAGGTATGCTGCCCATGTTCACACTCTTAGTTTAGCATGCCTGCTAATTAGCGCTAACCACAAAGCACAGCTGAGGCTGATGGAAATGTCATTAGTTTTGAAGGTATTGGACAAATTAAAGTTTTTACCTGATGTTATAGACGAAAGGTTAAAGGATCAATTAAGTTTTTAAAATTCATCCTGAGGGGAACAAGAATGTTTCTACCAAATATCCTGGTGATCCCTCCTTTAGTGGAGACATTTCTTAAAAAAACAAAAATATCAACCTGATGGTGGCGCTAGAGGAAAACTCTCGAAAGTTAGTAGGATTCATCATCTGGGGACCATGAATGTTTAAATTATACAGCAATTTTATAGCTAAATTGCTGTTTAGTTGTTGCAAAAGAAACCTTATCGCTCATTGTTTTTTTTTGCCTTTGTTTTTCCTCCTCTTCACCGTTTTCTTCATCTGTCTTACTTTCAGTCCTCACCGTCTGTCTCTTTACCTTCACCCCCCCCCCCCCTCGCTCAGGCTTATCTCTGCTTTTAGGACTGACAGGCTCTTTTCTGATCGCAATCCTCCTCACTATCTCTGCAGCGCAGCGCTGCTGCTTTAGCAGGTGGTTCAGCACAAAAAATGCTGAAACTGACATTAAATCAAACATGCAAATAACTTAGCAGTTTTTGCGAGCAGTGTTTTGTTGCATAATGTAAAGAAATACAGCAGAACGTACAGTACAGAAAGAACATGCAGGAACATTCTGTATCTATAAGCTCACATCATCATGGTTTAATGCCTCATGCTGTGAGCAGCGTAAACGTCTCAAGAGACTCAACGTGCTGCAAGTTACTGATGATTTAACACCCAAACGCACTCTTTTTCTGTGTTCCCTAAAGTAACTTTATGTGCTGATGCCTTAGAGAGCGTGTATGTTTTAGTTCTTGTCCATATTTACATTTTCCAATCAGCTACTTATATATGGAAGCAAAGAAAGGCCGTAATCATTTCTATTAGATTCTTTTAATTGTGGAATCTTTTTTATTTTATTTTGAATGCCATCAAGCATTTAAATATTTTACTTTGAAAACCATTCATTTTACATGATCCTGATAGGACAGATGTCATTACTTGTATTTATATCATAGACTGTATATAAAGATGGAGTTTGTATCATAGACTGTATATAAGTAGAGACGCGTCATCCATCTTAGTATACAGGCAATTTTTGCATTTTATTTCAACGTATCCAATTTTTTGAATCTCATTTTGAATCTTAATAGATTTTATTCTGGTTTTTATTGCTGTCATTCTAATGCTTTTCTTTGCCTGTGTAAAGCACGATAGCCTCTGTGTTTTAAATGTATATTTAATAATCTATATAAATACAGCCGCCTCGCCTGAAGTGCTTACACACACCTCACAGTCCTTCGATAGATCTTAACACCAAACTCTGTCCTTTCTGCCTCCTTGCTGGCGGTGAAAGTGTAAACATGGTGGTGGGAGAAACACTGAGATCAGTGAGTGCAGCGCTCAGCTGTAATTACTATGCTGAACATGCAGCGTTGCTTGATGATTTTGCTCTCCAGCTCAGCTGCATTCGGCTGTTTTTATTCCTTTGGTTCCTTCATATGCAGACTGAGTTTATTTTGTTGGACTGACATTGGAAAGACTCATTTCTCTTTCTTATCAGTCTATAAAACTGCAGTGTGATCTGCAGTCAGTTTGAATGCTTTGCCACATGAGAAACAAGGGTTTTCAGCCTCAGTTGGGCCGATCTACTGTTGATGTATGGATATATTTTTAACTGTAACATTAAATCAGATTCAGTCCTACCTGGGTGGTAGTGTTATGTAATTCAGCTTCCAGCCAGGTTTTGGAGGCAGACGCTGCTCATTACGGCCAAGCCAGAAACATGCCTCAGTGGTTTTACAGCTTCGTTGGGCGTTGTGAGTTTATTGGGGCATAATTATGTGACCGACATACAGTAAAGCTTGATCTGCTGCACAAAATGATCCAGGTTTTAGTCTGTTTTCATTATTGTATTTTGGCTTTAAATCTGCAGTTTGATCATCTTTTTGTGAGCTGAGAGAAATGTTTGTTTGAAGAGGACGACGTCACACAACGTTATTTCATCTACTGTCCGAAACTCTACAACAAAACAGACGTCACATTAAATAAAACACAAGGAAACATACGAGCATTATTTTGTGAGGAGAGTTTGTTGTTGGCACAAACGAAGATATAACAAAATATTGACACAAGTGGGCAGTTTGGAAAATATTCAAATTAGATGACAAGATCGATACCACTCTCATGTACACTAGGGATCCCAAATGTTGCTGTGGCTTCATATTAACCGTCCAGCCACGAAAGTGGAATCGAATCATATCATCCGACTCTGAGAACAAGCTGTTGAATTATTCTTTCAATTAAAAAAAAAGATCAGGGGTCACTTTTAATTCTCGGGGCGTTTATTTCAACAAATGTTCACCACAGTAATAATAATAATAATGATAATCACTTCATGCAATACTTCTGAAAAACACAAAAGAGAGACAGAGCGATTTCTGAAACATTTTAATCCTCAAAAAAATACCTTTTTTTTGTGTTTTCTACATTCGTCCATCCCATCTCACATTTTCAGGGTTTAAATTTCTAATGAATGACACAGCAAAAGATCTGGAATAAAAAGTTGAGCGGGCAGGTAGTGTCCCCAAATACTGAATTTTATTCTTCTCATGATGGAAGACAATTCAATCTGCGTATTTAATGTTAAGGATATTTCCTGGTCTAAAAAGTCCAAATATATCACTTGTTAGATAATTATGCTAACTGGTGCAATTTCCATTTTCTTCATAAAACATGCAAGTAGAAAGATGAGAATCATTCATGATACTTTTGTTTGCTTTTCTCCTAATTATTATTATTATTATGATTGATAAATGTTAACCTTAATTCAGTTATGGTCCCAGTATACTGCAGTTTAATGGGAGGACTGGCTACAAGAGTAAGAACCCAATTAAGACTTCCTGCTGAGCTCATATCGTTGGTTGCTACTGTACAGGTGGGTTTAGGCATCACAGGTAGACATGAAAAGGACATTTGGGGTGAGAAAAACAGTCTACGTACGTCTACTTTTATGGCAGATCACAACAACATGATGAATATCTTAAGAAAATTGTAGTTCTGTGAAACCCAAAAATCACTTCTTCTTCTACAGTAATTCAAAATTCTATTAATTTTTATTTCTCAGAGAGAAAATAAACAGGCTTCAAGTGCCAATTAATAAAACAAATAAATAAATGCATCTGACATAAATAAATAATTGAACTGAATTGAAAAAAAAACACTTCACAGGAACATTTCTACCGAACATGAAAATGGCACACGACAACAAACACGAGAGTACCGTCAGTCACAAATCATCTCACCCAAATCTTTTTCTTCACACATTATTTTTGCAGTGACTGGATTGTTCCAAACATATTGCTTGTGGATTATGAATGTTTTTGTTTGTTTTTTTCTCTCCCGTGAGTTCATGAACTATTTCAGTGACTGAAGTATAAACCACACACACACACACACACACACACACACAGGAGGCTTCGGCCTGTGATTGTCTCACTGCTCATTTCCTCAGAGTTCGTCTTCATCAGAAACGAGTAAATCCGCAGTGAAGCTACAGACTGTTGATAGTTTCCAGCACCAGTCGCCACACTGTCCTCCTCTTTCTCACACTCGGAGAGATCTTCGTCTTCAGCTCACACCGGCCTCACACACGTGTGAGCGGCAGCCGGTAACGCAGCGTCAGCGCCTTTACACGCAGATCTCGATGGGCGTGGCCACCAGGATGCGTCCTCTTTCGTTGTTTTCTCGGTTGACCCGCTCGTAGCTGCCGGTGGAGGACGGCGAGCTGTTCGTGGACATGGAGGAGTAGTGGGTGTCCATCATGATGCTCCCCTTCGCCACCACACAAGCAGGCGACAGGCTCTGCTGCTTCAGTCTGTCCACTAACACGTCCTCTTCAGACGAGGACGAGCTGATGTCCAGAGGAGGCGCGCTGCTCGCTAAGCCCCCGCTGCCGCTGTTCCCGTTCTCCGTGTCCAACATCCAGCACTGGTTGAAGTAGCTGAAGACTTCTTTGACGGAGCAGCGGCGCTCCTGCTCGACGGAGAGGAGCCTACGAAACATTCGCAGAGCTTCATCAGTGAAGCGGCGCCACTGTGACGGCACCGTGCCCGTCCGGCGGCGCTGCCAGCGGACAAACTCCTCGTAGAAGGTGTCGTTAGGCATGGCCTTCTCCCAGGGGAAGTTTCCAGTCAGCATGCAGAAGAGCAGCACGCCAAACGCCCACACGTCCGTGCTGTAGTCCACGCAGAAGCCCTCGTGCCGCGAGGTGTCGCACAGCTCGGGCGCCGTGTACGGGATCGTGCCGCTCACGCGCTTCACCGGAGAGCCGGCGCGCCGCGTCATGCCAAAGTCTGACAGCTTGACCTTCCGGCACTCTTTGTCGAAAATAAGGATGTTCTCTGGTTTGATGTCTCTGTGGACCAGCTTCTTGCAGTGCAGGTAGTCCAGGGCGATGGCCACCTGGTGGACGCAGCGCTTGGCCACCGTCTCAGGGAGTCCCACCTGAAAACAGAGAGGAACATGACATGAATCCCCCTCAGCAGTTTAAGACCCCAACAGAGAAACTGACTGTTGACCCTCTGACCACACCCAGCTGTGATGTAGTGTTGTACTGAAGTGCTGGTGATCTCCACAGCAATGCACCAGCAAAAAGCAGTGAAGAAGAAGAAGAAGAAGAAGAAGAAGGCTCACTCATAAACATGGAAGCAAAAAAGTAGGTTTTATGTGGAGGGAAACACACACACACACACAGACTTTATTAAAATGAACTGAATTCAGATTTCCTCGTCACAACACCTGATCAGGTCGAAGAGCCCAGGTATTTTAATAACACTTCACAATAAAAGTCCAGTGGATTTTTGTGTTTTGGCACCACCAGAGACGACTCTCCAACAACTAAATGTCACGCACAAAATAACGCAGCACTGGATGCCAACACAGTCTAAACATAGTTTCCAATATTTGGGGGATTAAGAGATAATCTTTTCGATTATGTTACGATGAACGAATGGAAAATGTGTCTCACCTGTGGGGGGATGATGTCGAACAGATCCCCGGCCAGAGCGTACTCCTGGGCGAAGATGTAGTACTCGTCTGTCTCGAAGGCGATGCCGTACATGTTGATGATGAAGGGGCAGGGCGACAGGTAGAGAGAGATGCTGTACTCTCTCAGGAAGCTCTTCAGCTTGGTGGTCTTCTTCCTCAGAAACTTCAGGGCCATCTTTGTGCCTGAAAAAGGAGGACAGAGGAAATGGTTACATAACTCCAATCTCATTCCTCGCTTTCTTGTTCTTTTCCATCATATTAAAGTGTTTGGGGATTTATTTCACGGCTGCCTAATTGCGTGCATGAAACTTAATTAAAATCATTTCAAAATTTGATGAATAATTAAAAATCTCCAATGTCACTGAATTAAATCCTGGTGGGGGTTTTTTTTTTCCAGGAGATTTATATTGTAAGTATTTCAAATCCTCTGCCAGACTAGTTATGTTCCCACAGAGTGACCAGGATGTTGCTTCAGCTTCAGAATGGGGCTGATCTGCTCTCATGTCTGGGATTTTTGCAGTAAAGCGATGCTCACAGCTGCAAACATGTCCTCACAGAAGGCTGGAAATAAGATTAGAAAGCCAAAAGAGAGGAGAAGAGCGTTGGCCTGTAATAAAGCGTTTCACTCGCTATAATAATGTAAAATGTAGACGTCTGGAGGGAACTCAGGGAGGCAATGTGTGAGGACATGGTTCAGAGGCAGCTACTTACTGCAACAAGAGGAGCAGCGAGGGGAAAGAAATTACCAGGGCTAATCTGAAATACCCCAGACAATAACCTGGAGAGCTGCCAGGCCGGCCTCTCCCTGCACCAACAGTCAGCGTGTCAGCGAAGACGAGAGGGGACACGTCTCCAATACCACCGGGTCAGCTCTGCAAAGAGCTCTTTTTACAGCGCGAGGTGCTTCAGGTCAAGATGGAGGTCTCCGTTTGTTCTTAACGCTGCGATACAAGAGGAGTTTCCTCATGTTGATGGGACGTTCAAAAAATAAATATATAATATCATATACACATATATATATATATATATACACACTGTATTTGGCTACATTATTGGATTATTAAAACAAAATATAAATCAACTAATAAATGATATTCCAGGTGAAGGTACCCAGCAGTATCCCAACCTTCAACAGCTGCAACATTAAAGTGACGGACACATTAGTGAAATATAATTACATTCTGCACAGTGAGTAACTTACTTTTGGTACTTTAAGTATATTTTGATGCTAATACTTTTGCACTTAGTAAAGTTTGAATGCAGGAGTATTTTTTACACTGCGACATAAGTAAAAGATCCAAATACTATTAATTAATAATATTTTCTCTTGGACAAAGTGTTGGAGTCGTGCAGTAAAACCAAACAACGTTTTCTATATTTGAGTCAAAACCTCTGCACTTACAGGTCAGCTGGCTCTGCGAGACCAGCTTGGTGAAGAACTTTTCAGGCTTTCTTAATTGTCCGACTCCATTAACGGGCGGCAACATTAATGTTTTAGTTCCCAAACAGCAGATCATCTCTAAATGGAGTGAAGTGCTACTTTCTGGCCGTGCAGCATCATCTGATTTGCACAGCAGCCAACACGTGGCAGCTTGTGTTATTTGTGCTGCAGTAACTTCATGTTTACACCGAAAATGAGTTGCTTTGTTAAATCAGCCTTCTGGCTAACACGCAAAGATAAACACCATCTGTTCAGAGGAACTCAGCTGACGCTCGTGAAGCTGCGGAAACTAAAGATAACTGCTGACCCACTGACCCACAATGTTACTGCAACAAAACATCAACATGGGTTTGAGCTTTCACTGGGTTGCTCTTTTGTTACATATTTAATAATGTTACTGCATTAAACCATAATGTATTTATGGTGTGTTTAGATGGAGAAATAACAGTTTAATTATGACACAATCACACATTTTGGAACACTAAATAAACTGAAAACTCAGCCGAGAGACTTCAAACAACAGAGACTCAGGCAGCTGTTCCAAACATCTGGCCTGCTGAGCCTGTGAGCAAGAAACTGAACCTCTATGAGCTCCCTGCTGTCTGGTGACTCACCCAGACCTCTGACCTCCGACCTCTGACGTCTCTGTGGAGACTTTCATCTAAAATAGCTTAATACCACTTCATACCAAATTAAAACTGTAATAATAGAAACTAAACGAACCTCTTGATCATTGTAATAAAGAGCCGAAGATGCTGAGAAAGATATGGAGATGTTGAAGCAGTAAATCTGCACATTTCTTAAGTACAAATTTAATGACTTAAGACCTTTTCAAAACCTCTAAAAGGAAACATGATAATACCATTACTGCGGCAAAAAGAAAATCGATTGACTGATTGACCAGAGAATGTTTGGCTTTTTATTGTTTATGACTGATCGACTAATCGTTTAATCAATTTCTCATTTTATAGGAGCAAGACCTCCAGACCCACGTGGCCGAGTGGTTTCTAAAATATGATGCTTGGTTTTAGATTAAATGAAAAAGAGCTGAAATGATTAACAAACAAACATTTTATGGCTCGAGATTCTGAAAGTACTTTTACAACCTTTTTATACAGACATACTTTTACTTAAGTAACGTTTTCAATGCAGGACAGTATTTTTACAGTGTGGGATTAGTACTTTGTCTGCTTTTAATGAAATGTCTGCTGTGCAGCTGTAATATGAAGGAAGATATCTATGACATCAAATATTGGATTTGGTTGGCAGATGGCAGAGGACATCCCTAATACTCCATCCATGAGTACTTCTTAACAGTTTCAGTACTTTTGATTTACATTCGAGTTCCCTTTGTCACTGAAATGCATTTGCACACAACTATGATTCAAAAGGTCAGACATTACGTCACCTCCAGCTCATTTATTTCCAGAGTTAACATTTTACACTGAACGACATCAGACTCCTCTGATGGTTCGGAGGAGAGGTCTGTGATACAGCAGCAGATAATGAAACCACAGGTACACGAGGTTTTTCATACATCCTGCTGATGCGCACTTCAGAGGCTGGAAAAGGTCAGAATTCATCTCAGTGACAGTCGCTCTAAACAGGCAGTGCAGCTGCAGCTTTGTGCTCCATAAAGGAGACATTAAGAAGCTCGGGGCAGATGGTCAACATTTGGGCTTTTAATGTGAAAAGGTTGGACAGATTTACTAATAGTTAAGTAGTGAATTAAGGCAGTCTGGATCCAGATCTGTGCTGAATTACTGGCCTATTTTCAAAAGCAAACACAATACGAGGGCTTTACCTGTCCATGTTTGAGCAACGGAAAGTGGAAACGGCTTTATTTGTTATTCTCTCAGTGTATGCTGCATTTTAAAGCTGCACTCTGCACTATTGTTATGTAAAATGACCCCATCTTATCACTCTGAATCACAAAGTGGAGCCACAGAAGAGAACAACATCCCATTTCCTCCAACTGCAGCCCTGTAGATTCGCTCTCCCTCTGGCCAAATACATTCCTGCAGTCGAGTCGGGGAGACCTTCTCCTCCCACAAGAGGTGATGAAGTGAAACTTGAAATGCAAACTGTCTCCTGCTCCGTGCAAAGACAGATGGACTCATTAGTGTTTGGTTGCCTTTTGGAATAAGCAGGCGGGTTGGTGAGCATGAACTGTGTGCCGTTTCCTGACACTTCGCATGATTTGTGGGCTTCTAATTGAGCGTTTGTTAAACCAGTCGAGCTTTACTCGCAGATATGCAGTTTACAATGATAAATGTGGCACATTTTCTTGAACAATGGGTCCTTGATTTCAGACAGAAGTAGCAGCTTCTCATTTCTGTCTGCGACTTTTGTTCGTTTCTCCAGCTGAAACGCTGTATTAGCCACCGTTAGCACATTTACTGTATTAACTGTCGCCAGCTAGCTTAAAACATCGTGTTCTGTACTGCTCTTAATAAAACTCCATGTACATCACTTCAACATGTGGAGGAACCCAAAGCTCCACAGACCGGCCGTGTCCAGCTTCAAAACACGGAAAACCTCAAACATCTGCAATTATTATCAGCTAAAACTCACAACAGTTACCTCTGATTTTATGAATGACCAGGTCCACTTTCCCATAGGTGCCCTTTCCCAGTTCACAGACGACCTCATAGTATTTGTTGATGTCCAGTTTTTCCAGGTTCTGTGCGGCAATCAGCTGGAGTTCCTCCAGGATGTCGATGGAGGCGCGGGAACCGTGGGGCGAGGAGTTCATTGTTGTGGAGGTACGGGCCGGGGGCCGAGGGCTGGACTGGAGATGGATGTTCCTGTTGAAACAGGAGGAGCAGGAAGGAAAGCAAGGTTCACTATGTGACCAGTATCCACCCATGTCACTGTAAACAGAGCACACCTACTGTATTGTATGCACACATATGAAGTGTTCTCAGCAGAATGAACTCTTATATAACCTTTGAATCGTGACTTTGTGTTCATGAGAAAATGATTTTTTAAAAGATCACACGGCTCTTGACTTGATGATGGCACCAGATGAAAAGTCAGAGCATCACAAACGTTATTACAGTTCATCCTGAGAGGAACATGAAGGGCGAAACACATTTCATGAGAATCTTAGAGACACAGACACAGAGCCGCACCGCTAGCAGGACTACGTTTTTGAAGAGGAAAGGTTTTAGATTTGGCATCTTTCAAAAAGCCCACTGAAGTAACTTCCTGCCCAAAATGGCTGCAACATCAAGTGAAGTTCTGGCTGTAAGTTGTAGTTTTTTATTAGCACTTTCGCCTCACAGCAACAACCTGGACTCTCTCTGTGGAGTTAACATGTCCTCCTCGCCCAGAGACATGCCAGTCACATGAAGCTGCCCTCAGCGTTGGTGTGGATATGTGTAAGTCTCCTATCCAGAGGGTTTCCTTGCATTTGAAGCAGTGCATGCTGGTATACACTGAGCTCTGACAAGGATGAAGCAGGTAAAGACGATTAATTGAACGAATAAATCAAGAAATAAATGAAACTGCTACAGTCAAATTGGATCCGAGAGGAGAGAAGTTTTGCTATTTGTGGAGCTGATCCTCTGCAGCTGATTAATGATCCTCCTGCATTAATGAATGTCTAACTCTGATCCGATGTGTTTCTACGCCGTCGCGCCTGCTGCTGGTTTCCATTCTCAGCAAATCTGTGTCACCTTCCTCCTTCTGCTACCAAGAGAAGCCAAGCAACACCCGTCTGTATCCTCCATCACGGCGGCCAAGTTCTCCCAACGACCGGAGAGACTTCGCAGCTCTGATGGCGCAGCAGAATTGTACCATCTCTCATTAACGGGGATGAGAAAGTGTTGAATGAGACAGGATGGTAGCCACATCCTGTGCATCAAATCCATCTGTGCCTCGGAGACAGCTCCCGTCTACAGTGTGACTGTGCATGAGATGAGTACATAAAACTCACGTACAGCGTGTGAAAACAATAAAACCAAACACAAACATACAGCATGCTCCACTGGAAAGACAGCCAAACTGTTACTTGTGTGTTATGAGTTGTAATAATATTTAATACCAAATGTGTGTTTTAAAAATCTGACAATATATAGTAAATACATGATATAATGACATATTTACTTTCTACTTTCACCGCGTGCAGCATGAAATCAGATTCTCAGTGCATGATGGGAAAAAATTATTGACCGACTTCTTATTTGAACAACGTAAACAGCTTCTGACAAAGCAGCTGCTCAGCAAATGTTTTGCTGTAGTATTAAACCACACTTGCTGTTACCACGGTAACAACGGGCAGCGGTGGAAGAAGTATTCAAATCATTTACTTACAGCATCAAAAGTAAAAGTACTCACGATGCAGAGAGGTGTATAAATGTTTAAGGAGGATTTTAACGTTGTCGGTAAACTTCTCGTAGTTTAATCTGTGCCGATGGATCATATTTTATAAACTGATCATGTGTTTTATTATAACAACAGCTCTTAAATAAATGTATGGACGTGAAAAGTGCAGTATTTCTCTCTGAGATGTAGTATAGACGTATAAAGTAGCATAAAATGGTAGTATCTCAAAATTGTACTTGTACTGTAAAAGTACTTTCCATCACTGACCACAGGTGTCACCAAATCAACCAGGACTGAAATCTGAGGGATTACAACTTTAATATCAACATTACTTTTCACTTCATCGGGAATTTGAAAATATAGAAAATAAAAACATTTACAAAAGTTTAAAGTCACAGACGAAAGCTGGATCGTCTCGCGATGACAGCGGCGGATGAAAACGTTTACAAACAGTAAGTGCTGAGAATAAAAGTTCAAGCAGCAGATAAAAATGAGGCGTCAGCCGAACCCAAAGAGCCAACTGGCCGTCTGTCACCGGTCCACTCAGCATCCCTCCGACAAGGTCAATAAAACAGCCAGCGGAGGAGACGGAGTGTGTTTGAAGCTGCTCACGGACGAACACACACACACACACACACACACACACACACACACACACACACACACACACACACACACACGGTCTTCATTTTAGATTCTGTGATTTGACTTTAATTAAAGTTCAAGCTCTAACTGCGCAGACACATCATCAACACAGTGAATGAAAATGGGTTTTGTGTCCACGTGAATAAAGAGTTGCTTCACAGACGTCTCTGATTGGATCTGACAAAAGCCTGCGAGAGTGATGCATCTCACCTCTGCAGTCAGCATTTTCAAACAGCACTGACGGGTCCAAGGGGGGCGCTTTAAATCTGGTTTATTTGTTCATGTATCACACACACACACACACGAGGCTCGTTGTTAACAAACGCTCACAGATCTTTGGTTTAAACTGATTTTATGTCCTCACGCATTCAAGCTGTACAAACTGTAAACACTCGTGATGCTGGAACACCTCAGAAAATCCTCTGATAGAGACAAAAACGTAGGTTTCCAGTTTTTATGCATATTATCAGAAAACTTGAGTGGAAAAATAGTCAAAATATCACAAAACAGTGTCTTCATTTGAGGTTTGGAGCTCTTTTAACAGTGTCCTGCAGAATTAGCGCCAACAATACACCAACATTCACATAACTGCAGTGGAAGGATACTCGCATTAATTCACATTTTCTTTTGTAGATTTTCAAGAAATTCAGTTAGTTTGTGCTACATTTGAATGGAAAATGAAAACTATCTTGAGTTTTTGACTATTATCAACACAGATTAACTAAATTTTGAGTATCTTGAAATTATTAAACCTAACAATAATGTGTCTGTCATATGTAGCATCTTGGATGTCGCTCAGACTTTGTGAAATCATTCATCTTTACCACTTTATTGCCACACAGCTGCAACTAAAGCTAAAAACAGAGAGGGCGACATCATCTGAGTGGGACAAAATGTTCTATTCTTATTTTCACTTAACCATATTAATCTCAACATGTATGCATGCTGTGTGTACAGTTTCATGCTCAATTCCTTCCTCTCATCCACCTCCTGAGCATAAGCAGGCGCTCATATGTGCTCTCACGCTGCCGTCATATCAAAGAGCCTGGAGATGAAAGAAGTCACAAGCAGCACTAATTAAGAGCATCTTGTGTTCGCTGCAGCTCCCAGCAGCCCCAGCGCTCCTTCTCAGGGTAACGGTGCCAAGGCTGCTCCCCAGAGGGCCCCAAGGAGCGCCAAGCCCCCGTTTGCCTCCCGGACGAGGGGGATGAGACCGCCTTGCTGTCTTTCTTTTCAGTGAAATGCTCGTCTGTAATCAAAGCACAGCTGGAGCTCAGCCAACCTGCCTTGTGTCATTGCTGCTTTTCTCTCCGTCTGTAGCTCCCTGCTAATGTTACCTGCCTATTGCACCACATGGGGCGGGGCGGGGGGGTGGTGCAGGTGGTGCAGGGTTAGCACAGAGGTGAAAGGTTTACAGTGTTAATGACCTTTTATTCATCTTCCTGCAGCAACGTGCTGCCACACCTACTGGTTGATCTGCTTTGTGTCTTCAGCTACAGTTCCTGGACATACGGACAGAAATAGCATATTTTCTGTATAAAACTGGCCTGAAACATGTATGAACAGTGATGGCATTTGTGTGAGTAGCTCAAGAATAACAATGCATGTAGTGACTCGGCTAAAAGCCTGTAAATAAAGAGAGAAACAAATGCCACTGAAGGCTTTTACTTCAGGCAGACTTCATGAAAGTGAGTAAATCAAGTACAGAAAGAAACTGAGTTTTAACTGGAACAAAGTGAAGTTCCTGCACTGTCTTCCAGTTAGTTTCAGGATAGATTTTAAGATCATAGTACTCGTTTATAAATCTATTCATGCCCCGGTTGTCTCTGATTTGTTCCTGGTCTCTCAGACCCACAAGCTACCCTCTGCATGTTTTATGGAGCTCTGATAATTTACTACCAGATATTATTACAACATGTAACTGCACGTAAACCTAACAAACCTGACAAAAGTGCTGAGTAACGGTCTCTCTGTTGTTTGCAGAAAAACTGCCTCTGCCACCTCATTTGCGTTCAGGCCAACATCGACTTGTAAAACAACGGCACCATAAATCATTTGTGATGCCAAATCAATACGTCAGCCACCTAAAAAAAAAATCTTAATGAACAAATGTTACCAACTTAAGACACATTTGGATCCCAACAAAAAGTCTTTCAGACCACAAAAGGGTCTCAGAGAAGAGAGAAAACACTTTTACACATCATTCTGTATTTCAGGAGTCATTTGTAGGAAGGAAGAGCTTTGGTCTACTTTCAGATTTGTTTTGGACTAGCTGAGATGAGCTTGTACTTGTGGAAATATATGAATGCAATGATGAAGAGTTTTTTCTGTGGATGGAAATGTTCGTCCACCACTTTGGTCCAGACTGAAATATCTCAACAACTATTGGCTGGATTGCCATGAAATCTGGCAGAAGCATTCTCGTTCCCCTCAGAATAAATTCTAATAACTTTGGTGAAGCTTTTGAAGTAGCGTCATCATCGTCATCATCAGGTCAAAAACTCACTTTGTCCAACGCTTTGAGTTCTGATGAAATACCTGCAAAACTAATGACGCTCAGCCTCAGCTGTACGCTGGGTTTGGTGCCGATTAGCAAATGTTAACACGCTAACATGCTAAACTAAGATGATTAATGTGGCAAACGTAATACCTACTTAGCATCAGTACGTTAGCATTGTCAGTGTTAGCATGCTGACTTTAGCATTCAGCTCAAAGCATCACTGTGTCTAAGTACAACCTTACAGAGCTGCTAGCATTTCTGTTTTTCTTTTCAAATAAGTGTTGTAGTATCCCTGATCCACACCTGGATTTTCATCAAAAACGAATCATTTGTCTTTAACCCGTACCCTTTCAGACAAATCAGATGAAATATGTTTTTGAGATATCCTGCTAACACTCAAACAGGCCTGAACGTGACCTCCTTCGCGTAACAAATAGTCCAACAATCATGATAGCTTCACAGATCTGATCCACAATCTTTCTGTTAACAGAAACGTAAAATGTCCACAGCTAAAAAGCCACTTTGGTAAAATGGACTCATCTGTTTGCCTGTGAAGCCGTTGATGCATCGTGAAGCGCGACTGCTCGAGTGAATCCAGCTCTCGCTCTGCTGTAACATCTGCATCCTCTCCAGAGGAGAACGGACTGAATCGGTTTCAGCGGGTTCAAAACACGACGACAGGACGAAGGAAATGAGCTCAGCGCTGTTTGATTGATGAACTCTGACTGTGCACATCTCACTCGCTTATAAAGCGGAGGATGGACCGCTCGGTGGGATCCGTCGTCTCCGCTGCTCACATCCTTTCAGCCGCTCACATGCAAAAGAATCTGACTCACTTAAATCTGGAGAGGCTGCTTTCTATTTTCACGGCCCTGGAACGGCCTCCGCTTGGATCTTAGACCAGCAAACTCCCCCGGACTTATCTTCAACTTCAGCTTTTAATTTGGGTTCATTTTTCTGGTATCATCGCTATCGTTCATTGTATTGTGATCGAAGTGTTTTTGTTCGTTTCACTTATTACTACATTTTACTTATTGTTAGTGTTTATTTTCATCTGATCTTGTCTTGTTCGCTTTGTGCTGCATCCTCGCATGGAAGGTGCTTTACAAATAAAGTTATTATTATTATTATTTTGGCAGGTTGCTGGACCAGGAGATTCTGTGTCGTGCTTTGATAGAAAGTGAACACGGTTGAAATTTTAACTATGATATTATTAAATATCTTGATAACAGATTCATCACTCGCAAAAATAGTGAAAAAATGCAAAAACATTCTCTGGTTTCAGCCTCAAGTGACGATGTTCTGCTTTTCTCCATCATATTTGATGGTAAACTGAATATCTTTGGGTTTTAGATAATGTGAATATCAGCAGATAAACAGCTGGTGGCGCTAATTCTCCAGTCGAGTGCCATTAAATCATCGCAGAAGAAGACACAGAGACGATGAACTTAAAGAAGATCTTCAGTCAAACCTCAAACGATGTTGAAAATGTGATGAAAATCTGTTGTTAATATTATGTATTAATGTGAGGAAGGTTACAGCCTCCTCATCGCTCCACACAGATCTGATGTTTCACTTTAAGTCTGTTGCATTTTGTTTTTATCTATACATATTTGGACTTTTGAGGTTATTCGTATGAGGCAGGTGAAGAGAAACGCAGTGTGCAGAGTTCGCGGCTCTCGACGTGGAACTAATCGTATTTACAGTAACGCAAATGTTGATCTTTATATTCTGCTGACAAGAAGTGAAGTCGCCTCCACTCCTCTGCCAGTCTGTGGGCCTTTCGGTCCTTTGTCATTCTCTCTGATTCAAGTTGGTGCCAGTGAACTAACATGTGTAAAATGTTATTCTGTGAATCTGCCCGCAGAGAAAACACAAAACCAGGGAGATTATTTCTGCCCCACGAGCAGCTCTTTCCTCCAGAACTGTTTGTAGAACTAAAACTCCACCGTCACACTGCCACTGTGTGTGTGTGTGTGTGTCTCTGGCTGTGTGGCGGCCTGCGGCTCGGCCCTCCGGTGGGGCTCGGCCCTCCGGTGGGGCTCGGCGGTCGGCTCCCACCGCGCTCATGGAGCTGTGGAGCACATCAAAGCAGCTTGAACTGGCTCGGCCTCCAGCGTCTGGGACTTTGTGCCTGAACGCTCGGCGGCGCATCACTGAGCGCGCTCCTTTACTGCCAACCCATTTCTGCTGCTGTGAACGCTACAATAGGTGACGGTGCCCCCTTTGTCTGCTTTAATCTCTCTCTTTCTTCTTCTCTGACTTTCTTTCTTCCTCTGCACTGTTAATGTGCGATGCTCTGTCTGCTGGGTGGCTGTGTGTACAAACACCAGACAGACATCTCGGAGTCTCACAACAAACAGCTGCGACTGACGATTACTTTCATTATGCATTCATCTACGGATCATTTTTACATTTTCAGAGTAACTCATTAAGCATATGGTCTTTAAAAATGGTGAAAAAACACAACTTCCGAGAGCCCAAGGTGACCTTCTTCACAATCTGGGAACGGTGAATGTTTCGGGGCTTCCGGAGCAGCCAGCCGAGACTTCCTATAAGCAAACGCTAATAAAGCAAAATCGTCGTGAGACAATAGCCGATGGGTTACGAGAGACACGAACTGTTTACCTGCCTGCAACCAAAGCCCGCTCAAACCTGAGTGACTACAAACCAGAACGCTTCTGATACCAAAATATCGATATTCAAATATCAGGTTTTATTCAAACAGAAGCTCACAACCTGAAGATGATGGTGGTAAATTTGCCTCAAAATACTTTGTAATGTTCGAAGCAACGAGTCCCTGATCTCAGACAAAAGCAGCTTCTCATTTCTCGTCTTAAACTGTCGCTAGCAGTTTATTAGCTAATGAAGCTAACGCTAGCATCAGTAGCGGTTTGAAAGCGCCGTCTCTAGCTGGCATACATGACATCATGCTAAAAGACCGCCAAACCTGCAACAAGCGACTATTCTTATTATCGATTAATCTGTTCATTTTTCTGATTAATCTATGAAATGTTCCCAAAGTGACTTCGTCAAACATCTCGCTTTTTGTTCTAAAACTTTCATGAAAAATCAGCAAATCATCTCATGTGAGAAGCTGAAACAAGAGATTTTTTTGTACATTTCTTGAAACAGCTAATAGATTGTCAAAATAGTATTTAGCCCTGGCTGCATAATCTCTGGTCCAATTGGAGAGTCAAAATGTTTTCCATCAAGATGAAGAGAGTTCTTATTAATAATATAAAAATGAACAAATACAAAAGCAGCGTCATCCTCCAGGAGTCATGGAGAGCTGATGTCAGTGTCAGTAACACTGTCTACAGTGTGGGAGTCATGAAAACCTGCCACAAACTGCAGCACAAAGACATGAATCAGCTCTGCAGACACAAAGCATGCACGATACACAGCGTGCAGCGCACGTGAAGCCAGGTAGCGCCGGAGTGCGTGCACGTGAGCATGGGAAGAAAGATCAAAGGCAGATTGTGTGATCAATAAATGTGTGAAAGCGAAGAACCAGCAGAGCCAGCGGTGTACAGATGTGTAGCTGGGACACAATAGCCTGACAGCAGCTCCATTGTTCCGGCCGGTCTGTGCTGTCACATGGTGCAGCTGCAACTTTTCAATTGTGTGTAAGAATTTAAATGAATATGATTCTCAGCGTTAGTGACTAAAAACACAGCAGTTTAAATGAGGAGAATCAGCGATGCCGGCTTGTAAACACAGCAGCAGTCCGGTGTGATGCTCTGCAACAGAGACGCACAAAGACTCTCAGGACGCATCACTTCATGCAAAGCGCTGAATAAAAAAAACACATTTAAAGACGCGATTCATTAGCAGCTAATTGGTTTGAACCGGATGGGAAATGATCAGACCGCAGATCTGATCTTACCTTTCAAAATGTGATCCGTCAGTCCATCCAGACAACACCTGGCTCTTCAGCTGAGGGGAAACGTCGCAGGTTCTTCGGTCGTCGCGTCTTCTTCACGGTTCTTAGCGCAGCTCAGAGCTCCGCTGTCCGTCACACTCTCCCCGTTACTGCTGGTCCCCGGAGCCGCTCTCTATTGTCTCCGCACTCCGCAGGCGGACCCGCCCTCCGCCGCTACTGGCCAATCAGAGCGTAGAGCGGCGGTGCGCTCCTCTGCGACGGTGCTGCCTTCAGGCAGTGTAGGAATTTACACAGTCAATTATCAGGCTGGCAGTGGTGGAAGAAGTACTCAGATCTTTTACCTAAGTAAAAGTGCTAATACTACAGTGTAGAAATACTCTGTTACAAGCAAAAGTCCTGCATTCAAAATTTGACTTAAGTAAAAGTACGAAAGTATTAGCATCAAAATACGAAAAGTAAAAGTACTCATTATGCAGAACGTTCATCACTTTAATGCTGCAGTTGGTATACATACATACCTTTATTTATAAAGTAACATAAAATGTAAATACAAAATACCTCAAGATTGTACTTAAGAACAGTACTTGATTAAATGTACTTATTAGAACCAGGATTAAAACATGTCAGGACTACATTACGGCAAATAGAAGTATACAATTAAAATTAATAATAATAATAAAATGTCCTACAATAATGTAAACAATAATAATAATAATACAGATTCCATCATGTTGAAAATAAAAACGTGTGCTAGCGTTAATAAAAAGCTTTTTAAAGAGAAATGTTGAGAAATTAAATCAAAGGAAGACAAGCGACTGCAGTTGGATCCGTAAGAACACATTGATTAACAAATGTTAGCAAATGCTAACATGATAAACTAAGATGGTGAACATGGTATACATTGTACCAGCTAAACATCAGCACGTTATGTATTTTTGCTGCACTTGTTAGCTTGCTAAACGTTAGCTTGCTAATAATGTTTCCCGTTTCCCCCATGAGTCCCAGGCCCCTGAATGCAGCACGAGGACAGGCAGAAAGCAGAGCACAGCGCGTCCTGAGCGGAGCTGCGACTGACTCAGTGGCACATTTAAAGTCGGTGGTTGTCGGTGGTCGTCGGTGAGCGTGTGTTCGCAGCTGCAGCAGCAGGCGTGAATGAAAAGGTATGAGTGACATCAGACGTTGTGATTGTTATTGTCTCCCGTGGTGAGTAAAAAGTGGTGAAAGCTGCCTGGTTCGAGAAAATCAAAGAGCCCCCGAGTCTGCTTGTTAAAGAGTAATGACTCCATGACGCTGCGGTTTGCTGTATCGATCTATGTCTGCGATGGGAAGCCTAATGATGGCGGGGATTATGTTGTAGTTTATCTGCTGGGGGGCCTCAGGCTGTGATGTTAGTTTGCAGAGTTTGGACTCCGAGTGTGGGTCGTGTCATGATAAGGAGGGTAAATTATGACTTCGTTGTAACACCAAAACAAAAAAAAGGTTCATTATTTTATATTTTTATTGATTTAAAGCAGCAATAAATAAAAAGGGTTCACAAGAAAGAAGACAATTGTTTTTCTGACTTTTGCATAATTTAGAAGATTTGGATGCTTTTAAAAAAAATATTCAAATCAAACAATCTGTGACAGAAAATTGAGATCATAATTAGATTTTTGCTTAATTTTTAAGGGCAAACGAGCCAGAAAGGTCAGAAACACTAATGCCACCTCAAAATACTACAATACCCATGAGCCTCAGCTGCCATTGCTGTGGTGAGTCAGAAGAGTGGCAGCAAATAAAAAAACTTCCAGACTTCCCAACCAGCTGCTGCAAAAATATTGTTCATTCATGCTGTCAAAGCTCGGCCTTCCTCTATGAATCAGAGGAACACGAAACTTTGAGGTAACGCTCAAGACATTTCCACCACCACGACAAAAAGCTCAGAAAGAGATGCAAGAAAGAGGAACATTCAAAATTAAATTAAATAAATTAAATATAGGGTTTCTGGGTAAAAGAAAGTTGAAAAGAAGAGTTTTCCTTATTTAATCAAGTATTGAGAATGAAAGTGGGTCAAAAACCAAATCATACTCTAAATTTAAACCGTAAAGACGTGAACAAAAACTGCAGCTTCCTGTGTAGCATGAAGGAAATGATAATCACTTCATAATCAGCAGGTGTCAGAGAGACAGACGCTCTATGTGGACATCAAAGCTTAGAGACGAATGTGAGCAGAATAAAGAGACATCGCAGCGAGTTGATTATTCTGCGAGCGTCCTCACCTGCGTCTGCAGAAACATGCTGTCAGAGGATCGTTTCAATTCATGGCGTCCTGAGTCATGGACTGCATCACGGAGCAGATTGTTATTCAGCAGGCGAAGGAATTCGTCTCAGGAGAGACAACTTGAGAGAAGGCAAACAAGCAGCAGCGAGGAGGGAAAAGACATTGATTTTGTTATTTTTTACTTTGCAATCACCGCTGAATGAATGCGGAGTTGATTATTCAGTTTTCACCATGAACGTCTCTGGATCTGTCTCAGAGCTTCTCTCAACACACCTTGAACATTTTAAATGTTCGTACTCGAAGCAAAGCGGTTCCCTCGCCGGCGTCCTCTCGCTGCCCGGGATGAGTGCTCCTAACACTTTAAATCAGACGGGGAGGCAAATCCCAGAAGAGGGGGGAGAAGGAGAGGCGAGTCTGGCGTTTGTGTATTTCTCCAGGGACATGGTGTGTCCTCGGGGTTAGTAATTACATGGGAGGACAGAAAGAGACACAAAGAGAGGACGTGGTCATACGAAGTCCGCCTGAACAGTGAAGGGACAATTAGATTGTCTTCTCATGTCTTTATAAATATGTCGCTGGAGTTAACATCCAGTTAGCTTAGCTTAGCATAAAGACTGGAAACAGAGGGAAACAGCTAGCCTGGCTCAGTCCCAAAGACAACAACCCCAGCACCTCTTGTATCTTGTTTGTATAGTATAGAGAATATACTCCAAAACATGTAATGTGATGTAACGCATTGAGTCCGGTGTGGACACTTATTGATTGATTGATTGATTGATTTTCTCTCTTTTTCTTGTGCCCGACCCTCATGGGTTTACAGTACAGTCGCAGAGGTCAAACATTTCATTTCATTACAGAATTACAGGTTATTTTACAGCTCGGTCTCAAACTTCATATTCTGTCTTGTCTCTCAAGCTTCCTGAAACACAGACAGTAAAACAAATACTTTAAATGTTGATGTGTCCAAAGAGTCAGTCGTCAGGTGTCAGTTGGCCACGGGCCTCGTTGATTAGACCAACTACCGTTTGTCCTTTTTTTGGACAATAAAGCAAGTCGTTGGCAGACAGTGAACCGCAGACTGTGCCGGAGGACACTCGTGCAGGGCCAGAGAAGATAGTTTTCCTGGAGGAGGTCTAAGAGCAGATAATTAGTTGGCTGTTGGCTCATTATCACGGCAGCGTGTTTGACTGTATTGTTTGATCAATTCTCCTCGGGCAAGAATAATGAGATCCCAGGGTTGAGAGAAAAAACTGGGAGGAAGTTAATGTATCTGCTGCTCGACAACACACACACACACATTATCCGTCAGCAGGTGAAACAAACCTGCGAGCACTGGATTATGTTTTTCATGTAGAAGTGCAGCATTAGAGGGATTTGTGTCTCACAGTTGTCCTCGCTCGCACCCACTTTGTTTACCACCAGACAAAAAAAAAAAAATCCACTCAACAGCTGGGACTCCTTCAATCAAGGTTATGGCGGCAATCTCCCAGAATGCCTCGCAGCACCATGAATCCCCCCCCCCCCCCCCCCCGGGCTGACATCCAGTGTTTTTAATCTCGCCAGGAGTCAGACGCAGGGGAGCCAGTTACTGCCCTGTCTGTTCCAGCTTCTCGTCAGATAACCAGACTCAATTTCCCAGCCTGATGGAAATCTCTGTGCGAGCCGGCAGGCCGAGGCGGAGGGAAAGATGAGGTGAAAGATTGTCGGCGTTGTGTAATTACGTTAAATGTTGCGTTTGCATAGCAAGAGGAAGAAGACGGCGACCTCAGCAGAGATTGATCCTGAGAAATGAAGCTGCTGTCATGTGAGGAGGTTAAACTAAAATAAACAAATATCATAACAAACATAGCTCATAACTCGGACTAATTAAAACTTCTGATATTGTCCTGGTAATTGGTCTGCTTTTATATAATGTAATATATTGATCCCATGAAATATCTCTACAAATATATGAAGGATTGTTATTAAACTCTCTGCAGACATTCATGGTTACCAGATGATGAACAACACTGACTTTGGTGATCCCCTGACTTTTCCTCTAGCGCCACCAGCAGGTTGACATTTGTGGTTTTGGGTGAAATGGCTCAACAACTATTTGATGCCATAAAATATGGTGCATTCATGTTCCCCTCAGGATGAACTATAATGATCCTCTTACTGTTCACTCTCCTGCCATCATCAGGTCAAAATTTTAAGGTGTCTTTATGACCAAATACCTGATGTTAGCATTTAGTTTAGATGTTAGCATTTAGCTCCACTGTGCAGCCTCACAGAGCTGCTAGCATGTCTATAGACTCGTAGTCTTGTTAATGCTATTTGACTATTTGAAAATGACTATTTCCAGGAGTTTACATTGGTTGCAATAATAAGTTCTGTACATAAAAATGCCTGTAAAATGCTGAATTGTCGTCTTTACACTAATTTTTTTGTACAAATTAAACATAAAATGTTAATAAGTAAGCTTTAGAGGTGCTGGTAGGTGGATTTTATTACCTTTGAACCTGGCCAAGGCTAGCTGTTTCCCTCTGTTTGCAGTCTTTGTGCTAAGCTAAGCTAAATTCCTATTTATCATGCAGACATGAGTGTGGTATCAATCTTGTCATCTAATTCTCAGCAAGAAGGCGAATAAGTGTATTTCCCAAAATGTCAAACTTCAAGGTCAAATCTTTGTTTCGCTGTAACTTCACAAATGGAGGGAAATTCTCCTGTTGATGACAACGATACCAACGACAGGTACGACTTTCAGACAGTAAAGTAAATGTGAAGAGTTTTCTCATCGAGTACAGAAAAACATGTTTAATTACAAGTATTTCCCCGATTCTGTCTCTCCTATCTGTCACACATTAGTGACTGTAGGCTCTAAAACAACCTTTCCTTCGTCTCTCAGCCTCCTGGGTGAAATCATCCACTCGGCAAATCCTCCTGCCCCCCACCCCCCGCACATGTACAGAGGACAGAAACAAAAGCAGGTGAAGGGTGTTCGGATCTGCCAGAGTGAACATCTGCCATGTGTGCTTTTTGACAGCAGAGAAAGCAGCCTCCCCCACCGAGGCCACAGCACTCCGACAGATGAGAGCTCCACGTGTAGACACAACGCCGCGAGGACACGTGCACACAAGGAAAATAAATTGCACCCTGATGTTGCTCTCGCTTGCTTGGTTCAGATATGTTTTTTTATCCAGAGCATTTCCTTGGCAACAATGCTACAAAGAGAATCTTTATTTTCATCACCACCCCTGTCCACCAAGACTCTCCTCTGTTTGCCTTTGACCAAAACCATCTCTGTAATTGGAGCGAGTGGTTTACAATAATCATTAAATTCTCAAAGTACAATTGCATAAATATTCTTGTGTTACAATTTCAAGATGGGAACGATGAAAATGATTTAAGTCCTCTCTTGGCTGCAGTGTAAATAGCAAGGACAACAGACGGCAGATTACCCAGCATCCTCTGGCTATAAACAGTGAATTAGAGCAGCATCACACGTTGAGCCTGTAGCTGTGGAGGGAAGTGATCGATTGATTGAAGTAAATCTGCATCAAATGATTTGTATCCAAGAAATATGAGAGAACGTACACGTTTCTGAACCAGTGGTTCTCTAACTTTTTAATTCCTGGCACCATTGTATATTTAGCCATGCCACATGAGGCAGCGTGTCCCCAGAGGTGTTTGTCAACGCTTTTAATGTGTCCACTGCTTTAATTTATGACCTAATATCTGCTAAACTAATGACGTTCCCATCAGCCTCAGCTGTACTTTGTGTTTAGTGCTAATTAGCACATGTTAGCATGCTAAAACGCTAAACTAAGATGGTAAACATTACACTTGCTTTACATCAGCATGTTATGAGCACATTAGCATGCTGGTGTTAGCATTTAGCTTAACCCTCCCCCTGTGCTGAAGCTGCTAGCATGAATGTAAACTTGTTTTATCATGGCATCACTAAACGATAATAAAACTTAACTATGCTAGTTGTTTGAATTAATTTATTTCGTTCTGTTCAAAAGTAAAATTAATTCACATTTACTTCCCTATTAGCTTCAAGTATTTAATATCTTTACTGGTTGCTGGTGTTTGTCTCAACTTATTCATTTATATATATATATATATATATATATATATATATATGTCAAATGAAAACATGCCTCTTTGGATGGTGCAAACTTATATAAGTAGGTACATCCAGTTCATATGCTCATCATGCCCCGGATACCAAACTCAACTCTGGTCCTCAAGGACGGCTTCAGAGTTTCAGCCTATAAAAGATGTAAAGCTGCCACACACAAACATAAACTTGTGTTCAGATTCATCTGATGGTCACAGGTTTTATTCAGCACGGCACAATATGATTCATCAAGAGGAGCTTCTCTGTGCTTCAGCTGATGAGTCAGAATGCAGTTTTTATTATTTAGTGAAAGGCCTCTTGCATTATTTCAAAAACAAGGAAGTACAGCAGCTCTACAACTAATCTGTGATCTGGTGTAACATGAGTCAGATCTTTATACAGACAAACACAACTAATTGAAACATGTTAGTAATAGGAGGACAGTGTTCTGGTAAAACTCAATGTGTAGTGGATGAAAACATTTTGTTGACCAAAAAACTCCCAAAACAAGCATGGCGATGTTAGATTCACTCAGTTACTGACGTTTATATTTTAATTTATTAAACTACAGGCCACATAAAACACCAACATGTTCAGTTCCAAGTGAAGTGAAGAACAAGCAAGGAACACATCAGGAACAACCTGATAATAGATGAATCACTAATAAGTAGTTCCTGAACTCTGAATCAAGGACTGTATGGTATAGATACAATACTGTTTAATGATTAGCTCATAGTCATCAGCATACTGACCACTTTCTTCGTGGATTGTTCCTCATTAACTATGAATCAGCTGCTGAGTGACAAAACCATTGACTGTTAATTATTAGTAAAGTATCATCCTACAAAACTAACAAGTAGCTGCTGGGTTTTTACTGGAAATGCACAAGTAATTTCAAAAAGACTAAGTCAAATCTACAGCCCTGCTAGCCGGTATGAGAGGCTGTACTTGAGCTAAATGCTAACGTCATGCTAACACGCTCACAATGACAATGCTAACATGTTCACCAAGTGTTTACCATGTTCACCATAACATGTTCTGTTGTTGTTCTGAATTTGACAGAGCAGCTAAATTAAATATAGCAGATTTCAAACTTAATTTTTGGGTACATGAAACTTCCATATGCACTTTTAACTCTGGACAGGTTTGTTATGGCTCAAATTTGTTCCCAGTTTTCTCAACAGTTTTGTCACGAATAAACTTCCATAAAAAACACGTAATTCTTTCCAAACTTCCTCTAAGCCTCCTTGAGGCAGCCAGCTGAGGTGAGGATGCTGAGTATTATTATTAGCTGAGTAGCGTCACAGTCAGACGCTGGATATCTCGCTTCCATCTTCAACGGCAGAATCAAAGCCAAAAGATTAAAAGCTGCCTTCTACCCTTCCTTCAAATTGTTATTTATTTATAATCACAGAGAGGAAGGCAGCACATGAAATTTCACTTTGAACTAACTTCTGAGGGATGTTTTCATGGTCACCTTTTTCAAGCCCCTGTCGCATGATGGGAGATAATTATTAGTTAATAATTTTCAGTTAACTTCAGGTTCATGTGTCAGTGCTGAAAGAGCAGCGTCATGATCCGGATGGAGAAGAACTAAAAGAAAATGACCGTATGATTAATGAGTGCTGAAATGAACAATAAGGGACATTTTGACTGTCAAGATTTCCTTTCTCACGCAGCAATTATACTGTGATAACTGTGAAAGATTCAACTCAAGAAATTCTTTGTGATTTTCAAAACAACGGATCTTTGACTTTTCACCTTTAGCCGACAAACGTTGCTTTTGCCAGCTGAAATCCGAACTGTTGCCGCTAACTTGCTAAATAAGCATTAGCTCCACGAGTTGGATGAAAACGTGTCTCCAGTTGACTTTTTAATATTTCCAGCTAGCTTTTTAATTGACTCCATGTAAAACAACTTTAATATGCATTTGATAGCTACATGATATCATGCTAACAGACTGATGCTAAAGCTAACAGGTTATCAGTCGGTAACCTATGTAGAAGACAAGAAAATAAAGAAACAAACATGTTCTTGTATTGCAGTGTAGAGCTAATTAGTTCTAGTATTATAAGGAAAAATGTAAGATCAGACAGTTATTTTATGCTAGTTCCTATTTAGCTGCTTAGCTTACATGGACAAGCAAGACATACGTCAGATTTGCTTTACTGTTTGTCTTTTTAAACAAAATGTTTTTATTTTTTATATATTATATTACAAGTGAAAAGGCTTTTAGGATGAGGACTAACCAATGTGACTAACCTAACGTTATCTTGGGTGGTTGGGGTTGTTGGAGTGTGAACTTCCTGAAATCCAATAAAGAGCAGGATAGAGCCGCTAACATAAACTCCAATACAGCCTCCAGGACCGGTGCACAGCTAATCGTGAATGGGTTTTATTTTAGTTTAGCCTGTAACCCTACAAACTAATGTTGGTAAAAATGTAATGCTCTTTGGCCTCAGAAGTATATGCTGAGTTATTGTAGCGTAGTTAGCCAAACATGCTAACGTTTGCAGCTTACTTTAGAGTAGACAACAATGTTTAGTTTATTCCTTACACTTTTACTCTTGTATTTTTGGTTTGAGTACAGTAAAAAGGGAAACCACACTTTATCTACTGAGTGTCTTTCTTATTACAGCCCCATGCACACAGAGGGGCTCAACATTCAGTCAGCTCCCACACATTTTCACTACACACATTTAGTTTTGTTGGAGGTGTCAATAGAAAATGGGATGCATCACCTCTAGCTTTCATTTCTATCATTTTTATCTTTTTGGTCTCAAAAACAAAAAAGTCAAATCCCATCTTCACCTGCACATTCGCCCTGTTAGCACAAATTAGATTCAGATTTTGGCCATGGACGCTGATGTCAAATCTTCCCCACACAGCAAGTGACAATCAGATAGGACAAACTGTCTCCTGAACAACAGCAGGTGAGCACTCTGTTAAGAGAAAGCAGCACCCACTGATGTATAATCTGAAGCCTGTCTTGTCCTTTTGGTATAAGAAGTGCAGTTTTCTGGCACCAAACTAGAGGCTTTCTGGTTATTGAACGTGAAACACAGCGACCTCTCACTGCCATTTGAGGCTGCCAACTGTGCACAGTTGCCAAACCTGGTTCTGACATTTTCAGTTCAGAAGGAGCAGAAATTTATAGGAGACTATTTATTTATCAACTTGATCACCACTCCGCAGGAGCTGCTGCAGTTCAAGCCTCAGTAAACAAACAGCTAATCCATCTCTGTAAGTGAATTTAGTTATATTGGATTTATAAGGCAAGAAAAATACTGTCATTAGTCTCACTGTCTGGAATAATTCAGCCCTTTGTCTCGGTCCTGCTGCTCTACAGCTGCAGGCAGTAATTTATGCAGAAACATAATGGCCTCATGAAATACACCGGATGCTCTCTGAGCGCCTAAACAACACAGGAAACAAATTTACATCAATTTACATCACTGGCAAAAAGGACCAAAGATATTCTGACAGGCGGTTTTATTTTTTATTCTTTTACAGTAAATTATTCTGGATAGTGCTGCAGAATAATTGATTGATTCGGCGTCCATCATACGTAAATAAAAATGGACGACAAATGGAAACATCTCCATCAATTACATCTTAGTGCATAATACTGATAATGTAATAAACTAAAATGTGATAAATATGTCCCTCTTTCTTTCTTTTAACATCGTGTTAGTGTGTTAACCAAAAGATGTAGCTTTTGTTTCTTAGGATTCATCTGATAAACATCGACTTTTATTACAGTTTTGAGTATTTCCATTTTTAAATGTCTCAACAACTATCAGATGGATTGCGAACACATTTGGTGCAGACATTCATGCTGCCCTAAAGACTTTGGTGATCCCCTGACTTTACCTCTAGCGCCATCATGAGGTTGACATTTCTTGTTTTGTGTGAAATATCTAGTCATCGCTTAATTTTCATGTAGCACTGATATCTGGTCAAAATTCAATTTGTCCAATACTTTATGACTAAATACCAAAGAGCCAATTCTTTGTGTTTAGTGCTAATTAGCCAATTCTAGCATGCTAACATGCTAAACAATATACCTGCTTAAGATGAGCAAGTTATCATTGTCATTGTGAGCACGTTAGCATTTAGTTCAAATCACCACTGTGTTTATGCTGTAGTCATGCCTCCATTATCCCAACATGGGAGTGATCACACTTTTTTCCAAGATGGCTGCCCCCTCTGCTAGCCTCGCAGTCACACCACTTAAATGTCCTGATTTATGTTCTTTTGTTGTGCTTCGTTTTATAGCAGTTAGTGAAACCAGATTCTAATAAGAATCCCTAGCACCTCCTTCAGGATGACATCATGCAGATCGATGGCAAGCTGTGATTGGTCGGGGACAAACGTGCAAGAATTTACATGAGTTGCTATAATGGACAAAATAAATCATGGCTTATTATTATGATATATTAATATATTATGTTTTTGTTGAGCTCACAATAATATAAATAGTGTATGTTGGTGGTGGTTGGTGGAGTGTGCTGTCATCTGACTGGTGATATGATGTCTGGCACTGGGAGACAAAGGTCCTGACCGGCCTGCTCACTAGTCCAACCACGCAGGGACAAGGACACCCACCGAGGCCGGACCGGCCCGGACAACAAGAGGAGTGAATATCTGAACACAGGAGGGGAATACGAAGGAGCCCTACAACAGAGGGAAGGGAGGGTTGGGATCTACAAATAAACACTTCATTTCAAGAATTTAGTTGTCTGGTTTACCTTTTAGCATGTTCTAGTCCACAAATCATGTACTTTCATGTATTTTAGATTTCTGACTTGTGTTTTACCGCTTTTCAGGACGCCACAATTTCATTTTAACATGCAGGCAACTTGCATATTTAAGTAATCCTTCAAAGAAAAGAGAAAATTGTGTCATTGCAGCATGAAATCAAAGCAATTAGTACCAGAGAAAATAGCCAAAGCGGGAAAGTAGTAAACAATTCCAGAATATGTTAAATATAATGCATTCATGGGAGTTATGTAAAACAAAAAGAAGGCTAATGATTACAGCAACATTAGGCTGTGCAGAAGAACAACAAGCAAAGAAGAAACATAATATTATGATCAGTAATTATACCAGAATATGAAAATACATGACCTAGAAATAAAATAATACATATGCATATGTATGTTGTATGTACAGTGTGACATGGTAATCTGATTCTGACCTGATTTCATATCAGACAAAACTTTGACAAATATATTTTACTCATTTAGCTGACTAAAAGACTAGATCTTAAGCTCAATATTAATTGGAATTAATTGACTGAAAGTGTTTGAATACCGTCTCAATTTTCATTAAATATCAGTACTTCTCTTGGAAATTAAAAGAAACTGTCTGCTCCCTGTCAGTGTTTTATATCATATCTTATGTTTCTGGGTTAATATTACTGATGCATTAATGTGTATGTTGCATTTTACTGCTGTACATGTTTCAGGTTGAGCTCATTTGAACTATTTTATATACTGTTCAGTAGATTAATGTTTATTTTAATGTTTAATGGTTATAAAGGAAATGTTTACTTGTAACAGAGTATTTTTACAGTGTGACATTAGTACTTTTAGTACAGTAAAGGATCTGAATACTTCCTCCATCACTGACAGATGATATGGCTTCAGGAACTGATCCCAAATCAGCCTGTGATTACTGCCACCTAGTGGACAGAAGAGTTCACAACATGTCCTTTATATTCATGTGAGAACTTGGTTTTGTTTTGCTGCTGATGAGCTAAAACAAACAAACAAACAAACAAAAAAGAAAACCCAAAGCATCGAATCTCCTTGAAACACATTTTATTGGTTGGTCGGCCCTCCTATAAAATCACTGCATGTGTGATGGTCCTGTTCCCGTGGCAACTGGTCAACACAGTGACTCAACAGCAAGGAAACTGGAACTTTTCACTTAAAGGACCAAGAGGAGTTCAAGCCTGACTGAACACTGATTAAATGTGAGTCATATGTTTTTATCTACTCACTGACTCATTCTGTTCCACAGTGACAATTTTCATTTATATTTATTTTATTTACAAAGGAACTGAGTCGTTCTCCTCTTTAGTTCTTATTTAACCCAGCAGAGGGCGCTGTAACCAAACAATATGTGCTCACCTGCAGCACTTAATCTGCTGATTATTTTCTCCATCAATAGATTGATTGTTTGGTTTGTAAAAAATCACTGTTGGGTAGTTTCATTTATAACAAAATGCTTATTTTATAAGCTCGTCATGTGTTTTGTGTGTAAAAATGTTAATTTGTAAAGTTACTACAGCTGATAAATGTGAAGTAGAAAGTTCTGAGAATAAGCGGAGTAAGAAAAGGTAGCATGGAAAGAAAAGACTCAAGTAAAGTACAAGTACTTCAAATTTGTACTTAAATACAGTACTTGAGTAAATGTACTTACAAACCACCACAGAACTTATGTTTAGTAAAAATAACAATGTACTGTCATTGTTAGTCGTGCCGATTGTGAAATATATATATATAAATACAGATACAGATACTGATGAGGTAAATGAGCTCCTTCAGTATTCTGACACTGTTCAGGGATTGTAAACACTCAGAGGAGCTCAACATACTGCAGATATGACCTTTCTGTCAGAGCTGCTGGCAACATAAGCAGGGATTACACCTCATGTCATACAGGAAACACAGTTATCTGCCGTCTTAACCTCCATATGTGCTGCCTTATTTTAATGTTTTACATGACTTTTGCCATTGTACTGGCAGTAAAACAGGTTCTCTCTGTCTGTATCTTTGGGTTTTGGACTGTTGACACTGACATTTGTGCCGTTCTGTGATGGATTTTTGCCGTTTTCTGTCATTTAACAGACTGAATCATTTGCCAATCAATCAAAAAACAACAATACATTAATCAATAATGAAATAATTGTTAGTTGCATCCTTAAATTGAACTATCCATCAGTATAAAATCCTTAAAATTAGCTCCACCTCCAAAACAGAAACACTCTCAGGGGCCGTTTAAGTACATGAAAATACTTACGTACTTTTACTGGAGTAACATTTTAAATTGCAGGAGTTCTACTTGTAATGGAGTATATTTACAGCGTGGTATCTGGACAGTGTCAGCCTTGTCCAGAGCCCCCCCTGAGCTCCCCCGAACCCCCCTCTGCTCTCTGCATACCAGCGGCACACCTGTGGTTCTCCATTTAAAGAAGAGTGATTGGGAGAACCTGAAATCCACTTTGAAGTGATCTGCCAGTCGTAGAGGCATAAATATGCATGAGAGGAATTTCATAAGAGCAAAGATGAAAGTCACATTTTTTTCTCAGAGGAAGAATGTCGTGTTTTCTGCTCTTTTTATTCATTCAGTTTGAGAAGTTTTAGTTTGATCCTCAGAGGGTTTTATTACAGAGACTGAGAACAACAACCTGTATGCACCACCTCATTATTAGTGCTAGAACTACAGAAATACTACCCTTTGTCAGTTAAAGCAGTTGAAGTGTCAGTTGAAGTTGAAGTGTGAGAGCTGAAAGCCGCTGCAGTTTAACCCCTGCAGGCAAATGAATTGTCAGTTTGTTTGTATTTTCCCATCGTGGTGTCACTACTTTCACTTAAGGATGCGAGTCCATCTTTCACTGCTGCTGGAACAGTAAATCAAACTATCTCAGACTTGGAGGCATCCTGACTGGATCTCGTCCAAGTTGGTCTTTCCCCGTACACCTTCGTCTCCAGACGGGATTTCCTGTCTGTGTCTGAGGGAGGGGCCGGATCTCAGGAACCAAAGCTCCCAGTACTGGTACTGGGATATGTACTGGGAATTGGACATTGGAATTGGAGGAAGCCAGGGACAGCAGTGAGCACATCCACCCTCACCATTGCTTTGTTTCCTGCCTTCATTGTTTAAGATGAGCAGGAAGGATGAGCCATCGTGAAACCATCATGGCTATTCTTCCCTTCTGTTGCTGTAGTGTGGCGTCTCCTGGCGATGAGCAGGATTAGTCACGTAACTGCACTTTAAAACTAGTTGTCTGCAGACGTTTTTTGTGGTGCATGTCCAGTCAGAGGTCAACATAGCACAGGGTTAGCAACAGAATACACATCCAATCCAATAAACAGACCTTTCATACACCCGGGGGTCCCTCTACAGCTGCTTGGGGATACAAAGATTGTGGAGTAGATTTAAACTAACTTGAAAAAATAGAAATTAAGTTGTTGTTGAGTCATGTTGAGTCAGTTCTAACACCACATGTTGAGAGAGTGAAAGCTAGCAAGTCGACAGTGACGTTTAAACAGTTATAGATATAGATATACATATAAATGGTTGAAATAGTTAGCCAACACCAACAATAACGGATAAACATTTGAAATTGTTTGCTAAATTGAAACTTACTTAAATTTGGCTTAACCCTTTACAACCTTTAAAACTGGTACTTTGAACTGTAGGTTAAAGGAAAAATACAACTTCCAGTGATTCTACCTCCAGTATGAACACCAGTATTTCATCTGCTCTTCCACAGTGATCACAGAGTGACTGACATCAACCTCAAATCTACCATAAACACAGAGCTGAGAGCTGCTTCCTTCCTCGTCCTGAGACATTTCACATGCAGCCTAACATGAAGAAGAAGAAGAAGAAGCAGCAGCGGCCCCGAAAAGTCACCAAAGAACACCACGAAAATGTAAAGTATGAAGTCAAACAGTCAAAGAAAGAGTGAAATACATCATTAAATGCTTTTGACTGTTTTTCATGAACGTGAAAAAGTAATCTTCAAGGAAGTAGTGTGTTAAATGTTTCTGGTTTGTTGGGTATAAACACGAGGACTGTGCAGTGACCCTTAACACCTAAATGGATAGTTTGACATTTTGGGATACATGCTTATTCATTTTCTTGCTGAGAGTTAGGTGAGAATGTCAATACCACTCTCAATGTCTGTATGGTAAATATGAAGCTACAACTAGCAACAAGTTAGCTTAGCTTAGCACAAATGCTGGAAACAGGGCAAAACAGCTAGCCTGGCTCCAGGAAATCGCTGTGACCCACTTAGAAATAGTCCCGCACTAGCTGTCTCCCCCTGTTTCCAGTCTTTGTGCTAAGCTATGCTAAGCTTGGGTTTAGTGCTAATTAGTATGCTAACATGCTAAACTAAGATGGTAAACATGTTAAAAACATTATACCTGCTAAACATCAGCATGTTAGCATTTTCATTGTGATCATGTTAGCATGCTGACATTAGCATTAGCATCAGCTGTAGTTTGTGTTTAGTGCTACTTTAGTTTATTAGTTTATTACATGTATATGTATCGGCACGTTGGCGTTGTCATTGTGAGCATGTTAGCATTTAGCTCAAAGCACTGCACCACACAGAATCGCTAGTGTGGCTATAGACTAACTCTTGTTGCATTACTAACAAGCTACATGACATAATCACATGTTGAAGGCTTGATGGGACATTTACTTGATATAACACCTATCCATGGTGTTTAGTTAACTGTATAAAACGTATAATTATATAAATACACCTGTGCTGATTCACGTAAGTGCCATAATCACGTGATTTAACTGAATCATGGTTTAAGGTTTCCATGGACAAAACCTCCCAGGCCTTCAGCTCCAACAGGCTGGAGTTTGAGAGCTTCGTGGCTGAGATGATTCAGTGGTTTTCGGACCGTCAGCAGCAGGTGGAAGAGCTGTTCAGCCACAGTGACACAGACAGAAGTGGATCAGTCAACCTGAAGGATTTCGAGCTGGGTAATCCATCTTCTCTCTGCACCGTCATCCCCAAACTCTAAACAAGCTGTGGGGAATGTGTCCCCCTGCCCTTCCTCTTCCTCTTTGGTGAACAATTTTAGTATTTTCTGTGATTACGGGCATATACGCTAAGATCTGTGGGGGCTCAGATTGAAAACTCTCTTGTCATTTTTCACAACAGCCTTCAGTGTCTGTTCCAGCCCCTGTGAGTGTCAGATAAAGATAATCTTGAAGGAAAAAGAGATTAGAAAGAGATATGGGTCAGTATTAACCAAATGCCACAGTGTGGTTGTACTGAAGTATTTATGGAGGGTACTGTGAGTCAGACTTTTGATAATGCAAGCAGTGGTTCATTTCTTCTTATCCCCTCTCACAGATAAGAGCAGTTCTGGGAAACAAAACCGGGACAATGTTCCTTTTGTCTGTCAAACTTCAGGCACTCTGAGTAAACTATACTTTTGTACTGAAGGGTGTTTGAGGAGCTCCAAAACCTGCAGGACTATAACTCTGAGGCACAGACTGTGATTTATTGGGAGTCACCTCTTTTCAAAATGCAAGAAATCAGACAGTATGTGGCAAATTCCCATTTTTCCAGGTTTGCCAAACTACACTGGAATCCTCACAGTGTTTTTGGCTTAAATGTCTCGACAACTGTTTAGCATGAAATTTGGTTAATGAAATGTTCATGATGAATTGTAAAAACTTTGGTGATCCCTTTATTTTTTATATAGTGCCATCAGTAGGTCAAACTATAACTAAAAATAACAAGTTAAAACATATGAATAAAATTATATCAGGTTGTCAGGTTGAAGAGCACAAACCTTTAAAAAGAAAACTGATTCTGTACTCGGACGAAACAGTTCAGCATCCCCTCAAGATTTTAATAAATCCACAAATTCTTACAACCAAAAATGTTCCAAATATGTAAGAAAAAGGCCTGAAAATCTTCAAATATATGCTCACAGTTCTGCCTCTTTAGAATGAATTAATAAAGAAACAACTTAATGTTTGAGGAGTGTTTTGCTTCCAAAATAACAAAATAAATTCCTTTGCAAAAGAAGAAACTGGTTTTCCACAGATTCTGTAATTGAGAAATTGAGACGTGGCGTTTAGAAGAGACCGGAGTTAACCTCAGTGTCTACCATTGAACTTTTGCTTTAAAATAAGATATTCTTACGTCTGCACCATTTAAGAGTTTTTTTGGAGCGTTTTCAGACAAGAAAATGTTAAGAAATCCAGCTCAAACAGTTAATGTGAGTTTCAGAGGAGAGTTTTGTCCCATTATGGTCTAAATGTCGTTTCAAAGGCAAAAATTAGTCATCACATTTGAATAAAGTATTGATATTGAGAAATACTCCATTATCATTGATCCCTGTGTCCCTGGCTGCAGGTCTCATGAACTTGGGCGTCCCTTGTCAGCAGTTTCAGCTCCACATGCTGAGTCAGCTGCTGAAGACCAACAACAACAACACGATCAGTTATCGAGACTTGAGCAGACAAGTGCAGAGACGGAGGTAAAATAAACTGTGTCCCTTTGTTTGAGTGTGTGTTTTGTGTTTATTAACTGTGGCTGTTCTTCTCTCTTTTCGTCATCGCAGACTGATCGACACTCAGACGTCACAGGACGGTTTGGAAAGAAGTACTCGTCATCAGTTAAACCCTGAAAAGTATGTAGACACGAATGTCAAGATTTTGAGTTACTTGCACTTGAGTATTTCCATTTTATGCTACTTTATACTTATATACTTAATATTGGACTTTTTACTGCATTACATAAAGTACAAGTAACTGTATATAAAGTAGTTAAAACTAGCTAACTGTATATAAAGTAATTCAAACTAGCTAACGTATATAAAGTAGTTAAACTAGCTAACGTATATAAAGTAGTTAAACTAGCTAACTGTATATAAAGTAGTTAAAACTAGCTAACTATATAAAGTAGTTAAAACTAGCTAACTGTATATAAAGTAGTTAAGACTAGCTAACTGTATATAAAGTAGTTAAGACTAGCTAACTGTATATAAAGTAGTTAAGACTAGCTAACTGTATATAAAGTAGTTCAAACTAGCTAACGTATATAAAGTAGTTAAGACTAGCTAACTGTATATAAAGTAGTTCAAACTAGCTAACGTATATAAAGTAGTTAAGACTAGCTATCTATATATAAAGTAGTTAAGACTAGCTAACTGTATATAAAGTAGTTTAAACTAGCTAACTGTATATAAAGTAGTTAAGACTAGCTAACTGTATATAAAGTAGTTTAAACTAGCTAACGTATATAAAGTAGTTAAGACTAGCTAACTGTATATAAAGTAGTTAAAACTAGCTAACTGTATATAAAGTAGTTAAGACTAGCTAACTGTATATAAAGTAGTTTAAACTAGCTAACGTATATAAAGTAGTTAAACTAGCTAACTGTATATAAAGTAGTTAAAACTAGCTAACTATATAAAGTAGTTAAAACTAGCTAACTGTATATAAAGTAGTTAAGACTAGCTAACTGTATATAAAGTAGTTCAACTAGCTAACTGTATATAAAGTAGTTAAGACTAGCTAACTGTATATAAAGTAGCTAAAACTAAATAAAAGTAGCTCCACCTCGAGCATCAACAACAGTAAAATGCTGTTCTAACACTGATGCATAATAAAATCAGTCACAGAAGACATTTTACTGATACTTTTAGTACTTTTTTTGCTGATAATACTTATGTACTTTTACTAAAGTAGGATTTTGTATGCAGGACTTGACTATTTTTAAATTGCTGTATTGGTACTTTTCCTTCAGTAAAGTATCTGAGTACTTCTTGCACCGCTGTGCAATACATAACAAAGACACAGAAGGAGCAGCAGCTTGTTTTAACTTATAATAAATCATAATAAAGCCATCAAATACGTCCCAGAACGTCTCTGTTCTTTGGCTGAACTGGAACAAACTGAGCAGCTCATCACAGCTGAGTTGACGTTCAGACCAAACCTCCTGGCGTGAGGTTAACCAGTCAGAGTTATTTCAGAGCGCCAGAAGCAGTCGTTTATTTCAGAGCGTCAGCTGTCTGCAGTAAATCTCACTGAGATCCTGTAACTTGAGACATGAAGACTCAACAACTACGTAAACAAAGGAGACGTCACCTCCACCTTTAGACAAGTGCTGCTGCCTTTTTTGACCTGGTTGCCATAATTGTTTTTTTTTGTGTGTGTGTGTGGCAGAGGTGGAAAGTAACGTGTAAATACATTTACTCAAGTACTGTAATTATGTACAATCTTGAGGTACATGTACTTTACTTTAATATTGTCGGCGTCTGAGTACAAACTGTACCACCACCTCAGTATTATTGATAGAACTACAGTCATACTTCAAAAGTGGGAAGTAGCTAAGTAAATGTATTTGGTTCATTTTGGGAGACTACTACTACTACTACTACTACTACTACTTATAAAGGGAAATATTGTACATTTTACTCATTAACTACGTGGATCCTAAAGTATTAGTCTTGTGGTGCAAGTATTTTAGGTACTAGGTACTTTTTACCCTTTTTTCACCACCTTTATTTGATTGATTTATTTGTGTGATCTAACATCAAATTTTAACCAACAGGTTCATCCGTCTGAGCGTCAAGCTGATCCCCTTCGACTCCGCTGCAGCCCATCCAGGGAACCTTGAGGTGGTTTTGTTGAGCAGCAGCAGAGTTTTCAGGCTGATCAGGATGATCCAGGACCGGGTCGGGATCCAGACCTCCAGGCTGGAGGTTTTCCAGAGCAGAGTGCCAACAGAGGAGGCCCGCCTGCCTCCAGAGAGCTCCCTGGAGGAGTGTGGCTTCAGAGGAGGGCCAGAGGAAACTCCTCCAGAGGACACTGTGTACTACGACTACAGACTGCCGCTTGCAGACTGTCCCGTCCTCAACTGTGACCACTACTTCAGGTCAACGCCAGACCGTCCATAAGTTACACAACTGTCTGACTGTGTTTTTAGCCACCCTTGCTAACAGTAGCGATGTTCATATTATTGGAATGTTATTACTGATGCTTTAAGATGTCACAGCTTGTGGAGGTGGAACACATTTTAACTACTTTATGTACTGTTGGGTGGTTTAATCTATAGCACAGTAAACTGGTCACGTTTTGTTTGTAAAATCTTTATCTTTAAAGCAACTCCTGCTGTCAGACAAATGTTGAGGAGTAAAAAGTACAATATCTCCCTCTGAAATGTAGTGGAGTAGACGTAGAAAGTACCTCAAAAATGCTGAACGTTTAAAACCTGCAGTGTAAACATAAAGTTGAACGATCAGGAAAGTTTGGTCTTTAAAGAAGGTTTATGTCAGAGAGCTGCAGGGGAGCCTCACACTCAGTACCTTGTTTACACTTCAATTAAACTCTCAGATGTTTGTTCACATTTGAAGTAACGTGTTAAAATGTTTATACTGATATAAAACAGTGTTTTTAATCGTGGCCTCAGGGGGCCACAGAGGCTGAACGGTGCTGTGTTGGAATCGGTGGAAAGTGCTTGGCTAGTGGAAACCACAGAGCGGCTATAAACAGCTGCTGGTGGCGGCCACTAAAGCGTGCCATGCAGCCGACACACCCAGCAGCTTCCCTGCTGCTCCACCCTGCCAGACTTTTACATTCCAGCTGCAAATGTAGTTCACTCCAAAAACCTGCTGCTGCTTTGTTTGTTCACCCAACAACACACACACACACACACACACATTACAGGAGAGGATTTATGCATGAAGACACAATAACCAGAAAGCAACATTAACAAAAGTGCAACGTCTTCAAAGTCAAAATAATATTTATTCCATAGTTTCAAAAATACTGCGCAATATAAATATTACAAAACGGAATACCTTTTGTGTGTCAATATACTTGAACTTAAACACTGTTTACATTTGGGATGAAAACCCTAAAAGACAGACTTCAGACGAGGGCTGCAGCAGTGTGTTGTTCTACAGTGTTACACATATTAAAACATATCTGCTGATGTTTAACTGCTCTCAGATCAGTAACTCTAAGATGTTTTATGATTTGGGCCCAAAACACTGACAGTGAGGCTTTAAAGCAAAAGTTTGACATTTTAAAATACGCTTATTCGCTTTCTTCCTGACAGTAAGATGAGAGGATGGATGCCAGTCTCTGTCTCTCTGTTAGCTTAGCTTAGCATAAAGCCTGAAAACAGACGCGATGTGACGTGTTAACGAGTGAGCTTTAGAGGTGTTGGTAGGTGGCTTTCGTTACAGAGCCAGGCTAGCTGTTTCCACGTCTTCAATCGTTGCTAAGCTAAGCTAAGCCTTATTCTTAATAGACAGACATGAGAGTGGTATCAATCCTCTTGTGTTATTTCCCAAAAATATCAAATTATTCCTTTAATTAAATATAACTCCTGTACATATTTATGTGTGTAGATGTGAATGTCGCTCCACTAAAAGATCCCAGAACAGCTGATAAACTGAAAATCCAACTAACAACAGTTTTCTTTTAGTTGTATGACAACATATATTTGGCGTCAATATCCAGAGGATTTATGAAGATTTTTAAAGCTGAAGAATTTGAACCTGCAACAGAAACAAGTTATGAACACAACATTGACATATCACCTTTTAAGTTGATATGTTGAACTTGTTATATCTGTCTCTTTAGCTGCTAAATGCTCCACTATGTTGAGCAGCTCGTCTCTCACTGCTGAGCAGCTGTGACAGTAAAGCTGTGGGCCGGACAGATAAACAATGAGCCAAAACTCCTTATAAAGCTCTGGGTTCATCACTCGGAGTCATTTGATCTATTGTTATGATAAAAACATTGATATAGCCGCTTTAAAGAAAAGCATGTAATCCTACAGTTTGATGAAGGTTAAAGGTTTTCACCCGACTTTTCAAAGATTCCTGTTGTTTAATCTGAACTTTTATTATTACCCGTCACTCGGCCGGCAGTTATAACAGATCAATACTTCATGTACAGTCTTCCATGTGATATAAAAGTGGAAACGTTATGATGGAAAGATCTGTGCGATGCTCTAAAGGCCACAATGAAAGTGACGAACTGCTGAAAAGCAAAGAAAACCGTATTGTCTTACGTCAAGACTCAAGAACAAAATCTCCCAATAAATTGAGATAATTCTTCTTCTTTCCCTTGTTTTTGGAATTTTCTAGAAACATAAAAAGACAGAATAATAACATATATTGATGCCCAGTGACAGTTTTTACTTGTGCAAAGACATTTTATGACTCCCTAACTAATGACTGGGTAAGATGGAGGTTTTTTTGCAGTGTAAAATATGTGGCTTCACAGTTTTTAAAATAGCCATAAAAGCCATAATTTCAAAATGAATTTCAAAATAATTCCAGTTAATTCCAGACTTGAACCAGGTCTTGGTCCTGGAGCAGCTTGGTGGTGTTCTTCAGACAGAATGCTGTGTACTCAGACATTCAAATAGATGTTTCAGCTATTCTCCTTTACCGCCAAACCCTCATGGTTTATGAGTATATGAGCAGAGTTTGTTTATAGGCCAGAGAGAAGCTGGGACAGCAAAATGGGCTTTTAAAAACTAACCCAGAAATTGCCCACAGTCTGTGCTGGAGAGCACAGTGAGTCCGTCCTGCTGCTGGGGTCGATTGTCTCGATGCTCTTCACACAGAAAACAGCTCTATTTCGCAATAAGTCTGAAATGAGAAGCATGAAGTGTGTTTTCCTTTGGTCGGGGGGGGGCTCCGTCCGGTGAGAAATACTGACTTTGGATGCCGCAGGAAGGATGCACCAAACGTCCTCCAGTATTCTTAATTGCACTTCGTCCACCACAGCTCGTCCTTCAGCATTTAGTCGTAGCCGATGAGTCGATCTTGGCCATCAGCAGCCTGAGAGAGTCTCCTGATGATCGAATCAGTTCTCTACCACTGAAATTAAAACACATGAGAAGCTGTAAACACACAGCGACAGGAAGAGGAGGTCAAACTATGTGTACTGTGTGTACTTTAATACTTACATGTTGTATTCCATGCCAACCAGGCTGATGCCGTTAACAGCCAGGACGCGATCGCCCGTTCTGAGTTTCTGACACTGAGCGGCCGGAGAGTCGGGAACCACTGACTTCACATAGATGCCGCTCATCCTCAGCTGCGTTTTCTGCGTAAAGAAAAAACAGGAAAAGTAAACGATTATTGATTGTGGACGCTTTAGAGTGACATACAGCGGCCAGTGAATGAGCTGAAATATTATCTGTCTGTCTGCTGGTCCGCCTCTTTGGTCCGGACTGAAATATTTATTGGATGAACAAACATTCATGTTCCCCAGAGGATGAATCCTACTGATCCTCTGACTTTCTCACCATCAGGTCAAAACTTCAAGTTGTCCAATACTTGCTGACGTTAGCATTTGGCTCATGTTATAGTTATGAAGAAGTCGGAAAAGCTGACAAAGTGGTGAACATGGAAATAATAATTATACAGATTTAAACATGTTAATTACATAATTTATAGAGTGTGTGTGAAATCAAATGGTGGAGCTCTTTGAAGCAGAGGTATTATAATTCTATAACTCTTAGGGCTGCAATTGAACATTATTTCAATTATCAAATAATCTGCAGATTATTTTCTCTACTAATCGGTCATTTAGTCTATAAAATGTTAGAAAATACTGAAAAATTTCCTTAAATTGCTTTTTTTGTCCAACCAACACATCAAAACCCCAAAATATTCAGTTTACTATCATAGAAAGCTAATAAACAAGCAAATATGAACATTTGAGAGGCTGGAACCGGTGTAATTTTGGCATTTTTACAATCAATCAACAATCCAAATAGTTTCTAATCAAATTTCTGTCTGTGATATAATGCATCACTGTACTATATTAGCTCTTGACTGTGTGGTTGGACTGCAGAGCTCCGTCTGTCGCTAAGAACATTTAGTGTGATTAGATGTAGTTTCAGTCTGTTGAGCTAAATCCCTGCAGTTTACAGTCTGATCTGATTAGCCTTCCTCATCAGATCTGAGCAGGTCTCTCTGCGTCCGGATGAAATAGTGTGAAGACATTAAAGCTGATTTGAAACTTGTTATTAAATCAGTGTTATGAGGGAGAGAAGAAGAAGAGGATGTACGTTGGATAAGGAAGGAGGAAGAAGTCTTTGTACCGTTCCATCCACGAGTGCCAGTCCGAGACCGTGAGGTCCTCTGTGAAGCTCCACTGTGAACACTTCTTCTTCTTCTTCTTCTACATTCTCTGTCTTCCACTCAGCAAATCCACTGGCTGAACAAGCAAACAGAGAAACACACAAACTCATTAAAACAAAGTGCTGGTTCTCACTCAAATAGAGGTCCTGCTGGACCGGATGCGTGTTCGACCACTGTCTTTTAAAAGTCTTAAACATATAAAATTAAGAGTTCTGTGAATGAAGCTTTGGTGAATTTCACCTTATCTTCCTGCTCTCAGCTTCTCCTTCCAGGGAGATTTAAGTCCCTTACATGAACCACCAACAGGAGATCCATGTCCTTTCTTCTGAAGAAAGGGGTCTAATCCCCAGAATCTCTCTCTGTTGTTAACCTCAATACACTTTTTAATACACTTTCATTTTTATTTGTGGCAGGCCAGCACAGGAAACATGCCAAACAATTCGTCTGATATGCACCAAAGCTTTGCTAATTGCAAATGTCTGCATGCTAACACGCTAAACTAAGATGGTAAACATTATACCATTAAATGTCAACATGTTAGCATTGTTAGCATATCTATATGCAACTCACCAAGAAGAAACCTCACAGTTAGCCTTGTTTATATTTTGTGTATATTTGAATTTTGAATATTTGTTTTATATTTGCACTTCTACTTTGTACTGCAACTGCTGCACAACACTTTCTCTCAGAATGAATAAAGTTCTATCGTATCTTATCTTGTCATTGTGAGCATGTTAGCATTAAGCTGAAACCTCACAGAGGTGCTAGCGTGGTTGTAGACTCTCAGTCTTTTTATTGTACCAGTGGTGGCAGAACAGCCCTCTAAACATTATTTTTCATGATCTTGTTCTCCAAACAGTGAGCTTAGCTTTGATGTAGCAGATGAAGTGTTTAAACCTTTAAATTATCCACTGAGCTGAATGAAATTACACCTGTTAGCCTGAACAGTGGGACCTGACTGTGGACAGGTTAGCATGCTGTAACAGGGACTTCCTGTCTTCCTCATGTGGGTCGTCCTGTCACAACAACGCAGCAACAGTAGCATTCCCAAAAAAGCCTGTTCCCACCCCTGCAGCTCCTGCCCTCCCTCCGCTGTTTCCCAACATGCAGCCTGTCTGCCCCCCACGCAGGACCTGCCCCGAACAATGCCGCTCCCGATTAAGATTCCACGCACCAACCCAACTGTAAATTCCCATGACGGATCGGCCACTGCTCTTTTCTCTCCTGACATCACCACCTCTCTGTAATTCTTGGGGCCAGATTAAAGGATTACCAAACTTTCAAAATAACATTAGCCGTTAGCCAAAACCACAGAGGTACATATACTGGAGGCCAAGGTGGGATGAGATACAGAGTTCCCATCAGTGTGTAAAAAAAACAGGATATTTCCTTAAATAATTCCAGGATATTAGAATGAATATAGATTCATTACATCAGAAATATAATAATTTCTTAAAAATGACAATTTATCAAAGATTGGGTAAAAGATTAATTTCCTTTTACTCCAGAACATCAATGACTGGTATTTTCCTGGTTAATCGAGTAATTGTTTAGTCTATAACACATCAGAAATCAGTGGAAAATGTTCTTCACAGGTTCCAGGTGGCATAATCAAATGTCCTGAGCACAGTCACACAACAGGCCAAAACCCCAAAACATTGCATTTACTATGATGGAGACGAGGAAAAGAGGACATTTCTCACATTTGAGAAGCTAGGGCTCTTATGTGTTTGACATTTATGCTTGTTATTAATATTAAAACAGTTGCAGATACATTTTCTGACAATCAATTAATCAATTAAACAACTTATCACTGCACATCTCTAATAACAGTATAAATTGTGCAGATTTAGAGAGTATTAAACTGGTGAATATGCTGCCAGTTAGGACAGATATACATGCAGAGATGGTGCCAGATGGCTTTGTTTCAGTGTAATCCTCAAACGCTTTAAGCAAATTACTTTTATTAAAGTCACTAACAGAGAAAACATAATGCAACAAGTAACCAATGAGAGTAAAGACGTCTGATTAAGATCAACAAAATCCTTCAGCTTAAAGCCTTTCTGTGACAGCCCTCAACCACAGCGGGGGGGTCAGTTAGCGAGCGCATTAACACAGGTTGAACCTCTTACACACAAACACAATCACATGTGATGAAAAGTGTTTCTGAAGGTCTGGTTCAGATCTGAGACCGGCAGAGAGCAAGACAAACTCCTGGTTTATCCAGAAATTGGATGGACCTGTTCTAGGGCGACTACATCTGTGTTTGCTTTATGTCTTTGTCCATTTTGACTCTGATGAAGACACAGTGGTGTCTTTTGTGTTTGCACAATTAAACACTGCAAGTCCATCAGTGTGCTCCAGTACCTTTTTCCCTTGAAAAACCCTCCAGGTTTATGTTGTTAATGACTTGTTTCTCTGAATAAAGTTAAGGGGAAAAAGCAACATCTCGTGGGAATCAGTGCTAACATTAGCAAGCTAACTAGCTTCCACTTTCTGAGTGAAATACAAACTTAACAGCATGATAGGTCCAAAACGGGACACATTCTGTCCAAGCAGGTGCATGGACGTTACTTTGTACAAGTAGAAGTTATCAACGTTATTCCGTACCTGATAATATTTAGATATTAGATATTTACAGTTGCAATCACAATTAAGGGGGTTGAATAAGTTTTATTTAAACTGTAGGTATATTTAGATTAGCTGCATGTTTTTGTTTAAGTTCCAGGCACAGGAGGTTTTCTGAATTTTGAAAGATGTGCAAAAATGGGATAAATACCGTTGCTGTCTGGCGCCTGAATTCTGCCCCAAGTTGATTTGCTGTTTGGTACGTTTTGTGGTTATTTACATGCATAGAAAGTCACCAGAATGCAGGAAATTAAGTGTCTAATACCCAAATTTTCCTGGGGAATGACTCCATAATACCGGGCCCCGCTGTGTAAAGTATGGCCCCTTTGTGGCCCCTGATTTAGAAAAATCCTGGAACCGTGCCTGGACCCAATTATACCTCATTTGTTGTTTCAGGTATTCAGCCCTTCTTTCAGCTGTTTTACAGACTGAATAACGTCAATACAGCAACAACAACTCTCTCAGGTGTCAGTCAAACACTGCAATGTCATTTTAGTTTATATTTCATTACAGAAAAAGTGAGGAGGATTCAACTTTTAGTTTAAAGCTGAAGTAGTCGCCTCTCACGCTCCCTCTCGCTCCTACAGATGACCTCATGACGGAGGCGTTCAAAAACAATAGGGGTGGGAGAGGAAACACTCTTTCCTTTGCACGGCGAACCCACCCTGCACAGCCTTTCTACTTGAAATTCCTGACCTCCACAGTCAGTTAAAAGATGAAGGGAGGACTGTGAAGGCGCTCCACCTCTTTTATGTCGGGGGCACCTTCCAAGTGGACCTGGAACCGCCGAGCTCAAATATGCAGCGGGTCCAAGAGGTCAAGTCACTAAAAACTTTCCTTAATAGATTCCGTCAGTCAGAGGAGGCCGACGAGGGTTTAAGAGGTGACCTCATTCAGGACGTTAGTAACAGGGACAAGGTCTGGAGCGAAGTGGTCATATCCTCAGTTATGTGTCATTCCAATCAAAACCTGCTGTTTGTAAGAGAAGCCATGAATGGGCCTTTTCAGATGCTGCCGGTTTGTCATCCTGTGTGTGTTGGCAGTGTGGTTTACGCTTCGCATCGTGGTTTCTTTGTACGTCGACTCTTAACTACCAGTTATCATCTTCTGTTGCCAGGTTTCAGTTAATGTCTTTCAGCTGTTTGTGGCTTTATAAGACCACATTAAAGAATTTTTTTTGTATGCACAAATTCTGCAACTAGCTACAATTTAAATTATTGATTGATCTGATGGTTTTTAGCCATGCTGTCTGTTCACTTTGTTAGTACTTTATTTCTTATAGTTTTTTTTGGCCCTTTCCATAGAGGCGTATTTTGTCCCCTACATGGGAGCATCATTGTCATCCAGCTCTGCTCTGATTGGTCCAGTCTGAGAATATATTGATTCTTTATCCTGCAGATCAGAACCAGATCAGTGATGAATGTTTGCATCTACATACATGGTCTGTTCTATTCTGTGGTGATCTCTGTTAAATTAATTTTACTTTCAGGATCTTTTGTCTCCTGCCTCTTCAGTTACCTTTCTTTTGTTGGCGGGCACCCTCCTGCAGGTCCGCCTCCAGCTCAGCCAGCTCCATACCCTGCGGGGTGTTGGGGGGCGTCAGCAGGCAGGACGGGTCCAGTGCCAGGCTCTTGTGGTAGCCTAAGTCGGCCTGTCCTGGGAGGGTGTTCTGCAGCTCCAGGTTCTTCAGCTTCTGGGTCAGGACTGCCTCACAGCTGCTCAGGTCACCATGAGATCCTCGGGCCTGAGCAGGCCCTGCGGGGGAGGTACGGTCCAGGTCTGCCTTAGGGGAGGTGCAGGTAACCGGGTCAGAGACCACCTGATGAGCAGGATCCTGGAAGACTCTGACGGAGGGTGAGGTCGTAGACTGACTGTCTGCGGTCGTCCCGTTGAGACCCCGAGTCTGAGGAATATAAAGTCAATCAATAACAGATGTAGAAACATTGAGGTGTCTCGTTTCCTGCTCTGGGGTCAGAGAGCTTGTTACCTGTTCCTCCTCATTGGGCTCGGCTTGAGTTTCACTGAGTCGGAGTCGGCGTATGAACTCCTGCAGATGACTGAGCTGTTCGAACAGAGCAGGCTCCACGATGGGTTTACCCAGCTCCAGGTGAAACGTGCTGCTGGGCAGGATGAGCGGCGGGTGGCTGTCGAAGCTCTCCAGGATGTCGGCTGCAGGAAGAGAGAAAGGCCTGACATCATCCATCACAAATTGCATGAACTTCATTACAGCTTTCTAATGAAATTCAATCCTGAAACTTTAAGTAAACCCCTGTATTTGGGTTAAAACCTAATTAAAAGCCTTAAATAAAGTACAGGACTGATTGACGCAGCAGGGTGAAGTCAATCAGGTGAAAATAAGTGAAAGCGAGGTGGCTGCTGTCCCGCTGGGAGAGGTGGATCTGAGACTGGACTGAAGCTGATTGGTGGAGACAGACTGACAGGACGGGATTACTCTGGAGGAAAACACTGACTGAGACGAAGGCTTCCACTTATGAACGCATGTGAGTGCTAGTGTGAAGGTTTACTTCTATTACATCTTGAGGTTGAACGTAATGGTTTTTGTCCCCAGATTTTTTGAGAAAAAAATACCCAGAATTTTTAAAAAGGAGAAAACTGTGAAGTAAAAAGTGACTTTCAAGTCTTCAATATAAGATAAATAAGAGACAATGAAATAAATAAACATGAAGAAACTGTTAGAAATATAAAAAATGTAATGTAACAAACAAATGTAAGAGAAGGCACGTTCATTCAACTGCACAAGACTTAATGATAAAAAAATAAACTGAGAATCTAATAAGATTGTTGATAGAAAGTGGGGAACATGTTGGATTCAGTTCAGCTCTCTTTCTGTATCAGGTTGTTTCACTTGTACTCTGTTATTTATCATGACGTCTTGTGCAGTCAAGCATGTCTACTGTCAAGTTTAAACATGCAGGCTACACAATAGATTGTTCTGACTCCTGCTGAAAGAGGAGTCTGGTTACTGCAGTTTACAGTAAACAGAGATGTCTGGCGGTGAGGACGGCTCAGAAAATGCTTTTGGCAGTAGGAAACAGACAACTGGGCAGAAGGTAGATATTAAATTTACAATAATATAAGACAAAGAAAAGCTGCAAATCCTCTCATTTGAGAAGCTAGAACCAGCAAATATTAAAAAACGTTTCATCTCTTCCTCTGATGTCTAAAGTCACTCACCCGTCCTGACAGCGTCCTCTGCATCATCCGATGATGGGGTCCATCCGGTGGGACAGGCTTTGCCAGAGCTGTACTCCCTCAGCATGTGGTGAAGCTGAGCTGGGTTCAGGGCAGCAAACTCAATCCTGAGAGAAGCCCAGGACGCCTGGACAGACATGAAACAACAAAGACAACACAGAACATTGAGAGACGTGAAGCAAACTTATTCTAAAACCCTTCACTGAAAATGCAGGATTGGATGAGCGATCCATTGATGGTTTAATCTTAAAGAACGAGCCACAAAAGCTCTTTGTAGTCATGGTGAGAATGACAGGGTGTATTTTCCCATCATGCTTGTTTCCATATAAGGAAACAAAGTCATTGCTTCTCTCTCATTTGCATGCAAAGTATTTTAAACCAATTATATGATCTAGTAAATAGTTTTTGTTGTGGTAACGAGGCCTCTCTCAGTCTGAATGTAACACAGTAGCACTTCACATTTTCTCATATCAATGCAGTTTTTCTTCAAAGCTCCATTTCTGTGTTCATTCTGCGCTCCAATAAAAGGTGAGTGTATTATAATAAACACGTCATCCTTGTTCTGAGCAGCGTGAGAAGCGTAAACTTCATTATCTCTGCTCCACCTCTCATGTTGCTGTTAACGTCCTTATCATGAAATAAGACAATTGAAAAGGACAATATTTGATCTACTGATGACTGTAGAAAGTAGCTCAGGGATAAGGAAACAGGTGAGTCACTTGCCAAACGACATTCATGTGATTATTACCGGACAAACTTTACAAACATTACATAGTTCATTCACTCTGTTCGCAGTTGAATTGGTGGAAGTAAGACTTTGCCCAGACATGCCGGGGCCACAGCAGAAACCTTAAGTTAAATGTTGCTGTCTCTGCCCGTCTCTTATAACACAGAGCTCAACAGAAGGTGAAGTTTAAATGCTGCTTATAAACAGCAGAAATGTAAAAACGTCTCTGTTTGTTATGTCTGAGATTTATTGTTTGGCAGCTTTATTCTCCTAAAATAACTCCTCAGATGTTGTGTTCTCCAAAACTGCTGGCAAAACAAACGACGCCACATCCCTCCAGTGTAATTTACAACTGTGCCAGTGAGCCACTTCAGTTCTTAAAAGCCCAGAACTCCAGATGGAAAACTAGAAATCTGCAGAGGGTGTGTGCTCTGTTGCGGCAGCCACAACGTGACCTCATGCCAGGGCAGGGATACATAAAACCACCAGCTTCCTAGCAACCATCCAATCCCACGAACAGACAAGACGCAGCCTTCGACAGCCGTGTCCCAAGTGGGCTGGTGCTGTTTCGTGCCCTGCAGATGTTTCATGCTGGTACTACGAGTCATACAGTGAAAACAGGTGTCAACCTCAGAGTGTAAAAATACCTCGTACTTAACCCAGTTCCTCCGAATACAGTCGGTAGATACCACTGACAGAGAGCATGTCAGCTTTAACTTAGCTCTGTGATCAGCTCAAATATCTTGAATTACATTATCTCATAAATTATAGAAACTCTTAACTTTCTTCTATATTACTGGCTACCAACCAGAGGTACTTGTACCTCAAGGTGTAACTTTGCAGTTGAGGGAAAAGCTCAACCAACTCAACTGAACTCAACTAAAATATTTAAATTGTGATTTGATAAAAAAAAAAAAATACATCCACATATTTGTGTTATGGAGGAAAATAAAGAGTCAAATGGGATTGTGAATTGGAGTACATTTAAAAAGAACCAGAAAGCTGTAAGAGTTTGTTTTAACATTTGCAATTAAGAATGAGCAAACAAGCAGAGAAGTTTAAATAATTAGCCAAAAGTAAAGAATAGATGGTTGAAAACTATTAGAAGAAATTAATAAAGAGCTGTACTGACACAAATTTCTATCAGTTGTGTTGACATGACAATAAAGTATCTTATCTTATTAAACTGTCTTTCTGTCCTTAACTAACGTCCCTTTGCTTCAGTTTACAATGATCCCTCACTAAGTTATGTCTCACATAATGAAACCCAAGAAGTACTGCTCTCACTGCATCTGTCTTGTAAAGAGGATTACAGGCAAGCTTTGATCTGAAAGACATATACTGTATATAAGATAGATAGACAGATATAACAGGGGTTATATACAGTACATATAAGCAGCCTTTTCTACTTAAAGCCTTTCTATTTAAAGCGGCAGTAGCACGCAGCTACTCCACCACAAAAACATTCAGCAGGTTTATCACCTTTCCAGGTGCAATCAATCTATGAACCAGGAAAGGTTTGCAGTTTTGACCTTTTGTATAACCTTTGTTCGTCATGTGTCATACCTGGTTTCTCTTTATGACTCTGAACATTTCAGTGTTTAATAACCAGCCGAGTGAGAGCTCAGCTTCCTCCTGTGGCACAAAGTGTAAACAAGGCTTGAATGGGTAACTAAGAGAGCGGTATCCTAAGGACGGATTAAATGTTAAATTGGCAAGCTGCCACTGCGCAGCGAAGAATAAACACGTGTGAAAGCAAATACAAAGTTGTTGTTGTGGTGATGTACAATATAGTTTGAGTGATACAGCGTGTTCCTCCTGAGCATACACTTACTCTAATGTGTTTCTGTGCCTTTGAACATTAAAATGCCATTTGAACTCTCGGCCACATGTTTCCACTTGGCTTACGTCGGAATAAATAGGATTTAAGCTGATAATATATCGCACACATACTCTGGCTAACAGGATATACTCAGGCCCATGTGATTTTATGTTAGATAAGTTATCATTTTACTGTATTTACAGTTACTCTGTTCCTGCAACTTGTGAGTTTAATGCATCTGTTCTCAAGGCTACTATAACCATAAACCAGTAACATGCTTCCACAGACTTTTATGGTCGTATCAGTCCTGGTTATCACAATGTTTGGCAACAATACGAAGCTGTAGAAAAGAGTGGAGCAGTATGAAAGGTTAACTGAGGTTCAGCTTACCCACAGATGAAACGTTTACATAACGTTATACGTAATACATAAACATACATAACTAATGTTGTACTGGCACCTTTAAGACAATGAAAACATTCAGGCTGACGCAGACATAACTCGACTCTCCAGGCAACACCCGCCCACCGACAGACAAACAGGAAAGGAGAAACGGATGTCCTCTGACCTGCAGGAGGGTTTCTTTGGGTGTGGCCAGCAGATTGACGGCAGCAGAAAGCTTCTGGAAGAACTCGGAGGCCAGATCGCCCAGACCGATGCTCTGGATCCAGTCCATCAGCAGGTCCAGGTTGGCTCGGATCTGAACCCCTCGGGACCACTGGTAGAACCCAGCGACAGATCCTGAAGAACAAATCAGGCTTAACTTAGAGATGATATTGATGTGCAACCAAATTAATGCTCTTAATGCTACCGACATAGTTCCTACATTCAGTAACTGTGCAGGCATTTAATGAAAGAAGTTATAGTAGTATTAATGCTGTTAGCTTGATTATATTGAAATGCTTAAATGTTCTTTGCTCTAAAGGCTTTCAATCTAAAATCCAAAAGTCAGTAGGATTCATCCTCTTGGGACCATGAATGTGGACTGGCAGATGTTGCCGTCCCTAAAACAGAAGATAAACAGGCGTCTTGATAAGTGAGCTGAACTGTGTGTTACCTCTCTCCATGAGGGCGTTGAACAGCGATGCGTTGATGAAGAAGAACAGGTAGGCACAGAGTTGTAATGAGATGTCTGGATGGACCTGGAAGGCTGTGAGAAGCTTCAGTGCCTCCTTCAGCACCTCCAGGATGCCGCTGAGCCCGTCGGGAACTCGCAGCTGGCCGCTCTCTGAGAACGGGTTCCCATCCAGCAGACCGGGCAAGGCTGAATACATACTCTGTGGAGAGAAGTGGTGACATTTTACATGTCTGCATGCTGTACAAAGAACTGGATAACATGAACCTACACTCCTCTACCATTACCACTGCTAATGCACCATGGGAGTCAAGCAGTGATAAGGCTGATACTGAGTATCACCGCTCACAGAGGCACATAAACTACATGTTATGCGTAGACACAACTTTCCTTTGCCTTCAAACGATTCCTGATTATATAAAGTACAGGGCAACAAAGTAATATAATGTCTTGTCTTGTTTAGTGTAGCCATGTGCGAATATAAGGAAGGAAGGCATTCAGAGGGTACAGGAAACTTTGGAGGAAAGCTTGTGTTTCGCAACACAAAGGGTGTGGAGGAAAATGAATAACACTATCCTACAGTCACACTGCAATTTGAGTCATTTTACACACTAAAAACTGCACTAAACCCCAAGACAAGGATGAAAACAATCAGAGAATTAGAACAAAACATCCTGGTGCCTTTAACATGTGTTAAACAATAACAAATCATTGCTATGTCAATTTTAAGAATAAACAAATTAAATCAAACTTTTACCTGACTGTACTTGTTAATGTTAGCATGCTAGCATGCTACATTATAGCTGCTTTACATCAGCATGTTTAGCATTGAGCTCAAAGCACCACTGCTAAGTACAGCTTCACACACGTTAGCATGGCTGTCGAAGCTTTCCCATCTTTCCCATTTATTCCATGTGATGGGAATGTAGCATTACATTTGTTGCTAGACAGACGACTCCAGAGGGATTCCTGTGTTGCTTAGTGTGTAGGCAATACTTTAAAGAACTTCTTCTTTAAATAGAACATAAAGAGAACCTAAGAACTTACAATTTAAAGCTCTGTAGCAGTGAGTTTGTATTAAAGTCTACTTTCATCTCTCTAGTGCTCAAAAATATGTTAATGCAGCTTTAAAAATGCTGAAAGTAGCATCTTAAAAGGGGTTTCACTCAAATATATATAAATAAAAGAGGAACAAGAGAGTTCTGCAAACGCTGCAGAATTGTCTTTGCAAGCTGTTTTATTGAACCACTACTTCACTGTCAGTCCTCACACAGATCTTATCACAACTCTTTCTTCTGATACAGTTCTGCCATTGTTTCTCATGCATGACATCACCTGATAAGTACACAGACACACCATGACTAAGATAATGACCTCAGACAAACTGAAAGAGGCCATGAAGACGACAATAACCCTGCATGCCTGAGGCAACAGGTCAGCTCATAGTTTACAGCGAGGCTCAGCAAATCTGCAGGTGCTGATCGGTTATCATGGCGACTGACTGCAGACAGACAGGAGTCGAGGATTTTTACAGACAAAAAGACTGTGAATAGTTTTTAAAACACATCTGCATGCTTACACAGTTTCTGGACATCTGTATAGCATTTTGTAGACCCAGTAATGCGAAACAATAGCACATAAAGACAGATTTCTACCACATTTTAAAATGATTTTTGTTCTACAGCTGCATTAATGCCATGTTGCTGTTTTATTCATATTCTATCTTTTTTTAGCCAGAAGAAAAAGAAGAAGTGAAAGGATGATGTCTGTATGTTATGAACATTCAGTCATATTTCACAGGAAATTAACAGGAAAATCCTTTTCCCCTCCTCACTTCCTTTGACCTGTTGGGTGTTTCTCTGATGACAGTTTGTCTTCCTCTGCAGGAAACAGCTCATAGCGAGCTAATCCTCCCTTTCTCTCCACCAGAAACATAGTTACCATCAAACACATGCATAAATAACTCACTGTCTATTTAAGAGAGAGATTGCAATGTATGTTGTTGCTGTTAAGCTGTAAATGCACATTTACAAGAAGTTCAAAAGTGACAAATAAATGTGATGAAAAACTGCTTCTGAAAAAAACACATAAAAGAAACTCAGCTAAATGTTTTTAGACAGAGGAGCATGAATATTTTACAGTAAAAGGTCTCTTTTTTCAGTACAGGCTGTTGTGCAGCACAAGCTATATAAATATGTGAGTATTCAAAACAACAGCACAGACTGTTCCTGCTTCCTTCCCTCCCTTCCTCAAACAGTCACTGTGTTTCTACTCTGCTGTGATATCGACTGGATTCTACATAAACCAGACAGCTTTAATAAGCAACTTCAACATGGGAAAGTCACATAAATCTAGCCTGGGAGTGTCAGGCTGTAAAACAGGAGAGTCCGTCACAAAACAAATCCAGACACACACTAAGATGCATTTCCAGAGTCTTTAAAGCCTCAGAGTGATATAAACTGTTTACGATTGATCATGTTTCATCCTCTTCTGCTACTGTCTCCTGTGGTGTACCCTGAGGCTCCATCTTAGGCTCTATTTTATTGTCCTATTCAACAACCCATTTCATTGCTAAGCTGACGGCACACAGCTGTACTTCCCCTCGGAGCCAAGTGAAACACACCATCTCATCTTCAGCCTCTTTTAGTTGTTCTTGAGGATGTCAAACGCTGGACGGCTTCAGCTAAATGACGGTAAGACAGAGGTCCTTATTTTCAGAGACTATCTGGAGACTGTCTTACATGCTTTTATTACTTCACATCAAGACTACTGCACCTCTCTTTATGGGGGAGTCAGTCAGTCTTCGCCAGCTCGCCTGCAGCAGCGAGACTTCTTACTGGTCCAGTAATAATACTATTAATATATCTTTTAAGATTATTTTTAAGATTATTTGTTTTTATACATGCATGGTTTGGCACCAGCCTACATGTTCGATCTCCTCAGTCCATATTCTACATCCAGACATAAACCTATAACTTTAACTTTCATCAAAAATGCAACTGCAAGACAACAAAAGGCTGTTAAAACTGTGGTTCTCACCAAATCAGGCACTCTGATTTTGTTATTCAACAAACCAGTGAAACCTTGGGAGACAAGATTGTCTTTTTGTTTATATTCGAGTCAGTGGAAAAGACACCCGGCTCACTATCTCGCAGGTCTTTCCTGACTGAGAGTGCCAGACAAAGTTGGTGTTTCCATTCTGTTAGTGTGTTTTCTCTCTGGAAAATACTCAATGAAAACAAAATATGGTGTTTACACAGTCCAATTTCCTGCTTCACATGTGACCGACACTCAGACTGTACAGGTCAAAAGGACGTGAAACATGTTGATGTCACTTTATGAGTGTGTGTGTGTGTGCTGTATTTAATGCTGTGTGCTAATGAACGTGGTATATTAATGTGTGGCAGCCAACCTTTGTTAGATAGTAGACAGACTGCTGGAAGGTGAACATGATGACTTCCTCCAGGACTGTCATGGCTTCCTCACAGGCTGTCCGAGTGGAGGACATCTCAGAGTCCAGCAGACCTGACAGCACACGCCAACACATGTTAAAAATACACACAACACACTGCAGCTCTACCAGCTGAGAGCACGACAGATATAATAAAGTTAAAGGTGTGTTTGTCCACCTTCGTCCTCCTGGTCCTGCCTCCAGGGCAGCAGCTGAGGGACTTCATGCTGGATGAAGTGCAGCAGTTCGATGGAGTTAGCCATCCACAGCACCAGAGGCCGCAGACCTGGGATCAGCTCCTCCATGCTGAGCAGATGAAGATGCTCGGGCTGCCCGTCACTGGAGCTCCTGATGTAAAAACACAGAGATGAGTGCTGAAGCAGGATAAAAAAACAGCTTGACTGTATGCTGCAAAAAATATGGAATCGTTTCTTGGACAAAAAGTTTTGATGCGCATTTTTCCATATTTATTTTGACATTTCATGACAAAGCAATTAATAAATGGTTAAAATAATTATTAGTTGCATCCATTCACTTCCATTGACACCCACACAACAAAGCTTGATTCAGAGTTTGTTCAACTTTGATAACTTTGCTCAGTCTGAGACAGACAAAGTGTAATCTGGTGACACTCGATGATAAAGCAAGTCGACACTGTGCTCATGAGAAAACTCTCAGCTGCTTCTACTTTTGCACAGAAGCGTCTGTGGGAAATTCTCTCTTTGCACAACCTGCATTTAAAAAAGCTCATTGTTTTCTGAAGGAGCACATAGTTGTAAAATGTGACTTTTATTCAGACAGTAAAACTGGAGGTGTCAGATGTCGTATATCATCGCAGGCAGCAGCTGCTCATTGTCGTGTATTTCTGGGGCATTCTGGAAACACTTGTGGTTTGTCTACTCACGTTTCTGGCTGGATTGCTGCAAGTTCCTTTGTCTTCTCCTAAGAATGAGAGCACATAAAGAAAATATCCAGTTCATGTGTCACCAGCAAACATCAACCATCTTATGTTCATCACACACAACCCTGATGGCACATTTGATTACTTTACATTCTTCATCACACTCAGGGGAATGTGGTGCTGAATACACACTTAACTTAGATAACACTTTGTTGATTTGAGAGTCTTTGGCACAAAAGGAGCAGAGTTTCATCCTTACCCACATAACGAGCTGGATCTGGCTGGCGATCCTGAGCAGCAGCTGTCTGAAGTGTGTCAGCTGGAACGTGGAGGCTGAGTGCTGGATGCAGAGGCTCAGCAGGAAAGCAGGCGTCAGCTTTGGTTCATTTCCACTGGGGTCCAACATGTCCAAAACCTCCTGCAGGACTCTCTCCTCCTGCTCCAGGTCATAGCTTACGAAAGCCTCTGTGCCTTCCAGGTCCCTCCAACGAGGCGGTAAAGGCTTCCTGTGGAACCTTTTGATGGGGATAGAGGAGCCACATGATAAACAAGAGGATGATGTCTTTGCATCAGAGTTCGGGCAGAGTCTGGTCATCCAAGGAGGAGTCTGGAGGGATCCTGATGTGCTGGTAGGATCCTTAAACAAGAACAGGTAGTGTTTGCCCAAGCCCACCAAGTCTCCAGGGTTCAGTTCCACCTCCTCTTTAAGGAGGAAACCATTTCTGGTCACAGGAGCACCGTGGAGGGGCTTCAGCATAGTCAGTGACTTTCTGTGCTCCCCTGTGGATGTTGGGATGTTAGAGTCCAGGCGTCGGACACAGCAGTGTTGGGGCAACACGTCAGGAGCAAAGAGAAGGATGTCGACCTTTAATCTCTCCTCATCTTCTCCGTTACAGTGCTCCCTGCAGCAGCCGAAGATGGTGGTGGTCCCGCTCATCAGGTAAATGACAAAATCCTGCAATTAAAGTGTAAAGCCATTGATTTTCTCCATAAATCATCGTCTGGTCTGTAAAATATCAATTTCTTATTTTCCATCTTTAAATGTCTTGTTTTGTCCGATCAACAGTTTAAAACTCAAAGATATTCATCACAAAGAGAAGCTGGAACTACTGCTTGTTTGAAAAATGAAAGATGGTTGATCGATTACCAAAATAGTTTTTTCTGTCGATCCATTAATCGAATCACTTCAGCTCTAGTTTAATCCCACGTTCTTGAAGCAAACCCTGTTTCTAATTGAAAGTCAAGGAGGATGGGATTGATTTTCTTGTGTAACATTTTGGAAATGAACCAGCAGTGTGCGTGTGAACAGCAGCAGGATCAGCTGGTGTGAGAACAACCTGCACTGACAGGAATGGAAGAGCTTACGAGTGAGACGTCGGTGATGTCCGTGACCTCGGGGTCACCACATTAAGACTATTAGTCAGACGATGATACAGGATCATCTGAGCTGGTAGGAGCCAAGAGGCCTGTGACAAGCAATGTAACAGCAGGGTCAATGTGAAGGTAGTGAGCGCTACTACATCCTGTGTCATCTCCTACTTAACAAGTTCTGCTACTTATGCAAAAGTACAGTTTATACATTTAGTGTCCACTTTCTTAGGTACACCTGCACAATCTAATGCAAAGGACAAACTGTGTAGAAAATTTATATTTCAGTCTCGACTGACATTGCCAGGCTGCTGAAATGGTTAAAATAGTTATAATTCGCTGTTAAAAAAATTTTCAAAGCAAAAATGCCAGAAATGTACTGGTTCCAGTTTCTCAAATGTAATTTTCTTTGTCCTGTTTGACAGTAAACTGAGTATCTTTGGACTGTGGGTTAAATAAAACAAAATAAAACATCTAAAAAGCTTGAGCCTTTGAGCTGTGGGACGATTAATCAAGAACATAACTGACTAATCAATAATGAAAATAATCGATAGATGCAGAGCTGATTTTGTTTAGTTCCACCAGTCAAACTGTGACGACACAGTTTCATTAACAGACGTTAATGGTCTAACTGGCGACATAAACACATACAGTATGACCACTGATTCGCCTCCTCCCTCTGCTGTGGCTTCGGGTTGACTCTTGTTGCAAGATTAAACCTGCGGTGGTGCTCTCAGCATCCTGCACAGTCAGCAATCTCCAAGAGCGGGGATAAACAACATTGTGAGAAAGAGCTGCTTGTTCCTGGGAACGAAGCCACAGCCTGACTCTCTGGTTTACTGTGAAAATGAGCTGTGAACATGTGATTCAAACTGCATCACGCGTCCATGAAGACGTGCGTTGGAGAGTTTTAAAATGAGGCACACAGTTTGAAACCCTGATCAAGCACACTGGTATGTAGATTACAGCACACCAGTTTAAGTGCCCGCCCCCCAGCTGAGTTTGTTTATATGCTGTAAGAATACTGTGTGGTTTATCCTCCTCTACAGGGTGTCTTTCATCAGGGTTATCTCCTCGTTTTAAACGTCCTGAGCAGGTTTCCTTCTGACTGTATGGTGAACTCTCTGTTCTTTGTCACTTCATTGGGACATGATGACAGACGGCTCGTCCCGTGTGGACGTCAGCTTCAAGCTGAGAGTCACTTCAGTTCCCCTCTGAGCCTCTACAGGACAACACACCTCTGTAGTCCACTCCACAGGAGTCAGCCTGAGTCCATTCTGAGAAATCCACAGTGAAGCTCTGAGTGTTTCCTTCCTCTCTGGCCTGTTAAAACCGTCTGTGTTGTTAAAGCCCTACTCTCTGACTCTGGGATTTTCTCCTTGAGGTTCTTAACGTAAGACGTTCAATCCAACACTCTCATGTCCTTGTTTATGCCACGTTGTCTCTTTATAAGCTTCTGTTTACGTTCACCTGCCTTCACACTTCCAGGAGACTCTCAAGGACCTTTTGAGGTCTTCAATGAACTTATTACAACATAGTCTAATCTGTAGATCTGAAACGATTAGCTGATTAATCTATCAGTCGATCGACAGGAAATTAATTGGCAACAATTTTGATAATCGATAAAAAAAACGTTACTCTCTCACTCACCTGTCTGTGGCTGTAGCCCTGCAACAGGAGGAAGTACGGGAAGTCGAAGGGCGGGTGAATGGAGTACTGGGTGGTGTTGTCGTCGCTGCTCTCCGTCTCCTCCTTCTCCATCCCGAGCCGCAGGACCTCCTTGTCGGCCTCGGCCTCGGGATCCTCTCTGAGCGCGCTCTGCCGGACCCGGCTGGCTTCCTTCCCCATCGCGGACAGATCCATCTCACTCAAACTTCTCCAGATCCCGAGTCCGTCCACATCCTCCCCGCTGCCGTCCACAAATAGCGAGGTCACTCTGGAGCGGCTCTTCTGCAGCTTACGAGCCTGAGCATTGATGCCTGGACGGACAAGAAGACAGTGTGTTCAGGAAATGCCCTAACTGAGTAGTGTCAGCAACAAACGTAACAGTCTGTTATTATTATCGCTATTTACAATATGAAAAACAAACTGTTGTTCATGATAATACAGTGAACAACTGAAAAAACACACAGGAAAGAACGCTGTAGACAAAATATACAATAAATAAAACTTTCTCTGGATTCTCATTTTAATTACTTTTTATCTTTAAAAAGAAAAAACATGAACCAATGTACATGTTAGAACAGAATCCAACTCCTCAGCATCACCCTCCACATTGAGATAAACATACAAGACCTCACATGTGAAAATTCCCCAAATATAAAAGAAAAAATAATAATTTAATTATAATTATTATCTTTTATTTTCTATCAGGCATGATGTTGTAAGACACAGACACGCATTAATTCAGTGAAAAGCAAAAACAGCTTTCCAAAAAAGATGCATAAATATTCCATCTTTGTTTTTGCATATAGGACAATTTGGGGAATCATCTTTCGAGATCCCATGCATCCTTACTAGAGTAAGATCAAATCTATGTATTAATTTGGTAGCTAGTTAATAAACATGTATTCTGTTGCATTGAGAGGACCATGTATCGCCATCTAAAGCCATGCCTACAGGTTGGTCATTTTCATAGATTTTTTAAACAGAAGAAGGACAACAATTAGACAAAATTAAGTTAAACCTACTTAGATAAAAACATAACCAACAAATGACCCCCCAAATCACAAACAGACATAACGGGTCACTGCACTGGCACCAAATCAAATGAAACATAACCAGAGGAAAGAGAGGAAATGTGCGGGGAAAGTCAAATGTGACCACCTCTATCTGATACCAACAGCCGCTCTGTCGGCCTGACGTAACACAAACACTATTCAGCTCATTTGGAGCCATTAAGCACAGAGGAATGTCCACAGAGTCCCGGCTTCACACCCACAACTCTGCCGCTCTTATCAGCTGTGGAAATGGGTGTTTTCCACATTGTTTAGCACCAGGGTGACAGACTGGGATCAGTGCCCAAAGAGCTCATAGTGTAGAGGTAAAGGGCAGTTTCCCCCGGTCAGGGAGAGGAGAGCTCACACATGAGAGGACCATGAGAACCAGGGTTTGACAGACAGATAGAGGCTTTGTATTTCAGCCTGCAGTTACTAGATGCTCATATTCTTCTAATTTGAACATTAATATGACATAAAATGTAAGCTGTCAGTGTTTACCCTGCAATGTTATTCTTGTGATGGTGGGAAACCCTTTGAAACAGCATTCAGACCATTACGGGAACCTAAAACTCACACATGAAAACTCAGACTAATGGAATTAATTTAAAGGAATAGTTCAACATTTTGGGAAATGCGCTTATTCGATTTATTTCCGAGAGTAAGATGAGAGGATTGATAGCACTCACATATCTGTGCAGTAAATATATAGCTGAAGCCAGCAGCCAGTTAGCTTAGCTTAGCATAAAGAGTGGCATCAGGGGAAAACAGCTAGCCTGCCTCTGTCCGAGGGTAACAAAATCCACCTACCAGCACCTCTAAAGCTCACTGATAAACATGTTATATCTTGTTTGTTTAATCCGTACAAAAACAGAAGTGTAAAAACAACAATTAGGGGGAGTTACATGTGCCAGACTATTTCCTGGCCATGCACAATCATCTCATGGTGTCTGGCAACTGCTCAGAGACAAGAAATAGTCTGGCACATGTAACTCCCCCGAATTGTTGTTTTTACACTTCTGTTTTTGTACAGATTAAACAAACAAGATAATGTGTTCATTAGGGAGCTTTAAAGGTGATGGTAGGTGGATTTAGTTTGGACAGAGCCAGGCTTGCTGTTCCCCTCTGTTACCAGTCTTTATGCAAAGCTAAGCTAACTGGCTGCTGGCAGTAGCTTCATATTTACCATAGAGGTATGAGAGAAGTATCCATCTACAAAACAACAAAATGTCGAACTATTCCTTTAAAACATGCACAGTGGTTTGGTTGAGCCATACCACCTATTTAAAAACCACTGGGATACATTAGGCGTTTATACACTATATAATGTCTTCTTCCTCTACATTTCTTTAAAACTGTCTTCAGCTTTAAACATTTTAAATAAAGTGTTTCAGTTATCTGCCAGCGAGTCCTGAATTTACTGTACTGGGTGTTATCAGCAGGTAAATCACAGGAACTGATTTATTGCTATAAGTTAGACATCTGTTTTAACATAGAGGTAAACCAAAAACATATAATATCACTCTATCACTGGTTTAAATGCAGAATTGACTCTCAAACATTATAATTTAACAAAGCAAAATATGCAACAGAAATCTAATTCTAAGGTTTTATCTTGTTTTTACAAAGTGGAATCTCCAACACATCAGTAGTAAGAATAATACTAATTAACAAACCAGTATCAGCGAAGCAGTATATTGGTCTAACGCAAGGAGAACCACAACCAACTGGTGCCAAAGTCAACAGGCCTGCACAGTCCCCAGTGTGCAGGAAGTGAGCTCTGATAGAAAGAATAACATAGCAGTGAGTGGCCACATTCTGGCAGCTACAGGCCCAGTGGGAAGAGCCGCCTGGTGCCTCCATGTTTCACGGGGCCCTAATGGGCCCTTGCAATAAAACAAAGATAAGAGCGGGGCCGCACTGACCTCCTCTATCCCTCACTGCAGCTTTTGTTTCCTCCTGACCTCTCTCACATGCCTGCCATCTCCCCTGTTCTAGCTTGTGATAAGCTGGACAATGAAGGCTGTTAGCCTGCAATAAGAGACAAGGATAAAGGCTCCCCATGCCACCACAACAGAGACTGAGTGATTGATTGCCCAGGCGTAAGGATGTTAGGGTCACTGACTTGTATCTACGTTACTGGAAATTGTTAGATGTGTGCTTTTTTAAAGAGAGTGGGTCTCTGAAGAAGACAAGGGGCTAAACCTGTGAAGGTGTTGAATACCTGCTGTGACTGTGTCTCTGTCCTTTAAACTTTGCTCTTCAACACTTGCTCTCAGCTGGATTTCAAAACGCCTGGAGAAGCCTTCCTTGGGTTTCCAAAGTGACTGCAGCATAAGGGGCTTCTCGTTGTCTCCCACCACCCGGAAACACTCCCTCTTCCACTGGTTATCTGCGCCTGTCTTGCCAATCACATCACAGAGCACGTAGTCGTTGGCGTCTTCTTTTTCCAGGCAGTACCTGAACAACAAAGGTAGACATTTAGAAAAGAGGACCACAGGATAGAGGATGTTATACTGGCCTAGAAACAGTGTGTTAACTCAGTTTCAGAGGGTTTAACTATTGAAACAACAACCTGGAGGTCGTACTTTGCTTTTATTAGCCATGCTAGCAACAGCGCTCTAGGGATGGCAATGTCAGTCTGTCGATCCACAACTTTGGTTGAGACTGAAATATGTCAACAACTATAAAATTGATTGGCATGAAATTTGGTTCAGATATTCATGTCATTATCAAAATTATGGCTAAATAGCTGCAAAACTAATGGCATTCCCATTAGCCTCAGTTGTAATTTGTGATTAGCATTAATTAGCAAATGTTAGCATGCTAACATGCTAATCTAACTGATTAATCATAGAGTTCATAAAATTTAAAGAAATAGTGAGAAGCGCTCATCACAGTTTCCGAGAGCTCAGTGACTTATGAAGTTGCTTGTTTTTTTTCCAACCAACAGTCCAAAATCTAAATATATTCAATGACATAAAATAGAGAAAAGCAGCAAATCCTCACGTTTGAAAAGCTGAGATCTACATCTTTTGGGCATGTTTTCTTGATAAATGACTTTAATGATTCCCTTATTAACACTATACCACTGGTAGTAATGAGGAGCATCCCAAAAAAGTATAAAATCCTCTTAAAAAGCATGCTTCATTTTATATCTAAAACTGTAGTTTCAAAAGTTGTTTACATGGTTCAGTAGATTTGAGGGTGTTTGCTGATTGATCCAGAACACATCTGGTCAGGTTTGATTGATCCTCAGTTTTTCCAGACTTAAATCTCCAATCTTAAACTGTAAGATGTAGTCTGGTTAACCAGTTTCATCTCAAATCTAAAATATAACACACACCAGTTGAATGAAAGCCCTCACCTCTCCAAGGCCTCCTTCACCAGTTCCTTTGCACTGGACTGTGTGGTGGCCAGCACGCTCTTATAGTTGGTCCCATGACAGATGTCGCTGCCGAAGATCTTCAGGATGCCGGGGACAGACATTTGACTGGACAGCTCAGCTGGGTCGTCTGCAGCCTGGAGGTCACCGCTGCCCAGCGCCTGGCCCCGGCGTCCACCGTCCCGCAGGTTGGGGCTGTGGTTGAAAACAGTTGAAAGCCTGTTATTGTGGCGGCGGATTTTGCTCTTGGCTGGCTGCCGGACACCCACGCTCTCTGTGGAGCGAACGGTGCTGTCCGAGTTGTTGGACCTGAGAGGGAACAGAGGAGAAGACAGGGAGATAACGGATACTGTTAGATGGCAAGCATTAAATACGCACCAAGGAATAATCACCTAGAAGTGGCTTTTTTATATCCAGACAAGTCACAGTGTCTGACTGTACACAGTGATTTATGGGTAAATAAAAAGGTAAGCGAAGCTATGCTCCAATGTGATTATCATAAGGTATCACAAACACCGACAGATACTTGGAGGAAGTGGTTCATGAACTTTATACAAGCTGGCCGTACTGTAATGAAATGGTTAGCGACATAAAACCAGTAAAGAGAGGCAAAACATTGGCTTACTTGGAATACTAAACCTAGTAAACATGTACAACAGCTCTTTTTCTCCAAATACTTAGCCTCTTATATACCTTTCCTATTACATGCATTTATTGAGCATATAATGACAACTACTTTCAATCTTAAGTTACCAAGTTACACTAAAGGTGGTAACATTTTTTACATAGAGGGGATATAACTTCCCCCATTTTAGCATTCATAAGCATTTAATAAATGCTTTTTTAACACACTGTAATGTAGTTGTGAGTATTGTATAGAAGTATTTATATATACAAATATAACTCCTCCAGTTAGTCACCCATAAGTGGATGCTGCTGTATGAACAGATAATGAATGACAATATAGTGAAACAGTTTACGAACCAGAATCGACTTACTGGTGACTTACAGGAGGAGTAACACAGTTATAACAAGTTATAATTGCTGTACATTAATAAACACTTAAAATGTCCTTATATTTGCAGTAACATTACAGGGTGTTTTAACCTTTTGATAGTGTTTACTGTATATTGTACATGCTAACTTAGTTAAAGTAAAGTTAAAGTAAAGTGTTACCATTAAGGCAGCAACTTAGTACATTTACTGAAGTACTATACAGTTTTGAGGTACTTTCACTGTATTTGAGTATTTCAATTATGTGCTACTTTATACTTATACTTATACTCCATTGCACTTCCCGAGGGAATTGTTATACTTTTAACTCCACTACATGTATCTGGCAGCTTAAGTTACTGGTTACTTTACATATTAAATGTTTACAAACATATGATCAGTTTATAAAATATGATATTCTAGATTAAACTATCCAACAGTATATAAAGTAGTAAGTAAGTAAATGTGCTCCACCAGCTGTAACATTAAAATGCAGTAATAATATTCCAATAATTACATACTAGTACTTTTAGTTTAATACTTTGTATACATTGTACATTGTGTGAAGACTTACTGGACAGATCCATTGCTGGGTTTCCTGCCCAGTTTGGCCAGGCGCTTCTTTGGAGAGCGGATCAGTAAACCCACAGGGAAGTTCAGGGCTTGTTTATTTACGTGGCTGCTTCTTTCCTCCGAAATCATTATTGTTTTCAATTCACGTAAACAAAACAAAACTGCAGGAACAGTAGAGACGATCTGAATATAGCATTCTTCGCCTCTAGCTAGCTTAGGTCATGAAAACGTCTCTGGAAAAGTCCACTTCCAACTCCACAAACAGAAATCACATAAAGGTGTGTGAGCACTCCGACAGTGTCTCTGTATCCATTAGACGACAACTGCTGGGAGTTACTTAAAATGTTGACAGTGAGATGAACCACCGTCACATTTCCACACAAGTTAGGAAGAAAACCAAAAGAGCGCCGGTCAGTTTAAACTTCCAAGTCAGTTTTCTTGAAGATAAAATCCAAACTGACGTGAATGTTGAGCAGAAGAGCAAGAAGTCGAGACATTTTCACACATTGTTTGTCCACTTCTGACTGGAAACAGTTGGAAAAACAACGAGTCGAGGGACAAACCGGTCCATAATAACCGTAAGATCCGTTAACTCCGTCTGGGAGTCTGGAGCGGTCTGAATGAAGCGGGGGGGGGGGGGACCTGCTGCCGCTGGAAACAAGAGCTACTACAGGTGACGTCACTGCAGCGTCACGAGCACGGTCCGCGAGGAGGCGGGACAGCGCGCGCACACACATACACACACAAACACACACAAACACACACGGAGGACCCAAGTCTGTGAGGGGGTCCCACTCGGTTTCCCCCTTAAAATATTACATTAAGTGAAATATGAACAAAGTGGAGTTTAGGCGACATGTAGACAATAAAGTCCAGAAGTGGAAAACTGTGTTCATCAATGTTTGACCCCTAGGGCCAAAAAAAAACAAAAAACAAATAACTGCTGACAAAAAATCTAGTTCCAACAATGCTCAAACAATATGTATAAAAAAAAAATCATGCAAGTAAAAGAGAATCTAAGACATAAAATACTGCAGAAGTTAAAATATAGGAATATAATGATTGTTAGTTAGCAGGTTTGTCTTAAAAACTTAATTATTTCTTAATATTGTGAGATAGGCATAGACCACTGCAGTTAGAAGAAAACAAAAACCTTAACCATATGATTTTCAACCACTTGTTGTTTTTAAATTAAGATGCAGATTGAACCTTTCAATAATAAAAAGTAAAGTAATAATCTATTAACTCTAAACCTTGGCATGGGATTTTTTTCTTTAGTAGCGTTAATGTTTTATCTGCCTTTTGTCAAAAATAAGATAAGAGTTGCAGGCAGGCAGAGTGGATCAAGTGAAGAAGATAAAGGGAAACAAACTGTGGCAAAATTATATTGTTATATATAGTTTATAAGTTGGTACACAGTATTGTTTAATATATTATACTGTTCATACATAAAACAGCTGTGTTTTATCTATAAAGCTGTTATAAAGCTGTGTACAAACCCTGAAGATTCAGTCCTCCAGCTGATGCTACTCTGTGTGTGTGTCAAGAGCTCCATCTAGTGCCAGTAAAGTTGAACTGTCACACAGCTGAAACTGAAACTGATCCGTGCGGCAGCAGGTGTGAATTGCAGACAGTTTTTTCTCACAGCTCTCTTCTTGATTATATTCTAAAATACAACAGTGTACTGATGTTTATAATAATAATAATAATAATAATAATAATAATAATAACAGGTTGAAAATAAGCTTTACATTAATGTGTGATTATTGCACCATCAACTGCACATTATCACCATACTGTATATATCTGATATATAGTGTAACTATACACTGTATTCATATCATACCTCCAGTTGTTTATTCTGTGTATAATGTCTTATTATTAGCATTACTTTATTACTACACTTTATAACTGCAATGCATACTAACTATACTGTATATATCTTAGCATATTCATATCTACCCCTCACTGTTATCTATATCTACCTTTACAGTATACAAATGTACATTACTGCTTTTGCACTTCTGCTGGTTAGATGCTAAACTGCATTTCATTGTCATTCACTTCCTGTGCAGTGACAATGAAGTTGAATCTAATCTAATTAAGGTATGTTTATACATTAACTGTTGGCCACATCTAACACCTGCACTACTTCCTTACAAATATACTTTCTCACACACACACACACACACACACACACTCAGCCTGTGTAGTGTTTTCTTTTTGTGGTATTGAGTAACAGGGTGACAGGCGGATGTGCGTGAACTCCACCTGCAGCTGCTGTGCACAGCGAGCGGTTTCAAGATGATGAAAATTCAGGTCAGACACGCATCTTTACACTTTTCTGCAAACGGCCTGTTTCTGCTCTCTGACTCCTCGCTGACTGCACTTCAGTATCCATTCAGTCTGGTTATTCACCTGCACTGAACACCCATCAGACATGTTAGAGTCCGTTTTCCCTGCATGAGGATGTTCACTCATGCTACAGACTTTTTAAGAATGAATGGATCTTGTCTATTGAAGAAAAATAGAGAAAAATATATATGAAGACAATGCATGTTGTCATTTTAATGAATTTAATGTCATTGTTTTCATTTTATTATCAATATTAACAGCAGCACATAAATCCACCATGTACTTTACATCAAGACAATTAAATCTATCATTGAGTTTGGCTACATATTCCTCAAATTCATTGATTACTTTCTGAAAAATGTAATTTCAACATGCAATTAAGTAACATCCCGCTCAGACCAAACATTCTTTGAGAGAGTTTTATTGGCTTCTTTGACAATCATTTATAACCCAGATGTGCTTGTTTCCCCAGGAAGCTGAACTGCTGCAGTTGATTATAGCCGAGTGAAGCAATACTGATTGACGCTAAACAACATTTCCATGAAGCAATCAAGCACTCAAAGCAATCAGACTTTCTGTCATGTGTTGTAAAAATGTCAACGCTGCCATGTGTTGTGATAAAACTGCTGCAATTTCACAGTGTGAAAAACGTGAAAAGAATATAAATCATATTATATCTGCAAGAAAATTAATATATAATCACAATACAGCCATTTGTATACCCATGCAATAAATTTACAACATTAAACTGTTAAAATGGGACTTCCTCAGGAATTAATAAAATTGAACTTCACTCACTCAATATGTTGCAGGTAGTTGGGTTTAATACAGATGAATATACAGATATGTGCCACCTATAAGGCCTTTGTCATTTTAGTTTATATCTTCCTTTTGTGGTGCATATTACCACGAACAAATACATTTGCAGTTAATCAAATTACCACATAGTGAACCTGGTGCCCCTGGGGCCCCTGAGGGTCTAGCCAGGACAGTTGTTCACTTTGCTCAGGTGGTAAATCAGCCATGCATCAGTTTATTCATGAATACATATTAAGTCTCACAGGGTTTGTTTGTATGTTTTAACTGAGATCACATACACTTCTAAAGGATGCTAAAGCTTCATGTTTTTTGTGTATATGTGTTTTTTTTTACACAATCAGAATCTGATCAAGAAGGCGAATAAGCGTATTTCTCTAAATATTCAAACTTAAAACCTTACTGCAACAAGTGGAGTTTTATTTTGAAAACGAGGACGGAAGTGACACTCAGTGGCTGGTATTTTGAAGAGAGGCGGTTCTCGTCACGCAGCAGCAGCAGCGCTGCGGAGCGACGACCGCAGTGAAGAGAGCAGAGACACACAGAGCTCATATATCTTCCGTCTTTACTCGAGTTCAGCCAGCCAACAGAGCACGAACACATCCTTCACCCAAACCCGGACTTTTCTTTGTTTATGCAAACATTTTTGGGCCTACAAATATGCTGCTGTGTTCACACTTCAGCGGGAGAAGAGGCCAACCTTAGAATAAACTCCCCACAAGTTGAAGTCCACTCGGGAGAGGAGGGAAGGTAAGATAAACACAGTTGATTAAATATCAGAAAACTTGATAAGAATCAAACACCAGACTTCCTTGTAAAAATTATTAATTTTAGTAACAGCACAGTTCTCTTCCTCTTTCTTCTCAATATTTCTCACTTCTCTATCGTTCATATCCACGTTTCATAAAACAAAATCTTTACTGTATTTTTAACAATATATGTCGTTTTTCAATTGAATGAATCCCTTATGGAAATCTCTCCAGCATCTATAACAGCCAACACCACATTAAACTGAATAATGTCGTTTTTTTAAACTGGTCATAACTTATTGTATGGACCCTTACAGCAGCTGCACTGCAATCACCCACTTATACTTATACACACTTGTATACAGTTAAATCTTACAGAACATTACTTTCTGGTCTCATTTCTCTCTTATTTGTTATTATTATTTACTGGCCTCAACTGTTTGATTTGACTTGTTTGTTCCTCAGTTGCATGTTTTTACTCCCCTCACTTTGGGGAAGTGGTATTAAAAGCTATTGTTAGTCATCCACAGTATAATTTTCAATATAATATGTTTAATTTTTGTGTAAATCAGCTGAGATCCCTGCATGGCTGTCACCAGAGAGGTCAAACATCAGGTTTAGAGGTCATTGCCCTGTTTGATCTCTGATGGAAGAGCAGAGAGTGACCTCATGTCCAGACATCCTCCTCTGCAAACATGGTACACACCCTTCTGCACCCTGTGGTGGAAGAAAACAGAGTGCCAGCTGGCTGAGAAGAGCATTGAGGGATGAGTTGACTAGCGTTAGCCACAAAGTCACAATTAGAGCTGCAACTAACCATTACTTTCATTACCGATGAATCTGAAACTATTTTCACACAACCCAAAGGTATGTCTTTGGATAGCTTTCTTCATTTGACAACTCAGCTTGTGACAACTTACAGAAAACTTAAAACGATCGATCAATAGAAATATAATCAGCAACTATGCCAAACGTTCTTTACTTCCAGCTCCTCAGACGTGTGAATTTGCTGCTTTTCTTTGCCATATATCATTTTCAGTTGAGTATCTTTGGGTTTTGGACTTTTAGTTGGACTAAACAAGCAATTTGAAGACATCACATTGGGCGCTGAGAAATTATGATGAGCATTTTCCCCTATTTCTTGACATTTTATAGACTAAATGATCAATCTAATAATAGAAATTATTTGTTTTTTTCTTTCTTTAATCACTTCACAACCCCTCAGATTTATCTGGTGGTTTTGAGGGGCCCTACCTCTTGGTTGGGAACCACTGGACTAAACCACGTACCTATATATAAAGTAGTTAAAACTTACTAACTGTACATAAAGTAGTTAAAACTTGCCAACTCAGTGTTGCCAACTCTCACGCACCTGGCGTGTGACGCATGCTTTCACCTTCAGTCTCACGCTCTCACGCTACCCAAACAATTCTCACGCCAAGACAGAAACAGAGATGAACAGGTGAACGTATTATGGTCAAAGTGTTTCTGGTGTAGTAATGGTTGAACTGGTTAAACCAAGTGAACTTGGTTATGTACCGTAACTCCAGATTCTACGTGCTCTTTTAGTTGTTCTCTGATTGGTGCGAGATGCTGATCTCCGTGCTGATTGGACAGCTGTTCTGGCAGGAAGCCTTTGTGGCAGAAAGCCCGGTGTTTCGGTTTAATGAGTGGCCCTGTTAAGAAGTGTAACAAACTGTATGATGTTTGTTTTTGAATAAATTATCTGTGGTAGTTTGTGATAAGTGTGGTAAGTTTAAGATAGCAAACAGCTAGCTAGCTTAATATTGTGAAGTTGTGACTATTTCCCTGGGTGGAAGTCCCGGGGTGGCGTAGTCAGGCTATATCCTTGAATCTTAGAATATAAACTCATGCCATATGTGTAAGCTGCATACTTTTTAAAACCCTGATGGTGAATTGAGTCCAAATATGTCCATGTGATGAAGTGATTAAACCCATGGCATCAAAATCTCACTCCAGCCAGGTACCCAAAGTTGGTAACTTAAAGTTCAACTAGCTAACTGTATTTAAAGGGATTAAAACTAGCTAACTGTATGAAAAGTTGTTAAAACTAGCTAACTGTATATAAAGTGGTTAAAACTAGCTAACTGTATATAAAGTAGTTAAAACTAGCTAATTGTATATAAAGTGGTTAAAACTGGCTAACTGTATATAAAGTGGTTAAAACTAGCTAACTGTATATAAAGTAGTTAAAACTAGCTAATTGTATATAAAGTGGTTAAAACTGGCTAACTGTATATAAAGTGGTTAAAACTAGCTAATTGTATATAAAGTAGTTACAACTTTACTTAAGTGGCATTTTCAATGCAGGACTTTGACTTGTAATAGAGCGTTTTTATATTGAAATATTGTTATTTTTACTTAAGTAAAGGATCTTAATACTTCCTCCACTACTGGTAAAAATTAACAGGTTTCAAAGACGGAGAACAACAGTCTGACTGTTACAGAAAAAGGAAATAAACAAACAGTTTTAGTTGCTTCTCTTCTCTGAGTCAAAAAAACATTTGCATCTGCATGGGAGTCTGCACACAGACCATTCAGTTCATGAAGCAGGTGCAAAATGATAAAGACGCCCTCCTGTAGTTAGGACAGTGAAACTTATTGCAACACTGCAAGCAACACTTCTCACAACTGAAACTATTAATTGCAGTAGGTTGTTATCGCCATTAAAGAATGCTGCATGCTGATATGAACTTGCTCAATAGATTACAGATTGTGTCAACCAAGATCAACCCAACCCCTGGTTCAGTGTGAATATTTTGCTAAAATTTGCTTTTCTTTGTCATTTATGATAGTAAATTGAAGATCTTTGGGTTTTGGACTGTTGGTCAGACAAACAAGACGTTTGAAGACTATTTTCAGACTTTTTTTTAGACCAAAAAATGAACATAAATATAGTATGATATATAATAATTAGCACATTAATCATAAATGAAAATGAAAATTGTCTATAGTATATTGTCAGTAAATAACATTTCAAATATAAGTCAAGCACAATAAGGCTGAGTCTTTTAAAGTAGGCTACTAGCGCAGGAAAAGCACTCATCATGTGTTGCGCTGTTGAAATGGTGACCAGCTCTCTTGTCAGCACTTTTGTGGTTAAATACTAAACTGACACAAATGCCAACAAAACTTGCAAATACGCCAACTGACAACTTCTTTTGGCACTCCGAGGCACAGCCAAAATCTTTTTTTTCTTTTTGAGATTTAAGTTTTTTGCTTTTTTTGTTTTTTTCTTAAAGAAAGGGTTGGTGCATGATAGTAAGAATGTCTTCATATCAGTTCAGGGTTACAGTAGTAGACACCATTACAAGACATGGTGTGGGATAAAACACAAGTTACTTGAATAAAAAGTGAAAGACCCAGTCAAAATGAAAAGAAACCCACATTCACAGGTTCAGGTTCACAGTTGCTTGAAAACCTAACAGGCACTCCCATCGATTCTTCCAAAAAAGGTCCCAAAAGCTCATCTGAACTCTTTTTAATCTACTGGCCATAGACTCATAAGATCCGATATGTATCATTGCATTTACCCAATCTTTCTAATTTTAATCTACTTTAGCTATTTTTCAATGCCTCAGAATAACTCTGGCGGCTGTAATCATACCCACCATAATAATGGCACATTTTGATATATTTGGAATGTTGGATCTGTCTGCTAATAAACATAAAGCAGAAGTCAAATGGATTGTTAAACTGAGCCAAACCACCCAGGACTTCCACTGTATTCTTCATGAATGTATTAAGGAAGGTTCCCACTTCCATTTTGCACTTCCAGTACACAACAAATGCAAAACGTTTGAAAAAGCATTAATGTGGTGGTCTCATGGTAGAACAACTTCTCAAAGAGTTCTCTTGTTGCTGTTACCATGTGAAAGCTGATGTAAGAGCTTGTAACATCAATCATTAAATGTTGACTTAAGCAAGGCAGGTGTGAGTTAGATATTAAAGATGAGATAAGATCTAAAAAAATCCCAAGTCATGCAGGAACAGCTTGGCGTACTAAAATTGTACTTGATTTCCCCTTTATTTATTTCTGCATTTAAACACATAGTCAGCAGTTCTGACTGGAATGAGAACACGACTGTTTCTTGTAAGTGACAATGAGGGGAAAATACAACAATATTTGATGTTTATTGGGTCGTGAAAGAACCAAAACAAATCTCGTACTCGCTTTATGTATGATGTTTTGGTCCTAACACCACCAGGTACTAATCAGAATTTTGGTTGTCAGCCAGAGTAACACACCTGGTGTCTGGAGTGCAAGAACTTTGTAGTAATTTTTATTTGCTTAATAAACCAAAAGCAATCCAGAAATGTTTTTATAAGCTTCAGTCTGTTCTGATTATATGGTTCGATTCACTGCTTCCCAACCTTTGTTAGTCAGATGTCAGACCCCCTCAGCCTTGCCAGATGAACTTCATTGACTCTTTCCTAATTTGTTCATTTGAAGTGATTAATTGATTAAACTGGATGATATTTAACACTATAAATCATGTTTTAGGGAGATGCTATTAGCACCCAGGTGGAATAGGGATGGAATAGTCCTGTCGTCATGACGATCTGTGGCCCGCACTAAACCCCCACGGCCGAAAATAGACAATCGTGGTCGGTTTGGTCAAGTTTGTATTCGTAGTGGCTGCTACCACTTGGACTGGCAGAAGCTGAACATTTGAGCTTTTTCACTATTTATCCAGTACTGTCAGCTAACTGTTTCAGCCATTTATTCATTAAAGGCAAAGAGCAGTTTGAACAGTTTTAGTTTTTGTAGCTAGATTGACTTTTCTTTTCTTATTCTTTAATCATCATTTCTATTTTTTCAAATGAGCTGAGCTACTCCACGCTCTTTTCACATACCCCCCTGGCAACTGAAAAAGGTTTTAACCCCTCAGTGAATTTGAGGTATGTTCAAGAGCTCTGTTTTTACTGTTTTCAAAAGATAAAAGTGAGGCATGATTTTTAGGAATTTAAGTATATTTCAAAAGTCAATTCATCTTTTTATTAAGAGATGTAAATATAGTGAATATAGTGGGTATTTTACAGCACTATATCTATTCCACTCTTCAAAGAAGAAACTTGTAAGCTTGCAAAGCGCTCTACAGCTGCACGAGTGAGGCGAAGATGGAGATTTTTTTCGTGATAACTCACCACATCCTTCACTCTGTAACCGCAAACAGAGGGAAGGTTTAATTCATGTCTGTGGGAAAATAACCAAATGATACAGTAACTACTGTCATGGGATTCAAATTCTGACTGTACTTTTAATTCAACATTTTATCCAAGTTTCAGAAGTTTAATTATTTTAATTGGAGAATTACATTTTCACTAATGATGTGATGACCTCCGCATTCCTGTCCTGTTTGTGTATCTGTAGGTTAACAGTGTCAAATAAGGAAGTGGCTTTTGTGATTCTTTCTAATTTAAGAATAGATTACAAAATACTCTTCATATCATTTCCTTGTCCATCATCGGTGCCGTGATCACATACATCACATACTGTGTAATTACCAGGAACTGAAGTTTTAAACAGTTAAACAGTGCGGAGTAACGCACACTGGTGTTTTTTAATGTTTATATGCAGTCAGGGTTTGAAATACAGCAGAACACAAGGGTTTATTACTGTCATATAGTATTAAAAGAATAGACATTTTGGGAAATACACTCTCACACTCTCTCTTCTTTCTTGCAGAGAGTTTGATATGTTATGTGCCAGAATAGCCCTACACATAACCTCCTAAACAGCTCGGCATCATTTTTACTCTTTTGTTTTTGAATGAATTCATCAAGAAAGTTAAGCAGTGAGTTTTAGAGGTGCTGGCAGGTTGATTTTGGACAAAGCCAGGCTAGCTGTTTCCCCCTGTTTCCAGTCTTTGTGCTAAGTTAAGTTTACCAGCTGCTGGTTGTAGCTTCATATTTGCTGTACAAACATCAGATGTATGAAAGATGCTATGTAAAGAGAGTTTTGAGATGATTGATTGATCAAGCTTTCTGTGTTGTTAAGACACAACTTTGAAGACAAAATTATCCTTTTAATGTTCCTAAAACCGGACATTTCATTGACTATTCTGAGAGACTACAAGCTGCAAAAAGCACTTTCTATCAAAAGGTTAGAAATATAATAATTTCAGTCTTAAAAACTGCACTTTGAATAGTTTTAAAATCACCTTGTGACAGCCTAAAGATAATCTTGTGACCCCCCCGAAACCCCGGCTGGTATCTCCTCAGCATGTTGACACCTTAGAGAGAGATGTCCCAGATTCTGGTCTAAAGTGCACTTTGAAGCACCATGTTAAAAAATCAAAACAGATTTTAACCTTATAACCTTCTGCTGAGCTGAGAATTGTCATTTTAAAACTCCTGTATTATTCTTTCTCCCTGTATAGAAACACTTGTTGTGGACTCTGTGATCGTCCCTTTTCTTCATTTGCTAAACCTTTCTGACACTTCAGCCGATCCCAATGGAAGCCAGAGGAAAGTATGATTTCACTGCGACCGCGGACGACGAGCTCAGCTTCAAAAAGGGGGATATACTTAAGGTCAGTGTTTGTTGAGTGGATGATTTTCTCAATGTGGCTTCAAAATGTTTTGTTACCTTCGTATGACATCTTGTTTCTTGACTTTTTCCAATCAGATTTTAAGCCCACAGGATGAGTGGTACAAAGCAGAGATGAACGGACAGGAAGGATTCGTACCACAAAACTACATCGAGATGCAGAACCCGAGGTGAGAGACATTAAACAAGCACTGGACCTGGGAGGTGGCATCCAGTTTAATCCTCACTCAACCTTTACAAAATATACAGCATTTGAAAGCACGAATCCTCCTGATTCTACCTGTTCAAACCATTTTAAGATCGCAATATGACAACGACAACGACTGCAGATAAAAAAAACAATAAGAAAATATGAAAGCATGTATATATTTTGTGCCTCTGTGAATGTGGTTCAGTATTACTTCGACTAATTCTGACTTTTTGATAACAAACTCCAAAAGGTTTCCTTTCAGAAGAGACCAGGAACAGTTGTACAAGCTGTACTTGTTAAACAGAAATTACAGCTGTGTAGGTGTGTTTGTTTGTGTGCTTTACGTTAGATAAGCGGCAGCATTATATCCTGTGTGTGTGCGTCCAGGTGGTTTCAGGAGAACGCCAGTCGCAGTGCTGCAGAGGAACTCCTGAGGTACAAAGACGTGGGAGACTTTGTGATCCGAGGCTGCCAGAGCTCCCCTGGAGACTTCTCCATCTCCGTCAAGTGAGTCAGAATCTCAGAAGGTTTCTGATTGAGGCAAAAAGCAAAATAACAAAATACCAATACCAATAAGATCAACACATCATATCCTGAAGAAAGGCCTGTGGTGGAACCCCTTCTCCTGAATTGTCCAGTCATAGCTTAATATGAAAAGAGTTTCTATGGTGGTTTCTTTTTTTACCTTCTAAGAAATAAGAAATACAAGAGAAATACTTGTTGTCACAGTCACCATAAGCTCATAACAACATACCCGCATCTCATTTGGAGTATTATTACTCATCTAGCTGTTGATTTGGTTAAAACATAAGTGTGATTTAAATATGTTTAAAGGTCAGTTACACTTAGTGTCCTGATTTAACCGTCACTAAACCGATATTTCCCCTCTTCGCCCATCGATATATATAAACGATGTAAACTTTGACTCATCTTCTCACCCTCTTAGCTTCTCTAATGTGCTGCAAACTCTGCAGGACTTCACATATTTACAACCAGGAGACAGCTGCAGACGCAGTGCTAGAGTAAACAAGGCAGAGGCAGAGTATTGCAGTTTCGGTTAGTTTACTTCAGCCTGTCTGCAGCCTTTAAGAGCCCCAGTGCAAAATCTGCACACTGTACAGTGGGCCAAGCTTTCTTTAACCATTATCTGCTCTTAGTTGTTGCTGAAGTGACCTCCATTATAGCCACCAGGATGGGACTCATTCCTTTCTAGTCAACTTTGATGTTGTAGACTGACCAGAAGAGGACGTTCAGTTAGTTGTTCAAGTCCAGCTAATATAACACCACACACGCTTTAACTTCCCTCAGACATGAGAGTGACGTTCAGCACTTCAAAGTGATGAAAGACAACAAAGGGCAGTACTTCCTGTGGTCTGAGAAGTTCACCTCCCTAAACAAGCTGGTGGAGTTCTACAAGAACACCTCCATCTCTAAAACCAGGGAGATCTACCTCAACGATGGCAGCTCGGACAGGAGGAGCCCCTCCACGGCTCAGTCGGTAAGAGACATTTCTGTTCAACACCGGTGTTTAGCTTTGATTTGCTATTCGCCTCATAAAGAAACTTGCTCAATTAGGCCGTGTTACTTGTTTCCCAAAAAGTATTGTTGACATGAATGTTTTGGATATGCATCCACAGGGCGTACACATCTCTGTACACATCAGATGAAAACATTTGATTTATGAACATATAAATAGAAATGACAACCGTCTAGTTTTCTAACTACTCTACTGTAGTTCCTGATGTACTTGCACAGTGTGCTGTTATCTACTTCCTGTGTGTTTCCTTCCTCCAGGTGAAGAGGGGAAGTTTGCCTGAACAACGCAACGCAGCTGCAGCCGTCGCTGCTTCACCGCGCAGAGCTTCAGACCAGCCTCACAACCAGCTGGTACACACTTTCTACCTCTGCTTCCCAACATTTACAGACCAGACCGGCACATACGGGTACTTCAATAGCTTAATAAAGTCAGGTTGATCGGTCATGCCCTTTCAGTCTCAAGTGGATCAGTGACCCAACACAGTGGCCAGACATTGTTTATTCAAACATCTGCACATATTAGATTCAATCACCAGGTATCGGTAGGTTTAGTGGAGACGACAGTCTGATGCTGCTATACTGTGTGAATGTACTCCAGCAGCCTCCCACTCATGTTAGATATCCATCAGTACTGTACATCACTGTCACCAGCATCGTTCAGCTGTTTACCACACTGACAGGGAATATGTCTCGTATGTGCCTCATCAAAAGACAATAAACGGAGCGACTCTTTTCCCCAAAAGGGGATGCGGTCTTGTCGCTTGATGACGCAATGCCGGTCTGGTCTATTAGTCTGATGTACCTCCTCCTCATGTTTCGATTGTGTTCATTTGAATGGATTTTGGCCTGGATGGCCCTGGTTGGGAGTCACAGCTCGCTACCATTATGACTCATATAATATTTGGTTTTAAGTGCAGTGTTTTTCCTTCTTTTCCAGGCTAAGAGAGTGGGTCTGGAGGAGCGAGCTCACACCATCGGCCACTCAGGAAGAAGCAGCCCGGTCAGCTCTGCTTATCCTCCCCGTCGCACCTCTGAAACCATGCCTCTCCCCCAGGTCAGCCTGCTGTCCTCTCTCCTCTGCTGACCAGAAAACATGCCACTCACATGCTGTGATGTAGTAGTCCAAAGCAGAGCTACCACTCAGGATTACTTGTATAATAATATAAAACAGAGAAAGGCATTTAAACTAATTTTGTGTTCAGTTTACTCGTTTAATCATTTCAGCAATTGTCCAAATTTTTGTAAATCCTCCAATTCGTAATTCATGCCCTCAATTTAGCAGCACGAAATCATGAATCATGAAGTGTACACAACAACATAATAACACATAAGAACAGATAATAAAAAAACAGAAAACAAAGAGTTAAAGTTATTAATTAGAGGAAAAACAATTTTAATCATTTGAGTTGTTTGTAATTTTTGGTTTCCTGCTGCTGACCCATAGAGGGCGTCCTCGGTGCAGGTGAAGGCGCTGTACAACTTCACCGCTGAGGAAGACGACGAACTCGGTTTCTGCGCTGGTGACATCATCGAAGTGTTGGATCACTCTGACGCGTCGTGGTGGAAAGGGAGGCTGCGGGGGAAAAGCGGGCTGTTTCCTGCAAACTACACGATACAGCAGTGAGAAAACACCCCGGGCGATGCACTTACTGCGCCTGCACACTTCCACAGACTCGCTCTGCAGGTGTACCGGCCCTCAATTATTGTTTTTGAACATAAACACTGAGCAGTCAATGACTCATCTAATCGCTGCACCACATGTTGGCAGTTCATCAAGACGCCGGTGCCCAAAGGACTGTGTGTCAGTTAGTGTTTTCAGATAATATTCACATATCTACTGCCACTCAGTGCCGTGCTTGTTCAGGTTTTATTGAACACTTTTTGTCTCAGTTATTTACAAAGGAGCAGAGACAAGCCCACAGGTACTAACCTAAAACCTGGTACATATTTACTGCTGCAGATGGCACCGAGGAGTGTTTTATCATTTGTATTATGACATGTCTGACAGCAGGTATTTATTTGCAAGATGCTCGTGCCGATGAATTGACTGTAATCCGACTTTTTCTGCTCATGTTATAAGTGTAGTCATATTTTATACCACAAAAAGTTTTGTATGAAAAATTCAGTCTGAATGCTTAAAATAAACCTCGCTCATTGGTTGGAAATAAAATATATTTTTTATCACCGCTTTGATGTTTAAATCTAACTCAGAAAAGCCACTTAGGTGTTTTTTTTTCTACAAGGACTTACTGTGACGGTTTTTCCTCCTTTATTAAGAGATGTCTCTACCTTATTGTCTTGTCCAGCTGCATGATGGTAACCAGAGCCTGCCAAAATAAAACCAGAAGTAAGGAAAGTTAGCCTTCAAAATAAAAGCTGTAAAAATACAGCCTGCATACTAATTCGCTTTCCGCTAAATTTTTAATTACATTTCATTGCTTCAAAGTTCACATTTCCTGAGAATTAAGTTTATAGTACAAGTTACTGTCCCCTGTAACTGATATATTATTGTATCTGACATTATTAGATAGTTAATACTCATGCATCAATGTTAGAGCATTTTATTGTTGTAGCTGCTCGAGGTGGAGCTAGTTTACTTTATAAACAGTTAGCTAGTTTTAACTGAAACTAACTAACTGCTTTATATACAGATAGCTAGTTTAACCACTTTATATACAGATAGCTAGTTTAACCACTTTATATACAGATAGCTAGTTTTAACTACTTTATAAACAGTTAGCTAGTTTTAACTACTTTATAAACAGTTAGCTAGTTTTAACTGAAACTAACTAACTGCTTTATATACAGATAGCTAGTTTAACCACTTTATATACAGTTAGCTAGTTTTAACTACTTTATAAACAGTTAGCTAGTTTTAACTGAAACTAACTAACTGCTTTATATACAGATCGCTAGTTTAACTATTTTATATACAGTTAGCCTTTATATACAGATAGCTAGTTTTAAGTGAAACTAACTGCTTTATATACAGATAGCTAGTTTTAAGTGAAACTAACTGCTTTATATACAGATAGCTAGTTTAACTATTTTATATACAGTTAGCCTTTATATACAGTTAGCTAGTTTAAACTACTTTATTTACAGCTAGTTTTAACCACAGTTAGCTAGTTTGAACAACTACTAATCTACATGTTTCAGATAAATGTAGTGGAGAAAAAAACTATAGTATTTCCCTCTGAAATGTAGTAGAGTAGTATAAAGTAGTACAATGGGAAGTACAAGTATTAAGGTACTTCCCACCACTGGTATTGACATATACGTTAGGCTAATATTTTCCAACTTGTCAGCATGAGTGATGGTACATAAAAGTTTTAAATTTTAAGTTATTTCCAGGAGGTCAAGACACTAGAACAACAGCATGTTTTTTATTCTGAAAGATACCACAGGAAGTTATAATTAAAAGGTGGCTGGCCGCCATGTCCAGGTCCCGCCTCCTGCTCCTACCTGAGAGACTCACCTGAGCCCCCGGCGTACCTGCTCACACAGGTATCGCTTTGTTGAAGAGAAGCGGATCGGGATCCACTGTGGGGGGAACTGCAATCAGCTATGGCGGAGTCCCAGCTGGTGTGCATGGACGATGAGCACGTCAACGAGAAGGTCCCGGAGTCCAGACCGGAGTTTTACTACAGCGAGGAGCAGCGGGCGGCTCTGGAGCAGCTCCTGAGGAACGGGGACGGTGCCTTCAAGATGCGGCTCAAAGAGGACAACATCAAGGACTTCCTCTCCGCCAGGGAGGTGAGATTCATCCGGAAAACGTTTCACGAATACGACACGGACAGCGACTCTGAGTCCGGAGAGCATGAAAAGTCCAAGGAGTCCTCCAGCGCGGACTCCGGGGTCCACTCCACCTACTGGCCCCAGATGTCCGACACCGAGGTCCCGTCTCTGGATATCGGCTGGCCCGGCAGCAGCGGCCTGTACAAGGGGGTGACCCGGGTGTCCGTGTACACCCATCCACCCAAAGAGCCCGGCCCGCACATCAAGGAGGTGGTGAGGAGACTCATACAGGAGGCACACAAGGTAACTTAAATAATCATACACATTATGTTAAAGATGTAAGATTACACCTTTATTATGATGTCAAGAAGAAAGTGATGGACGACACGCTGCAAACAAAAAGTCCAGTTTTCATTTCTCAAATCAAATTCAACCTGTTTCCAATACAAATCTTGATCAATAACAGTGTAATTTGACAAATTAAACACTATTATTGAACATAAGTGTGCCTAAATTTCTCCCTTTTAGAGACACAAGTCATTTCCAGAAAGCATTTAAAAAACTTTTCTTTAAATTATACTTACCCCTGGTTGTGTTTCTCCTCACTTTTTTGACTTTAAGAATGAATGGCTAAATAATAAACACAATGACTTGTAAGAATTTGTAATTAATACCTTCATTATTATTGTTATTGGGAAAACTTGAGCAACTCTCAGTCAAACCTTCATAAAAGCAATTAAGGCTGCAACTAACAATTATTTTCATTATGTGATTCATCTGTTATTGTCTTGCTTGATCATTTAGTCCATAAATTTTCAGAAAATAGTGAAAAAAATGTTGTTTTGTTATCTGTAAAGATTAAAGCGGGCAGACTAAATAGATTTACAGATTGAGTTTGAAAAACAAGGTGGATCCACTGAATCCCAAAGCCTGAGTTTATGAGTAAACCCTTCTACAAAGAGCACAGTGTTGAACCTGACGTCTACAGGCTGCTCTAAAAAAGAAAAAAGGAAACATTTATGACACTGAAAATAACCGACCGTGCAATAAAACCTATGAGTGGCTTCTTGTGCTTCGTGCAGGAAGGCCCTGACCCACTTGGCCCACAGCAGAATACAAGTTCTGCAACATGATTGGCTGCAGGTGATCATGTGACAGATACCTCCAGGCTTAGAGCAATTACTGTCACTCCACATGTGTCCTGTCTTTGAAAACATGACACAGCCTGAAATAAATGACAGTTCAAGTTAACACTCCGAGGTTTAAAGCATTTATTTGAATCCAAAGAAGACACACTTTGATTTTTAATCTCTTAAAGGTCGCCTAAACATGTGGATTAGATTTATTTCATCATAACAAATTCTTTAACAAAGGCCTTAAGTTGCTGACATTTTTAATTGAGAAGGAGTCAAAATGTTGGGCTAGACATCAACACGAGTACAAATATAGATCATTTCAAGGACAATTCAGTGTTTATGGAAACTGAAATCATATAATCATCATTGTTGATGCTACTTCTGAAACTGTTCAGGAACTGTTGGGTCTCTGTAATAATATTATAAAGAGTACAGTCTAGACCTGATTTGGCGCAATATAGATAAAATTAAATTGAATTGAATTGAATTGAACTTCTTTAAGTCTCCATAGACGGATACTTGATGATTCCATGTCAGATGAATCCAAAGTGGGACCATGGATGTTTATTAAGACCTGGATACGGAGCCTTGCTTCCAATTATACCCAGTGGCCACTCTCGGTATTGCAGCGAAAAAATTCCCCTGCGTTCCAAAAAGCATTTTCCCCATAGACCACCATTAAAAAGGAGACGTCTGTAAAACTGACACCTCCAACTGCAAACAGGGTCAATTATGACTCTTTCTATTATGAACGTTTGATCCATGGAGGTTTTATAATTGTAAAACTGTAAAGCTGAGAAAAGCGGTTAAAAAATCTGTGACGTCAACACAATGGGGCTATGGGCCCAGCTGGAACTCGTGGGCGTGGCCTGCAGGAGAAACACCACTGCACATACCCTGGAAGTAAACCCGGAAGCCAGGAACTTATTTTGTGTGTGGGCCCGAGCAATTCTTATTGGACCGAATAGGCGTCACCTTTTGGTTAATATATCAGAGCTCAGAGCAAAGAAATAGTCCGGCATGTAAGCCCCTGTAAAATGGCAAAGTGATGTTTATACACTTCTGTGTTAGTACAAATAATATATAACGTGTTCATTTGGGAGATGTTGTTAGTATGAACATAGTCAGGTTAGCTGTTTCCCCATTTCCAGTGTTTATGCTAAGTCTTGTATATATATATATATATATATATATATATGTATATATATATATATATCTGAATGACAGATATTCTTTGTATATGTTGTAATATTGCTTTAAACACAGATAATTGCAGGGATTCTATACTCAGCTCTGCAGTGCTTCTGTTGAGGCCACAGAGCTTCAGACAGGTTTCAACAAGTTCAGTTAAACCCACTTATCTCTATTTTATGTGGAAGGGAAAATAAAAATGACAGTTAAAGAGTATTACCCAAAGTTTAGATGATCACGGTCGACTGCACTGCAGAGCTACTTTGTGTTTCAGCTTGTCTGTGTGAGGCTTTACATGAGGCCTACCTGCATTCAGCTGGGTCCAAACTCTCCATGTTGATGCCAGTAACACCGACAAGAATCATTTTGAGGTGTCTGCATCAACGTCATTTATGATCCTTCACATCCTTAGATTGAAAGAAAGAGTAAACTAGGTTCCTGTTTTCCGTTCTGGCACAACACACGTGGGGTTTACAATGTTAACAGTGGCAGATTTAGCAATGAAATTCATAGATTTCTTTTAAATAATGGGTCTTTGACTTCACACAGAAGAGAACTTTTTGCAGACTTCTAATTTCTAACAGCCGGTTGTGGATTTAATCAGCTGAAATGAAATGAAATCTCTAGTATATTTGGTTTTGGAAATGTGATTAAAAAAGACACCAAACTCCAAAATCTTTACATATTGTGTATCCCTTTTATTGGATCCCCATTCACACCATGACAACAGATTGACAGGCCAGCTGTGCCAAGTTAAGGTTGCTAAGCTAACAGTCAATTCATGTGCTCAGTACTGATATCAAGATAATTTGTCTATGATTTATCTTTGGGACAAAGTCATTTTCATTGCATTTGAATATTGTAAATTGACTGGAAACAGCTTTCCCAGTTTACATAACACGTTTTCCACATGTTGCCTGCACTATGAATACATCTTGAAAATATGCTAGTCTTTAACTCAAAATATGTTTTTGCTAACATCAAGTCAGTGTATCTTCTAGAGGATTATTATAAGAAAAAAGGTACTACTTTATAGTTGTTGTTTATTATGTACTGTGCAATAGAACGTAGTACAATCAGATACAGATAAAGAAAGAAAGAAGGTACAGAAATATCCCCAGGCACTCTTAACCTTCCCTCTGTACGTACGCAGCATTATTATATATTTATTAAGTTTCAGTAATTACAAAACGAACTGAAATATATATAGAGAGAGACCTATAAAAGACAGAATCTGAACATTTTTGAACATGCATAATTTTCCAGTAAGTCAGGGAACAGGGAAGCGTTAACCCAGCCCACGGCATCAATAATAAAATCTACATCAATGGGAGAGTCATATGCAAGTTTAGACAAGCTGAGTCATATATGGTGCAGACGGAGAAGGCCGAGCAGCTCTAAATGTCAGCTTCACATCAGGACTTGCAGCAGAAAGATAAAGACTTGTTCAGCCTCCCCCACGATCCCGCAGCCCAGGTTGGGGCTGGTGCGTAACAAGCCTCTTCTTTATTGTTCCCTCACCCACTCGGAGATTCCCACAGCTCCCTCTGATTGGTTGACCTCTGCGGTATGCAAACTTAAGCTAAAAGAGAGGACGTTCATCTGTCATTGGTCTGACATGTTGGACCAGAGAGAGGGACCAGTTAGTCAGAGCTCTTTGAAAGCGGCCATGCTGCAGAGCCCTTATAGGTGAATAATTGAACATACTTTGACACATAAGTTAATCCTCATTATTAACTGTTTATAGTAGCCTACTCTGAGCCCTGACAGCTTAATTAACTGATCACATGCTGAGATTGCTTCGCTTGAGGTGAAGTAAATCATCTACTTCTCAAAGCTTGCCAAATACTGGAGGGAGTACTTCTGCATTTCAGTACCCTGAAGTTCAAATTGTCACTCTTATATTTATAGAAAGGCGCGCTCACACTCAAATCAAGAGAGCCATGTTAAAACGGGCCGTGGCTTGAGAGCAGAAATGGTTTTCGGGGGCCAGGTGGATCTCTACGTGGCAGAATTATGATGTTTCTGGTTGAACTACATTCAAGAGTCGGAGCAACATCTAGTAACAGCTCATTTAAATCCACATGCAATGTTAAGAGTCTTGTAAAAGCAATGGAAGGTTTTGCTTATTGAGTGAGATAATCTTGTCTTTGCCTCTGTTAAACCCCGTAGAACAAGGCAGTACACTATACCAGTATCCTAACAAGACTAAGACTCATAGGTTCAGACAAGGTATTATTTGACCACTTCAGAAGGTAAATGTGTTTTTACTTGTTCCGAAAAACCAGGCCGTCATAGTGAGGGGGGACAGGTGATAATTGTTTAAATACGGGGAAGTTCAAACCCTACTTGCTTTCTCACCTCCCAGTTGCTGTGTGAGGTGGGCGTGAATGTCATTTTCGGAAAGTTACAGAAATTACTGTATGCAGCCCCCCCAATTTTGACGCCAGAAGGATGTGTGGGGCAGGGGGTTGCCCATTCGACAAGCAGTTCTGATGGAGTATCGACCCCTCAACTCTTGGTGAAGGCGAATAAGCGTGTTTTCCTGTTTGTCGAACTATTCCTTTAAGGGATTCCTTTAAGTGATGACCGTTCATCCTGATGGGAACATTCATGGCAATGCATCTAATAGTTGTCGGGACATTTCACACAAAACCACAAATTTGAACCTCATGGTGGCGCTAGAGTTAAAAGTCATTAGATTTAACTGTCTCCTTCCCTGGGCAAATGTTTTTCTTCATAAACAATCTGACAGCCAGTTCAGACATACTTAATTTAGACTCACACACAGTTTACCTTTAATGATTGATGTCATTTCAAATTCTACCGAGCTGCTGTCGAATGTCGCATTCTCATTTAAAGGTGTCTGCCAGGAAAACTAGTTTGGAGGCTGTTGGATGCGGTCCAAACATGTTCATGGGAGCCTCAATAAGGAAATGGAAAAAGACTTACATGAGCAATCTAAATTGCACTCAAGGATATAAAACACTCCACTGCAAATAGTTCATCATGTTTGTTTAATGAAAGACAGATGCACTGAAAATATGGAGTATATCAAAATGGAAGTCCTGTAAGTCAGATCCGGTACTGCTATGCAATGGTTCAGAACACAGACACTGCTGTTGACATTATTAGCAGTGCATGTTAATCATAGCAGTTGCTGGACTGTGTCCAAACTATCTTCAATAACGTTTTAATCACCTGGAAAAACAAGTTCCACTGAAGTATCAACTGTTACTTCCTCCGTGAATGATGAGCGTAAATTGTGTATCATAACACTAATAACTAGTTAGTGTCTTAGTGCCTTTGTGCTGACTGGGACAGCGGGGGCGGTGAAAAACCTTTATGTGTCTTAATGTTGCAACAGTTTGTGTAACGGCTGCTCTAAAAGGCAGCGAGAGCTAAATTTGAGCTCAAACACCCAGAAATCACCAGGTGTGACTTCAGTAACGTGCTCACTAATCTGAACCAAAGCGTCTGTTTTACAGGAAAACTAAATCGAAAAGAGCAAAAAGAATCCGAGTGAATCAGCTTCTGTACCTGTGCATTTGCTTGGAGACACATGATTGTGGATTATAACTCATTTGAAATGAGAAATTTTGGCTCAAATAAAAAAATATACCACCACATGTTGTGAGCATGTGACAGCTAGCCAGCAAGTGAGGAGAGAAGTTGAAGAAGTGATGGATAAGTGATTAACAGATAGATATAATGTTAGATATAACCGTCAAAATAGATTTAAAAAAAGATAAAAAGAATGGATAAATGGGTTAAAGTCGAGATGAAACAGCATTTCGAGAGTATTTAGCTTCTGTATCGTGTCGTATTTCTGAGTGAAACAGGATCAGCAGGCAGGACGTGACGTTGGGAGGAATTTGATTTGGGTGTGTCACAACCTACATACCAGGCTTTTGCTAGCTAGCTAACTAATGAACGTTAGCTCTGTGGCGATTGATGAAATTATTGGTTGAAATTGGTTGGTTCAAGTTTACATAAGCATATTCGTCATATACGTCATATTTAGTTTTACATGATTGGATTTTGAAATAAGAATACAAAGAAATAGATTTTGACCAGGGATGTGATCTAAAAGGGTTGAAAGGGCATTTTTCATTTCTTCTGGACTTTAAAATAGATAGCTTATAGATACAGCTGGAGTTAGTTAAAAGGATAAACAGTTGAAGTAGTGAATGTAATGAGTAAATGGTTGACATAATGGCGTAATAGTGTTGATGAAGGGGTATTTAAATTCATCTGATGTGGCTGTAGACAAAGAAGGTCGGCAACCACTGGTTTAATAACAATGAATCATATTTTATGAGCTCATCATATATTTTGGATGTACAATTATTACAAGTAATTACAGATGTCAAATAAAAAGTCCCTTATTTCCCTTAAAATCCCCTTAAAATTGTATGTGAAATACTCAAGTTAAGTATTTATGGCCATCTGTGTTCCCCAGGTGGTGGCCATTGTCATGGACCTCCTGACGGACCTGCAGATCCTCCAGGACCTGCTGGATGCCTCATCACGGCGCGGGGTGGCTGTCTATGCTGTGCTGGAGGCCAGGGGAGTGCCCCACTTCCTGGATATGTGTGCTCGGCTGCAGATTAATGCAGTGCATCTGCGGGTGAGGAGTGAGCTCAGCAAACGCTGGAGAGCCTGACAGAGTGCTACAGAGGGAGGAGGCTCGCTAATAAAATACACAAAGAGCAAAACAACATGGAAAGATTGAAAAAGCACCTCAGTGGGTCACGGCTCCACCTCCTTATCATCACGACGCATCACGTCTTTAGATTCCTGACCTGAGAGGTGTCTGCTTTGGTGGTGTTATAAAACCTCTGGCCTGTTAAAACATGATACTGAATTGCCTAATCACATAGTGTTATTCCTCAGATGTGAAGTAATCGTTGTGTTCTGGTCTTTTAAAGGGTCAGTGCATTCAAACCACAACATCTAAAAGAGTGACGTGATGTTTTTCCACTTAACACCTCGTGGTGTCGTGCAGAACGTTTCAGGTTTGTTTGCAGAGGTTTTCAGATGCTGATATGAGTTTCATCTGTGGTTCTCAAAGCATTGAAACATTACTCAAAGTTTTTATTAGAAAATATATTTGACCAGAAGAAGCAGCGTGGACACTGTTGTTACAAAGAGAAGGTGTTATTGGGTTTTTCAGATGTCATTTTTCAGTGTTTTGATCTCAAATCTGCAGCAAAAAAAGTTCATGAACCTTTCGCAATGCTCGATTTTGTTTGAATAATATTTGAATGCTGTCTTAACTTTGCTGAAAATAATGATTTGAATTCCACACCAGATCGTTTTAAAGATTGTAACGTTTATTTGCATTTTCATTATCAAATTATCAAACTTGCAAATAGTCGAGTCTATGGCTCTAAATGATGCTTCTTGGTTATGGCAGCAGTTCATCTACAGCTACAGTGATGTTGCTAAGCTATTGTCAGGTAGCTGTAAAGTAATTTTATTATAATAGCAGATACACTTTCACATAAAAGTAAAGTAAAGGAGGAAAGATCCCTGTAGATTTAGGAAATGCACGTCATTTTTTACCCACTAATTGTGGTAACAAATTTTTTTAGAAAGTAAAAGAGCCGAATACAAATTTGAAATGTGGGGAATCAAACGTGAGATTTTTGAGGAATACCTGGAACATGAAACATATAGCTGAAATATTGAAATATGTTTTTTGACGCACCTCTAAGGGTTAAATCTGATCATCTTACTTTTATGAATTAACATTTAATGCTGTTCAATGTGTTGCAGAACCTGAGAAATAACAGTAAGATCTAGATTAAGCGTGCAAACAGCAGTTCACTGAGCCAGACTGTCATCCTACCTCCACAGGGACACAATAGCAGCCTTATCTGCTGCATGCAGAGTTTTGTAGCTCCAGTCTAGTTTAACTGGAGCGCTGGACTACCTGCCCATTGTGGTGTCAGTCGATAAGGCTGTGAAAGGCCTTTTCAGAGCACTGGGCTCTGTTACTCTTACTCCTTACAAATGAACATTCATAGATCCTGAGAACTGATCCAGAGACTGTAACTCGATGCCTCGTCCCACAGCGGGGCTGACGGCCGAGGAAAGCCTCTCCTCAGTGTGTACTCAGTATTTACGTCTCCTTCTCTTTCTTTAAGCTTCCTTTCTCTTCCCTTTAAGTAAACATATGTGGCTGAAGGGTTTGGGTTCTACCCTTTATGTCTTGAGAGAGTTGACTTTATGTTGCAAGGTGTGACAGCGCGGTTTGACTTGGCATCTCCTTAAATCAGTCATTCGTGATACAACAGGGGTTGTTTGATAGCTGTGGCTGAGTGAGTTTACTCAGGCTGAGCCTTGTGATGCTAAGCCAGTTGAAATGTGTAATTAAGCGGGTGTTTCTTTACAGAATCTCCGTGTGCGGATGGTGAAAGGTGCAGGACTGTCCCTGTCGTTTGGAAAGCTGCCCGGCTCCCTGTGCTCCAAATACATGCTGGTGGATGGAGAGAAAGTCGTGTTTGGGTCGTACAGGTGAGCGTTGAACTCACACATTCAGCCGTTCACAGCTGAGACAGGACTGAGCAGAGGGAACACATACTGTGTCTGTCCAGATCTTATGCATCAGGTTTTTAAATTATTTTTATTTCAAGCTGGCTAACTCTCTCGTGAAAATGTTTAGTTGGCAAAGTTTGTCAGTCTAGTGAAGAGAAACACGTTTCGCTTTTAAGCTTTTACAAAAGCAATAAGATGGCATACGTACGTAAATACAAAACGTAATAAAATATGTCATAATAATAAAACCTCAATAGAGAAAGTAGATATTTATACAAACAGATTATTTCTTTCAATTTGTGCTTAAATAACGTTGAAAAAAAAACAAAAACCTCAAAATATAACAAAAAAATCTAACTCTTTTAATTACATCATCTCGTGGCGCCCTCTTCCTCTTCAATAGTATAATGGCACCCGACGGGGGCATTAATGTCACCTACTGCTCACGTCGACGAACCAACAATAGTGGAAGAAAACGATGTTGTTGTCAACAACGATGGTTTGCTTTGAAAAGTGGTTTAAAAAAGAATTTTAGGTTTAGGTTTACGTAAAGCTTTTTTTATAAACTGCAACTCACTTAAAAATACAGCTTATTTCCATTCTGTAAGCTCAGTTTAAGACTTGTTCCTTTATTTATGTGAAAGTAAAGCTGATGTTGACGCCTGTTTACACTCTCAGATCTAAATGTTAAGAGGCTTTAAATATAAAAACAACTTTCTCTCAGAGCAGCAGGTTACAACACAATAGAAAAGCATTTAGGCCGGCCGACTAATGACTCCTTAAAGACTTTCTGAAGCATATTAAACTTGTGGAATGACTGGAATGCTTTTTACATAAATCTATTGTTGTAGATCAACGTGTTTGTTCATTGTGATTACTGATTCAAGCAGACGTTTAAAACCTGTGTGAGATTATTACGAGAAGGCAAAAAGCTTTCTGTGCGTCACCTGAGTGCTTATTTAAAATGATTAACCAGGTTCAGTAAAATAATTATCACCTACATGTGTTAACCCTCACACTCCCATCGACTGTATGGAGAGATATTACAGTACATATTACAGTGAAAATGTATTAAAAGTGGCGGTATATATATATACATGGCTTTCCCTTCAGCTACTACCATAATTTAAGAATGAATATTTCACACACATGTTGACTGGGATGACACAACGAGTAAACAATAACCAGCACAGTACGGGCTTTCCTCCATCTCGTCCATTCTGCCTTTCACTTCCTGCCTCAAAACAACGTATCGGAGCGCGTCAAGCTAATCGTGATGCTGTGAGTGAGTTTCACCTACAGCTCATAGAGAGGCTTCGCATCTAGAAATGCCAGGGAGAAAACAAAAGCAACACATTTTATGTAGCCATCCTTCATTATATTCACTGGAATCATACATATGTATCATCATGTAGTGATAACTTACCAAAAAATACACTTTATACCTTTTATTCAATTCCCTCCAGCTATTCACTACATATATTATATGAGTCTGGACAGACATGGATGTGAACTACAACTTGACTTGTTGGCGTAAACAACTGCTGATTATTTTCTCGATTGATTGTTTGGTTTGTAAAAATTCAGAAATGAGTGAGAAACGCAGTCACAAGCACCCAGAGCCCAAAAGTGACACCTTCACAATGCTTGTTTCATCCAAGCAATTGTACAAACTTATTAATTAGAAATGTTTTAAATAATTAAAAGGAAAAGCAGGAAATCGTCACATTTGAGCTGGAACCGTGACATGTTTGGCATCAGAGATTTTTCATTGCAGGGCACCTTTTCAGACCAATTTATGTTTTTTTACAGATATTTACATGTAATAGAGTGACAGGAAAAATGTAGTAAGAAATATATACAAATATAACAACCATTACAGACGGTCATTACATAAAAGTATGAGGAATCTAAAATCCACTGTAATCTGAATCGCACTGAAATGTTGTAAAGAAATTCTTGTTCATCCTCACTTGAAACTTAAAAATGCCTGACCCAGACTCCTTGCAAAAATAAGCTGATTTAAATGTTTTGGATACAACATACAAAATAAGTTAAGCTGCTGTGTACAGTAACCTGTGTCTGAATCCAGACGACGCATCTCGTGTTTCTTAAGTCATGCAGCTCTGAGTTCACAGGTTCAAACCATGTTAGCGACCACATCAGTGATGAAGCACTTTTCTGTGCACTTTATAAACACATTGGTGATGCATTAAAGTCAAACCTGGACCGACTGATTTGTGCCAAGTGAAATGAGCACAGTCATGTTTTGACTCGTGTGTGATACCTCATGATGAGTGGAAGTTTATGTAAAGAAATTTGGGTCTGTGTGACTTTTTTTCCCCAAAGCTTTTAAAGACGAGAACAATCTCCTGCTGTTTCTTTTGGCTGCAATATTACAAAATGCTTAAAAGGACAGTACATTAAGAGTAAAGTGATGGTTACAGCTGCACATGGTCATCAGTGTTATTTCGCTCTCTGGGTTTAATCTAAAAGTGTAAATGAAGTAGTTGGTTATATGAATCTGGTGCATTCAGAAGCTATATTTGCTACAAACCCGTCATAACAACGCTTCAGTAGTCATGATCATCTGTGAAACTAACGAGATATAACGTGTTAATTTGTAAACTTTAGGGGCGCTGGTAGGTGGATTTTGTTATTTTGGACAGGCTAGCTGTTTGGCCCTGTTTCCTGTCTTTATGCTAAGCTAAGCTAACTGGCTGGCTGTAGCTTCGTATTTACCGTACAGGCTGGTCAATCAGTCTTCTATTTCTTTAAACTTTTGGTTTTGGTTTAAATTCCTCTTTTCTCCTGCAGCTTCACCTGGAGTTCCTCTCGGATGGACAGGAACATGATCACCGTGATGTCGGGACAAACCGTGGACTCCTTTGACAATGACTTCAGGGAGCTGTACGCCGTGTCTGAACAGGTGGACCTCTACAGGGAGTTCAACATCACCAAGCCGCCTATTCCTGCGCCCGTCACCAAGCCAAAGGTGGAGCAAGTCCGGCCTCTGCCCGTCTCCATGTCTCGCTTTCAAGTGTCTGTCGGGGACTCCAAACAGGTCGACCTGAAGGTGCCTGCACATAAATACCACAACCCTAAGTACTCTTTAGTTTTTGGGAACAGCAGGGGCCTAACAGGTTCCCTACAAGACCTGTCGACCCCGAGCGACTCGCTGGTCAGTGGGCTGTACCAGAAGAACGGCCTGCAGAACAGCAACCTTCATACCAACAGTAACAGCAGTGAAAAGGTGGACCGAGTCTCCCCGCAGAGTCCTGGATCACCTGTAGAGGAGGAGGGAGGCTTGAAGAAGAACCAGGCCGCCGGAGCGAAGAAACAACGCAGCTCCTTCAGGCACTTCTTGAAAGGCAGAGGCAATCACAGCACAGAGACTATAGAGGAGGGTGTGGTCACTCCTCAGAGCCCCGCCCCCGCCTACAAAGTGTCAGAGACCAATGGCATCGCAGGAAATGAGCTGGAGGACTCGTTTGAGATTATTGAGAAACCAGGTCCACTGAAATCCAAAATCAAGAAGCCCTCAAAGCTCCTCCCGAGGAGTATGTCTCTGCAGACCATCAACACAGGAGACGAAGACGGTATGTGTCCACAGTTTGTATTATTTTGTTTCATGAATCAGGAATAACAATTATGAGCAATTCATCTGCAGATTATTTTATTGATTCGTGAATTAATTGGTCTATAAAATGTCCAAACAAAAAATTACATACATAATATAACATAGAAAAAATCCTCTAAAATGTGTTATTTTAAAAACAACGTTCAAGGTTCAATTTATTCAAACATAGAAATATGGAAACTACAGTGCTCCCATCCAAATCAACCAACGCTGATTACCAAAACATATTAATAAAATATAAATCAAATAACACCATGGATAAAAACAACTGTATTTCATTAAAACAGCTGCTAAAAATACCATTAAAGGGTTAACAGTGAGTTAAAATGACAGTTTACACCCTCCTGACAAATGTCTGGTTATACTGTTGGAAGAATAATTTAACTTTCCACAAAATAAATTGACTTAGAATTCAAATGTAACCTCAAATTAATCCTCAGACTGATAAATCAAACATACATTATGAAACATGTAACCAACTCTTCCTTCTTGAAAGTTTTTGACACTCAAGGCTACGGACAGAATTCAGTTGGTAGTTAAAGCAGTTATAATCTATATTTTATAATAACAACAACCTGTCGGCGTTAAGCAGCTTTATAGTGAGTTTCAGCTCATTGTTTAGCTGTTCGGCTACAACTTCACTGTTTGGTTCACACTCAGCGCTCTCATAGCATCGTTTTCAGCCAAAGCAGGCAGCTGTTTTCAGAGAAAAAGCTGTAAAAAGTCCCTTTACACGACCTGCTCAACAAGTTAGAGACTAGCTGGTGAACATAGTGGAGCATTTAGCAGAGAGAGAATACTGGACTTACAGTCATCAGGTGGCACAAACATGATCATGTTGCTCTGTAACTGCTGGATGTGTAAATAAGTTCAACATATCAACTTAAAAGTAAGAAAGAAATCAGTTATTGCAGGTTTAAGCAGTGTTGAGATGCTCGACTGCCCCTAATTGTGATATTACTTAATTTACTTTAATTAAGGTTGTTATTTTTTAATTAACCTCTCCTTTTCTTTTTTCAACAGGATCCAAAAGCCGCCGGCGGCATCATAAGAAGAACTGCATCCAGTCATGAGATCCACAACACGCGGACAGTCTGTGATTACTGTTATGAAGAGCACCTGAGGGTCTCGTTGTTAAACTTGCTGCAGCCGCTGAGTCACAGTATCACCTGTCACCAGGTGACAGTCAGTGTCTCTGGCCTGTTACGCTGCTTCAGTTTGGGGTGAAAGTCCTTGCTGTGTTTTACAGGAACAACCGCGTATGGGATGTTGCAGTTTAACTAATCACTTCCTCCAGAAAATCTCAACAAAGTGCTACACAAAGCCAAAGTTCTGATGGAGGGAGATTTCATCGCCATTATTTTGGTTTTCTATGTTTTTTATATTAAATTATTCTACAGTTAAGTGTTGTTGTTTTTATATTTTACTCTTGTATGCTTGAACCTGAACACCACAGTAGCCCAGGCTGTGACCCAGGTAGCGTGGGTGGATTACATCACGCCTGTGAGTTAACCTGGTTGCTATGGAGACAGGAAAAGTGATCAGTTGCGCTGTTGTCCCCGAGTGTCGCCTTACAGAGGCCCCTTGGTAACAGAATAAGTGTTGTACAGGCTGTGAATAATGTATGCTGTGCTGAGTGGTGCTGTGTTGACACGGTGCTGCTTTGTCGCTGAGCGCTGTGTGAGGACTCTGTATGTTCGTAAGTTTTCAGGTGAAACTGGAAGAGATTAAAATGTGAATCCGTGAGAAACACTTGAGATGCAAATAATCACAATTCTGTGGCAGAAATGGAATAAAAGTTGAAAACAGCAGATTAAACTGGTTTGTTTGATTAAATGTCAAGTAAAACTTCAGTTCAAGAAGTTCAGTGTAGATCCTGATGTGAGTTTAGCCGAAGTCAAACTTTACATTACTGTTAGCTATAGAAACAGACTTTGTTATGTGATTTAGGTCAGACTGAAGACAAAGTCCACTTCATGTTTTACTGCTCATTATATGATGATGATTTAAAGGCTGTTCTTTTTAGTAACATGTCTCTAATGTCTGAGTTCTTCTTATGAATGTTTATAAGAAACTTGAGTTGTTTTTTCGGAAGGGAACCTTTTTTATTTGGGACAGCTGACAAAGTTCTTTGCAATGAAATGTTATATGTGAAAAGTTATGTTCACTGCAACAGTGTCTCAGAAGTCCTGTGGGCACATGGATGTATGACACACTAACTAATTATGTTCATATTGTTCAAATTCAAGAGCTTAAAATATACATTTAACATTGTTTTATTAGCATGATTTTATTAGATGATCTCGTACTACAATTATACGAGAATTACTTTGAAACATGAGTTTTCATGACATGAGTAATGTCACTGTATGATAAAATATGTGCGTTTATTTGTCTGTGAATGACATTTAGACAAACAGAAGGAGTATATATTTGTTCATGCATGGGCTGTATAACGTAAAATATTTCCTTATTTGGTATAATAACAATAATTTCTGCATGTAGTCCAATTTATGGCAACAGGAAGAGTTACCAGTTGAATTTTCTACATATTGGGTTTTAATATATACCCAATATTATATATACATACAATTATTATTATTTTTACACATACAGCAGTGACGTCTGTGGGACCCAAACAATAAGTAAAGTCACTGTCAACAAAACTCAAGGGCTCAGAGGTCTGTCCTCTAATCCTGCAAAAAGAAGGTTGAAGAAGTTTATTTTTCACATTTGATTTAATACACAACCTCCCGTGTTTGAAGAATATCATGTGAGAAGATGTATTTTTCGTGTGTGTACCTGTTCCTAGGAAACCACAACTCATCATCATATCACAGCATCGCACACGCTCATGACAGGAAGTGCACAGGAAAAGCCTTTACACATCAGATATCTGATCATATAAATACTGAAAATAACAAGATAACAGAGGATTTCTCAGTAGTTTAACATCTTTCTTCACATCATCATTGAGGTATTCAGTGTGTCTTAGTAACAGTTAATAGTTGAACACAAGAAGTAGTGATGATGTAGCACCATCTGCTGGAGAAACAGCCAAACAAACATTCTGAATATACATGTTTATTGTACAAGTAGTTTGATTCTTCCATCATATAAAGTCATTAATTTACACATACAGTATTAAAATAAAAAAAATAAACTATAAAATACACTGTACAATTTTAAAGTATTCATAAGTTAATTTTAAAACTTGACAGGATCTTTTTCACTTTATTTACAACATTTCATCAGTAATAAGGCGCTGTCCTGTAAAAGTTGATTAATAAAAATTAATAAAATTGATAAAGACGAAAAGGACTCAATTTACATGATTTGAGTAAGTGAAGTTAGAAAAGTGTAAAATCTGAACTGCTTTGTAAAGATTTGTATTTTCTCTAAAGAATCTATAATAAAAATATAAAAGTGCTATATACTCTTTACTGCTACTAATCAGCAAGATTTAAATTTTAACCTTTACCTCTGTCGTTTTACGTCTCTATCTGGTCATTTTGTGTCTCTGTGGTCATTTTGTCTCGTCCTCGTCGTTTCGCATCTCTTTGTTGTTGTTTTGCGTCTCTTTGTTGTTGATTGACTTTCCAACAAGGAATGTTAATAGTTCATACAGAGGTTCAGTCGAAGGGGCCCTGGACCTGCACCTTGTCGGCTCATTCAGTAATCCATCCATGATACTAACAAGCCGACTACCTATCACCTTCTGACTCTGGTAGGGGGGCACCAGGCATCGCTCTTGCCCCGCCCCGGCAACAGATGTTTGTCAGCAGGATTTCAGCCCCTGAAGTCGGAGCAGTAGTGCGTGCAGTTTGCAGAAGTAACATGAAGACTTCACACTGCGAGCCACAAATAGTTCCCTTTTCTCATTTTACACTTTTTAACTAACCAGTGTTAGTTCCCAGTTTGTACATTTCTGTGAAATGCTGTACGATTAAGTTTGGGTTTTGTTTTTCCTGAACAGCCTCTATCATAAAATCACAGGATGATTCATCCGTAAAAACGTGTCCAGGATCCAAACTCAGCTGTTTCCACTGACGTCTTGTGTGTTTCAGTCCTATGAGGAAGTGTTGCTAATGACCTTCCTCTTTCGTAGAGACACCAGGTCATAAAAAGGGTCCTTGGTGATACTCGCCCTGAAAGAGAGGATTCAGTTTGAAACTGACATCATCAAGAATAATAGGTTTTTTTTTCATTCCTCTGAACTGCTGTCATTGCCTCTGCTAGATAGGGCTGCAACTAATTATCATTTTCAGAATTGACTGGAGATACAGCCAGCGGGCAGTTAGCTTAGCTTAGCACAAAGACTGGAAACAGGGGGAAGCAGTTAGCCTGGCTCTGTCCAAACATAACCAAATCTTTCTTCTTTTTTAAGCTCACCAATTAACACGTTTGTTTAATATATATACAAAAAATGTAAAAATGTGAAAAGAATCTGTAGTTTTCGTCTTTGTTGCTTGTTTAAACTCTTCGTGATCACCTGTTCCAGCTTCAGCCTAGACAAACATGACACGAGGCCTCCCATGTGTTCTCCACAGCATCAACAACTCACCTGATTGCATCTATCCAGTTGTCTTGTTCTTCTGCACTGGCTGCACTGAGCTTATAGGACTGATGTTTACCCTGCACCACTCTGCCTTTGTTCTCCGTCTTGCAGGCCTTGACCTTTTGTCCTTTGGGGTTATATAACTCCAGACAATACTGTTCAAACACAAACATAGACACATACAGCACCGTTACTGTGTACATATGCTTTCTGTTTATTCTAATGGTCTTCTGATAGCCTCGTGACTCACTGTTTTAAACACTTAGAAATTCAGCAGCTGCCATTTGATTCATTAAGTTCTGTGGCAGCAGATAATGTGTGTGAGGATGCTCAACACGCCTTCTTCACTGTGATACTAAATGGAAAAGATAAAATACCGATTTGCTTGTGTCTTGTAGCTTCCTGACACACAGGTTCTCCAGAGGAATAATCCCAATTGGGTCTTTATCCTGGAGGAGGAGACGGACATTAAAGGCAGATTTAACCTTTCGACCACCAGAGGGAGGTTTGACATTTCCACATTTTGTTGAAGAGAAGGTTTTATAGCAGTAGAAACACAGACACTCACTGTGGTGTATTCAAAGTAATACAGACAGCTGTCTGTCAAAATGAACCACCTCCTCTTCCAGGTTTTAACTCGACCACCTTCAACAAAAAAACAAAAATGTATGTAAAAAAAAAAGGCAGAGATACACTCTGTTTCATTGTAATCTCCTCTGAAAGCCTGGAGACAACTCAGAAACTCAAAAACCATCATCTCACCCATTTTAAGGAGCCAGCCTTCTCTGTCTGGATTAAAAAACGTCAGTGTGAGGTCGTTCCCATCATCCTCTGGGATTTTGAACGGCTCGCTGCGGATGCTCGCGTACAGTTTCTGCAAGACATTTCAGGACAGGAGAGAAAGTCAGTTTGTAGACCCTATTAGTGTTTAAAGGTCTGATTTCAACCTTTCCCTTCGACGGTAGTGGAAGAAGGACTCAAGTCATTCGGAAAAAACAAAAAGTACCACAATTAGTTGAAGGATTCTTCCGGTTGACTAAATTCTCTCTTTAGATAATGTTGACGATGCATTGTTGTCACCAAGATCAAAATAAATCCCAGAAAAGGTTTTTTGAGATTTTGAAATGTCAGTCAGTTAGTCCACCACTGTGGTCCAGACTGAAAGATCTCAACAACTAATGGAGGGATTGACGTAAAACTTTGTAGACATTCATGGTCCCCAGAGGATGAATCCTACTGACTTTTCCTCCAGCGCCACCATGAGGCAGATATTTGTGGTTTTGAGCTGTTGGATTGCCATGAAACTTGATTCATACATTCACGTCCTCATCAGGATGAATTATAACAACTTTGGTGATTCTTTAACTTTTCAATTTAGCCTCAGCTGTGCTTTCTGTTCAGTGCTAATTAGCAAATGTTAGCATGCTAACATGCTAAACTAAGACGGTGGTGGTGCTTTGCTGTCTGTCTCCAGGGCTGAAGACTTAATCAGCAGGTTAATCAGCGACATGGGACACACCTGGGCCCAGCCAGTCCTGGGGCAGATCTCCTCACCCTACATCTTTTGCCTTGTTTCCTTTTCTTTGTTTTTATAGCACAACATCCATGCAGCACATATTCACTCACTCCTCCTATCTATTTGTTTATCACCTGTCTTGATTACTTTACTCTGTTACTTAGTTTACTCGTGTGTCTCCCGGTTTTGTTGCATTCTAAGAGCCGAGCTGTGCCAGTGATTGCACTTAGTTTAGTGACAAACAAAACAAAGAGTTTATCAGGATATTACGAACAGGACATTAGTGAGACACTGGTGTTAGGAGCAGACCGTGAGCAGCTCGGTGGGCAGGTCCTCCCCGTTGTTGATTCCTCTGTTCATGGAGACAAATCGCTGCAGACTGGGTTTGTCTTTCACGTTGGGGTTGTGGAGACTCGTGTTGAGCATGATGATGGCAAAAGACAGGATGTAGCATGTGTCTGTTACACACAACACAAACACACGTATACACACAAACATTATGCAGAAAACTACAGTTAGTTTTCTTCAGCTGTGCATCATTATCACTGCTTCAGCTGTATAAATGGCACCCATTAAAAATAATAGGTTTCTGTGAATGCTGCCTGAGCAAAAACACTTATAGTGAAGAATCTGTTTACTCTGATCAGTGAGGGGGAGATATAATGTCACTGCGGTTTCTCTCATGTTTGATTGATTCTTCTTAACAGAGGATAACTTGTCTGGTAGAGCTTTCTTTTTTAAATCTATGAAATTAGTGAAACAGTAATGAAACTTTTTAATTGGACTGCCTGAGAAAGTGAATCAGGCGAGAGAAAGCCTCTTTGTGTTCGTACCTGTGGATTGGAAGACCCCTGGGTTACAGTCACAGTAGCGAGTTGCAAACGCCTCCATCATCCTGTCAATCTTCTGAGCTTCTCCCGGGAGACGAAAGCTCCATAGAAACTGCCTGCAAGACGGCAGAGGTGTAAGAAAAACACACACACAATGTCAAGCACATGCTGGTAAGAAGGAGGAAGACTTCAGAAACAAAAAACAAAACAAGACTAAAGGTAAAACTGCTGCAACATTTCATGCTGACTTTAACCGTTGCTTGCATGCAGAGGTTATTTTGTGACACAAACCTCAGCGCCTGCACCAGATTCAGGTCTGAGAATTCATGCAGACCCACAAAGGCTTTCAGCGTCTCCAGGTGCATTTCCTCCCTGTGTGAAAATCAAAATAATTGGAGATGATGAAAATAATCCTAAAATCACCAAATTGAAAATGTGAGGTACATTATAAAACTAAAGGCCAATATATAATCTCTCAGAACAGAAGTGTCTGGCAGTTGCTTTCTCTCCATTTTGACTAAATTCTCTCTTTTTCTTAGTTGGTTCGTCGAGATAAACAGCTTTTCAAATTATCCAACATTTCACAAAAAAGAGAAAAATTTAGAAAATGAACACGAATTTGTGTATCAGAACTTAGCTTCTTCTTCTTTCCTCTCCCATTAATCAATTCACGACCCCTCAGATTTATGTGGTGACCCTTTGGAGGGGCCAGTATTAACAATTAATAATATCATAATAATATAGCAGTCATAGTAGAATGAGTACTTTTACTTTGATACTTTAAGTATATTTTGCTGATAATACTGCTGTACACTTACTAAGTGGCATTTTGAATGACTTTTACTTGTAAATTAGTATTTTTACATTGTTGTATTGGTACTTTTACTGAAGTAAAAGGTCTGAGTACTTCTTTCTTTCTTTTGTACCAATGAATTCTGATTTATTCCCGCCTCTCTATGACGATCAGCTTCTCATCCCACCTCCCAGGTAGCTGGCTATTGTTCTGAGCGAGTATATATCAGCCTTGATGTTATTTTCCAAATCACTTATATGTGAACTATACCTTTCGCCCAAGAAGTTGCCGATGGCCGTCTTGTTCAGTCCCTCCTCTTTGTAAAGAAACTCGGCCACCGACTCTGCTCCCCGTTCCAGCAGGTTATTTTCAACCAGGTAATGGACACCCTGAAGCAAGGCAGGTGTGGGAAGTAAGATTTATATGAAAAGTATTTGGAAACGAGGAGCATGTAATCAGTAATGTCCATGTTTCCACACAGAAACTGAGTGCAATCGGCACATTTGGCTTGAAACGGAGAAGAGTTTAAATGTCATTTAATCAAAGGTTATATATGTGTGTAACAGGACAGGAAATAAGTACCACAGCAAAGCTTTCATGTTAAATGTCGGCCAAAACTTGTGTTTAAATTCTTATCAACTCGCTGGGTTGATAATCAAAGAAAGTTTTCTCCTTTTGAGTCACTGTTGTCATTAATCACCAGAGCAGAAGATGAGAAAGGTTGAATGAATATTTCATGCTGCTGTCTGTAAATCTCAAAGGGTGTTCAGAGCCAAATTTTCAAAATACGACCCTTTCTTCTGAGTGCGTACTCCTGCTGAGTAGTTCTTCAAATCAATTGCACTTAAAGACACCCTTAACCCAAGAAGTCTTAAAACTTCTCATCCTCCCACTCGTACATGTCCTCAGGCCTGAGCGCAGAGCAGTCGCAGGCCGAGGGACGCAGAGAGGAAGAAACGAAAAGACGGAGGTCGCTGTGGTTCCCTGAAGTGGCGCCTCTGCCCTACTTAAGGGAACAGGATGTGGTTTTTCTCGCTTTTCAATCATCGCCTGTGTCTGTGCACAGTTTGCACTTCTGCACATCACACTCACTTCACTCAAATCCACATCCGCTCCTTGTGGAGTTACCTTTGCTGTCGTCTGGCTGTTGACCTTCAGATCCAGAGAGCTGAAGTGAGTGAAAGTAGAATCTCACCTGCGGTACCTTTATTGCGACTCACAGTGACATTGTGTTTCAATTAAATGGCATGTAGCATGTCAGAACAAAAGATGATGTTCTGTATCTCTATGACAGCTCTGTGTACTCTGTGTTCAGGTATACAGGCTGTGTGTTGGTCAGGTGAGGCTGCACAAACACTTTATGTAGCAGGTAAATGACAATAATGCCCTGCCGACTACAGCTTTAAGACACTCCCACAAAATCTAATACCTCCAGAGAGAAAGAAATCATATAGATGATCTATAATCATTAAATTCTCTTTTCCCCACAAAAATACAATATAAACTCACCTTTTTGGGGTCCATGTTGAATTTCTTTTTCCCACGTAAGAATCTCCTGTTCCTCACAACATTTTTACTGCAACAAAAGACAGTTTTCATTATAAACTAAAATATATACTTTTTTTACAATAACAAATTAAATGACAAATATAGATGTTCAAAATTAGATATCTTGTTTCATTGTTTGTTTCAAAAACTATGACGAAAGCAAGCTGGACTATTTACTTTGACTAGATAAACTCTTGATATTTTCTTGTATATTATATTTATACTTATATACTACATATATAAACTGTGTATTTAGCTTTTTCCTGTGTGAAATTAGTGTTCTCTATGCACTGCATTCTCGATCTAGTTTACAGGGCATTAACTGGTTGGGTATATTTATATGCATAACACGCAACAATAAAGAAAAGTCAAACTCAAAACCTTCAAAAAAGTTACTGAAACTCGAAATGATGCCATCAGATGAATTATTTTACCTGGCCAGCCGTTTAAAATCCTAATTATTCAAGTGCCAATGCTATGATGTAAAGAAAAACAGCACATTTTCACATTTAACCAAAAAATATTTGGTATGTCTATCAATTAATCACTAAAATAAACTTCTCAGAACATGTCCTCCATGATTCGTGAGGCTTTATTTTCAAGTGGTGGGTGTTGGGGTTTTGAGTTGTGGGCAGCAATACTGAGAAACTGTGGTTATCATGCCAGTAATGCAGTTATACTGAAATGCAGTGTCATACATGTTATTATCACCCTCTGAAAGCAGCGACAAAAGCAACAGGAAGTCTAAATATCTATTTCGCCAGCCACATGCACACATTCTCAAAACGTCAAGATCATTTTCTTTCCCATTTCTGTCACAGTGCTCAGTAACTGTATTTTGTTACGCTCAGAGCTGCAGTACAACCCAGCATGACCACTCTTTCTCCTCCATAAATCTAGACTGTATGTCAGTGATTACCCACCAGGGGTACTTGTACCCCAGGGGGTGCTAATGTACTTGCTTGGGGGTATGTGGAAAGATTTTGCATAGCTCAACTAATTTGAAAACAAATTAATTACACTTTGAATAACAAATATATCCACACGAGTCAGCTGTAAGACCTTGTGTAGTGTGCGTGAAAACTAGTTAGCAAGCAAGCAGAGAAGTTGAAACAGTTAGCTAAGAGTAATGGATAACTGTTAGCTAAAAGTAATGATAACTGTTAGCTAAAAGTAATGATAACTGTTAGCTAAAAGTAATGGATAAACGATTGAAACAGTTAGCTAAAAGTAATGATAACTGTTAGCTAAAAGTAATGGATAAACGATTGAAACAGTTAGCTAAAAATAATGATAACTGTTAGCTAAAAGTAATGGATAAACGATTGAAACAGTTAGCTAAAAGTAATGGAAAACTGTTGACATAGTTAGCTAAAAGTGATGGATAAATGATTGAAACAGCTAAAAGTAATGGATAACTGTTAGCTAAAAGGATAAACAGTTGAAATAGTTAGCTAAAAGTGATGGATAAACTGTTGACATAGTTAGCTAAAAGTAATGGATAAACGATTGAAACAGTTAGCTAAAAGTAATGGAAAACTGTTGACATAGTTAGCTAAAAGTAATGGATAAACGATTGAAACAGCTAAAAGTAATGGATAACTGTTAGCTAAAAGGATAAACAGTTGACATAGTTAGCTAAAAGTGATGGATAAACTGTTGACATAGTTAGCTAAAAGTAATGGATAAACGATTGAAACAGTTAGCTAAAAGTAATGATAACTGTTAGCTAAAAGTAATGGATAAACGATTGAAACAGCTAAAAGTAATGGATAACTGTTAGCTAAAAGGATAAACAGTTGACATAGTTAGCTAAAAGTAATGGATAACTGTTAGCTAAAAGGATAAACAGTTGACATAGTTAGCTAAAAGTAATGGATAACTGTTAGCTAAAAGGATAAACAGTTTAAATAGTTGGTTTAAATGGTTGAACTAAATGGCTGAATGAAAGGGTACTTGAATTCATCTGACAGGGCTGTGGGGGCACAGAAAAGGCTGGGAACCATTGCATGAGAAGTATTTTCATGAAAAAAAAAAAAGGTTTAAAACATCAGGTCAAAAGGTTTGAGTGGCAGATTCAATAACACTTTCAACTGCAGAGGCAGCACCTAATGGAAACTATTCTGACACCTGACTAACACAAATAAAAATCACATTAAAGCCGCTTGCATGACTTTGTCAAACTGAGCATTGTACGTGGTGTGGGAGTAAACTGTATCAAAGTGTCACTTGAATGAGTGGAAGAGGCCGTGCTGACTCAGAGGAGAGCTGCTCCAATGTGCTCATACTCACTTCTGCTCCTTCAGTTCAGGGCTGTGGATCTCCAACCTCAGCTTCTGAGAGGGAGTTCAGAAAGAGAGTGGTGAAGCTGGGGACCAAGGTTTGCTATTACATCACAAATACCAGTAGACTCAATGGTACATGACCTTAAAATCCTTGATATCTCAATTAAAAGTTGGTGAATAAAATGCCTTTGTGTGCTGTGAAAAAGCTCTGCTGAGGTTGCAAAGGAGTGGGTGCATAGAAAAGAATAATGAGGTGCTTTAATGTAAGACCTTGGAAGGATATATTCACCACAGTACCTGAATGTCATCCAGCAGCTCAAACTTGTGAATCTTGATGGTTTCACCCTGCATCCTCTCTCCTGGGGTAAGTTTCAGTGGAACTGTGGGGCGACAACAAGCCTCAGCACTGAGACAAGTACAGTTCAGGATGGTGGCATACACTAGATGAAACAGTCAATAGACATGCAGCACTGTGGACAGTCTTGACAACCTTCCTCACGCATACGCTCGCTCGCACAGACCAGCATGCATCACAACTTTATCTTTCACCTTAGTTAGAGAAGTGGTCAATGAATGAGAGAGACAAAAGGGACTGAAAATAGCAGCTTCCTCTTTTTAATGAATCAGGTTGATTCTTTGAGTGAATTGTGGCCATTAAAGGACAATTCATCTGAATTTGTGGATGGGTAAACAAATTATTGTGCATCACAGGTATGAAATGATACAAAAGTTGAATAATACAACTCAAATACGTGTTATGTGTAGGTTTTGAACAAAACCTAGATTTAAGTCAACATCACTGAAAAGTTTGACTAAGAATACTCTAAATCATCTCACCACAACCTCGGTATTCTTTATAATAATATAAAGTAATGATTAAAAAGAATAATAGCGTACCTTTCCCCCAGAGGAAGCTGTCTTTCCTGCGTATAGCCATGTTGTTGATGGTGCAGAGCGTTTGACGGCTGTACAGGAAACAGACTGAGTGTCAACTGAGTGAAAAAAAGGGCTGGCGCTGCCATTCTGAGAGCCTGAGACACTGAGGAGACTCTGGGTTCACAGTGTCGGTGTCTTACAACATTTCTCATGACGCGCATGCCAAAATGTTGACATGCAGTCTGTTCATGTGGACATTTGGGAACATGTGGACATTTCTTTAAGAAACAGAAAAGTCATTCATACCCTACAGCTACGCAACACACTACTATTATTACACATCCATTATTACAAATACTACAAAAACAACTACAACTACTAATACTGTGCCTTACAAATGAATAGAATAAATGGAAAAAATATGGCGGCACACAATAGGAGCCACATTTAATTTTTCTACTTAAATTAGGCAGCATGACATGTAATGGTATTCACCATTTTTCCAATATGCTACTGTGGTAAAACAGTATGTGATATTGTAGCACATACTGTTTTACCACAGTGATCTGGTAATTTGGTTACTACAGTGATGAGACAGTACCACTGTACTGGTAAAACTCGAACAGAACGGGGCTTCTTTCATTTCTAAATATGAGGCCCCACCTAGTGGGGCTTCATATATCTTAACACCCCAGAGACTGTTGGTATAATACGTGACGATGTGCACCTCATAAGATGAGAAAGGATTATCTTATCTTATCTTATCTTATAAGGTGCAAATCATAATGTATTATTACATTTCACTTATCATATTTACCATATTTGTAGAGCTACTGAAGACAGTCATTTATTTCCTAAAACTGTAGTTTTTTTCTGCTCATTTGGTGCTGAGTCAAAATATGTGGTAATGAAGGAAGATTTTCTGCCTCCGTCAGTTGGTCTCTGTTCATTCTGTTGCTAGTAGCAACCACTGTTTTGTGATTGTTGATGTGTTAATGCAGTTTTTTTTTACTGCTAACTAAGCTAGCTGTCAATACTAGACCAGTGTTTCCCAACCAAGAGTACTTGTACTCCAGAAAGTAGGTGAGGGCAGAATAATGTTACTTTTGGAGTAATGAGCACAAATTGAACAAATATTTTTTTACCAGCTTTAAACAAATTCAAACATCAGCCAAGAAAAAAAACAAGAGAAAAACCTACATATCCACATCTCACTGCCTTTTAGTTTCCCATCAACTTTCATCAAAAGTTTAACAAACACTTACAAACTTTAAATAGATTTCAGACAATGCAAGTCATCAAACGTGTGTGTGTGTGTGTGTGTGTGTGTTCTGTGCAATGAGTCAGATTTTATTTAAAACTTGTATTTTAAAGAGGATGTGAGTTTGTTGTGTAACAGATCACCAACTGTATCACGCTGAGACTTTCCAGTTGAACCAAAGGTCACTTACTGTAAGTTCGAATGTGTTTCTTTGTTTAGAATAAATGCTTGATTGAAGAGTGAACTGTCTGGTTTTGATGGACACCACTGAAGTATATGAATATTTATGTGTGAGGAAAAAAGAAGTCAAATTAGATTCCTCACTTTAAAAAAAACAATTTCAGTACCGACATGAATAGGCCAAGCAGAATGAATAATAATAATAATTCTCAGCTGGATTGTTCTGAGTTGATCCTTGCCAAATTAGACCCATTTCTCCATCTGTCAATCATCAGGAGCATGGTTTATAAGACAAGGTAAAATACCAGCTGTAGCCTGTTCTGTCTGCGCTGCTTTTATCCTCCAGTAATGGCCTCTATCATTCTATTATTTTGTCCATAATGAGGAATACATTGTTCCCATAATTTCATAATTAGAAGGATAGGTTGTGATCAGAGCGTCACCAGAGCCTCTGTTTGAAGCAACTATCAACATTTCTTGTGTGAAAGTCAATCAAACAACAACAAACAGAGTCAAAACAACTATAAAGAGACACAAATAGACAGCAAAGAGACACAAAGCAACTGTAAACGACACAGCCGCGTAGCTTTTCTAGTGTGTTGGGAGCGTTTGAAGGAGACGTTTAAGAAACTTAAATTGGTTAGTATGCTGCTCCACTCTCTATCAGCCTTACAACAGTCAAAGCAGACGTAATTGCTTCAAAAGTGGGCTTCAGCAGCTGTTGTGTTGACAGTCCCACACATCAGCAGCAAGTCACAAGCAATAAGCATTAACTCTGCACCCGCTGCATAAATCGCAGGTGCACAAAGTGAGACGGAGGAGAGGGAAAATTGTCCTTGATGTTGGTGGTTATCGAGGCGCCATCCATCCCAATTTCTGGCATTTAGAATCTCTCCGCTTGCACAAACAAGTGTACTAAGTGTTTTGATTTGTCATTAGGCTCCAACAATAGCAACCTGCCTTCCCCATTCTCGTCCCACATGCCAACACCTGACACATTTCCTCAGGTGAAACTTTGGTTTGTAGCACTCCTCTTTAGCCTCTCATTCAAGGTCCTGGTGTTTTATTCAGTTGCCATAGTAACATGACATGCTACCTTGTCAGATTAGAGACCTTCAGGTAACAAATGCTGATCTATTTACAGCAGGAGAATGTAGGCACAGTGGTGACAGGATTCATGTTTTGATACGTATTGTCATGCATACATTTTGCTCCTTCTCCAGCGTTGAAACGTACAGCTAGTCACATAAAACATATCACAAAGGTGTCTCGTCAGTGGCTCCAAAAACTTTCCCTGGGACCTTACAATTATTCACAATATATTTACGGTGCTCTCTTCGGGATTTGCCTCTGCAGGCGGCAAGTGTTGAGCGTTGACCGAGGGTGGTTATTGACAGCCGCCGGCTTTAGGAAGCCAGGTGATGTAGTATAAACAGAAACTGGATGGATCAAACATAGGACTTTCACCAGTGTTCGAGTTCTGTTGTTCTGCAATGCAGGTTGGTCCATCACTTTGGTCCATACTGAAATATTATTATTTGCATTTGGTACATTTGGTGATCCTCATTATACCTGGGTAACATCAGCAGGTTAACTTGGCCATTGTGAGCAAGTAAGCATGCTGATGTTTGCATTTAGCTTAAAGCACCAGTGTGTACAAAGCTGTGGCTGTAACCATAGAGAAGAAGAGCACAAGTGAAGTGACACTTAAGCCTTTAAATCAATAGTCAGACAATCAGGATTTAACACAGGAGGTTCTTGTCAAATATAATAACCGAAGACCTAAGAACTTTAAGCTAACTTTATACACTTAACTCAAATACTCTCGCTTCAGTTCACTGCTTATGTCTCTGAAGCAGATATTCTCAGGACTAAGCAGTCTGCAGAGAAATGGTCATAACAGGTGAACTCAGGTGAATGGGGTGCTGATAACTTTAGTCTGCTGATTGGTTGGTTGAGGTGATGCCTGGTTACCTGCTGGTGGGAATACCAGAAACAACACCGGCTCATTCCTAGGGGAAGACTTGCATCTGCCCCAGGTGCACAGTGTGATCAGTACCGTGGGTAGGGCTTGAGAGAGGAAAAATTGTCCTTAAATAGCCTCAGATGTTGTGATTTATCACACAGAGTAAAATATATATGATATTTATAGTATATTTGTTTTCCACAGAAGCACTTTAAAGGTTTCCCACAATGTGAAAATTACTATATTTTGTTGCATAATCTTGGCACTGGATATATTTGGATAGTAATTAAGGTATTTAAAGCCCACACATGCATTCTCCATAAGGAAACATGGCAAAAGCAGGTGCAGAGCACTGACACAGCATCTGGGAAATCAGAAGTTTCATTAGAAGATATTTTTGGATATTTGGGATTATCAGTTGCTGCCCCCCCCCCCCCCCCTTCCCTTGGCAGTAAATTCCAAATTCAGATAAAGTGATAGAAACCTGGTCAGAGCTGAGGAAGCTGCCACTTGTTGGCCCTCATCAGTGACATTAAATATTCATGACTAAATAAACAACTCTAACAGTTAGTTTTTATTTATTATTATTTATAAATAGGTTAACACAACAAAAACTCAGTTAATCTTTATTTTTTAGGACTCTGAGGGTGCGGTTTGGTCAGATTTGATTGACAGTGGTCTGACAAGCCAAAGGAACAAATCTGTCATCTGATTCAAATGTTGCTAAATTCTGATTGGAGCAAAAACATTTGTGACATCACCTTTCACCGAATGAGTCCCGCCCACTTCAGACCAGTGAGAGAAATGTCTGTTGTGAAATAACCAAAACTGTTCTAACTTCGAGAGAAAACGTAAAGAGAAACAGAACTGACCAAAGCAAGAAAATGATGCATGGCAGCATTTCAACGTCTGCTGACGAGATGAAATGTTAAAGGCAAGCCAAAGTTATAACAATTCACCCTGAAGGGGGACATGAATGTCTGAACCAAATTTCATGGCAATCCATCAAATTCAAGTTGTTGAGACATTTCGCTAAAAACCTCAAATGTCACCAAAGTCAGGAGGATTCATCATCTGGGGACCATGAATGTTTGTAGAAAATGTTAAGGCAATTTATCCAATAGTGTTGAGATATTTCAGTCTGGACCAAAGTGGCGGACCAACCGACCGACCTTGCAGTCCCTAGAGCCGCACTGCTAGGATGGCTAAAAATATGATTTCCATTTATACATTTTATTCATATCTTGACGACATATTTCTTTGACTTTCTATCTTCACAGTTACCAAAATGTAAAAACATCATCAACAGCAACAAAACGTCAGTTTCTGCAGCCCTGCCTTCTGATATTTGATTCAACCAATGAGTTTATTTATTTTCTACAGAACAGTTCCTCGTCCTTGGATGATAGTGAAGTGTCAAACAAAACAATTTGTGTACTTGTATGACAGTGACGAACACATCCACCTCCAAACACAACCTGGCTGTTACTCATCACTCAAAGACTGACGAGCCCGAAACCCTGAAGTGAATGTTGTTTAGCATTCAGAGCGATTCATTGACTGAAGGTTTCAAAGCACTTAGACAGAAATAAACTTGGTTCTCATGGACTCTTCACAATCACTATTCAGCGTGGAGGCTGTGAAACAGTAATTTTCAGAGGGGACTGTTGAATGCCCCTAAACAGCTCAGTATTTATGACTGTTTGCTGAATCACTGAGTGTCATTTGTGCAATGTTTCAGTAGCTTCAGATGTAGAAAACTATGTCAAGATGATCAGGAATGTTTCATTCCTCTTTTGAGCTTGTATTCAGTGTAGGTGGCTGTGCTGCTGTTGCTGGGTCTAAAATGTGAATTATCTTTCCCTCAGTTGAATCACAACACATGTTCTATCAGTTTTTTAAATGTATTCAGTTATCTCAGTTTAAGCTTGGAGACAACAGACTTAAAACAGAAAGAAAAGACACTATTTCTGGCCAATACAAGGGATTAAAGGTCAGGACATCGCGGCCTCTGCTACTTTAAATCTGTCTCTCGCATGTCATGTGAAGTACTTGTGAAGTACAAGCGCCCCTGGTTAACGAAGTAAAAGTCCCATTCATTTTCCCATAGGCAATGTTGTGTGACGGACAGTTGGAGAAATATTCAGAACTTTTGTTAAATAAAGTACATTTGAGTTCACACACACAGATCCCTGCTGATACAGGACTGCAGTAAAACATTGTGGAGTCTCAGGACGGCAATATGTCTAAAACCAATATTAAATATGACCAACTCTGCTTTGGTATTTTGAGAATAACTCGATTTTCAGGAGTGGCTTGTGCCCTGTGTTATGGCTTTACGTTAAATTATGTGAGGATTGTGTCTCCACAATCAACAGTTTGATCCTCCCTTCTCAGATCTCACAATGTCTCTGCAAATTGTTGACAGGAAGAAGCAGTAACTGTGTGTCTCATTAATGTCTTATTTTCAGCATTCACATCTGGGAGAGACATTTGCCTCTGCGTATTACTTTTGCCTTTGAGTGTGGATGTGACCGAGTTCAAATTCATCAGTGGTGTTTCAGTAATAAAACGCTGATTCCTAATGACACAACTGTCGCTGAATGAAAGACTGGAGAGCAGCCACAGAAGTTCAGCAAGTTCATGCACTTCTACACACTCTGTTCTCATCTCACTACATCTCACACACACACATCGAACACTGTTAGACAGTGTTATGGCTACTTCCATGTGCCCAGATTTGTTTTGTTATCTCTGTCCTGTTACCTGTTCTTACTTGATTTACTGCGATAATTTGTGTTGTGTTGTGTTTATGTATTTGAAAAAAAAGAAACAGAAATAACATTTTGGACTTTTAACGTGTAATTCGTAGTATTGCCGCTTTTGCTTAAGTAAATGATGGGAGTACTTCTTCTACCACTGGTGATTCTCAAAAATGATCCCCATGACACATTACAAGAAGTAAACAGTGAAAACACATGCAGACTGAGCGTGACTAACTACGTAATGGGGTATAATACACAAAAGTGGTCGTGCCTGGCCTGCTTACTTGTAGGTCAGAGGTTACTAATTAGTTCACCTTTGCATTGATCAAGTCATGATAACCAGAAGCTCAACAGCAGGAGTATAAAAGGAAGAATGCGTCCCTTTTTAATAAGATTGACAATATAGGTCAAGAAGAGGATGATGCAATCCCCTCATGGTGCTGTGTGAATGAGAGAAAGAAAGACACATAATCATCAAGCATCAAAGGAAGAGCTCGTCTTGGCCACAACTGGACTTAATTAATGCACAGACCTGGCCGTAAAAACACTCTAAGATTGAACAAGAAGGGTCAGAGTCTGCTGAGAGTTCGTCTCCTCTTCACTGCTGGCAGCAAATGAGAGCGTATCTGAGCAAAACATGCAAGGAAATATTGTGGAGCTCATTTATAAAGCAATATACAAGCAAGAAAACAGTTTTTACTGAAACATTGCTGCCTCAAAACATGTTGCAAGGGGGTTTCAATTATTTAATATGTCCAACAGTGATCATTTTTTAATGTCTTTACACATATGGAAACATAGATTAATGGGATTTTATGAAGATATGACCACAAGGGACTGAGCACTGTAAACATATAAGAAATGTAGTGAAGCGTGATATGGAGCATGCATATCTGTTTCCATGCTCTGAATCAAAAGACAGAAAAGACACAGATATGAGATACATACCAAGATTCATTTAACAGATACATAATTAATGCTATCTACTTGATCTTGCTTTTCTCTGTTAACCTCCGTTTGTGTTTTTGACATTTTGAACATGTGAGAGCTGCCAAAAGAGCAAACGGGTCTATCTGGAATTAACTGAAACTAAGAAGCGGCGCTGTAAAGGTGACAGCCTGAAAAAAGAGCACTTATCTAATCGGAGTAGCAGCTGGTTCCCGTCAAAACAGATAAAAGGAGCATGGGAGACTGCTTTACCTTTTCATTTAGAGGAGCGAATGATAAGCACTCAGCATGAGCAGCCACTACACCTGAATACACAGACACACGAGATGTAGCTTTGATTTCATTTTCATGTCTGGGAGTATAGGAGGAGCTGGGACTTGACTGACAGACTAGTGGGCACAAATCATGTAACTAAAAATAAGTATGATGTTATATGTAACTGCATCCAACAAGACTGTATGAGTGGGTCTTATCAATAGTGACAAAATTCCAGAAAGGTACAGAAATTACTACAGTGACTACAGCCACTCCCACAATTCCAACATCAGAAAGGTGGTTTCTGAAGATATTCGACCATCAGTTCAGATGAAGCATCTGAGGCCTTAGTCCCAATGTTGCTTTGAACTAAATGCTAACATAAGCATGCTTACATGCTCACAATGATAACATGTTGATGTTTAGTTGGGAGGATATTTTGGAATTATTGGGCACTATTGGCTCAGGCATCTTTATAGTACAAAAATGTACCGTTAAATCGAGTATAATTGAATAAATACGATTTTTGATCTGATGATGGCGCAATATGGAAAGTTATGGGATCCCCAAATCTATTGAGACATTTCACTTAAAACCACAAATATCTTCCTCCTGCTGCCGATCACCAAAATCAGTCGTGACAACATAAATGAATCTGAACGAAATATCACGGCAATCCATCCAATAGGCATTTCACCAAACTTGTGGACCGACCAACAGGCCAACACTGAGATACAAAAGTACTCCACCATCATGTAGAGATACCACAGCCACAGTCTACAGTGTATGACATACAGATGGTATAACAACTCTTCAGTGCTTGTACTGTATAATACAGATGTGTGCATCCATTACAGAAGACATCAACGTGTTTTATCCTGGAGGTAGATTGTATGATTGATTGTTTTCCCCTGTGGGTTTTGTAGTTACAGCTTGAGGGTGGAACCATCTGTTTTCATAATAACAATGTTTTTTTAAACTAAGCAAGATGGTTGTATAATCAATCCAAATCACAAAGTCTGTCTGCAAGAAAGATGAGTCTTATACCCACTGAGGCACTTTAGATCGAGCAGTTTTGCCAAATGAAATGTCGATGTGAGGTCTGGTGGGTTTTTATACCCACAGACAGAGATTAATTACAATTTGGACAAACTGTCTCCTGAACAACAGTGAGCAAACATATCGAGTGAAAGATGGACTCAAATCTTGTCTAATCGAACTAAAATTAAAATGTGTTTTTGCTTGTGTACTTATTTGGTCAGAATAGTAATAAAAGCTATTCAAGTTTGACACATTTTTCTACAGCAGTGTCCTACATTAATGATCTCCGGGGGGCACGAAATTTAGGTTCAGCTGTATTTTGATTGGTGAAACATCTGTGTGGACTTGCACTAACATTGGTTTGTAGTATCACTTTAATGCCAGCAGACACACAGGCAGTTAACCAGCTCCGGGACATTAGCTACTCCAAATGTGACTCTTAGTTAGCTGCTGTATCATTATTTATTATATTTCCTTAGGAAAAGGAATTCAAATTTCAGTTCAATGTTAAATGTTGACTCTAGCCCCTTTTCACTAGTAAGATATATTGAAGCAGTTAAAATAAGATAGAACTATTCTACTCTATTGTCTCACAAAGTAAGATGATGTTTTAGTAGCATCAACCTGATGGCAGTAACTGGAAGGATTGGTGGAGGGGGTGAGAGGGCTCCTGCTTGATCAGAATGGCTTTCCTGATTACTGGTATACAGTTCAGATGGGTGAACCAACTTTGTTGCTGGCCTGGTTAGTTATGGGTTTATCCTTACATATATATCACAGAACAGGTTGGTAAACAATCACTAACATCGTTATATGATTTTGGGGCATTATTACTCTAGTATACTGATCCCCGAGGGAGAACTAGGCTGCTTTTAGTGCAGCATTAAATGCTTTCTTCTGGTTATTGTCATCCTTTGAATAGAGGGAGAAATCCATTAACTGCCCAAGTGGAAAATAGCAGACAAACAAAATAGGCTTCAATTCCATGTTCTCCCCCTTGTTTCTATTTTTTATCTCAAGCAAGGGTAGAAAATTCAAACCTTCAGCATTAAATGTGTCCATCTACATGAATCACTGAGTCCACACTGATTTTAAGCAAACATACTGATTGTTAACATACATTATATAGCCTAGCATATAGGCTATAGGTTAAATACAAGCTAATTCTCCATCTTCCATGTTGATGGGTTGATCTACACATCAGTAATGTTTTGTTTTAAATGAATAGTTGGTCATTTTGGGAAATACGCTGATATCTGGCAGAGAGATATCACCCTCTATCTGTTATATAATATGAAGCTAGCAGTTAGCTTAGCTTAGCACAAAGACTGGAAACGGGGCAACAGCTAGTCTGTCTCTGACCAAGGTAATAAAATCTGCTCACCAGCACTTCTGAAACTCAACATGTTATATCTTGTTTGTTTAATCCATAGAAAAACTGAAGCATGAAAACAACAATTTGTCTTTGTATCTTTTCAGTTTTGCCTCAAGCCGACCCTTTGCCTTTCCTTCCTTCCTGAGAGCCAGACAAATGTACTTATTGAATGTCAGAAGTTTCATCACCGGAGGGCTCATTGATTGCAGCACACTGAGAGAAGAATACCTGCTAGTTTCGATGTCAAAGCAGGCCTCCTCTTCTCTGTCAACCCCCTTCATAGAAAGGTCAGAGGTCAGGGTACACCGTCCCGGAGCTCACAGGGATTCAGTGTCTTGTTGAAGAACACCTCAGCAGGTTGATCTCAGGTTGACCTTTAAACTGAAGAACTCTCCATCTTACTTAAGTTTACTGCCATTTCCTGCTCTGCAATGAAGCAGCATAGTTGAAGATGTATTCAAATCCTTCAGTTAGGTAAAAGTACAAGTACAATAATGGACAAATACTCGATAACAAGTAAATGTCCTGCAATAAAAGTACAGAAGTATTATCAGGAAACTGACTTAAGTATCAGCAGTAAAAGTAATGGTTGTGCAGTAAAGTCCCCCTTAACTGAAAAAATATTATATTTCATTAGTAGACTAAGACTGATGCATCAATTTATAAGCATTTACGTATATAATGTTTTTATAGACTGATTTGATCTGAGAAGAACTGAGGTAATGCATTTATTACAGTGATCTCAGAAGGCAGTACAAGACATTTTATCTCTCTCTGCATGTTTTATCTCACATTAATCAATTCAGACTTGCCTTGTTGAAAGTGATAATGTGTCTCGGTACTATCTAGTAAGATTGCTGTTGTGAGTCTTATATTAAAGCTACCAGTATTGCTTATTTAGACAGAGGCATGTTAAATTACCATCAGATTAAAGGGGTTACTGTCCTGAAAGGGGCTAACACCTTAAAAGTACCTTAAAATTGCACAGAACTTCTGTAAATGCACTTTTTTTTTTTTACTTTCCACCCCTGTGAAGCAGTAAAATGTTAAACCTTAAGACTAAAAACTAATGGATGGATTGCCAAGGCCTTGAAGGCCATTAGACAGATCTCATTAAGAAGATCCTCTTTTTGTTTTGGCTCAGCATTCGCCCCCACACCTCATCATTCACGTCTGACTCATCAAAGTTTATGCAGAACTAAATGGCTAAATAGCTAAAAGTCAAAGAGCCACTCCCACTCTGAGATATGACGCTTTATATGTTGAGTCCTCATCCGCCTGACATTAAATCTAATAATCTCTCACGTACACTCGCCATGCCGATCTCCCTCTCTTCTGAGGATGCCAATTTAATTAAACAAACATTGCATCTGCGATGAACCTAAGGTGGAAACAAAGACTCTGACATCCGCATTAGCAGGCTGAAAAGGCATTCAGAGGGTGTTTAATTTGACAGTTTCATTGACTCTCATTTTTTTTTCTTTAGGGAACTGGTTTGCCATTTACAGCGATGTTATTTGTAAGGATGAAGGCAGGCAGGAAGGACGTGGGCACTGTTCATGACCTTTCTGATGCTGTAGGAGTCCATTCCCTGAGGTGTTGTGCCGCTCCCACTCTACACATGGGTGGTACATAATAAAAAGTGCAATACAAAAGCTATAGTAATGATATCTTCTGCTGGCTCCAGCCTGAATAATTAGATAGATTTGATTTTATCTGGCAGGGCCATCTGACCACTGGGGTCTCGCTGTGAATTCCTGGAATATGTGATTCCTTCATACTGCACTTTAGTAACCAATCAATCAAAGGCACAGGAGAACATTTAGAATGAATTTGAATTTGAATGTGGCTAGAGTTGGGGTGCATTTGGGATCATCAGGAAGTTGTTTCCATCTGTGTGCAGCATCGCAGCTAAAAGCAGCTTCACTCTGTTTGATTCTGACTCGAGGGTCTATCAGCAGACTGCCTTAAGATCTCAGAGTCCTTCTGGGTTTATATTCTTCAAGGTGATCAGAAATGTATATTGGCCCGAGATTACTGAGTGATTTATTAACTAGCAGCAGCACTTTAAGGAGCCACATAATACAGACATACACTTTCTGTATGTCTGTTCCACTCGGCGCTCCCCCTAGAGGCTGGAGTACTTCCATCGTGTTGACTGGATATGCAGCGTTTTTCTGTTGCCTTTGATTTAAGGGTTTGTGTGTTTTTGACTTTGCAACGTTTCTGTATTTGCGGTGTGTTTACTGCTCATGTATTTGTTTTGGTGTTTTCATTTGCACTTTCCGTCGGTGTTTTTGTTTTGGATTTTCTCATGTGTTTCTTAATGTAAATGATTTGGGCCTTTGTAGCATGTTTGCCCTTTTCAGCCAACGTACCAGTTGCTCTTTTCTTGTATTCCTGAAAAAAATAGCTGCTCAAGGAGTGTCTGTTACCACGGTAACCACAGGTGTTAATTATTTTCATGTTATTGTTTCATGGTGATGCCGTTTAATGTTTGCACACTAACTGTGCAAAATATGAGAGACACTCACACAGTCATTATCCTTTATTGTCGTTCTTCCATTAAATCTATGTTGATCACAAAAACACATAAATGTGATGGGATTTTTAAGATGCGGTGCTACTTACGATTCAAGTCTAATATCTTCTACATGCAGTCTACTTACTGTTGACGTCCCTCATTCAGCACTGATACATGAATTATCCTCAAAAGATATTTCTAAACTGATAAAAAAACAAAAAAAACAAAGGCAGTTTGTTGAGAGGTTTTATAAATAAACAAGAAGGAAAGTGTTTCTCTTCGTGCGCTAACAGACGTCCACCCTTCTCATGCAGGACATACTTTCTATAACTGTCTGTGTTCACTACACACTTATGTAATGTGGATTTTATGTGAAATGTGGAATGAATCTTCATCTGGCAGACCACACACACACACACACACACACACACAGACACTGTTGCAGCAACAGATGGGCTGATCGTCCCTGTTGTCATGGCCATTTTGACGACAGCAAAGGCCTCCTTTGTAGCCTTGAAGGAAGAGAAATCCTTTATAGCAGAGAGCGGTCTGTTTGTAAAAGCATGGGAGAAGTGATAATAGTGTGCGATGTGAGTGAGGGCGACTTTGGCACATATCTATTGATCTGCTGCAGCACTGTTCCTCAGTCTATACATCTAAAAGGAAAATGTTGAAGACACATCTGCTTTACGAGACCCGTGGCACCAATCAGCCAGATCTGCAGCAACAAAGCAGGAGCAATAGCAGTCGACAGGCTGTAAAGTACTCTCATATATACAGAGACGTAAAAAAGCAAAAGCTATAATAAAGAATGTCTTCTCTTATCTATCACCAGCGCTAAAAACAATTTTAACCGGATTGTCAGCAATCTCAGCAACATTTGATGTGCATGATATCTTTATTGTTTTTTTATTGCTTTTTCAAGAACCGAATTATAGAATATCAGCTGAGAGAACAGAGAACAGACGGATCAGACTGAAAATATTGCATGAGGACATTAGGAAACAACAGTTTGAAATGTGTCAGATTTTTGAAGACTTGTCCTCATGGCAGCTTATAAAGAAAACCTTTGGTTAAAGTCAGAGTTATCGTTAAGTACGACATAAACACTGACCTACTATATGAATCTGGATAGAAGGAAAGAGTGTTCGAATTATCTTATAAAAATGGCCGAAACCAAATAAAATGAAATTATTTTCACTGTCTTTTATCAATTTTAGGCTTCTGAGAGTTTCCGAACCTGAGAGCCTGAAAGATGGTGGAGCTAAAACAAGCGACTACATTTTAGCTATTAACACCATAAGGTCTATTACGATAAATATGTACGTATATAGACTTTCAGGATTACTTCCAACCAGGGTTTTTAAAATCCAAATCACAATCAACTCATCTGGAAGAGATTTAATTACATATTTTGTTATATTATTATATATACATATTAGTTATATGCATTTCTGCTTCTGATTTTATTTGTTTTTCATTTTATACCGTTTTTCGCATTATTAGTTTTCTGAGATTGTGTTTTAAATTGCTTGAGTTGTTTCTGAAAGACAATAAACTTTACTTTTATTATTATTTGGTTATTATGTTGTATTATAACTGCACAAACTCAGATTACAGGTTCACATGGAAAAATATAATTTTTTAAAGAAGCTGTTGCACATGGAAATGTAATAACTCAAAAGACGTCTAACGCAAATTATAGACGGTACATCAGATTAAAGGGACAACCTGATATTTTGGGAAATACACTGGATTGCCACTGAACCCACAATGTGTCAAAGACGTTGATATAAATGTCATCTCCTGGTCCACTGCAGACACAGATATGGGTGTTTAACTCGTAAGCAGACAACACAGATGTGAAAGAGACCCCATCCCAAAACCCCATCGCTGTCTCGCTGTCTAAATTCAATCAAAAGCCAACTGATTCTGACGAACTGTCGTGGTCAGTGCTAACTGGAGTGACAAATGACTGCTTCTCAATAAAAGTCACCCTGAGATTCATGAGTTGAATGCTTTTAATGTGAAACAGCAGCAGTAGGAAATGTTTGGTTTAGCATTAGCAGTTAGCTCCTACGGCTCTGATGTAGTGAGGCTGATATCAGTGAGACAGACGTAAGTCAAAGATCTGAGTACTTCCTCCACCACTGATATTATATTATACGGAGAGGTGTTTCTGTTATTTAGTCTACCCTCACTGATATAAATGGGATACTGTTGAATCAACACCTCTCTAAAACAGTTTAAACAAAAACTGAACATCATAGCGTTAATGAAGGAGAATTTATTGCAAGACTGTCAACATTTGTTCATTTTGGATTTCCAAGACGCGTCATCAAAGAGCACAGACCGAAATGCCTCTGGACGCTGGAAATCTTTCTGAACAGGAGGGGGGCCTGGCGCATCTGCCAGAGCAAATAAAACATGAGCTCGCAGATTTGTTTGGTTCCCAGGCTAGGACTGCTGTAGGCCTATTAGACTGCATTAGTATCAGCTAGGTGTACCTAATAAACTGGCAACTGAGTGTAATTAAAAACAGTGACCTGGATAACATGCTGCCTCATTACCTGTGAATCCCCTCATGTGTATGAAGGCAATATGAATCCGGCACAGGAATGGCGGACTCCGCCACTAACATTGAAAACTACTATATAGACAGTGTAAGTATTATAAAGAGGGATTATAACTTTGGATAACTAAGTGTCGCTTTATAAAAATGCCTCATACATTTCTTACTCGCTTTGTAGCAGCACAAATGTTCTAAGTGGAACCCCTCCAGCCTTTAATGGTTCTTCAGGCTTGTCACAGAACACACACACACACACACAGAGACAGTGCACACACTGGGAATGAGCCTCACACACACACTATAGGATTTTAACACCTCCTACTTGACTCCGTGCAGCAGGCAGAGCTGTTACCTAGTTACAAGCAAGAGACGGAGCGACCTGCCATCAGTTATAATGTTGCGCTGCTGACTTTCAGTGCATCAGTCAGTCCGGGAACAGACGGAGGAAAAACTCACCGAGAAACACACCGGAGGACCGGAGCGGACTGTTTCACGGCGGAGGATGAAAATAAAAGACGTCCTGACGGGGAATAAACCGAGTGCAGCTGCTCGTCTCCGTCGTTTCATCAATAAATCCTAATTCACCGGACGAGACCGCGTGTTGAAAAGTCTCAGCGTCAAGGTAAGTTTAAAGAGTGGATGTGTTGTTTTTGTACACGAGGGTCGGTGATCTTTATGGACTGTCCAACCTGTGGACGAAATGACTGTGAATCAATGAGTGGCTGTCAAGCGTCCGTGTGTCTCCCATCACTTGTGATCGTTTCTGACAGCATCACAGCCAATAATCCAAACACAATATCCCCTAAATGGCCTTAATTACTCACAGAGGCTGGTGTAAAGGCTTCAGAGTCGGGGACAGACTGGGGTACACATTTAAAGAGAGGGGGGCACATTTATGAGATGACTAAAAATGTGTTAATACTCTAAATTAAAGCTGCGCTTCTCATTAATAATAAACTGCACATGAGTTATTCAGTGTAATAAATGAATGCCAAATAAACTACATTACATATTCTAGTATCAAACAATAGCTCCAAACAGTCCACAGCCATGGACAGATTACGAGACAATGAGACCCTGTACACAGACATGTACAAGGCCCCCCCAACCCTCATACATACGAGCAAGACCCCCAGACTGAAAGAGACACAAACCACGCAGCCACTTTCTCTTGTTTGTCTCTTTGCAGTCATTTCTGTCTCTTTGTGGTTGTTTCTCTGTGGTCATTTTGTGTATCTTTGTAGTTGTTTTGCCTATCTTTGTTGTTCGTTTGCGTCTGTGGTCGTTTGTATCTCTTTGTGGTCTCTTTCACAACCTGGCAACCAAAGATTTGTTTTTTTATGGTTTGTAACATAACCCGTGAAGCATTTGTACATTATTTATTAATGAATGAAGTCATTAGTTGTAAACCCTTTATAAGGGTCTCTTACAGTCTCTTTATAAACCATCTACACAGAAACTAAAGTGGTTAAGTAAACTATCAAACACTGAGATGATTAAATTGGCTTTAGGACCTAATGTACAATTTTGCTTTCCTTAATAAGTACCGTAATATATTCTAAAGAAGGTTTGGCATCATAGAAGAGAAAATAATTCACATCTGTCTCTCTCAATAAAGCATCTAAAGGAATCTGTGCTGCATCAAGAGAGACAGACTAATGGATATTTCCATATGAGGAAAACCTCACTGTCAAACATGATTAAGAAATTGGCACCATAACTTAATCTGTGTGTGTGTGTGTGTGTGTGTGTGTGTGTGTGTGTGTGTGTGTGAAAGGGAGAGACACTGAGCATGTGTGTACACATGCATATATTATGGTAATACTTTAAGTTCTCCTATTTAGCATTTATAAGCATATAACTATATAAAGGATGTAACTATATAAACCTTAAAGAAATGTTTTATAACACACTACAATGTAGTTGTACACAGATATAAGACTATTCTAGGTGTTAAATAATATAAATAAGAAATAATTTATATTATTACAACTGTGTTTTACTATTGTGTCATTCATTATTTGTTTATACACCAGGAAGAATGCCCTTATCGTTATATTTATATATATATATTAATAATCACTGTAAAAAGTTGTTGTGTCTGTGTACAACTGCATATAGCATTATAGACATTATGCATTATACCTATATTACTACAAAATAAAGGAATTCAATAATTTCTTATGGCTTGATAATGATTTCCACTGAGCAGGCTTTAGTGTCTTGCTCACTATATTGTAATCTGTATCCTGTTCCTGTCTTCCTCTGGTCTTCTTCTTCTTCTTGTGTCGCTGTGATGCTTAATTTACCTCCTGGGATTAATAAAGTTTGACCTTATTTTATAAATAAAGCGAAATACGATATTAAATGAAAACCTAAGAAATACAGAACCGGAAATCCAATGATCTTGAAAGACCATACATAAATGTATTATTATTATCATTATTATTATTATTATTATAATAAAAACAAGCAAAAAGTTGCTTATTATTGCGCCACCATCTGATCAATCTGTGTCATTCTTTATTGCACAGCAGTGTGTTTGAGCCAGTAGCTGCAGGGAGGTTTGTGTTCAGCCTAAACAAAAACTTTCATTTTGTTGAAACATTTCAGCCACATTTTGGGATAATGACGTAAACATGCCTCTTTAGCCACTTTCCCACTAGCGGTGTATTATTATACCACCAATAATGTTTATTCGTGTTTTTGTTGTTGGAAGTTGAAATTATAATGAATCCAGGGACAGACTGAGGAAAATAAACTCAGCATCATCTTTATGTTTCCTCTTTTTTTTGTTTTTCCATCTTGCTCCGCTCCATTATTTATCCAAATGTCACCACTTAACAGAGATGGGAGAGGGGCGGGGCCAGGTAAAGTTAGAATGAACTGGACTGGGAGAGAGAGGCTGACAGATGTAACGTCCAACCACAGTGGGCCAACAGCCCACTCGCCTGGGCCACACAGCACTTCCTTATTTTTAGTTGAGGCTGGGGTTATTTAAAAATATGTATATTTTGCGTTGCATTGGCCCCAATGGTCCTCTGGGAAAACTCCCTGTGCTCAAGATGGCCAATGCAACTATGAATTCACACACTAATAGCAAAATCATGCCATCATCTGTCCATCCACAAAGTGAATGAGACACAAGTCACACACACACACACACACACACACACACACACACACATCGAGTCACCACAGGTGGGTCGTTAATCAGCACAACCCACAAAATGTACTTTTAAGAGGTCAACCAGGCAGAAATGCAAGTAAATCTTGTCTTTCCTCTTTATCCCTGTGTAGCTGAGGGCTTTTTGTGTCTGTGTATGTTCCTCACGGCTTCATTCAGTCATGACAGGACATTTAGGGCAGGACATTCGTGTGTTATGTGACACCTGGCGAGAGAGAGGAAGCAGCGTCACTGCTGGAAAACAGCACGAAAGTTTTAATGATATGAAGGAAGAAGAGCCAGAGCTGCAGAGCCAAACCTGGCAAGAAAACCACCTCTGTGTTGTTGTACTGAGGGCTGACTGGACGCTACAGTGACTCACTATCACATCTTGAGGTACAAAGTGGTATTACAAGGCAGGACGGCAAGAGACAGCTGGTTAGCATGCTAACTTTAGTACATTTTTGTACATTTTTTAATGCTCCTGTAATGTGAAGGCGTCGAATTCAGACTTGTGCCGTGTTGACAGTGATGCAGGTCCGACCTCGTCAGATTGTTGTTGTGATTTTTACATAAAGGTAACTCAGGCGTTTATTCAGACTTGAGATTGATGCGTTAAATTGCCGTCACATTTATGTAAAAAATCTGAAAGAGGCTTTGGTTATTCATCTCCTCTTGAAAAATGAAGCTGGAAAAGGAAAAAACAGGATACAGGTGCACAAGATATTTCCATCCTGCTCTGATGTTTCTCTTCCTTCGACCCTTGAGATCGGATCATCCTCTCATAGAGGACCTGAACAAGACGGGAAAAGGAGAGCAAAGCTTAAAACTAACGCCAGAATTGGATGCCAGGCTGTGTGTGAATTCCCTGGGTTCATTAAGTCCCTCTGACTCACTGAGTCTTCTTCACTCCTCTGAAGCCTCAGAATGAATGAATGAAACTTTTATCATTGAGTCATGCATATAAGTATGTCCAGCCCACATGGGCCTACAGCACACCATAAATTCATACAAGCCAGGACCAGAGTGCTGCAAATACATTTCCAAGCAACAGAAGCATCTTTCACAATCAGATCTTCAGACCATCGTTATCAAATATTCATAAATCACAGTTATAACATAAATCAGAATAAATGCTAATTAAATGATCCATCTTGGCTTCTCTTCCAGGCTTCTGAGACAGAGTTAGCAAACTTGAACACATCAAAATGATGATGAATGATGAATTTACTCATCTGAACACCAGAATATTTCAGGGTTTTAAGAATATGCTTAAATTAGCTCCCTTAATCTGTAGATCAGAGTCATTCACAAATGTTGCAAAAAGAGTTGGAGAGAGGAGCATCAGTAGGCAGCGGCAGCACCCTCAGCATTTTCTTATTAAAGTCTCTCTGAACACTCAACCTCTAGACCACCACAGTCCAGAGGAGAGAAGATTTGAGTTGATAAAAATGTTGATATTTTCATCCGAGTGCCCTTCAGTTATTACTGTGAGCTCAAAGCAATGAGCTTCATGAGCAGCAGCAAGTGTACGCTATTCAGAAACCAAACCCACGCCCGGGGGCTCTCTCCAGTCATGAGAGGAGACTGAAATGTTGTCTCTCCTCTGCAGAGTTGTTGTTTAGGGTCATGTGCTGTTTATATGAATCCACCTTTGCTCAATAAACCAGCAAAGAAAGCGCGATACAGGTGAGCTTATGTTCATTTTGATGGATGCAGATGCGAAGAACAGTACAGTTAAGAGTACAGATACTGTCCCCAACTACAGCTAATATGTTTTTGTGTTTTATGATATAGATTAATATAATACCAATAAAAATACAACAACATGTAGCTTTTAAACTCATTTAAATTTAAATGAGATGCACAAAGATAATAAGATTTAACTGCAGGGTGTTCAGACAACAGAATAGTTAAACATTTAGGGGAAATATGGCGAGACCGCTCGCTAGCTTGACTGTGATTCCACTCATACAGTATCAGGTGTTATTTCTACTGATTACGATGACAGCAATTGTGTAGTTTGATGACTTAAATCATAAGCTAGTTAGTTAACTTACTTACAAGCGCAACACATAAATCAGCTGCCAGATTCGTCTGTAGTCAGGGGGGAACCTTCTGTGTGATAATGCACGAGGTGTCCTGAAGTTAGGAGATAGTGGGCTGATGGTTTCTTCTTCAAAGTCTATTTTTGTATTTCATTTTTAGTTAAAATGTTAATGTGAAGCATCTGTATTGTTGCTGTTACCTTTCACACAGTTACTGTTAGTTTACCTGTGTACTCAAATTATGTTTGAGGTGTACTAATATACGACATTAAGGACACAAATATGGCTGTGGCCAATATAAATACACTTTTAAATACACTGATGATAACTTAAAGGTGAACATGAAGGCCATATCTTATTCGATATTTGGTAAATAACTTATTTGTTACAGTATTTTATTACAGATGCTCACAACCTTCTTTGTTGTAAACCATAACAATAATTTTCCGTGCTCCTCCACTCAGGTCTGCTCAGGACTGTTTAGTTAACAGCTGAACGTTCACTCTCGGCTTTCAAGAGGAGAAAATACAAAAGAAACCTAAGCAAATATGCTATTCAAACAGCTCCGTCAATGTCCTTAGCCATGACCTGACCTGCGCTCTCACGGCCACTCTGAGTCCTGTCAGTACTGAATACTCAATCAGTCCCGTGTAATTGGTTTTGTGAAGCAGGAGAGTAGATTTGAACGCTGGGTTTAATGTGGCTTTAATCTTTGACCTCTCGTGTCACCGACCAGGAAATATAAACTATGATAAAAAGGGAGTAATGTCCACATGTTCCCCTCACTTTATAAAACCCTACTTCTGTCTTCCTACTTCTGTCCAACCCTCACTTTTACAGTTTCAGTTTCTCTTCATATGTTTTGTATGTTAACATGTTTATTTGTAAAGTATCTAAAGCTGTCAGATACTGCAGTGAAGTAAAAGTACAATATTTCCCTCTTTGGAGTAGAAGTACATAGACATTAAAAGAGAACCAAGTTTTTACTTAATTACAGTACTTAAATGTACTCTGTGTACCTGAATGCATGTGTTGATCTGTGTCAGGATGACGCAGCTCCTCCCTGAAATACTCTGAACCTTTAAAGTGCTGCAGCTGTCAGAGACTCTGACCTTTGTGATGGATGCTCGGCTCGGTGGTGATCCTGCAGAGAGCTGCAGTTAAACCTGAGTGAGACACAAATCCTCACCTGTATTCACCTTCTGCTTATTGGCAACATCCTTTTGTTGTTGTTTCACCCCCTATTTAGCAAAATGGTTTATAACACACGATAATGTAGTTGTTTGCAGCTATAAGGCCATTTTTAAGTGTTTATTGATGTACAGTAAGATATATTTTATACTACAACTGCGTTTTACTATTTTGTCACTCACTGATTGTCTGTTTGAGTTTGAATTTTTGTTTGTTTAAAATCAAATAAATTACACACAAGTAACAATGAAAATGAATCTGCAGGGAGAAGGAAAAAGCCCATTATATTATTTCTACTTAAATAAACAAAAAAACAAATTCACGCTGTTAAAAATGTATATATGACATAAATATAAAAGATTATAAAACAGGGATGAAAGTATGTTTTTAACTATGCTTTGTAGGACTTTAAGGAAGAGGAAATCTTATAAGAATTAGAATAAGACTTCCATAAGTTAGGTTATATGATTGTTTATATATCAGTGTTCACTTATAGTCGTTGACCAACACGTAAATAATCACTTGTATCTGCTAACAGCCACATTATAGTGTGTCAAAAGCCATTTATTAAATGTGTATATACTTATTATCTAAATAGGAGGACGTAAAGTTGTCGACATTAAAAAGAAAACACACAAGCGAAATCCAATTAAAGATATTAAATACACAATAAATAAACAAACAAATAAAAAAGAGTGAAAAGTGAAGCCAATAATAATAGAAATTAAGTGAAGTCAAGGCTGAAAATGAAAAAGAGCTGTACTTTATGTTGCTGCTCAAAATAGCAAAAACACCAGTTATGGAAAGAAAAAAGGTGCAGGGACAAACGTGTACGCTGCAGCTGTGTGAAGCCGTTACCGAGCAAATCAGCACGTTACCGCATGAAGCGTGACACCTTTTTAATTATTTTACATTTACATCCTACTCCTCCGTTTTCATCCTCGTAAGTGAAAACAGTGTTGAGACTGTTCATGTAGAGATGTTCCTTCAAACAAACGAGTTACTCTGCATCTTCTCTCTGCTGTTGTGCTTTCTTATTCTAATGCAGTTCAAGGGCTCAAGATTCAGGCGCTCTTTTCTACAATACATTAATACTAATAAAATTATTATAAAGTAAAGACGACTAACTATGAGGTTCAAATATAAGTGCCTACAGAATAAAACAATGTCTTCAAATAGGTGGATTGTTGGACGTAGAAAGACTAACAGTTTAGATCTCAGTTGGGTCCTTTTGGAAACCAGTATTTTGACATTAAGGTATGAAACAAAAATGTCCTGTACAAGACTGCAAACACAAATTAGTGTCAAAGAAAACCTTTGTGTGATTAAAAAGTAAATTATTTTTCAGAGATGAGTATTTTTATTTGTCTTAAAACACATTTATAGTTTATAGTGCATGAGTCTGTATTTTTTTAGGTCGGGTAATGTCTCAGAAAACAAATTGTCCTAAATTATTCTATAATTATTATTTCTTCTTCACATTGTACAAAATTTAAGACAACAAAAGATATAATAAAAACTACACAATACTTGTTGTATAAACCAGATATGTTGAGGTTTTTAGGGAAAATTTAAATTGTAGATCATTGTTTTATTATTAAATTGTCTATTCTAATTATTTCTAGACAGTGAGATCAATGATTCAAAATAGCCCCTTACTGTAAGTCGAAAATGGTTTTGTTTAAACAGTAAAACATTATGGTGTTTGCTTAATTATTCCATTAAGATCAGAACTCACTGTGATAAAAATGCACTTCCCGTTTGTAATTTGTGTTTCAGTCACTGCCAAGAAACCAAAAATAACCGGCACACGTTGATGTTTCAGATAAGGCAGCTTTCACCTTCAGCGGCTCTGATAGCTGCAGGTCTGATTGTCCAAGATTGTTTAAATGAACATGACAGCCACTCTGACAAACTCATGCTTTTCATCACAATTTAAAGTAATAGTAAAGACATCCTTGTGTTGGTCAACGCTTCAGCAAACACTCGGTCAGAGAGTTAGACAGCTGGTGTATCTGTTCACAGTGCAGCCAAACAAATTCACGTTGTCTTGATGACAATAAATGAATACTTCACTGAAAAAGCTGAAAATGTGCCATGTCTTGTTTTGACACATTTTTGATGAACGATTGCGATCTATGCTAACCTCGGTGACAAACGTGACACAATAAAAGCCACCCAGTGTTTTGCCAGTTTAAGTATTTTAATGTGAAGCAATAACTTGATAAAGCTCTGATAAGGTGTGAAGAGAAAGAACAGTAACAGTGAGGCTGTTATCACTTAGATAAAGATATGATGGATTACATGCTGCATTGTTTCTTGTGAACAACTAACAATGAAAACTACTGTAACAGAGAAGTAATTGCTGAACGTAAATACACTGAATGGCTATTGATGGAAATGGCGTTTGATTTAATGAGATTATGAATTTAAAGTACATGTCTCCTAGAAATTATGTGTATAAACTACCAAATTATATTTCCCAACAAAGTGAATGACTTTGACACCAGAGGCTGGGGTTCACATCCTGTCTGATCAGGGAAAGATTGTGGTTTAAATGTTAATAAACATGTGTCACTGCAGACTTTGTTTTTTATTAAACCAGACTACAATCTGTCCCTAACCTTAACTGCTGTGCTGCCAGTGCCTAAACATAACCATAAAAATAGTTTAATAGACTTGGCAGATAGGTTCACACCCATTCACACACACCAATGACAGTCAAGCTGCCAGGCAAGAAGATGGCCTCCACTGGGAGCAACTTGCAGGGGGAGCCGGGGATTGAACCGCCAGGCCGCTCTACCCTGCTCTATGCAATTACATTACTAGAACCTGACCAGCATTACGTTTCCTTCATTGTATTTGCCGTTGCAAGTTAGTTGTATATAAACATAATTTCTAGGACGCCATGTTGTTTTTCAGATATTGCAGATGCGAGTAAATAATTCAAAACTTCAAGCTCTCTGAATCTGTCAGTCTTTGTCTGAAAAGAGTCCAGAATGAATCAGTGGATAAACAAAGCGGGGGAAAAAATGTGCCACCAGTAACAGCATGACCACCAGAGATGAGCCCTCAATACAGCCCAGAGCGTCAACCAATCAGAGGCAGCGGACATCAGAAGAGTCAAATATAGATCGTATGTAATTTTAGCCCGTGAGTCCTCTTTTCTCAGATGTTGATCTGCCTTCAGCCTCTGATTTTACAGTCAAAGCATTTCAGAAAGCTATTGATCACTCTGATAGTATTCAGATCATATGGCTGTGATGGTATGCAGAAACACGAGCCCCCCCCCCACCCCGAGGAGACGAGGAGACATTTGGATCAAAGGATGTCTCACTCTCGAGTGACACCGGCAGCAGTTCAGAACCTCAATCTACAAACTGAATGGATTTCCCTTTTCAGAGAGGTTTGAAGGGCCTGAAAGGTCTCCGGCTGTTCAGCAGAAAGATTAATGAAATATGACAAATAAAATGCAGATATGAGACAGACAGGCTGTTTGAGGTGAGACATGTCGACACGGAGGTTGAGGTTGATTTCTTCTGAAGCATCACAGTTGTAAGAAACGTGAACGTTACAGCTGCATTGCAGTTAAGGTTTGGCTGAAAGAGATTTAATTTAAAATTAGGTTACTAATCTTATAAATTGATATTTCTCCTTTATTTTGAAACTGTCGATTAGTCTCATTGCCAGTTAAACTGCTGATTGTTTATCGACCCACCAACTTTTCCACCTCAGCCAACCGTAAAAACTTTTAGTCAATATTTTGAGTTTTTCTTTTAGGCGTTTCCACTAGATACTGGTGGATAGAAAGGAACCCACTGGCTGATGTGGCAGCTCTGTCGAGTGTAACTGTGGACGTTCCTGTTAAACAGCTATCCAGAACACATGGACGAATCGCATTTATGAACAACAAACGTTTTGTCGTCTTCACCGGCTCTTACACATATGGATCATTCAGCGGACAAACTGATCAGGGAACAGATTAACGCTACAACAGCTCGGTGCTCTTTCTGTATGATCGTGTGTCACTTTAATGGAACAAGGAGAAAGACGTCTAATTTCTAATTTCTAACTTCCACAGAGCGCTTACTATCATAGTACACAATACACATATACAATACATGGTTTGAACACCCGCATTTAAATCCATCCCAAATGCTTCTTGGATGCATTTACACTTTTATATCTGATAGCTCCCCAAGAAGCATGAAGTGATAATGAAGTGTAAATGGGGTCACTGGCTCCCTTCTCTTGTTCTCTGTTTGTTCTGATTCCTTTGTAGTATAATTTATTTTGTTATGGATCTCTGTGGGCCCCCTATGGACACTGCTAATGAAAACAGAGATATTCTGTTTAGAACGTTATAAATATGTTGGCAAAACAAAAACAGTTTAGCAATATTAAAAAGGTTTATCTTCATTCATGAATGATGATAATAATCTAACCGGATATCCGCCTGCATACCGCCAGAGCTGTTGTAGCAAATATCCCGAAAGGTAAAGAGACACGAGGGACGAATTTAGGACAAATCTGCGTCGTCCCGTAAGGCAGCACCTGATCACTGGTGGTAGAAAATTGTATTTAAACCATTAATAAACGCAAAGGAGCATCACAAAAAATTATTTTATCGCAGTTTTACAGATTTTAGCCGTGATAAATCTAATTCTGGTGATTATGAAGTAATCCTTCAACGGCTGCACGAAGCACCGCGCTCAGGCTGGACCGGAGCTGTTATTGTATCACCAGGAGGACCAGGAGAGTCGTGGAAACATTTTCACTCAAGAAGAGAGGAGAAAAAATCTATTCTGGTTTTAATGCCAATGTGTTGCTGTTTATTTGGTTCCGTTTGATTTACGACACTGATCTCTGGGTTCTCTCTTTCTCCGGTTTCCATGGTGATCCAAATTGCCAAATGTAATGTGAAATGTCTGTAATTACAAGGAATTGGAGATATTGAAAAATGATTAATGTGCCAATGTGCTGAAACCAAAGAAACTACTCTGGTCTCATAAAAAGACGTTCAGTACATTTGTTGATTTTTCTTGCTTTGCTGTTTCAGGTTTGGTTGTTTTTTTTTGGGGGGGGGGGATTCGTTTTTTTCATGTTTCTTTTAAATTGAGCTCCAGGAAGGCAAAAAGATTGATTGCCTTTTTTATAAACTCTGCAGCTGTCGCCATTGAGGTGACAATAACCTTTCAGTCGGTTTGTTTGATGAACTCTATCAGGGAGCTCAGGGCACATCTGGGTTTTTCTCACGGCTGATATTCTGAAAGCAAAACATCAGACATTTTGAAAAAAGATGTAAGAACATTTCTTCTATGACTTTCTTCTGAAATGGTGCACATGATGCTTTTATTGTGATATGGCATTTACTGCTCCTATGGTCCAGCTGTGCAGTTAATAAAGAGTTATTTGAATTACTACATGTTTCATAGATGTTTCCCTACATCAGTTTGGAAAGTTCACTGTGGAAATAGTAATAATAAATATGAAGCTACTGCTAGCAGCCGGGTTAGCTTAGCTTAGCATAAACACTGAAAACAGGGGCAAACAAAAAGCCTGTCCAAGAAATAGTCCAGAACCACAAAGTGTCTTTTTTACACAGCTAGCTACAAAGCCAGCTAAGCTAACCGGTCACTGACTTTAGTTTAATATTCACGGTGCAAATGTAAGAGTAGTTTTGAGCTTCTCATTTACTTCTTGGCAGGAAACGATTTAGCTAGGGTGACCATATTTTCAAACCCCCAAACTGGGACGTCTGGTCGCCTTAGATTTAGCCTAATTTCCTCAAAACTACTTCTTTAATCTGAAGGATATTCAGTGTCTCCCGAGTATTTCTGTTGTAAATACCGTGATTTTCAATGTAAGAAGACTAAGAGTCTACAGTCATACTAGCAGCTCTGTGAAACTGCACATAGGCTCTGCTTTGAGTTAAATGTTAACGTCTAAAAGTATAATGTCTCCCAAATATTTTAGGAGTTAATTCCACATATTTCTATGAAAAAGCCCCAAAAGACGCTCTTTAACAACACTAAGAGTAGCCTATTACTAGTGGCTAGCTTAGGCACAGCAGTGCTTTGCACAAAATGATAACATTTGCATGCTAACAGTGACAATGCTAACATGCTGATGTCAGCTGTATACCGTCTTCACCATCTTAACTTCGCATTTTAGGACGCTAACTATTCATCATTAGCACTAAACTCAAAGTACAGCCCAGGCTGATAGGAATGTCATTAGTTTTGCAGGAAGTCAGTAGGATTCATCCTCTGGGGAACATGAATGTCTGTACAAAATGTCATGACAATCCAATAGTTGTTGAGATATTTCACTTTGGACCAAAGTGGTGGACCAACCATCAGACAGACCTAACATTACATTGCTATTCCTAGCGCCACACCGCTAGCGTGGCTAATATTAACCTGAATAAAGGTTTTGTTTCTTTTTCATTTGTAAATGAACGTGACTGTGTGAATGTGTGGGTCAGTGTGCCAGCTGTTATTTGATTCAGTAATCGGTCAGTATAGAAAATGTTTATCAAGCGTGAGTCTCCTGACACCACACAGAGTCAGTTCATGCTAACCAGAGTGCTGCTGGGTTGCTAATGAAATTTCAATTACCAGCATCGCCTCATGTGTGGGAACACACTCTGTTTAATTAGCCTGTCGTATCAATAGGACCAAATATAGCTGCTGTGGTCAAATCAATCTACCAGCAAACATCCATCTTCACCGCCTTTAATTGTGTCCTGTCTGACTCATCATTTCATGTCCACCTCTATCCCATCTGCTTTTTATCTCTGTGTTATCTTTACCTGCTTCCTGTGTTTTTCACTGTCAACATGCTGATGTTCACCAGGATCAGATATTGCAGTATTTTATTATTGCTTCGGCTCAGTTCCCACAACGAAGTCTCAATATGCAAAGAACCAAACTGACTTGCTAAATTCTTTCCCTTTAAATTACCTCAAATTGCTGAACTTATACACAAAATGTCCTCAGAAAACAAGCACGACTTATTACCGCAAGTTTTAATGCTAAATACTAATCATGCAAATCACTGAGTCAGTTCATGTGCTTGCAACATCATTACCCTCATGAGCACTGTTGCAGCATAATCGCTGATTACTTCACTGCCACTGTCTTACATTTGAAGTACATGGGAAAAAATAGAAAAAGAAATGTCTTGCCTTTTGATGACTGACAAAATGTTGCAAAGTATTGAGGGTCTGTTGCAGTAGTGTAAAGTGTTTATAGTAATGTAATGATGATGAAACTTGATTTGAAGTGAATTTGAAATGTGATTGAAAGAAAGTTTAGTGTCCTGAATAAAAACAAACTTGTGGTCCATACAGAACAGAAAGTACAGTCTCAATCATCCTTTTGTCTTGATGTACGATTTACTGCAGCGTAAAGTCGGACTCCAGGCTACATCATCTTTATTTACAGTAAAAAAGACTTCTGTATAAATGTGCAAACATACAATCCAATAAAGAAAGAAAAACTGCATGTTTGCACATTTCAGCTTTTAAAACCACCATTTAGAAGTCAGCAGCACTTAAGCTTTGGAAGTACATGTATTGTTTTTTATAAATACACTTTCTCATGTCCTTGGAAGACAAAGATGTTTTTTTCTTTTCGTGTCAGTCTCTTCAGACGTGGAACAAACGTAGAAAAGTATTCAGGCAGATAACCATGATTTTCTTCCTCCAACAGAACAGATGGGCGGGAGCTGAGACAGCAGAAGGACAAAACGACAGAAAGAGCTCATCCCTGGGTGTCGTCTCGCTTCCCGGGCTGGAGATGACGACTGAGATGTGGGATAACGGCAGCTTTGCCAGCCCCTCGCCTGGACTCCCCCTGTTTCTGCTCATGTTCAACGACAGCGATCTGAACGAGACGCTGTTCAACTCCACCAACTCCACCATCCCAGATGTCTCCTCAGGTCCCAGCGTGGCAGGAGTCCTCATCCCGCTCATATACATAATCGTTTGTATCATCGGCCTGGGTGGAAACACTTTAGTGATTCACATTGTGCTGCACTACTCGAAGATAGAGTCGGTGACCAACATCTACATCCTCAACTTAGCCATCGCTGACGAGCTCTTCATGCTCAGTCTGCCTTTCCTGGCGGTTCAGAACACCCTCCACTCGTGGCCGTTCGGCTCCTTCATGTGCCGCCTGGTCATGACTGTCGACTCCATCAACCAGTTCACCAGCATCTTCTGCCTGACCGTGATGAGCATCGATCGCTACCTCGCCGTAGTCCATCCCATTCGGTCTTCAAAGTGGCGGCGCCCTCAGGTGGCTAAAGTGGTGAATTGCACTGTCTGGGCTCTGTCGTTCCTTGTTGTTCTGCCGGTGGTCATCTTTGCCAACATCCAGAATGCAGGAGGTACCTGTAACATTGCCTGGCCACAGCCGGCTAACATCTGGCAAGCGGCCTTCATCATTTACACCTCCACAGTTGGATTCTTCTGCCCTCTTCTTATCATCTGCCTCTGCTACCTGCTCATCGTCTTCAAGATCCGCAGCTCGGGTAAAAAAGTCCACGCCACGTCAACCAAGCGAAGGAAGTCGGAGAGAAAAGTGACGCGCATGGTTGTGATCGTTGTTGCCGTGTTTGTCTTCTGCTGGCTGCCTTTTTACGCCCTCAACATCATCAACCAGCTGGTGTCCCTGCCCCCAGGGTACCAGTGTCTTTACTATTTTGTGGTAGTGCTCGGGTATGCTAACAGCTGCGCCAACCCCATCGTCTACGGCTTCTTGTCAGACAACTTCAAGAGGGGTTTCCGGAAGGCGCTCTGCCGCTCCACGAGGAAAGTGGAGAACCACGAGCCCATGGAGCGCCAGCGGCAGGAAGACGGGAAGATGGCGCTCATGCCCAGGGAGAGCCTGAGACGGGCAATCAGGGACAAAGAGGACGATGACGAGGAAGACGTCTCAGAAATGACTGAGATCTACAGAATCGCTCAAGACGGCAACAGCTGCTTCCAGCCACAGAGCTCGCAGCCGCTGTACTCGGAGAAAGGACCAACTCCAGGAGCAACAGAGCCGACGTCCCCGGACAAGAGGGACAAAGCCGGGGACACGAAGGGGAAAGATCCAGTCAACGGGTCCACACTGACTGTACCGTTACTTCTCAATGGAACCAAGAACGGGAGCATTAAAACTCTGCCAGAGGAAAACTTAGAACAGAGCACCTCATTGGAGATAAGTTACTTATAGTGTAAAACATGGACTGTATGTTACTCAGTATTACAACACCAGGCAGCCTGCCTCTAATCCACATGCAGAATAAACCTTAGAGCTGGTATTTTTGATCAATGGACTCAAAGTTTCTTAAACATCTGAAAGAGTTGATGCCGTTTTACCAACACACAGAATGTGTTGCTGTTTATATTGTGTACATATGCATGACTGAATGTACAAAGTTGTGCCTTTATTTACTTTTACCTTGTTGATTGTTGTTCTCGTAGCCTTTTTATTCCATAATGTGACAATCGTTTGCTCAAACTGTATTTAAGCTTTAGTCAACATTCACTACAACCATCTACACATGAGCTGAAATACTTCATTGATGACATGACTATTATTCATGGAAATGTAATCATGTAAACATCGTAGTTTCAGTTAAATATTAATAAGGTGGAGGTGCGCTTTCATGAGATTTCATCATTAACCCAATCGACACCCCTAAAATGGCCGTATGAGGCTACCTGTTCAGCAGAGGATGATACTGGACCATTTTCTGCGTTAGAGTTGTCATAAAATATGCCAATAAAGTTATACAATTAAAAAAAAACTCTCAGTAAATTGGCGGCCATGATGATGATTATGATTGATTTTATTTGAGAATCTTTATTTCTGTATCTTATTTAAAATTTAAAAGATTATCAGACTGTCTTGCATTCGTGCTCGTTATGTTCAGTGGTTATTACGTTTTCCGTTGAAAATTAGTGGTATATAAACATAATTGGTAAGAGACGGGGTTGCAGACCTTCACATGTTAGTTCTCATTAAATATATCCAAACATCGTATGTGAATATTAGCTTCTGTGTATACGGCCTGCTCTCAGGCCGCTGGGTGTTCTTTGAAATTAATCTAAACTCTGTGGTAGCTGAAATTGTGACTGTGGTGAAGGATTTATTTTGTCTCTTCTGACATCGTGCACCATTTCCTGAAAGCATAAAGTCGCGTGTGATAAACTTTCACTCTGGACAGAAGCTCAGAATTCATTAACGTCATCCTGTTGCACACTGGATGACGTTAGTAAACTAGCCTGTGCTGCCTGCTGCTTGCACATCAAGACTGATTGAAACACACACACACGGGATGGAAACAATATTGCTTTAATAATGTATAATAACACATACTTTCCTGTGTGGTATTATTATCTTGCCGCAGTGTTTAATCCAGTACAACACTGATTAAAACAAGTAATTCTTAAGTTGAGATAAATTCTTTGTTACGACCTGTACAACTGTGACACTGTCAGAAATGCAAAGTTAATAATTTACCACGTTGTTATCAGAAGAAACTTTCAGGTGGTGTACTTGTGATATACTGTCAGGAATGTCAGTTATCATGAAAAACAGCGTTCACACTGGCTTTGTGGTGGTGTGCAGGTTTAGTACGTGTGTGTTTGTTGTTATACAGATTGAAACGGACACATGTTAGCGGTCTGGTAACACACACAGTACATTATTTATCAGACGTCTGTACAGTAAACAGTCAGAACACACACACATAAAACTTCTTTAGATCCGACACCTGATTAACGCAGAATGAGTGTGCTGTAGCTCATGAAGTGCAGCCTGCGTCACCTCCATCACTGTCGGGAGATCTGGAAGTCTTCACACAAAACTCAGCACAGACGACGGAGCTGCAGACACACACATTTAAAACTAGTGCATCAATGTTCAAAGTCAAATACTTTAAAGGGGAACTCCACCGATTTTACACATCAAAGTCTGTTTCCAGGTGTTGGGGAGTTCTGCTGTGCGGAAAAAAAAAAAAAGTCTGAAGCCTTTCGTGGCTCCAGAGGGAGCTGAGTGAAGTCTGAAGACTACAAATTAGAAAATGAGAAAAAGTCTGGAGTCAGAAAGAAGTGAGCCTACAGACCTCTGTAGCTCCTCATCTCTGCTCCAGGCTCCAGGCTACATTAGCTGCTGCTAGCATAGCACCCCCCGAATCTTTTTGTGTCCATTGTGAGACTGAAAGTTTTATACTAAATCACTTCAGTCCTCTTTTATTAATTAAGAGCGCTGATAAATAAACTTCATAATACGATACAGCAGCGGTTCTCAAACATCTTTTAAAGGACAGAAAAAGTCGATTTCCCGTCTAAGCTGATTTAATTCGGAGGTTTAATCTTGCTAACAACATTTCACTAAATATGCAGCATGAGATCATTTCCTTTCACACTAAAGTTGACATGTTTAGCCTAATTGGAAGAAACACTAACATGCTTGAATGTCGGGTAGAATTGCTGTATTTTCTCTGGAAAAAGGGGGAATAACTTAAAATGGGACCAGGATCAACAGATACTGAGAGTGTAGTTACGCTCACCCAGCTTTTTCACTGTGTACTCATCACTTAACTACTTTTCCTCCACTGACCATTGAAATAAAACTTGCAGGTAAAAAAAAAACCATTTCATTCTAAATCACAGCAACAACTCGTCCGAAACTCGCCGTTCATTCACGAGTGTGAACGCAGCACACACTCTGCTCCGTTATATTTAGCTGGCTGTAAATACAGTGAAACGGTGCTTCAGCTCGTTGTTACTGTGCCGCCGCTCCTCTCGGCCGGCCTTCAGCCCACGCACCCCCTTCTGCAAAGATCCTCTGAGGAGCATAAAACCGTCATTAAAGGCACATTAAAAAGGGATTTGCTCGGCTGGCGCTTTATTTGCCAGGCCCCTGGGGGCTTGCAGTTTGATGAGAGCGGAGATTTGTTCGGGGCGAGTGGACTGTGTGTGTTTGCTTCTCCCTCTGTGAGTAAGCTGTTTACTAATGTTTGTGCATGTGTGTGTTGGGCTATAAATACTGCTGGTTTGAGCCTCCTGCCTGTGTGATCCCAGACTCCCCTCAGTGATAACCCACCTGCGCTTACTGTACGCGGGGAGGTGGTAGTCTGTTGACGGGGCTGCCGGTGGCTTCGCTATGACTCAGTGTGATTCTCTGCCTACAGGCTCTCACCCACGTACAATATGGACAAGACTCAAGTTAACTCTAATAGCCTATTATTCACTTTTTGGCAGGAGGAAGTATGGAGACCCTGTGCAAACACTGTCATCAGCTGAGGAGTAAGAACACAACAAGGTCCACACACGAGCTTAATGAACGTCAGCGCTTCCCTTCTGCATGCAGAATAACGCATGTGTGCTTTCCACAGTGTAATCAGGAGTTGTAGAGTGATCCCACAGGTGACGCTACCTGAGTGGGAGTCTTGATTACTTTGTATTTTCAAAAATCACTTAAGCTGACGTGTTGGTGTTGATTTAAGTGCAGGACCAGTTTCCCAGAGGGACATGCACCCTTAAAGAGTCTGCAGCAGAGATTACACTGTAAAACATGTTTTCTCGTCAAAATGAGGATCAACTCAAACCATCAGGGCAACATGTGCAGCATAATTCTGCTGATGCAGGTTCATGTAGATTCTGTATATTATTATGTTTTATTTGTCTTTTGCTGCTGCAGTTTCAGTATTTTGTGCCATGATGACGAATCTGTCGTTGAATACATCGTTTAGATTTGAAGTGTGAAGAAATAAAAGATGTGTTTAAGTGGAACTTTTGACTCTTGTCTTAATTATCCTCAATAAATAAAAAATCATAATGTTCAAATTTCTTAAAGCAACAGTTCAACATTTTGGGAAATATGCCTGTTCACTTTCTTGCAGAGAGTTAGATGAGAAGATTGATGCCACTCAAGTATGTACGATAAATATGAAGCTACAGCTAGCAGTTAGCTTAGCTTAGCATTACTGATCAACACATTACCCTTTGTGAAACCACAATCAATAATTGTAGCTCAAACAAACAAGATATAACATGTTAATTAGTGAGCTTTCGAGGAGCTGGGAGGTGGATGTTGTTATCTTTGGACAGAACCAGGCTAGCAGTTTCCACTTGTTCCCAGTCTTTGTGCTAAGCTAAGCTAACTGGCCGCTGGCTGTAGCTTTATATTATATCATACAAATATTATACATATCGTATATCAATCTTCTCATCTGCAAAAAGCAATTAAGCATATTTTCCAAAATGTCTAATTATTTCTTAAATATTTATCAAAACATTATTTAACATAAAGACTCCACCATCAGGTTAAATTACTTTGACTATGATGCTAAAGAGCTGCTACAACAATATTTCACAATATCTCAAGAAACAAGATGGTTTTAGTGTCTGCACATGGACACGTCTTCAGTTCTCTGAGAGGAGAGTTATTAAAGGAACGTGTGCAAGCAATCAAAAACCTCTTTAGTCTCCAGGTATTAATAGACGTACTGTAGCAGCAATCACCAGCGTGGGGGCTCTCTGATTGAACACAGGTGTTAGCATTTCACTCCTGATGCATAATTAACTCTCAGATACTCGCGTTAAAGAAACAGAAGCTCGGAGAAAACAAATATGGAAGAAATATATACATATATAAAGTAGCCAAATCAAATGCTGTATGTGTTTTAACAGCAATTTGAAAGTGTCAAACCGTCACAGACGTCTGTGTTAAGAACTGAGAAACTTGCACACAGACAGCTCGACTGTCTCACTGGACTCCCACAAGAGTTTGCAATATAAATCTTAAGGGGACACGAGATGATTTACAGGATAGCGAGGCAGAAACAACATATTCTGCTTCACAAAATCCCGTTTGTTTTTTCAGGCTTTCCTCTGTTGCTAATTACCGGATAATTGTTGGCATTTAAAGCCTCTAAAATTAGTCAAACAAAACAAGGAGAAAAAATCTCTGAGAGAGAAAAAAGCTTCAGAGCTGGAGGTGGAAACAACATGAACATGTAGTCAGGAAAAATAAACCTCAAGTGTTTGTGTTAGTGACACTCAGCCCAGGAAAAAATACAATTAAGGATCTTTTATTAACGCTGATGAGAGCGTCATGTTTGGCTCGGGGCTGCTCGGGGCCAAAGGTTTAAATACATGAAAACAACAGCGTTTGTTTTGATTTGTGATGAAACACAAACATCATTAAAAAATAAACAAAATACAAAAACACCCTGAAGCAACACACACCAGAGGAAACTCACTCTTTGATGCTCACAGGGACAACGCTAGTATTTAGCAGGCATAATGTTTACCATGTTCACCGTCTTAGTTTAGCATGCTAACATTTGCTAATTAGCATGCATTTGGTCAAAAACTAAATTGGATTCATTTAAACTTTGACCTGCTGGTGGCGCTAGATGAAACGTGAAGGGATCAACACAGTTATTATAATTCATCCCGAGGTGAACATGAATGTTTGTGGCACATTTCATGACAATCCATCAAACAGAGATATTTCAGTCTGGACCAAAGAGGCACAGAATTAAAACACACTAATGTTATTAAATACCAGAACATCAGAAATGCAGTGACCTCGTTTCTGTGCACATTGAAGTCGATGTGAGGAAGTAGAAAACATCTAGTCTTCATTAATAATCAGTCACACTGAGTTCACCGTCTGTCATCAGAGCTGCTGAAAGATCCCTGAAAGACGACCGCGTCGAGATGCAACATCGGAAACATGTGAAATGGCTGAACTCATATCTCACAGAGGTATTATCATTATACACACGTCAGTGTGGAGGAAGTACTCAGATCCTTCATTTAAGTACAAGTGCCAATACTACACTGTGAAAACACTTCACTCCTGCATTCAAAACCTTACTGAAGTAAATGTATGAAAGTATTATCAGCACAATTAAAGTGTCCAAAGTAAAAGTTCTTATTGTGCAGTAAAATGTTCCCTGTGAGCGTTTTATATAATATATCTGTTTAAAGTGGAGTTATTTTGAACTACTTTATATACTGTTGGGTAGTTTAATCTACAGCGATGCATCATATCATCATATGTTTGTAGCGTCGCTGTCCTGTGAGAACCATGTATCTCTAAAAAGTTTCATGAGCTCATAAAAACATACATACGTGTTTCACCGGACAGGGAGGGTATGAAGATTTGTAATCTGAAAGTAACTAAAGCTGTCAGACAAATGTAATGCAGTAAAAAGTATAAAGTAGCATAAAATGGAAATGCTCAAGCACAGTACAAGTACCTTGAAGTACAGTACTTGAGTAAATGTACTTAGTTACATTCCACTGTACACAGTTTAGATCAGTGGTTTGTTATGGCTCAAGAGAAATAGTCGATTACATGATGTGTAGATGAATGCAGATGTTGAAAAGACCAGATGTTGATAGGGCAGCAGCATCATTCATCGCCTGACTGAGTCCCATGTGAAATATCTGTACTATATTTAACTAACATCCATCACACAGCCATCTTTGTGTTTGTTAATCAGATTTCTGACCTTTGCGGTGCTTGAATAACATCTTAATTTGATCCAGAGATTCGTTTATGAAACACACCGGAGGCCTGACATGGAACAGCAGAGAAGATAAGTGTGTTTGTTCTCATTCACACTTACAAAGACATGACTGTGAGTCTGTGTACGTGACTCAGGTATACACCTAATTACCTGCTAAACATGGCGTTCAAAAGGCAAATTAAAACGCTCTGACGGATGAATGAATCAAGGTTGAATTATGTTTTTTTATCCCCTGACTTCAAAGAGGATGCAAATACCAAATACTTCTACAAATACAAATCTAATCTTTATTTACAGTTTTAAAGTTTTAACAATGTGCAGTTGTGTTTTTTGTAGCATTGTTTTGTGGTATTGTGTCCGTCTTGACGTTGCTGGAGTTGAGTGTGTTAAGAATCACGAGTGTTCATCGCCCTCCAGAGGTCACAATGAGGAACTGCAACACTACATTTAAATCAATGGTTAACAGTATTAATGTCAGTATAATATATAATAATTTAAACATGTAAAACTATATAATTATTAGTGTGATTATTAGAAATGACACGAGTATTGATAAAAATGTGTTACTTTAGTGTTGTTTTGATAATAGTTTTCTGCCTTGATGTTGGTGTAGATTCTTGAGTGTTTACTGCCCTCCAGTGGTCACAGTGAGGAATTACATCAAGGCACGATGTCAAGCTAGATATGATGGCATTGTGACACTTCCGTTCATTCTTTCAAAATAAAAGAATGTAAAAATCATAAACGAACCAACATAAATTATTATGAAATGATAATTTTGATTGTTCTTTCTCTCTTTTCTCTCGTGGTCGCGGTTGGAAACTGCAACCCAGCAATCTGAAATAAATATTTATACTGATAAACAGTCTTGCCTTCTATTGTATTGTATTATATTATGTTGAGCAATATCAATTAATGGCAGTCACAGTGTATTTAGAAACACTACAAATTATTACTATTACTACTAACAGTAACATGATAACTGTTAGTAACTGTTGTAATAGTTGTTTTAATAACAATTTTTTGGTGTGGAGACCTGTCTGACCTGAGATTTACCGACCAGCCTTAGAGCTCACGTTAGCATAACATGCTTCATTACGATTAGTAGTACAGCGTTGATGCTGTTGGAGGATATTTCATTTATGTCTGTGTCCTTTAACCTTCCTATGACAGCTGTAAGTTACAGTCAGCCCTCAATACCTCCATGTTGTATCATAAAAGCTGAATAAACGATCACAGTTGACATGAGAGCAGGTACAATTACGGGAGTTGACTGCCCTCCAGTGGCCACAGTTAGGAACTGCACCATGTTTGTACAAGCGTCAAGTTAGACCTGATAGCATATACAAACTTCCGATGTTTACTTTCAAAATAAATAGTGACTAAACTGAAGCAAACGGAAATAATTCGTCATTACAATTATGGAGAGTCTCGAGACCTCAAGGACGCGAAAGGGAGGCAAGTGTCGTGAAACATAAGGAGACAGCTAAAGGCATTGCCGGGCTACTTTTTGGCAGCCTTTTTGCTAGCAAGGATGGTTGTACTGTAAAACTATTACTATAATAATTAGATAAGCGCACAGCCTAACTGTTATTTACAGCAAAAGAAGTAAGGTTTTTCCATCAACCTGCTGCGTTTCTCTTCGTTTACCTCTAGTTAGCTTTGGCAAAATGTATATATTTCTGCCATCTGGTGGTCACAGTAAGTAATTACAACTGCATTGCCACAAGCATCAAGGTGGACACAATAGATACTATGCTATTTCCGGTTAAAACCGTGAAAATAAAACGCATATATATGTATGTAAGTGTGTGTGTATATATATATATGATTAGTATGTTATTGTACCTGGTTTACACGTTCTACGTGTGAGTATACCAGATATAATAACATACTAACACTTCCGGTAAATCATTTCGAAATAAAACTTTCAAACTAGGATTGTTGTGAGTTTATCCGCGAATATACATAGTGTTTATATTATTATATATGTATAACTAACATATCTCTCTAAAGCTACATTGCTCTCTCAATACAGCCATGGGTGGACTGCGCCTTCAGCATTATGATAGCTGCACTTGTAATACGGCAGGAACCACTTTCCGCTTTACGGCAGCTAACCACTTCCTTTCACACCGGCGGTCTGTCGGCGATTTGCACCGTTTGAGGACCGGTTGGATTAAAAGCCCCGATAGGGTGTCACATCATTCACGGTAAGATTACAGTAAGATATGTACAGACGTATGAAAAGTATCTGTTTTTACTCATGTTTGAAGCTAAATCGTAGCGAGCCCTGTGTACGTGTATGTAGCTTGCCACCCAGTTAGCTTAGCCTTGCTAGCGCGGCCACCTGGCAAGATGACTGCCGTTAGCAGTAGCCACCGTTAGCTAACCGAGCCAGGCCTGCAAAGAAATCTGTGATATAGTAGATAAACCAGTTCCCCCTTTTTGATATAATATAATTTGGTTGTTTCCTGTAAGCTGTGTTGTTGCCCTGTCGAGATTCATTAGATATTAGCAACGTTAGTTAGCATGTGACTGTACGGGAGAAGGCTAATGTCGGCCAGTGGTGCCAGATGTTGCTGTTAAAAATGTACAGATATAATAATATCTTTGTAGTGCGCTTGTCGACCGACCTCCAAGCGTATTGAAGAATACTCATATTCAGTGTATCCTCACAAATGGCGTCTTAAATTAACGTATTGTTCAGTCAATCCTGTGTGATCATGAAGGAGTTGTCACTTCTGTTACTACGGTTAATAAAAACCCCACGAATAAGAACTAAAACAAAAGCTATTTTCTTATTGTAAGATTTGATGCGTACACGTCCCTTCTGTTCAAGTCCTAACCATCAGCCCCTCCTTTCTCTTACGGATCAATAACGTCAATTGGGCATCCATTAAATCCACAAATTGCTGTTGTTCCAATAAAAGTTCGGTTTTAATAACGCTTACCAACATTTTCTGCTTTTACTCACTGTGGATAACAGCAGAAAGGGATGTGAGTCAGTGCTGAAAGGAGAAGTAGATTAATTGATTTGTCAATCAACAGACAATTAATAGAGAAACATTTTGATCAGTGGTTAAATAAATAATTTATCAATAAAATAATCTGTTTATTTTCTCTCTCCAGTCTCTCAGATGAGATGATTCTTTGCTCTCTGTTTTATATTAATGTAAAATAAATATATGTTGGTTGTGTGAAACTTTTTTCACTATTTGCTGATTTATTACAGACTATATTAGTCAGTAAAAAGTAATAACAGCTTCATCAGTAATGAAAAGTTGTTCCAGCTTGTTGTTGGATGCTCAGGGGTCAATGATGACTAGCCCACTGCGCAAGCTGATCAGTGCCTATTTATTTTAGTGCATTGCTGGAGAAATCAGTGCTGCTCATTGGCTGAGACCCCGTGCATGCCTGAGATGGGTACAACCTCCGCAGTAGACGCCAATATATTATTTGTACGTTGGTTATCTGGACACACTTGTAGGCGACTGTTTGGTCACAGAAGTCTTTTTTTCACTCTGTCTTCAGGCCATGGCCAAGTTCAACGCCCCTGTGATCCAGGACAATCCGTCTGGGTGGGGTCCGTGTGCGGTCCCCGAGAAGTTTAAAGACATGCCCTACCAGCCTTTCAGCAAAGGAGACCGTTTGGGAAAGGTTTGTTTTCTCACATTACAAGCTTATGAAGTTATCCAGTGTTCAGTCTTCAGCTTATTTGCCACAGTTTTCCTCACGTTGTGTGTTTTCTCTGTCAGGTTGCTGACTGGACTGGAGCGACTTATCAAGACAAGAGATACACAAGTGAGTAAGACAGCTGTACCAAGTCTTCCTCATGTGTAGATTTTACTTGGGCGGCGCACCCAGATTTGACATAAACACATTATGTGGTATTTTTTTACTTCATGTCTGTGTGGTAATACCATTGAAAACACAGACTGATTGAAAGGTCTGGCCTCTCTAATTGGAAGATTGGGAATGCACTACTTTAGTAAAGCTGATTGTCACCACTAATAAATTGGGGAAACATCAGACTGAGGCGTTAGACCTTAAAATAACAATTGTTTTATATGCGATTCAATTTTCTTTTATAGAAGTGTTGTTTAAATGAAAGAGACACACCGGTTATCGTTTAGAGTTGATTTCTTATGCATTACTTTCTTCAGATAAGTATTCGTCTCAGTTCGGAGGCGGTAGTCAGTACGCCTATTTTCATGAGGAGGACGAGACGAGCTTCCAGCTGGTGGACACCGCCAAGACGCAGAAGACGGCCTACCAGAGGAACCGCATGAGGTTTGCTCAGGTACAACAGGCCGATGCCGCAGAAACTCTGAATGTTGCTGTTTGTCAGCTAAAATATGAGCGCTGCATATTATATTTTAACTCGTCCCGTAACATGATGGTGTTTGTTTCAACAGAGGAATCTGCGCAGAGACAAGGACCGCAGGAACCTGACTCAGTTCAACATGCAGACGCTCCCAAAGAGCGCCAAGCAAAAGGAGAGGTGAGCTTCAGCCTCAAAGAAACAACGTCCTGTTTTAAAGGATGTTGTGTTGACAGCTGGTCGTGTTGCTAAGACTTCAGTTTAACCACAAGTTTTTGTCTTTTCAGGGATCGTATGCGCCTGCAGAAGAAGTTCCAAAAGCAGTTTGGTGTCCGTCAGAAGTGGGACCAGAAGTCTCAGGTACGGGTCGGTTAATCGATATTATTGGATTACAGCTGCAACGATTAGATGATGAATGGATCGACATCAGCATCTGTTTTGATAATCGATTAATCAGATTTGTTATTTTTCAAGCAAAAAATGCTGATTGCAACTTCTCAAATGTGAAGACTTTCTGCTTTTCTTTGTGATTTATGATGGAAAACCGAATGTCTTCGGACTGTTGGCACTGTGGGACATTATAATTAGCATTTGTCACTATTTTCTGGACTGAATGATTGATCGAGAAAGTAACTGGCAGATGAATCGATGATGAAAATGGTTGTGAGGTGCAGCTCTAGACTGGAAACGTGAAACATGAAGCTTTAATAATATGTTAGAAAGTTAATCTGAACTCTGATTATAAATATGGATAAAACGTTGTCCAAAGTATTCTTGCAGCAGAGTGTGCAGTCGATTCTTCTGTTGAGGGTTTTTGGTAACTTGGATGTTTTTCATTTCTTCTACTCGTAAACCCCCCTCCGGCCTCCCCCTCCGTCCTTCGGCCTCCCCCGTCCCCTCCCCCCCTGTCCATTTTCTTTAAGGCCCAGCTGAAGCCCAGAGATTCCTCAGTGGAGGTGAGGAGCGACTGGGAGGTGAAGGAGGAGATGGACTTCCCCAGACTGATGAAGATGAGATACATGGAGGTGGCTGACCCTCTTGACATGTAAGTGAAACTGACCTGCTCTTCGTCGTCAGTCGTTTTAAACTGGTTTCAGGTGATGAACAGTTGTGTCCTGGTTCTCCTTCAGTGAGTGCTGTGGTGCTTTGGAGTACTATGATAAGGCCTTTGACCGGATCACCACCCGCAATGAGAAGCAGCTCAAAAGCATCAAGAGGATCTTCCACACCGTCACTACCACCGACGATCCTGTCATCCGCAAGGTAGACCGCGTTCCACGTGTGGAGCTGTTCATGGAAACGCAGCAGTGACAGTCAGAAGTTTGTTGTTTTGATGCTTTCTGTACAACAACTCGTATTTTTTTGTTCTCTTTCCAGCTGGCTAAGACTCAGGGTAATGTGTTTGCCACTGATGCCATCTTGGCCACTTTGATGTGCTGCACGCGCTCAGTCAACTCCTGGGACATCATCGTGCAGAGAGTGGGCAACAAGCTGTTCTTTGACAAGAGAGACAACTCAGACTTTGGTGAGGCTTTGAGAGATCTGCTGATGTCACTGTTGGCCAGGAGCTGCTTTACGTTTCACTTGGCTGTTGTTGCTGACGTCTGTCACTGCTCCTCTCAGATTTGCTTACCGTGAGTGAGACGGCTAACGAGCCACCGCAGGATGAGGGCAACTCCTTCAACTCTCCTCGTAACCTGGCGATGGAGGCCACATACATCAACCACAACTTCAGCCAGCAGTGTTTACGCATGGTAAGAACGCACATAATATAAAGCCAGGCTAGCTGTTCTCCTCTGTTTCCAGGCTTTGTGCTAAGCTAAGCTAACCAGCTGCTGGCGGTAGACGTATGTTTAACAGACAGATATGAGAGTGGTGTCAATTTTCTCATCTAAATCCACCAGAAAGTAAACAATTCCCAAAATGTCAGAATCTAGCTTCAACCAGTGCCTCCAGCAGATGGTTCGTCTGTAGTTTAAAATGACACATTAGTTATTTTCCTTACACATAAGATGAGTGCTAAAACATCCTAAATTGATTTATTTTATGAAGATGTGTCATGTTTTTGTTTTCTTTTATTCAGGGTGGAGAGCGGTACAAGTTTCCCAACACCAACCCATTTGTGGAGGAGGATGTAGACAAGAACGAGGTGGCATCTGTAGCCTACAGGTGAGACGCTGAACCCTCGCAGTTATGTCCAGTAACTTAAATCAAACTTGTATCCATCAGCCTGTACAAAGTGTAAAGTACTTCAGAGGTTGCAGCTACGTTTGTGTGTGATAGTAGATTCATTTCATCCTTTGAGCTCAAGATGAGGCTGTTGTAACGTTAATAAAACCACCAGCGTACATGTGTGTCGTTGGATGTGATTCCTCTCATGCTGATGGCCTGTTTTTGTTTTTTAGATACCGTCACTGGAAGCTTGGGGAAGACATTGATCTGATAGTCCGCTGTGAGCACGATGGAGTGATGACCGGTGCCAACGGAGAAGTGTCCTTCATTAACGTCAAGACCCTCAACGAGTGGGACTCCAGGGTGAGAGCAGGCAGAGGGGACCTGGTTTAGTGGTTTCAACAGTGGGTTCATCTTTACAGAGTTTTTAATGTCTTTTTATAATATTGCCAGGCCTGGAAAACACAATCTTTTAATGGTTAATTTGTTCAAATGTTGTTTTTATTTCATGCTGTCATGTATTTAATAGTTATCTTGACTGAACTGACTGAAAGTCGTTGTTTTTAAGCTAAATATCCAGTGGCCCATATTCTTTTGACGTCAGTAAGTGACTCAAAGTGAACGTGAATGTTTGACCATGAACACACAGACGTAGTAGCAGCAAGTCTCCCCAGCAGAGAGACAGCAAATGACTTTGTGAGCAAAAGGCGGACTCATCTAGACGGACCCTTTACCTTTAGTGTCAGTTGAATTGTCACTGTTGTGTTTAAAGAGCTTTTGCTGCTCTGTGTCCTCACCAGCATTGTAACGGGGTGGACTGGCGTCAGAAGCTGGACTCTCAGAGAGGAGCCGTCCTGGCCACCGAGCTGAAGAATAACAGCTACAAACTGGCCCGCTGGACCTGCTGCGCCATGCTGGCTGGATCAGAGTACCTCAAACTGGGGTGAGGAGCACACACACAAGGGCTTCTGTCAGAAGAATACAGGAGATGTAGTGATGGAGGCCAGATTATAATCTTAGCACTTAGCTTTAGCAAGCTATATTTGAGCTTGATGATGCTTTTGTATGCAACTCTCATGAGGACGACCTTGCAGATTAGCTGAAGCTATAAATGCTTTGGTATGTGGCTTTGGTTCATGCTGCATATTTGACCCTATAAAGATAATAATACATGCAGCGTTAATAGGCTTTATGAATATGACATAGCTGATTGCTAGCATTAGCTAAATGAACTGACTGCTACACTCGGTCCAGGTTTTACTCATTAGTTATCAAATCAGCAAACACACTTCCTGGAACAAACCCTTTTATGTCTGAGTTAGACGGCTGTGATACAAACTAATATGTCTTTCAAGTGAATAAAGCACAAACACATTCTTCCTGTTGTAAGGACTCAGTTACCTTGATGGAGACAAAAAGCACAAAGAGCAGTATTGAAAGCTTAGACTGACTGTAGTTGTTGCATCTCTGCGTGTTCTTCAGGTACGTGTCTCGGTACCACGTGAAGGACTCGGCCCGTCACGTCATCCTGGGCACCCAGCAGTTCAAACCCAACGAGTTCGCCAGCCAGATCAACCTGAGCATGGAGAACGCCTGGGGAATCCTCCGCTGCGTCATCGATATCTGCCGCAAGCTGGACGAGGGCAAGTACCTCATCCTCAAGGACCCCAACAAGGTGAGCCGCCACAGTTACTGAAGTCGTGAAGACTTTGTTCTGGATTCATAAAAACTCCCTGTTCTAAAGGCGCAGGCAGCTGTGAATTGTTGAGCTCACGGGTCGATATTCTGTGTGTTTTTTTTATCAACAGCAAGTGATTCGGGTGTACAGCCTGCCTGATGGGACCTTCAGCTCTGATGAAGAGGAGGAGGAAGAGGAAGATGAAGAGGATGAGGAGGAAGAAGGTGAGATACACCTGTCTCCGGGTGGCTAGCATGAGAGCAACAGACTGAAAAGAAGACTGCATGCTGAACAGCTGTCTGCAGAGATCAGGCTGTGCAGATTAGTAAAGTGGATGGCTCTCCACTGCTGTATGTAATATAGCCTGTATTTAATGCTCAACTGTTTTGCACATGAAGACCTTTTAAAAGATTGTATTTCAATCATGTTTCAGTCTTGTTGCATTCAAATCGTGAATTGGCCCCAAGCTTGAAAGACATCAAGATTTTATTTTTTTTGGTTATATCTCGCGGCAATTTACTTTCATCAGAAGTTTGAAAAGTAAAACATCCCTGCAGCCTCTGAATTATTATTCTTGTCTGAATATAAATTCAGGGGTCTGTTCCTAGAAGCAGGTTTACTCCCTGAACATCACATCTGGACCATGAACTGATGTAAAAAGGGATTTTCTGGGGTTTACACAGCACACTTATCGTACATCTTGTTTCTGTATTAATCCTGTTTTGTTTACTGATAGAAAACTGTTTTCTTTTCTCCTCTTCTCTTTGTAGATGAAGAGAATTGAAGTGTGGAGTCGGCTCCAGTGACCAAAGAAAGCCTTCCATACGTATAGAAACACAATTTAACTCCTTTTGACATCCAATAAAGACAACTGATTGGCCTGAACTGCATTTATTAGTGTTTTCTGCTCGTGTGTGTTCAGTTATTCTCAGCACAGAAGTCCAAACATTTTGTGATGCATATCAACAGTTTACACATCAGCAGCTACTGAATATGTTGACACAGTGTCGATGAAGCTTTGCAGGAATAAGAACATGTAAACGTCTCCTTGTTGGTGTGGCTGTTCTGATTATTCCCAGATGAGCTTCAGAGACATATCACCGAGTCTCTCCTGAAGGAGTTGATCCACTCTTTCACTCTGAGCTGCAGTAAAGGTGTTCTTCCAGTCACCGATCTTACCTGTAATGAAAAAACAAAAACTAGACCTGATGTCTGTTCACATGTTTCTGCACACGAGCTGCAGTTATGTTACCTTTGCGCATGAAGTCTCCCCTCAGCTTCTCTTGTGGCAGAAACTCATAGTTGGCTTTTGTGTCTTTCTTCATGGTCTTAAATGTAGATTTTTCTACAACTTGGTCAATGGCTGCTTCGCTCAGGTTCTTCCCCAAGAAAATGCAGATCTTAGTGACTGCCGCCTTCAGGTCCTGAAAGAGAAACAGAAGCCAAATAAAGAGCTCATTTAAACGCTGACAAAGAATTTATTTACTTTCAAATGAAAGTGGCCCTTTTTAATTCAGAGTATTAAATGGATTTGAAATGTGTTCCCTTCCTCACACCAGTACAAACTACATGCAAATGTACAACAGCAGGAGAAAACTGCATCTTACCAAAATCATGTCCTCATAGGTCAGGAAGAGGATGTTGTACTGGTCTCTCTTTGAATGCCACACCCTGATGTGGTCAAACCAGGATGATGCTCCAACTGTATAATGTATTCCTTAATTTAGTCTCTGTTGAATATATTTATCCCACTAACATGCAAATACAACTTAGACATGGTTTGAGTTCCGCAGTTATCCACATACAGTTTTTTTAGCCATTAAAATTTCAGTTTGTCCAGTGCTTTGGTTTATGATTAGTGCTAATTAGCAAATGTTACATGCTAACACAATAAACTAAGATGGTAAACATTAACATGTTGTCATGGTCATTGTTGCACTGCTGTGCCTAAGTACAGCCCCACAGAGCTGCTGGCATGGATGTAGACTTTTTTTTTTTTTTACCAATTTGTTAAGAGGTTTTTAATTTTACTAACTTGCTGTAGTGGATTAGATAATTGACTGATTGATTTCAGATCCAGAAACGTGGGGGCTAATAAATCAGATAATATTACAGTAATAAATGGTAATTCATCACAATCTAAAAAGATAGATCATTTAAAATTATCTGGTCATCATCCAGACTCTGAGGTACCTCACCGTTGCCTGTCAGAAACTCCTCAAAAAAGTGCTCAAAGCTCTTGGGAGTCTCCAGGTCGCCGTAGGCACAACTGAAGTGGTAATAGGAGACGATGTTGTCCTTTGGGTTACGCATCACATAAATAATCTGACGTGAAAACAAGCAACAATCAGCACAGAGGTGAAACCAATACATACTATCCATGCCAAACTCCATTTAAATAATTCACTATTTAATGATACCTTAATTTGTAGCTTAGGCATATACTACATATGGCAGCCCACTCCCACTACTGTTGTAATTTTGAACAACTATGTTATATTGTTTCAGAAAATAATTTTTTAATAATTTTGAATTTGTGTCTCGTAATTACAGCTGAAACAATTAGTCAATTCATCGAGTAGTTGATTGACAAATTAATCAATTAATCGAAATGAGTCTGCAGCTATTATGATCATTATTTAATTGCCTACGTTTAAAAAAGCTTTTTTGTCAGAAATGCCACTGACTGATTTATTGTTCTTGTACTTTCAGATGTATCATTTATAACATTCTCAATATATTTTTTTAATGTTTATTTTCCTGGCAGTATTGGACTTCCATAAAATACTGACCTTTGCCTTCTTTTCCTTGAGTCCCGGAGGCATGAGAGGTGGGGTGAGATGAGAGGCAAAGAGCCGTGGAGAGGGTCGTAGGGCATAATCATCTCGACCCTCCGTGTACTCCAGCCACGGCATCTGCTCCAAGTTGTTTGGATATTCGTTCAGACCCCCGTCCAACTCACAGATGGAGATGATGATCTGTTGAGTCCATATAGTGCCTGTGGGGGGACATCATACCTGATCAGTAAGTCTGTTCAGGACAAAACTGTAAAGGCAAATAAAGTGATACAGAAGAGTTTGTCTCACTGACCTGACTTTGGATAAGTGACAAGGAATATGTCACTATCTCGAATTTCAAAGCTCTGGAGTGAATCAATGTACTCTGCAGTTGTGGAGCCGATGGCAAAGTTATAGTTTTTATACCTGCAGAGGAAGTCAGTGATCTGCTCCATGTTGCTTCTGAGTCACACAACACAAAACAGCTCACAAGTACAGTAGCTGGACTCTGGACTTCGATTTGATTTTACTGGCTCTTGGCTTCTTCATGTATTCTATATGTGAAGTACTGACAGCTGGGGACACACTGCCACCAACAGTAAGCTTGAAGTCTAACACAGTGTTGGTGTTCTATTCTAAAAACTGAGCATGTTTTATTTATAGCAAAATAACTTTATTTATATGCCATGTAGAGACAAGCAGAGAAAACCAGTTGACAGTGCTGTAGTTTTATACTTTATTAAATAGACATAATGATAAATTAGCCTCATGGCTGAGTTTGTTAAAAAAGGTGATAAACAAAAACAAATATGAATGTATAGAAAGTCTGCTAAAATTAACCAAAATTAACCTGGACTCCAGAAGGAGGGACAATAAATCATTTTCCTCCAGCGCCACCATGTGGTTGACAGTAGTAGTTTTAGTGAAATTCCACAACAACTATTGGATGGATTGCTATGAAGTGTGGAACATCTTCAGGTCTAAATTGAAATATGTCTTGTACTTGGTGTACAACTAAATATTTGTAAAACTAACGCCGTCAGCCTCAACTGTACATTGTGTTTAGTGCTAATTAGCATATGTTAACATATGTTATACTAAGATGGTTAACATACTATCGTTAGCATTCAGTTCAAAGCACTGCTATGCGACAGCCTCACAGAGCCACTGTAGACTCAGTTTATCTATTTTACAAATCAAGATGAAAGACATGATAAAGTAAATAAGTAAAATGAAAAACAAAATAAATAGAAAACAAAAGAGGGGTTTGGGCTAAAAAATATGAATTAGGTTGATGAAACATAAATAGATTGATGCAAATATGTTCAGGTTTCCACAAGGTAGTCAAGGAATGGCCCTCGAACATACAAGTTAAAGTTAAACAAGTTGAATAAGCGTAGCTGCTCCATTTGAATGACAAACCGTTTTTAAAAACGTTTACAATCTGATGATCTACAATCTAAAATTATATTTCATTTGACTGCGACCATGCCACAAACTAATGCTTGTTGATGGCTATACAAAAAACTCTCAAATTCCCAAATATTGCAAAGAAACAACCAGGTTGGACCCCTAAATATTGAATACCCTAAAATAAATCAGAATACCTGATAGTGATACGGATGGATAGACTTTTACTTGGTTAATATTTCATAGTAATTATACTGTAAGATGACAAGTACTTAGTGTAATTTGACTTATTTATACTATTTGTCTAGTTTCACATACAATGATTATCAGTTACAGCCTTTATTACATATGCATATGCATATGCACTAAAGCAATCTTCATCATGGCAAAAAGTAAGTTACACAAACTCCAACAAGGAAAAAAGACATGCTGACTATATAATCATTAACAAATCGGACAGAGTGAAATGTTGTATGTCACAACTCATCAAGAATTCCTAAAAGATGCGCTGGAATGATTGAAGGTGATCAGTGATTTTCTGCTGTATGCAGTGCTAAACCTTCACACATGATTTATATGAAAAGGGTCTAAATATAGTTCAAAGATTAGCCAAAAAGGTTCATTGCGAGTGTTGCAGTACTGTCACTGTCACTACAGTATTACACAACACATTCGTTCCTTCACCTCGGGATAAAATGGCGTCTCCAGGATAGCTTTGTTTTTCTCTGATGTCAGCAGACCTTTGCACAGGGAGTCATGGATCTTCTGCCACGAGTCCAGTTCTGATCTCCAAAGTGCACCTCTGGCTCTGATGAACTGTGAGACTTCAGTCTCGCTGCCTTTGGCCAGACTGATGCTGTCTTTACAGATGAAGAAGACATCCATGCCCATGAAAAGAGCATTGACTGCGATCAGACCGGCCCTGGCTGACTTGGAGAGGGCAAGAGGCCCTTTGACTGCTGCCTGACCAATATCTGGGATATCTGAGGCCATCTTGGACACATTACGTAAAGCTTTACCTTCCTGCCCTGCCACTCTCCCAGCACTTCTAATGAGCTTTTCATTTTTCAGTGCCTTAGCAGCATCAGCTATTGAAGCAATGCCTTTTCCAACAGCAACAACGTTTTTACCCACCTTGTCAGCTGCCACATATATATCACTTACTTCTATTTTGGTGACTGGCTGACTGGTCACCTCCTCCAGACAACCCTGTAGACTCTCCACATCCTCCATGAAGCTCTGGAAGACTGCATTGGCTTTGTTTTGATGTTTTCGGTTCACTAAAATCTCAGTGGTTGTAGTGACAGCACTGTTGACTCCGCTGGTTATTCCCATCGCTGACCCACCTATCATCAGACCTAGAGACGCTCCAGCTGTTACAGGAATTAATAGCAAACCAGCAATGGAAAGCGCACCTCCAACTAACCCCACTGAGCTGCCTGCCACACTGGAGATCTTTGCCCCCTTATTCATCCTGTCTAGCTTAACAGCACTCTGCTCCAGGTCGTTTAGAAACTGCAGCATCCTGGGTTGACGCTCACTGAACTCACTGGTGAAGCGAGAACATGATTCCTCCTGAAACAAGAACACCATTCGGAAGTTCCGGTTCTTCCTGAGAAAGAGAAGGGACACAATTAAAAAAAGAAAACCTAAGAAGAGATGTTTCAAAGAACAGCCTGTCGGGATTCGCTATGTTTTCCATTGTTTGGGTCGGGACAAACACTTGCACAAGAGCAATAAAGCAGAGCACACCTTTTAACCCATGAAGGTCAATGCAGCAATGAAAGGTCTAGTGTGGAGTTACACACTCTTTAAGGACAAATTCTTTCCTTTAGCTGTAACAAACGATGAATACATTATTGTTTATAATTTCTCTTCTATTAGTGGAAAAGACGTCTCAGTTTAGCTTAGCTTGGACTGTGGCTGTTATGCATTGTAGCTGTAACTTCAAAATGATTGAAGTTTCAATAATTCAAATATGAAGTCACCCAGGGGGCAGTCATACTAATAATACATACTAATAATACATGCATTAAAGTCACTGCAAACACTAACTGTGTTATGGTTAAGGCTTACCTGATTTTATCAAGCTGATTAATGTGATAGAGCATCATTTGTATGTCATCTACAGACAAATCCACATCGAGGTGTACCACAGTTTCGTTGTTCATCTTCAGGCAAAAGTCACCGAGGGAGCTGTTAACGACACAGTTGCTATGATTGTCTACTGGAGATACTGTATAGTTCCTAATGGATGTTAATGAAAACAAAATGTGCTGTTTATGAAATGTCAGTTTACCTTTTCTGTAACTTCTCGCAGATGTTCTGGGTTGTCTGTATGTATTTGTCCAGCTGGTATGACAACACTTCCACATTCTGCAGTTTGGGAAGGAAGAAGACACTCGCATCTCTTTTAAACTCCAGCAGGAGAGGGCAGATTAGCCGTGCAGCAGTGATGACAACCTGAACATGCTCAAGGCTGATCCCTTGGGGCAGGTGTAACACCTGGTTCTCCTCCACGAACACATGAAGTGAAGTGACCGCCAGCTTCTCCACTGCATCCAGGAAGTGGTCCAGCTTCTCCAGGCCACTCACAGTGACCTTCAGCACAGCAGCCAACTTTTTTTGGTTGATTTCTTTTTGGTTGATCTTGGTCAGCTCTTTCGTCCTTGCACCCATCCACCGAGAAATCCTCTCACAGAATCTTATTACTGTGTCGATGTGGCTGAGGGTGTCTGTGACGTAGCAGCGCAAGGCCTTCTGCAGGTTCTCTCTGCAACACAAAACACCAATATCTGATTGATTGACCTGGATCCCATGTTTGATAAGTTCCTTGAATTAAATTAAATTAAATTAATCCAAGCTACAATGAACAGGGCTCAAAAGCCTTTAACATGAATCAAGTACAGTTTTGGCAATCTTTGAATTATTAACTTAATTTTATCTATAATTCTATGGAAATAACAAAGTGACCCATTAAAACGCACAGTTAGATAAAAATGAGCTGATGAAAGTGCTGTTCCAAGGTTAGAGATTAATCAACCTTATATTTAAAATGTTTGTACTCTGACTGATTTACCATCACGTATAATGCGTTGAAGGGCGCAGTGTTATGTTTACAGCTATGGGCGTAGTGCAAGTCCTAAAGGGCTGTAAAAGTTGAACTTCGGTGTTTCGATATGCACTACGAAGTGAAAGCAATTTTATAAAAATCTGAGTGTCTCAGCCAACAAACCAATAATGGATTTAATGGGTTTAATGGGTTTAATGGATTTAATGGGTTTAATGGATTTAATGGGTTTAATGGAAGGTGAGCAGGTGAAACACACCTTCTGTCTCTCTCTGTCCCCCACGAGCTCTGTTTGTCCATACTGAATATAGGATACAGGAAATTAATATCCGTTTGGCAAAAACACGACCTAATAAATACAAATTCATCTTTTTCTTTTCCTAACGCTTGTTCATAAAAACTCACTTCATTTCTTGTTTTCGGTTACTTCTGTTTTCAGTCGCGTGCTGGCTCGTTAAAAACAAACTCATTTGAAAAGCGACATCTTTAACCCACCTTCCCATCTCTGCACTCGGCGTCAGTCACCGTGTCGAGTGTTGCAGTGAAGACAGAAACTCTTGGCTGGAGGTTATGAGTTCATTCGCAGCTTCAACATCAACTCCTTTCGTTTTCAGGAGGTGATCCGGACACAGTTCACAGTACTCCAACAATAACGTCATGTACGTATCAATGCATACATAATGCTGACTCGGTAGCACTGAGGCCATGAGCCCGAGATAACAGTCAGCTGCAAGTAAAAGACTTTAGCATCTGTTTGTAGCTGTGACATCCCCTCACTTCATGCTGAAGACAGGACAGACAGAGAGGCCAACTTTGCTCTTTGCTGTGGAGATCTCTGTCAGAATCACAAATACTTTATTGATGGGGGGGGGGGGGGGGGGTTATACATGTGCTCTGTGCTTTGAATTAAACTTACAGAAAGACAGATCTTTGTATTTTGCCTTTATTTATATAGATTTACAACAAAATGCTGCAATTAACAAAAAAAAACACTTTTTTGCGGATCATACATATTTTACACAATATTTTGCTCTGATGATATTTTTAATTGCAACTCTACAATTAACTGTTATTTTATTTTTCCTCACATTTATTCATTAGATTTATTATCAGTTAAGTGTTTATTACGATATGACATAATGAGCTATGTTTTAAAACAGGCTTCATAAACTCAGTCAAAGGAAAAAAAAACACCAATAATAAGTAAAAAAGTTGTTTGTGTCATGAGAATTACAGCTAATTAAGAACTCCTCAAAGATACATTTAAATGATGTTCGATGCTGAACAGTGAGCTATAAGCAGAGTTGAATTTTCATCCATGGTTCGATCACATTAAATGGATCATAGTGTCAGAGTTGGCAAAAAGGCACACAGTAATCTCTGTTCACTGAGCACTACTGTATCACACACGACTGTTTTTCTTTCAGTTTTCCATCCACTTCCTCAGATGGAATTTCCGTTTCTGTTTCTCTTTGTTTCTTCATCTCCATCTCCACATAAAATGGCGTCTCCAGGATAGCTTTGTTTTTCTCTGATGTCAGCAGACCTTTGCACAGGGAGTCATGGATCTTCTGCCACGAGTCCAGTTCTGAGCTCCAAAGTGCAGCTCTGGCTCTGATGAACTGTGAGACTTCAGTCTCGCTGCCGTTGGCCAGACTGATGCTGTCTTTACAGATGAAGAAGACATCCATGCCAATGAAAAGAGCATTGACTGCGATCAGACCGGCCCTGGCTGACTTGGAGAGGGCAAGAGGCCCTTTGACTGCTGCCTGACCAATATCTGGGATATCTGAGGCCATCTTGGGCACATTACGTAAAGCTTTACCTTCCTGGGCCACCACCTTGCCTGCACTTGCAATCACCTCTTCACTTCTAAGCACCTTGGCAGCAGAGGCAGTATCAACAAGATAATCAATACTTTTTCCAACAATACCAACTTTGTTAAGCACCTTGCCTACTCCCAGAGCAACATCTATATTACTTGCTTGTATTTTCAGGAGTGTTTGACTGGTGACCTCCTCTAGACAATCCTGGAGACCTTGCACATCCTCCATGAAGCTCTGGAGCACTTCACTGGCTTTCTTTTGATGTTTGCGGTTTACTCCGATCTCTGTGGCGGCGGTGACAGCACTGTTGACTCCGCTGGTAATTCCCAGCCCTAATCCAGTCATTGTCAGAGCTAGAGACACTCCAGCTGTTACAGGAATTAATGCCAAACCAATGATGGACAGCACACCTCCAATCGCCCCCACCGAGCTTCCTGCCACACTGGAGATCTTTGCCCCCTTATTCATCCTGTCTAGCTGAACAGCATTCTCCTCCAGGTCGTTTAGAAACTGCAGCATCCTGGGTTGACGCTCACTGAACTCACTGATGAACCCAGAACATGATCCCTCCTGAAACAAGAACACCATCCGGAAGTTCTGGTTCATCCTGAGAAAGAGGAGAGAAGAAATTAAGAAAGAATAAATAAGATGGCACATCTCAGAAGGTTAACATGCTACTTCAAAATTCAGTATGAAAAAAAAAGGTTTGTCTTTTGGAACACACATAAACATAAAACAGAGATAGGCAGAAGTGGCTACGATAATTCATACAATAAAGTACAAATTATAATGAGGTCTTAACTCCTGCTCGACAAGACACAGGCTGCCTGGAATTCGCTTCATGCTAGCAGCTCTGTGAGGCTGCACTTTGGCCCAGCTGTTCTTTGAGCTAAATGCTCACAATGACAATGCTAACATGCTGATGCTAGGCAGGTAGAAGGTTTACCGCTATGATAATGATAATATTAACTTAATATAATTAACTAATATTTGCTAATTAGCACTAAACACACATCTGATGCTGATGGGAATGGCATTAGTTCTGCAGGTATTTGGTCACAAACCAAAGCATTAGACAAACTGCTTTTTTAGACAACTTTTGACCTGATGATGGCGCTAGAGGAAAAGTCAGTAGGATTTATCCTCTGGGGACCATAGATATCTTTATCAAATTTCACAGAAATCCATCCAAAAGGTACGGTGACAGACATGACATGTTGACATGACATTTGGGGCAAAAAAACATACAGAGGGCAGTACTTACCTGATTTCATCCAGCTGATTAATGTGATAAAGCATCCTCTGTATGTCATCTTCAGACAAATCCACATCAATGTCTACTGGAGTTTCAGCAGTCTTCTTTAGGCAAAACTCACTGAAGGAGCTGTGAAAGACAGTTACACTTACTTCCAAAAATAGATGTTGCTTATTTAGCAAAATGTGTATATTTAGAAGAAATGTCAGTTTACCTTTTCTGTAACTTCTCGCAGATGTTCTGGGTTGTCTGTATGTATTTGTCCAGCTGGTATGACAGCACTTCCACATTCTGCAGTTTGGGAAGGAAGAAGACACTCGCATCTCTTTTAAACTCCAGCAGGAGAGGGCAGATTAGCCGTGCAGCAGTGATGACAACCTGAACATGCTCTAGGTTGATCCCTTGGGGCAGGTGTAACACCTGGTTCTCCTCCATGAACACATGAAGTGAAGTGACCGCCAGCTTCTCCACTGCATCCAGGAAGTAGTCCAGCTTCTCCAGGCCACTCAGAGTGACCTTCAGCACAGCAGCCAGCTCCTTCTCCAGCTCTGCACGCCTGCTGTCAGCAGTCATCTGGGTTGCCTTGCTCTTCATATATTCCAGAAAGGCCTCTCCTCTGTTCTCTGACTGGGTAACATGGCCGACGTTTAGGTCGATTTTGTCAGCCCTGTCCTTAATGTCCATCATCATGTCTAACTCTGTCTCCCTTCCAATCATCCATTTAGAGACCCTCTCACAGAATCCTCTCACTGTGTCAATGTAAATGAGGGTATCTGCGGTGTAGCAGCACAAGGCCTCCTGTAGTTCCTTTCTGTAAGACAAAACATCATCCACAATACAGAAACATTAGTAAAGCAGGACAGCTCTGCTTTAAGAAAATATAAACTGCCTCTCAGGGTTTTTTTAAGGTCAAGTATTACAGTAGTACAATATCTGTGCAGAGGAGTGTCACTGTAAGAGTCACAAAAGCCTAGAAAGAGACGCAAAAAGACAAAGATCAACACAAAAAGATAAAAAAAAAACGACCACAAAGAAACACAACAACAACTACAAAGAGACACAAAACAACTGCAAAGAAACAAAAAACACAAATGACTACAAAGAGACACAAAAGGCAAAAAGTAACTACGACAGCAAAACAACTACAAACATGCGCAAAACTTCCAAAAAAAGACACAAAACAACTACAGAGGAACACAGAGACACAAATGACTACAAAGAGACAAAGAGCAAAAAACAGCTACCAAGGTAGTTCCCCCTTCCTTAAGGAAGTACGACTTATTTTCTTTTTCCAAAGTAAGTAAATGTAAGTAAAGGACATTAATTTAACAGGACACATTAATATTAGGAGAAAAAAAAGTCAAATAATTGTTGCTGCAGTTTCCTGCTGAAGACATTATGATGTGTTGTTGAGCCTACAGTTTGTTGACACATTCAGTTGCAGTTCATAGGGTCCAGTCTTAGATGAATTTTGATTGTTATTAAATGACAGATATAGTCAACTCTGTTCTTAGGAAACAAGAATAAGCTCTTAGTTGAAGGCAGGTAACATGCAAGGAGAATAATTTAAATACTTAAAAACAAACGCGTAAGGACCAGGTATGTGAGCGTGCACTGGGGGTTAATAAAACAGGTTTAACAAGTTATTAATTGTTGCTTATTTTTTTTGTGTGTATTGGGTTTCTGCCAATCAAAGATCTGTCTGTGTTTAACCTCATTTGGCACTTTGCTGTTACCCTATTTTCTCTCATTGTCTGTGCAAAAGTAGCTCAATGGTTCAAACTCTTTACCTTGCTGGAGGCATCTTTCTCCTCTCGGTATGCTGTCCTCAGTCCCTTATTGTGTCTTATTACCTGCGTGGTTAAAATAAAAGTAAATCAGGATTGGAAATCTGAACGTTTACTGTGCATCAGCAACTAATTTCTTGGCCGAATCTGCTGAAATAACTTAAGTCACCACCTGCTGAGACAAAACTTCGACAGGTGACGCTCAAGTGTGTTTAGTTTCGTTTCCCTTTCTCCACATCAGCAGGCTGAATCACACCCATATCTGGACCTAACTCATTCAAGGCACCGTCAGTCAGCTGGGTTGTTTGTTCAGGAAGCGATAATAAAGTGATAACAAGTCCAGGCAGCAGCCCGCCGTCATGCGTCCAAAGCCTGTTTCCTGGTGCTGCCTTCAAATGCTGTCGGAAATATAGGCTACACGTTTATTGACGATACGACCCAGAGTAATGATTGAATTGTCTGTTACTTCAGCAAATGAATAGTTCGTTTAGAGTTTATTAGCTTCCTGGTAGAGAGTTAGACCGGTGACACACCTTGCAACTGTTGAAAGAAGATTTCAACCCCCCCCCCCCGTAAATAAACGAAGAAAGAAGAAGAAAAATGGCAGGCAAAATGTTTGTGGTGTGAGGGTGTATTGAAATTGAGGATCTCATCCAAACTCTACATAACTCTACTTCTGTTTTTTGGCCTTTTCAGCGCAAATTGCACTGCGTCAACAAGCTGCTGGTTGTCGGCCATGTTTGTTTCAGTACAAGAACACGCGACGCTTCTCTCTCGCGGGATTTGCGCCAGAACTCCAGTCGTCACTGACCATTATGTCCTCTCAAAAATAAATAAGTTGGTGGAAACAAATCTTTATGTAAACTTTTTTTTGCCTGCAGGGTTCAGTAACAGGTCACAGATCAGAAGTCTTGTGTAACAGCGCCAGCCAGTGGTGTAGGACAAGCTAAACCTTTTCTTTTTTTTTACTGTTTGTAATGGATGATAATTATTGAAATAGCTTCTATGTTTCTATGTCAATGTTTGGATAGCTGTAGTAGATCAAACACTGCTGTTAAACACTGCTTGATAAGCCGGTTGAAACCTTAATTAGATTACCCCTGTGAAAGCACAAATGTCAGTGGTGATATTAAGACATCACACACAGGACAGAACGGAGGTGTGTATACAAGCTATAGGTGGTGAGGAGGGCTCTGTGCTGTTTCCATGGCAACAGGGCATCCAGAATCTGATCTCAGTTCACTCCTCACAACTACACATGGACGACACTATGACTCTGTGCTCGCTATGAACAGATCTCAGATCAGACCCGAGAGACAGCAAATGAAAACAATGTAATGAACTGTCAGACTGCAGCAGAGATCTTACTTACTGAGATCTTCCTTCTGCAAAGGGAAGGAAAGAATAAAAGGAAAAGTAGGAAAGAGCAAAAGAAGGAAGAACTTAAAGAAAAGGCTAATAAAGTAACAAAGGGACCAAGAAAGAAAAGGGATAATAAGAAGACAGTAAAGGAAGGAAGAAGGAACAAAAAGAAAGAATGAAAGTAGAGAGGAACAAAGGAAGAAATACATTCAAGATAGAAAGGAAAGAAAGACAGAAAAGGGGAAGGATTAAACTGGGAAGGGACGAAGGAAGAAACTGAAGAGAAAAGAAAGAGAAGGTAAGATGAAGACAGAAAAGAAATAGAGATGTTACCATTGATCACTCTCGTCTTCAGCCTGTTTTCTTAATAAAGTAGAAGATGAGTCACACTCAAACAGTAGCTACCTGTGTTTGTTTTTGCCCCAGGGCAAATAGAACAGCACCCTCCACCTGCTCAGCACACAGTCTGTACAGCACAGCACCTGTAGCAACACTACACTTCACTGGAGTTACACTCACAAAGCTCACAGACTGGGACTGAAAGTAACATGTTGACTCCACTCGTTAGCTCAGCTGGTAATCATGTGGCCACAACGGACCAAAACGCCTTAAAACAAGACTGTGTGGCTTTGGAAAGAAGAAATAACCCTTTGTTTCTCTTACTAACCAGGGCTCCCAAATATGTCGGGCCACGAGCAGGAAGCATGGTGCTGGAGGAGAGAACAGAGAGAGTGTGTGTGTGTGTGAGTGTGTGAGTGTGTGTGTGTGTGTGTGTGTGAGTGTGTGTGTGTGTGTGAGTGTGAGTGTGTGTGAGGAGCCATGTCAAAACGCTCACTCAGCTGCACTCAGCTCAGCGTCGACACGCAGGGATCAGGGAGGAAACGCTGCTGACATGGCAGTGTCCTCACACGCAAGGCAGCAGAACACATAGTAACACAGCAGAACACAGAGTAACACAGCAGAACACAGAGTAACACAGCAGAACACAGAGTAACACAGCAGAACACACAGCAGAACACATAGTAACACAGCAGAACACAGAGTAACACAGCAGAACACAGAGTAACACAGCAGAACACACAGCAGAACACATAGTAACACAGCAGAACACAGAGTAACACAGCAGAACACATAGTAACACAGCAGAACACACAGCAGAACACAGAGTAACACAGCAGAACACATAGTAACACAGCAGAACACATAGTAACACAGCAGAACACAAAGTAACACAGCAGAACACACAGCAGAACACAGAGTAACACAGCAGAACACAGAGTAACACAGCAGAACACAGAGTAACACAGCAGAACACACAGCAGAACACAAAGTAACACAGCAGAACACAGAGTAACACAGCAGAACACACAGCAGAACACAGAGTAACACAGCAGAACACAGAGTAATGCAGCAGAACACAAAGTAACACAGCAGAACACAGAGTAACACAGCAGAACACATAGTAACACAGCAGAACACAGAGTAACGCAGCAGAACACATAGTAACACAGCAGAACACACAGCAGAACACAGAGTAACACAGCAGAAGACATAGTAACACAGCAGAACACATAGTAACACAGCAGAACACAGAGTAACACAGCAGAACACAAAGTAACACAGCAGAACACACAGCAGAACACATAGTAACACAGCAGAACACAGAGTAACACAGCAGAACACACAGCAGAACACAAAGTAACACAGCAGAACACAGAGTAACACAGCAGAACACAGAGTAATGCAGCAGAACACAAAGTAACGCAGCAGAACACAGAGTAACACAGCAGAACACATAGTAACACAGCAGAACACAGAGTAACGCAGCAGAACACAGAGTAACGCAGCAGAACACAGAGTAATGCAGCAGAACACAGAGTAACGCAGCAGAACACAGAGTAACGCAGCAGAACACAGAGTAACACAGCAGAACACACAGCAGAACACAGAGTAACACAGCAGAACACACAGCAGAACACATAGTAACACAGCAGAACACAGAGTAACACAGCAGAACACAGGGTAACACAGCAGAACACATAGTAGAACACAGAGTAACACAGCAGAACACAGGGTAACACAGCAGAACACATAGTAACACAGCAGAACACACAGCAGAACACAGGGTAACACAGCAGAACACATAGTAGAACACAGAGTAACACAGCAGAACACAGGGTAACACAGCAGAACACACAGCAGAACACAGAGTAACACAGCAGAACACACAGCAGAACACAGAGTAACACAGCAGAACACACAGCAGAACACAGGGTAACACAGCAGAACACATAGTAGAACACAGAGTAACACAGCAGAACACAAAGTAACACAGCAGAACACACAGCAGAACACAAAGTAACACAGCAGAACACAGGGTAACACAGCAGAACACATAGTAGAACACAGAGTAACACAGCAGAACACACAGCAGAACACAGAGTAACACAGAGTGGGAACAGGACGGGGACCGGCTCTGTGGGTCTGACTGGGAGGAGGGAGTTTTATAGACTTCATTTGTATGCACTATGAGCCTTTAATGTTCTTTATTCACATTGAAATATTTTTGTTGTCACTTCCAGTTAATTTCAAGTAAAGCTAATGGCTAAGACTATCTTTACTATAGTAAAAGTTGTTGTTCAAATCTAAGAGATCCTGTCTTACACATCTTTGTCTTCACTTAATAACTAAAATTTGTTGTCTTTTGTTTATATTTTCTTGGTTTGAGTTTTTTTTTTTTTTACACTATAATAATATCCATATCTGTATTGGCCTCAAAAGTCTCATATCAGTCCTCTCTTGTCTTTGTTTCACAACTTTTTTACCCTCACAATAAGAGAAATACATGGACGTTGTCCAACTCAAACATGATGAGGAGCACAAAATCCTGTTGGTTGCCAGTTTAAAAACCTAAAACATATATATTATGTATTGTTTAAAAACAAACAAACATCAGATCCAACCCCTTCTAACTCACTGTGCGATCTAATTTGCCTTCCTGGAGGGATGTTTTTAAACCTGCAGACCAGAGGGCCCATGGGTGCATCCTCACCCAGAGACTCCCTCTAATCAGGTTCATTTACTGAGGATAGAAACGTTCAAAGTGCGACCACCTTTAAGAGAGCCTCTGTTTTCTTTTCCTCCCTCTCTCTTCTTTTTCTCCAGAGGACAATTTACTGGAAGCACTCCCTGAGCCAATGCTCGAGGGGCGCTATAACAAGGCCCCGATTAGGGCTGGATTTGCAGCTTGCTGAGTTAATGTCAGATTGGCATAAAGAGTCCACGTGGGACCAGTGTGGGTGCGGGCCTGGGACCTGATTTGCCTGTCAGGGATAATTGTTTAATGAAAGTGAAGGGTGTCCCATATCCTGGCAGAAAGCGGGAATCAGAGAGGTCTTTAGTCAGAGCTCAAGGTCTCTCTCTTCAGGGAAAAGTGTTGGTATCTGCAATAGAGACTCTGTAGAATTAACTCTGGCTTCATAATGTAGTTGTTGAGGAGCAGACTTCATGAAAAGGGGCAAACCCAGACCTGGGAACCTCAGCGACACTCACTTTCGACTTACTGGGTGTGAGAGTGTAGAAATGTGTGAAGGAAGGAAATTGTAATTCAAGTACATTAATTCAAATGCTGTACTTGAAGTACAATTTTGAGGTTCTTCTACTTTACTTGAGTATTCACATTTTATGCTACTTTAGACTTCACTTCATTTCAGAGGGAAATATTTTACTTTTTACGTCACTACATTTATTTGACCGTTACAGTTCTTGTTAATTTGCAGATCAAGCTTTCACATCCAAAACAAGTTATACTGCATTGTTATATAATAAACTACCCAAGAGTAAAAAGTAGTAATTGTAATAACCTTTTTTTATAAAGTTAAAAAAGTAGTTAGCCTCACCTCAAGTAGCTAAAACATTAAAATGTTGCTCACATGTTAATGCATCATTATATGAGATTTTCTTTATATATTGAGCACATTTAGCTGATAATACTTCTCTACTAGGTTCACTATTGAATGTATGACTTTAACTTGTAATGGAGTATGTTTACATTGTTGTACTTTTACGAAGAATATGAATATTTCTGTTATGACATTTATTGCTCGATCTGCATTTGGTAGGAGGAATCTACCCATTCACTTGTACTGGTATAGATCTTTGCTGTAATTTTGTTTTTGACTTTATACTCTCTTACTCTCTGCATCAAACATTTCACTGTCATGCTTCAACATGCAGCTGCTCAGCGGCTCAGAGATGATAAATGCTGAACTAAGAGCAGCAGAAATCAGCCTGTCCAAACGTGTCTCTGACCGGATCATCGGAGTATCTGACATGTGGCCCTGAGGCCTGAGAGAAGATGGTGATGATGATGACTTTTTTCACGAGGAGACGGCCAACCTGCACAGGCACTCTCTCTGACGTTGTTGGTTACGTGAACAGCTGAACAACGTTTTCCATCCCCATCATCAGAGCCGTGGGTCTCGACCCAAAAACAAAGCTTAGCCCGCTCAGCTTAACGCGCTGACTCAGGCGCAAATGTGGACGATGGCAAACTATGACATCGAAATGACCATTTTTGGTCTATACGTAAGTACAGTTCTGAGGTACTTGAGGTATTTCTGTTACTTTATATTTCTACTCCGTTACATTTCAGATGGAAATGTTGTACTTTTTACTCCACTATAGTTTCTTTTCAGATTAATATTTACATAAAAACAAATATAATTAGCTTATAAAATGCGCTGCTCAAGATTTAACCAGTGGATCCCAAACTTTTGGGCTTGTGACCCTTTTAGAGCTGCTTGTCACGTTTTGAGTCTATGAGTTGTTAGCAGTCCACCAAAGAGACATTTCACCTCTTAACTTCTCACATGGTTTCATTTAAATTACTGTGTAAGAAGTTTTCAAATTTCAGCAGAACTTTGTTTTTTCTTCTTTCCTTCTTATAACCCCTCAGATTTATGTTGTGACCCTTTAGAGGGGCCTGACCCCTAGGTTGGGAACCACTGGGCTAAACTAGCTAACTGTATATACAGTAATTAAACTAGCTAACTGTATATAAAGTAACTAAACTAGCTAACTGTATATACAGTAATTAAACTAGCTAACTATACATGCAGTAATTAAACTAGCTAACTGTATATAAAGTAACTAAACTAGCTAACTGTATATACAGTAATTAAACTAGCTAACTGTATATAAAGTAATTAAACTAGCTAACTGCATATACAGTAATTAAACTAGCTAACTATACATGCAGTAATTAAACTAGCTAACTGTATATACAGTAATTAAACTAGCTAACTGCATATACAGTAATTAAACTAGCTAACTGTATATGCAGTAATTAAACTAGCTAACTATATAAAGTAATTAAACTAGCTAACTGTATATAAAGTAATTAAACTAGCTAACTATACATGCAGTAATTAAACTAGCTAACTATATATGCAGTAATTAAACTAGCTAACTATATATAAAGTAATTAAACTAGCTAACTGTATATAAAGTAATTAAACTAGCTAACTATATATGCAGTAATTAAACTAGCTAACTATATATGCAGTAATTAAACTAGCTAACTGTATATAAAGTAATTAAACTAGCTAACTATACATGCAGTAATTAAACTAGCTAACTATATATGCAGTAATTAAACTAGCTAACTATATATATGCAGTAATTAAACTAGCTAACTGTATATAAAGTAATTAAACTAGCTAACTGTATATACAGTAATTAAACTAGCTCCACCTTGAGCAGCTACAACACTGCTCTAACATTGAGACATTATCACTATTAATAATCTAACAATCTAACATATATAATAATATATCAGCCACACTACTGTCAGTTGTACTTCAATAGTTCATTGCATTTCTTTGTATTACTATTATTTGTTTAGAGATTTACAAGATCTGCTCCAGACATGTTTTAAGTTTTATAAAACACTGTGCTTTGAATAATAATACCTGATATTTGTTTTCCACAAAAAAAGTTCAATGATCTTGTTAAAAATTCTCAAAATGACATCGACTCCTTCTCCCTCATTGAAAAATCCAGAATCTATGAATATGCAAATATTGTTAATATTGTTTAAAAAGTTGCTGAACGCAAGAAGTCTCCTATTAGCTAGACAGATAAATCGCCCAGGTCGATGTAGGCTATCAGCTGATATTGGCTTATTGCAGGTATATCGGCGTCAGTGTATATGTCCATCGTTAAGTAACAAGACATTTCACTCCAGTAATGCCAAACTAGGTTTCAGGTCATTTATAAACAGTCGTCTCACCGCTTAATAGATGGTCCACCAAAGAGCACTAACACGTTGATTTTTCATGCGGCCTGCTGCCACCGATTCAGTACACAGAACATTGATGCTGCCAGGTGGCAGCTCGCTGTCTGAAAGCACTTTAAGGGATTCACATCATTATTGGGTTTTTTCAATATGAGCCTCAAAAATCCAGCATCGGTCGGTCTACAGTCCATTCTCAGTGTATGAGCACTGGAGGCTTCAAGTTTCCACGTAACGCTTGTGTAAGACGCATGCTGGACTCGACTAAACTCAGATTTAAGGTGAGCACATGAAGAATATGGATCCGGGAGGATGTGCGAGCAACTTCAGGTGTCACCAAACAGACCTGAGCCACACGACCTCCTCTCCACCATGGAGACCTGGAAGAGGACAGACTACACAAACACACAAGAGCAAAACACTCTTCACACAGACAGGAGAAACAAACAGACAGAGAGAGAGAGAGAGAGAGAGAGAGGTCCCAAGACCAGCACAGAGAAGCCTCAGTGAAAAGAGACGAGGAGGAGAAACTAGGGAGCGAGATATGAAGGCACACAGCTTGCAGCACAAACAAACAAGATGTTACTTTTAGAGGGAAATTAAACATGCATGAGAGACCAAAATGCCATTGATATAATAATAATAATTTCACATTTTAATAATTTTAGAAAGGGCAGAAAGGTTGACTGTCTTTGGGTTTTGATATTTTATTAGTTGTGATGACAATGTTTGAACAGCAGGGGGCGACAAACTCCACAGAGGGAGAGCAGAGCTGGAGGGAGCTGTCCTTTCAGCACCACAGCCTCACACACACACACACACACACACACACGCACACACACACTAATTACATAGGAGTCGGTCATTTATTAAGAACATGATGAATTCAACGTTGAGTTCAGAACTTCAAACCCTCAAAATGACCCAAATCAGACTCCAGCCTCATCCTCGTTGCTAATTGTGATTCGTGGAGAATGATCTAATCAGAGGATGACACCATATCTTCCATTAGAGCTGTGAGCTGCAGCCTGGAATCGCAGTTATTAATGACAAGAGCGAGTGAAAAGCGAGAGAAGTGAAGCCGCAAGTCGGACATTTAGTGAGATTACTTCAGGGACGAGTGCACGAGAGAGTGCTGCAACAATTGGATCGGACAATAATAAGCCATAAATGCATTAATCTCTGCCTGTATGCACAAATGCAATTCAGTAATCCTCCATCTACCTTTCCAAAGAGAGACACACAGAGAGAGACCATCGCAACACCCCCTCCTTCCGCCCCCTCCACTCACAGAAACGGAATTAAAAAATCTTTAATATCTTTCCAGCAACGAGCCTCCATTGCTGCAGCACAGAGCACACACACACACACACACACACACACACACACGCATGCATACACACACATATACACACATACATACACTGTGGGCCTTTTAAAACGTCGCCAGAAAGAAGAAGCAGAAGAAGAAGAAGCAGAAGGAGAAGAAGAGAAACTAGCCTGCAGAATTAAAGAGCAGCTTCTTCACACTGACATTACTCATCCTCCGACAGAAGGGGGGAGAGAGGCGAACCTGAATGTACTGAATGTATAGCGCCGCTGACTCTGACATCGTGACAACACCAGCTCTGCTTGTGGATCTGTGCAAGTCGCTCTCCTGATTGTGTAATTTTTTTTTCCTTCCTGCAAGCGTCCAAACCTGCATCCGAGAGCGCCAGCAGAGAAAGAAGAAGGAGAAGAAGAAGAAGAAGAAGAAGAAGAAGAAGAGGAAGAAGAAGAAGAGGAGGAGGAGGAGGGGAAAACAGGGGGCATTGCAACATACATCAGAATTTATTTTTCTTCCTATTACATGGCGCAAGGGCTATACAAACGGGACCGTCCTGGGTGTGATACTGCCACGGTGAATTTGGATATTCAAGCAGCAGCGGCGGCGGCGGCGGCGGCGGCATCCTCCTCCATCCACGGAAGAAGCATCCTCGGCTGCGGCGGCTCCCACACCGACTCCTCGTCCTCCTCCTGCCGGCTCTATGTCGAGTGATGGTCGGCTTGCCTTGCTGGATGCTCCCCGCTCTCTCCGGATCGTCGACGACCGAACCTCCTCTGACCGCAGACCCCCATTTTCGGCGGAAACCTTCCCAGAGCTATAGGGCTACATATGGAAACTGGGGATCAAAATTTTAGGAAAAAGCAAAATCTACGCGGTTAATTTCATTTTTTTTTTAGGTTTTTATCGGTTTCTATCTGGTTTTGAGTGTGTGTGTTTTTTAAAGCCTGCTAATTAATTAATTTATTTGTTGAGCCTTGATTTCCTCATTCCATCGCGTGTAGGGCTGATCTGAGAGAAGCCAGCGTGATATTTTCTTTTAACCAAACAATAGGTCGGTCTAAAACACCCCGAGAATTGCTTTTATTTCCTCTCACAGGACTTGAATTAGTCCATTTGTTTACTCTCTTTTGTTTCCACTAATATGATAGAATTCCCTGCTGTCCTTCGTTTCCCTCCCCAGTTTATTATCTCCTTGCTTTTCCCCCTTTTGACTAACAAAACACATTAGAATAATAATATTAATAGCCTAATAGTCTTTAGGATAGCTTTGGGTATAGCTATATTTCTGAATTCTTACTAGTAAACGCAATGTTATAACCTCTGACTAAAGTAACTGTAACTCACTGTAACAGACATATTGAACTGTTGTACTGTAAGCCTGCCATTACTCTAACAACACCACCCCCCCGCCGCCCCAACCATCTCTGTGCTCCATTTGAGCTCATGTTAATTCAGCTCTGTGCTCAGCTGTAACCTTTACAAGTCAAGAAACATTTTTTTTGCTTTCCTTTTGCAGGCCTGTAGAGAATAAACCTCAGTTGGGTTTAGGACATAATCAATCCTTTATAGCTCAGTGTTATTACTCACATTTGGAGCTTTTTTGCTGCTACATCTGCAGCTGAAGGCCTGCTGAAGGGCTGTCAGCCTCTGTACACCTGGTTTCTCATCTTTCTTAGGGTACAAACGTAAGAACAAACAGAGAGGGGAGACATCACTGCCTCTTCCTCTCTTGCCCCCCAACCTCCTGCCATCCTCAGTTTTTCTCTTGTTTTGGTCCTCACCCAAACGCAACCATAAGGTTCCTACCGCATCCTCCTCCTCCTTCTTCCCTCTCCTTCCGCTCGAGTATATCCCGGTTTTTCGGTTTGGTTTGGTCCCGCAAATTTTCAAATATTTACTTCCTGTACATCAAGAGGAAAGGGGGTCCCCCTTTCATGGAATGCGGAAACATGGGTCTGTTCGACCGCGGAGTCCAGATGCTGCTGACCACGGTGGGAGCCTTCGCGGCCTTCAGCCTCATGACCATCGCGGTCGGCACGGACTACTGGCTGTACTCCCGCGGCGTCTGCAGGACCAAGTCCATGAGCGAGAACGAGACCAGCAAGAAGAACGAGGAGGTGATGACCCACTCGGGCCTGTGGAGGACATGCTGCCTGGAAGGTAAGCGGCCTGACGATCTCTCTCTGCTGCTCTCTCAACAAACTTTCCCAACATGGTTTCATTTTTATTGCTGGATGTCAGGCTCTTCTGTATCTTTTCCCTCCATGCCACTCGCAGTGTGAGGAAGCACCTCAATGCCTCTGTTTCCCCACATGAAATGCACAACAGGGTTTGACAGGAATCTGTGTTTAAAGGCCAGAATAAGCTTCCAGTACTGACAGAAGAGGAACATTCATACTCCTAAACTCCAAGAAATACAAGGTTTCTGTGTTTGGACAATGCGAGATTAATCGGAGGGGTCGTACGGTTATTAAAACATTTCTCTAGTTTTTGTTTTTTCTTGTAAAATACTGGATAGTTTTACTTCTTCGTGTCTCTAAAGAAACAATCTAAAAAAAAAGAAAAATTCACTTTTTGGTTGAAATGACTCAAGCGACCTGTGATGAGGTAGACACTGCTTCCTTTTAAGGGTTGGATGTAGACCATCAAGACTACAACTCTTCACTTAAATCAGGCAGGTTTGATAAGATAAATGTGAAGGTGGTGAGATTATTAAATGGAGTGAAATACTGGATAGTTTAACTTCTCACAAAGAAAAATACCCTTTTGGTTGAAGTGACACATGCAGATAGACACTGCTTCATTTTAAGGGGTCATATAGATCATCAAGACTAGAACTCTCCACTTAAATCAGGCCTAATATAATTCTCTTTGGGTGTTCGGCTCCTGCGGGCAGGGTGAACCAGGTTTCTGGTTGCAGCCTGAAGCTGTTGCATAAAAGCCTCCCACACCACTCTGGAACTGTTTCTCTCGTCAGACATTAGAGTTTAAATAATGAAATAATAACATATTCATGAGCTGTAGTTAGGGAGGAACCTTCATCATATATCAGCCTGATGTATTGGCAAACCAATACACTGGTCTAACCCTAATTAAGGGACGCTGCAGGGGTTCTGTCCAGTTAAAGAGGATGTGGCACTGGGCCGGCAGTTTGGACAGGGTGTTTATTTTCATAATGAAGCCCCAAAAGTAAAAGTCATGGCAGCAGAGAGAGCTGCTCGTCATGTAACCTTTGACCTGGCAGTGTTCGGTACTTTATGAGATGTCAAACGGCCTCACGTCCTGAGCGCAGGTTTGGAGATGACCTCCCGCGTCTGCCCTGTCGGACGGAGGCGGCACGTTGCCTGTGATGTTCCAGTGGAGGCTTCGGGTGCTGACTCCTGAGTGCGGCTCTGTAACCTTGTGAGGGCGCAGAGCAATTGCAAATCTGCTCATCTTCTCAGCTGTCAGATCCTGAAAGGCCGCGGCGTCTGACTTCATGCTCCTCTGGCTCCTGTGAGAAGCAGCCAGACTCTTCTGTTCAAAGCTTAACTGGTTTAGAGTAACAACTGGCTATAATCAATATATTTACAATAACGGCAGACAGACACAGTTAGAGATTAGCTGGTGAACACAGTGGAGCGTTTGGCAGAGAGCAAAAACAGAGCTGAAAGAGAGACAGTCATCAGGTGACCAGAAACACGATAATGTTGCTCTGCATCTGCTGGATGTGTAAATAAAAACTGTTTGCTAGAAAGTTATTAAAATTAAAAGATGATGATGATATGCTAATGTTGTCTTCCCAACTTGTTTACCCCAAAGTGGTAAAACAGTTATCGCTGGTTTAAGGTAGGTTAGGGAGAGTTCATGGTTTGGGTTAAAAGTTTTAGTTTAAGTATCTGTAAGTATCTATCTATATGGAATTCAAATATCCCTTTGGTATTGCTATCAAAATAGTTTCCTCGACTTCTGATCACAGCGCTTACACCTCAGCTGTTCCCGAGAAGCTGCTCAGGTGTCAACAACTGAAAACTGTGGTGTCACTGGTACGACTCCAGATGTGAGTGCGTTTGTAAGTTTGTGAAGGTGTCACAAAGAGTTCCTGGGAAAAGAGCTCAGGCAACCTTTCCTGGATAGATAAGAGACATCACAGTGAATACTGATACAGTGCTCTGGTGTATTAACTGTTCCAATGACTACATTAAAGCACATAGGATTAATCACAGCTGGAGTGTAATTGTGACAGTGGCTGGCCTTTATCCCTGCCAGGCTATTATTTAATTGGCAAACAAAACGGCAAAGAGTCAAGACCAGATCAAAACATCACACTCTTGGCTCGGTGTGTGTGTGTATGTTGCTTTTGTATCGGCACAATGAGCCTCTCCCTTTGAATCCAAGATCAAAATGGCAGGAAATAAACCCAGATTTGTCATTTGTGATTCATGAATGATCCCCGGCCCAGAAGAGGCAAGGGAGTGGAAAAAGGGGGCCAGTGCATTTACTTACCGGGGTCATATTCATTTAAATTCTAATTCAAATGACTTCCTGCTCAGGAAATTGGGTCTTAAAAAGCAAGTACATTTAATTATAGGTAGTTTGCACATTTTAGACCAAAAATCAAGGGGAAATTGAAAAATAGAAAAGTACAGAGCGGATGCAGCTGGAGAGAGGCAGAGATAAGCAGGCTGCGTGCTGCAAAACCAGCCTTGTTTTAGCATAGTTTAACAAGTTTAACATTTCAGATGTTAATTAGGCTTCAGTTTGCAGCTCAGCTCAATTAATTCAAAGTGCCAAGATGACTAGTATTCATCTTTCCCCCCAGCTCTTCTTAAATGAAGTCTTACTGGTGATCAGGCAGCGACTGAGGCTGCAAATGGTTGAAGTAGTCGCTCCGTCCTTATCGCAGCAGAGAACACAGACTGTGTGTTTGGCAGCGCAGGCCCACACATCCTGCTCACAAAGTGGACACAGGTGGGCGACGGTTTGTGTTTGTATAACCAGCTACTGGAGAGGAGAACCTGTGAAAAAGCAAAATGGGAATACCCACACTGGGTGCTTCAACACCTTGACCTCTGCTTCACTCACTGCATGTCAGAGAAACACAATAATCTCACTCCTGAAGAAGAAAGGATTGTGTTTCTGGTACAAGAGCGTAGGTTTGCTGTCAGAAGGGGGCGAGGGTGGCGACAAAATGAAGTAAAATATATGTGTTATATGTGAGTGTGTATTAGAGATTTTCTGAGTCAATAATTAATTATCATTAGTAAAGATTGGTGTACGAAACATTCAGGTTTCAGCAGGTCGAAGTCCTTCAGACAGATTTCCCTTCTGTCATAAACATATATACATATCGTGTTTCCAGCAGCACCACCTCCACGGTTGGGGTGAGGGCTGAGGTTAGGTTATGGTTAAGCGTAGGTCAGGTTCAGGTAACACAACACTGGCACTCACCGTTGCTCTCGGCCAGTTAAAATGACAAATGTCGCTGGTGGTAGATTATATCAGTTATCTCCATGTTCATTCCATGAGTAACTTGGTGAGAGGCTAACTAGCCAAATGTTAAACTTGGCCATTGTTGGGTTTGTGTGCTCTCTGCAGCCTTTATCTGTACTCATCAGAGATAGTTTATGAGGGAAGATCTCCTCTCTGTACAGTTTCGAGTGGACTGTTTCTGTAGTTTCAACAACTCCAACAGAGGGACACGTCTTTCAGTCACATCGTATCAATAATTTAAGTTCAGAAACTTCGTAGTTTTGAGTCAGGACCTCCAGTGTTTGGATCAAGTAGCTCGTAGAAAATAAGGTGTGTCAGTTTAAGTAGTCTACAGCTGTTATATCAATGTGTCAGTTACATATTTAATCAACATTTAGTAAATATAAGTATCAGATATCCAATATTAAGTCTGGATCAGGGCCAAAAAAACTTCATTGGGACATCCCTAAAATATATATATATATATTGTAGTGTCTCAGTAATATTACTTTTATCATTGCCAGCCAAATTCCAGTATGCGCGATAGTTATATAGATGCATTAAAGGTCAAATGGTGCAGTTTGGGATGTATTACTCTAGTTCTATCAAAAGCTCTCTGGGGAGGGATCACTCGTCCTGAGATCTGATTTTTATTGGCGCTCTTGAGGAGGCCATTTTAACAGGAGAAAATGATTCAGCACATTACTGTCCAGTTACCATCATTTCAAAGATCACGTTAGAACTGCAACGATAAGTCACATAAGTTGATCAACAGAAAATGAATTGGCATCTTTCTTGAAGCAAAACATTGAAAAATTCTCTGGTTCCAACTTTTTGAGCTAAGTCTTAATGTCCATTTTTATTTGTTGGTCTCCCTCCAGATTTTGCTCCTTTTGTAAACTCGTTTGGGTGAGGTTTGGGATTTTGATCAAGACACAGTGAACAGTTTGACTCCACACTTTCACTCTTTGGAAGTGAAATCTGCACCTATTGGTCCTCTGCTGTTGATGTTGCAAAGTATTTTGGAGGTGTGCAGTCTTGAAACAGTATTAAGAGTGTGGGTGCAGAGACAGATTCAGTCGGTGAGACGTAAACATGTGTGTTGCTGATGAATTGGGCCCTGGAGGCCGCCGCTCCTCCGTCCTATCTGGGACGTCTGTAAGTGCAGCCGCTGTGCCCCCCTGTGCTCTCAACCAGGTGTAGCACTCTGCGTTTGCTGCTAATCTGAAGCATTCATCTTCATTACAGCGCCGCCCTCAGGCTCCACAGTGGCTGAGAGACAGAGTCAGGGAGGAGGCGTGGGAGAGAAATGGTGGACCCTGTGATGAAGGAGGGCCACAGTGGTGCCTGAAGTTTTGTCTTTTATTACCTGTTGAATGAAGAAATGGTCGGTTAAGGCTCATAATTCAATGTGTTTGTTCTTTTCCCTCACAAATCACAACAACCTAAACTGCAATATGTGCAGTGCAATTTCTTGTCCACAGTGCACATGATATCGATTTTATGATTATTTTTATTATCAATCTGCTGTTTACTTTGCCAATTAATCATTTCATCTATAAAATGCCCATCACAGTTTCCTAAAGCCGCAGATATTACATTGACATTTATGCTCAAACTAGTCTACAGCTATGCTGCCAGCTCTGTGAAGCTGTTCTGTACAGTTAGCTTTGAGCTAAATGCTAACATCGGCGTGCTGACATGCTCTCAATCGCAATTATGTTCATTTAGCCTGGAAGGATGCTAACATTTGGTAATTAGCACTAAATGCAAAGTAAAGCTGAGGCTGATGGAAAGGTTTTTGGTCAGAAACCAGACTAAAATGTTGACCTGATGATGGCGCTACGTGAATTGTTGAGGATCACCAAAACTATTACAATTAATTCTGACGCCGACATGAGTGTCTGTATCAAATTTAATGGTAATCCATTCTTTACTGTGCTTTAATTTATATCCTAGGAAGGCTTCTGTAAATCAAAATATGAATTAGTGCATGCTGTTGCAAGATAACAATCGAAGGCAACGTGGATGAACATACCTGCATTTTTATCATCTCAGAGCATTTTTAATCAACTAAACTGATGTTCAGGCACTAAGAGGACACAGCCGAGACAGATTTTAGTGATTCAGGATGCCAAAATCTAGTGGAAATTATGACCTTGCGAATGTTTGCTTATTCCTCATCAACAAAACGCTTGTTGTCTTCTTTCTCCCTGAGACAGTAGATTTAAATTTGAGTTGTAGCCATGGCAAGTCTTTCTTTTTACATGCACCATCATGCACTAAAGTGTCCTTCTCTCAAAACAGATTATTTAGAAAAATGTGCTTTCCTTTTTTAGGTAAAATGGCTACCACTTCAGTATGGCCTCCCACAGTTCCTGTCAATCACCACCGATCACAGTTCACACATCCTGCCTCATGATTTTATGTATAAGCACGTGGGAGTATCAATGTAGTGTACATTCATGCATTTGAAAACACGTGGGAGTATTTTGTGTGTGTGTGTGTGTGTGTGTGTGTGTGCATACGTGCTTTTGTGTACTTAAACATGTTTGAATGATGATGTTTGTGAGTGTGTGTGTGTGTGTGTGTGTGTGTGTGTGTGTGTGTACAGCAGAGAGGCAGGATAAGAGGAAGGCCTGAGATAAAAGCAGATAGCAGAGCAGAGCAGCAGAGAAGAGCGGGATTAGTCTCATAGTCCAATCAGATAAGGATTACCCAGCTGGAGTATGCCCACCCAGGCTAATGTCCCGGCCCTAAAGTGGCATTACACTGTATTATGACACCGATCCACTGTACATCCAGCTGCATGGGCCGGATTACAGTTAGTCACAAGTTGAGAGCAGCGTGGATGGAAAGTGTATTCAGGGCCTCGCAGCCACTTGTTGAAGTAGAAACTGAGGTTTCTCTCCTCCATCAGGACGGCGTCACGACTGTGGGCTGCCTCTCCCCTCAGCTGATTGCAGCTTGTGTAAAGTGACTGAGCTCTATTGCACTGCACTGTCACTGCCCTGCAGCCAGCGATGGATGGGATTCATTTTGCCCTCGCCTGCCTTTCATTGGAGCTCCGCTGAGACTGCAGACGGTCACTGCCGAACACGACTGTTTTATTGGTCTCCACCTTGCCCTCTCTATTGCCCACTAAGGCCAAATTACAGGCCAGACATTACTGGATTAGGCTGAGGCCGGAACGGAGCAGGACTCCGGCCTTCGGTCGTATTGCTGTTTCCATTTGTTATAATTCTTCAGTTACAGCGATGTGCATCAACAGACTCTGGTACCCGGGTATCAGTGTAGAGTTCATTGATTGTGTTGGAGTGCAGCCTCAGGTCTGTTTAGATTTGATACCAGTGCTGTTATGGTGTAGCACTTTAGACAAAGCTATCATGTTAACGTCCTATAAACAGTCCTGTATTTATGATTTAAACTGTTTCATTATTGTTAAAGTTATTCTCCCACTGACCTAACACTTGCCTATATGTAAAGTGTAAACCAGCAGATAGACCAAACAGCTTGGGATTAGAAACTACGGCTAGATTCTGGTCGTTACAGATCATAATCCAAATTCTTAAAAAAAATCACTTTGAAGTCCCCAGATCTATTCTATACATGATCAAGAGTCTTAACATAAGAGAGAAATAAAAATAAGTATCCTGTTGTGAACAAGGAAACACCCAAACGCATCCATCATTAGTATTAGCACTGGACATGCCGATCACTTTATACCCCGACTGAACAGCAGGGTCCCTTCAAATTAATAAAACATTATATCCTGAATCAAACTTCAGAAGACAATGAGGGTTTAAAGTACACCCAAAGGAGCCCCCCCCCCCCCCCCCCCCCCCACCCCCACCCCGCATATTAATAGTCTTGGTAGCTTCGTGAAGCAGCATTCGTCCGTCCTGACAGAGTCGCTGAGACGAGATGGACAGTCGACGGGTGTGATGGCATGGTAATTGGTTTAGTGTATGATTAATGGCTCAGATGGGAAAGGGGCTGTAAACTTCGGTGGCACTCTCCCATAAATGCTGTCACCCGCTCAGCGTGGAAACATACCCCCCCACCCCCACCCCCGCGGTCTAGAGAGTAAGGGGCTCGGCTATAAATTACAAAAAATAAAAACAAAAGAACAAGCATTGAAGATGGGACATGCGTCAAAGAGGAGCAACGTTTCAGTTACTACATAATAATTATCCCCTCTGACCCCCGACACATCGTCATCATCACAGCCAGCAGAACTGCATGTGTGTGTGTGTGTGTGTGGCTCTAGCCTTGATTTACACGTGTTATTTTTAGCTGCAGTCGGTCCTGTTGGGTGGGGTCTATCTTTATCCTACATGACCAGAGAACAAATCAATACAAAACATACCCTGGGCCAGTCTTTGTGTAAGCATACTGTGCGGCATCAGAACATGATAGGCGAGGACTGTTGACTGCCTGCTAGCACAAACATTTCCATGTCTTCTTGCTCCCGTAACTCAACGTATTTCCATTTGAAACTGGAACTTTGGGATGGGACAAAATGCAGCTCAAATCCACATGTTGCCTTGGAAGGTGGCTCTGTCGCAACCAGTGTGAGCAAGCATAGTTGCTAGTGACAGATGGAAACAGCTTAGCAATAGCATCAAACACAAGATGTGTATTCAGCCATGTTTTGTCGAATTTTTAGTACATAAAAAGGATGAAGGTGGAGACGCAAATAATGCTGTGGTTTGAACATTTAAGTAGAAAGCTATAAATGTTTCAAAGCCATTTTTCAAGCCTTCAGGTAATGGACAGAGCCAGGCGAGCTGTTAGGATGACTGGTATAAAACATTAACAATTTGCAAGGCATACGATTAATTGGATTGTTATCTACAAATGCCAGCTACCAACTATTTTGATAACTGACTTATAATTTAAATCATTTCAGGTAAAAAAATGCCAAACATTCTCTGATTTCAGCTTCTCAAATGTGGAGATTTGTGCCATAAACTGAATATCTTGGGTTTTGGAGTAAAGCTCAGATAAAACAAGGAATATGAAGGCACCACCTGGAGCTCTGGGAAATTATAATGGGCATTTTTCACTATTATTTGATTGAGAAAATAATCTGCAGACCGATTGATAATGAAAACAACCATCCATAAACCACATACAAGTTGACCAAACTTTTCAAGTGGCTGCAGTGCTCAGAGGTCAGAGGTCAAGAGCAAAAGTAATGAAAATGTGTGTCTGTATCCACCGTAATCTGACTCCACCTCCATCCTCTTGTACTATTCGCTACTGTTCATCAAACAAATGTTGTTCCCTCGAAAATGTAAAGTTTCCATGTTAAAGCGGCTTGAATAACCACTCGATTTTCAGTGAGATTGCACTCTGATTACATAGAATTGATCCTCTTACAATGAAAGTGTAATTACCAGCAGACCAATCTCTGATTCCATCGCAGCAGAGCTCCTCTCCGTTCCACTTCACCGGCCGTATCCTTAAGCTGTGGAAACATCCCAAAGAGACCCTGTAGTAAATGATAATTAACTGCAGATACAATCCATTCATTTTAAGGAGGTGCGATTCACTCCTGGTTTTTTTTTTTCCTGCAATGGCACGGAGAAAGTACGACAATCTGCCTTTTGATTAATTGGTGGTGTCCGTGGTGCAGTTCATTTGCAATCTATTACACCGTATTTGCTTTGTGTCAGAACGCAGCCCAAACACACTGCATCATCTCAGAGTCGGGGGGAAGGAACAGGAGCAGAGTTAGAGTCTGTGTGGTGGCTTTGCCCCGGCTGAATGTATGACCGCCTGCTGATAATGATACTAATGCTAATAATAATAATAACAGTAATGGTTGTGTAGTGGATTATCACGGCTGTGAGGATTACTTCTTTGACCCTGATTTATTCTCTCTGAGCTCGTCTGTGAGTGAAGAGCAGTTTTGATGTAGTGGGACTTTTATGCTCCCAGTAAGTAGCATTGTCATCATCGATAATATTTCATGGTTTTTTCTTGTCATCCATGATAGTAAACTGTATATCTTTGGGTTTAAAATTAAAACAAGACCGATGAAGACGTCACTTTGAGCTCTGGGAACTTTTTATGCAATTTGCTGACATTAAACGAAAACCTCAACGCATAAAACCAAAATGGTCGGCAAAGTGTGATTTGGGTGAAGTGACCCATTGACAGTGTTTCTTGTATGAACTAACTGAATACTGAGATTATTCTAGTTGTGAAGCATTCTCCTAATATACTTGTTTTGAGCTGTGTTAATTTTTATTGTCACAATGGTGAATTTTCTGCTGTGATGCAGTAGCTAAATGGGATCCTAATAAACAAACAAACAAACAGAGCTGAAGAGAGCCGACAGAGATGTTCCCACCCTCTTAGCACCTTGTGGGAGAGCTGCTGACAGCTCTGGTCGCAGAGTCTGCGGCCTGGACCGAGGCAGGAGGGGCCGAGGGTTCCTGTAGCGGAGCTGTGGGTCACCGCTCGGGGCCGGGTGGAGGACGGCTGGAGGTGACGCCAGCAGGGCAGAGTCTGAGTATGACAGATGGAGAAGTGAGCACAGGCCGAATACAGAGGGCAAGGAGGAAGGAAACAGATAGCACGATGTACTTCTACAGTACACAGCCGGTCAGAGAGGCTGAAGGTGATCCGGTCCAGCTGGCTCAGGAAAGCACAGGTGTGTGTCTGTATTTGAAGTGTATATATACAAGGCTTTGTGGTGTATTTAGATATCAGATGTCTTTGGTCTTTGGACATCCAATATAATCGATTTGTTTTCTGTGCAACAATGCAAAGAAACCAGACAGCGTTGTAATTTCAGACAGACAGTTGATCTGATGGGATTGATTTTTTTCAGTTTAGGAGTCTGGACTGGAGGGCAGAGGCAGTAACAGGTTATGTTTTGCTCCTCCTCACCTGTGGCCTCCATGTTTAGCTTACTATCAGCCAAAAGATAATAATAATAATAATAATAATAACACTTGGGCTTTTTTTTTGTCGATTAATCAGCTGCTTATTTTGTTGATTAATTGTTTGGTGAATTCTCACATTTGACAACTTGGAACAAGCAAATGTTTGACTCAAACAAGTAATCGGTTTTCAAAGTAGCTGCAGATTAATCAGTTTATCGATGCATCTGTAAATAATACACATTCAAGTGTGAAAAATCATCTCACCTTCATATACACATCATAAATTATCAGTTTGGATTCAGCACTCAAGACATTTTGTATCTCTTAAGTTGGGCTCATAATAATCATACACTGATCACAATAGTTTAAAATGCTGTAACTAATAGAAAGTAAACAGAGAAATGCAAATAAGCTGCTGATCATGTTCTACAGTCTAAATGGTTTTGTTTGCACTACAAATTTTATGATTTAGGTTTACATACAGTTTTATTTTAGCCACACTCAGCTGTTTGTATTCATTTTTTTCTTTGGCAAAACCAGTAAACAGTAATACTCCACAGCCATGCTAGCAGCTCAGTGAGGCTGTACTTTTGAGCCAAATGCTAACACATCTTGGCTTAGCATGCTAACATTTGCTAATTAGCACTGACACAAAGTACAGCTGGAAAATGCATGGCTGTCCATCCAATAGGTGTTGAGATATTTCAGTCTGGACCAAAGTGGTGGACCGACTGACAGACCAACATCGCAATCCTTGACGATAATTGGTTAAATAAAAAATAATAATAATGCAGTTTTATTTTACTTTCAGCTAGATATTTGAGTGATGGATTTTTTTTTGTCCACTTTCCAGACTTACTTTGAAAAATGAAAACAATGAAGTTAGGTTTGGTGTCTTCAGAGCTATGGCACGTCCTTTGGCAGCCATGTTGATAGCGAAGCCCCGGAGGCACCAAACTGGCCTTTGTGCCCGTCTGTCTGTCTCTGAGGACGTCAGAGCTGCCTGTCAGTGTGACGCTGCTCAGATGGTCGTGTTTACTGCACTCCAGAGTGAGTATTTACTGCAGTCGACAGGGCTGGCAGACCCCACTGTCACAGCAAATGGTGCTGTTGGGAAAACAAACAGTTGTAATGAGACTGTATCTGTCAATTGAGACTGCTGAAAACCGCTTCAATCCAAAACACGAGAGCATAAGAAGGAGAAAGAGACAAAAGGTTGTTATGTCACAGTGATGAGTTCATTGACGAGGTTAATCTACGAGCAATGGAAGTTTGACATTTTGGTTTAGTATATTTTGCTGTGCGTTGGGTACAATCTTCAAACGACTGAACTGCACCAGCAAAAAAATATTTTTTCATTTTAGCAAATGTTGAATATCACCTAACTTTAATTGATTTAGACGCTGTTTGTTCTATCACTCACACGTCTAGCCGACCAGCTTGACAGAGTAAGTTGGGTGTTTAACCTGAAGGATGATGATTTAATAGGCTTCCTACAGGAAATGATGTAAACCTGGTGTCTGGGAAAGGCTGACATTCGATTATTCATGTCTGTGGAGGTGTGTGACTCTAACGCGTAGACAAAGCATCCGCCGAACCGCTGACGAAGCTGCTGATTTTTGCCGGGATAAAAAGACAATGCCACACTAATCTGCAGATCAGAGCGAATCAGGGAATTTGTCAAAATGAAGTTGCCGTTGTTATCATCTCCACATCCTGATGTAGGCGAGGATAAGGTGTTGCTAAGTCCACTGAGGAGGATGATGTAATTTCCAGGAGAGCATGCTGCTTCTCTCCTCCCCCTCTCGTCTGTCCTGTGTGTGTGTGTGTGTGTGTGTGTGTGTGTGTGTGTGTGTGTGTGTGTGCATGCAGGCATGTATGTGAGCACTCACCTTCATGTCTCTGTTTCTGAGAGCAGTAAGGAACAGGATGAATTTTTAATGAGGAGCAGCGCGGCTTCCCTTTGCTCCCTCAGATCGCTTTCCAAGACAGGGAGTCTCTCATGATCATAGCAGCATGCACACAGGCATCTCTGGGTGAAAAGAGTCACACACACACACACACACACACACAGACAAATACATTTTCACCTGGAAATGACCGCAGATGTCATGCAGATGTGAACTGCACATGTATGCTTTTTCTGCCTTCTCAGCAGCGTGGATTTGAGTGTGACACTGGAGTTGCTGTGAGCCTGACAGTTGTGTGTTTGTAATCAGCCTGTATTGTGCGTGTGTGTCTTTGATGTGTCATGCCGTGACATCACCACGGCGAGGGCCTACGCTGCTCCGGTCTTTAGGATGACTGCATGAACAAGTTGTGAAAATGAATCTTTTATTTACCCACAGTGTTCTTCATACCACTCGCTCCGGGGCAGCTCGGCCGCAAAGTCAGAGCACAACTAGTATTGAAGGCTGCGTGTCTGGGAATAAACTGAATACAACAGCCTACAGGCTTCCCTTCCCAATCCACATGTCTGCATTGATCACTGAACAAAATCTAATCATCTTTGCCCTGGATGGCGCCATGCCAATTTGAGTTAAGACAATAAAATGGTGAGAATTAGCAGAGCAGTCTGATTAAATTATGTGAAATGGGCACATGTTGTGGGCATGTGGACATTATGTTCTTCACAGGGATTGAACATGGAATATAGAGCTGGGTGCCGTTTCAACCTTTCAAGATCAATGCTAATACAACACTTCATAGTTCCTTATGTAAAAACATTTTTCTGTAACACCTTTTACAAAACGGGCCTCTCAAATGCTGCAGTGTTTAATGCTTTAATACAAACAGCCAAGATTATTGCCTCAATAAAATACAGTTTAAATTTAATGATATAATATGTAAACAATAATAAGCCACTGATAAAGCATTTGTGGACAACTTCAGCACCTTACAGTCAATGCAGACACAGTTTGAGTGACACTCAAAGCTAAAAATAACATGTCTTGGTCAGAAAAGCACAGGTGTATCTAATAACATTAATATTATTAGATATGTATTCCAGTAGTGTGCCAATGACGTAATCATAATACTGAGCATACAGGCTTACTCATTAATGTTATTAGTTACACCTGTGCTTCGCCTGCTGTGACAAGACAAAGTATCGTCTTTGAAAAAAGGCCAATTTGGCCTTTTCTGTGAAACAATTAGGTGCAGACATGTAACACAACTTTGCTTAAGATTAGAGTTACTTTTTCTGGTGTGGAGTTAAAGACCGCTTCACTACAGTTGGAGAAACATTTTTGTCTCGGTTACAGGTGCATTCATTGATTTTTGCCGGTAGGGGAAAGAAAAGAAACTCACAGAAACTCAACCCTGAGAAACCACCTGGGCAACGTGTGCATCCCTTTCAGTCATGTTTTTGTGTACCTGAGTGGTGTAAGTCAAATATTCATCTCCTTTTTGCTCTGGTTTGGTCTCTACCAACAGCTGAGAAGAACATCTGGTTCTTTAGTTGGTAGATGTTTTCTTCACCAGCCACTCGGTTACTTTGCTCTCTGCGATTTCACGTCATATCGTTAAGTAATTACAAGCAACCCAGTCGGAAAAGCCTTCTAGTTCCAGTCAGGAATATCGGTAATTTGCAACATGGAAACGAACTTCAGTGTCAACAAACTGTTTGCAAAATGGCTGCAAAGCCACCATTAATGGCAGTTGCATCTACATAAACTGCTCCAAATACGTTACACAGCAAAAGTAGCTATTACAAGACGACAAGACTCGTAACAGCAGTAAACGTCTTGGAGCACTTCCAAGTCGGAATAGGGAGGTTTTCCTGTTCTTCCCATTCTGCCGACATTGCATGAATGCAGCATTGGCTTGTCTGAGCTTGTTTTCTGAGTTAATGAGAATGTATGCAATAATGATAATGAGTATGTGTGAGCTCAAAAAAAAATCAAAGCAGTCAAAGTTAAAGCAGCTAAAAGCTAGTTTTGTGTTAGCTCTCAGTGGATCTGGCAGCATTTCATGTTAACATCAAAGTGTTGCTTAATTCAGGTTTAAGGTAGAAAAACATCACGTCGACAACTTCACTCACAGTTCAACACCTGCACAAGTTGGTAGTCAGCCCTTTTCATTGTTGAGGTCATAGCAAGAGCAGTGCAGGTGTAACAATATGCACAATACCAGGATCCTGGAGGTGGCTCACCTAAATGGAATGCAGCCATTATTAATGTTATCAATTACACCTGTGTTCTTTCTGCTATTACATGTCAAAATATGCGCAGGGGAAATGATCTATTGACGCAGTATTTTTTTTCAATGCCATATTTCAGGGAACACTATTCTAATACTAAGACATTTTCCTAATTTTGGCTGGAATTTATCAATTTGTGACCATTCAGAGCCAGATGTACAGAGATGTAGCAACATCCCTCACAACTGTGGAAGAATATGGACTGTTGGTGTGTTTCATGGATTTTCTAGCTTTCATCGTGCAGTGCAGGTTTGGTAAAACATTGAAGCTGTCAGAAAGCGCTGTTTTATGGATCCTTTCAATAGATTTTTCAGCACAAATAGACCATAGTAAAAGAATAATTGGTCATTAAGTTGTACTTAGATTGTAGGCTATAATGTAATTGGTGGTACTGTTAGTGATGACTGGCTTTGTAAAATGAAGCAAAAGTAAATACCAACAGTGACCTTGTTTATCGACACTCTTCATCTAGAAGATCGTTGCATCTCTGATCTATTTTCTTTGTTTACGCCCCTCTGATTCACCCGTCGTGTTGCATATGTGTTCATTTCAGCGACTGTTACCGCTGCTGTATATATGCCCTTGAAAGGTCACTTGACAAAAAGGACATTTGCTGATCACAGTACATATTTCATTTCTCTCATAAACTGTATAAAGTCAGAGAAGCTCTGTGTGTGTGTGTGATTCTCAAACAGCAAATGTAGGTCATACTTTTCTCCAAACGTCAAAAATGTGCTTGTAGTACGCAGAGAGACACGCGCGTCACGAGCTAACCACATACAGGCTTAATTAAAATGATTACCCAATAGAATTAAGTGCCGATCACACATCATCATCTCCTCTAACCTGACCCCCTTCCCTTTTTTTTTGGGAGGCCATAATATTAAATTTCCTCAGCAGCTACATGGGGACTTAACTGAAGAGAAAGTCACAGTTAAGGATGGGAAGAGGAATCAAAAGAGGCAGTGAAGAATTGGTGGGGAGAAAACTGTGTCTTATCAGGTCGTGAGAGGAGGGGAGTGGGTGTATGTGGGGGTGGGGGGGTGAGGGATGGCAGCAGGTTGCGAGCACACACACAAACACATATAAACACATACAGTACATACCCAGCAGCATTTACATAGATGTAATGAAACAGGGAAATGGATGAATACATGCCTCCATCCATCTAGCCATCTCGCCTGCCCGCCCTTGCTGCCTTCCCTTAAACTCTCCCCTTTTTTTCCTCCCTTCCTCCTCCCAGCATGCCGCGCTGCTCGCCGCTGCAGCAGGGCAAGAGATGACATGTGGACACTCAGTGAATTGCCAATCGCCACCGAGAGAGAGAGAGAGAGAGAGAGAGAGAGAGAGAGAGGGGAGGTGGTTTGACGCATCCAGACTGCAACCATTGGCTTTTTTTTCCTACATTAAAGATTAGAAAAAAAGAACTGCAGAGAAGCACTACACTGAATACTGGATGTACCCCCCCCCCAACTCCTCTCCCTTTCTCCTCCCTCCAAGTCTCTCCCTCCTCACCCCTTTGCATCTCTGACCCTCTCTCATGCTACCTCACCCTCACCCTCCCTCTCTTTCTCTCTCTCTCCCTCACATACTTTCAGCTCAGGAAGAGAAATCAATAGCCACAAATTAATCATTCTGCCTTGGGCAGTCCAAAGGAGGAGGTGGGGGGTGAGTGGGGGCGCCAGAGAGCGGGGCGTTTAGAAAGCTACAGAAAGGTATTAAGAGACTTTAAGAATTTGGGGATTTTGGGACCACACACCCCGACTATAAGAGGAGAGTGTTGAAACGCTGCAATAGGTGTGTTGAAACTAAAGCTACAAAGCTGTGAACTGGAGTTTGGGGGGCGTTAAAGGGACAACAAGGAAATCCAACTTGCCACTGTGAAAGTTTACTTTTGGAAACATGATTCGGATCGTGTTTGACTGTTCAGAGTTTGACTGGATCCATGTAGTACTGCTGATGTAGGATGACATCACCAAAACTGTCCAATCACAGAGTTTCCTCTCCGTCTGTTTGACCTCACGTTTATGTCCAGACCAGAACCAAAAGGCACCATTGGTGTGAAAGTAGTGGGCAGTAACATTTCACAGAAGTCTGCAACCTTGCAACAAAAAAAGTGATCTTTTTTTCTCACATTCATTCTTAAACTTATTTTTCAAGAAGAAGAAGTATCCACTGTACTTTAGATATAACGTGAACATGGTAAAATACTTGTGTCTGAATGGCTGGCAGGTGTCGTATCGTATATGAGGACATATCAATCAGGATGTGGCTGTCAGAGGTGGAAGAAGTACTCAGATCTTTTACTTCAGTAAAAGTAGCAATATCACGGTGTAGAAATACTCTGTTACAGTCATGCATTTATTAGCATCAAAATTTAATTAAAGTACTAAAAGTAAAAGTACTCATTATGCAGAATGTCCCATTTCAGAATCATGCAAATTATATTATTGGATTATAATTATTGATGCATTAATGTGTACATCGCTTTAATGGTGCAGCTGGTAAAGATGCAGCTAATATACAGCTTGCGGATTTCCGGCCGGGGATTAATAAATACTAAATTTATTCTAATCTATAAAAATACATCATAATTTTTTTTAAATTTAATCTCAATCTGCAAAGTAACTAAAGTCATCAAATAAATGTAGTGGGGTAAAAAGTGCACGCTGACTTTAGTATGTTTATCATATAACAAGGACACACGGATGATTTTCAGAGTTGACAAACAGGACAATCTTGCAGAGACTTAGTGTATTTCTGGATCGGGCCGGTGAAAGATAGTTGAGGTGATTTGCTGAGTGAGGAGGTCAGCCTGTATTCTCTATGATGACCTGTAAAATAAGAATCTCTCAGGCACGGCACGTCGTGGATACTCAGTAGTCACTGTTCATTTTGGTTTTTCCAAAGCACTTCCATTTTACGACACACGTTTTGGTATATTTTAAAATAAGGGTCGGAACTTATTAAAGTAAAAGTGAATAACTCTGCATTTTAGTGTTCAGATATATTAGACAGCCTCAGACAATTCAATTTGTAATCTTGGGCATAAAGCAGCTGTCTCACAGAGCTGGAGTTTGTCTCTCCTGCTGATGTGTGATGCCGGGCTGAGTTACAGAATTGCACCTCAGAGAACTTACTGTAATTGGCAGAGATGGGAAAGGTGACTTTGACAGTGTGAGCATGCATTTTCCGGTTCCTAACTGTTATCTCTGCTTTTAAAATGGAGCCCGGCTTTGGTGGAAAAGCTCAAATATCCTTCGGATGAGTCCACAAAGTCAGTGTGCAGTTTGCTGTCGATGGAGCAGCTGCAGGCTGCACGTTTTGATGACATCAGACTCTTTAGCTCGGAAAGAGAGAGAGAGAGAGAGTTTCACGATCACAAATATTGATCAGCCTGTCCGAAGCCCTAGGAATCATGTGAATTTGTAAACTGAGTAATGTTTCCACTTGAGAGACGTCCAATAGTATCCAAGACGGCAAGATTTGTAATGTGGGCATGAGATATTGTGTTTACAGTAAACGAGCATTAGTCACTCTCACAGGCTTATTTCCCCCCAGCTGCCCAAAGTCCTGCCGCCATATTCATCACCACCCGAACGTAACTGCATTTACCTCACTTCACCTTTATTGGAAATTGCTGCTCTGAGTTTGGCTTTTATGCCTCTCCGCGCGTTTGTCTTTGTGCTAAGACTTTGTTATCTCTCCCCAATAACCTTATCTACTGAGCCGCTCAAGTGTTGCTGAGGTCTGCAGTTTTCAGGAACAAGAGGACGCTGATGGAATTATTTAAACTGAGTGAAACCTCTGTTTAAATCATTATTTGCAGAAAACTATGAAGTGCTGAATGTGGAGCTGAACGCTTCAGACGTGAGCAGATACATGTCTTACTGCTGTAACCACTGTTTTTGGTGAGAATGATATCAAGTTTAGCGTCTTATTCAGGGTCACACGGTTGCTTTGTTGAAATTCTTATCATTTGTCGACCACTATAGAGCGCAGGGAGCATACGTCTAACCAAAAACCCATTAACATTCCAGGCGAGTTAACTAATTTCTAGGTGTTAGGACTCACTAATGTTTTGATGATGGCATGAGCGGTGTTTTGCAGTGATTCCCAACCATGAACTTGTACCTGGGGTACATATGCGGTCACCAGGGGAAAGCAAAAAACATTTAACTTAACTTTGTAACTTTCAACACCAAAAGTAAAATGATTGAAATAGTCAGCCAAATGGACAGTTCAGTTGTATGAAAACATTATTGTAACAACATCCGCAATTAGCAGTTTTAAATAACATGCAGTTTGAACTCAAATGAATAAATTAGGAACATGATGAGTGTCAATAATGTCTGGGAACCACTGGTTTACTGTGTATTTGTTTGATATTCTGAGGTTATTTGAGATAAGGTTTGGTCTTGCCTGATAGGTCACTTGGCCTCAAAAGATTTAAGTGAACAAAAAGTGGGTTGAAATTTTCCACAACTAGACTTGAAGCTTGCGTTGAAAAAAAGAAGTATGTTCCCCATCTGCCAGTTCTCACTCCCCTCAAAACAAACAACAAGTACTGTGTTTGCCTGAGGAAAGGCCTCTCTGTCTCTCACACACACAGTAATACAGGCACAGTGGTGGTGGGAGTGAACTTTTATCACACACTTTTCAGAAGAGAGAAAACACAGAAAAGGAGATGAGGGCGTCCTACAAAAGAGAGGAGAGCGAGGCTGTTGAGATTAATATCATATGCTGGGAGGAGAGGGATATCAAGGACCAGGCTAAAGCAAAGAGAGCAGAGACACAATGAAAACCTTACGGGCTTCCTTATGAGCTCGAGGTAATGAAATCGGACTGAGGAGAAGAGTAACTACAGATGAGGCGACCAGATGAACAAAACCTCTGGAAGGTGACCATTAGGTGGGAAAGCACTTATTCACTTTCTTGCTGAGAGTACGATGAGAAGATCGATGTCTGTACAAGATATATGAAGCTGGAGCCAGCACGTGGTTAGCTTTAGCCTAGCATAAAGACTGGAAACGGGGAAACAGTTTAAGCGGTACAAAGGTAGGATTGGGTGGTTGTATTGTATTTCATGCATTGTGCCACTGCATTGTTTCTAAAAGCTACTTAATGGATTTTCAGCCATCACCACAAGCTGACATCACATCATCTCTGGTTTGGGAAGCATTCAAACAACGGTGGTACTCAGATCCTTTACTTAAGTAAACGTAGTAATACCACAGTGTAAAAATACTACATTACAAGTAGAAGTCAAAATCTACTCAGGAAAAAGTACAGAAGTCGACCTCGGCGAGTTTGACCCTCAGTGTTTTTTTGGTGAAAATGCAGCACGACTTGCTGCTTTATTCCCCTTCTTTGTTCGCTGCAGTGAAAAGACAAATATGAGGGTATAAGAGGTGACATGAAGCCTTCCTGATGTAAATTGAACATTGAAACTGAGTTACGTTTCTCACAGTGGAAGATGTATCAGGAGCCAAACTCAGGTCAGTCAGTCAAGTGATGTTCGACAGCAGTCACACTAAGCTGTGACGCTGCAGTAATGTTTTGTTGCCGGCACTGAAATCCTTCCCACTGCGTCTCAACTTGTTGTGACTAACAGATTTGTGTACTTCTTCCACCCCTGAGCCCATAAAAGGACCGAGAGCTCATTCTTGATCTTTAAAAATCTTGCATAAGACGGTTGATCACACTGTTACCGCTTATCTATCGAGGAGTTGGCAGCGAGCGACTGGACCTCTTCTCGAGGATGTGGTGTAACTGAGCCTTTTCCGGATGATGATGACTTATCGTTCCATGTGTTATTAGCGAGAGAGATGGAATACAAAACATCCTGTTTTCATTGCAAAGAAAGACTGACATATGAACATAAGAGTGAATCATAATCACTGTAAATGCAGCCAACTGTAAAAAGTATCTCTCATTCCCCCTCTCAGAGAATATGATTATGGCTCTAATATTCAGGCTGGATGGATGGCTTGATGCTCTGATGAGCTGCAGAACGTTTCCAGCTCTTGTCATCTCTTCTGAACACACATGAGGATCTGCCTGAGCTTTATTTTTTAGGGAACTGTAGAACTGTGTTATCCAGCTCTGACGTATCAACACAAACCATCAGAAGGCTTGCGGTGATATATCAGGTGTGTGACTCGGCTCTGGATGCTCTGGAGGTATAACCTGATACTCTGTCGGTGCCACTGCAGGCAGAGGCCTGGCTGAGCATAGAGTACAGTGGGAATGTTCCTGAGTACTACGATACTCCACTATACTACTGTATTGTATCACGGCTGTACATGTTTACAGTTCAGGGATTCAGCTGAAATCCACAAGCAGAGCCATTCAGAGAAGTCACATTAACACACTCTAATTAACTTCAAGTCATACAAATTCTATAAAAGCTGCAAATATTTATATGAAACAACAAATTGTGAGTGTTTTTTTTATACTAGAAATGTCTGTTTTTGTTATGTGATTAGTTTAAAGCATTTTGGTTAAGGATGTAATGTGTTTTATACGTTTAGATAAGGAACAGCTGCTGAATTCAGAAAGATATTGGAAAGCTGTCACTTTAGTTTGATTGTATATGAAGTAGGGATGGGTTCCATTTTGGTTGTAAAGATTCGTTAACACTACAGGCATGTGCAAAGAAAAGAAAATGGCGACGTATAAACACGTGCTAACTCTGAGACAAAATCAAACAATGGCCAGATGCAATATTTGTGGGAGGGTGCTTAAATATTTATCTACTGTCCATCATGTTAAAGTAGTTATTAAGTGCCAATTCGTTTTTAGTCTAATCTTTTAAACTGTACTTTTATATTTTCATCTTTTGTGTGCAAAATATTTAAGTAACTAAAGCTGTCAAATAATCATGGTGAAGTAAAAATAGTTCACTCTGAATTTTAGTGGAGTATAAGTACCTCGAATTTGTACTTGAGTACAGTAATTGAGTAAATGTACTTTCCAGCACTGCCTGCAGCTTTATCAAACATCCTATCCATCATATTAGAGGCAGATACTGATGACTGTTACGTAATAAAAGGCCATCATCAGCCTGCTCGGTTTGTGATCCAACCTTAATAAGGAGTTCGCAGTACAGTTCTGCAGTACTTTTGTGATATTACTGTGAGTGTTGGATGATCATGTAAAAACACTACAACACACAGAACAAAGGAGAGAGAGAGATGTTCTTTATAAATAGTGTGCAGCTAAAGAGAAAACTTGTGTGCATATGGTGGTTTTCATGCCAGTGTGATGTGGTGAAGGGAAGAGTAGGCGGGTGGCTGAATACACAGCATATTTGGCTGGAGTGTGTGTGTGTGTGTGTGTTGCTGAGAGCAACGCTGAAGTGCATTCAACAGGCTGGGAGGGCGATCAGGACCCCCAACGCCCTGCAAACACAAGAGTGAGTCAGCCTGCTCTACAGGCCTGTAGTCCTGATCATTTCAACACCGAACACACAGCTAACAGATTACACAAGAGTGCGACGCGATAATATACGCTAATAAATACACAATAAATATACACACAAACATCATGGGGCTCTCCATATCCATCTTTAGTACGGTATCGCTCACACATGGAACAAAACCTGCGTGCGAGTGTGCAAATATCAAAGTGAAAGAGATGTAACTTATAATATAATATAAACAATACAGGAACTGATAATATAACAGGATTAATAATATTTAGGAAAAGTTATTCGTTGTTACATTGGTTATGGCTTCATCCATGATTTAGTTGATCTATGTATTTTTGTATGAAATAGTCAATTAAGCTTTTATTATATATTATATTGGCGTCATACATACAACTAGGCCCAGCTCACATGGACAAGACAATCCAGAAGACTGTAAATCATCTGTAACCAACTCAAACTATTTTTATAATCAGATCTTCAGATCGCCATTCTCTGCAACAAAACTCTTAAATCACTGACATAAACTTTTACCTGGATACTCTGGATAAATATGAATTAAATAGTCCATCTCACCTTCTTTTCTCAGCTTCCTCCACCGCTGTCTGTACGGCAGAATATATCATGGTTTTCCTCAATGTCCTACATTTTGGTTTTGACAAGATATTTTCAAACCATTTTTCTCCAAACTTAGAAGAAAACTTTACTTTTAACACAACACAATGATCCCTGTAGATATACAGCACAGATGTGTCCTGCTATTGGACCATATTACCCAGCATGCTCTCCTCTCTTTGACTGTTTTGTCCTCTTTGACTCTCAGTATCTTTTTCTGTCTTCATTTACATTTACATTACATTTTAATTGACACCTTATTCAAAGTGATTTACACTGAGTGAGCAGGTAGATGGTGCGGCGTCGTGCTCAAGGACACTTTGACAGGGTGCATGAACTTTAAGACTCAGGCCTGTGTTAATCCTTAGAATACAGTCGAACGCAATTTACTTTAGTTCAGTGTAAATCAGAGTTATTAATACGACGAGAAAGACGTCATCATTCATTCTGTGTCAGTGGGTCATCCAAGTGTAATTCCAAACAAGATTAATCTAAAGGTTTTTTATTTGGCTCAAACCTGGATCTTAAAGCTCAGAAACTTTTATTTCCAGTTCATTTTTACTGTTTGCAACAGGACTTAAAGTTGAAGGAGGGAAAAATATTAAACTGAGAGCCTGTAAGAGCTTGTAACTCTGTTTCATGTTTGCTGTATTTGCCACAAGGTTGCTCGGAAAAGAAAAAGAAAACACTTCCACATGCTATAGTGCTTTAGAAAATAATCCTGTGGGAATAACAGAATAAAAATATAAGTTTCACTAAATTCAATTCCCCAATTTAGAAACTCTTTTTGCAAATGGCAGCGAATATTGTTCAATTTACATTCTTATTCTTACACATTTATTGACATTTAATAACCAACAGCAAGTGGTTTACTGTAGATCTGAAACCATTAGTTGATTAACTGATTGGTCAATCAACAGAAAACTAATAACTGTGACTATTTTGATGATTGTTTAAAAAGTTTTTCAAGCAAAGATGGCAAAAAAAACAAAAAAACATTTGACAATTTGAAGACATCACGTTGGACTTTAGGAGAGTGTGATGGACATTTCTCTCAAATGATTAATCTCTTGGTTGAGAAAATAATAGTATAATAATAGTAATAATAATAGTTGTAGCCCTAATTTACTGTTTTTCTGATGTTGTCCAAAACAGTTAGTTCCTCTGCAGTTAATCCTAAAATGCTGCTCATACAGTAACATACATAACTCATACAGTTAATCGTTATAATCTGGTGAAACAGCTGCATCGACTGCGTTTGATTTGTGACCTTTTATAGTCTCCAGTAAAAGACCCCCCCCCCCCCCCCTTATATCTGTCCTTATTAATCGCAGTTGAGAATCCAGTTGATTTAAATAAGAGTGCAGCACGTTCATAAGATCAATGTGCAGCTCAGCCACTGTCCCGCTGTGCTCACGGTGCAGATTTTGCGCTGATACCGTGAGCTCAGGGCATGTGATGTAAATCACAGGAAAAGGCCGTCAGCGGGGTCAAATCATTTAAGGTTTCATCACAGCGAATGAGCATCAGCTACAACTTCATCATCCCCAGCGCGGAGAGGTGAACAATCCAGCGCGCAGACACCTCAGTGCTGCTGCCAGTTTATTAAAGTGAACTGAATTGAGTGTGATGTTTTCCAGGCTGTGGATATAAACCCGAGGTGAGAAAGTTTAAAGGACGCTTTGTTCTCCTCCTCAGATACAAAGCACAGCTGTGAGCTTCACTGCTAACAGAGAGCGGGAGCTTAACACACACAGGGAGCATTACATCACCCTTGTTTCTATGCAACACTAAGTTTGACAACAAGCTGAAAGCTATCTGATTAGCTTCAGCTAACCTAAAGTGATAAAAGGGGAGAAGCAGAAGTTAGAAATAGACGGGGAAAGATATTGATTGCTGTTTTGTTTGTGAGGAGGATGAAGGGTTTGTTCAGAGCCTGAACTTGAAATACACTTACAACAACCTTCTGAGAGTCTTTCCTTGCATGCCACATCCTGAACCGAGGATGCATGTAAACATTTATTTATTTATAACATCTCCTGTAGTCAGTGTCCTTGTGTGCTCTCACTGTTCCACCTCAAAGCAAACAAAGCTCCAACTCACATCTCCTGATCTCATTTGTTGGGGCTGAAGTGTTTAAAATGGAGTTTGAGCAACAGAATACACAACTCAGACTACAGAATACATCAGAAGGTGGTCGACAGCTGTTGAAAATGTGTAAATTGTGAGTGAGTGAAAGTTGAAGTGTGTATCTAGAGCTGCACTAGCGTAGATCTGACCGTTTTTTGATACTCGATCAGTTTTTTAAACAAAAATTCAAAGGCTGCAGATCCTCAAATGTGAATATTTTCTGATTTTCTTACTCTTCTATGATTGAAAAGTGAAGAACAAAACAAGCAATTTGATTAAACAATTAACTGATTAATGTAGAAAATTGGCCAATTAATTGACACTGAATATAATCATTAGTTGCAGCCCTACATGTAGTTGCATGTCAGTCCCCATCTCTCTCTCATCATCGTCTCTCCACTGTCTGTTATATACAATAAAATTAACAAATGATTTAAAGACAAAAAAGAAAATTGTAGAATATTTGCACTGAACCTTCTCCTGCACATCATTTATTTAATTTGGGAAAGAAACAAATGTTTGAGGATCATTAGTTGCCATGTTTTCCCTTTGTGGACGGTGTTAGCATGTCGCAGTGGACGCAGCTTTTAAATTCATGCTGGTCCATTAATTCAGGTCTGCGGGATTATGTGGAGGTTTGTTGGAGCGCGGTGCTGTGATGCAGGCAGGACTCGGCTCAGTCCTGAAGAGAGGACGCTTTAGGCCCTACAGCGGCATGGCGAGTTCACCTGATGGTGGGTTTAGCTCTCTGCCTCCTGCCCAGTCAAATAGTACTAGTAATATCCAGCTCGCTCTCTTTTTCATCATCTTGGCCAACAGTGTTTAGAGGCCTCAAGCTGCTACTGACTGAATTCTCTCTTTGTCCTCCTGTGGCCCCTAAAAGGCCCCTTTACACTTTGCGCTGAAAGTTGAGGTGACAAAAATATGGTAAAATCTGCAATCTTTGAGTGGCACTTTGGTTTGGAGGCAGGAGACACGACAGGAACCTCTGTTTTCTGTGTGTTTAGATGTTGTCATGGTACACAATGACAATGACACAACAGACAGTAGCGGTACAGCTGAGCAAGCCATTGAGATTAGTTGTTTAACTGGCGTCTCTCTGTGGTCGCATTATAATTTGTGATTTGGGTTGACGTCACCCCGTGGATGAGTCAGAGTGGACTAGTTCAAACTCTGCCATAGCATCCTAATTTCTATTCTGACGCTGAATTTTCATAATTTTACACCAGGTTTGGCAGATCGGAAGCAGCACTGAATGTTATTGGTCAGCGTTGCTGTTAACAAAGCAACATTTTAGAAGTTTAGCTTATTTTCTGGTGTTTACAAGCTCTTACTCACCTTCCTCTCGTTGATTGTCTTCCTCTTGACTGAGTCGGGCAATTTTCTCAGTCATTTCCTCTTTGACTCATTTTGACTTCGCCTGCAGCAAAACTGCATCCATCTTGCTGCATTTGCATTGTTCTATTGACTGTGTTCGTGCTGCCTCTAAATGTGGTTTCTCAGTTGATTTGGACTGTACAAATGAGAGTGTCGATGTGGAGGGTGGAAGCCAAAGTCCAGGGATGGAATAACTAAAGAAACACTAAACCAGAGTTCCTCCTCTCTTGTTGAAGTTGAGCTTATCTGTGAAATCCCTGATATCCATTCTAACTCTATTGTGCGTATCATGATTCTGACAATTTTTAAATGTGGTTGTTTTTGTTCCTAAAGTCTCAGAGCACAGGATCGCAAATAGATGCAAACCAGTCCCCCCCCCCCCCCGTGGTGCTGATTACATGATTGTGATTGGCGTAGGTGAGGTGTTTGCAATTGCTGTTATTAGCGCGAGGTGTTTACTTGGCCTGCGTTCTGGGAATGCCTCTCTCTGTGGGTGCTGCTGAGGGACTCTTCTGAGAACTGGACAGCTCTCGTTCCGTCTGACCAGAAGGCTGTGACGCACTCTGCTGTGACACCGGTGACTCACCGGTTCCCTGTTCCTGGATCTGTGAAATCTCATCCTACCCTTCATCGCGGTTCCTGCCCAGCTCCGTGACCTTGCATGTCCCCGTGTGTCCACACGTCTCGACGGAGATGCACAGATGGATCGGGAGAAATCCTCTGACATCTCCTGAGCTGAGAGAGATGCTGCTCGTCTCGTCTTTGTTTATGATATTCTGACACCAAGCAGAAAGGAGAGAGGAGGCCTGTTGTAAAGAGTCGGAAACAAAAAGAAAGAGCAGAGACCTGGGGCCGAAAAACAGAGCATAGATCTACATACATATATGTAGATCTATGCTCTGGAACTTGTGAGAACCCATAAGTCCTTGGTTCTGACAAGAACATTTTGGATTACACCAGTGAAAAGATGACATCACTTCAGATATCAGGCCAAACGCTCAGAGCACACAAGGCCGGCACCAGACCAGCTCCCGCATGTTACTGGGAAACTGAACTTATAATGTATTCCAAAACACTGTGCACACAATCTACAGTTTACACAGACAAATAACAAAATGTTCTACAAATTAAGCGAAACATATTGTTTGTTCAAGCCCTAGAAAGACACATAGAAGTGTTTTCTGATCTGAAGCCTCCCTAAAGCACAAATGACTGTTTTAGCTGTGGTCACGGTTTGGTTAATTTAGGCACAAAAACGACTTGGTTAGGTTCAGGGAAAGACTTCTTTTGGGGTTAAGATAAGTACTTTGTTAAGGTTAGGGGAGCTTCGAAGTCATGGTGACAATAACAAGCACAAGGTTAAGGTTACGGGGAGATCGTTGATTGATGCTATTTTAAAAAACTATGTTGACTGTCGGCTGTCAACGGTAAATGAACAGCGGTCTCCCGTGTTAATGTCTGATGCCACCTCCTGAGCGGTGCTGAAGTTTAGGCTCAGGAACTCTCCCCAAAAGAGGCAGAAACAAAAGCAGAAGCTGTGACAATGTCTACACGTTAAGTTCCTTTAGTGGAAAAGGCCTAATACAGTTTAAAGAAAGGAGACTATAAATAAAGAGTGATTTGAAGAAAAGAGACGAGGAAGCAGTGGGGTGAAGCGAATATGACGTCTGGCCCCCCTACAGGGTCGCTGCTCCTTTGGTAGTGGATCACAGGTGATCTCCTCCTCCCTTCCTGTTCCTTTTCCTTCAACACGTCGTCTCAGGAGTAAACAGACCCGCAGACCGCTGCAGCAGCTCTCAGCTCACCGACAGACGCAGATGTGGCGCGTTTCACGTCAGAAACGGCGGACATCCCGGCGTTCAGGGCAGAGAGGAGCGGCTTTGTTGGGAAAGTGCTCAGAGCCGAGCCGTGGGAGGTCAAATGACTGTCTAACATCTGTCAGTCATCCTCCAACGCGCCGAAACCTGACGGCACCTCGCTGCCTCCATTAGTCTGCCTCCCACATCCCCTACAGTTACAGCTGCTGTGCTACATACCTGCCAACTTCTCCGCGGCCTGCAAGATGCATCTTTATTTGCAAAGCTGTTAATATTGTATTCTTGTTGCTCCCCGCTTTTCTTTTAGTGAAGACAAAGTGAAATAAAAATACATAAAGGCCCCGAAAACCTATTTTCTCAATCAGCTTCTCACTGTGAGTAATGGGATCCAACATGAACAAGCAGATAAGCTTTGACACCTAAAGGTGTTTTTCTTTTACTTTGATTGTTGCTAATTTAGTCATGAATGTTTGATAATATAGCAAAAAACACTTGCTCTCGCTCTCGCGGTACATGTCAAATATATATTTTTAAAAAGTATGTTTGATTATTCATACATCTAAATCCCTCTCCCTTTCTCTTCCTGTAAAACGTTGAAGTGTCTTCTGATGACTCACCCTTCACTCGGGGGCGTATACATAAATTATGTCCAATCAAATGTGATCTGGAGAAACCAGCTACCCTCTCTCATCATGCAGAGATGTGAAAAACCAGAGACCACAAATTCTGGGTTCTGTTCCAGAAGGAAGAAAACCTCGTTCAAAATCCCATTGACATTTGTAGTAACACAAATAACTGAAACTCCAGCTTCAATACGGAGCTTTTCTCAACAGTATGCCCTGTTCACTCCATATGTTCAGAGGAGAAGAGGATATCCATTTATTCGTTTGTTTCATTTCCTGTTTTGTCTTTTAACTTCCAGTCGTTATTGTTGTCAAGTTAAGACACGGTCTACTATAAATTTGTCAGAGTTGGGAACACACACATCCACCACAGATCTCGGAATAAAGAAGACGACGCAGTTACGTTCACCGTTAACTAGCTTACGACCATCTTACAACTAGCTCAACTAGCTTGATTTGTGTTGCAGTAGTGCATTAGCTGAAATATTGCAAGAGCAAAATACAACTTTTCATCCAACTGTGTAATACATGTTTTAATTTGGAATAATTTGCTTGTTACACAATAACAACAAGCAAATTGTTATGGAAAAGGTAGTCAGTTGAGTCTCCGCTGTGTTTTGGATGAAGAAATATTGTATTAACACACATTTTGAAGGCCACACTCAGACAGCTTCTGTTATTGTTATAAACACATAATAAAACACTAATACCAACACATTGTCTAAATGAATAATTTATTCAGTTATGCCTCCTCCTCCACCTCCTGAACCTGAACTTGGATGAGGAAGGTGTGAGTGGAGGCAGACAGGCCTTCAGAGGCTTGTAACCAGGTCTGAACTGAGACTCGTCCATTCAAAATGCCTGAACTATTTGATCAGATGCTTCCTGAAATTATACCCTGTCCGCATATTCTGTTTCATTTTGGGACACGTCACACTTCAGCTAACTGTCATGTCACTGTGTCTTTAAGTCTCAACACAACAGTTGTGCTCAGGCGTTGACATGAAAACAGCATGTTTTCACAGGCCGTATGACGGGAGAGGGAGAACCAGTGCGTATGGGCCTCCCTGCCTTAGCAGGGTCATTACCAAGATGAATATAGTGATTATAAGGATGAATAAGGTGTGATTATGAAGATGAATAAGGCGATTAGGGCTATGTCACTGCTGCTAGGGCGGCTGTTCATTAGGGGGGAGAAGATGTCAGCGTGTAACATGCGTGAACCCATTACCTTTTCATCCATAGGGGATTTGTACGCTCATACCTATACATGCATGCACATAAGAATGCTGCAACGCCCTAACACCAGACCAGAGGAGACCATTTGTGATCATTTGTGCGGTTTAATGACCCATGCATGCAATATATCTCTCTCCATTGGCTGTTCGGAGCTATAATCCTGCTTATGTGTTTGACCCTAAAGGACACGAGCGTACCTGACTGCGCTTGCTGGTTGCTGCGTGGAGCTAACGCTAGCTTGCAGGCTGCCGTGCTGGTACTGTAACAGCAGCTGACTAATGCTGCATGCTGTGTCACTGGAGCCGCTGTGTGTCCAGGGGTTAAAGACACCTCACCGGCTCCGTCCATGTGATCCTCCCCTACTAGGGGCCCAGATAGCTATATCCATGGCAACCGAAGCGAGCGGTTCTGATGTCCACGCGGCAACGGCTGCCGTAGGGACTGAGGATGGACGTGGGAGGAGGGGGAGGATGTGGGGGAGGGTAGAGGGGGTTTCTGTATGCTGACACACTCGGTGGCTGCCTGGAAAGTTTTTGAGAATGCCGCCCACTGACAAATCAGAAGTGGGCTTGAATCTCTCTAACTCTCTAACTCTTTCTCTTTTAAACGGCACCTCCTACTCAGTCAAGAGTCCTCCTGACCCCCTGCAACCCCCCCCCCTCACTTCACCCTCCCCATCCCATCATGCACCTCCTCCGTGTTTGTGTCTCATCAAACCTTTGTCTCTGTCTGCAGCGCTGTGGCAGCTGTGATCATGTTTGATCACTGTTTGAGAGTTTCATGTGTGGGCAGAGCCGACCAGGATGTCTCTCTCCTTGGGCGTCCAGGAAGGATTAGTCCGGTTCTGCTCTTTTTTTACCTGCAGATATGTACAATGTAAATACAATGTGGAGAGAAAGGACTGTTATTCATGCACCCTGGGTATGATAAGGTGTGCTCGACCTGACATGGAGATAATCTGGGCAGCATGAGGCACCCCATGTGACAGTGGCAGCACCAGAGACCACAAGTGCAATAGCAGTAAATGATTTGGGTTATGGCAACTTAATGCCTCCAATTGTTTCAAATTGCCAGTAAGCTTGTGTTTGTAACCTTAATTTGAATTGAAAAACTATGTTGCAAATAAAAAGCTGCAGTTTAAATTAGTTTTTTTGAATCTATTCGCCATGAATCCCAATCTGATCTTTTAAGTTAACATGGGAGAGGTTCAGGGCTTAGAGGTGGTTGTGCATGTAAAGTTAAATTCATACCAAACACAAGCGGTTAACGTATACCTACAGGTTTTGATTTAGATTTTAGTTCTCGAGGAATTAAGTAGATTCATGGGGACTGGACCTGTCTTGGGCTGGACCAGGTAAGTCAGAGAGTCTATTGGGTTAAGCTATGACATTATTAATCATCTCAGAAAGAGACATAAAAAAGGTACCTTTAGGCAAAGAAGTTAGGCTTGAATATTATGTGCATCAGTCTCTCTGTTGTAGCTGCCCTGTAGTTCCTGGCTTTGTTGTGTGGTCACTTCTGTCATATTGGACACCGAGATAGAAGAGTTGTGGGGGTGGGGCAGCAAAATGAAGATTAAGCGAGAGTCATGGGCGGCGCCAGGCCATCATGCTTGGGGAGGCTATAAAATTCAATGGTCAAACATCACGGCTTCGGGGGGGGGGGGGGGGTTGACAGCAACAGCTCAACAAATGAAGAGACGCTTCTTGTGGAAATCAAAATTGTCTGGGTGGTGCACACACAGCACCAAACCTGTTGTTGGTTTTTTAACAGTTAATTAGTACAACGGCAGTATAAATGAATAATGAAAAAAATGTTTGGTGGAGTTTATGTGAAGTTTTTCATTCTCAAATCTACTGTCTCTCGTGTTCAGAAGGAAGCTGGTCAGTTGAGACGGGGCAATGACCGCCTCTTACTAACAGCCTACTGATTAATGAAAAGAGAAACAAAAGTCTCACCACTAAGTGAGACGTTTTAAGAAATTTCCAGCCTCTTAATAGTGCCGCCTATAGCGAGAGTCAAGGAAGGAGAAATGGGTTGTAGTTGCCTTAAAATTTGCAGAAAGTCCTGTCTTCCCACTCGGAGAAAGATGGCAAGAGAGAAAGATTTGGGTTTTCTTTCCCTGTACCTGTCTAATAACCAGGAGCCAGGGGCCGCGCTTGTGGTTTCAATAGCATTTGGAAAACCTTCTCAGCTGCATCACAGACCTCTTTTAACCAGTCAACACCTAAACCTTGGAAGGCTTCCACATTAAGCAGAGCTCAGCTGGAGCTGGTCCAAAACCCTGCACCTATATGTGAACATCAGCCCGGGGAAAGCTTCTTTTTAAAAACACAAATAAAGAGCAACACATCGACGTCACCAGCCCAGGAATAGCTTCTCCTCGAGGTTATGTGTTTGTGCCAACGGGGCCTGAAAATGGGCTCGACGCTGACCGGATAAACTCCAGGTCCCTCAGGAGCAGACCCAGAGCCTTGCTGTGGTGGGCAACTATAAATCTACATCCACCCACCCCCCCTTCTCTTTGCCACAACAACCCCCTTCTCTCCACTGCACTCCACTCTTGAGTGCTTCTCTGTCTCTCCAGGCTCTGTGGTAATGAAGTGCTTTATGGCTGCAGAGGACAGGAGGGGACGCAGGGGGCATGGGGTTAGCCCATAGCTCATTCCTACTATAGGGGGGCACGGTGGCCAGCGGTGACTGGGCTGATTGAGTAAGTCTGGACAAACCCTCCACCCTCCCCTCCCACACACTCATACACATCACCCGACCCCGGCACAAGGGTCCGAGGGGGTTTGGTGATCGCTCAATCCCAGCAGGAGATCTCAGATAACCTGCTCCTCCTGTTTAATGAATTATTACCACTTGATTTATGCTGTTGAGTCGGGCTGAGCGGGCTATGGTTACCGTCTGGATTTCAACACAATCGCAAACCTTGCTCTCGCTGAGGGTTTGTAGTTCAGAGGGTTTCATCTCTCATTTGTTGTGCTAAATTATCTGAAGCCCTTTGAGACTGTAACAGTGATTAAAGGCTACACAAATAAGCTTGACTCACTGACTTAAAGTCAGGAAAAACATTATTTCACCTTGTTAGTTAATTCTTCACGTCATGATGTTTGTCTTGAGAATTGAATGTCAAAAAATGTACAAAACCTTTGCCTTCTTGGATTTTAATATCCAAACCTCACTGAATTTCCTTCCTACTGAGCTGAATTTTAAGTTTTGCCCTCAGTGGTTTACCATCCCATCTACCAAAAGACATACAGTAAAAAAGGTGGTATCATCAGCTACACTACCTCGACCTCAGCTGTACTTTGTGTTAAGTGCTAATTAGCAAATGTTAGCATGATAGCACGGCTGTGGTTGTACTGCCCCTTCATCCACTTTCAGTCAGGTAAATGTGAATGCAAAAGCAAGACAGTTTTCATGTGACTTTAAACACAGAGCCCTTTAGTAATCCAGCCCACTGTGCTGAAAGTGTTGCTCAATGAATACAGGTGTTTCTCTTGGAGTGCTAAGTGTTTTGACCCAGCACACACCTGAGCCTCCAGTTACAACTCTCCATTCAACAGTGGTCCTCCTGCCAAAGCTCTTAATGGCCAAACGGCTCTCTCCACGCCTCGGCCCTGCGCTCACACTCACGTGGGGAGGTCTCCGAAATGAAAATGCCATTATAAAACATTTACCAGCCTGCTGAGTTTACATGTCTTACAAGAAAAGGACCGTTTGGAGCGGTTAAGTGTCACATAAATCTTTCAGCACGCTAATTGAAGTGGTTCCCCCAATAGGCCACTCTCCACAGCTGCTATTACAAATCGCACAACTGCGGATGGGACGGCCAGCTGCAAACCAAATCTTACACCCACTTGATAATGTTGTTAAGACACACACATGGCGCTCTGTGGATTGCTGCTGCCGCTAGTTTGCTCAGACAGCTCCACTGGGAGCGTGCAATGTAGTCGTATGTAAACACAAGTCATCTTTCAGTGAAATATGCTCTGAGAGGCGGCACAAGTGTGTTCTCCCCTCCTCTCCCTTCTCCTCTCCTGGAAATGCAACTTATTTAAAGCTTATTTAAGCAGGCAAGTTGAAGAGGAACATATTGTTATTTCCAGCAGCAGCCTGGGGGAGTAGGTGCAGGAGGCAGCGGGGTTACACCTACAGTATGCACCAGCTCACATCTGAAAGCTGGCGTGCTACAGCTAGCTGCCGAGCATCTCCACCAAAGCATCTGAGGATTACGCACTTTGAGCTTTATGCTATAGAGCTAGTTAACAGAGATCACCTTCCAGCTGTTTGGAACGAGCCCAGTTCTAATCTCCAGTCTGCTTCTGAAAGAAGAGCTTTGTGTCGTATATCAGAGCATCAAGTTCAAAACTGTGCAGGTCCGTTAAACTCTGAAGGGCTTTTTCATGGCTCAGCAATTACTGAGGCCTAAACTGTGACACTCAAACTTGATGTATTCCACCTCCCTCTCCATCTTCCCTCCCTGTCCTTCAAAACCTCTCTGTTCCCTGCCCTTCCTGTATTTATCTCTCTTTCTCCTTCCCGTTACATTGTCTTTCTCCCTGCTTTTCTCTGTCTTCATCTCTGCCTCTGTCTGGTCCTAATTGGCACAGAACCTGTTGATGAATATCAATAAGTGTTTTGTGAGCAAAGAGGAGACTGTAACCTTCCTCACATTAAGACATGAAACAAACAAAAATGCCATATTACGTCATATCGTTGCGCCCTCTTCTTCTGCGATGGTTTGATGGGTTTATTAGCGCCACAAACTGTTTATCACGTTGTGTCAAACTGCTGAAATTCACTTAACATTCATTCTCATTTTCCTTTACTAATTTTCTGGATATTCTCTTAAAATGTTTATCCACATTTGGATAGAAATGACATTGAGACAATCAAAACAAACATTTCCTCCATCTAAATGCATCCATCCTGAGCTGAGTCTCTGAACAGACGGCGGCGGTTGCCAGCCCGCAGGTAGCCCCGACACAAATGCTGTATTTGTGGTGCGCAGGTGGGAGAGCAGATCGAGGACGCTTTGATGGCTCTTTTTTTCCAGGTGACACTCTCTCTAATGTCTGAGTGGTCATCACCGGGGGGTCCCTCTCTCGCCGCTGCATGTGGGCCGTTCACAAAGTAATAACTGCACCCCGCTGTGCCCATCATGCCTCGCTGCCAAAACCTCCTCGGCAACACCTGGCACCATGGTAACCAACACCTGTTCACCTAAATAGAGGGACACTGGTGGGAGAGGAGATGAAGAAGTTAATGAAACGCTAATCTGGTCCAATCAAACGCCCAGGCATCTGCCTCCTCGCTGCAGCAGCAGGTTGCCGTAATGGCCACCTTATGCGCGCCTCCCCCGCCACGCCACCTTGAGTGACCTCATCGATGCCAAAACTCCAGTGAGAGGCCGCGAATAGAGGAGAGCGGACAGGAGGAAGTAGGATGGAGAGGAGAGGGAAGTCGGCATGCTGCTTCCTGGATGGACAGAGTAGCTGGACGGCGAGGTGTCAGCCAAATGAACGAGCTTTAAGAGACGAGGTTCCCTGCGCACAGCAGTTGGAGCGGCTCCAGGTCGCACCAGCTGCGCTGCTCTTGTTTACAAGCCAGCACCTGCTGCCGGAAAGACCTGGTGCTCAGGTCTGCTTTCTGAGGAGCATCTTCTGGTCTGTGTGCAGAGAAGAGAGAGGGTCCACTGATATGAACTGTTTTGACACAATCTGTGCTGACAATTAAAGAAACTGGAAAGTGTTTTGTGAGTTACTAAAAGGCAGCCGTTTGCAGATCAGCTGCTTGTCTTGTTGGTGCCGTCTCGTATGAACTCTTCTGAACTCTGTTTCTCTCTTTTTCCCAACAGGAAACTTCAAAGGGATGTGTAAACAGATAGACCACTTTCCTGAGGAAACAGATTACGAAGCGGACCCATCTGAGTACTTCTTACGTGAGTATCTTGTCTCCCTATTTTCACACAGAGAAATCCTGTTTGCACATTAGATTGATCTTGGAAGTGACCACGAGGACAAATCCCATCAGGCTTGTCTCCCCATGTTCTCCTGACATTTACTCAGAATATTTCTTAAATGCGTTCCACTTTTTGCTCTGTCTCAGACTGGAGCGCGGTGCCAGTAACTGCTCTTGGCCCGTGTGTCACTGCTGTCTCTGCCTGCTTTTAGCACGAGGCTGGCCAGGCTGAGTCCTGCCAAGCAGCTCGTCTGTTTTTACTGCTTGGCTGTGTGTAACATAACGTGCAGTGTTACAGTCGGCTGTGTACCCTGTAAACACAGCCCATTGATTTCTGCTCTCTTTCCCTTTGTGCAAGCAAGACTGAGATGCTTGTCGAACTCATTTGCCTGCTAATCCTAAAAATCACAACAGTGACTCGAAGCTCATGATGTACTGTTAGTATCGTTAGCTCAATAGTCTCTTCTGATTGGCCAATTAATGTGACTTATTTGTGAATCGCAGACTCCGCAGTCATGAAGTCGCCGAGTTAAACAGCAACATCTTGTGCTGAAATTGAAAGTTCAAATTAGAAACATGGAAGCTTTGAACCAATATTGCTTTTAATATTCTCATAGGCCCTTTTCATTAACACTTTTCATTACTGGTGAGAATGAATGGTAATCTTCATTTGTTTATGTCGCTATGGTTACCACTCTGCTTCAGTGTAGCCAACCGATGCTGAGGACAGCCGTTTCTATGGTCACTGTCACGGTGTAGCAACGGAAGCACGCTATGTACTTTTTATGCACACGCTGAATTAGTAAATCTACTTTTACTTTAGCAGATTTTAATTTAGTGTTCATTTTGGAAGAACAATAACTAAAAAAGTTTAGAAGCTCTGGTTCAATCAGGAGGATTTATTTTGGATGTCGTCTTTGTTGTAAAGCAATCTGTTAAAACGGCTTTGTTAAAGAACTTTTTTGGAGAGCATCGCTGCTTTGGCAGACCATTGGTTGGTGGATTATAACCGTATTGAAGAGTTTACAAGGACACATGTAACACAATAATATTACTTCTGCCTGAATTTGGATAATCTAGTCACCTCTCCTGTAACAGTCTATAACAAATTGTACGTTTCAGTAAATGTATTACTTTCTTCAGTATAACGAGTAGTGTAAGGGATTACAGTGACTAATCCCAGTAACTCCAAGGATGTCTTAATTACATGTTGTGTGTTCTTAGCTGGCTTGCTAATGTTAGCCACTGGTAAGCCAAACACGCACTCAGGATTTCCTGGTTTTGTTGAGAGTCGTGAGGATGGGACTTCTGTGGTCAGTCACCGTAGCTAATGTTAAGCTGGCTGTTGATATCATTAAATATCTCCAAAACGTAGGCTGGCTGTTTGTTAAACCACAATGTCTTGTTTTCTGTTTCTTCATGTATTCAATATGTGACATGAGGACGTGGAGGCTTTGTTTAAGGGCTGAGCGACACAGTTAAAAGAGTACTCCACCGATTTAGCATTGCATTTCTACAACCTTGAGTGACTCCCAATGACATGACATTCCTTCCTGTCGAAACCTACATTACCCACAATACAACTAGACTGCCAACAGCTGGCTGGGAGGTTCGAATGTTATGCTGCCCAACACCTGTAACACAAGTAACGACTTTTTTCAATACGTAATGTGAAGTTGATTATAGGAGTCAACTTGCCCAACGCTGACTATAAAATGATTTCTTTGGCAAATTTGCAGTCGTAACTAGAAGTCAGAAAGTGTCCGTCTCTTCGTCTCCATCAGCGGGGACAGTAATTGAGGCCTCTCAGAGAGCTGAGCAGTGCGTGTCAGTGCTGGAGATTAAGCCCCGCCAATTAGGCTGCGTTTGACTTGGTGCTCTGAGCGCTTGTTCTCGTCCATATGTGCCAGAGAGGACGGTTATGATAACAGCTCTGGTAATGATTCTAACAATGCCGCAGCAGATCAGTCTTATAAAGAGGCGTCTCTCAGCCTGGGGATGACAGGGTCGCGGGGTAGAGGCCTCGCTCTGGCCCTCAGACCACCGATGCTCGTCTACGCGTGTGTGTGTGTGTGTGTGTGTGTGTGTTAACCTCTTCTCAGGCTGTGATTGGAGGAGAAGGCCGCAGTGCTCCCAGTGGCTTGCCAATTAGGACACTCACATCCATAAATATTTCAGCCTCCTTCTTATATAGGTCAGGCCTCTCTCGATCGCTGTCTCTCACACTCTGCCTCTCTTCACCCTCACACCCGTAATATCTCATGTCAGGAGCTGTACAGTACCTATTGTCATCTCCCTGGCATGAAAGAGAGCCTTGATGATTCAGAGCATTAAGCGGTGTCTTGGGTGCATGAAGGGGTCATACAGGACACAGCATGTTAGTGGGTGTCTCCGTATTCAAGTATTTTTATATCTGCCCATTTCCATTTCATGGACACACACCTGGTATTTCCATAATGAGGAGTTTCACGGCGCCTCTGGGTGGCCAAAGACAGAGAAAAGCTGCCTCTGCTCTCGCATGCAGGAGAGGGAGAGGGGGGATAGTTATGCAACAGCAATGATGTCACTTCAGGTGAAGGCCCAGCGGAAGTGACATCACCGGGGAGCTCGCCGAGCCAAAATCGAGGGGACACGCCGGTGATGTCATCAAACAGCGTAGCGAGGAGGCGGGAGATATTTGGTGCTGTGGTTGCTGAGCAGAAAACAGTCAAATCTGACTATATTCTGCTAAACATGCACCCCCGCTTCATCACACAAACACACACTCTGATCTGCTGTCCTTATGCTGACATCCACACACACACACACACACACACACTCCACATATCAGTAGCTTCTGTGTGTGTGTGTGTCTGTTCCGTGAGTCCTCAGCTCTCCCAATAGCAAGGCAGTTTGCACATCCACACGGGGTTATATAAGCCAGCTGAGGCACACTAAAGCGCCAGTGGGTTTTTAGATCATGCCGTGTCGGAGCTCCCATCATCCACTGCTCTACTGGGCGCTAAGCAGCTGAGAGAGAAGAAAGAGGGGAAGAAAACGCCCAGTTATGCAAGCTACTAATACTAAACTGAAAGACATCAATTCTCAGTAATATAGAGAGGAAGATGATGTGCGGGGAGGAGGGGTGTGTGTCTGACTGGTGTAGGAAATTAACTGTTTGTCAGAGGTGGAGTTTTTTATCTCTTGAAATTACTTTTAGAAGTAGTTTGTTTTGAACTCCTGAATAATATATCATCGTTGTCGCCATTATCTATCTAACTATTTTGATCATCTATTAATCGTTCAAGTCATTCTTCAAAATGCCAAACTGGTTCCAGCTGCTCTTCTCCGATTTATGTGAGAATAAATGAAAAAAATTGGTCGGACGAAACAAGCAATTTGATAAATTCAGCTTTCGGAAGTTGTGAGGGGCATTTTTTATTTTTTTTTTCAAGATTTTACAGATCAATTAATTGAGAAAATAATCCATAATCCAAAACAGATTAATTGAAAAATAAATTGCAGCCCTAATACGTTACATTCTGTAAAATAAACCAAGGCACCAGAGACTATTTGGCAGTTTTTCACTATTTCTGCTTGAAAAACTGACTGAGCTGATTATCGATTATCAAAATACTTGACAATAACTTTTCTGTCAACCGACTAATTGATTAATTGTTAAGTGTTGAGAACGATGGTGCCATTTTCTGGTCTCCAACCCCAACCACTCCATCTTCCATCATTTCACGGCTGATTAATGTTACTTGTAGTTTTATGTTTTTTACTGAGGCTTGTGTGGGTTTGGTGTTTTCTCTTATTCCTGGCCACATCATGTTTTACTGCTTCAGGCTGTTTTCAGATCACAAACCGCTTTGTGTTTCTCACCCAGCAGCCCACTGGAAAGAATCCCCCAACCATGCAGTGTGTCCCAGGTCCGTACTGTAGACTAATGCTTTTAAGTATTCGTATCTATATATTCTCATGTTGATACTGCGCTACCCCACACATTGCCTGATTGAAAGATGAACATTTAATTCATGATGTGAATGTACGGCATACGCAAACGCAGTCTGAATAAATATATAGTAATGTAATTAGGGCACAGTATTGGGCTCCCATGATTCATTTACAGTGGCCCACAGGCACCTAGTTTCAGCATGTGAACAAGTCAAAAGTCAATGACAAAAAATAGAAAAAGGTGAAGTATCGGGGCCAGTTTTACCCCCTCAATTAACTTTCTTATGAACTTTCCCTGGTGTTTTTGCCCCGAGCCAGCGTTAATCTCTGCCTCTGGTGTTTGCATGCGTTATCCGCTGACATTGATGACAGAAGGGCAGGCCTGTCACAGCCCGTGTCACCCTGGGGCCTCGCGGCAGACTGGACGCTGGCCTGAACTGGCTTTGGCGCCGCCCGATAAATCAATGGGTCTGGGGCAGGACACGCAGGGGCTTGTAGGGCAGAGCAGGGGGTGGCAGCAACACTGGTTTGTCAACCAGTGCAGAGTCTATAATACCAGTTTGTATACAAGAGTGTGTGTGTTGAGAGAGGAGGAGGGACGGGCTCACCTGAGGGCTTTAATGTGATCACATGACCTGAGATGGGTTTGTCAGAGGGGTACATAATGTGTTACACATATACAAGGCGAAGAAGTTAACATGCAGCTTGTGCTGCTCTGTTTGCTTTAGCAGGTGTCCCTGCCGGTCGCTGTGACATTGGGCAGTATCCACGGCAACAAATAAGGAAGCCATCGACTGATACATAAAACACACAGCACACAGACATGGGCCAATAAATTAAAAGCCAATCATCTTTGTCCTGGTTGACCGAGTGAGAGCTAGCACTCTAACTTTATATCTTATTAACGGGGAATATAGAGACAGCGCAGCTTGTAAAACACAGAGGTGAGAGTGTGTGTCCTCATATTAAAGCAACATTAGAACATACAAGACGAGCCGTGGTGTTCAGATCAGTTTCATATACACATATTTATTCATCAGCTGTCAGCTGTAAGAGCCTGAACACTCCCACCGCCGTGAGAGAAAACAGCAAATTATATACTTTTAAATATGGTATATAGAAGTAGAGAGAGTCATACATATCATGAAAATACATTATTCAATTTAATGATTAATTTCTGTCACAATAGGGCCGTCTTTAATATTTGAGAAAATATCTTTTTTTTTAAATATTAGGTTTTGTTTTGTAAAATGATTGAATGGGACAAATATGACTTCAACTGTTTAGCATATGATTTTATCATAACATAGACGTCATTATCGGGCTATAGAAATGATCACAATATTCATTTTGTCAACATCACACCTTATTTTTTGGTCTTATTAAGTTTAGTTTGATTGACGCTTTAAGAGGACACAGTGACTTCATGTGAAAAAGGACTTTTGAATAAATATTTATCAGTTATCGTTCAGCACTTACGTTGACGTAACCACAGATAAAACCCTGTGCTACGGCGGCTCAGTGCGGCCTTTACTTCCCCGCTGGTGAGTGATGCTGACGTTCAGGCGTGATCTGTGGGGACATCAGCAGTCGAGTGGAGGGTAATTACAGTAATTGAAATGTGTTCTGTGGAGGGAACTTTAATTGTCTGAGCGGGTCTGTCATGTGAAGTGATTTCAGTGTGAGGGAGCTCTTTTACTGTGTTCCACTGACCCAACTGTGTGTGTGTGTGTGTGTGATGTTGTGTTAATATGACAGAGCAGATTTCAGTGGGAGGACTACTGGGCTCTGATGGTAGCTGTGTGTATGAGCGGAGATCATCCATGTACATCCTCACATTCTCAGGCTGGTGTTTGTTTATGTGTGTAGTGTTTGAAGCGTGCATTGATTCATGAATCATTTGTGAGGAGAAAGTTTGAAGGATCCCAAACCTTTATCATGCTAACATCTGTTAAAGGACAGGTGCGTATTATTATTATGTCTTTCTTACAACAATACTCACATTCCCATACTGTATGCGCATTGAACGAGTTTTTGTTGGCTGCAATAGTTCCTCTTGGTCTTCCTGGCCACAGAGAGACTCCTCTTAAAGCAACTTCAGTATAAGTAATGGGGGATGAAATCATCAGTCCTCATCAGAATCCCCTCTTTGTGTTGCTGTCCCTCTGCTGTGACTCTGCAAGCAAACATTGGAGGCTTTTTAAGGCCTTTACGTTGTGTGATGATCATTTCTGATCAGTTCAGGATAAAGTTTACAAACAAAATCTGCATTGATTTTAGACTGGAAAGGTTTTTTTTAGCAGGAGGATTTTGATGTTTTTAAGGGAAGTTGAGTTTTGAGTGGAGAAATAAAGAGACATGACTTCACCATGAAAGTTTGAACAGTTGTCGGTTCACAGATTGACGGTCAGATAAACAACACATATATAGCTGGTCTCTCGTTCTCATCTCGGACTGCTAAAAAAGATTATTTACATCATCAATTCATCTTTAGACTTCTACAGTCCAAGGTGACATCTTCGCTTGTTTTGCTCGTCCAACAACCCAAAAGCCAAAGAAACACAATTTACTATCATAGAGGACTAAGAAAACCAGCAATTTCTCACCTTTGAGAAGTCAGAACTAGTTCATTTTTGGCACTTTTGTCATTTCAGCTTCAGAACAGTTGAAGTTGAGTTTTATTGTATAAATCTTTTTGCTGTTCTCGGTCACAGTACAGATGTTCTTACGGACATCTTAAATAGATTAGTGGATATCCATTGGAAGGTATGAGAAGAGGAATGGGAGATAAACAGATAGAGACAAAGAAATTTCCAAAAAGAAACAATCAAAACAACATAGATTAGTATAAATACAAACAATGGGACACAAAATAGCTCGTTAATGAATTCCCAGAGGTGTCTTAAACGTCAAATCTGAAAATCTCAGCTCTCCCTCTTGTTCTAGTTTATAAATGCCAGCGAGTGAGACTTGCATTTATTTTCTAATCAATTCAAGTCAAATTTCATTCTGCCTGTGAGGTGTGCAGTCAAGACACATAGGCTTTTCGATGCAGGCTGAAAGCTGCGTAAGCAGTCTTGCAAATTTTGAATTTAGCCACCAAAGCTAATTTCCTTTGTTTATGCACATTGTTTCACACTGTGTATTTTAAACCCTCCCAGAGATGTTTTGTGGATGTTTGATGCCAGGGTTGATGAGGGGGAGGTTGGGAGGGGGGAGAGCTGGGGTTTAGGGGCAACAAGCCTCTTGCTAAGGATGAGGACGATACAAGGGCTCAGTATTGAGGAAGAGGAGGAGGAGGAGGTGTGGGGGGGATTAATAAGTGTTTGTAGTATTAAATCAATGTGCCTGGGAGCTGAGGCACCTGATTAGCATGACCCTGTCCTGCACGTCAGCACATTCTGGGCTGGGGGAGGCTGATTAAGAGCCAATGCTAATTTCCTCTCAACCCTGTCAATGAAAGAGAGAGAGGGAGAGGGAGAGAGAGGGAGGGAAAGAGAGAGAGAGAGAGGAAGAGAGAGGGAGAGAGAGAGAGGGAGAGACAGAGACAGAGAGAGAGAGGAAGAGGGAGAGAGGGAGGAGAGAGAGAGAGAGAGAGAGAGAGAGAGAGAGAGGGAGGGAGAGAGAGAGAGAGAAAGAGAGAGTGAGGGAGAGAGAGAGAGAGAGAGGGAGGGAGAGAGAGAGAAAGAGAGAGAGAGAGAGAGAGGGAGGGAGAGAGAGAGAGAGAGGGAGGGAGAGAGAGAGGGAGAGAGAGAGAGAGAGAGGGAGAGAGGGAGGGAGAGAGAGAGAGGGAGAGAGAGAGAGAGAGGGAGGGAGAGAGAGAGAGAGAGGGAGAGAGAGAGAGAAAGAGAGAGAGAGAGGGAGGGAGAGAGAGAGGGAGAGAGAGAGAGAGAGAGGGAGAGAGAGAGGGAGGGAGAGAGAGAGAGAGAGGGAGAGAGAGAGAGAAAGAGAGAGAGAGAGGGAGGGAGAGAGAGAGGGAGAGAGAGAGAGAGAGAGGGAGAGAGAGAGGGAGGGAGAGAGAGAGAGAGAGGGAGAGAGAGAGAGAAAGAGAGAGAGGGAGGGAGGGAGGGAGAGAGAGAGAGAGAGGGAGAGAGAGAGGGAGGGAGAGAGAGAGAGTGAGGCAGAGAGAGAGAGAGAGGGAGAGAGAGAGGGAGGGAGAGGATAGAAGGTGCAAAGAGGAACGTGTGCATCTTTATTCACATGTACCGTACATGTGTGCACTATTTGAGCACATGTGCTTACTTATGTTTAATGCTTTTCATGGATGTCAGTTAGTGAGCTAACAGAGAGCGACGGAGCGGAGTGGATGATTTACTGATGTGTGCTCTCAATTTAGCATAACTTATCACCTTCATGCCATAAGTCGTGTCTTGCGTTTACCCTCCACACTCTTAATACGGTTTGATTTTGATTTTGGACTCAGATGTGTGGATAAACTTTGAGTTTTGGCTTTTACACACAGCATTGTGTTTCCTTTGAGATCCCTTAAACGTATTTTACAGGATCACAGACTGATTCGCCCTAAAAACCTTCATTCAGGGTTCTGGAGCGCTACGTCAATGTCTTCTTCGTTGTCTTCTTCAAACTTCCAGCTGAAGAGGGGGCGAGGCAAAATATATAATATGATATTAAATCCAGAGCACTAATTATTAAATTGAGAACACAAAAACTCACATGACCTGTGAGCTTTTCTGTGTCTTACTGTTTTATTTCATGCCTGAAATACATGAAATAATACACAGTGCCTATAAAAAGTTTTCATGTTTTACATCGCTGAATTAATGGAGATTTTATGGAGTTTTTGACACTGATCAACAGAAAAAGAGCCTTAAATGTCAACGTGGTACTTCTTTGCATCCATCCCCTTTAAAAGGACGAACCTACACCTTCACTGGTGCAGCCATGTTGTTTTAGAAGTTACGTCATTAATTACGTGCACATTTTTAGTGATTTGTCCCCTGAAATGCAGCTACAAGAAGCAGCTTTAGAAGTTTAGGTGAGCCATAACTTTAAACGCAATATTTAGAGTCTAACTTTGCTGTAACTCTGGCGTAGTGGATCGACTCCCTTCTCTTGTGTGTTTGTTTCCTGGTGCTGTATGAAATTAATGCAACTGCCAGTCAGTGTGAGTCTCAGTCGCAGTGCATGAAACAGACTGCAGATTATGTACCGTTTAGACTCAGGTTGCATGAGTGAAGCCACAGTGGCATTGAGGAAGACGAGCTGCTGTAGAAACACAGCTATGGGCCTGCATGGGTGTTGAGTATCATTAAGTTGTTTGTCAGCCAGCGCTGAAGAGTGCCAGCGCTCGGACACCAGCCTGAGCTGCAGCCGTGCCAATCAATACAGTACACGCAGTATCCGCTCTCACCCTGTGTCTCTGTGAGCAGGTTGGCATGCATGCTGGCAGGACGACAGGGCCGGGCGGAGCTAACCGGCCTCCGTCACTCATTACCACAGCTCCTGCCCCGGTGCAGCCACCCACAGGCCGGGCAGAGCGAGACACCGACTGAGTCTGAGCGCTGCCGTGCCGCACAGACCTGGAGAAAAGGCAAAAGGCAGCCAGTGTTACTTGTCAATAGATGAGAAGATCGATAACACTCTCATATACTCTGTCTGTTCAATATGCAGCTACCACCAGCAGCAGCCGGTTAGCTTAGCTTAGCACAAAGACTGGAAACAGGGGGAAACAGCTAGCCAGGCTCTGTCCAGGTAACAAAATCAACCAGCACCTCTAAAGCTCATTATTTAACTTAACATGTGATTCATTACTCATTTCACAACTAATCTCATCACTGTGTTGCATTGTGACATTCCTCATTAGTTCACTTTTCCATTCCACCAATCTCTTACTTTGCAAACTCTCCGTCGCCTCGCCTCTTCCTACATGTGTATATGAAGGATCAGAAAAACCAAACAATATTCAGTGTTCTTGCTCAATAAAAGTAGATGAGATTTCCTCCGTCTGGGGAAAGCAAACATTCTCATTTCTGCTACTGACAGGAAAACAACCAGTGATTGTGGCGGTAAATAGAAAAGTGCCAATCATCACGAGGCAAACAGCCGCCAACCAATATAAATAGAAATCAGTTAAAGTTTGAGAAAAGCTGTCATTTTGGTTTTTATTGGCCTTTGAAGATTCAGTCTCATTTTAATAGAACTTACAGCAGTTTGGTGCAACTTCCTGTCATTTATACTATAAATGTACCTCACTGGGATCTCAGTCAAGATGCAAATGCAGATAAACTCTGTTCTGTAAGTCAAAGCTGTGTAAACTGAGTCAACTGACCATTTGCTAACTTCCACCCCCCTTTAGTTAGTGCCTGTCAAGCTTTCCATTCTAGCGTGGCTTATCAAACAGACCATTAGCATCCTCTCCAGCTGATGATCTATATAGAAGACGTGGAAATGAAGGAGCAGCATTGTTCGTGTATTTCAGGATAGAGCTATACCAGTATTATAGTACTTTATCATAAATGCTAGTACTAGATTGGGCAGTCGCAGTTCAGGGGAGGGGTTTAAATAATTTGCTGTACTTTCATTCAAATTAATGACCAGAAAAAATGTGAAAATAGTGTAATGTGTGACCAGCCATTAGATGAGTGCAAAGCGGGTGTTCAGCCCCAGAAACCCTAACTGGGTGTCACATGAATGTGGGTGTCATGGGGGGGGAAAGAAACAGAAGATGCACCGCTCTCAGTGATCGTGACCTCGACCCAAATCAAAGCGGTGACCTCAGTGCTAATCACAGGGCTCCCTAAAGCATCCTTTCATGTGGGCCGAGACGAGGACTTCAGAAACACAAGACGCCGCGGAGGTCGCCGCTGTCATTAGCTATTAGCACGGAGGTCAAAGCTTTCATTTGGACGGGGTCGTTGTTTTCCATCAGCCGGAGATTGACAGCGTTTTACCTCACAGGACTGTAGCCATCCCATTTCTGTCAGAAATGTCACCCTGGCTGCGATAATCGCCGTTCAGCGGCCCTCCTCTATACGCTGTCCAGTTGTAACATACGTACAGTTAATAAGTCAAATGTATAGAAATAATCACAAACTACAAGATGTTTTGTCTTTTATCCCTAAGATGGCACAGTTATTTATATAAAATAGTTAAAACCAGCTCAAGCAGCCGCAACAGTAAAACACTACTTCTGATTGATGCTTCAGTACTAACAATCTAATAATGTCATTTTCTACTCAACTACTTTACTTTTGAGTATTTAAATACATTTTGCTGCTAATACATTTTACTTAAATTTTGAATGCAGAACTTTTACTTGTAATATGGTATTTTTTAATTGTTGTATTGATACTTTTACTTAAGGAAAGGATCTGAATACTTTTCCAGCAAGAGCTACAGAGGTCCGAATGCGACCATGTTTCGTTATTATTCTAAGAGAGAGAACAATTGTTATCTATTAAGTTACTTAGAGAGAGAAGCACAAAGGTCCTGCGTCAGTTAATTAATCATATGCATAAAAACATGCTATTACACATTTTTAGTAATGATGTTCCAGGACGGCAGCCATCCCTGTCAGAACAATGACATCCTGGTTGAGATCATTCGTCAAGTATCACAGTTGCTTTTCTTTAAGTTGAGAAAATGCTGACGTGACTCTAATGGTAATGCAGTCTCCTATCACATTTATAGATTTATAGATCATTTATAGATTATCACCTTTTAATTGGCATTTTCTTTCATTTATTTTAGCATTTATGTCGTCATGAGCTGCTGAAACAAGTAAAATGATCAAAAACATCACAGTTCACTGCAGGTTTTTTTGCGCCTCTCTGATCACTAAGAAGCCTTCAATATGTCAGAGGTGGCTGACATTATTAGCCAATAGCTAATGTTTAATAGAAGGTCAACATCAGCGTCATATATCAACAAATCAATACATTTGTTTCACCCTGTGCAGGACTGTTAAACATGGTGTATCATGGACCAGTCCTTTTGTTCTGCACTCACAGCAGAGACTAGTTCCCGTCTATCTGTCAGACTGTCAGTCTCTCCGCCTGCCTCCCCCCAGGGTGCTGCTGTGCTTAAACATCCCTCCAGGCAGGATCCAAAACTCTGACAGGGGCTCAGCCGATCCTTAAAAGATGGAAAGTGAAGATGTGAAACCTCCAGAATGTGGTGAGAAATAGGTGCCCTCTCTGATAGAAGCAGCCTCACAGCCTTGGGGCATAGTTATTGTCCCGTCTTCCTCCAACAATTCCCATCGCCGGCCCTCACTGCGGGCAACAAGCTGCTCTGAGACACGGCTCTCTGAGCTTCATACGTACGCTGTGTGAACACTGACACACTCAGTATAATGCAGGAGAACGGAGTGCACGCTGACGTGAAAAATCTGCAGGGACTTCAGCCTTTTCTTCCGAGGTAGAGCGTGGTCAGCCAAACCCAGGGGCAGAAAACAGGATCCCAGGGAAGGCACGGTGCATGCTGGGAGGTCACCGTGAAGGTCACTGCACTTTTCAGTGTGCTGTTAAACATGGAAGTTAATACAGAGAATGCATAGGACTGGAGAAGCACTGCGGGCCAGCTGATCCTGGAAGCCATGTAAATGAGGATCCTGGATCCTTTTGCCCTGGAAAGCTACATCATTACCTTCAAGATTTCTCAGAAGCTCTCTGAACCTGAGGCACGAGTAGTGTGGAGACCAGCGTCCATACAGAGTTCTAGTATCTTTGTGCCTGTATCAACATTTTGTGCTTTCTTAAGGGTTACCACCTCTTCACAGACTTTCATTCTTACTGGGAGGAAAAGTTTCTCAAACAGTATTTTTAGTGGAAGGAGAAAATTCATTAACAAAAACAAATAAAACATGTAATAATAATAATATTTTATTGCAGGTTTGACAGTTTTAGTTTTTGCATTCAGTTTCTGAATTCAGAAATATTGAATTTCAGCAGTTTGAATATAGTTTTTAATAATATGTACCCCATATTACAAAATCTGAATTTGTGAACCCTAAGAAATGTATATATAGTTTTTTGAAATTGCACAACTTGATTGATACTGACATTTTCAAAGGGGGGAAATCAGACCACATCAATTCAAAGATGGTTTTCAAAGTAAAATATCACCATAAACTTTATGTATTCAGTAGTGATTACATTTCACAAGTAGGTATTCAGTTGCTTATAAGATTCAAATCTTGAAGGCCGTTTGCTTTCATATGAAACAGCAATGTTGCTCTGAGCCACATTGTAAAGAAACTGTAAAGGCTTAGCAACAGACAGCTGTTAGTTTGGACCAAAGTGGATAAAATCAAATGTTCCCAATGATAGCTTTTGGCTAAATGATGACATCAGATTTAGTGAATAAAACAATGAATATCAGCTGCTTAGTGAAATAAAAAGGCCCGTTTATATTTGATAAACCCTTTTTTCTCTCTACATTTGGCCTCGATGGAGCCTCTCTGAGGTTTCTTAAACTTTCGTGTCACCTTGAGATCCTGCACTATTTCACAGCCCCACCGTCAACAATCAATAAATTTGGCTGGCCTTCTATCCCTCTTTTGTCTCTGCAAATGAAGCTGATGGATGAAAGAGCCCCGGTGCCCTCTCCCAGGTAATGTGCTGTGAACGGCCGTGTCAATATCTTCAGGGTTAACAGGACAGAGGAATAGAGGCAAGAGACGTGGGGGGGGGGGGGGGATGCATTTAGAGCGGGACACTGGAGCAGGGTCAACTCTCAGGACAACTTAATATTTAATCAACCTACCTCACCGGTAACCCTAAACCCCACAATCCCCTCTGGTCGCGCAAGGAGACAAGTGGGAGAGGGGGGAGAAACGGAGAAAGACGGAGGGAGGGCGAGACGACACTTTATCTTTCAAACGGTCTTGTGCTTTGACTGAGTGCAAATTAAGTGAGAGAGAGATGGAAAAGAGAGAAAGAAAAGATGAGACGGGACGTTTGACAAAGACGACAAGATGAGTCTGTGTGCAGTAGACAGAGACAGACAGACGAAAGACAAATGGAAGATGGTGAATAACGGCATTAAAGTCTTCTTCATCATACAGATTGGAGCTCAACTCTGTTTCAGGCAAGGTTAAAGAAAGTGATAAGCACATCACGGTGTTGAGTGATGACATGATGAGCGAAGGTGGGACAGGGAGCAGAGACATCACAGTGTCGGGTCAATAAAGTGATGCTCAATGTTCTCAGACAGTCATTTCCATCCTGTTATGATAAAACCGAAAGAAGGCTTTATACACAAAAAACACACAAATGTGACATTTTATATTAATAATTACAATATTTGTTCACTTTAACCTCATAACAGTCATTTAAATAGTAATACTAAAAGAAAAGAATCAATCCACACAAGTATGGAAGATCACAAGTGTCATGGTAGTAATTATAAAGCATTCAAATAATAATCTGAAAAAGAGAAATAAATAGCATTTACGTGACACTTGAGTGCATGTTGTCAGTTAGACAAACGTTATTTTAAACATAACCAGCCTGAATTTATGAGACACAACAACAACAAGCTTTTATTGTGAAAACCACAAGCTGCAAAAACGTGGGGCGGCTTCAGGTGAAGACGGATTTGTACAGTTTTACCAGCGGAAGACCCAAAGGTCACATAAATGCTACATTACAAAGCAAAAAGAAAAGCAGCGGGAATATGGGAGTTTAGTTATTGATGGATTAATATATTCATTCTTTTCTCTTCCATACACAAGTGGCCCCTACAGCCTGCTTTGTTTATTAAACTCCACATCACAAAAGCGTTGGACAGCATGAACGTCATATGGATTATTTATTTTCTAATGAACTTTCCCAGTGTTTGGGCTGAACGTGTAATGTTTGTTAGTCATGTGGTCATTACAATCAAATCAGTTTGTCCGTTCATTAAAGTGCTCACCAAATGTCATGACAGCCTGACACTTTTTAACCGTTTTGAATTTAACATCTTGTGTGCAGTCCTCTGGGAATCATGAATTTGCTCTGGAAATTTAATTCCAGTATTTCTTGTGCACGAGTGAAAAGTTTTGGCCTGATGGGGGCACAAGCAGAAAGGTCGGCGGGGTCTCCAAAATCATTAGTATTCCTGCTCTGGGGACCGAAAATAACCAGATGAAATTTCATCTCAATCTGGCCGGTATTGATGAAAAATCCACTCTAAACCAAATGTTGGACAAACAGATTGATGTCACTGTTCTTAAGACCGGTTCACATCATTCCACACATGTATAGTCTGTAATCCGAATGGGTGCAGTTTTCACACGTGAACCTTTGACACCCAGGCTGAATATACAGTATATGAAACCTGTGAACATACTGTGCCTCCTAATGTGCTCTGTAAGTAGGAGGAGGATCTCTGTAGCCTTCATGTGTGTCTGTTTTTCCTTCCCTGCTGCCATAATGCTATAAATGCTTCTGAAGCAGCATTTAGATCATCTAAGGAACATTTTCACTGAACGACACACGATCCAGAAGTCACATAAGAATCTCTTCAGACAGTTCAAACAGTATGTTGATCTGGTAAAGTCTTATTGTCACTTCACTTGATGTTTGAGCTTCACTGTGCAGAATGATGTCTGCAGATGTTTGACATTAGAAGGTTGTATTTGTCTGGAGGGATCTGTAAACAGTAAATACCATAACTTAAAAGAATGAAACTAACTAGCGGATATCTGACTTTTCTTCTAACACCAATATTGACAAACGAGTGTCTCGACTTCTTGTTTTGGCCAAAGTCACTCTAAAGCCCAGCGTCTTCCTTTCATTTTCATATTTCATATCACAACACGGTTGCAGCAGGTTGTATTAAAAAGGGGGCGTTATAGAAAACCCTCAGACAGTTTGTTGATGGGATGCGCACATACAGTATGAAGCAGCATCAGCACACAGAGCCTCTTGCTGTAGTTACTGCTGAGGGCCCAGTGGAGGGTGAGCGATGAGTGTCCATCCAGCCGTGGCCACCGCTTGGCGCTCTCCTCCACTACAGCTGCCTATCAACCCGCCTGTGGGCGAAGGGTGGCTTTCCCATCCAGCCGACCGGACGCCACCGAGCCTTAGGGTGTTCAGGGGTGGGGGATAAGCGAATACCTGGTAGAGAGAAGGGTGTGTGGGGGGAGGGGAGCGGTGAACGGCAGCACGTATGCAGGCAGATGGGCCGCCAGGAGCCCCGGCGGGTCCCTGTGGAGGTGCGGGCGGCCGAGTTCAGCGCAGAGCCACCCAGCCCGGCATCAGCACTTTGGGGAGAAGCTGGGAAAGTGCTGAGGCGGCAGCCACGTGGGGAGATGAGGTGAAGTGGTGAAAATTTAACCAGCCTGATGAAAGTTTAAGTGTGCATGTTAAACAGGAGAGAGGGGAGGGATAGGGGGAAGTATGAAAGGAGAAAGGATGGCAGGTTTGGGAGACTTCCTCATTGTTTCACCTGCAGGACTCAAACAGCCGTCTGCAGACTCCAATATGACTCTGATTTTTACCTGACACCTGAGGGCGTAGCGCAGCTCTTTTTTGACCCTGGCTTGACCTCAGAAGTAACACCATATCCCTCTTCCAGTTTTTGCTCCATGATAATTAGCTGCAAGGACGCCGTTTTGTTTCAAGGACGCGGGCTACATCCCTCTGCACTGCGGCCCGGCTGATATACATGCCAGAGCCCCGTAGCACATTTGTTGACTGCCATTCACATGATGCTACATAAAGCAGCCAGTTAGAGAGAGAGGGAGAGGGAGAGAGGGAGAGTCAAGCAGTGTGATTACGTAAGGTTGGGTAACAGGCTCACTGTGGGGATACACACTCACTAGACAGTGTTGATGGAGTCTTTCACAGGCCTGATGGGGTGTTGATTAGGATGTGCTCACACACAAGGAGCAGATGCTGAAATGGAAACTAATGTGCTTTTCTCTCTTTGTTTCTCGCTCCCTCTGCTTTATACTCATCACTTTTTTCATCCCCGCACTCGCTGCCATTTCCCCTCTTTCTTTTTTTGCCCCTGTGGCTGTTCTGCTCTCTGTGTGAACACCAAATCACATCCCATTCTCCCTTCGCCTCCTTCCCCCGTTTTTTTTTTTTCTTTGCCGCTGTCCTCCGCTGATTCCCAGGTGCGGTGCGAGCCTCCAGCATCTTCCCCATCCTCAGTGTCATCCTGCTCTTCATGGGAGGCCTGTGTATAGCTGCCAGTGAGTTCTACAAGTCACGCCACAACATCATCCTCAGCGCAGGAATCTTCTTCGTGTCTGCAGGTGAGTCAAACACCCACGACATGAGAGGCAGGAGGGCTCCGATTATTTATGGGGGGAATCAGTTCAGTGTGCAAGCAAATGTGTCTTTGAAATAGACCAGTTTGTATTGAACAGTCACTAACCTCCATGGCTGCTTCCTGCAGTGGCTTCACAATAAAAGCCTTTCACTGGTTCATGAATGGGAGCGCACAAAATCACTATCAAAATATTTTAAGCTGTAATTTTATCATGTTATCAAATTATTTTGTAGCCTCAGCATCACATTGCTTTGTCCGTATTTGACCAGTTATCAGTGGTAATAATTAAATAGGAATGTTACCCATTTACCCAGAGACAAGGTCATGGATGTCTTTCTGTGTCTAAATACTGAACATTGAGCTTAGCCCAGTATTACCATTATATTCAAGTCAGAGACAAGTATGCAAGTTTGTGAAAAATAAAAACCCAGAAGGTCGTTTAACAACACCAAAGGTTTTTCCAGAATCCTGAAAGACTCTTTTTTAGAGGTGCTGGTAGGCAGACTTTGTTACAGACAGAGCCAGGCTAGCTGTTTCCCCCTGTTCCCAGTCTTTGTGCTAAGCTAAGCTAACCGGCTGCTGGCTGTAGCTTTATATTTACAGTACAGACATGACAGTGGTATCAATCCTCTCATCAAACTTCTGCCAGAAAGTGAATATTTCCCAAAAAGCACACTATTCCATTAAGAAGATGTCTTTACTCGCTTCTTTTGTGATTTACATTATATCACTGCATAAATTCAAAAAGGCTGTTGGTCGTCTCTTGTTCTGCAGCTACAAGTCACTTCTTCTTTTGTCCTCTTTTCTTTTCTCTTGATCCTGTTGCTGGGCTAAAAGCCACCCATGGGGACTCATCTCTAAAAATATGGTGTCCCTGACACACTTTCCCTACGATCCATCTTCCCAGATATACCATGTCAAACGTTTCTCCGTGTGTGACTAAACTAACAAGTGAAAGTATATATCTGTGGATATATATATATATATATATATATATGACGGGCTCAAACACAGAGCTCCTACATGGATTAGGTTATACTCGGTCCCAAATGATCTGCATCAAGATCTGAAGCCACCGAGTTCAGTCATGTTGGACAGATTAGTACGCGATGTACAGAGAATGAATCAGCGTTGTAAACATATTTGACTTGATACTGCACGTTAAGTAAAGCATACACTAAGAATAACTCATGAGCTCATCCTGACTGATACTTTGTGTATTGTTTTCTTTTCTTTGTCCTTTTCCCCATGAACCCTTTACCCATAACCCACCACTCACCTCCCAACCCTTCAGGCCTGAGCAACATCATCGGGATCATCGTGTACATATCAGCCAACGCGGGGGACCCTTCAAAAAGCGACTCGAAGAAGAACAGCTACTCTTACGGCTGGTCCTTCTACTTCGGTGCGCTCTCCTTCATCATGGCTGAGATGGTGGGCGTCTTGGCCGTGCACATGTTCATCGACCGCCATCGACAGCTCCGAATAGGGGCGCGCGCAGCCGACTACCTCCAAGGCTCGGCCATAACACGAATCCCCAGCTATCGCTACCGCTACAGACGTCGCTCGCGCTCCTCCTCCCGCTCCACAGACCCGTCACACTCCCGCGACACCTCGCCGGTAGGCCTCAAGGGCTTCAGCGCGCTGCCATCTACGGAGATCTCCATGTACACGCTGCCCCGGGACACCCTCAAGTCCTCCGGCACGCCCACGGCCACCTACAACTCTGAGAGGGACCACAACTTCCTGCAAGTCCACAACTGCATCCAGAAGGACCTGAAAGACTCGAGCCACACCAACACAGCGAACCGCCGCACCACGCCGGTATGAGGGAGTCGACACAGGCCAGGCCAGCCCGGCGGAGAGCGGTGACCAGGAGACACGGGAACCCCTGTGGGTGCAGTACGCCCCAGGAGAAGACGGATTTCCATGTTTATAGACATTTGTTCTTTTTGTTCAGCTGCATGACTTTTCCATTACCATTGTTGAGAGAGTTTCAACAAGTCTGCTGTGTTCCTGGATTGAATGGCAGAACAGTGAGAATGGGTCAGGTTCTCCCAGCAGAGTGAGATCTGTCATTTTTTTGCGCAGGGTTTGTTTATGAGGTTCGGGGCACTGAAGGGGAGGGTGGGAGGGGGTGGACATTTATGAGATAAAGAATGGATTTCATGATTTCATAGCCCTTTGGTTTGACAGTTTTGCCCCACAAGTTTGGTTGGAGCAACAGGTCAAGCTCCCCCTCAGCCAGCCCACCGCTCAGATATACACCTCTTTTATTTGTTCATTTCTTGCATTAAAACTGTGAATTGTTACAGTTTGGGATTCAGTAAGAATTAGCCCAATCTGTAATCTCTAACAAAGGTACTATATATATGTATTACTTTTATAAATAAATTATTACGTTAATAATCAAGAGTTACAGACTTTACCGAAGCAAAAAAGAAAAAAAAACAAGTTAACTAAACTAAGTGCTGTTGTTAAGATGAGAAAAGACTCTTTTAGTATCTGTTCATTTGACGGTTGAGAACAAGAGAAGGTCCTTTAGGTAGCAGCAGTACACAGCGACTGATGCCACCAGAGGCAGCTGCAGACAGTCAACAGTAGACTAATATCTATTCTTTTAATAGAACCTTCTCGTCTTTTTCTCAGTCCCTGTTCGCTTTCTTTTTTGGGGGGGTCGTAACAGGAGAGTCGAACCCCTTAACAGAAAGAGCCAACAACAGGGGTCAAAGTTCACAAAGCAAAGACTCCAAACACGACTTCTACAAAATAAAAAGGAAGGAGCAGAGGGGAAGGAAAAGAAGAGGACGCCAAACACAAAAACAAAAACAAGTTAAATATGAAATAGTACAAGAGAAGCTAAGTGACTCACAATTTCAGAAATTAAATGCATGCTATAAAATTACAGCAAATCTGCTCTTGAGAAACTTAAGTTTTAAAGGTTAATAATTATAAGGGGAAAAAAAGCAAAGACGCTAAAGTTTAAAGTATTAATGTTTTCATGTGTATTTTTCTTATGTTTTCTTTTTTATTTATTTAGTTCATTTTATCTTATTGCTTTTGTGAGACAAACCAAACAAACTACATTGAACAAAACTGCTTTTTTAAATGGTTTGGTTGATTTCTTTATAAATATATAAATATATGTATGTATGTGTTTTATTTTTAAAACTCACACAGCCTTAGTCATTTCTTTGTTTCTTTTGATTTTTAATGTGTTGTTCAAATTGAAAATGAAATCTTTAAAGGTGCCAAAACCGAATGATCCTATACTTGGATGCATCAAGTCCTGATGAATAAAATACGAACCCTAGGGGGAACAAATCACCATGTTTCACTGCGTGTCTCTAACACTCTACCTTATAACAGCTTTGTGTTTGTTTTCAGTACTAACACTTGTCTGTCTGTCACATCTTCATATCTGCTCACAGACAGCAAAAAAAACAATTGAGGCTTGAAAGTATACTATTTGTCTTCGTGGTGAGCTGTAGAATAGAGCAGTAGTTTCCAAAACATTTGGCTTCTTGCACCTTAAAATGAAGCAATGTCCACTTGGGACCTTATTTTTTAGTCTCAGATTGTTTCATTTGAAGGATTTTAAGCGGCCTGAAACAGATGAGCGAACCCAGTGTCTTATAAGAAAAGAGCAAATCTCAGAGTCAGGCAACATGAACAGATGCTGATGACGACCATGAGATGCGGTTAATTGCTCTGGAAAAAGCTAGTAAGTTGACATTGAGTTAAGCGTGTTATGTCAAACGACTGTTCCCGAGGTCGGAAATGTTTCTTCTTTGACCGCTTGGTTGGTCCCAACCCCCAGGTTAGGAACCACTGGAATAAAGGACATATGGGATGGTATGTGTGTGTGTGCTTGTCTGAATCACGTTGTGGGGACAATATAGTCACAGTGTGGGGACTCATCTCCCATCTGGGGACAAATTATTTGGTCCTCACAAGGTTAACCATTTTCTGTAGAGTGAAGACTTAGCTTTAGGGTTACGGTTAGAAATGAGACTAAGTTAATGTTAAAGTTAGTGTTAGGACTAGAGATGGTGGTTAAGGTTAGGGTAAGCCACCAGGAAATGTCAATGCTGTGTCCTCCCAAGTAAAGTAGTCTTCTTCTTCTTCTGTCTATGAGAGGACCAATTTTAGTTTCAGGCTTTAAGAGTGAGGACATTTTATCTGGTTCTCACTGCTGTAAAGGACTGTTTGAAAGTTAATTCTTGGTTTTAGGATTAAGTTTAGAATAAGGCTTAGGTTATGGGGTGCAGCACTATGAATGCCTTCCAGGAGAGACTGAAAGTTTGCGCTGTTGTCCCCTTTTTTTGTCTCACCCTTCTGTATCATGTGTGATGTGTCGCTGGTCCTTCATAGCCAGCCGTACAACAGACAGTCTCTCCTCAAAGGCATTCATGGTGTACACGTGTAAAAGTGACAGAATAAGTTGTGTGAAGAATGAAAAAAGACGATGAGACATGAGAGACAATTTCAAATCCTGCCTACTTATCACCTTTGCTTACCGGGCTAATTGCTACGTGAAGTTGGCATGCTTGTTACAAAAAGGGAGGGAGGGAAAAGGGTTTCAGACACCTTTAAGATTAGAGGTAAGGAAAGCATTACGTCAGTAAGGGTCCTCACAAGAATAACAGAACAAATGTGTGTCTGTGCTCTTGTATTTGTATCTTAGCGAGAACCGAGAATGTCTTTTAGAAACTGTTTGAGGCTTGAAAATGGCCAATTTTCAGACACTATATATCGACACACAATATTGCCATCAGCCTTCATACGTCAGCCGTTACACAGCCATAAAAATAAAAGCTGAGTTGTCAGACATAAAACTCTGTGTGCTCTGCTAAAACCACAGCCTCTGCCGTCTGCTGTTGTAAAATGGTGATAACACACTGTAATCGACCACTGGGAGTCGCCATCCAAAAATATCAATGCTGGCCCTCAAATGCCTGACAAACCCCAATTTTTGTGGATTAATAGAGTCAGAAAACATCTTTACCTCAACTTCCTGCCAATTAAACAACTATAAGACCAAGTTTACTGTATGTACACATACTTCATAAGCTTGCTTTTTAGTATAAAACAGCTCAAACTGACTATCAAAACGGTCTTCCTCAGAAGAAACTACATGGTGGTTTTGACTCCTGCTGCACAGATACAGCATCTTTCTCTCTCTCGCTCTCTTTTTCTCTTCGAGGTAAAAAAAAAAGGCCTCAGAGAAGACAGCATGTAAGACACAGACAGTCATGGCATCTGTCTAAGACATTCCTGAGAAAGAAACACAGGTTTGCAACAACACCACCAGGTTTATTCATGCCAGCAGTTTCCCTATAAAGAGAACATCCAACACCTTTCTACACCACCGCCCTAAAAGCATTGCTTTCAGGGCCAAACACACTGCTGTGAGTGTGTATATATGTGTGAGGAAGTGCTCACATATGCTGTTGAAGCAGAGCTATACAAAGCAAATCTATTTGTGAGACAAAAGGGGTTCATTCTTCAGGACCACGGTGTGTTTTCTGTATGTGTGGTTGAAGGGGAGCTGAGTGCATTGAGAGGTTCTTCCAAGAAAATGACTAAATTAATAAAATAAAGGGATTCACAGGCATAAATAGAGCACATACTGTACATACACTGTACTTCCCCGAGCTCTAGACAAGTTTAGAGGCCAGCAGATTCATCAAACACGGGAGGGGAGGAAAAAGTTTCTATTAGAAAAAGTGCTGAGATCCTGATTTGCCATTATCTGAGTTCACTGACATAAGCCGCTCTCCATAAATTTGAGGAAAGAAATATGTTAACGTAGCAATCTAAATGAATAGGGCTTTTTTTATGTATAGCCATCTTTATTCAAAATTCATAAGCAAAAGTCATTTTACAAGCCCGGAGTACATTAAAGAGAAAGTGTGTGTGTGTTGGGGACGAGGCTTAGAAATACTGGCTTTCTCATAAAGCAGCACCTGGCCCCGGTGCAGGTGTATGAATGTCACATTTTTAATGTGTCTACGAATGAATAAGTCCGTTTTTTCAGCCTCTCCTCGGCTACTCTTAGACATACACTCCCCCATCTTCTCCCTCATATCACACAGCACGCTTTTGTTTTTGTGTTTTTGGTTTTTGGAAAGATGATATTAAAGACAACTCAGTCCAAACTCTTTACGTACGGACCATCGCTCTTTTTACAGCCCTAAACTCACAGTTTCAAGATATTCAATCCAAAGCTTGACGGGCCTGTCGTTGCTAAACTGTGATTGGACAATTGCTGTTGAAGGGCGGACAAAAAAAGTCATGTAAAACTTTTTTTTCCCAGTTCCAGTTTGTGTAAAACAACACACATATATCACATGTGGAACAATCACCAGACTAAAAGGTGCAAGTGACATTAATCTGTGTTATGTTCCATCCAGCTCCTGACAGGTTGATTCACTGTGCAGGCGTGGGATGAAGAAGCTTACCCTCCTCCTCCTCCTCCTCCTCCTCCTCCTCTGGCTCCTGACAGAGGGGAGTTGGAGTCCAGAGGAAGTGAGACGTGTCCTTGAAGAGTCAAAGCCGTTTTTTGTATTTTATTGGCAGGCTAACAGAGTTGGACACTGCACAGGGATGTCAGGGAGGGTCAGGGCAGGCACTCCAGAGCTAATACTAATGATATTAGCACTGGAGCTCTCTAAACTAATGATAGCTCCATCCACAGCTGCACCATGCAGCCGGAGCAGGGCCCCATAATGCTCAGAGGCCAGATTTCCATGCTCTGATTGCTGGAGGGCACAAAGGGCAGCCTCTCTTCTTGCCTATTATTGTGTGTTTTTGCATGTGTGTCCCTCTCTAATTGTCCTTCCTCCACTCCTCCACAAAGTCCTTGGCATTTGAGAATATAAAATAGAGTCTTGAAAGTTTTTGAAAATTGTTAAATGGTCCATTAAAAGCGGCTGTTTTGGTCCTTGTTAACTCCTGAGGGACATATCTGTCTCTTTAGCTGCTAAAGGCTCCACTGAGTTCAGCAGCTCGTCTCTAACTGCGTCTGTCTGCTGTTTGCTGCCGAGCAGAAAGTGTACAGAGGGTTTTTAGAGCTTTTTAGAGCCGAAAACAACGATACGAGAGTGAGAGTGAACCAAAACCGTAAAGGTGTGTGCAGTAAAACCAAAAAAAAAAGCTCTGTAGAGCTGTGAGAGATCCCTTTCACATTGTTTTCACTTTGTCATTTGACCCATTGTAATGATAAAAATATTGATTATAGCGCTTAAAAAAAAAAGTTCTTAAATTTGGCCTTACATGAGTGAGGGAGCTGTTCTCTGCAGTTTGGTGTGCAAGAAGATGGGAGGAATTAGCCTTCATCACCAGGTCTCTCCTCTCCAGCATTCGACCCCCTCCCTTCTCCTCCCCCTCCTCCCTTTCCCTCCCTCCCTCTGTCTCTCATTCCTGCTGTGGTGATCAAAGTGTCTCTGCAGTGCTGTGTGATCAGAGAAGTGGGGGGAACAGCCCGGTGGTGGATGTTGGGGTGGGGTCACTGGAGGGGAGGTATCAGGGGCTGATGGGGGGATGAGGAGATGAAGCCTGAAGAGCACACTGTCTCCTCCTGGCTGGGAATACTGAGAGCAAACACATTGACTCTCTCTCTCTGGCTTTGTGTCTCTGGCAGGCTGCGAGGTTACATAACCTCACATCAAACCGACTAATGACCTTTCTCTGACTTTACTGGACACCGTTCTGGGACAGAGAACCAAGCACCCATGGGAGGTGTGTGGGCGCGTCACACGAAGCCTCCAAAGCTACCGCCAACTTCAAGTCACTGAGACGAGGCTGCAGCGTTCGGCGCTCATTCTCTGTGAATTACTGCTCTGGCAACAAAATGCAACCTGAAATGTGTGTGTGGATTTTTGTCGGAGGAATGTTTATCTTTTTCCTGTGCGTGCAAACACTGAATCTGCATGTTCAAGCCTGTGTGTGTGTGTGTGTGTGTGTGTGAGAGAGAGAGATGCGGCCTGTTGTTTGTGCTGACCAGAGAACAGTTGCTGACTGCGCTCACCCCGGGTTATTTTTGGGTCATGCAGAGTTGAGTGGCAACAGGGAGCTATAAGCACGGCCAACTGACTGAAAAAGAAAAAAGATAAATCAGTGGAGCAAACATAGTCTGAAATGACACATTCACATCACCCCCCCACTGCTGATACAAGCCGTGTGAAGCTTCACCATTTTCTGAATAAAAAATATATGGACCAAAGAGGAGTCTGCGCTACGTCGCCGCTATTTTACAAATCATCTGAAGCTTTTAAATCCAGTTCTGAATAGAGGGCAGTTTCAAAGAGAGAGAGAGAGAGAGATAAAGAGGAGGAACCAAAGTAGGCTACAGCACACAAAGTGCTCTGGGATGCGTGAAGCAAAGGGAGCGCTGTGCTCTGCCCTCTGGTGGTGTGATGGCAGACGGAGCGCAGGGCTGCCTCCGTCAGCTCCTGGAACGCCGTGTCCACGAACGGGCCTGGAATACTGATGCCACAGTGCAGGGGTGCAGGAGCTGCAGTCTGGCAGGCCCAGGAGGAACGCTCAGGCCCTCAGATTCACTGTCCTTTACACACCAAAGAGGACTACTGCCGCCTTTGTGATGACATGCAGCTTTAGTCAGTGTTGGATATGATACGGATGGAAATGATTTGCATTCAAAAACAGCCAAAAACCACACTTGCATCTTTTGATTTGCACCTGTTTACATCATGATCTGTGAAAAGGCTTTGACTCCTGCTCAGTTGTAGAATAAAAAGTATATATATATATTTTATAGCATATATATTATATTTTTTGATTAATAAATTAATCGTTTAGTCTGACATTTTTCAGAAAACACTGAAAAATGCCCATCAAGGTGACGTCTTAAAATGTCTTGTTTTGTCAGACCAAAACCCAAAGATATTCAATTTACATAGAAATAAAACAAATTTACAAATTTTTAAAACAAACCCTATCTTAAATATTAATGACTTAATATGCAACAGTCAAAGGTAAATTTTGATAAAGAACATTCTTATGTATCATTTATTAAGAGCAAAACTGAGCAACAACCACGCAACTGTTTCAGAATTACACTCAAATGTGGATGGAGCTCTCATGACATCACCTTTAAATCAATGAAACAACCAAAACTGTTGCAACTTTGGCAGAAGATTGTGTGTTGGTGCAGGATCCTCACAGTAAGAACTTATCAAGGCCTTGATCACAAATCATTTCAGCACTGAAAGGTCTGGTCCCGGCAGAATAACAGATCCTAGCAGCACTCAGATAGCCACCGTTGGTTGGTGGCCTACGGCCTCCGTCCTGTGTAATAATGGTCCTACGTGTGTGGTCGTCCCCTCCGACAGTCTGTCCTCCTGTCAGACGCCACGCTGCAGCAACACCCAGTCACTTCCCTCGCTCAGCAGGACGGCCCGCCGCTGACTCCGTGCCAGCCGGCTGACCGCCATGCCAGGACGCACACACCAACACACAGATGTACACACCTACTTACATGTACAAGCAACTGCACACACTCTCACACACTCACATAAATCAAATGCTTGGCCCTCCTCTCTGCTGTCCCAGCATGCACCCTGGTTACCTGGCTGCTGTCCCACTAGCAACAGCTGCTGCCTCAGGACCGGACTGGAGGTTCCACTGCAGGATAGCACACACACACACACACACACACACACACACACACACACACATAAAGTAGAGACACAGACAACACTGGCTTCTTTTGTGCCTGGCTCTGAGGAGAGCTCATTTGAGATGATGGAGGACTTACCTAATCAGGGGCGGGGCCAGAGGGGTGCCCCTCCAGAAGGTGATAGGTTGTTGGCTCCTTAGTATCATGGACGGATTAGTGAACGGGTCTTCTGGGTGCAGGTCCTGGGGACGCTGGACTGACTGTTAGCATTTCTTGTTGGAAAATTAATGACAGCAAAGAGCCGTAAAACGACAACAAAGAGCCGTAAAACGAGCACAAAGCCACATAAAAGAAGCAGACAATATGACAAAGTGACAGGAAAGAGACACAAAACGAGCACAAAGTGATGCAAAACAACCAAAGCATGATGCAGAACGGCCGTCTCTTTCAGTCTGGGTGTCTTGCTCCAGTGTAGGAGGGGTGGGGGGGCGGGGGGTTGTACATGTCTGTGTCCAGGGGCCCATTGTCTCATAATCAGTCCATGGCTGTGGGCTATTTGGAGTTAAAAATAGCAGCTATTAATTGTTATCATTTCATATTAGAATATTAAATTGCGTTTGTTTTTCGTTTATTACACTGAATAAACAACGTAACTATTAAAACACCTTATTATTGCCAGGGCTTTAAATTTCCCAAATGTGCCCCCTTCTTTGGATCTGTGCCCCAGTCTGCCCCCCCCCCCCTCTTCATTCGTCCCCGCCTCCTCTCGGAGGAGAGCTCATTTGAGATGATGGAGGACTGAACTAATAGGGTGGAATGGTGCGGACAGGAGATGCTGTTTGAGCAGATGCACGGGGTCATAAAGGGAGCGCCTGCTGGGACACCTAACCTCACCTGAAGGGGACAGAGGGAGCAATTAATGGCATAATTCTGGACTGTTAGCTGTCACATTCAGCAGGGGGGGGGGGGGGGGGCATTATGTAAAGCAGAGCTGTGTGGGAGCTTTGAACTGCTGCTTGTGCTGCAGCAGGGCAGGGGTCAGAGCCTCTGGAGGTCATTATGTAACAGCAGGAGCATCTCCATGACTGTCCTCTGGCCACGGTGACAGAGGGCTTCACCCTGCTCCTTCCTCACGCTGCTTCTACACGTACAGCAGCTTCTTTTTAGGGCTCAGTTGTTCATGAGCGTCCTTTAGAGGACATCTTCTCTTCACTGCAGAACTGCTTTGGTAGAGAAAATGTCAAATTCTTGAAATGCTGCTCAACAGAGAGCAATTGTCCTTCAACTCCCCCGACTGCAGGTTAATGGGAAGGAGGTGGGACCTTGAAAAAATCCTTACAGGAAATCCACATTTCTGCTAAGAGTGCTGAATATTATGCAGCGATGTCTCAGGGAGGCGTTTGTGGAGCCCTCTCAGGGTCTTCCTCATTACCTGCTGAAGTGGAGGTTTTAGTTTTGGCAGTGATGAGTCAGAATGGATGATGTTGGAGCTTAATTACTGTACTGTGACTGCTGGAGTTATGTCAGCCGAATACAAGCCTTACAGCTCAAGGACACATATAACCAGTTAAAACATGCAATGTTAGCTAAACCGAGCGTCTCGCTGTCCATCACTTCTGCATAGGTGGCTGCCGTCATCACAGCTGATGCCGACCTTTTCAGCTGTGACATGAGACTGTACTTTACTTAAGCACATGTTTTAGGTATTATAGATTTAAGTACCCAAAAATATCAAATGAGAGCTACTTTGCCTCATTTGCATTCTTAATTTTACAAACCAAATTGCAAGTTTCCAAAAAAAAAAAAAAGCATGTTTTGCAGCCCTGGATAAGACTTGGTTACTCTACAGCAAGATTAACATGTTACACATGAATGCAATAGTAATATCTAATATTAGTCAGCCTTGTATGTGCATCAAGTATTAGTTTTATTTCCTGGATTATATTAGCATTTCATTTTCAGTGCAGACTTATGTGCAAGAACTAGTACTTCACCACTGGATGAAGCTTCACTGCAGTGTTTTTTGGAGTTAACTCCAATCAGGAGGCTGAAAGTGTAACAAACATGACTTTTTCCATGAGTGAAAGTTTAAATATTTCAATGTCTCAGTAAGTTACTGATTAACTACCCAAAAGCCACTCAGCCAGCTGCCATCTGCATCTCCAACACGCAGACCGCAAAAAAAAAAAAAAAAGAAAAAAGTTTCTTCCCATCTCTGCTTTACAAATATCTTCTGACACCACTGACTTTAATCATAGTTAGATATAAAAACAGACATGACATTCTTTGGGTTTTGGTTTTTATTAAAGAACTCTGCAGAACAGTTATGATGGTGACAGTCAGAGCAGCAGAGATACTGGACGTTGACAGCAACTTCAGGCAGTCTCTTCCTTGGAAACTCGGTCCTTCTTGAGTGGTCCCTGTGAGAGAAGAAACCAGACCATCAGTTGTATGCTAATGCTTTAACCTGCTGTTGACCTGGAGTCCATGTGTTGGCTCAGAGCAGCCAGTGTTCCCAGAGAGTGAACAGGGAGCGAGCACAAAGAGGCACTGCTCCCCTGCCTCACTGGGGCTCACTGTGGCACTGGAATGGAACCCAGAGTTCATACTGAAGACTGAACCAGGTTACGAACAGTGCGGGGAAACTAAACATTGACATTAGCAGTACGCAGTTTGTCTCTGCAATGTTTAAAATGTGTTCAGTACACATGTTAGCACTACTCCCATTTGATGATGGGTTTAAAAGCGGGCATACAAACTTTGTGTAATACAGAATAGTCACACATCGAGTATGGCTTTCAGTACGAAGTCTTACCATGAACGCCTTCTTTTCCTCCACAGTCTGGAAGCGGCCGTGGCCAAACTTGGAGGTGGTGTCGATGAACTTGAGGTCGATCTTCTCCAAGGCACGGCGGCTGCTCTGCACCAGCAGAGACTGGAAGAGTAATGAACAAATTTAGTGTGAGAACCAAACTAAAAATGACCTTTACCTCATCTTTCAAGACTCAATTTGTAAATACAAACGAACACTACAAATTGTGCCGCACTCACCTTGCGCAGAGTCAGCACCCTCTTCTTGGTTCCCACAACACAGCCCTTGACCATGACAAAGTCATTGGTCACGTCTCCATAGTGGACAAATCCACCCTTTAAGAAACGAAAGAGTGAGTCACATTTTCAGCTTCCAGGTCGACTTGACAGAATCACAGGTTGCATGAATGTCACTTACCAGGGGGTTGATGCTCTTGTTGGACAGATCATACTCTGTGGAGGCATTGTTCTTCACCAGCTTTCCATCCTTGGTGTGGTAGCCCTGGCCAATCTTGTAGATCTTCTTGTTGATCTCTGTACGGTGGTGGTAACCCTTCTGACCGGCACGGGCCACAGAGAAAGCCACACGGGCAGGATGCCAGGCACCGATACAGGCCACTTTACGCAGACCACGATGGGTTTTGCGAGGAAGCTTCTTTGTGTGCCAACGGCTGGTGACACCTAGCAGGACAGGACATCTCATTAGGAAAGACTGAATATTGATTTAACCAAAAGACACGTGACCTTGCAGAAAGGCTGCAGGAGTTCACTGTCATCTTACCCTTGTATCCGTGACCCTTGGTGACACCAATGACGTCGATCATCTCGTCCTGGGTGAAAACTGTGTTGACGGGCACGGCCTGCTCCAGCTTCTCACGGGCCCAGTCCACCTTGTCGGAGATGGTGCCGCCGTTCAGCTGCACCTCCATCAGGTGAGACTTCTTCTGCCTCACGGGCAGCAGACGCATCTGCACAGACAACTCGCAGGTCAGAAAAGCGAAAATATCCACAACATACATCAGATGTACAATGAACATTAGATGTGAAGTCTCAGAAGGAAGGCAGCATGGAAGATATCCTCATATGTGTCGGGCGCCATGCCTGACGCAAGATCCGTAGTCTCATCAACGACAAAAGCAGGAAACCATCACCTCATTAGGAGTCAAACACTAACCTGCGTGTGGGCAATGATGCGGACGACCTGGCAGTACTTCTTCATGGAAGCAAAGTCCTTCTCCAGCTGCTTCTTGCCCTCATCATCCTGCCATTTCTTGCAGTATTTGGTGAAAGCCTTCTTCTTGGACTTGTACCTGAGAGCACGCAGTGATGCAGGAGGAGAGAGGATACATAGGTTGGCACAGGTCCTTCATAACCCCAGTGGGCCAGCGGAAGAACACAGTGCATAGCTGCTCGCCCTCCCCTCCATGTAGATAAGGGGGCTATTTCAGCCAATAAGGAATTCGGCTCATGGCGCAGTTTCTAAGAAGCACTTTCCACTGGCCAGAGGAGCCCGGAGCTCATCAGGGCATATGGCACCTGAGCGGAGCTGCCATGGAGGCCACCGTAATGTTAGACTCAGTGAAAACACAGGACTCATTTCATTTCCACTGGGCAACTAACATCTGCTTCAAGCACTCAGTACATTCAGCTATAGTCATTGTGTAGTGTCTCACCAGTTCTTGTAGAACCGACGCTTGCACTCGTCACTGACATGCTCGGCGAAGATGGTCTTGAAGGAACGCAGGCCGCGGGGGGTGTTAACGTAACCCACAACTCCAACCACAATCATGGGAGGTGTCTCCACAATGGTCACAGCCTCAACCACTTCCTTCTTGTTCACCTCTGCAGAGGAAGAAATAAAAAATTTTAGCTCTTCACAAATCAGATGGCCTGCACTTGAAACTCATGGTTCATGATATAAACTGCGCTCAGTGCTCGACATTCAGCAAGGGGTATAAACCCATTATGTCCGCCCGTCGAGAGGCTCATCACAGGCAGAATACTACATAACTCAATGGCAGATGAGTATTTACAACCTTTCAGCTCCTCATTTATAAAAATCAGTAAGACTTTAGTCAGAGTCCACTCACTTGAGCCAGGTCTGTCGACCTCACGCACGATGTGCGTCATGCCGGCCTTGTAGCCAAGGAAGGCGGTCAGGTGAACGGGCTTGCTGGGGTCATCCTTGGGGAAGCTCTTGGCCTTACCACGATGACGACGACTCCTCTTGCGGGGCAGGAAGCCCAGGGATCCGTGGCGCGGAGCCGAAAACTTACGGTGAGACTGAGAAGGGAATAAACTATTAGCTGGTACATCCTTTGAACTAACCACAATGTTCAAGAGCTGCCTAGAGATGCATCTCAGCTAGTGTCTAGCGGGACCCTGCTCGTGATTAGTTCTGCATCTAAAGTGTGCAGATTTTTAATTTTAAAGTAGAGTTTAGTTATTGCAGAGCAACAGCATTAACCACGTTGTTAGCATAGCTAGCTTGACGTAACCAACCGAAGTCTGACCCCTTCAAAAAAATTGGAAATCAAACACTTTGATTTCAGCATCCTGCAAACGTTTACATAATTACATACTATACAAGATATATTAACGAGATACTATGTAAAGACTATAAGTTGTGGCCTACTCAAGCTGCCATTTTGGGGCCCGAGTAGCCGGTATGGTCATACATGCATCCATATAGTTGAAATGTCAGACTGAAATACCGCAGAAATCCAAGTGGGACAATAATAGAACTTGCCATTAAAAGCTATTTTTGTGTCTGGAATAAGTTAAATGTAAAGGATGCTTCAGATGACAAACCGATTCTTGTTCAGAGAGTCAGCAGAGTGAAGCGCACACTCACCATCTTGTCTCCGGTCCGTTTGAAAGAGGCCTTCCAAGGAGCACGTCGCTTCTATATATACAAGCAAATATCGTGGGATTTAGCGTGACTATCGTTCGAGAAGACCCGCCCCCCGGTATTTCACCGTGCATGTAATAAATTAAGCAGCCACCAGATGCCGCTGTTTGGTTGCACAAAGTATCTAAATGCATTACACAGTAGATAACTTGTAATTACATGATCAAATATCAAAACGTTTGTGTGTAATTATCAACTTATAAGGTAGAAAAGAAGATATAGTAAAATGTACTATTACAATCATAATTCATATAATATTCTGTTCTTTTAAATAATTGTCATTTACAAAGTCCTTAAATGAATCACACGTCATATAAAAATCAAGCTGTCTTAACATTTATTACCATTTCATTCATAAAAAACAAAGGACACACATTTACACCTTTCAGGTTAAGGCAGCAATATTTAGTTTTATGATCCAGTGTTGTAACAAGTTTTGATGTTATGTTTATTGTAGTCAAGACATTCAAAGCATTTCATCAGCAGAGCGCCACCAGGGCAAAGTTTGAAAAGCCTTTTGTGTTTTCTTTTACCCATCACCTAAAAAGTCTCAGCAAACCTGTGGGATGCAGTGCTTTTGCTCAATTGTTCATGAATTCTTGTAATCTAATTACAGCATAAAATGCTAAATCCATGCATGCTGAAATCAGGCCTTGTGATTCGTATACTGTGACTCTCCTCCAGTTATGAGAACAGAAAAGAGGCACACATTCCACATAACATAAAACCCTGTAGCTATTGTTTATGATTTCATTTCACAGCGTTTGTCTTGCAAATAAAGTGCCACAAATGATCAAATCTATGCAGCATACAAAACAGATTTGCCAGTCATCTACTCAGATGTCAGAAATGTCATGCTTTACTGCTACAGGAATGCAGGGCGGACTAGCCTACCTGGCTTCTGTACTGAATGGGGTTCTACACACCATGCAGTCGATCTCAGGCAAAATGCAAATGTAGGAATTAGAACATTTTCCTTTGACTCATGTGACCGCACTGATGCACTTGCAGTCCGTTAGAGGGTTTTAATTTCCCCATCCAGCATTGTACCTTACACCACGGTCCTGCACAGTAGGTGAGTGGGTTCAGTGTTTTCATCAAGGACAGTTGTGGTATTGAACCCGTGACTTTCACACACCAAGACTTGCACTGAGGCGTGATCCATGTCAGTGTAAGTAAGTAAGTTCCTTCCCTTAAGCATTCTTAAGATATCTGGAAAAGGTATATTCAAATAATCAACACACACTGTCTGTGGTCCAGGAGTATCTGTCAGTATCCAGGCTTGTTGTTCAAGCTCATCATTGTGCTCAAGGATGTAGGCGTCACGTCTCATCACAGTCTGTGTTCATATTTAAAAAAAAAAAAAAGCAGGGAGAGGCATCTCTGAAATGTGGGCGAATCCTCTTCTTTTGTGTTCACACAAAACCAAATCCAGGCCGTCTGTGCTTCATGCTTCCGTTTGAGGAGATTTTGTCTCGACTGTCCTCACAATAAAGTCTGCGTGTGCGGCTGTGAACAATCAACACAAACACCAACAGCCTGCAGGACGCCGGTCACTCTCGATCAAGGTTCATCTTCTGGAAGAAGGCCTTTCCAAACTCATAGGTGCTTATCATAACAGCACAGGCTGGGGCCACTTTGATCACCCTGGGCATGAAACCTGGGAAAAATACAAATGTTTTCACTTTTGTGCAAAGCAAATGTTGTATTTTTACTTAACATAAGAGAACATACAGTAAGTGTGTACCTGCAAAAAGGCCCCTGTAGCCCAACTCGGCCCATATCTCCTTCATTATGCGCCATGTGGATGTGGTTCTCTTTAAGGAAACTAGGAGGAAATTGGAATAAGTTACTGTTTAGAATATGCCACACTCATAAGTATAAGTAAATACATTTCACGTAATAAGTACTGACCTCCCAGAGTATCCATTTCTCCCAGCTGGATCTGTCTCCGTGTCTTCACCACGTCAAAAGGCAGCGTCAGGATTGCAGCAATCTAGACACAATGACGGTCGAAAAACAGACAAATAACCAAAAGCAAACATTAGATTTCTCAAGGCTACATTTTATTTCCTTCGTTTTCACTTTGAGTTCAAGCAGAAATAAGTCTGATCACATCAAGTCATTCATACAGTCATAAATTATCAGGTTCTACCATCTACTGATGAATGTTAACGATCCATAGCACCATAGAATAATAGAGCTGCGAAGTGGGAGGAACTATTTTGGGTAAAGTCCCTTTAATTTTCCCATAGACAAAGTTAGGTGAAGCAATCATTTGAACAAAAAGATGAACAACTACGGTACAAAATAACTCATTCTTTGATTAAAAAGTCAGCACAAGCATGTGACGAGAAGTTATCCTTGACTCCCATGGTGCATTTCACTGAGAAACATCCAATCACAGACTGATGCTAATGGCGAGCAGAAGCTAAAGAGTTCACTGTTGAGAAAACTGATGCCACAATCTGCAGCTTCAATGAATTTACTTTTGGATTCTGAGTCAATTCTGGATGAATTCAGTAACCACGGAGCCATGTTTTGTTCACAACTACAACGACGAAGAGTTTTGAATTCCCTACTGATGTGAGGCAGCTGAGGTAATATTTAAACTGACATGATTTCTCAGAGAGATGAAGTTGAAATAATTCAAACTAGCGGCCAAAACACAAACCTATAAAGGTGGTTACATCATCCAGGAGAGTCCAGTGTATCAAGGATCATTAAAAGAAAACATTGACACAGTGAAGGATGGAGGACAGGTGCGTCTTCACATTACATCTCTCTGTACTTACAGCTCCAGAGACGCCTCCTGCAGTAAAGCTGATGGAGAAGTTGGCCTGAGTCATTCGGGACTGTTCACATAGCCGGGCCTTCACCAGTTCATAGTTAAACCAGTACAAAGCTGCAAATGCACACAAACAGGGGTGGTTCATTTAATTATGCTCCACATTACAGTCGTCTTCTGCTTTCCCAAAAGACCAGTACTGTGACAAACAACTGCTCATTTTCTGTTGCTCTTCCCTCTCCTGTTAAAAAGGTTTTCTGGGGAGGTTTTCCTTTTTCTGGATCGAGGGTGTCTTATAGGTTGTAAAGTCCCTCGGGGCAAATTTGAGACTATATAAATAAAATTGACTCGACTCGTGAAAATGTCATCCAAGTTTCTGAATAACGATGGGATGAATGATGCAGGAACAGTACAGTGAGGGGAGGGTGGCAGACAGAAAGGGTAAAAAGAGTAATAAAAATAAATAATTAATATTCATTGAATCCCATCTCAAATCTATCTTTTGAGTATTAAACACTCTGTAAGCCTGAAAAGGGGCTATAAAAAGTCTGCAGTTTCAACAGGGGAACAGTGTGTTTAGCTGTGGTCTGATGAGAGGATGACTGGAACGTACTGAACATAACAAATAACAGCAGAGGAGTGAAATGTGTTGCAGGCCTGATGTGACAAGTTTCTACTGAAGGTTTTTCCACCATAATCGTAACCAACATGAACATTTTACAGCCACATTTCAAGCCTACAGATTAATAGATTTAAGATTGGTCTTCCAAGCATTATCATATAGCATTCTGTGGTGCTGCTCTCACCAGAGAAGGGTACGTCTCTGAGGACGGTGGGTCCCCAGCCCCTCCACAGAGACAGCAGGCCATCCTGGGCCACGGCAGAGCGGATACAGACCCGCAGCTCGCTGTAGGGCAGCCGACGGGACTGCATCTTGGTCCTGACCAACTCCAGAGGGCTGATCACAGTCACAGCCCCCACTGCAACACGAACACACAATGTTGGAGGTCAAAAACACACTGACATATTATAGTTAGGATTTCTATGTGTAATTGTGCTTTAATGCAACTTACATCTGGCCAGACCTCCAGCAACAAGAGGGACAAGGCTGCCCTGGAAACCCAGACCGTATCTCAGGAAGTCCCGCAGCTGGTCGTAGCAGGTGAAGTAGATGACGGTGGCAGGTACAGCCATGACCCTGCACATGCACATGAACAAATGAGCAACACTGTGCACTGTGTGCCAAATCAATGACATTATCTTTAATCATTTGTTCAAGGCATTTTGTAAATTATTGTAAATTAATTCAGAAAATAACTGATGGAGGTCAAATCTACCAAAGTCATTTCCAAACAGTTTCAAGCACGTGTGGATTTATAATTGTTGTTCTGCAAATGCATAGTTGTGGTGTGTCATCCTGTTTTAAAGACTTTTCATTTACAGAGGAAACACTTTATCCTTCAGTGTAGAAGTAGTAGTAGGCCATCGAAGTAGAACAATGTTAAAATACTAAATATCAGAGGAAAACAACTATTGGCCACTTATTGGACACTCAGTGTCGTCATGAATTGAAGAGCCACATCTTTCTCACTCTAACCTAAATTTCAGTTTTTAAACATTGATGAGAGTTTAGACACTCACAGTGTTGGTGGTAGCCCACTCCACAAAGACCTGAGTCCTTCATGTCGAGTGATTTTCACAAAAGCATCCTTTGGCACAAACAAACAAACAAACAAAAGTACATTTTGATTAATTTTGTGTGCAAAGAGACTGTGGCAAAAGCAAAGCTGCTAATGTACTTGTACTTACAAGAGTCCCACTGAAATGTGTTGGTGTTTTGTACCAGCTGGTGCAGCTGGTTCCATTCTGACACACATAGATGTGATCCATCAGTCCATTACAATACAGGAAACACTTCCCTGTGAGAGACAGAACCGGCGGTCAGCAGAGTTAAAAATATCAGCAAAGCAAACAATGACTGTACGACACCAGATCTGTCAAACATTCAGGATCTAAAAACATCAGTCTAGAGCTAAAAAATCCTCAACAGAGGACAGAAAGGCTATTAATAATATACGCGATGGCAATGACCACAGAGTCACGCAGATGATAACATCAGGGCTGTCCTTGTCACTGCTTACTTTGCCTGTTTATTTAGGGCTGGTTTAAGATACACTATTGACATTGATTTCCTAGAAACTCTCTACCCTGTGGAAGAAGACTGAAAACCATCACACCACATCTAAGCTGATCACAAACACGTGAATCTATTTACAAAAGGGGTTATTTTGTTGTTAGTCGAGCATGTGCCCACAGAAAGGTCAGCAGGACCACTGCGTTTTCTTTTAAACCAAGTTTTAGCATGCAGCGGTGGTGGGTCAGATACTCACACTTGGAAGAGCGGATGACGCCACCCCACGGGGCAGATTCACAGGCTAAAGCTATGAAACAAAGCAAAAGGCAGGACAGATAAAGAGAGAGGGCAAAAAAAGAGAGCACAAGGTGTAGTGGGGTTAGAAAAGCATCAGGATACACGTGGCACCCACAAGCAGCCGTTAAAAGCAAAGTCAGTGTTTCATTATCGAAGCTAAGATATGATGTAAAACAGAAGAAGGCAAGCTCCTCGTCTCACCTTGGTGGAACGGTGTTTGCTGAGCCTGCAGCCTGATCTTCACAACGTCCAGCGGTGTGACTGTAAACAAATACATTGACAGATTCAAAGATAATAATGACATACACTCAGCTGCTACTTTATCATGGAGGTACACCTCGCTTAAATTAAAATAACAGAAACACCTCTCTGTGTAATGCAATATAATTCATCCTCCAAAATGATCATACAGTTGAATCAGCACCTCTCTGAAACAGCAACATTATAACCTTCATGTATTAGGATTTACTGCAGGACTGTTGTATTAGACTGCATTAGTTTTAGCTAGGTGTATCTAATAACTAATTGTAAGACTTTGTGTGCACAAGAAATTATATTAATAGACATACAGACATAGGTTTTGTCTTTGTTTCCATGATCTCACCAAAAATAGATGTGAGGAGGGCTCCAGTGCCAGAAGCCAGCATCTGCTGCACTGGAGAGATCGCAGCCACAGGGCCGCTAACGGTCCGCTCCTCCATCCTGCCCACCTGTCAGACAAGAGAAAAAAACAAAACTGAGAACACAATGTTCTGTAACTAAAGTTCACAGAGGTGTTTTCTGATACTGTCGAACTAGCCAGATGTCTGTGCGTCCTTGTTATGTAAAACAAATGAGGAGGAGTGTTGGTGTCCTGCAGGATCAGCAACATAACACCTACTTTGTGGCTGGGTTAGTGTCCTGTTATATCAGAGCGCTGATTCTCCACGTTAGTGTCATGACAACAAAAATGAGCTCAAAGAAGTCCAAATATACTAGAAATGACTAGAATAACTGTTATTTATAATGTAGTCCATCATTGCTGAAGCGCATGGACCGATTATTACTGCGTAATAACGTCAGAACAGACGTCCGTCATTGATGTTAGCTGGGTAAGTCTAGGTGGGGTTGTTATAATGGGTTGGTTGAAACATTATGATAGCTTATCTATGATGTGCATGTCACCAGACAGCCAGTGAGAGCCTCACCTCCTAACTGAGAGTGGGTGGAAGCAGATAAATCAACACTGAATCAGCCAACAGTGAAATGGAACAAAAACTAATGAAGGTAAATCAAGAAATCCTGACTTTGAATAAGCCATTAGTGATTTTAAGAAATTATATACGATGCCAACAAATCCATCACTAGCAGCCAAGACGTTCTGGATGAATGCTCTTAAAGAAAATGTGCTTTGTGGAGGATTGTTTTAATAAGTATCAGTAATCAGTCATTTCAAGCTTTCCTGTTTTCCTACCTGTGTGGCTGCCCTTTGTTTCCCCAGGCTCATCCTATCCTCTGGAGTTAATTACACCTCAGTGTGACAGTTACAGCCTGTTGGCCCTCAGTGTTTGTTTGATAAGCTGCTTTGCCAAACAAGTGTTCTTCTACTGCACGAGTGCCCAAAACAAACATGGAGCTGAATGTGAGCTATAATGAGAAGATGTTTGGGGTCTTCCTGTCACCTTCACCGAAATTACACAACGTTGCAAGGAGGTTTATCACGTCACTCTATATAACACTCACGTCGACAGGACACAAGTTAACGAAAAACCCAGAGACACTTTAACTACCTCGATTTGAATTCTGCAACTCAATCAATGATCTCATAGTGTAGTCAAAACACTTTGCCTGCAGTATTTGAAAGAAATTCGGTGTTAGCTAACCTAGCTAACTTAATACACAAACAAAATGAGTTTATTTCAACCCAGGAGATGAGGAGAGGTTGAATTCGATGTCAATAAGGTAATTTATCAAATGCTTTGGGCCAAACCTGTCTGAACCATGTTGACACGTAGCTAGCCAACTGTCAGCATTTAGCGATTTAGCTGGGTAGCTAGCTGGCCTGTCAGCCAACGTTATCGCGTCCTATAAGATGACAAGCTAACGTTACTCACCTCTACTTTAGCTGCCAGCGAGAAGTCGAGGGCTCTTCACCCATTCTAGTTCATTAACGCTACGTTGCCACATTCACGCCACTCTGTCGCGCCGCAGTTTGTTCGGCTTCTCCGTTGTGCGTGACCCGTAAACATGGTTATACAGTCGGGCTAAGCTCGCAGCAGCGCAGTTTGTATGTACCTGTTAACAAAATGTGCGCCGCAGTTCACGTTGACTTCACAAATCTCTATAAAACTACACTCAGCGATAGTCGCAGCTTGTTGAGGTACAGAGGCCGGTGCGTGTGTTTTGGAGATCAGCGGTAAAGAACGTCACGGTCCGCTTGGCCCCGCCCCCTGGCGCAGCCGCAGCTCTGGCGCCGCCTGGTGGACGCAACACTGCGGTGCGCTGCAGCTGTCGCACGTAAACACGATTTAAGTCCGACTGTAAACTGTTCAGCGGTTAAACTGGAGCAACTTCCGTGAACTGTACCAGTCAAATGTAACTTCTGATTTAATGGAGGAGACCAGGGGAGGCGCTGCATGGTTGTCAGGGAAATTGGGAAATCTCTCTCTCTCTCTCTCTGTCTCTCTGTCTCTCTCTCTCTCTCTCTATCGTGGGCGTGTTCAATAAAACAGTTCTATCATTAGTGTTATTCAGTGGTGAGACATTGTTGAAACACCTAACTGCTCACAACAGCCCTTCAGTCTTTTACCAAGGTAAGAGCAAAATACACTTCCTTTTCTAGCCTTGACAATCTCACATAATACTTGCTCCTTTGAGTGAATTGTAAAGACGTTTGACAATGATAACAGACATTTACAGAAGACAACTACTTTAAGTTTTAGATGGATTGTTTTTCTTTTACGCGTTGTAAATAATACTCTTGTGTAAAATGTCCACAGTTTATTCTGGCGAACCGAGATTTTTAAACAAACACGTTTCCCTTCTAATGTGCAAACTAAACGAAACTGAAAGCGGGTTAATTTATTGTAAACTATCCTCCTATTGTGTTTGAGTTGCTTATTCACTGCAAAATCAGGAACAAACCTCCAAGGGAGGTAAGTCTCAGGAAATAAATGAAGACAGAGACAGACAAAATTTGCATTTTTGTTTTTGGCGTGTATGACTCAATTTCAGAAAATGAATTTAAAGAAAATGATTGAAACCTTCAGACAGAGATTCGCTTTCACAGTCACATATCTGATCATGCTTATTAAACTCTTAAATGTTTTGATCAATAGTTTATGCTGAATTTAATGCAAACATATTATTCCTGATGTTGAATGCAGAGGAGGGATTCCACATGCACACCTTTCACTTTCCTGTCAGTCATGACCTCTGTGTGTCCCCCTGTGTGCAGATGCAGAAGTGGGTTGTGATCTGTTGGGCTCTCCTGGCTCTGGTTGGTGCTAATGAGTGTCCAGATGGAGGGAGATGTGAAGACGGTCAAACCTGCTGCAATGACCCGGCCAGCGGCTATGAATGCTGCCCGTTTGATCAGGTAGACATGGTTGTACCACCTGCATGTTCTGCAATTACTGATGCCTCTTCAGATGATGTATAAATCCCAGTTTCTCCCTAAATATTCTCCTAAGTGGTTTAAAAGTTACAGAAACATCGCAGGGACACCCTGCACCTGCTTGTTCCAACACATCAGTGATTTTTACACTCTGAGACATAAGAGATAAGAAAAAGAGTGTATTTTTTTCAATTTATACAAAGTTTGTCTTAGTTTAAGATATATTTGACAAAATGCAGTAACTTCCCATTTAGTCAAACCTTTGTGAAGACCACAATCTGAGTTGTTGACATTTATAATGTAATATAACATTTTGATGCCATAGAAATGTGTAATTTCAAAGAAAACAGCGTGTTAAATGTGCAGTTAAAACAAACCAAACAATCAACTACACATCTAGCTAAAGCAACAGAGCCAAATCCGGTTGAAGCTAGCAAGAGACAGCTACAGTTAGCCTTGACTAAAGCTAAATGTACTTACTTTCCCCCCGCTTAACTGTTTCTTGTAATTGAAATATATCAGTTTTGGTGAACTAGCGTCTTGGTCATTTAGTTTGCTATCCCACATGAAAAAGCCAGCAGCTAAATCCAATAATATAATGAATAATGGAGAATTAAAACAGCTAGCTAAACTCATTCTAAAAAGGTAACTAGCCTAGCATAGCAGAGTAGCAGTAACTGCTATCTCAGCTTGGTTGCTTGCAATATGTTTTTACATACAAGTTTGTTTTTACATACAAGTTTGTCCAAAGCTCTATGTCAATATTTGGTATGTTTCTCTTTGTGCTCTATAGATCAACTTACTTCCTTATATTTTATTACTGCTCTCTGCTGTACGGCAGCACGTTTAACTTAACAGGATAAACCCCAGCAAAGTCATTGTGCTTCAACTTAAGTAGAATACTTTTTCCATCACAAAGTTAAATGTACATATGAGATAACCATTCTCTTGTAGTCTCGTATAAATAAAATGAATTAAGGCAGTACAGTGGTGCTATTCATGCTCAGTGGTGTTTTACTCCTTTATGGGCCAGATAAAAGCTCAGGCCTCATTTAGCCAGTGTGATAGCAGGTTTAAAACTTTGGTAGTCAAAGTGTTCCTACTACTGCTGTCCTCGTAGGCCGAGTGCTGTGCGGATCACATGCATTGCTGTCCCGGGGGAACAATCTGTGATACAGCCTCGTCCAGCTGTGTGAACACCACTGTGTCCCTCCCCTGGGTGGAAAGAGCTTCTGCTGACCAACCCAGACTCTCTAAAGTAAGAATAACAGACAGCTGCTGCTTCGTGATGAAATACTGAGTAAGACTTATTTAAGGTGAGTGCCTGCTGTAAGATTGTTCCCCTTTCCTGTCCTGTCCCTGCAGTCCTTCAGGATGATCAAGACGTACATGGGGGAGGAAGACGACAACATCTGTCCCGATCAGTCTCGATGCCCACCTGAGTTTTCCTGTCTGAAGGCCTTGACAAGGTTTGGCTGCTGTCCCCTAGCTCAGGTAATCAAACCTTGTCCAACACAGATATAACATGCAACCTGTACCAATGTATTATTTTCCAATAATGGTACAATTATCAGGAATAAAAGATAATAACAGGTAATAAATTTCTTTCCAAAGAATTGCTACAAAATAATTTAAGGGTCAAACTGGAGAAATGAAAAAGATAAATCAAGTAAAAGAAGAGAAATAACAAAAACAGGAAATAAAGACCAAAACCATGAAAGTCCTTTCATGGACCTTTGTTCCATTGACAAACGAAGCACTTTCACAACGAATGTTTTAAGTGATTTCTGCGGTTGTGGAGCATTTAATGTAGAAGCTGCAGTTCTGAACAGGAATCAGTCGAACTACTACCCCTATTTGAGTGATACAGTTAAGATTGAACCCTTGTTTCTTTATAGAAATATTGATTTATGAGGTGTAGAGTAAAGAATTATGGGATTTATTAAGTGAATTGTTCTGAGTGATTTCCTGGCCCCTGACAGGGAGTCCCCTGCTCGGATGGGAAACACTGCTGTCCTGAGGACCACCAGTGCAGTTCAGACAGCCGCTCCTGCATCAGAAAAGGTGAAACTCTTCTACTTTCAACCGGCTTGTTGTTGATCTAACTTATCAAAGACACATTTTTAAATATGATGTTATATTGTTATGTTGTTGCAGAGCTTGTGACTACAGTTCTGTGCAGCGACGGAGTGTCAGAGTGTCCAGATGAAACCACCTGCTGTGAAACCCCAGAAGGCAGATGGGCATGCTGTCCCCTGCCAAAGGTACAAAATGGCTGATCTGTTCATTATAGACACACACAAGGTGACAGCTTATTCCATAGCATAATTAAGATTGTGAATGAGGAAAAAGTCAAATGATAGATTTGCATGTCCTGCGTCGATGTCTGGTTATCGTGACTTTATGGTGTCCTATCGTGTGGTTCTAAGATGATACTCCATGTGTCTCTATTGTCTCCACAGGCTGTGTGCTGCGAGGATAAGACACACTGCTGTCCTGAAGGGAGCACATGTGATGTCGAGCACAACAAATGTATTTCCTCATCTACCAAAAAAGAGATGCCAATGTGGGCCAAACTCCCTGCCCGGATGAGAGCAGAGTGGGAGAACCAGAAAGGTCACATTTGTTTCTGTCTTTTTGAAAAGCCGCATCTTACTTCCTCATTCTGGTTAATCATTGAGTGTGTGTTCATGCAGGCAGATCTGTGTGTGTTTCCACTTTCAGAGGGTGAACAAGTTACTGCAAAGACAGTTGTTAATGGTGGCTTAGAAAAAGTCCCCGAAGCCACCCCAGTGAACACAGTTCCTCCCTCAGAGAAGGAAGTGTCCGTGTCATCTGTCACTAAGGCAGCTGCAGGTGAGTTGTTTCTCACAGACGTATCATAAGATGCAGATGTTTTGATCCAGTAGGTGCTGACAAGGTACTTATAGCAGAAGTTTTAATTAATAACATTAATGACGGCTGCATTCCATTTAATGTAGGCGTGTCAGTGAGTGCGTGACTTACTGGCTAAATGTTGATGTTACATATTTCCTGCTTTGACAAGACTGAATTTATGCTTTGGCAAAAGTCTATCAAGGCTCAAATAAAGTACGGCAGTATTCTTCCTGCATGCAGTAGGTGAGGTGGTCGTGGGTTACCATTACCAGTGGCTGTTTGGCATCAGCAATAGTATCAGTAATGGATCATATTTTGGTAATCTGATGCAAGAGGTTTAAAAAGTTTCTTTCAAAAGCATCAGTATGGCAGGTGTCAGTATGTTACAATGCTGGTCAGCTCAGTTTTAACATGTAATATCAAATTAAAGATGCCCTGTGGAGTTTTCTTGTAAACAAACATTACATTAAGTGTTTCTCACCAAAGCGCACTGCGCGTATCCTTGAGTGTGCTTCCTTCCCCGTAAAACTTTAAAACACTTTTTAACTCCTGCGTGGTTTACATCCATGTTTGCTTCCTAGCAGTCTTCTTCGTCCTTGCCTTTGTTGGTGCATTGCTACGTTTCTTTCTGCGTTAACGCCACCAACTGTCCATTAGCGGAATAATATGAAACCAAAGGCACCGCACATGCACAATATAAATTCTCCTCAGTATTGCCTAATGTGACTTGTGCTGTACTCTTTTTATTTTTTAGTGGGGTTACAATATTATACCTGGACTGCCCCAGTGACATGTTTTAATCGTTCAAAATGTTCAATTCTTCTGTGCTTTTTTTCTCAGCATGAGTGCAGATTTCAGATATGTAGGGAACGTTACTATTGGTATTTTCTTTCCAGGCAATGATGTCCCCTGTAATGAAACTGCAGCCTGTCAAGATGGCACCACATGCTGTAAAACCCAAGAGGGCGAGTGGGCTTGCTGTCCTCTACCAGAGGTATGATTTTGGCTGCCAGTCCTAACATTGATTTTAAAGGTGTTGCCAATGTATTAACGGTTTTTCGTCTTTCTCGTCATGTCATTCCCAGGCTGTTTGTTGTAAAGATTACATTCACTGCTGCCCAAAAGGTAAGACATGTAACCTGGCTGCACAGACCTGCGATGACGACACTTGCTCTGTGCCGTGGGTCGAGAAGGTGCCTACAATCCCCAGGCAGGGCGCACAGGTGGGGAATGTTACATGTGACTCCACCTCCAGTTGTCCTGATGGCACCACCTGCTGCAAGAAGACAACAGGAGACTGGGCCTGCTGTCCTCTACCTGAGGTAAACACACAGCAACATACACACTGGTGATTTAAAACCAGTTTTAAAGCTTAATGCTGAGTATATTTACATAAAAGTGGTTTAAGCCTTCTCATTTAACTCATGAGTTAAAGTCATGTAGTTTATTTGAACACGTTTATATTCATTGGAGCATTTTTAATTGAGCGTTTTCCGACTCTTCAGCACTGATTTTGACTGCTGTTACTTTGACAATTCTCTCTCCTCATGCAAATTCATACATCCAGCTGTCACTTATTGTTTGTGACTGAAAGTATTTTTGTCATTTCGTTGAAAAGGCGGTCTGTTGTGACGACCATGAACACTGCTGCCCTGCCGGCACCACCTGTGACCTGGCCACGCTCACCTGTCAGAGCGGCTCAGGCTCAATGCCCATGCAACACAAGATACCTGCATTTTCCACAGCGACACCCACTACAGCGGCAACTACAACCCAAAGTACAGTGGTAACAAACACACAGCAAACAGGGGAGGGGGGGAAGGAGCCTGTGGAGGACGTTTCTTTCTGTCTTAATGCCACCAACTGTCCATTAGCAGAATAATGTGAAACCAAAGGCAGCGCACGTGCACAATATAAACAAAATGGGCACCCAATCCAAACACTGCAAACATTGCTCCATAGCGCTACTAGTGGTCAATAATTGTACAGGGTACCTTTTAAATGTAACATTAAATTGTAATTGTAAAATTACCTCGGTTTAATCCGGCCTGGTCGGGCCCGACGGTCCTTTCTGTCACGGCGGAAGTCAAAAAATGAATCAGAGAAAACAAATGACAGTCAGAGATGTCAACGACAAGGACTGCAGCGTGCAGAGAATACAATTAGGAGACAAATTCTCCTCAGTATTGCCTAATGTGACTTGTGCTGTATTCTTTATCAAGGCACTATCACCACAGTTACATTATCAACATTTTGGTCACTTGGCATATATTAATGTACTTTTGTAGGTGCGATAGTGGGGTTACAATATTATACCTGGACTGCCCCAGTGACATGTTTTAATCGTTCAAAATGTTCAATTCCTCTGTGCTTTTTTTCTCAGCATGAGTGCAGATTTCAGATATGTAGGGAACGTTACTATTGGTATTTTCTTTCCAGGCAATGATGTCCCCTGTAATGAAACTGCAGCCTGTCAAGATGGCACCACATGCTGTAAAACCCAAGAGGGCGAGTGGGCTTGCTGTCCTCTACCAGAGGTATGATTTTGGCTGCCAGTCCTAACATTGATTTTAAAGGTGTTGCCAATGTATTAACGGTTTTTCGTCTTTCTCGTCATGTCATTCCCAGGCTGTTTGTTGTAAAGATTACATTCACTGCTGCCCAAAAGGTAAGACATGTAACCTGGCTGCACAGACCTGCGATGACGACACACGCTCTGTGCCGTGGGTCGAGAAGGTGCCTACAATCCCCAGGCAGGGCGCACAGGTGGGGAATGTTACATGTGACTCCACCTCCAGTTGTCCTGATGGCACCACCTGCTGCAAGAAGACAACAGGAGACTGGGCCTGCTGTCCTCTACCTGAGGTAAACACACAGCAACATACACACTGGTGATTTAAAACCAGTTTTAAAGCTTAATGCTGAGTATATTTACATAAAAGTGGTTTAAGCCTTCTCATTTAACTCATGAGTTAAAGTCATGTAGTTTATTTGAACACGTTTATATTCATTGGAGCATTTTTAATTGAGCGTTTTCCGACTCTTCAGCACTGATTTTGACTGCTGTTACTTTGACAATTCTCTCTCCTCATGCAAATTCATACATCCAGCTGTCACTTATTGTTTGTGACTGAAAGTATTTTTGTCATTTCGTTGAAAAGGCGGTCTGTTGTGACGACCATGAACACTGCTGCCCTGCCGGCACCACCTGTGACCTGGCCACGCTCACCTGTCAGAGCGGCTCAGGCTCAATGCCCATGCAACACAAGATACCTGCATTTTCCACAGCGACACCCACTACAGCGGCAACTACAACCCAAAGTACAGTGGTAACAAACACACAGCAAACAGGGGAGGGGGGGAAGGAGCCTGTGGAGGACGAGGTGAAGACGGATGAGGAGGAAAGTAAAGAAGTGGAGGGCAGGGTTCAATGTGACGCCCACACCAGCTGCCCTCAGGGCACCACCTGCTGCTTCATGGCCACGTCTCAGAAGTGGGGCTGTTGCCCGCTGCCAGAGGTGAGCACTGCTTCTTCACCTCTGACCTCCAGTAATACAGAGATTTAAAACTGCAATAACAAGGATTTTACCAGCATGTAGCATAGAATGCCCTTCATATATATGACTACATGATTATGGTAACACTAAACTTTAACTCCCCCTATTTAGCATTTGTAAGGAGGCTAACATTTAATAAACTCTATAATGTAGTTGAAAGAAGATTAAGGACATTTTAACTGTCAATTAATATATACTGCTTATAAAAGTTAAATAGGGAGGGTTAAAGTGTTACCGTGATAATTATTTAAATTAATCAAACAATTGTTTAGTCTATAAAAAGTCATAAAATAACAACAAATTTACAAACTCAGCTTGTACGATTTAATGAAAAGCAGCAAATCTGAGCATTGAAGAAGCTGGAGACTTTGAAATGTATGGTATTTTTGTTTCATAACTTACTTAAAGCGGCTATAATCAACATATTTACATGAACAGTGGATCAAATTACTGTGTGTAATGTGAAAGGGGTCGTACAATTAGAGACTAGCTGGCTGGTGAACATGGTGGAGCATTTAGCAGTTGAAAAGCCAGAGACCAAAAACAGAGCTAACAGAGAGTGAATATTGGACTTGCATTTATCAGTGGACAGAAACACGAACTCCAACTGAATGATCATGTTCTGTAACTGCTGGATTTGTCAATAAACATCTGTTTGCTAACACATTCAACATACTGTACCACCTGTAAAGGTGATGATGAAGCCATACTTGGGCTGGTACCCCTGTACATGCCAGAACTTCCCTGCCCCTACTCCAACTCTAGGCCTCTCAGATCCTCTGAACAACTGCTTTTAACTGTCCCACGATCGAGGCTAGTGGGTAAGGGAGATCGTGCCTTTGCTGTGGCAGCACTAAAACTGTGGAATAGCTTTCCTCTCACGATTAAATGTTCCGCCTCCATTGAGACTTTTAAGACAAAACTCAAAACTTTGGTTAACTCTGGTAGTTTTTAAAGTTGTAAGAGATCTACAGCACTCGTTTTCTCTATTCTAAGTTCATTCATTGAAAGGAGAACTGGAAAACAGGATCAATGATGTGAAAGCAGAACTTCCACTCTCACTTCTCCCCAGGCGGTGTGCTGCGCTGATGGGAACCACTGCTGCCCCACCCACTACAAATGCGATGAGCAAGGGACCTCGTGCATCAAAGGAGAAGTGGTGATTCCATGGTACACCAAGCTTCCAGCCACCCTCAGCATGCAGGCTGCTCCCACCTCTGTGGAGTGCGACGGTCTGAATCAGTGTCCCGAACACACCACCTGCTGCAAGCTGTTAACGGGCGAGTGGGGCTGCTGCCCGCTGCAAAATGTGAGAGCTGTGTGTGTGTGTGTGTGTGTGTGTGTGTGTGTGTGTGTGTGTGGAGAGATTATTGTGACACGTACAACTACTTTGACATGAAAATATAAGCTGCACTATCAGTGTATGTAAAAGAAGGGATGTCATTGTCACTAACCTCATGCATGCTGTGTCTGTAGGCTGTGTGCTGCCCAGATAAGGAGCACTGCTGCCCGCAGGGTTACACCTGTAACGTTGCCTCTAACGCCTGTCAGAAGGTCATCCAGCTGCAGCTGGACTCCGTCCCACTGACACCGGTGTATCTACCTGAATATCAACACCAGCTCAGTCCCCTAAAGCTCAGAGATGTCCAGTGTGATGACCAGTCCAGATGCCAAGATGGACAGACCTGCTGCAAGATATCTGCTACTTCCTGGGGCTGCTGTCCTTTTCCTAATGTATGATATACAGTAATATCTTCAACCTTTTGAAAGAATAGTTCAACATTTTGCAGAGAGTTAGATGAGAAGATTGATACCACTCTCACATCTGTACAATAAATATGAAGCTACTGCGGGCAGCTGGTTAGCTTAGCTTAGCATAAAGAAAACGGGGAAACAGCTAGCCTGGCTTTGTCTTAAGGTAATGAAATCCACCGACCAGCACCTCTAAAGCTCACTAATTAACAAGTGAATGTCAAGCTTTTTCTTTTCCCATCAGGCAGAGTCAATGGCTGTCATGTCATCGATCTTTAATTATTGGTTTGTGTCACAAAATAATTCAAAACGGTTTCTCATACTTTGCTAAATTATCCTAGAAAATATAAACCTTTATTGTGACCTTATTGAAGCTGTTAAGTCTGTGGTGGAACGTAACCACATACAAATGGAGGTGTCTGCATACAAAACATGAGAGGAGCTTATACAGTATGATGTAATAGAGTGTGTTTATACTGTAGTATTGCTGCTTTAACTAAAGCACCTGGTTGTTTCTTCCACCACCAGCTGACAGTGTTTCACCTTCCTTCCTTTGTGCTCTAACACAGGCGGTGTGCTGCAGCGACATGATGCACTGCTGTGAAAGCGGCTACACCTGCACTGAAGGTGGGGATTGCATCCAGAACACCAGGCTCCACTGGTTCAACTGGCACGTGTTCGTCGCCAACAGAAAGAGAGCTCTGGTAGTGTGACAACATCTGTGCTGTCATTTGTTTCTGCATGCAACGCACCAATGGAAAATAATGTAAAGGGATGATGATTGTTAAATGCTTTGTTTGTAGAGGACAGTGAAAGGTGAAGGCGACACGGTGAAATTGAATTGCACTTGGGGCTAAGATGTACTGTGATCTCAGAGTTGCAACAACTACATGCAACAAGTTCAGTTTTTACGTTTATAGGTCTTGAAACTCTACTCGCCTGAAACACTCCATAGCAATATGATTTAATACAGTCAGTTATCTGTTTCTGTATGTTCTGCTTCAGCTGCCTTTTGTTGCAAATCAGTAATTCAACATTCAACCTAATACACAAATATGAATCTGTTTTCTCGTCAGCACTTGGTTTATCCGAGTGTTGAGGTATCTGTGTGGCATAATCTGTAATGACTTATTCATCAAATGTGTTTTAATTTTGTGCATCTTGTCATCACTTAATTTCACACACAGCACGAGGCGGACATGGAGAAATACACGCTTGGTGCTGCTTAATTTCTTGAGGATTTATCCACAAAACTAATAAACAAGATGTTACAACATTACAACTTGTCAAATCATTCTTGTGGGAGTCCTATAGTGAGGCATCTGTTTCTATCAAGAGAATTAACCGCCATGGAGTGTATGTCATCACACTATAAATAAATAAAATTCATCCGTTTGTGAATCTCATGCAAATGTTTATGGTTGTGTGGCAACAAAAGTAGAAACGTGTAAATAAAAGAGAGCACTTAAAATGTAAGTCAATGATAGCAGCCTGTTTTTCCATATTCTTACTTCCGGGATGGAATTCCACTTTTTAGGCTGACGTCATACTGTTTGATCCTTTTTGACGTCAGGTTTTTTTTTTTAGTGACTTCTGATTATTATTTGGGTTTATCGGGCCTCCCCTTAGTGAGCAGTGTGAAGCTCTGTGGAAGTAGAAATCCAAGCTTCCGGTTAAACTATTCAAAATAAAAGTCTAAAATAGGGCAAACGTGTTTCTTTTAAGTCATCAGAATCTGTTTTATCAGCCAAGTATGGGTACACATAGTAATGATAATCTCAGTGTGCTTACTCACAGTACCAAGAACAATTCACAGGAAAATAGAAATAGACATACAGCTAAAAGCAAGGACAACAAAGCTGAACAAAGATACATAAAAATAAACTATTATGTGCAAACAAGTAGGTGAAAAAAACAGGTGTGTATATAAATATATATAAAAAGTAACCATTTAATACAATTTTTTAAAATATCCATCCCGTAAATACACCAGAAATTAAACAAGAAATTAAATAAAATAGAGAGATCACATTAAAAATCTATACATTACAATACTTTAAACTATACAAATGAATTGTAAAAATATTTGTGCATATGAAACCTAGATACAGAGATGCAGTAGTGAAACTCCGGCCGCCATGATGTGCTTACAATACATAATATAAATAAAGGTAGTATGGGTATAAGGATGAATAATAATACAATATACCTAAGAATGTATTTGATTGTGTTGTTTAATCAGATTCTGATTCTAAACAACACAATCAAATACATTCTTACGTATATTGTATTATTGTATTGTATATTTATAATATATATGTAGCAATTTCACACATTCTACAACAAATAATGTATTATGAATATATGTAGCTGAAAACTTAACTAACTCATTTAGTGACAAAAACATTTCCCTAAAATAATATAGTTATTTATATTGTTATACAAAATTTCTGATGTCTTCACTATAATTTCAATGCAAATCTAAAATTGTGGGGGGCATAAATATATGATTTATTTATTTATTTTTCACAATGAATGTACAGTACCTTACCCAGTGGTGAAACGTAGTATTATCATTTTGCGATTTATAGTTATAGATATGTACTTTTCACATTTAACATTTAACGTTTTTAATGCAGGGATTTTACTTGTAATTGAGTATTTTGTGGCATTTTTGTGGCTATTGTAGTAGTAGTGCTTCTTTTATTTAAGTAACGGACCTGATTTAAATCGAGATTTAAACATTTTAAGGGATGCTTTTATTATGAAGACAAACGTGCTACACTTCCGGTATCTTTCTAGTGGCCTCCAGGTGTCTTGACGTGTCTCCGCTTTGACGTATGAATCATCCTTCCCAAGATGGCGATACACCTGTTTCTCCGGTGGTGAGCCTTGTTGTTGTCTGCGCAACAGACGGAAACAAAGCATCTGGAGCAGAGAGTTAATAACCTGGCGACGTAGTTAAACATCTGGAGTAAACTCCGTCGTCCAAAATGTCCACAGAGGAGCTGTCAGCCTCCGACAGCGAGGCTGTTTTCGCCGGCGCAGGGGAGCGATGGGCACCGGTGGGCGCTGTGGCCAGTCCCGAGGATGAGAGCGAGAGCGGGAGCGGGTGCGCTGGCCAGCCGACGCAGAGAGGCTCGTCCTCGGCCACCGATGAGGAAATGGCCGTCAGGCTGGAGAAGCTGGAAGAGGAGCAGGACTTGTTGAACTCCTCTCTCCTCGCCCTCACCTCACACTTTGCTCAGGTTCAGTTCCGACTGAAGCAGATAGTTCACGCCCAGAGCGAGGAGAAGGAGAGGATGCTGGCCGAGCTGGAGGAGTTCGCCTTCAGGGGCTGCCCGCATGTGGTGGGCTGCAGAGCTCAGGATGCCAAACAGCTGGAGAACTCGGTGAGGTTTCTGGTCTTGATTTGACCGTGAAATATAACCACCATGATCCTACACACTCTGAGTGCAGTCTTTCATTTACTTATTCCTATTTCAATGATCCCTGTTACGTGTTTCCAGTGTCAGACTGCAGCATTGGAGCTGAAATAAGTTGTTGATTAATCGATCAGTCAATGGACAGAAAAATAAACTGTAACTATTCTGATAATTGAGGCAGAAGTGCAGAACAGTCCCTGCTGCCAGCCTCTTAACTGAGAGGATGTGGTGCTTTTCTGTGTCTTTGTGATAGTTAATTGGACAAAACAGGCAATTTGCAAACATCACCTAGAGATTTTGACATTTATAAACCAGTAATAATCAATAACTTGAGAAAATAATAAGATAAATTATTTTAAATGTAAATATTATTTAGATAAATGGAAATGAAAGTATTTGCAGGACTAGTCAGCATTCATTCAGTCGTGTAGATCCTCACAGAGATATTTAACACTCAGACATGGACACTCTGTACTCACTGAAATATTCAGATATAAATGCATAGATATAAATCAAGACACACACACACACAGTGAGTCTATGTGGTGTTGAACCGTCACCTCAGTGGCTGTGAGGTTTCTTATTGAAGCTGATTAAAGTGTGCTTGTTGCGTCACACTCCAGGCTGCTGCGCCCACCTCTGTTTTGTTCCCCGAGATTTCTTATCTCGGCTGGAAAACGTTGCTTTCCGCCGCACGTGTGTGACTCTCGGCTCTACAGGGTGAATGTAGATGCCTCCAGCAGATCACTATCTGTTTAATAAAGGCTTCTGTGTACACAACGGTGTTGAAGCCACCTGCTTTGTTCCTGCCATTGTTTACTCCCTGCCTCTTTACATTTAATCTTAACTGAAGCAAATCCTCGGCCTCACATAATAATTGTTTGCCGTTGTTGCTCATATATATATTTATATACTTCACCCTGAAGGTCTTTTTTTAATGTTATTTCTCCCTCATCACATGCTTTACTTACAGAGGGATCTGGTGAGTATGATACCTCGTGTCTCTTTTGTGTAAATGTTGTGACACAAGTAATAAAAGGTGCATCTGACTGTTTGATAAACTGCTGACAGTAATCCCACCCGTGCTCTCAGTGATCCTCATTGTGTATCAAACTTTAATACATATTTACTGCAAAAAGCTGTTAAAGCGAACTGAATTACAATCTTTATTGATATTGGTATCAGTAGCAGAAAGATCTTGTACACGCTGTTCTCTGTCTGTGGAAATTAAAATCATTGTGTGTGTTTTGTCTGTCAGAGTGAGAGGGAGAAGAGGGAGCGCCTGGAGGCTCAGAGGGAAAAACAGAAGGATCTCATTTTCCAACTGAAGACACAGCTGGATGATCTGGAGCGCTTCGCCTATCAGGAGGGCAGCTACGACTCGCTGCCGCAGTCTGTCGTCATGGAGAGACAGAAGGTGGGACTGTGGAAATACTCGCCGCTGACACAGTTTTTAATCCTGTCACATGTTGATGTGACGTATCGGCTTCAGGCTGCCTGACCAGCCGTCAATCCTCGTACTTATGAATTGCTTGTTATTTTACAGAAAGTGATAGTTACAACACCCCAAAGTGACTCAACAGATATAATCTACAAGCTTGTGTTAAATCCACCTGCCTGTCTGTTAAGTTGAGCACATAATGTGTTGTTTACCTGTTACAGATCAGGTGTAACAAGTCAAACCTCTTAAAATGCTTCAGGCTTTAGTGTAATTATACAGTTGTGTTTCTCAGATAGATAATGTGTTTGGAAAGCTTGTCCAAACACATGTGACCCATTCAAAATCTGCTTCTGTAACGTTTCTATTATTTCTCCTCATGCTGTCGGCTCTGTGAGGCTGCACTCGGGCACAGCTGTGCTTTGAGCTTAGTGCTAACATCAGTTATTAGTTTGGCGTGTTAGCATGCTACGATATGCTAATTAGCACCAAGCACAAAGTACAGCTGAGGCTGATGGGAATGTCATTAGTTTTGCTTTGACTTCCCGAATAAGAAGCTAGCTTAACCATCAACCTGTCTTACATTTCAGGTCATCATTGACGAGTTGATCAAAAAGCTGGATGTGAACCTGAACGAGGACATCGGGAACTTGACGCCCGAGGAGCTGAGACAGAGAGTGGATGCTGCCATTGCTCAGATAGTGAACCCAGCCAGGGTCAAAGAGCAGCTGGTGGATCAGCTCAAAACCCAGATCAGAGACCTGGAGATGTTCATCAACTTCATCCAGGGTACACAGTCTCATAACTGTCATTGCAGTGGCTGCTCGTTTGTTTTCATTTCACAATTTCATCATTTTGTTTTATTGGTTTAATGAAACTTTGCTTTTCCTTCCAAAAGATGAGGTGGGGAACCCTCTCTTATCAGATGGTGCACACAGCCAGCAGCCACAAGCAGCAGGGACCAACAACAGAACTCCAGGAGTGAAGAAGAAAGGTCAGTCAGTTCAAACTGCCACTAACATTTAATGTGTGTAGTAATAAAACCAGCAGATGCCGGACTGAATGCCTTTTGAGAGCTCAGAAATGTCAATCATTCCATCCATTGTTGAGCCACATGTCAGGGTAAAGATACTTTGACAATCTCTCTGTAAGACTGAATGCTCTGTGAATGAATCATTCATCTTGTATGTTGTGGTGACTCACATGTTTTAATGGCCTTCCTGCACAACCAGAACCTGACCAACATTTCTGACGTGCCAGAAATCCCACCGATTGTCTGAGAGCCAGATTGTTGATCATTCAAACAACAGCCCATCTGACAGAAATTTGTCTCAATCCTAAACTTCAGGGGTGACTAATTTGGGGTTAAGATCTGGATTAATCCTGAGTGTTTAACTAATGACCCAAATGTTTGCTTTTAAAGATGTATTAACAAGTATGCTCTCTATAAAAGGCAAGTTTACTGGAGGTGGTGTTCAAAACCACCTGTGTTGCTGTCCAATATAAATATATTCTTCTGGTTCTCCACCTCTCACTGCAGTGGACCCAGAGCAGGCCCAGAAGATGCGAGAGACCGGCCTGCAGCTGATCCAGAAGGCCCTCGCCGTGCTGCAGATCTTCGCTGTGAGCCAGTTCGGCTGCGCCCCTGGCCACGTTCCCCAGAGCATGTGGCCCCAGGAGCCTACAGGGCAGGACTACGGGCCCCTACTGCAGCGGTTGGAGGCAACCGTTGAGAAGGTGCGAGTGCTGGGCTCTTGCAGACAGCCCTCCTTCGAACATGTCGTCAACTACACCAGCAACACGGCGCTGGGACCTCGAGACGAGCTGACGACGTCTGTGAGGAAGGAGCTCTCGATTGCTCTGAAAGACTTGTTGGCTCATGGCCTCTTCTCACCCTCCCAGACCATGAGCCTGGTGCTGGCCCCCATCTCCTGCCTGCTGCCTTACAGACCGGCCCCACAGACCATTCACCCATGGGAACTCTTTGTTAAATATTACAACTCCAAAAACGGGAAGGCCTTTGTGGAGTCACCTGCCCGCCAGCTTTCGCAGTCCTTCAGCCTGCCTGTAGGGGGCGGCCCGGTGACCGTCACCCCCAAACAGTCTCTGCTGTGGGCCATTCACACCGTGCTGAAGGAGCACGGACGCTACAAACGAGGACCAGACACAGAGTTCAAAGCGCTGGTGTGCATGGCTCTGAACGAGCAGCGGCTGGTGTCGTGGCTCAACCTGCTGTGTAAGTCTGGGACTCTGATACACCCCCACTACCAGTCCTGGAGCTACATGGCCCAGACCGGCTTCGAAGGAGCCCTGCGAATTCTGGGCCGCATCAGCCACCTCAAATTCAACCTCCCAGTGGACCTGGCTGTTCGGCAGCTGAAGAACATTAAGGATGCTTTCTGAGGACCGACCAAGGAGGCAGCAAATCCATGAAGAGTAAAGAAACACCAGAAACCAAGTATTTTATCAGCTACGCTCTTACCTAGACTTCAGGACCAAAAGCATGACTTTGTGCTTCAAGTATGTAACCTTTTAAAGGTTATCTAAGTAGCCACCCATGTAAAGTAAAGTGCAAGTGTGTAATGTCTACAGTACATGCATGGATGATTGTGTTGTGTGAGCTTAAGCCATAAGCAACCATTATCTGCATATCCCACTATGTTAAAGATGCCAAAATGTCAAGATGACAATGCTACTTGTACTATAAACATGCCTTAGAATGGAGATTGAGATTACCTCATCTTTAGTGAAGCCTTCCTGACCTTTGCGACCTGTGCTCATCATACAGCATCATTCCCCCGTGTACATGATAGTGCCCTAACCTATGCAGCAAAGAGAGAGCTTGGATCTGTACAGTAGTCAGTACTGTAATGCGGTTGCCACTTTGACAATCCAGGAAGAAAAATAATGAGCAGCAACACTTCTGACTACTGTGACTTCTACACAGTAACCAGGAGCTTGTGATGTGTTGGGCCCCTGAACTGCTCCACTGTTCACATTGAGAAGTACAGCGACTTCTGTTAGGGAGTTTTAATTTAGGGGGTAAATCATGTGTAGCACATTGGTTGATCCGAAAGTGAAACGGCAGCACTCAGGTCAGCTTGAAATGAAAAATGTCTTACAGTTTCCATCATGATGCAAACGTGATGTAAAGTGTTGTGAGACGTTATGCAGCTCTCAACTCCATTTTAAACCTCTGAAGCTGTTATCTCCTGGTGTGTGAACAACAGTTAGACCCTGTATGAACTGCTGCTTTTCTCATATTCCAGGTTCAGTTAGAATTAAATGACAGTGATATTGTATGATAGGGATTTATTTAATGATGTAATAGCTGTAGTAGCTAAGTTTGGTTTTATTTCCTGTTTTTCTTTCCAGAGAAATTAGTTTTTATGTTCCTGAGACAGCTGAGTTGCACGCATTATATCCTTAAATACTGAATGTAAAAACCATAGATGCTATTAAACTAAAGTTAGTTTATATCTGCGGTATGTTTCCCTCCTGTTTATGGGATTGACACTTCTGTGTTCCTGGGCCCAAACCTCTGAGAGTTATCGTGCTGATAAAAGATCACTGCGTTTGTATTCCCTGAGATAAAAACCTGATTCCATAACGGTGCACTTTGTGACTTGAGTGCGCCTTTATTTTATGTTTCTGTGTAAATGTAAACTTTGTGTCCTGTTTGGGCGATGTGTAGTCAATTTAATCCGATATTATTTCCCATTTTTGTTGTTGTGATTTATGGAAAGAGACATTTATTTATTGGATAGCATGTTTTAGCTCAACTCTGAAGTAGGTAGAACATATCAGAACACTTTGTTGAACACTAGTTGTTCAGTCTGGGAACAATAGACACACTGAATCATTTAAATTGTGCTATTTATGTTATTTTTATTTAATCGCTTAAATCACAAATAATATATTGAGAGATATGAATTGTGTTTATTTTTTGGTTTTATCATGTTTAGTGCATACCTACAGCTGTAAACGAATTAAACATAGTAAATGAACCGCTCTGCTGCTTATGAGTCTTTATCCTTTCAGTTTTAAAAAGTCAAGAAACAATTCTGTGTTGTTTTAATGGGAAACCATTTTTTCCAAACTTTACTTTAAAACATTTTACGCAGAACGAGGATGACAGAACATCCTGAATAAGACATCCGTTACATTCATTAAATACAAAATACTTAAAAACTATGCTTAAATATACAAACGTTCCATTATGTATTTGTTTTAGGGACTTTATCTTCTATAATCTTCAATAACTTATATAAAAATATATAAGTTTTTGGGATATTTACTATGTAAGATTTTGTGATGCATTTAATTTGTCTGGAATAACAAACATAAAAGTAGTTTTCTGCAAATTCTCCACATTTTTAATTCCATGTTTATTGCTTTTCTTAGGAGGTATTGGGAGATAAGAATTGTGTTTATTTAATCATTAACTATTTATTTGCTTAAGAACTGTGGTGGATTTTTCCCTTCTTCTCTGATGCAGATTATTACAGCTATTTAAAATCCCTTTAAAATCGTAATAAAATGAGGGAGGTACCACTACCATCATTACGAGGAACAGCGAAGACTTAGACGGAGACTGAGTGTTTGTTCAGTTCACACACACTTATTTGCGCCAAAAAAGTAAAAAGTAAGTAGAAGTAAATTATTACAGAATAAACATATACTGTAAAGCATCTGTATTAATAATATGTGAGATGTCTGATTTATGAGTCGTTTTAATATTTAAAATGATTTTATAAACTCGCTCCTCTTTACCAACACTAAATCACACCCGGAAGTGACGTACGTCTGTCGGTAGGGTCAAAGTTGACAAAAACCTTCCGTACTTCCTTTCCTGTTAGCGGTGGCCGTAGAACAGCATCAGTGAGTGAATTTCCCTTGAAACAATCTTAAACCATCGCTCCAAATCTGGTCATTTTTACAGTTTTTATCACATCACACATACGACAATCACTCATTTAGCTAAGATGTGTCTGTTATTTTCGTGTATTTTTAATTGACAAAGGCAGAAAACGAGCAGTTACAGCAGCGGTTCGTCTCTGAAGTGCTCATTTCAACATGGCAGCTTCCTTGATGTAGGAGCACAGTCTCCACCTAAACCGTCTGTTAAAGGGGCTAAGTTGTATATGTCCAGACTGCGCAGTGTGCCATTTGATGTAGTTTAGTTATTAACCAGCGCTAACAGTGTCTTTGACTTGTCTAAGAGCGAAATAAATGTTTCAAGCTGACCGTTACCTGGAAGCAGTGTCCTAGCTGGCGGCTAATGCTAACATAGCCAGATAGTCCGCCAGCTACAACTAACTGAACCTAAAGTCTCCCCACGTTTCGGTGTTAGACTTGGCCAGTTTCACATCAGCAGTGTTGCATGTGAAGTCTTGAATCTGCTGTGGCGATAAAGTGGTTGACCGTGTTTTCTTTGTGGCAGAAATGGGCAAGTTCATGAAGCCTGGGAAGGTGGTGATGGTCCTAGCTGGACGCTACGCCGGGCGCAAAGCTGTTATCGTCAAGGTAAAACATGGCTCTGGGTGGATGTTGTCTGCTGCTTAATGAGCCAAATGAATGAATTATCTACAAAACGCATTTCCCTGAATATGTACACCAGGTCATTTACTGTCTGGGCTCCCGTGTTTATCAATAAAGGAGTTACTGTAGTCAATGGTCAGTAACTCTTAACCTAATTCAAATCTCTACTAAGTATGTAAAATTGCAGGAATGTTGTCAAAGCTGCAGAGCTGATGTGTCACTGTGGATGGTCCGTGTCTGCCTGATATCAGTCACTAATTCACGTGTCTTTGCAGAACATTGATGATGGCACAACCGACCGTCCTTACAGCCACGCTCTGGTCGCAGGCATCGACCGCTATCCCCGTAAGGTGACCACAACCATGGGCAAGAAGAAGATCGCCAAGAGGTCCAAGATCAAGGCCTTCGTCAAGGTGTTCAACTATAACCACCTCATGCCCACCAGGTCAGTGTCCGGTGTCTATACTTATTATATAGTTTTACTTGAATTTAAAGTGCTGGGAGTGTTTGATATTCTACGTATGTGTGGTGGCATAATTTAAGTAAATGATACAAAGTAGATCAAGCAAAATGTCTTGCGAAATAGTTGTATAGTTGAAGCACTTCAAGATGCACATGAAACACTGGTGAAATCATCAGTGTTAAAGATGAGCAACTGTTAGAGTATGTTTGATTAAAAAGTTAAAGGTACAAGCCTGTGGACAGAAGTCAACTGCAACTCCAACAATGCATTTAAAACATTAATTGCTTTCATGTTTTCTGTGATTTTTGTCTAAATTCTGCAGCTGTGTATCAATGTTTTGTTCCCAACTGCATCGACAAAGCATTCAGAATTTGCTGCAGCACTGATTCATGCTTCTGACGGGCTGCTTCTCAATAACAGGGTAGTGTCACATTTAGAGCTAACTGTTATATTAAACTGGGAAGAAACCTCTTGTCAGATACTAAAACTGATGGTATAATAAACCTAGACATCATTGAATTAACCAGGAGACACCTTTGTGTTTCTATGTTCAGGGTAATTGAGGATATTGTAAACAGAACTTAAAATGAAAAAAAGACTTAATGCAACACTACTGACCAAGTTTTTAACCATAAGTTAAAATGTTGTAGCCCTGATGCAGGAAATTGAGATGTGATTTGAGGTAAATTGGATGATCTATTTGTAAGGAAATGTAAATCTGAATTTACTTAAATTGGAACATTGAACATGACAAATTAAACACTTTGTAGAACAGTGAGATAAAGTTAAAAAGCTATTGACTTAATATGTATGTTGTGGCTAAAATGTTGCGGTTTATCAGCCGTATGAGGCTGCTTAACTTCAAATACCTGTTGAATTCCTGTGTGTACAAGATGTGGACTGAAGCACAAACAGATTAGATGAGCAGGTTTATGATCCGATTACCAGTTTGTCATTGGGACACTCTGTAAATCTGAGCAGTGAGACAGTAATGCTCATCTTCTTTAGGTGCCATCCAGCTGCTGTTGTTTGAGACACTTTGCGTTTCTAGTGTGAAACTGCTGGGTTGCATCAACAAGCTTCCAGTTGTAAATGAGGACTTGGACAGATGTAAAGCAGGCTAAAGAAAGCCATTCTGCTCAGTATTCCTTGGATGAGTGGAGGGTTTAAGCACCTTTTCATCGTTGCCCTCCTTTTTCTTCAGATACTCTGTGGATATTCCTCTGGACAAAACTGTTGTCAACAAGGACGTCTTCAGGGATCCTGCTCTCAAGCGCAAAGCCAGGCGGGAGGCCAAGGTCAAGTTTGAGGAGAGGTGAGTCCATGTAGTTTTTATTTATTTATTTAACATCACTTGAAAGGCTTCAGAGGACAACTGAAATGATCAGTTCTCAAAGTTCAGTGTGCATCGGGTTCTGATTGGACCTTCTTACAAATAATGGCAGAACTGTGTCACTTAACTACTAGTTCATGTTGATCGGTACAAACCAACCAGAAGTGTTGCCTTCAGCCTGCTGGTGACGTGACACGCCTTACATCCTGCCGCTCATAGAATCGCGTCTTTTGTGAATGCATCATTTGTTTGTTGTTGGAATACTCTTCCTGATAGCATCCATTAATAATTAGACCAAAAAAGCCTTCCGATCGATATAGATTGTGAGATACTAGTTTAGATTAGTTGCCCAGACGTGAGGCAGTTAATCTTGGTCACACATCTCAGTTCTGTAATATGTTGTCAGAATAAATGTTTGTTTGTTCTGTTTCCAGGTACAAGACGGGCAAGAACAAGTGGTTCTTCCAGAAGCTCAGATTCTAACTTCGCTCGGTTTCACAAATAAATGTTTAAAAAATGGAGTTTGACTGTTGAGTCTTTATTGACATGTTTTATGTTTTGAATTGTATCAGAGGAAAACGTGGCGTGTGAATAAAAAACAGATTTAATGTAGTGATGCCATCAATTTTATCTTTGTCGGATATCTTAGCATGAAAGTGTTATCAAATCACACCTGACTGGGTGGGATTTCAACCTTTCACACAATGTATCCACATGAAATTGATTAGTATTGTAATGGCACCAATAGATTTTCACCCAGGCAAACATTCACACACATAATCCATATTTTCTCACTAAACAAGCTGTCGATCAAATAATTACATGGTGACATTCAGTAGGCCTACTTCATGCTTTGTAATCAAGGTTTTTTTTATCCACAATAGAATAAAAACTGGCAGTACACCAGTGCTATATGTTGAGTAATAAGCAATAATAATTAAGCAAGTTAACCGTTTAATTCTGTAAACGGCTTGAATGTGTTTTTCAGTATTATGTCTGTGGTGA